>NW_028274807.1:106898080-109298080 GCF_037043125.1 Eumetopias jubatus
CATTTCATTATGTGCAAAATTATCTTCCGCAAGCACAATAGACACGAGGTAGAAACGGTATGAGCTTTGTTATCTGCAGTTATTTTCATTTTCATTTTTTTATCTTTGTGAATTCTTTGCTTAATTTCCATTTTTAATGGATAAGATTAGTAACCTATTCTTAACCACGAAAACAGGACATCAATGATATTGAAGTTATGAATATATAGACTATGAAATCTTAACTTTGATTCAAACATAATTTCAACACAGACTGACTTAAAACCTGGAAAATTTCATCAACTAGAACTTGATAATCAAATAGTTCTACTCATAAAATTTTAGATCCATATGTTAATCTCATCAAAAGATGTGCTGTATTCCTGAGCTGTGTCATCTTTAGATTTAAAAAGACGGATGTTATTCCAGGAGTTTTAAATAAAGCAAAATTAATATTCACAAGACTTGGTATCTGTTAAGAACTGTGCTTTGAAATCACAATTCAGCCCAGAGTGCTTGAAATGGCACCTATAGAATATTTCAAAAGCTGATCTGCATGCATAGTATAAATTGAGCTCATATAACATCAACATTTTCAGTTACACATTGAGAATTTAAATTGCTCCTCAATGACATGCCCCAATTAGATACAACTAGCACTCTTACCAGGAATTCTAGCATCATTTAACAATTTTTGATTTAAAATCTCTGATTTTCTTTTTTACACTATCGACCTTGCTCAAAACACTTGAAATACCAAAAACACCCAGCCCCTCGAGAAACAAAATGAAGCACAATGTATTTGCCTCTTTCATTACTCCATAATATTAGAATTGCCTATTGTAATCTTGATTATATTTTCAACAATTTTGTTCCTCTTCCCAAACCATTTTATTAGGAACTGCATAATTCATTACATTCCAACAGTGATTAGTCTGATGACTTCATTCATTTATTTATTTTTAAGATTTTATTTATTTGACAGAGAGAGGGAACACAAGCAGGGGGAGTGGGAGAGGGAGAAGCAGGCTCCCCGCTGAGCAGGGAGGGAGCCCAATGCGGGGCTGGATCCCAGGACTCTGGGATCGTGATGTGGGTTGAAGGCAGACACTTAACCGAAAGTTAATTCACAGCCACTGAGAACAAACTTGATCGCTAATATTTGTGTCACTTATTTTTATTTATTGGGACTACAAACTTGTTAGAGGTGCTATACCAGACATTCACCCTAACCATTCAAATCTCAATAACCCTACAAATAGCAGTCTTACTCTAATCAGCAGAAACAGTTATTACTGGTTTCCATTATAAAACCAAGACCTCATTGTACATTTTATACCCCAAGGCATGTCTGTTTCACTTACCCCTGTGTTGGTAATCAACCAATAGAACTTGCCATGTAACTTACAGCAAATGTTACAGCTGACCATCTATTAACTCACCAAATCGGAGGAAGGATATTAGCCCTATTGTCAATTTGTCCACTGATACTATCAATAGAACTTATTATTTTAGTACTTCTTATAGTTTTAGAGTTAACAGTTGCCTTAATCCTCATGGTCTTCACTCACTTAGGAAATAAATCAAGACTCACCAAATATACACTTACCATATAGGAAACCCAAGCCCTTAGCCATTAATAGGAGCAGCATTGATTCTATAACCTATTAATTATCTCAGGTAGTAATTCTATTACCTATTAATAATCTGATTCTACTTCAACTCATTAGCCCTCTTAATACTAGGATTATTAACCACCACATTAACAATATACTGATGGTGATGAAACATTGTATAGGAATGTTTTTTCCAAGATTGTTGCACATCAGTTGTATAAAATGACTTTGATATGGAAAAATCCTCTTCATTCTGTTAGAAGCACTTTTCTTTGCAGGATTTTTCTGCATTTTCTCAGACTTACTACTTGTGTCAGGACTTGGCAGATGCTGACCAACAATAGATATTTACTTACCCACTACATCCACTGGAAGTGCCATTATTTGATACTTTAATCCTTCCAGCCTCTGGCATTCTTATTACTCGAGCCCACTACTGTCTAACAGAAAATCGCAAACAGATAGTACAACTAGTATTTATCGCCATTGCTTAAGGAGTTTACTTTATTACAAGCTTCAGGATAATATGAAAGAGATTCCCTGTTCTCTGACAACATCTATGGCTCAACATTTTCTAGAGGAAGAAGTGTCCTGGGTAGCATGTAATCACTGATCTAGCACTCCTTAATCATAATGCTTTCTGCATCAAAGAAAATGCCATTTCACATCGAATCAGTGCTTTGAGTTTGAAGTTGCTGCCTGGTACTGACCCTTTGTAGATGTCATGTGACTATTACTTTATGTATTAATTTATTGATGAAGAGGCTACTTTTCAAGAATTAATAGTATAATTGACTTCAAATCAGCTACTTTTGACACAAATCTAAGAATAGCTTAATATGATCGCTAGTAGTTAATACACTGTTCACTTCTGTATTAGTAATTATCACAATCTCTCAACCACAATTAAACATAGTCACAGAAAATCAAGTCCGTATCAATCCCGACTTGACCCATTAGGATCTGCTTGCCTACCACTTTCAATAAAATTCTTCACAGGGTCAATTACATTCTTACTATTTGACTTAGAAATTAGGCCTTTTGACCACTACCTTGGGTTTCCCACATAATCAACCTACAAACTATGTTATAGCATGTATTTTTATTCCATTATTAGCCAACCCACAAACAAAGAGGTACTTAAAGGAGTAAAATGAACCTATGCAGGAAGTCTTGCTTTCATTTTTAAGTTCTCTCACCACTGTCTTAACAACTACCGTATCAACACCTTATGTTAAAACCTGTTTTGAAGTCCTTGACATGGAGAAAGTGCCCTGCAGTAGCAACTTCCCCTCTCCTCTCATGCTCCTATAGTTCTACTCTGGACAGACTTGTCTCTGACTGTATATATTTTGATTGCTTGTCTTTTTTTCTTGCTGAACAAGTCAGCGAAATCAAGGGAGAGCCTCAGCCCACCATGTGAACAGACAAGAAGCACATGGGCAGCAGTTGGGTGCCCTGCCTGCACTTTTCCCTCTTCTTAGCCTGTTGAATCATGCTCCTCACAGGTTCTTCTACTGGAGATTATCCCATCAGCAGCAAGAGCTTATGGCCTTGTCTTACTTACTCCTTAGATCTGCTCAAAGAGGTGGAAACTAATTATTATTGATTCTACTGCTTTACTGTGCTCAGTACATAGTGACACTTAGAAGTCACAGCCTTCTTCGAGCTTTCAATCAAGTGGACCAGCACAAATCTGTCCAGTTCATTTTACATACAAACCAAATACACCAGATATCAAATAGGACTTCCATCCTTTTGGATCCTAATATCACAGAGTTGAGATAATTACACAGAAAACTATAAGGATGCTTCAGTACAAGAGGTGGTCCTAGGTCACTGGCAGATTGGGGCACCAAGGACCCAGAATCATTCAGGCACACCCTCACTTTCTCAGCTCTCCTTTTCTCATTTCACATATAACCGAAAGACAACAGAATTAGGCATTTCCTTTTTGGGGATAGGCTCTCATTTAGAAAGCCAGTTGGGATTTGACAAGACAGTGTGGACCCGGTTTGTGCTCTCGGCCCCTCCTCTCTGCCTCTTTGGGTCTGCCATTTTAGTTGACTCACTATCGTCTTCCTCCAACCTCCTCTCAAGGTAGGATCTGGTAGGAGCTGATGTCAGTTGTGTACCTTAGCGTGAACAGAAGTCCTTGGTTACCTGTTGTTCTGTAAGAACAAGAGGCTTGGTCTCAGTTGGGAATCTCATAACTGGGTCGTGTATGTTAGTGGAGGAGGGTTGGTTTGGCTGGGCTCATTATGTCCCATCCCTAAGGCCCTTAAAGTGGCGGTTCGCTTTGTGTTGTCTTTGGATCAGTAGTGTCTACATAAGCTGGGAACTTCTTAGAAATCCTCACACCTTGCTCACACCAGATAGACCTACTGACTCAGAAATTTGGGAAAGTGAGGGGAAGAGGCAGCGATGCAGGCTCACCCTCAGATTTGAGAACCACTGTCCCAGGAGTCACTGCTCTAGGCCCATGTAAGCAAGGGAGGTCCAGTTGCTGTGGCAGTATCTATTGTATGAAGTTATTATGTGTGGAAAATTTGTTGTAATCATTTGAACAAAGCACCGGGCCAGTCCTAGGGATTAATATTTGTGATTATGGGAGACCCTGGGATTAATTTTTGTGATGAATATTACTCTGCAATGGGATTTTTATGCATCCAAGAGAATATGATTTGCTAATGGAATTAAGAGCACAAGCCAGGGAAATGCTCATCTATTTGTGAGCCTGAATTTGCATTCAAACAATGAATAGGCTAATTACAACTCTGATCCGTAAAAGCACAAGGTTTTCTTATTTTCTTTTCAAAGTGTTGTCTTTTGTCCTTGGAAGTAATGAAACTGTATTTCTTTTAAAATGCTCTCAGATCCACCAGACCATTTGTCCTCAAATAGGGAAAACATGCAGGACTTTATAATTTTGAAAATCCTCAAATCTAGCATCAGAGAACCAAAACCATTAACAATGAGGAAAGGAAAGAGAGAAAGAGAAGCTCATGGTATGAAAGGTGTAATTTGGGAAGAATGTCAACCTAAAAATAAGAAACCAATTCAAGGGGCAAAGTGTTTATTTAGAAACAAAGAACTCTAACTCAGGGTGTACAAATTTAGGTAAAAACCCAAACAATGTCCTGATTACAGGGGAGGAACACAGGGTTTTTATGGGGGGAAAAAAAAGATTAGGTGAAGTTATTTTTAGGAAGAGATCATTGGGACTGATGAGCAGGGCTAGATTTGTACTTCATTGATTGGTCAGGCAAAGTGGTCACTAGGCAAAAGTTCACTTCTACCGGTCTTTTCAAATAGCATTTTCACATTCTTGCTGACTTCTTGGAATGTTGATGGTTTGGCCCAGCTCAGAGGTTTAGAAAATAGGATGTGCAAGGCATTTCAGAAAATGACTCCTCCAGCTCTATTTTCAAGTAGACTCACTTTGTCACTTTTCACATTTCCCCCTTTTGATCAAGTACTTAATCTGAAAGCATCATTGAGCAACCACTAGAATTGAGTTTTCTCATGTTTTTTGATATTTAATCCTTCGCTGCCAAGGAGACTCATTAATTCCTTGTGGCCAGGAAGGCCCGTTCCTGGTGTTTCTTGTCCTGAGTTGGAGGGAACCTGGCTTCTTTAGTACCCTGTAGGCCACATTTGAGCAAGCGCATCAAAACGGAGGAAGGCTTATTATCAAGTTTTATAAAATAAACAAAATTTGGTAAAGTTCTTTTAACTGGCCAAATAAATATTGGAAATCAATTCAAAATGTGTGGAGTTTTATAGCACTGTGATAAACAACAGAGCAGTCTTATAATAATAACAATTCCAAGAGTCACATGTGGGACACAAATTCCAAACTGTGTAATAGGTTGAAACCATGAGGTTATCTCTAAGGGTGGTCAACTAAACGGGTCCAAAGACCAAGAGCTTTCTTTTTTAAGATTTTATTTATTTATTTGAGAGAGAGAGCATGCGAGGGGAGGAGCAGAGTGCGGAGGGAGAGGGATAAGCACACTCCATGCTGAACTCGGAGCCTGACATGAGGCTTGATCCCAGGACCCCGAGATTGTGACCCAAGCTGAAACCAAGAGTTGGACACTTAACCGATGGAGCCACCCACGTGCCCCAAGACCAGGAGCTTTCTAGAGGTACCTATTACACCTGCTTTCTAGAGGTACCGCTGGGCTTATTCTCTGATTTTGTGCAGTGTGTTTCATCCAATCCTGAAGAACTTATCCAAGTACAGCAGGTGGTATTAGCAATAGAGCAGATGCCACCTTGCTCTGCTAAGAAATAATCAAGAGCAATTCTGTTATGCAAAACAACTCAAGCACGTGAATGCAAAGATTGTTCTTGGGCATCTATTGCCTTAGCAGTAGATTCAGCAATATCCCTTAAAGTTTTACATAAGTTTATGATCATGTATGCCTTTGCATCAGCACCCCACCATGGAAAAAAGATTTTCAAAAATCTTATTCCTTTAGTGTCAGAGACACCTTCTGGCAATTCTCATTTTAATGTGTGATATGGGGGATGTCCAAGTCTGAGTCTCTAATCATGTAATGAAGTAGGTGTGACCAATAAGCCAACTGCCTAATAACCTCCAAGTTGATAAAGATTTAAGTAATGTGTTCCCCATAAATCTTTCTGCCACTACAAGAAAAATAAATCTGAATGGGACAGAGATCATGAAGTTACCATAATGATATTGATTGAGCCAAGGATTTGAAGGATGCAAGCAATTAAGAAGGTTATCTGCAGGTGGAGTAAAATTATATTGACATAAAGAAGTAAGAGTTACAGAAGAAAAACTATTGAAACCTGGGATGCCTGGCAAGCTTAATGTTTCAGTTTTACAAATGTTACCTCTTAAATCTTTGGAGGGTCTATTGGTTAGGCAAGTTCTAGAAGGAATCCAGATAGACCTTACACAATGCAATGGTTTAATAGGACACTTAGCACAAGGAATTGGAGGAGGAATGGTGGAAAGATTGATAATTAAATGTACTAACAGATCTCTAGATTTATGTGTAGAGTGAAGCTTTTGATGGCAAACCCTGTTGATTTGTCAGGCCAGGGGAGCAGGAACTTTCTTTAAATGGGAAACATGGAATCCAGGAATCAATACCATTGAGCTTTGCAGCACAAAGTTTAGGGAAAAGTACCGATATGGTCCTTTCCATCTTGGGTGTAAGGAATTCTTTTGGATATGTCATTTTCAATAAACAAGATTGCCTGCTTGTAAGTTTTGGTGTTTTATTTCTTTGCCTCCTGGAAGCACATTAAAAAGATTGCATAATTTTTGTTCATGACCTTATGAGTCCCTTAAAAAAGTGGAGAATATCTTCTTTAATTAGTTGAGCATTAGATGCAGCCAGGACCAGATGCAAAGTTCTCCCAGTTATACCCTTGAAGGGAGAAAGCTTATGTTTTCTGAAAGGAGTGGCCCTTAAATTCAATAGGACCATAGAAAATGCTGTAGGCCGGGTCAATTTAAATATTTCCATAAGTTTAGCCAGTTGCATTTTAATGATGCCATTTGTTCTTTCCACCAGTCCACAGGACTGAAGGTGGTAGGCACAATGGAAATGGTGTAATATAAGCCAAATAGAGCATATTTGCTTCATGGTGTGGCCGATAAAGTATGGTTCAAGGTCACCATGTAATTCCAAAGGTATGCCCCAAGCAGGTATGATCTTTTCTAACAATCCTTTTGCAACAGTTAAAGCTGTAGCATGCCAGCAAGGAAATGCCTCAACCCAATGAGAAAATATACAGATCATGACAAGGACGTGCTTGTAAACTTGAGAAGGAGACAGCTGGATAAAATCTATTTGCCGAACCTCAAAAGGCCCACTAAGTAATGGCCCACTAACAAAATGGCCAGCAGCTGTCTGAATCATTTTCCTTGGGTTAAATTTTAGACAAATAGTGCAGGTGAACTGTACTGCCTTAGCAGCCTTAGAGACATTTCCTCACCAGTATTGCTTCATAAAGCTTATAGCTTTGTCATTTGCCCAGTGAGTCATTTAATGAGTCATTTCAAGGAGGATTTTTTCTTCATAAATTCTGGTAGCACTGGTTTATTGTTTGGACCACACCATAAATTTATTAATGAACTGAAAATTCAACCATTGTCGGTCCAATAAAGTTCTCTCTATGGGAAGTCTTGGCTCAGACACCCTTAACAAGATTCAAATCTTCTTTTGGAAAATAATCAATATTTCTTGGTTTCTGTGGAACTTAAGGCAGCTGTTTTTGCTGCTTGATCAGCTAGATTATTTCCTTGAGCCTCATCCAATTCTAATTTTGAATAGCCAGGGAACTTGATAATGGCCAAGGTGGAGGGAAGTTGAGCTGAATCTAACTACTCATTGACAAAAGCTCCATTTTTAATTTGATAGCTTTTGGAGGTGAAAAATACTCTTTGTTTCCAGAGCATACCAAAATCATGAATAACCCCAAAGGTGTAGTGATGTCTGGGTAAATATTTGCAGTTCTATCTTTGGCTAAACTACAAGCTCTAGTTAAAGCATAAACTTCTGCCTGTTGTGCAGATGTAGCCATTGGGACAGGAGCTGCTTCAATTATTTCAAAGGTAGTGGTAATAGTGTACTCAGCACAGTATTTCCCTCCATCGTTCCTTATATAGGAACCATCAGTAGACACGAGCGTTTGTTTGGTATTCATAATGGGAGTTTGCTATTGAGTCAGTTCTAGATGTCAGTAGTTGGTCAGTGAAGGTTAGAGAATGGTGGGGTGTCTTGTCAACAGGTAAAGGGAGGAGAGTTGCCAGATTAAGACCGCGGAGTGAGAAAGAGTAACGTAGGGAGAAGTTAGCAGAGGTGAGCTGGCTTGCAGAACAATGTTGAGTGTGATGGGAATTTAATAAATCTTCCATGGTGTGATGGTGAGGGGAGAGCCCATGACTATCTCTTCTGTTGACATGTAAGAGCCGCTGTAGCTGAAAATAGCTCTCATGCAAAGAGGAAGTCCTTTGGCTGTTGGGTCTGATTGCTGGTTATAATAGCCAAGAGGTCTATGTTGACCCCTGTGTTTTGGGTAAGGACTCCCAAGGCATTCCTCTCTTTCTCATGTATAAAAGAAAAAAAGGGAAGCTGATAATTAGGGTGCTGCCATGCAGGAGGGCTGAGGAGTCTTCTTTTAGTTGATGGAAAGCCATGTGAGCATTTTCTTCCCATTCTACGGGATTGGGTTTGTCATATTTTAGTAAGAAATAAAAGGGTTGGGTTATTAGGGAAAAATTGGACGTACAATTCCTAAAATATTCTGCAAGACCTAAAATTCCTTGAAGTTTTCTCTTGATCTGTGGCTGTGGGAAGTTTAGGATACCCTGGAGTCTAGTCTGTTAGGGTCCTAGAAGAATCATTGGTCTGAGATTAAATGTTCCAAATATTTAACTTGAGTCTGGACAAATTGAAATTTTTCTTTGGAGACTTTGTGGTCTTTAGCTGTTAACAATTCTGCTCACTTGCTTCTTTAGAAAGGAGCAAAGGAGAAGATCATCAACATACTATAAAAGGGTTGATTTTTGTGGGAAGTAACCTCTGCCAAATTTGCTTTTAAGATTTGTGACAACTAGGAAGGGCTCTCTGTGTAGCCTTGTACAATAAAAGTCCAAGTGAAGGACACTTTCCAAGTGAGGGCAAATAACAATCGGCATTAAGGATCCATATCCATAGGGAACACTAGAGAAGACACTACAGAGATCAGATATAGTGAGGGGCTTACTCTTTGTGGGAACAGAGTTGGAGAGTGTGAGGGTTCGTGACAACTGGGTGTCAGGGAGTGACAGTGTTATTGATGGCTCTGGGTCCTGGACAAACTTCCACCCTTGTCCATGGGGTTTCTTTACAGGAAGGAGGGGTGAATTACAAGGGTTGGTACAAGGAATATATTCCTCTATAATTGGTTTACTTGCTGCAGTAGCTTCAGGGTTTAAAGGATATTGTTTGATATTAGGAGGGGGTTTGCTTGGATAAACCTGAATCTCTATTGAGGAAGGTGAATGGATCCACCTGATAATCTGTTGTGGATTTTGACCAAAATTCTTCAGGGACTTTATCTAAGACAGTTCAGTATTAGCTGATTTAAGGGAAGAGATTGTTGGGGTATTAAAGGGTCTTCCATGCTGCTCATCCAAACAGAGGCTGAGTCAATTTCAAGAATGATTTCTCCCTACTGGGAAAAGGAGATGGCAGTGTGATCTTTACCTAAGAAGTCTCTTCCAAGTAGATGAACAGGAGGTGAATGGACTAGTCAAAAAGAAGGACTTTCTTGAAAGGGTCTAAATGAAAAGGGAAGGGAAGAGACTTTTAAGCTTTTAAGGGTTTATTAGAAATCCCCACTGTTTGAATTTTTTCTGTACTCTAAGGAAGGGGTTGTTAGAGGTTGGTGGGATTGAGCACAGAAAGAGTTGCTCTGGTGTCATTTAAAATGGTAAGGACCCCATTTCTGGTCATTGAAGAAGTTTTACCTGGATGATTAAGAGGCAAAATTGGAAAAAAAAAAAAAAAAAAAACCCTTGTGTTTTCTCAGACAAGCCTCAGTCCACTAGTGGGGCTGAGGGCTCCGTGTTAGTGGATCACCTTAGGTGTTTCAGTTTAAGGCATTTCTGGAAGGGCTCTGAGGTTTTGTAAAAATGGCAAACATTTTTAGGAGAAGCTGTTGGTCTAGTTTTTGAATGCCATGGCCGATACAGCTGCTTGAGTTGGAAATTTAGGGTTTTAGTTGACTTTCTTTTAGTAACATCCTCAAGGGCTCTGGATAATTGATTGGCTAGACTGACTAGAGCAGGTGTAGACACAGTCTCTCATTCCATCCTAGTTCTTTTACCTAGGAAAAGTGTTCTTTTGCGTAGGTAAAAGGCCATTTACAAGGCCATTTACAAACATGTAATTGAAGGCCACCTGGATGGAATCCACATCTGAAGGAAAGCCCGAGTTTTCCTTAAAAACAATTTGAAGCATATTATAGTAGTCATGAACTGCTTCCTCAGGCTGAGTACATGACCGGATTTTATTTCAATCAGTGGCCTTAGTGAAGGCATGGGGAATGGCTTCATGTGAAGTTTAGCAACCTGCCCTCAGGTTCCCTGTTCTATGGTAAGACCGCCTAGAGATTGTCTGATGGCGGTTCCATCCAGCCTTTGACGTCCAGTGTTGGGTTTGGCCCTCTCTGACTAGGAGATGGAGTAAGTGATAGAGATCAGAGAAATCAGTCTGGTGGGTTTGGATGGCAATACTGAATTCATCAGCCAACTGATGACGGTCTTTAGAGACCCTTGGAAACTCCTTAGCAATTGCTCTCAATTCAGCCCTTGTCCAGGGAGTGTACGAAATGTTTAGGAATATACCCTCTGAACTAGGTCTAATCTTAAGCAGGATAGTGGGAAGATGATAAAACAGGAGGGTCATGAGGAGCCTTAGGATCTTGGGTAAAAAGGATGTCCGGCCAGAGAGGGGTAAAGAGGAGTAGAAGAGGTAGAGGAAGAGCAACCTGAGGCAGCAGGGGGAGACTGAAGAGAAGAATTGATGAGGCCTTATGGGTCTTTTCTAATGGAGAATTCTCTGTTAACTTGGAAACTGCATTCTGAAGGGAGGTAATCTAAGAGACTTGAGTTCGTTTTGAAGCTTCCAAATACCAATTTAAATAAGCAGCCTATTCAATTTGTTTGGTTTTAAATCCAAGACTCTCAAGTCTAATCTGAATAAAGAGAAGTTTTGGGAGTTCAAAAGAGCCCTGAAGTGACCACTGTAATTGTAAATTGTCTTTGGTATTATTTTCTGCCAGGACGGAAATTTGTAAGAGGAAGGACCATGTTTCTTAAACATAAAGCAAGCTGGAGTCCCCGAGGGAGGAATCCCTCAAGGAGACTTAGGAAAAGGGAGTCCCGTCATGTAGAAAAGCACACAAACAAAAGGTAGAATACTCACCAAGCAGGGAAACCCTGGATCAGCAATGGCTATGATCTGGCACAAAGGGACAGCTGTCCCCAGGGCAACCATCCCCTGATCCCAAAGAAGGGCAACGACCTCAACGAAAACAAGGGAGGTCAGAGGAGATGGAGGTTTGGGGAAGCGGCAAGCACAAAGGGCTTATGGGGGTCCCACACCTAATTTCAGGGGATGCCAGTTCATGAACATGAGGTCCTTTCAGGTCCCATTTCTGACACCAGGAATGTCAACCTAAAAACAAGAAATGAGTTCAAGAGGCAAAGGGTTTATTTGGGATCAAAGAATTAACAATTTGGGGTAGGCAGATTAAGTAGAAACCCAAATAGTGTTGTGTTTTTAAGAGGTAGACTTGGGGTTTTTATGGGAAAGAAAGAGGAAGAATAGGTAAGCTGTTTTTAAGAAGAGTTTGTTGGTGCTGGCAAGCAGGGCTAGATTTGTACTTCATTGGTTGGTCAGGTAAAGTGGTCGCTAGACACAAGTTCAATTTTATCAGTCTTTTCAGACAGAATATTCTTATTCTTGCTGAGGTGGTTTGGCCCAGTTCAAAGATTCAGAAAACAGGATATGCAAGGAAGTGCCTCTGAAATGGCCTCTTTGGCCCCATTTTAAAATATGCTACTTATGTCATTTTCCACAAGCCATTGGCTTGCACTGACCTGGCACTTCTTCTACGCCTATCTCTGAATTAGTTTGGGGCAAATGTGTACACTTTGCTAAAGGTTCAGAACAGGGAACCACCTCAAAGCAAGGTGTCTTCCTGCATGGTGGTTGATGAGCTGCTCACTGGGATACTTTGCAATGGATGTGACCCAGAATCTTTCAGGACCTGAAAGGAGGATTTTCCTCTAAAAGCCCTTGCATGCTATAGCCAATCTGAGTGCTTGGCTTTCTGTGACCATGCTCCTTGCTCACACTGGCCTCCTTCTGTCCTCAGATGTCCCGGGTTCCTCCATACGCAGGGCTTCCTAACACGCTGTTCCCTCTGCTTCCAATGCTTTTCTGCTTCTTCACGTGGCTGGACATAATCCATCCTTCATGGGATTAAACATCCTTTCCCTAGGTGCCCTTGGCTTCAGTCTGGGTATCTTCCTTTGTTTTTCATTCTTCTGGTGCCCTGTATTTCTCCTTTGAAAAGATTGTGTAGGGGAGGAAGAATTTTCCTCAGCCCTCTTAGCGTTCCTGGCTAGGCCTGAAAGTGAAATGGACAAAGACAGATTAACAAGAGAAAAGCATACACAGTATTTAAGTTTTATGTGACATAGGAGCCTTCCTAAGGAAATGAAAACCCAAAGAAATGGTGAAACGTGCATGTTTTTATGCTAGGCTTGATGACGAGTGGAAGGTCATGGCAAGATGTGATAGAGTAGGACAAAGGAAAGCTAAGTATAGTAAACTGGGGGAAACTCATCAGGGCCTTTTAGTTTAGATTTCTCTCTGTCTTTGGAGATAAAGATGCTCCTTTCTTCTCACATGAGGGTTTTACGGCTTGCTTCAGGGAAAGTGAGAAAGTCTTTTTTGAATATGCCATTTCTCAAACTCCTTCCATTTGAAATATTCAACATGCCAAGGTAGCATATTTTGGGGGAGCGTGTCCTGAACCCTGTCCCTTATCAAATTGCACACTTATTTGTGTCATTATTTGTTTAATGTCTGCCTTGCCCACAAGAATATAAGCTTCCTGGGGGCAAGGACCATGTCTGCCTCCACTGCTGAATCACACACCAGTGCCTGGCATAGCCCAGTGCCTGACACAGGAGACATACAATACATTTGTGGTGAATGAATGAAAAGTGCAATAAAAATTCTGTGACTACTCTCTTCTGCTAAATCTAATTCCCCATGGATTAATCTAACTGCTGGAGTTTCTCTTCTCTGTTCCAACACACTCTGCTCAGTCTCCCCCAAACTGGCATGTTTTCTGCCTGAAAAATAACCTGCATCTTCCTCTCAGAGACCTAATAGCTTGTGTGTCCTGGTTCTGCCAGTCTCTTCCTGGCATTTGCCTCTGTCCCTCACCAAGCCTTTATTCCTTATTCTGTCATTTGTCTTTACTCTCTACAAGGGAAGGAGAGTTTGGAGCACTGAGGGTCCTTTTCTTTGCCATTTAAAAACAAGAGCTCCGTAGCACATTACAAAGAAAGGAGCAACTGCTTAGCTCAGGGTGCAGTCACGTGGGCTCTGAGCAGGACTATTTCTAGGCACAAGCTTCACATACGTGCTGTGGCAACCTAGAAGGGACAGTCTCATGGCTGAGAGCAGATTTTGTGGGGACTAGCTGTCAGGGAATAGGTGTATGCCGTCTGCTGGTTTGGGGAGCCGCTACTGTGAAGACTGCTGCTGCAGAACTCTCCAGGGGCTCCATTTACGGAGACTACAGTGTGAGGGGCTCCTCCTGGAGTTTGCAATGGGTAGGGCTTGCGGTTGTGTGTTCTTATGGATGCATCATTGCAGCCCTTGTTAATGGATAAAAAAACAAATTCAAATGTTGTTCTGTGGCTTTTAGGATGAAGTTGTCTGAGTCGGGGCCTTTAAATCAAATAGGCAGTGACTTTATTAAGTGACAAACATAAAATATCCCATAGGAAAGTCTTAATTTTCCAAGTCAATAAATCTGAAAACCAACAACCAGACTGAAATGATTATATTAAAAAGAAAGGAAGAAACAAACAAATCTTCTAAGTTTCCATGTAGTCAGTTTCTAAGTCTCTAAGTATTTTAAGTGTCACTCTTGATGTTAGCATCTGATGAGTTTCTTTCTCCCCCTAGACAAGGTACATAGTAGGTCAAGTTCATCTGGGGTTTGGGTCATGTAGACAGTCTGTATGAAATGACCCTGGGGCTGAGCGGGTGAGAATGGAGGTGAGGGGAAGATAAAGACAATGGGTTCTTCTGTTGTGTTTTTGTTGGGAATTTTTCCACTTGTGCACAGAACAGAAAATCTAAACAACTGTTTTCAAAATGCTTATGTATTGAATGCATGGATGATTATTTAGGTCTGGTGATGGAAAGGGCTCAAGGCTATGAATGAGATAACTTGAGATTCAGCCAAATCTTTCCACTAAAGGGATAGGACGTGGACAGGGAATATCAGTTAGGAGTCTCAGAGAAATTCTAGAAAAAGATTGTAAGCATTGAACCAAGGAATTGCTATACAGCAAAGCCTTTTTTTTTCTTTCAAATCTTGAGAGGGAGAGAGAGAACATGTAAGTATGGTGGTGGAGGAGCAGTGGGAATGGGAGAGAGAAACTCAAGCAGATTCCTCGATGAGTGCAGAGCCCGTCACAGGGCTGGATCCCTGAGATCGCGACATGAACCAAAATCAAGAGTCGGATGCTTAACCTACTGCACCACCCAGGCACCCAGCAGCAAAGGGTCTCTGGTGGCTTTGAGGACACATGACACTTTGGGTTGGCTACTTAATTGCCATTCCAATGTACTTTCATTAACTGCCTCCCATTATGGCAGCTGGGAAAAGTCAAATGCTAACTTTTCCAGCCTTCCTTGCAGCTACAGTTTCCAGCCTTCCTTGCAGCTACAGTTGTCCATATAACCTGGTTCTGTCCAGTGAGACTAGAGAAAGTCAACTGAGGTTATTAAAAGAAAAAAATCTACTCCCTGATAGAAGGAGAGAAGACCATCATGATGGTTCTTTTTCATATTCTTCCTCCTGTTATGCAGCTGTCCACTCCTCTTGGTTTTGGACATGTTCATGTAGGCCTGTTGCCCGCATTGCGCTGGCCCTCTTATGATCAAGGAGGAAACTCATGAAAAGTGCAGAGATGCTGACTCAGGGTCCTGACCTTGTGTTGCTTTTGAGCCAGTTTTGGAACTATCCATGTCCAGATTTAATTTTTTTATAGCTTAAGATACTCTTAGTTTTATTGTTGTGGTTGTTACTTATAGTCCAAATCATTCCTGATCGATACAGAATGTAATATAGTTTTTACTAGACCAGGGAAGCAATGTGGACTGATGAGGAAAAGCCTGGGTTTCATTTGGAATCAGACAGACCGCTCCATCATTTATTAGCTATGTGAACTTGAGCAAGGTAATATATATCATGTGTTAAATGAGAAAATTGGAAAAATGGATGCTAAGATCATACCATGAGGAAAAAAAATAGTCCTAATGTGATAATGGTTAAAAAAAAAAAGGGAGGGTGCAGAATGACAGCGTATACCGTAGGGACAACCAAAGGAGATATATTATGTCTCAGTGTTCCATAGATTGGGTTCAGTTGCCCCAGACATGACCTAGCATTGTGCATTCACGGATTTTATCTATGACAGCTCTGTTCTTGCTAAGAGCTTACCTCCAAACCTGACACTATCTGTAGCATATCAGGGGGCGTTTCTTGTTGCCTTAATATATAATTAGCGGCTACATCTTACTGTTGCTGTCAGCTCTGAAGACCTGGTCTCTGTGGAGTCTCTGAAGCATCTAAAGGTGGGGCTGGATGGGTGCCCTGTTGCCATGGCAACAGCTAGACTCCTAGCACCAGGAATGTGCTTGTTTTTTCTAAGAGCCAGGCATTGCCATTCCACTTTGGGGGGGAAAAGATGCTTTCTCTTTCCAGAATTCTGCCACAGAAGTCTCTGGCTCCACTTTTAGCCAGTGGTTATCCCACAACAAGACTTCCTCCACTCAGCTGGCCAGACAAATGCTGTGGTTTTAGGCTACATGTGGGATAGAACTTTCTGGGCCGGGACTTGTCGAAGTAGACACTCATTTGGGGAGAATGCCCTGGATCTAGCAAAGTGCTACTTCTGAAGGGAAAGAAAGGAATTTGATGGTATACATCCTGTTCTTTAAAAAGCAGGTTTCTTAGGAGGTTACTGGCCAAATTCTCGTCGGTCTTTTCTAGGAGATCAAATCAGCTCTGCCAAGAACTAAGAATTATAAGTAAAATGCTGGATTCAGGGGGACGCTTGCTGCTTGAGGGTGCTTAGAAACTAGAAAATATGTGTTCAACTTTTTTCCCAGAAAGGTCTAATCACAGCCTGACCACCATAGTGGCTCACTATGTTCCACTCTGACTTCATCAGTCTATCATCCCTTCCCTCTGCATGCCAGGCTGCCAGGGCTGAAAGAAGCAAGAAAATGGATGAAAGCCAAGGCCAGGACCCACACTGATGTAAAATCTTGAACAACCAGAGTTTCTTGAGTTTTCTCTCTTATCAAAGAGGGGTATCTGAAGGCGTGCGTTTTTTCTTTCAGTGAAGGATTTAATTATAATAGTATCTTCAATTTAAAGAAATAACAGCCATGTTCTATTTAATTGTTTATACCTAGTGTCTCACCTTCCAGGTGAGAGAGGAGTAGAGATACTGGTTTGAGCCTAAACTGAGTTTATTTCTGGGATTTGGAGCTTTCTGGGCAAGTCTAGGATATGGGATGAGGGATAGGAGGCAGGACCACCAGGAGTCTATTTGCATGTGGAAATAAGAAATCTACTGGAAGTAGAACTCCTGAGGGATAAAGAGTCAGGACAAATTTTGCCCAAATTTATGGTCTCAGTCATTAAAGTGAGGGGTGGCTTTGAGAATAGAACAGTGCCTGAATCTCATTTATTCTCTGGATGCTGAACCTTTGGTACAGAGCTGTTAAGTGAAAAACAAAATAAAATAGAACTGTTTTCACACAAAAGTCTCTGACAGGAGCAAGATAGTCGGTCTATTTTGTCACAGTGTGGGTTCAGCCATCCTTGAGGAAGGGCATGGAGGGTTAAATGGTACCAGCAGGTTCAGCAGCAGCAATAGGTGATAGAAAGAAAACTAGTCCAACAAGGGCCACTGTCTGGAAATGGAGACTGGAAGTAATCTCTAGTAGGACCTCAGTATCTGGTGTAGACGAAGGGACTGATTCATGAACAAATGTGAAAATTCCCACAAGGACTCCCACAAATGTGAGAAGGTGATTTCAAGGGTGCAGAAGATCCAGCCAGAGTGGGTCGGCACCAGAAAAAGCACAGCTCATTTAGTTAGTGATCCTGCCTGGGGTGAAGCGCTTGTACAAGTGTCTGATTCTAATATAACGTGGTAAGTGCATGATAGACGTGATACCAAGACACTGTGGGACACACCAGAGACACACTCAAATCAGGTTAAGGGAAGTTTCTGAGAACATGTGATTCTGCAAGTTGGCTTGGAAGGACAAGAACTAGTCAAATAAAAAGGGTCAGGAAGGGCATTCAAGGCGGAAGGAAGAATATGTGTCAGGACAGAGGAGGCATGATGTAAGCCCGTATTTAAGTGGCTTGCTAAGGGTGGGGCATTGGCTGCCCGTAGGAGGACGGCGTGGTGGGAGGTTTTTTGTAAGGGGGGTTGACCATGCAGGCAGATGACAAATTGGGAAGGGCCCTCTGTGGTATGTCAAAGAGTTTGGGCTTAATCTTGAAGGCTGAGGTGAGACTTTTTAGTTGGGGGAGCAACATGGTTAAATTTCCTTTTCAGAGAACTACTATCAGAGGTATATGGGCAAACAACGCAGAGAGTCAGACTTCTTGTTAGGAGGTTCTTATAGCAAGTGCAGCAAAAATGATGAGAGCCTGAACAAGCTGTTGTATTGCAGGTGTCTCTCCAGAGAAGGTCAGACTGTAAGGATGTAATGTGGTGTCCATAAGTGTAAGGGGCGTTGTGATATTCTGGGAATATAGAGGGTTTCCTTGGGAGCAGACAGTTGTGGATTCAGATCCCATAGCCTCTCTTGACTGACCAAGTTGCCCTAGTAAGGTACGTATGCCAGGTGTCTGAGTCTACATTTTGTTCATTTATAAAATGAGGATAATTCTACCAACCTCAAGATGCTGTGATGGTTGAATGAAACATGAGGTACGTAAATAGTCACTCGTAAGTGGATTAAGACATACGACTTCCTTTTCCTGCGCTTCTCACGGGGTATGTACAAAAATGAGCCATGTTGTGGTTACCTAAGTCCAAGCACTAATTATTATTTTCCTACCAAATCCCCGCCCCATTTAAACGTTACTATGGAGACATGACTCTCCCAAGAAGCTCAGGAAAGAGGGTGAAGCAATTAGTTGTCATAACCCCTTGTGATTTATGCCTGCATGAATATAAATTTGATAAAACAAAGGGACGTCCCTCTAAAATGTACTTTTTAGTGATGCTTTTCTAAGGCCTTATCACCATAATTTTAAAGAAGATAAAAATATGGAAAAAAAATTTCCTTTGAAACAAAAGGATGCATCTGAAAATTCTTGGAAATAGAGTGTATTAACTGACTTTTTGGATATATTTAAGCAGGTACAACAATTTAACACATGTTGTATCAGCAGTCTTTTTTTGTATTCATGAACTTGGGGAATAGAGATCCTGCTAATAATGGAATAAGGGGCACTTTCAGTTCTGAGCAGTCCAAAGCTGACTTCTCATAAAAAAAAAAAAAAATGGTGTCCAAGTTGTTCCTGATAGAGGAATATAAAAGAATAAAAACTGTACCTTGAGCAGTGGAAGCAAGCACCAGCATCTCCTGGAGGTCTTGTTAAAACACAGACTGCTGGGGCCTAGCCCTAGAGTTTCTGATTCAGTAGGTCTGGGGTGGGGCCCAGGGATTTGCATTTCCAACAAGCCCTGAGGTAAGCCTATATTAGTTGGCTTGGACTGCCATACAAAGTACCATAGACTGGGTAGCTTAAACATCAGGAATTTATTTTTTTACAGTTCTTGAGGCTGGGAGGTCTAAGAATCAAGTAGCTGGCTGATGTAGTTGTTGGTGAGGACTCTGTGGCTTGTAGATAGCTTCCTTCTTGCTGTGTCCTCCATGGAGGAGAGAGAGAGTAAAGATGAGCAAGCTCGTTGGTATCACTTCTTGTAAGGGCACTAATCCCATCACAGGAGCCTATCCTTATGACCTCATTTAACCCCCATTACCTCCCTTCAAAGGTCTTCTCTCCAAAAATCATCATCTTGGGGGATAGGGTGAATTTTGGGAGGGACACACATTCAGTCCATAAAATTCCATCTCTGGCTCCCCTAAATTTATGCACTTCTCACAAGCAACATACGTTCATTCAATCCCAATAGCTCCCAAAAGTTTTAACTCATTCCAGCATCAACTCTAAAGTCCAAGGTCCAAAGTCTTATTTAAATACCATCTAGGGGCACCTGGGTGGCTCAGTCGGTTAAGCTTCTCCCTTCCGCTCAGGTCATGATTGAGCCCCACATCGGGCTCCCTGCTCAGTGGGGAGACTGCTTCTCCCTCTTCCTCTGCCTGCCGCTCCCCCGGCTTGTGCTCTCTCTCTTTCTTGCTGTCAAATAAATAAATAAAATATTTTAAAAAATATCATCTAAATCAGGAGAGATTTAAGGTACGATTTAACCTGAAGCAAAATTCCTCTCCAACCGTGAACCTGTGACACCAGACAAGCTGTGCGTTTCCCAAATGCAATCGTGGGACAGACATAGGACAGACATTCTCCTTCCAAAAAGGGAAACATTTAAAGGAAAAAAGGAATGATGGGTTCCAAGCAAGTCCAAATGTTGGCCATACAAATTCCATGAGATCTTAGGGCTTGAGAATCCTCCTCTTTGGTTTGATGCTCTGCCTCCAGGCCCACTCAGCTGGCAGTGTCACCCCCATAGTTTGGCAGGGTGGCTGCCCCTTCAGCTCCACAGAGCACCACCCTGACAGCTCTCTGAGAGGACCCCACGCTCCAAACTGAAGGAGTAAGCAGCCTCAGGCCCGGCAGAGTGGTAGCCTGGATGATGTCTGAATTTCTTCCCTTTTCTTTCCTATCCTTGAAGAATAAAACATGTTTGCAGTTGGATAGCTGTGTTCATTCCTACTGTTTGGCCCTGTAGAATCCCAGAAGTCTGACAGTCTTCTTTCATTCTATCCCATTTTTTTTTTCCCTGTTGTCTTTATTCTCAGCTGGTAGTGTTTTTGCTGGTCTAATCCTATCTCTGTTCCTGACTTCTGGGGAGAGGACTGGTTAAATCCATGAGTCACACCATAATCTCTTTATCAAATGATTGGTGGGCCATACCCTTAGTGTCTAATAATCTTTTCACAATCTCCCAGTTCAGGTTCCTTTTTGCTTGACAGTTCCTTCCTTAATTCATCTCTCCCCTTATCTTTTACTATAAGCAGGCCGGAGATAACTAAGCCACTTCTTTAATCCTCTGCTGAGAAATCTCCTCAGCTGAATATCCAAGCGCATCCTTCAACCAAGTTCTATCTTCCACAAAAACTGAGAACACAGTTCAAAGATTTTATTTATTTTTGTTTGCTAGAGAGTGTGCACACGTGCAAGAGAGAGTGAGCGAGAGCACAAGCAGGGGGAGAGGGAGAAGCAGGCTCCCCGCTGAGCAAGGAGCCCGATGCGGGACCCAATCCCAGGACCCCGGGACCATGACCCGAGCCAAAGGCAGATGCTTAACCAACTGAGCCACCCAGCCATTCCCCGAGAACACAGTTCAGTTAGGCCAAGTTGTTTCCTACTTTATAGCGAGGATCACCTTTCCTCCGAGTTCCAGTCATCTGTTCCTCATTTACCAGAATGGCCCATCCACATTTCTGTCAACCATTCTGTTCACAGCAATTTAACAGATGAATTTTGGAGAGGCACAAATATTTTGTCCACAACAACGCTGCTGGGTCTGAAGATCACACTGAGAGCCGTAGAACTTAGTAGGTCAGCTGTTGCATTTTATCTTAAATACTTCCTAGGAGACAAACTAGTTTTATGACTCTAAGTGTATTGTCAAAAAGCCACTGGCTGCCCATGCCTCCGAATCTGTATCACTCTTAGACTTGACCATGTTGAGTCCTGCTCTGTGTCCTTGCTTTAAATGGCCCCATTCTGGCTTTTCTCTGGCCTCACCCCTCCCCATGGGTAAAGAGTCCATGAAGCCAAGTGATTTGCCACCGTGGAGCCTGTCTCTTCCTTCTGGACCCGTTCCTCTGCGTTCCTGGGACACGAATTCCCTGTCCAAAAGGCCCCGAGCCCGTTCTTTTCCCAGGGTGGGGGGAATAGGAAGACAAAGGGGGCAGGTCTGGACAAGGGCAGACATGAAATTCTGAGAATTCTACACTTGAACCCGGTCTTCCACAGCATCGTGAAGGCATATTTGTCAAGACAGAAGACAGAACATTTTTAAACCCCTCTTTTTTCAGCCTCATTTATAACTTTTAAATATTTATACAGATGGTATATGGAAGTCCTTCTGTACTCTTGCCCTGGGCTCCACAAATGTTATCACAGACCTGCTTCAACTAATAATAAAATAGGCAGGAAGCGTTACCCAAGGTCTCTTAACTTATAAAACACTAATGTATCTTTAGATGTTCCCTACTAATTCTACTCACACTCTGGTTCCCGGACTGGCGGCATCACCTTCACCTGGGAGATTATTAGAAATGCAAATCCTTGGGACCCACCCCAGACCTACTGAATCAGTCTGGGGGTGCAGCCAAGGCATGGGTGCTTCATCAAGTCCTCCAGATGATGCTGATGCCTGCTAAAGTTGGAGAATCCTTGTGCTAGACCACTGCTTCTCAGGTTTAGTGTGCGTAAAAAAAAAAAAAATCACCTAGGATTTGGTTAAAATGCAGTCCAAGATCAAAGTGTTGCAGGCTCGTTTTCTCCTGAGGCCTCTCCCCTTGGGGTGCAGATGGCTCTCTCCTTGCTGTGTCCTTAACAAGGTGTTACCTCTGTGTGCATGCATCCCTGATGTCTTACGCTTTTCTTATAAGGACACTAGGCCTGTTGGATTAGAACCTCACTCTCATAACTTCATTTGACCTTAATGAATCTTTTTTTTTTTAAGATTTTATTTATTTGACAGAGAGAGAGACAGTGAGAGCAGGAACACAAGCAGGGGGAGTGGGAGAGGGAGAAGCAGGCTCCCCGCTGAGCAGGGAGCCCTATGCGGGGCTCGATCCCAGGACCTGAGCCGAAGGCAGGGGCTTAACGACTGGGCCACCCAGGTGCCCCAACCTTGATGACTTCTTTAAAGGCTCTATCTCCAAATACAGCCATTTTCTAAGGTCCTAGAAGTTAGGACTTCAACATGAATTTTGTAGGGCACAATTCAGCTCATTAACGACATTGTGTAGTGTGCAGGGAGCCCCTGATCTGGACTGGAGACCAAATCTGGACTTCTGGAATGACTTCGCTGTTAGTGGAACCTATTTCTGAAGCTTTAAATGGCTTGATAACTACTTGTTTTGTTTTTGACAGATGCTCTGTCTACCCAAAGTGGGGCTGTAGCTGTTCTTGTCCTTCCTACATCCTGAGGTTCCCCACACTCTCGCCTGCAGCCCTCTCTTATTCCCTGCCAGGCAGTCCACTTGCTCCCGAGTCAGGCAAGTTGTCTATGGGTTTGGCTTACATCTTAGGGTCACTTCAAAGCTTTGCTATCCTGTCTGTGCACAGACTATACCTCCTCCTTCAGCTAACTTTTCTAAACTGGTGTTATCTGCCTACCTGTTAAAGATAAACTTTTAACTTGGGGTGTACTGATAACTTACGGACCTCTAGTTAAGAGACAAGGCAGCTAGTCAGAAGAAGGGAAAAGGTTTCTTTAAGTCAATTTTCTTTTCCTCTCTTCTGACCTGTCAAGTACCCTCACCTTTTAGAAAGCAAAGCTTATTTTGCTACCATTAAAGAGTGAGCCCTTTAAGCACCCATATGACCTCACTGATATGAGGAATTCTTAATCTCAGGAAACAAACTGAGGGTTGCTGGAGTGGTTGGGGGTGGGAGGGATGGGGTGGCTGGGTGATAGACATTGGGGAGGGTATGTGCTATGCTGAGCGCTGTGAATTGTGCAAGACTGTTGAATCACAGATCTGTACCTCTGAAACAATGCAATATATGTTTAAGGGAAAAAAAGGAAGAAGATGGCAGGAAGGGAAAAATGAAGGGGGTGGGAATCAGAGGGGGAGACGAACCAGGAGAGACGATGGACTCTGAAAAACAAACTGAGGGTTCTAGAGGGGAGGGGTGTGGGGGGATGGGTTAGCCTGGTGATGGGTATTGAGGAGGGCATGTACTGAATGGAGCACTGGGTGTTATATGCAAACAATGAATCATGGAACACTACATCAAAATAAATAAACAGATAGATAGATAGAACGTGTGCTTTGAAGAGAAAAAGGCTAAGTGAAGTTTTCCTGATAACAGAGTCTCCTAAGTGACCTTTGAGACAAGTGACTGAGTTTGGAGAAGTGCTCTGCTTTTAGGGACACACTTTTCCCCTGGTCATCAGAGTTAGGATCTTAAAGAAGCCCTGGGAGCAACCACATTCACAGAGCAAACGGAAAAGTTTGATTGCTCCCACAGAGCAGCTCTGGAATGGTGGTTTTAATATGAACTCTGGGAAACCAAGGCCTTAAGCTGTTTCTAGAGGGTGAGTTTCTGTTAATGATCATCATAGTATCACTGCCTTAAATTGCAGCATGGGTCTGGGCCCCACTTGGTATTCTGGTCAGATACTCAGGGGATGTTTTATCACCCTTGTTTTAAAATCAAGGAACAGATTCAGGAGAGTAACGTGACTTGCCAAAGCCACACAGCTAACCCATGGGAGGAGTGGGGCGAGGACTCAGGTACGGCCACCGGTACCGCGTCGGAGGTGGGCAGCAGCCCCAGAGCTGCCCTACCTCACTCACCACGTTTTGACGATGACATCTACAGACTTGATTCTGACATCCACGTCATTGTTTGAGAAGTGTGAAACACCATCACTTATGAGAGACCTAAATTTCTCACAGAGGTTACATGTACCTCTTGGCTTACAGACAACTTCAATCTCAGCCATACAGAATAGGGTAAGTTAGCCTGCTCTGGATCTCTGCTATTTCTCCTGTCTCTGAACTGATTGTGGTACCTGATTGGAGATGTTATGAAATCCTTTCTTTTCCTGACCTAGCAGGGCCTCGCTTACAGTGAGAGTCATCCTGAGTATCAGAAATGTTGACATAGGGGCGCCTGGGTGGCTCAGTTGGCTGTGTCTGCCTTCGGCTCAGGTCATGATCCCGGGGTTCTGGGATGGAGCCCCGCGTCAGGCTCCCTGCTCAGCGGGGAGTCTGCTTCTCCATCTGCCCCTCCTGTCGACCTCAGAGAGTCGAGGACCTGGGGCGGTGAAGGAACTAAAAGAGACGACAGTATAGTGAGGCACAGGGGACCCCGAGCAAACACCCCGAGGTCCCAAGGTTTATTTTCCATAATCTTATATACCTTCTACAACGATATAGATCTATAATGATTTACAGCAGGGGCCTAGTAAGGCACATTCCTCCACGTACCCAGGATTAGTCAAGCACTTAAGAATCTTTAAAACAGAATAAAGGAACAAAGAGGGGAGTGCCCAGTGTGCTATTTACAGGAGAAGGGAACAAAGAGGGGAGTGCACAGTGTGCTGTTTACAGCTGGCTTCCTATCTACAAAACATCTTCTGCTGCGTACTTTAGAACGGACCACACACATCCCAAGGGCATTTCATTCTGATCCTTTTGGGTTATTTTCAACCCTGCAATCTCGAGTTTTCTCAGAGATCTTGGAGTCTGAACGAACGTGCACCAGTGGTTGTTGTGGCGTTCTGTTTCCCACACCCCTCCTGCCCTTGCGTGCCCCACCTTTGCTCGTGCTGTCTCTCTAGCTTGCTCTCTCTCTCTCAAGTAAATAAATAAAATCTTAAAAAAAAAGAAACGTTGAAATAAACATGAATCATCAAACAGGAGAATTTGATGAAGGGAAGGTTTGAAGCTTTGTCCAAGTTTGTAGCATCACCTGGTGCAATGGGTCAAGTTGCGAATCTGCCCAAAATTCAGAAGTTGAAGTCCTCAGCCCCCACGTGATAGTATTTAGAGAGGGCCTGTGGGAGGTACTCAGGGTTAGATAAGGTCAAGGGGGTGGGGTCTTTTCTTCGTGGCTTTACAGGAAGAAGAGAGACACATTAAGAAGGGACCGCCTGCAAGCCAGGAAGTGGGCTCTCGTCATGAACAGAATCAGCCGGCACCTTGACCTTGGACTTCCCAGTCTCCAGAACTGTGAGAAATAAATGTCCGTTGTTTAAGCCATTCAATCAATAGCAGACAGAGCAGACTAATGTACCAGGTCTTAAACCCAAGGAATTCCCTGGGAAGAAAACCCTCTAGGACCGGTATTTCAGACTCTTAAAAAGCACGACGAAAGGAGAAGAGCCCAAATGTTAGTGTATTTCTCACAATCATAAAGTAGGCCTGTTACAGTGATAATCTTCATTTTCAGAAAGGAAAGACTATCCGCCTGTTGGATCTACCAGTGGTATCTCAGCCTTCAGTCAGGAGCGGGAAGGTTGACGTAGTGCAGGAAGGCAGTAAGAGGCAGGCAGTGCAGTGGGAAGAGTGGGGCTCAGGAATTCGTTGTGAAATTGAGTCTGGCCTTGGCTACCAGTTGACTGTATGAGTTAGAATAAGCCACTCATCTGCACTGATAACAGCACTTCCCTTGTGAGATGGTTCTGTGGGTGGGTGATAAGTCAGGGCAGTTCCTAATGGGCTTTTCTGCCTCCAGGGGCACCGCAGGGACCAGGCCTCCCATCATCTCGGCTGGCCATCAACAGCCACCTGACCGCTATCCCCACTTCGCTTTCTCCCCCTGCTCCGGACCATTCTCCACACAGAAGCCAGTAGATCTTAACACATAAATCAAGTCATGTTCCTCCTGTCTAAAGCCTTTTAATCCCACGGGTATATAATCAAATCCGAACTCCCAACCACAGTTTATAAGGTTCGGCCAAATCCAGAGCATGTCTAGATTTTTGAGGCTTATCATCTTACCGTGTTCTGTTTTGATTTCTTCTCAGTTCTTCAAACGTGCTCAAACCTTTTCTACATCAGAGCCTTTGCATATTTGCCTAGAATGTTCTTACTGCTTCTGTTTGCTTACCTAATTTCCTTCTCATCTTTCTTTTTTTTTTTAAGATTTTATTTATTTATTTGACAGAGAGAGATACAGTGAAAGAGGAAACACAATCAGGGGAGTGGGAGGGAGAAGCAGGCTTCCCGCGGAGCAGGGAGCCCGATACAAGGCTCGATCCTAGGACCCTGGGACCACGACCTGAGCCGAAGGCAGATGCTTAATGACTGAGCCACCCAGGGGCCCCTCCTTCTCATCTTTTGATTTGCCTTCCTGAATTACCTTTCTACCTTCTTCATAGCACTCAGCACAAACTGCAATTGTTTCCTTTTCCTTTGTTTTCTAGATCTATTTTCTCTGAAAGAATGGAATCTACTTTGAGGATAAGGACCATGTCAATCTTATTTATCACTGATTCTCAGTGCCCAGCACAGTGCCTGGCACAAACAAGCATTGTACAAATACTACTTGCTTGAGTAAATTTAAAAAAAAATGAATTGTTTACCACTTAAGTTGCAGATTTAACTCTAAAATATAGAAAATTTATCCCATTCTTTTTGCAACTCTTTCCTCTTGGCATTGAATTGAGAGTGCCATTGCCACATGATCATTCACCTACACGTTGCTTTTTGCTTTTCACCTCTAGCCATGAAGGCTGGAAAAAAAAATCTTTATACACCGTGAAATCCTAAAAACTACACACACACACGTGTGTGTGTGTGTGTGTGTACACATATATATGACATCATTGTTTATATATGATAACATCATTGTTTAAGGAGGTTACGTATACATACACACACAACATACACACACGTGTGTATGACGTAACCTCTTTAATGATGTTGTCTAATGCTAGTACATAAAACAGAGGACATCCCTCTTTTAAATATAAATAAATGATTCTAACATAAAGCTTTCAAAACCACAGAGTTCAAATTTATTAAAGGATAAGAATCTATTATAATTATTCACAACTATTATATTAAAGGCATGAAAATCCTATTTTCTCTGTCATTTATATTGTATAAAAACATTGCTTTTAAAAATATTAAAAGACTTGATTCAAACCATATGGAAGCAGGCATTAATGAAGGTAATTGTGTGGAGCTCATGTTAATATCTAAAGAAAAATGCTTCTGGGATCACGTTTCAGGAGAGGCTATTGATTAGGGTTCATTGATGACACAGAGAATGAAGTTGTAGATTCACAGAGGTTGAAGCAAATGCTTAAAACCAAGTCTTAAAAGATGACAAGGGTCTTTGCCATCTGGCGGAGTGGAAGTGATGCCGGCGTCAGTGATGGTGGCGGTGATGGACTGAAATGTGATGACAGAACTCACAGTGGTGGTGGTGTTAGCACTAGTGTTCGTGGGGTGATGCTTGTGTTATGTAATCAGAGTGTGTGGAAGAATGAAGAAAAAGAGTGTGCTAGAAGACTATAGATTTTCAACATAACTGGTACCAAAGAGCGTGGGTCTTTGGAAAACATGAAGATAAAGAGGAAGGCAGGAGTAGCACAGTGTGCTAAAAAGTTAGTACTTTATCCTATGAGGGTATTGTGATCTTAGTAGATCTCTTATCAGAAGCCTTGTCAGGGTTTATTTAGCAGATGGAAAAATGAGATTTGGGTTAGAAAGTTCATTTTGGCAGAGTGGGATAATGGATGCAGGGGAAACAGTGCCTTAATGGGTCATAGGGCAATTTCTTCTCAATTTTGACTTATCTCAGGCCCTAATTCTTTTTCTTTTGTTTTTCAAACCAGTTTATTGAGGCATGATTCACATGTTAAGAAGCTACACATACCTAATGTATACAGCTTGATGAGTTTGGGGATAATATATACTTGTGAAACCATTACCACCATCAAGGCCATAGATATATTCATTACCTTCCAAAGTTTCCTCCCACCCCCTTTGTTGTTGTTATTGTCATTATTATTATTATTTTTGGTGGCAGGTGCACTTATCACAAGATCTATCCTTTTAGAAAATTTTAAGTATGTAATACAATATTGTTAGCTACAAGCACTGTGTTGTATAATAGGTCTCCAGAACTTATTTATCTTAAATAGCTGAAACTCTGTACTGTTTTACCATCATCTCCCCATTGCCCACTTCCCGTCAGCCACTGGCAATCACCATTATTCTGCTTCTATGAGTTTATTTCAGATTGCACATATAAGTCATAACATACAGTATTTGTCTTTCTGTGTTTGGCTTATTTCATTTAGCATAATGTCCTCCAGGTCCATGTTGTCACAAATGGCAGGATTGCCTCTTTTTAAGGCACAATAGTATTCCGATGCATGTATGTACCACATCTTCTATATTAATTAATCTGTCCATGAATATTTAGGTGGTTTCCATATCTTGGTTTTTGTGAATAATGCTGTAATGAATATGGGAGTGCAGATATCCCTTAAAAGATCCTGATTTCAGTTCTCTTAGAAATATACCCAGGAATGAGATTACTGGATCATATGGCAGTTCTATATTTAATTTTTTGAGGCACCTCTGTGTTTTTTCCGTAGCAGCTTCTCCAGTTTACGTTCCCACCAACAGTGTACCAGGGTTCCCTTTCCTCCACATCCTTAACAACACTTTTCTTTTTTGTTTGGTTTTTAATAATAGCCATCCTAACAGGTATGAGGAAATATCTTGTGGTTTTGACTTGCATTTTTCTCATGATTAGTGATGTTGAGCACCTTTTCATATACCTGTTGGCCATTTGTATGTCTTTTTTGGAGAAATGTCCATTCAAGTCCTTCACCCAGATTTCAATTGGGTTATTTGGGTTTGTGTTTTGTTTTTGTTTTTTTTTTTGCTACTGAGTTGTTGGAGTTCCTTATCTTATCTATTTTGCAAATTAAGCCCTTTTCAGATATATGTTTTTCTCCCATTTTGTAGTTTCCCTTTTCATTTTGTTGATGGTTCCCTTTGCTGTGCAGAAGCTATTTAGTTTGATGTAGTCCCACTTGTTTATTTTTGGTTTTGGTGCTTGTGTGTTTGGTGTCAAATCCAAAAAATCATTATCAAAACTGTCAAGGAGCTTACCCTCTATGTTATCTTCTAGGAGTTTTAGAGTTTCAGAGCTTACATTTAAGTCTTCGGTCTATTTTTAGTTGTATTTTTTTGTGTGGTGTAAGATAGGGATCCAATTTCATTCTTTTGTATGTGGCTGTCGAGTTTTTGCAACACCATTTGTTAAACAGTCTATCCTTTCTTCATTTTGTATTCTTGGCATCCTTTCAAAGATTAGTACACTATACATGTGTCAGTTTATTTCTGGGTTCTCTGTTTTTTGGTCTATGTGTTTGTTTTTATGCCAGTACCATACTGTTTTGATTACTATACCTTTGTTTTATAATTTGGAATCAGCAAGTATGATGCCTAAAGCTTTGCCTTCTTTCTCAAGATTGTTTGAGCTATTTGGATATCTTGTGGTTCCATATGAATTTTAGGATTGTTCTACTTCTGTGAAAAATGTCATTGGATTTTGATAGGGATTGCATTGAATCTGTAGATCACTTTGGGTAGTACGAATATTTTAACAATATAATTCTTCTAATCCATGAACATGGGATATCTTTCCATTTATTTGTGTCTTCTTCAATTTCTTTCATTAGTGCTTTATAGTTTTCAGTGTACAGATCTTTCACCTCCTTGGGTAAATTTTTTTCTAAGTATTTTATTCTTTTTGATACTAGTTTAAATGGGATTATTTTTCTTAATTTCTTTTTCAGGTAGTTCATTGTTAGTGCATAGAAAGGCCACTTATACTTTTTTATGTTGGTTTTGTATCCTGCAACTTAACTGAATTTTTAAAAAGATTTTATTTATTTATTTATTTATTTATTTTGAGAGAGAGGGAAGAGAGAACATGAGCGGGGGAGGGTCAGAGGGAGAAGCAGACTTCCCCACTGAGCCAGGATGCTGATGCGGGACTCCAGGATCATGACCTGAACCTAAGGCAGTATCTCAACTGAATGAACCACCCAGGTGCCCTGAATTTGATTATTAGTCCAAATAGGTTTCTGATGAAGACTTTAGAGTTTTCCTTGTAAACAGGTAATTTTATTTCTTTCCTTTCCATCAGGTCCCAATTCTTATCCTAAGAAAGCATAGGCAAAACAAGTTAATTTAAAATTGGAGGAAACTAAATATAATTCCCAGCTTGGCCAAATACTTCTTATTTACTTCTTACCTACTTAGCCCAGGAATATCTGTTTTCTGCTATATGCCTGGGCTGAGCACTGATATCTCCCCTAATTTTTTTTTCTGTTTCCCCATCCAGAATGTTCCATGCCTGACAGATATGTCTTTTTGTAACTCCTTAGTTCCTTTACTAACGCATCATTGTGTATAGTCATGAAACTTGCAAACCATGGATGAGGGTATAATTTTACCCTAAATGATTAATATGTGTCTTCCACTATCATTTCACCTGACTAAGCTGAAACTTAATCTTGTATCATTCAAAGCTAGTCACTGCTGGATTTTCTCAGATAAATTCAGGATCTCTCCCTTTCTCCCTAGGATCTCATCTAAATTCTGAGGGTGGGAATGATGAGTGGTTTATATGGGACACTATATAGATGGAAATGGGGTATTGTGCCCTTGCCTGGCATCCACTGTTGATGTAAACCATCTGTTTTCTAGTCAGCATTTATCCTCAGGTATCTACTAAGGGGGCCAAATCTCTCAAATGGCTTCCAGTCAAAACCAGGAGCTGTGTTTTTTAATATGGATACGATACTCTTGTAGATCTGCCTCCTCTACATAACATAAGTGTCACATGGGAAAAAAACTGAGCACCAGATTGAGGACATGTAGGAAGTATCCATTTGGCTGCCCTAGCCCATTGCCTCTATCCCACATTCATTGACCCATGTTGCTTCCCCTTGCCATGGGTGTTGTTGGAGAGACCCTGCATGCTTACCCATATCCTGATATAGGAAGAATACAGGCTTCCAGTTACAAAATGAATAAGTCAGAGGAATACAAGGTACATCATAAGAGATATAGTCAGTGACATTGTAATAGCATTGTATGGTAACAGATGGTAGCTGCACTTGTGGTGAGCATAGAATAATGTATAAACTTGTTGACTCACTATGTTATACACCCGAAACTAATGTGTGTCAGCTATACTCAAATGAAAAAAAAAATGTTAGGAAGAAACAATACTAGTAATGGAGGCCCAGGTGGTATATAATCTTAGGTCCTCCATTAGTAGTATTGATTCTTCCTTTTTTCACTGCCTTCTTCCTGATTATTTTAATATTTGGATTAATTGAGATTTTCCCGTCCTCATGAATTAGGTATTCATGTGCTATTCTAAATAGACCAGAAGAGAGAAATACTATGCTGCATTCACTCTTGTCAGCACATGATATGTGGTTAAATAAGAGTTAATCAGCTTTTGACAGTTACAGAGAAATTCTGGGTGTTGTGGGAGTGATATCTTAAAGAAAAAACCCACGAGAAGGGAAGAAATTAAAAAATAAAGAAGGAAACCAACATTGAGTCATGCTTTCTGCCTGGTTGGTGTGCTTGGCCTTTTCATATGTGGTGATTTTTAATATGTAAAACAGCCCTGTGAGATAGGCTTGGTCCTATCCTGCTTTTGGTACTTTAGCCATCATTTAAGACTGAAAGCCAGAATACTATGCCTACATTGCTGAGATTCTTGGAGAATTTATTCTAATCAAATTGCATATTGATTAATATTGGAATGAAGAAACAAAATCATCCTAGCACATAGTGATTTCAACAAATACCTATTGATTAAGTGAGAGAGTTCTGATAATAAGAGTTTTGGGGGGAAAGAAGACACTAAAATGTAGATACAATAGATTTAAAAATATATTTGATAGAAAAATCTTACTTGAATGAAGAATAACCATTAATAATTAGAATAAAAGTTCCGTAATGTATCCAAAAATATTATGTATCTTTAGATCATTCGAAAATAGAACCAAGTTAGCCTTTAATATCAGGTTGAGGGTCAACTGTAGAGAGAATGAGCAGAGGAAGAGATGCATGCTACTGTTTTGAATAGGGATTTATTTTAGCGGATTATTTATATTAATAAACAGTCTCAATCCAGCAAACTAATCCTCATAGGATGTTCTCCTTTTACTTTGATTTTGTTCAGTGCCTTTTACAGTAAAACAAATGAACAAAATGAATGCTTTTATTCTTAATGCCACTTCAGACTATTGAATTATTGATACGGGATAGAAATCACACTGTTTCCGTGGCACCAACCATTTGGGTTAATAAAAAATGGGATGAGTCTGTTATTATGATTCAATATTTTATTTCTTTGCAATGTGTATAGAATCTCTGAGTGCATTACTTGGGTTATAGTAATATTCCTTGCCCTATAAATTAATAGCAGTTTTCTTATTTGGTGAGTTAACCCTCAGTGAATAACTTCTGAAAAATACACATGATTTTATGGTACTTAAATGTCTTCCTATTTAAGAGAAAATAATTCTTATTTATGTAAATGTTCAAGCTGCTGAAATGACCCCAGGAAATATTAGGATGAATCTTTTGATCTTGCCATCTAAGGTGAGAATTAAAATGCTCGTCACCATTGAAATGGTTGTTTTAAGACAGGACCCTTCCTCTTTGCCCCTCAGCCACTGTCTCGATTCATTACCAAAATTTATAGAAACTAATTTGAAAAAATGACTCCATTTTAGCTTACAAACAAGCCATCTGAAACCCCAAACTTCTCCACATGGAATAAATGGAGTAAGAATATCATTCTGCTAGGTTGACAGAAATATTTAACAGGAGTATAGCTACTATTCTCCGTGAGTCAGCTAAGAATGCTAACACTCTGACAGTCAAGGTCAGGACTGAGCAAAGGACACTTTTTCAAGGGCACTAGAGTCACATCAGAAACAGCTACAGCCCCACTGTCTGCCTAATTAGGTTGCCTTTGGACATTCAATTTAGCATATTGAATCCCTATTATGAGCAAATGGCTGTGTTTGAGGAGTGCCTGCTTTAGCAGGCGAGGACAATTGGGTCAAGAAAAAATCTTTTGGGTTTATAAATACTTTGGGTGTTACCTAGTCCCATACTCTTGATACGCTGCTGAGGAAGCTGATGTCCTCAGAGGTTAATTGACCTCCCGAAGGTCACACTGCTGCTGCCATGGGTAAAGCTAGGGCTATCACACAACCCTCCTGAATTTCAGTTCAACTCTATTTCCACATCATCATCTGTCTCCCCATATGTCTGTTTTTTGCTTACTTTGCACAGTAAACAGATGGTTCCTCTCCACTTCTCATTTAACTGAATGGCTATAGCATCTTGGACCTTAGCCATGCTGTATTCTTTGCAAGAATGAACTTGCCTCTCTTCGATCTTCCCCTAAATGGTGAAGCATTTTGATCCTCAGCTACCAAGAAGAGTTCATGAGAGCACAATGGCTACACTTCATTGATCAGTAATAGGCCTTAAGTGTCACTTCCCTCCTGGGCAAGGCACAGACCCGGGCATTGGACACAGCTGGTTTTCCAGGTACTAAGATGAAATATGGGAATGGAGTGGGTTTGGCTGAGCCCAGGAGGGCAGGTAGCAAGCAGGTTGCCAAGAGTAAAAAGAGGGTCTGGAACCAAAAGCATCTGGATGAAGCCACAAATCCCACAGGATGTGGGCCCATCTGTTCCTTTCCACCCCCTGCCTCTATGCCTTTTTTAGCACCAGAGGGCCTGGTTGGAGTTGTGCCATAACGGAGAGCAGGCTCCTCTCACTCCAGCTCTTTGTGGTGAGTAAGCAGGGGGCTGTCACAGAGGAGAGTAGGGCCCCTGCTGGAGGAGTTATATTTTTAGGGAAAAAAGGCCTCCAAATTTTTCCCGAAAACAAAATAAAACAAACAAAAACTAAAAAAGCAACTCTTATGATTGCTTCTTGTATTTCAGTGCCAAAGAAGACCTACCCCAGAAAAAATGCCAATTCCACAGTTTGATAATGAAGTTACTACTTGAGTTATGATACTTCTAAGGATCACTTCTGGCTGAACCCCAAACAAATCTAAACATGCCAATGATATATTTTACAAATAAGTGTAAATTATTTGGATGAAAAATACCTCTCAGTCCACCAGAATTTTTCACAGAGAGCAAGGAAGCAATTCAAAATTAAAGGAATACAACAGTCGTTAACTACTGTATGACTTTTCAATATTCCTCACAAAACTTATGCTTAAGAGGTTCTTCCAAAAGCTCAGCTAGGTGGGAGAGAAACTATTTCCAATGTGCTGGTTTAAGAATGTTCTTCAGATTTTTGTGTTAGGTTCCAGTTGAAGAAATGCTAATGGAACAGATTATAGTTGGAAGATGTTAATTGTAGGTTCACATCAATAAAAGTCCAAAAAGAAGCAGTGGGCAAAAGCACTGCTATACATGCAGAGCTCTTAGAATCTAAAGATGGAAATATTTATTGGTATATTTTATATTTAAGAATATGGAGAAAAAGACTATGATGCAACCCTGGGTTTACCTGGTCCCAACTCCGTTTCACTAAAAGGTATGCATTCTCATCTGTAAAGAAGGCTCCAAATGAAAGCTAGAGGTGAAAATGACGACCTTGGCAAACCATACACTAAATGCAAACAAACAAACAAATAAACAAACAGTAAACCCAAACAACAAGAGGGTTGTGATTTGAGTGCTTCCAAACTGAAAATAATTATATTTATAGATAGCACTGGAACAAAGCAATTAAAATGTTTACCAGTGAGCAACTTCAAAGATTGATAGAGGTTGAGCCAAAAATAAGAAAAACTTGCCTTTGGCCCTATCAAAATGCTAAGCCAGATCCCTTCCTTTCCATAATCGAAGCCATTCACTACTTTCCTTCCGGTTTATTAATATAGAAATACAAAGGACAATATGAGAAACCTTTTTCTTTTTTTCCAAAAGATTTTATTTATTCATTTGAGATACAGAGAGAGAGCACACGTAGTGGGAGAGGCAGGGGGAGAGGGAGAGGGAGAAGCAGGCTTCCTGCGGAGCAGGGAGCCCGACACGGGGCTCGATCCCAGAACCGGGGGATCATGACCTGAGCCGAAGGCAGACGCTTAACGACTGAGCCACCCAGGCGTCCCCGAGAAACCTTTTTCTATTCTTGTATTCTTTTATGTACTAGTATATACTAGTTGATAAAGAATGTCAAACGTTCTGGAAAAAGGGAAACAAGGGAATGTATACATTAATTTATAACAAGACACTTGTGTCCTTTTGTTTTACCAAGATGAGTATATTTATAATTGTTCTTTTTTATTCTTTATTGATTAAACAAACTCAGAAAATAATCATATATGATATATGCTGATCTATTCACTTCAGTTTTTTTTTTAACAAGGTAATTATGTAAGGTACAATATCTAACGGAATTTTTCAAAGGTAAAGTTGATTGAGAAAACTCATTTCAAACATTATGTTGTGAAGTTTGCCATATTCTAATTTCCACCCTACATTTTAATATAATGGATTCTCCAAAAACAAACTGAAGGGTCTGGGACATTGAACATGTGGTTTCTGATCAGATGGCAATAAAAGACAATCTTGGCTCTGAGGACGACAGGGAGCTAAGAGGGGCAAGGTCAAATATCAGAATAAAGATTGTGAGAACCACCTGAGGAGGTGGAAGATGATGGGGTCTCTGTGTTACGGAGGTGGGGGTGGGAGTAATGGGGACTGGGTGAAGGAGCACCCTGGAACAGAGAAGATACAGCACCACAACTAGAAGTAGCCAGAGGAGTGTTTTGTGGAGCCCCACGTCTCCCTGAGTGGAAAATCACTTTCCGAAAGTCACACAAGGAGGGACAATGGTAGGGCCAGCCCTCTGCCTGGAGGCTGCGGGACAATATCAAGCATCATGGTCAGGCTGTCCATAGATGTCGATGGAAGCAGGTGCAGCCTTGAGCTGGGGACCCTGAAGCTTCCCTCCTTTCCCTGCTCTCCACTTCAAGAGCTGGAGTATCACTGAGGCAACTACTGAAAAAGAGCAGTGCCTGGGGAGGAAGCACAGGTGTTCCTTGAGAAACAGCATTGCTTGATGAGTGTGTTGTTGGGAGGAGATGGATGAAGTGGGTAATAATTGAGCTTAGACTGACAAAAAGGAGGGCACAATTTTTTTTAAAAAAAATTCAAAGACAAAGAGAACTGGCCTAATGACTCCAGAAAAGCAACATTTTAATAGCAACATTGGGCACAAAATAATGAAGGGAGAGAACTTTGAAAAATTAAATATGAGCATAAAATAAAGATATTCTTGATCAAGCAAGATATTCTCAAAAGTATCCACTCTGACAACACTGTTGAAATAATTATATATACTAGAAGAAGAAAAGTAAACCCAATACTCTAGGAAATGCATAAATATGTAAAATGGATTGCCTAAAAAAGCAATATAATGTACCTATATTTATTTACATGGAGAACAATCAACTACACATTCAGAACTAAAGCAGATGATACTGCATCGCATACACATATAATATTGTGCATGCGCGTGTGCACACACACACACATATGTACATGCATACAAATGCCTAGTCTTCTCTTCACGTAGACCCTTTGTCTACTGAACCTGGGCTGGCCTGTGTAACCAGGTGGTAGAAGAGACACCATGTGACTGTTGGGGCTAGCTCAGAAAAAGTATGGCAGCTTCTGTTCTGATCTCTTGGAATGCTTACTCTGGTGAAAATGAACAGCCACGTTTTGAATACCTTGAAAATGCTATGCTGAGACTGTCCAAGCTAGCAACATGGAGAGGCCATGTGGAAGCAAGTCCCCAGCTATTTCAATATCTCAGCTGAGGCACCAGATCTGTGACTAAAGAACCATCTTGGATGTTTGACCCAGATGAGCCTACAGTCCAGTTGTCATTTGATTGTAACTGCATTAGAGACCCTTGTAAGAACTGTTTATATAAATCTAGTCATTGTATAGAACCATACAAGATAATAATGAGTTGTTGTTATAAGCCACAACATTTTGGGGTTCTTTGTTATAAAGCATTGAGTGGTAGTTTGATTGCAAAAATTTCCCTGATTATGCCTCCTTCCCTGTGTCTTTGCCCTTTGCAATGTGACTTGGTAGCTTATTTAATCAAGAAGTGGAGTCTGTTTCCCCATCTTTTGAGTCTGCATTGGTTTGTGACTTGCTTTGGCCATTAGAATGGGGTAAAAAATGATAGTGTGCCAGTTTTGAGCCAAAGCTTCGGGAAGCTTTGTATCCTTCTGTGTTCTCTCTCTTGCAACTCTGCTACCACCATGAAAACCAGTCCAGGCACTATAGTGTGTTGGAAGATTACAGAACATGTCAAGCAGAGATGTCAGCTCAGTCATCCCAGACAAGGCCACAGATATACAAACCAGCCAAGAGATTTAAAGACATCTAACTGACCTGCAGTTGACCTCAAATGCCTGAGTGAACCCTACCAAGCCCAGCTAATTCATAGGCTTGTGAGCAAAACTAAATGTGTATTATTGTATGCCATTGAGATTTTGTGTTTATTACATAGCATTATTGTGATAACAGATAACTAACACATTTGGAAAGAAAAAAATCCATTATAAATTTAGAACTAAAGCTATGATGATACTAATATACTTCCAAGGTAGTAATAAAGTTACCACATGGATGTAAAAACATGTTAAGATACTTGTTGTTCAGGATCTTGGTCAGACAAGTCTGACAAGATTCATCAGAGATACAACAGAATGTGCAAGTAAACAAAATATGCTGTGAAAAAAAATAATTCTAAGCAAAAGAGATTTTAAGACAATAAAATTATAAGCAACTATCACTTTTAATTTAAACATAGAAATCTCACATGAACCAATAATCATTAAAGGAATTAAAATAAAAATTATCTTCCTAACCAAGAAAAAGTCTTGGTTGCAGATGACAGAATCTACTCAGGGAAATTTAGGTATAAAAGGACTTTAAAATTGTATAGATTTCTCAGATTATTTTTGGAAAGCCTGATGAAACAGTCTCTAGGCTGAACTTTCAGGAAACACTCCCCAAAACTTCACTGCAGAATTGAGTCAGCTAGGGACCTGCTTCTCCTACTGTAGTCAGAAGAAGGCTGAATTAAGGAGCCACCAGTAAGACGGTTAGCTCCTGAATCATGCTGTATTTGCACAATCTAAGCCAGAATTGTCTACTTCTCTTACCATGTGACTTGGTTCTGAATCAAGATTTAGTATGCATGCATTGGATTGAAGGAACCCAAGTCATATCTGGAACTCTAGCAGCAAAGAAATCTTAAAAATGTGGTTTTGAACTTTCTATGGTATACGAATGCTGGTATACGGCTCAGGCATCTGTTGAGTGTGTAAATCTATAGTGTCTCTTACCCTTGATTTCCTTGAGCAGAATATAAAAATATTAATATTAAGAAATTAATAGGAAAAAAACCCTTGGAGTATAGATCTTAAAAGTTAGGGATAATCAACCAAAGTCCAAACTATCAGAAAAATATATTGATTTATCCAGTGGAAGTTTGGAATGAAAGGGAAATAAAACCCAAATATATGATAAATTAAAAACACGATGATAATGGAAAACAAATAAAATTACAAAAACAAATTCTGATGTAACAGTAATTATAATAAATGTAAATAGACTAAGCCAACCAACCACACATGCACACAAAAGACACTGACATTGGAAGAAATGTGTTTTCTACAAGAGAAATATTTAAAACAAAACTCTGCAGGCAGAAAATTGAAAATAAATGAAAACTTGACAATAAGGTCAAGATTTGTTGTATGAGCTAAATCAATTTGTGTAGGAAAAGTTATAACTTTGATCTATGATAGAAAATAAAGTATTTTATTTAAGAAGATAGAAGAAGTACATCAAACAAAAATCAAAGAAAAATGAAGAAGAGAAATAATAAATATTAGAGCAAAAATATCAAAGAGCAATGAAAAATAGAGAATAACAAATTGAAAACTTCCAGAATAATAGTTTTAAAATAACGAAGGCGTTAGATAAATCTTTGATTAATGGAGGACAAAAGAGAATATGCAAATAAAACATTCAATGAAAAGGGGAAACAATTACAAGTAAATGAGATTTTTAAATAATAATTCTAAGCTACCATCACTCTCAGATTTTTTCTTTTTAAAGATTTTATTTATTTATTTATTTATTTGAGAGAGAGACACAGCGAGAGCAGGAACATAAGCAGGGGGAGTGAGAGAGGGGGAAGCAGGCTTTCCACCGAGCAGGATGCCCGATGCGGGACTCGATCCCAGGACTCTGGGATCATGACCTGAGTTGAAGGCAGACGCTTAACGACTGAGCCACTCAGGCACCCCAGCCCTCACTCTCAGATTTAGACTTAGAAATTCCAAATGGACCAAAGGTTACTAGCAGAATTGAAATGGAAAGTATCGTACCTTCAAAGAAAAAGTCTCAACCTAGTTATTTTAATGGATGGGTTCTAATAGAATTTCAAGGAGCAAATAATTCTCATCTAAATAAATTGGTCCAGAAAATTGAAAAGATTAAAAGCATACTAGTCATTTTTGAGGGTAGCATAACCTTGATTCTTAAAACAATCAAGCAAAAGAAAATTTTGAGACCATTTCATTTATGACAGAGACAGAAAATTCCAGTGTAAAATCTTAGATAATGAGAGCCAATCATGTATTATAGAAAGACAATATGATCTAGTAGAATTTATTCCAAGAATACAAAAGATTAACTTAAAATCAGAAAATCTGTCATTAAAATAAAGCACAATAATGGAAAGAACTTGATAAATTTTAATACCTCTTGATGGAAAAAAAAGTAGTTCACAGTAAATTAAGACATGAATATTATGTACAAAAACTCTACAGAAAATATTTAATAGAGGGGCTCCTGGGTGACTCAGTCAGTTAAGTGCCTGCCTTTGGCTCAAGTCATGATCCCAGGGTCCTGGGATTGAGCTCCCAATTGCATCTGGCTCCCTGCTCGGGGGAGCCTGCTTCTCCCTCTCCGATTCCCCCTGCTTGTGCTCTTTCTCTCTCTGTCAAATAAGGAAGTAAAATCTTAAAAAAAGAGAAAATATTTAGTAGGGAAACTTACTTGTTTTTTAATGGAGAAACTTCAAATTAATTCCCTTTTAGATCAGGAACAACAGAAGGACATGCATTATCAGTACTGCTTACTGACCTACAAATAATTAAAAAGTCCTGGCTAATGCAGAAAGACAAATAGAAATGAGAGGGGCAAGGATTGGAAAGAGCAAACTTGTCATTATTTGCATACAGTGTAATCATCTACATAAAAAACACAGCACAATAAACAGACAAACTCTTAGTATAAAAAGAGAGTTCAGAAGTTTGCTATTTAAAGATAAACTTAGGGGGCACCTGGGTGGCTCAGTTGGTTAAGCAACTGCCTTAGGCTCAGGTAATCCTGGAGTCCCGGGATCGAGTCCCACATCGGGCTCCCTGCTGAGCAGGGAGTCTGCTTCTCCCTCTGACCTTCCCCCCTCTCATGCTCTCTCTCTCTCTTTCATTCTCTCTCTCAAATAAATAAATAAAATTTAAAAAAAAAGATGAACTTAGGAAAGTCCACCATAGCAATAATTTACTTGAAAATGCTATAGAAAAACAGGCACTATAAGTAGTTAGGAATCATCTACAAAGAATGCAGAAAACTGTTAGAATTAAAAAATATTTAAACCCCAAAGGAGACATAAAATAAGTCCTGACTGATTAGAGAGCTATAGCATGTTAATGACAGGGTGATAATGTTGTAAAGATATAAATGATCCTCAAGTTAATCCACAAACTTAACACAATTCTTTTTTTTTTAATGATTTTATTTACTTATTTGAGAGAGAGAGAGAATGAGAGATAGAGAGCACGAGAGGGAAGAGGGTCAGAGGGAGAAGCAGACTCCCTGCTGAGCAGGGAGTCCGATGTGGGACTCGATCCCGGGACTCCAGGATCATGACCTGAGCCGAAGGCAGTCGCTTAACCGACTGAGCCACCCAGGCACCCAAACTTAACACAATTCTAATAAAAAGTCCTTGTGGTGTCAGAGTGGTGGATATTTTCTTATAAACAGGATGGGAAAATTACAAAAATGAGGTAAAAATAGATTTAATTATATCTAAATTAAGGATTTCTCTTTAATAAAAAAAGACTATAGGCAAATTTAACGGAATGTGGATGAGCTTGGGGAAGATATATACTGTATATTAACAAGGGATTAATATCTAAGATATTCAAAAACAATAAACAAAAATGCTCAAAAGAAATAAATAAGCAATCCATAGGAGAAATCTATATGGGTAACAAGTATGTGAAGAAACATCCAATGTCAGTAGTAATCAGAAATGTAATGAAAACAGTATTATAACACACTTTACAACCATCAGATTGGCACAAGTTAGAAAGCTGGAAAATAGCAAGTGTGGGCAGATAGGAATTCTCATGCATCCCTCCTGGGAATGTAAAGGAGCAACCTCTGAAGAACAATCCAGCTGTAGTATAGTACTTCATAATAAGCAGTGGATGCAAATCATGAAATACTACATAGCGGTCAGAGGTAATGATATTATACCCATGTAGATACAGTGATATATATGTATATCCGAATGAGGAAACTGAATGACTTCCATAATTCACTACTATTTTTTTTAAGATTTTATTTATTTGAGAAAGAGAGAATCAGAGAGAGAGCATGAGCGGGCAGGGGGAGGGTCAGAGGGAGAAGCAGACTGCCCACTGAGCAGGGAGCCCAATGCAGGACTCCATCCCAGGACTCTGGAATCATGACCTCAGCCGAAGGCAGATGCTTAACCAACTGAGCCACCCAGACGTCCCTCAGTACTATTTGTATAGATGGAAATCACATTCACATATCTTTCCAAGACACCTATAGATGCAGTGATACATTAAACACATTCTGACAAATTCTGACATTAGAATTAATGCCTACGGGGCAGGCGGGAGGACAGTAAGTGCATGGGTTATGATGGGGAAAACCAGAAATAAAACAAGAGAAGGGCTCTGCATGGATTGGTGATGGTAGCCTGAAATGGAAGAATACTGTACTCAGCACTGTCTATCCCAAGTCCAAAAGGAGAACAACAAAACAAAGTAAGCAGTGGGCAGCACAAGTCTGTGGGGCTGAGTGAGGAGTCTGAGGGTGGTGGAAGGCCTGTTTGGAGAGAGTCTAGGCCCTGAAGGTGCTAAAGCCAGCATCCCGTCGTTTCAGCGCCCCGTGCAGGGTAGCAGGTTGAGAGGGAGCCCAGAGGGGCCCAGCTGGTTCCACCTGACGTCAATATATACCAAACCCAAACCTGGGTTTCAAGCTGCTTTCTGCAAGCCCTGCAACCCTAGTGAATTGTTCATGAGATGGGAATAATTTGATACTAAATATTAGAGCTGTTAGGTTAGTGCTCACTGCCATGGCATGGTGTTTTAATTCAGGGTGCTATAACAAAGTACCATAGACTGGGTACTTTTATCAACAACGGTAATGTCTCACTCACAGTTCTAGAAGCTGGAAGTTCAAGATTGGGGTGCCAGTCGCCGTGAGGCCGTCTTCTGGGTTGGTCACAGACTGCTGTCTTCTCTTTGTATCCTGACAGGGCAGACAGCAGACAGAGGGGGCAAACGCTCTCGTGACTCTTAGGAGGGCGCTAGTTCCAATCGTGGGGGCTCCACTCTCATGACCTCATCTAATCCCATTCATCTCCCAGAGGCCCCACCAACGAATACGATCACACTGTTGGGTAGGGTTTCAATATATGAACTGGGTCGGGGGGCGGGGGAGGCGGACACTGACACTCAGTCCATTCATGTGGTATGTAGACTCATTGGCAGTATATTGCTGGGCAATTTGCAGAGAGCATGCTAAGCCTCTCTTTCCACAAAAGAGCTCTTTGAGGAGCGGGAGGAATAAATGCACACCTCCCTCCAGGACCCTTGCAGTCTTTTATTTAGTCATCCTCTTTCTTATTCATTCCACCACTTCAGAGGGGTTCCTCTTCACATCAGAGCGGCGTATCCAGACTCTGCATGCAGGGGTAAAGTGGGCATCAGCCGTGGCCCATAGCTTTGCACAGGACTTGGTATCCAATCATAAATTAGTCCCTAAGGGGGCATGAGAACATCCCAGTAATTTGTTCTGACAAAAGCTGGATTAAACATTTCCAGGTCATTTGGTGCTCAGTGTGGCTCAATTAGGCACACCCGAACCCACGGGCATCTGGCTTTTTGTATTTTTGGAGAGCAAACCAGGGTGAGAGGGAAAGTCACCACAGCAACTCCATGTGGCTGGGAGACAGGAAGTCATAAACACTGGATTCCTCCCCAGCCCAGTCCTGGGACAGACATCATTTATATGTCCCATTTGAGGCAGTCAGTGTATTAGGTTCTCTTAGATGGGTATATGCATTCCGCAAGAAATGAATTTGCTTATTCTTTTTTTAAAAATTAGACTTCAAAGTGCCATTATTAATACAAGCGTTTCTATCAAGGATGTCAGATCTCATTTTAAATTTCAAATCTCAAATTTGTGTTCTCTGCTATTTTATATTCAGAAGTATTGTGTGATTCATTATACGGCACGTATCACTGGATTCCTTAGGATTTCATATGTTCTAGCGACTTCTAATGGTTTGCAAAAACATCATACCTGGCTTGCATTAAATAGTTTAGTCATTTTAAATGCAGGGGAGTCTCCACTGCATTTTTATCTTTTAAAATTTCTTTTGCTTTTAAGCTAGTGGTTTCATTATTTTTCTTTTAAAACTGAACTTATTTAGGGTGTAGGACCATTTTTCCCTGTGATATTAGTCAAACTGGTGTTTTGTCTTGTATGATTTTCCTGATGAATTTTTGGTCATAATGGGGTTGGCTGGATAAAGCCAATGAGTTAAATACATGTTCCCACATTTAATCCATTTGAACAGCTTTATATCTGCTTAATATTCCATACTATACAAACAGCTGAAATATTTTCCCAGTTGTTTTCAGGTTTGATTACCTAAAAAAAGTTTTATAAATATTTTTAAAGGGGGATTAATACCAATAACAGTAGTGATCCTTAAACATCAATTTAGGATTCTTGCTGAAAAGTTAATGAGTGGAAAAAATCAGTCCAGTGTCTGATTGCACATCAGATGATAAAGATCAACTTCTCCTTTGTGGAAATGCTAAAGCTGTTCTCATTGCATTTCCCTTCCTTATCCTTTGAACATTTGAATGAGATACTATTTCAGGGGCTAGACATAAAGCTAGCTATATAAGCACATGTGTAATGCTCTAGAGTCGCAAGGAAACTTACCAGTTACTTGTCCAGTTGACCACCGAATAAAGTGTCATAGAACTTTTCCAAAACTGGAAGGTGTCTCTGGAGACAGAGTTAGAAGTTATTGATTGATATGGTTTCCTTGCAAGGAGATGGCTATTTTAGGGCTCTAAGTCAAAGGGTTTTGTCATCTCTTTCTCCACTATCAAATACAGTGCTAAGAAATGTTCTTACACCGTCTATCTATCTTCCAGCTTTCCGTCAAAAGTGAGATTTAAAAAGATCTGACTAGCTCTGGAACCAAGATGGCAGAGCTTGCTGGCTGATGGGATATAGTAGAAAGGTTTTGTTCACCGTTCTCGTTGAAGTGCCTGGGAGGCGCAGTCGGTTAAGTATCTGATTCTGGGACACAGCTCAGGTCATGATCTCAGGGTTGTGAGATAAAAGCCCCACAGCCAGCTCTGGTGCAGAGTCCGCTTGAGATTCTTTCCCCCTCCCTCTCCCTCCCCTTTTGTTCCTCCCCGAGCTCATGCTCCCCCACCTTCTAAAATGAATAAATAAATAAAATCTTTAAAAAAAGATGCATTGGCCATTCCAGTATGACAGTAGTAATGGGGAGGTAGCCTGATTCTTTTTCAGACCTTCAGAACAAAAATTTGGGTCCCCTGGGTCTGTCAATAATAATTGTCTTATCCAGGACAATGGGAGATGAGAGTCGTTCTCTCTTCTAGAAGAATTATAGAGAGGAAGTCAGCACAGTCTTCTAACAAAGAGCTTTGAGCAAGGTATTTGGCAGATGTTACATTTTCTCCTCCCTCAGTGTATTTATCTCCTGGAAAACAAGCACATAGATCTTCTTGTAACTTGCTTGCAAACTATGGTTACAGTCTCTTAACTTCCTTTTGTTCCCTGAGGAAGAGAAAAATAATTACAAAGGTATATTAGATTGTCCTAAGATTTTTGAGATTCTCTTCTAACATTCTACCCCTTGATTGTATCAGTTGGTAACCAATGTCTGTGACAATCTTTGGTGCATAAAATATTCCCTTATTTGACCTGTTAAAGTTAAATAAAGATGGATAGTTATGATTGCCTCCCTTGATGACATACTCCCAAGTCCAATGAATGTAGAATTTCTATGCAAGAGTATTTTCATCACAGCTGTCTAGAGATTGCCATTACAGATTTCAGATTGGTTACACGTTTGTTCAATATATTTGACTTGTTGCTTTCACTTAATTTTCAACTTTAGGATTGGTTTTCTTGTATTATCCATTCTTATTACAACAAATAAGATTCTTCTAATGAGTCCCATCTAAATTGAGTCTGAAAACTGAGGCAAGTTCCAATTTACCTCAGCATGTTAGATTTGAAGCTGATGTGATGGCCCTAATAAGTCTCTTTTTTTTCTTCCTAATAAATCTTAACCTAAACATTGTATATGGTTTTTGAGCAGCACCATTCCTTCCATAAATTGGGTATTACACTAATCGTAGTCTCTTGTATGTCATTGTATGTCTTGCATTTTCAAGGCACCGGCTGTAACATTATTCAGCTTATTTAAATTGATACACGGTGCTATAGTTTTTCAGTATTTACCACTTTAATTATTCTGTGATTATTTAGTGCCCAATTTGGAACCTTGGTCATTTAAACACAAAACACTTATTGGAGGGTTAGGCCCCTGTAACTACTAGAATCTAGCATTTAAATCACAGCTGCAATATGTCTTTGAACTTCATATCCTTCCAAATATTAGAGCAACAAAACTTTCTCAAAAGGCCAGGGTAGGCGTGTCTTTTATCCCTGACAAATGATGATCCTTTTTCTTCTGAACATCTACAGAGACAAGAAGCTCATTACTTCCCAGTGCAGGCATGAAGGGGCTGGATGCCACAAAAATGTGGTAAAATGGGTGCAGGGATAAATGGAATGAGTATACCATAAGAACAGAAAATCATACTTGAAGACTGAGATCTTGAGCCACAGAATTATTCTTTTCACAGGATTTGAGCCACACACCTATGGCTGATGGGCTGGACTAAAGGGAAACCGGAAATTAAAGAAGACATAAAGAGGTCCAAATCATACTCTTCTTGGGCCTTCAGCTCCCACATAATAGAGAATTCTGGTTGGGCAATTTATTAATCAGGTTAAGCTGGACTATGGCTGATTGAAGTGGATGGAGCTTAAGGGGGTAACTGAAGTTCAGAAAATCTTGGAAATGGGAGCCTCCCTGTTAAATAAGTCTCCTTTATGGATTCAGGTTGTCCATATGATGGCAGAAGTAGTTAGGATAGAAAGGTATTGAAAAGAAACCTGGAGGTCAGTAATTGCCATTAAAAAACACAACCAAAAAAAAAAAAAAAAAAGAGTGAAAGGGTCAATAAAGTTGCCTCTCTCAGTGCTATTAGGATGATTTCATATTTCTCAGTCACATATCTTTCCTAAATCAGAATTACTACTGTGATCCTATTTCCTGAAGGCCTTTCTTCTATATGTACTCCAAGAACTGAAGGCTTTTCCAAGGACAGCCAGGTGTAACATGACTAGAAAAAAAGTCATGATGTACTTGGCTTTCTATTAACACTTTATTCATGTACCAGGGTGCTCTCTCCTTATAAGGAAGCCTTACATAGGTTTCAAACATAGACAAGTGAAAATTCTTAAACTGTGGAATGTCAAGGCTGGGGTGCCTGCATCTGACTGAGGTTGAATTTCCAAGGTAGCCAAATACCCTCAGCATAAATTTGATTTTAGCGAGAACTGCATATGCCAAAAGAGGTGGCAATGCTCCCCAAATATTGCATGTCCTCCCCTACTTTTTCTAGCCTCCTTGCCTGGAGGTTGAAGCCATGTCTCTGGTTTTGGCCAACAGAGAGTGAAAAGAAGAGATATGTATTTCTTTTAATCAGAGGCGATTAAGAGGAGGTGTGAGCTCTTGTCACTCTCTCTTGCTCTGCTCCACACATCCTAGAAACCATGATGGAGGGAACCTGCATTTCTAAGTCACCATGGGAAAGAAAATTTACCTCAGGGAATTGCTTGTCCTCACTGGACTTTACATGAGCAAAGAAATAAATTACTGCCGTGTTAAGCCACTGAGATTTAGAGGTTTATAATATGTGTTTAGAATAGTCCAGCTTAACCTGATTAATAAATTGCCCAACCAGAATTCTCTATTATGTGGGAGCTGAAGGCCCAAGAAGAGTATGATTTGGACCTCTTTATGTCTTCTTTAATTTCCGGTTTCCCTTTAGTCCAGCCCATCAGAAGATATGCTGGCTACTACAGAATTGTTGTGGAGATTGGATATTTTTGACTGAAATGAAATTTTTGGTTTCTGTATTAGTTTTAGTTATCAATGTGATCTTATTACTTGGAAGCAAAATTGACCCTCAGAAAAGTGAGAAATTTAATTTTTGAGGAGACCACAGAGGAATGGAATAGATAATTAAATTGAGGCTACATGACTAACTCGTTGCAAAGGCTTGTCTTGCCTGCAAAACTGACCCATCCATTTTTATTTTTAGTAGAAAAGCTACGACATTGAACAGAGATTCTTGCCTAAATTCAAGTCTCCTTTTCGTGGTAACAAGGATTTGCTTTAGTTGTCTGCATCTTCCACCAGTGGGGTAAGGACCCTGTCGGTTCCCGAGGATCCAGGCTGCACAAAGACATTCCACTCTTGCTTGCCCCCCTAACGCCCTCATTCTAGTCCTGCACCTGTTACGATCTTGCTTGTTTATTCCTTTCCCGAAAGGAAGTAAGCTCCTTGAGAGCAAGTTATTTATTTGGTTGTCCTTGTTGTGTCTCTGAGCACAGGGTAGGCACTCCCAAAGTATTTACTGAACCGATGGTGGAATACAATTACCATTAACCTTGGGCGGCTATTCTTTGTTCTTTTTAGTCATCCATGACTTTCTAAAGGAGGGAATAGCCCCAAACCTAGAGCCGTGGCTCACCATTCATTTGCTAACTTAATGACACATAAACAAAACAGTCCAAATATTTGCTTCCTTCAATGATGAGCAGATAGTCCGTTCATGATTAGGGTTAGTTTGACCATGATCACTTTGAAGTGAATCCTGGAGAACAAGTTTTTAACAACCACCACCACCACCAACGTATGTATCTAGTGCTTCTTAGGTGCCAGGCATTGGTCTAAACTCTTTTTATCTGAATGGTCTCATTTACTTTTCACAACCTCTTTATGCTATAGGTACTACTGTTTTCTCAATTTCTAGAGTGGGAAATGTGGGTGGGAAGACAAGTAACTTGCTTAGGGTCACCCGGGATACAAACCTGGGTCACCAGGCTCTAGAATCTGTGCTCTCCACCTAGGAAAGGTCATGGATGGAAGGGGGCTGTCTCTCAATTCTTGGAATTGAGACGGTTCTTAAATATCTTTGTAAAAACACCACTGCCCAGGGCACCTGGGTGGCTCAGGTGGTTAAGCATCTGACTCCTGGTTTCGGCTCAGGTTGTGATCTCAGGGTTGTGAAATCAGACTCATACAAAGTGTGGAGTCTGCTTAAGAGTCTCTCCCCCTCTGCCCCTCCCCCCTGCTCTCTTTCTCTCTCTAAAATAAGTAAATCTTTAAAAAATAAAAATAAAAACAAAAACATCACTGCCCAAGAACTTCATGTTTCTTCTTGAGCACTTTTTTTTTTTTTAAGATTTTTTATTTATTTGACAGAGAGAGAGAGACAGCGAGAGAGGGAACACAAGCGGGGGGGGGTGGGAGAGGGAGAAGCAGGCACCCCGATGCTTAACAACTGAGCCACCCAGGTGCCCCTCTTTTTCAGCACTTTCAGTGATAACTCACAACCTTGTAAAGTAGAACACCCCATCTTCTGACAGAGTTCAAATTTTTTGAAAAGATTTTCCTAATATTGAATCAAAGCCTTTATTCTCCACATTCCTATTTGTTCCCTTTGGCATATGAAATGATTCCATTATTTCTTCCAACTGACAGTCCTTCTGACACAGGGCACCATCTGTCATGAACCTCCTGAGTTTTTCTCTTCATTGTGTTGTACATCCTCAGCTTCTTACTGTTGCCCATTTAAGACGTGGTTTCCCATGTATTTATCCTGGCCTCTGTTTGCTGAATGCATCCATGTTATGCAAAGTTTGTCTTTCAACTTAAAGCTCTTTTTGAATTGAACCTTGTACTTGAACCACATGAATCACGGTATCCTCCTGTCTCCTCCTTTTAAAGGTCTTTACCTTTGGCTTTGGTAATAATATCTGAATATTTTTTTCTCTTATTTGCTAGTATGATGCCTAAATTAGGCTCCTTTAAGTTTTAAGAAGCAAAGAGAAACTCAAGCTCAGGAGATAGGGACGTGCAGCCAGGCTTCATGGGGGAAATAAGGGAGCCTTAGGCCCTATGGAAGCCACAGCAACAGCTCTGGGGCGCGGCCGGAATTTCAGTAGATGTCCCCTTAGAAAGGGGTTCCTGTGCTCTCTCTCTGCTGCTGGTCACTCCAGGGACTCAGCAAGTCTCCCACTTTGCACCTGTTGCTCCTGACTTCTGGCTGCTTGATACTCTCTTCTCTCCTGCTCCTGGCTTCTATTGTTTTAGGGCTTCTTCTTCCTGCTCCTACTCTATGTATTTTTTTTCAGAGTCACATCAAGACATTTAGACTAGAAAACATGTAGGCTTCTCTCCCCCCTCCTCACCTACCCTGAATTTCAAAGTAAACACCATGTGAAGTTTTATGATAAATATAAGGAAGTCCAGAAAAAGTTCTGATATCTTCCCCCGTGTAATGATCATTTTAATGCTATTTTCAAAATAAAATAAGTATCAACTCTTTCCATAATACTTTTTGGTGGCACTCTGGTGAGTAGATATGAACTTGGTCTGCCTATGCAGTAATCAGAATGTTTTTATTCCCCCTATGAACTGCTGATTCTTTTTTTTATGCCAGGTTCTCAAACAGTCTAAGTGATGAGATCTGATCAGCTCAATTAGGTCACAATTGTGCCTGTTTGGCAGGGTCCCTGAGCGAGGCTGCTCTTGGATCAGGCGTGTCTTCTTGGTCCAACCTGCTATAAATAGGATTTCAGAGTCATGTGGGACCAACTAGCCACCTGGGTGGATGTGGCTAAAGTCCTAGAGTTGAGGATGAGTCTGGCAGGCATGCGGAGGAGTCTGCAGGGCCATTCATACCAACACATATCTGTACAAACCACTGGAAGGCTTGCTTATCGTCACATGCTATACCATGATTAGTTTCTTCACCTTCAAGTGCGATGAAGTCCCCAGTGAAGTCCAACTAACTCATGTTGCCAACCTTTCCAGGGGACACTGGTTTTCACAAACCAGGACTCAGTGAGACATGTGGCCTTAGCCAGACCACTCTAGGGCCTAGGGTCTGCAGGTGGCAATGGAAAGGGAGAAGCCATCTGGCCCTCCACCTACAGGAGACCCGTATCTTCCTCTTGGCTCAACTTGGGTATGGGGAAGCATACCAGCTGGGAAACTTTGGAAGGTGCTGGGGTTCCTATCACTTTATTAAGGATTTCAGTGATACCAGTTTCGAGTTGTCTTGTTTTTGCTCTAAACCTATCATTGTTTTTCCAAAGAGGTGAGATTTGTGTATAGAAATAGCCCAGGGATTCTCCATGTGAAAGTAGACAGAAGCACACCCCAGAGAGCCATCTGCTGGACTCCAATCTAACCTGATGCCTTCTCAAGCTTATCTGCAGGGTCCCTTTGGTGGCCACATTTGAGCTGTCCCGAAGCCTTCTGCTGGGCCCTGGAGGCTTCCCTTCTCCTTGCCGTGCGCGTGTGACAGCTGATGTCTGTTCCAGGCCAGACCTGTCAAGTTGCCCAAAGACAGGGAGCTTGTTTCCACACATGCCAAGAGGCTGGCAGATTGGGGAGAAAATGTGGGTTGTTTTTATTTTCGTGCCCAGGAGTAATTGCCCAGAAAGGCGATGCCCTGGGCCTTTTCCCCACCAGCAGCAGATGTCCCTGCTTGCAGGGAATAAGTGCAGCCTCCCCTCCCCACCCCCTCCCTTTTCCTGGTAAAGCCCATAGCAATAAAATTAAATCAAGCATTACTATTTTTTTTTTTTTACATTGAAAATGCTCTTGAGTTTGAATTATGGATTCAAATGGCTCTTAAAGAGAGCACCCGAGGGGCTCTGAATGCTGCCAGATGGCAGGGGAGCCATGTGGGGGAGCCAGGGCCGGCTGCCTCTGACAGCCATAACCACGGTAACACTGCGGGAGGGTCCTTTCTCTTTCCTGTGGGGCGAGACACCAGCCACACAGATCTCCAATTCAAGGTTTTCCTCACCTTACTAAAATTGGTTTTTGTGTTTGGTGGGATGCCTTGCCCAGGGTTGACTCAGAAATCTCATTAGGACTTCTGGATGACTGGACCCCATTTGTGAGGCACAGAGAAGGCTGCTGGTGTCCAGCCAGGTTATTCAGGTCTGTGGCTTGTATCCTGCAACCACCCCCCTGCAACCACCCCCTTTCCCCCGCCCCTGGGCCTTGGAGACACCTGATCTGGCACCTGGGGAAGACTGGAGAAGCTACTGGTTTATAAAAGCCCGTGGAGAAGACAGGGAGGAAATGCACAGAGGGAGAAGAGAGAATCTGCCAGAAATTAAATGCGGACATTCTGCTCCTCAGAGTAACCACGGCTCTTTGGAGATGGGGAGGGGGCTTGGTTCTGCTGCCCGTTCCCAGAGGATCTGAACTAAACTGACGTCTCTTCTGGGTTCCTCTCAGTCTTACAGTTGTTCAGAATGTCTCATTCTCCCTCAGCATCCACTGGACATCTGCCCATCTACTCACCCACTCTCCCATCCAACAAATCCACGACTGCTAATGCTATGTCCTGTGCTGGATGACGAAGCTCAACAAAACACAGGAGCTTCTATCTGGGAGGAGGCTCCCTATGTGGCTGTCCTCAGAATCCCCCTAGGAGCTTTTAGAAACTCAACATCCCTGCTTCCACCCCAGGTCTGTTGAGTCTCTCTCCCTGGGTGTGAGGAGGCCTGGGAATCTCACTTTAAAAGCTCTGCAGGTGATTTTGACGTTCACTTGAGTTTGAGAACCACCCAGGGGGTAAGCAGTTACAGTCAGGAGGTGGGAGATAAGCTAGTAGATCATTGTTACAAGTGCTGGTTGCAACCCTGAACAAAGTTTTCTGGAAGCTCACTCCATTCTGGAGGAGTAGGGGAAGGTAAGCAGAGGAGGTGACATGGAGTAGGTTTTTTGAAGGATGAGCAGTTTTCCAAGCAAGACATTGGTACAAGAAGATTCTAGCCACCAGATACCTCACTCACAAAAGCATGGAGGTATTCAAGGAATTATGGGGCTTTCAGTGCTGAGAGAGGACGGAGTACCCCTGGGGTACACAGCAATGAGTCTGGTACTGGGGCAAGCACGAAGTAGTGCATGTTTCAGGGGAAAGTTGATGGCTCGAGTGTGGGGTTTCTATAAGATGTCCCAGGGTGATGTTCAGGAGAAAATGGGAAATGCATTTAAATTCCGGGAAAACTGTCTGACTGGAGACATAACTTTGGAAACCAAGGCATACGGTTAGGAAGGTGCCAGGCATCTGTGTAGCAACCTCTGGAGGTAGCTGTGAGAGCTGCAGGGTGGGCCCAGGCTCCAACCGAGACTCTAGAGCTAGTCCAGGAAGCCCAGGCCTCTAAAACTCTAGAGGGGTCCTGGAACCTTCTTTGGAAATAGCTTTTAGAGGGCTCTTATGTCCAGGCAGAGTCCTCTCGAGGCTGACTCTGCAGTGGGTACAAGTTGCAGGGGGATGCACCTTTTAAATGTGACACCCCTGGGGCACCTGGGTGGCTCTGTTGGTTAAGTGTCTGCCTTTGGCTCAGGTCATGATCCCGGGGTCCTGGGATTGAGCCCAGCATCGGGCTCCTTGCTCAGCGGGGAGTCTGCTTCTCCCTCTCCCTCTGACTCTTCCCCTGCTTGTGCCCTCACTATCTCTCTCTGTCTCTCTCAAATGAATAAATAAAAAATCTTTTTAAAAAATTAAAAAAATAAATATGACACCCTCTCTACATTCAGCTGGCTAGGGCCATGAATGTGCTGAGGCTTTCCCCTGAGCTCCTCTACCCAGCCATTCTTCCACGGAGAGCTGGTCATGGGTCACAGTATCTGCTCACTCACTTATTTATTTGGCAAACCTGCACTGAGCATCTTCTGTGTGCGGTTATTGTGCATCTTCTGTGTGCGGTTATTGTGCTTGGCTTGGTGCATATGAGGTTGAATGAGACACAGCTCCCTAGCTGTGCGTCTACTTCTGCCACTGATGCTATTTTTAAAGCTCTATGTCCCCCTCCTTTATTTTTCTTTCTCTCTGAGTGAAACAGGGTAAATAGGCTGCCATTTCTTACCGAAAAAATATGCCACGGCTTGAATAAACTCAAATGAACAAAGAAAATCAGAAGAATCTATCTTTGCTTACTCTATTCTTCAACGAAGTGGTTTAATGTTGTGTTTATTGTATAAGTCATTCCCCAGGAGAGCTCCATTTGAGAACAATCGTTTGAATAAAGTCTCTAGTTCTGAATTATCCTTTGGGATAACAAAAACTTTGGGTGAATAATGATAATGATAGTAAGAACAATAATAATAAAAGATGCACTGGAAGATGCCTTTTGTTAGAAGAGGGGAAAAAAAAATCTCAGACATTTTTTTAATGCTATGTCTGGTCTCTATACAAAAACCTGTCAGCTTCATGCTGTTTTTAGTCAATTTCACAGTGGGGAAGAGAAGTGCCGATGGCTTAGGAGAAACAAGTTCAAAGTAGGTAACACAATTGCTGAAAGCATTTCCTCAAAAGGAGAGCTTTATAGCTGTTGCTAAACATAGGGAAATAAAAAGCAAATAGAAGTGTAGGTGCATATAGGGAGAGGGGGTTTTCAGGTGATGGTTGTGGGAAGTACAGACCTGGGGAGGATTGTGAGGCTGCTATTTTGAAGAAAACAGGGAACTTTATAACCCACATGGACTCTTAAGTTTGCAGAGTGCTAATGTTGCTGTCCTTCTGTTCTTTGAGGAGTGCCTTCCCCGGAGTCTTCACCTTGGGGTTAAAGGCGGGATGTGTTGAGCAAAAGCACCTGGATTCTCAGCACCAGCTCTGTTTCTACTCAGTATCCATGGCAAGTCTCAGCAAAAAAAATTTTTTTTTAAAGATTTTATTTACTTATTTGACAGAGAGAGAGACAGCGAGAGAGGGAACACAAGCAGGGGGAGAGGGAGAGGGAGAAGCAGGCTTCCCACTGAGCAGGGAGCCCCATGCGGGGCTCAAACCCAGACCCCTGGGATCATGACCTGAGCCGAAGGCAGACACTTAACGACCGAGCCACCCAGGCGCCCCAAGTCTCAGGGAATATTAACCGAATAAATACTTTCCATGTATTTTATTTATATTAATACTAACAAATGCTCGGAGGCAGTGATGGTCCAGCAGGATGACCATTCTCCCAGAGTTCAGTTCATTCTCCCACTAGCATAAAAGCCAGGAGAACGTAACTGGATTATTTTTCCTCATTTCTGTGTCAAGATGCTTTTGAAGGGGAGGGGGCTATTTAAGTTGGTAGGGTGACTTATGACTATTAGGGATGCCTTGGACTTGACCAAAGGGATGTCCCTAAAGGAACAGAGGGAACTTGCCACCACACAATTTGGCCTAAATGCTGGGGTAGGGGTAGCTGTTGGGATCTGATAACAGGCGACATTAAGATCTGAGACTGGTGGGGCAGGGTGAATGGCAAAGGGAGACACCAGGTGGCCGTGGAAGATGATCCGATGTCTGTGGGAGAGTCATTTTCCCTGACTCTGGTGCCTTAGAAAGGGAAGGAGACAGGAAGTGTTAAAACTGGGAATAAATGAAAACAGGACCCTTTCCCTGCCACTGACCATTTGGCATGTTGTTGCTTCTGGGAGTCCCTTTCTGGTCCATACCATAAATACGATGCACGGTGTTTCCATCAACCAGTGCATGCCGCTCTCTAAAGTCTGTTGAATTACACTAACGAACCAAGTGCTTTAGTTTACTGCGTCCTTTCCCAGCTCTTTCCCTTATACACATGTCAGAAGACAGCTCGTGATTGGCCCAGCTGGTCACTGGGTCATAGGCGGCCTGGCTGTCACCACATGTCACCGCATGCCTTCCTTCGCTGTTTCTTAGGATGCCTTACATTCCCAGTGTTCTTCCTGAAGGCCAAAATATTTGTGGCTGCCATATGGTACCCACTTTCCTTATCTTATGGGATCCTGGCAGCCTACCATCTCCAGCCTTGTCAAGGTCCTGCTTTTATCGGACACAGCAGTTCATTCACATACACAAGTTAGTGTTTTGTCTGGCTAAGTGGGCGTGGAATGTAGTAGCTCTTCCTCATAGCATAAGCGTGGGAAATTCTATCAAATCTTCCTGTATTTTGATTTATTCCAGGCAATATCTATTATATTTGAGCTGCATGGTTCCAGAAATCAGCCTCTAACATCCTAAATTAGCGCAAATACCTTGTTTTAATCATATTCCTATTTTTTTGATAATTGTATCAACAATGCCAAATAATGTGGAGATAAACATTTGTGATCTACTATCCTTTCTTTTGGATTATTTTTCTTGATTAATTAACCCTAATTTTTAAGGTTAAACCCCATGAGCGGGATCACCAATCAAGGAATTTAAATTTATTTTGGCTTTTACGAAGATCATGGTGGTGGCCTGGACATGTCCATAGCTTCCTCTACTGGGACAAACCATCATGATGGATCTCTTGAAATACTTCCATTTTGTCATATAGGGAATACTGTTTCCCATGTTTATGGGCATGTGTGTCAGGGCAAAGAGATGATGGCCCTTGATGTGGGCCTGCTTTGTGGGCCTTTCCAATGAGGTTCTGTGAAAACAGAGGTGAGCGTGGAGGATATCTTGTGACTGAAAAATACTGCCCCCTGTGATTTGTTTTAGCACATTTGAGTCTTTACGTGTGATATTTACTATAATCTCTATGGGTTGGCCTGACTACCTTCCTGCTATTGTTTTATAAAGAAATTGGAGGGAAAACAATTTCTACTTTCCCTTGAGCTATAGTACTGGGTGAAGTAATTGGCTTGAATATAATGTCAAATTAACTGGGCAAAGCCTAGGCGGAGAAATCCCCTTGTCAATTCCCTGAGCAGACAAACTGAGCTCACCTCAATGGTGTCAAGTGGGTCCTGGGGGGCCATGGAAGGTCATGACAGCAGCAGGGGCTCTGTAGCTGAGAACAGCAGTGTAGAGCCTTGGTCTCCGGGAAAACCCAAGAGAAGGCAAAGCTGGGAAGTCATTGCCCAGGAAGCTAGACACCTCTGTAATAGAGCCACATCTATGGTGACAGAATCGCCACGGGTAGATCTTCTCTTTTGTTTTACCTGGAGAGAGGCTGGTCATCAGAAAGCCCCTAGCAAAAGGTTGTGTCATTCTGGAAGCCCTCTACACACTCAGGATTCACCTTCAGCCTCTTTCCCCCGACTTCCTTCAGCCTCTGGCTTTTGAAATAAAGTATAATGAAAGCTAAAACCATGATAGATCTAGGTAACAGATTATATTTATTACAAGTATTCAAATAAACATTATAGGCAAATGTTTGAGGTTCAAGCATAAGAATTTTGAAGTTGGGGGGCACCTGGGTGGCTCAGTCAGTTAAGCGTCTGCCTTTGGCTCAGGTCATGATCCCAGGGTCCCGGGACTGAGTCCCGCATCAGGCTCCCTGCTTAGCAGGGAGCCTGCTTCTCCCTCTGCTGGCTGCTACCCCTGCTTGTGCTCTCTCTCCCTCTCTGTCAAATAAATAAATAAAATCTTAAAAAAAAAAAAAGAAAATGAGTTGGCAAACAGAAATAGCTTTAAAAATGTGAAAGTTAATAGGATAATTTATAACAGCTTGCTAAAATGAATATTAGTTGTAAAAGAGGAAAGAGTCATGGGAGTTGGGATTTTCAAGGCAGGTTTTGTGGAAGAGGTTGATTTTTAGCAAGAACACAGATAATCTGCTGTCTTTCTCTCACCCACCTTCTTTGTCCAGCTCTACCCGTTCCACACCTGTGTCTCCATCTTTTGATGGCTGAATTAGAACACAAAGTCTAGGATCTGGTGGCTCCTGTTCCTCCTCTAAAATGGGAGGAAAGTTTGAGTCTCCTTTCCCTTCCTCCACTTCCTCTTCTTGTTACTTATATTGTCCTTCTTTCTTTTTCTTTCTATAAAAAATATAGCAGGGCGCCTGGGTGGCTCAGTTGGTTAAGCGTCTGCCTACCGCTCAGGTCATGATCCTGGGGTCCTGGGATCGAGCCCCGCATCGGGCTCCCTGCTCCACAATGAGTCTGTTTTTCCCCTCTCTCTCTGCTCATGCTTTCTCTCTCTCTCTCTTTCACTTGCTCACTCTCTCTCTCAAATCAATCAATCAATCAATCAATCAATCAATCTAAAAAAAAATAGCACAGTACCCACTCCCAGAAAACTCATACCCAGGACTATATACATGAATCTCTCTTGGTGGAACTGAAAGTTATCTGCATACCTAACATTTATGGAGAGAGGTAGGACATTTGGCTTACATAAAAGTGGTTATCTTTCCCTGTGTGAGAACACTCTGCCTGAACTACAAGGAAATTTAGGAATCAGTTATAAAGACCATTCACATTTAAGTCAGAAATAATTAATTTCTAAAAGTTGGTCTCTAATATTGGCTGTAAAATTGCACTAGGTTTTGGATGACAGCATGCAAAATATGAACAGGAACATAATCCAGAGCCTCTGGTGAGCAAGAGGGAAACATAATGGAGGTCGGGGTGTAAGCAGACTTTTCTTGTACTGACATTAAAACGCCATATATGTGTTTCTAGTAGTTTCCAAGACCTAAGAAAATGTTACAGATCTTCCAGTTCTACTGTCGAAACCTGATTTGCCTCTACCCAAGAAGCAGTTACCACTATTAATTTTGGTTACCGGTTTGGTGCTTTTGTCACTAACTAGATTCCGTTCCCTGAAATACAATAATTTTCCTCTCCAGTATCTATCACATTATACCAACCAGACTTCTGGCACAGATGGATGAAAGCATGAAAGCACAAAATTCCTGAATGCCACAATGGAAGAATTCTGGAAAAAACACTCCCAGGCGAATATTTGTTGAGCCCCCACTATGTGCTAGGCGTTGTGCTTGGTGATACAGTAAGGAAGATGAAAAATGCATGACTCTCCACTCAGGAAGCTCACCTTCTGGTGGAAGAGACACTCAAACAACTGAACATTAGACAATGTCAACAGTACTGTAATAGAAATACATAAAAAGTTATGTAGAAACTCAGACTAGAAAGGAACTGACCATGAGGAGTTCCTTACACAATAAGTTACTATGCAGAACAGGTGAGGCTCAAGGCTTGGGACTTGAGGGGTAAGTGGGAGTTTACCAGGCGGAGAACAGACGGAAGGATGTAACAGGCAGGTGACAATGACAACAGAGAGGCGTAAAGTGCGTATGATCGGTACACGTTGTCGTAGAGCAAAATGGAAGCAATTTAAATGCTCCACACCACAGGGGATTGCCTAAATACGTCACTAAGTATTCATAAGGTGGACTATGATGTAACCCTTCTAAATGCTGTTTACAGAGAGATTTTAGTATTGTGGGGAAGTGCTTATGCTACCACGGTAAGAGAAAAAGAAGGGCATGTAATTGTCTACATTGAATAAGCCCAAAGTCGAGAAGAAAAATGTACGTATCATTTTGCTATGTTACCGTCTTTGAATTCAGCTTTAATGAGTTTATATTGTTTTAATAGAAAACTATGAAGTCAGAACGTCGAAAAGAGTGGACGGCAGGTTGCGGGATGAGGACGGGAGTAGCTGGTGTGAGGCCCCAGGGCGGGGAGGGAGATGAGGCCGGCCGGCCACACTCCTGCGGTCACTTACTTAGCCCGTAGCTGATGGGGAATTACAGAACTCCAGTTTTGTACCGAAGAGCCCTGTTGAAACAGAAGAATGAGCCATAAGGGGTAAAATAGCGAGCTTTCCTCACGTGTAAGTGTTTTGCCTTGAGTTGCATGGCGTTTCCTGCTGCGGGCTCCGTAAATACTGTGGACCTGGTTTTCTGGGGGGTTCTGTTGCCTCTTGATAAGCCCCACATAGCAGTGTTCCCCTCTAGACTTGGAACAGATAACTGCTACTCCCACTGAACACTAGGAGAGCTGCTTGGCTTGTGTTCACACAAATACAGATTTTCTATTGTGCTTTTCTACCTGTGCATAATTAAATTTGTACAAATTGGATTTGCATACACCCAGGCTATAATGGCTTTTCTGGCAAAGGGCTGTGTACTAATGGGTCGGGACGTAGGACTTCCAGTTTTTGAAGGGGACAAAAGGGCAAAGGCTTAGGATGTTTTTTGCCATTATGGGGTGTTTTTGTGAGACACCCTGGGAACCCGGGGATCAGTGGGGGGAGCCTTCAGTGTTGGGATCGGAAGTCCAAGGAATAAAGGTGGGGGGACCTTCGGCTCACATGCATATTACCTACTTCTCAGGTTTTTCTCGGGTTGGAATGAAAACTGCAACAGAACCATATTGTTCTTTGACATCGGTAATCTAATTGGCAAGATTTTATTCAAGCCGGTGCAAATTATCTATCTATCATCTCTCTCTCTCTCTCTCTCTCTCTCTCTCTCTATCTCAATGATGACAAATTCTGACATAGATAAATAAGAGTGTGCCTTCTTTGTTCACACAAAGCCTTTGTTACCCGAGGCCAGGCTTGACACAGGGAGCCTCACAGGACAGATCCCATTCCAGTGCTTTCTCCCTTCTGCGCCCTGGAAAGCAGGAAAGCAGCCGCCGTAGAGACGCCCAACCACATTTCCTCACTTCTGCCCTCTGTCCTCAGCATATAGGCACAAACTTCCCTGAGAAAATCTCTGGCCGAGCAGAGAGGTCTGAATTGGTGCTGATGGTTTAAGGAGCATATCAGGGGCTTGGGCAATGAGTTTCCCTGGAACTGGTGTGGAGCTACCTGGAAAATGCAGTTGCCAGGAGCCGGGTAAGGTCAGGCTCTGCAAAGCAAAATTACCTACCTCACTATTACCCAATTAAATCTGTGAAAGTTGAAACTGAAAAAGGCTTCTGTTACCAGTGAATGAGAAAACCAGGCTCAAAAAGCTCAAGGGATTTCATGGAAGAGTCTTAGCTAGTCAGTGGCAGAACTGGGGCTACAAGCTCATTTCCCCCAGATCCCCAGACGGTCCCTGAGAAGCCAGCACATCTTAGTTCGCTGTGGTTCTGTTTCTGTTGGTAACATGGTATTATCCTCATGGTATTATCCTCTTCCTCCTTTAATATAAAGGTACAAATAGAGGTTTGAAATTTTTTCCGAATTTCGAGTCTAGGAAACCTGTTGATGCCCTTTCTTTGAGAGACTCTAGTGATCGCAACCTAAGCAGGCCAATGTGGAAACGTGAGCAGCGCTTTCTTTCCCCGGACAGTTCGCATACATAATGAAGCTGGGAATTTCCAAGATCTGAATCCCCAAACCCAGACCGATCTCTCCTCGGTCCTTGAAATCTACAAATAAACTAGCAAGATGTAAAAAATTGAACCCAAATAAATATTCATCATTTTCCTTCTTCCATTCGGGATCCTGCAGAATAACAAATGGTTCTCTTTGCATTGGCTCTCACATATTATTTATTTTTTTCTTAATTTTTTAATTTTTAAAAATATTTTAAAGATTTTATTTATTCATTTATTTGACACAGAGAGAGAGAGCCCAGGTAGGGGGAGGGGAAGAGGGAGAAGCAGACTCCCTGCTGAGCAGGGAGCCCGATGTGGGGCTCTATCCCAGGACCCTGAGATCATGGCCTGAGCCAAAGGCAGATGCTTAACCAACTGAGCCACCCAGGCGCCCTGGCTCTCACCTATTAAAGTGTCTGTATGTCTATGAGTGTATGTGAACACCCATGTACGGGTGTGTGTGTATGAAAGTGTGACTATGTGTGATTGTGCGTGTCAGTACACATGAGGGCATGAGTCTGTGTGTATGTGTGTGATTATGAGCGTGTGAGTACATGTAAGCTCACAGAAGGGCATGAGTATGGGTGTGAGTGTGTGAGAGTATGTGTGCATGTGTGTGCACTTAGGTACAAATAGAGGAGTTGAGATATTAATTTCTTTTGATAACCAGTCAAACTTCTGCAGCTCTAGTTATGACATGCACCTGTTTGCAGTGCTCGTCGGACAGGAAATTGTATTCATGTTGACAGTACAATATTCAGAACAGTGGTTTTAATGGATTGAAGGCACATCAGTGGTATTTAGAGATGTTGGACAATGTCAGGAAAATATTTGCCTTCATTTCTTAACGGCTCCAAGTTTTGATATAAGTACCAAGGCACATACTAAAGGCTGAGAGTTTGCTTTCAAATATAGCAAGGCTCTGTTTATAAGAAAGATACCCGTTCTAGTCCTCTCTTCCTCCATTTCAAATTTCACACTAGCCAAAATGACTTCAAATCCGTGATTGGACCTGTCACTCTCTACTTAAATATCTTTAATTGCTTCTGTAGAAAACAAATATTAGTTGCCTACCCAATTCACTCCCTGCTTCCCATGGATCTTCATTCCGTTGGACGCCCCCGGCCTCAAAGTTCTAATGTCGCAGCACTAGAGATGGACGCTGGGCAGCGTGGGTCTCAACAACCCCACCTTCTGAGCAGCTCTCCTGCCCGCAAGTCACTGGCTCAAGGCTGGAGTGTGCCCTCAGCTGGGGGATGGGGCTGCTTCTCAGGATCCTTTCTTGAAATGCAGGGACCGAGACACACTCTCTTTCAGGATTTAGCTAAGGCAGACACAACCCTAGGAAATGTCGGCATCTTGAAATCAGGATGGGAGCCTGTCTTGGGAAGCCTCGGTCCTTCAGAAAGTGAAGTAAAGAGAAAGAACGTGAGTCCTTAGTGACTAGATGACAGCAGCCCTGAAGCTCACCTACTTGAGAACTTGCTGTGAGACTTCAGCATTTTTGGGGAGAGTGCTGGTGGCCCCACCCCTGCCCTCTCTGCTCAGCCTCCTTTGCCCCCTGCCTGAAGCTGTCTCCCCATGAGACACGGACCCCAGTCTCTGTTCATGCACGCCCCCACTCAAGAAAATGGACAGCAGGTTCTTCGACATGCTCCCTCCCTGTGCTCCTCCTTAGCGGGGGGTGAGCCTGTGAGACTCTGCCACTTGGCTGTACCCAGATGAGGAGACTGATGCCAGGATCAGGCACTTCTAGATCCTTCAGGCACTTCTAGATCCTTCAAGAGATGCCCTTTGATCTCCATCTTCTTTGGTTCCAGAGTAGAGGGAACCAAAGCGGCCTCTCCCGGTCTCCTTGCTTTGATGACTTCCTTCTGGATTTCTATTATTTTCCTTACATAGGACACAGGGGTAAATGAAGGCCAGGGGGATGACCTGTGTATCTTTCAGAAATTCTCACAAAATGTGTCGAGTAGCTCTTCTTTAGGATTTGAGGACATTATCACTAATTGCCCTTAGCACCGGGGCTTAAATTCTGAGACAAGAAGAAAAATGGCCATTCAATGTCCTATTATCTGTCTCAAGACTAAAGGTACACATTAAAGACACTAATTGTGAACATATTTTTAACTGACAAATTATAGGTGCACAATGTTTCATAAATGAATAGCAAGTACACATAAAAAGAACACTTTCAGAAGTACTTTTGTTGAGACAAAAACAGGAGTTGCAAATTCAAATGCTTCTGGCAGATAATCTGAATGAGGTGTAATGGGTTGCATGGAAGACAAGAGAGATTAGTGGGGATTGTGGCCAACCAGACCACAGTGCTGTCTAAGAAGGTCAGCTGCTACTCAATTCCAGAGATTTTTGCTCATGAAGAAACATGGGCCTAAAATTAGATCCTATTATTTCTCAAGAGAAGCTGGAAATCCATTTTTTTAAATGTAAAGTGCCCCAAATTTTAAATGATGGCAACTAATTCAATCAAAAAACATATTGAATGGGCTCAACGAAAGCCTGACAACTGGCCAAATTTGGTATTTAGACCAACCATTTGCCACTTCTGAGAAAGCGTTATGTGAATATTAAATGTTATGAGGCTGAAAAGGATGAAAGCTGTTCAACATTTTCTACATGATAATTGGGCATTTCAGGAATTTAAAATATGGCAATCTCATCCCACTGTCCTGAAGCTCAGCCTCTCTACCAGGTGGGCTTTGCTGGAAGGCAGACTATGCGGATATGCGGTGGTAACATTTGATTCCCAGAGCAGTTGTCCACTGAGCCCCCAGGGACAGGCCCAGCATCCCCTGCACCAGAGGGAGGCAGGAGTTCGGCTCTTCTATTCACTTGCACATCACGGTCCTTCTACCCAGGTGGTGGGTCCTTCTATCCAGGTCGGAGGGGAAAGGATGTGAAATAAATGACCCAGTACCAAACAGAATCTTACTAAAGAAATGAATGAATTGGGTGTAATGCCATGGTTATATTCAAATCCATTTATTTTTATCAAACGATTTTAAAATTCAGTCTGATTCATTCATTTTCAGTTCAGTGAGCTCCATGCTATGGAAATAATTTTTGTAAACATCTCTCAGGCCAAGAGGCTTTTGTTTAGGCTTCATGAAGAATCAGCAGTGCAATGCTCTGAGAAGTTTTGCCCTCCAAATCAATTTATGTGACGTTAGAATAATTGCTTGTGTGATATGCAGAGGAAGATACTTGAGGTGGTGGTTCCAGATGAGAGCTTTCTGTAAAATGCAAGCATCCAGCCTGCCGACCACCGGCTGTTTCTTCTACTTTCTGAGGCTCTTCCTTGTCCTCCTGCACTTTGTCCCACAGGTAGCAGGTGCAGACTTTTCCGGAATGCATTTCTTTAACATCAACTTCGTTAAGTGTCAAAGAGGTGGAAGGCTGTTTCCTGGGGTTTTCCCTTCTCATTCTTTCTCCTCATCGCAGGAGAAAGTACTCTCTCTCTCTCTCTCTCTCTCTCTCTCACACACACACACACACACACACACACACACACACACTTGAGCATTCACAAATTCCTAGAGTCTCACTTTACCTCCAAGCTGGTACTGGGTACTGGCATCCTTTTGGGTAATGTGGGCAACGGCTTGGGGAAGGGGGAAAAAGGTAAGAAAGAAAAACATCTTCTTGACAAAAATGACAATTCTCCTCAAGTCTAATCTTTTAGAATCATTCTATTTTACTTAAAAATAACTTTTCACAAGGAGGAATGCCTTTAGCTATGTTTCTAACTCTAAAATAGAGTCTAGACTGGCTTTTTATACTGGTCGGCTTGTTTACTCATTCAATTAATATTTCCCAATGCTCTTCTAAGCATCAGGCCCTGCTTGAGACAGTGGGAATAGAACAACAAAAAAAGACAAAAACACCCACTTTTCTGGTGAATGTAAGTGAATTAGAACAGAGCAGTGTGAGGTTGTCATTGGAGGGCAAATTATCAGTAGGTGGACATAAGATCAAACACCCCCAATGAACATGATTTGCATGTTAAGTGCACAAACACTTTTCTCTAACAAAGCAGTTTCTTATTTTAAAAAAATCACAATTTTCAAGAATGGGGAAAAACAGAGATGGGTGGGCAAAGGCTGAGAGACTGCATCCTCACAACTACCATTTACTAGTGTGTTAAAAGAACTTTGGGCATATGAAAAATGTTAAGCGTATGTGAGCAAAATCGATTTAAATCAGGCAGCACCCAATCTAGGAGACAGAAAAGAGTTCTGAGGAGCTGTTCAAAATAAAAGACTTTTATAGACAGAAGGGAGCAGGAACAAGGACATTATAGTAGGCAACAGAGTGGGTGGATCATTGCAAGGTCATGTTCCTTCAGGGGATGGCAGGGGTCTATCAGGCAAATTGCCTAGTTCTCATCAGATTTCTGAGAGACTGGTTTAAGCTTCCATTTTGGGGACAGCCAAAACTAATTACGTCTCCATTTGGTGATGTGGGGTTTAGCATAGGTGGCCCCATTTGGGGCCCGTTGTCTTGGTTTTAGCCAGCCTTGCCATGTTGGGAGGGTCTCCTCTTTTCCCCCTCTCAGTACCATCATTTGTAAAACAGGATTAGTCCCTAATACAAGATAGAACTATGGCGGCATAATTTAGATGACGTGCTCTCAGGCAAAAGCATTTTGTCCAGTGTGTAGAGCCACAGAGGATATTGTTATTAAGTTTGGGAGGAAGTGAGGAGAGTTGGGAGGGGGGGGAGGCAGGAGGAGACCAGGACCCAAGTGCAGACAAATGTAACTCAAGAGATGGCCCCAGCAGGGGTGGTGGCCGTGGAAATAGCAGCCCCTGATCTCCTAGCACCTGGATGAGATTATGGCAGAGAGAGCTTCTCTGGAGGTCAAGTCCTCGCTACTCTGTGTCCTATGTGAGTGACCATGGCGAATTTCAGCTTTGGGCAGACACTTAGGAGAACGGGTCTGTTGTCCAAGCCCATTAACTAGCCACGCAACACCATTAAGTCTGTTCTCTTCCAGGGCTCCAAGGTCCATGCGGTTCACGGGGAAACAGCCTCCGGAGCTGGGGCTATTGGCCAGTGGAGGCAGGAGGACGCCCATCTGTCCGGGGCAGGAGGCTTCCTTTCTCTCTGGACACTGGCAACCACCCCACACAGGAGTGCTTTGCCTTTCCTCGGGATTTGAAAGTTTCAGCATGGTGCAGTTTTATATGCTTTAAAAAGGAAATGAGAAATAGAGAACTTTAATGAAGCTATGTCAGATTATGAAATCAGAGTGGCAAGGGACCCTAGACCCCCTAATCAGAGGTCCACGTTTTGTAGGTAAGGAAGCAGGCTGGTACTGATACGTTCCATCTGACCTTCCCCCATAAGGGTCAGCATGGTCTTCGCCTTTCTCCACACCCCGGTGACTTCTCTGGCTTATATTAGTATGTATTTTTTATCTGTAAAGTTGACTTTATACCTATTTATCAAACAGGATTGTGAGTTTTCTCATAATAGTGAAGGTTTGTTGTACTAGTTGCATGAACTGTTGATCAGCTTGTCCATGAATGCACGTGCGTGTGCGTGCATGTTGTGTTCGTGCACGTGTGCTTCGTTTACCCAACTGCGCAGGGTGATCTGGTTCGCTGCAATCCCAGGTTAGGGGAAAGGGAGCAGACACTCTTCTAAAAATACTAGGAAGCACATTAAACCACTAGTGCACCCAGTGAATTTACAGTCACTTTGGTTTATCACACTCTTATTTTAGTATTTGACTTAGTTGCATTCGTTTTTAAATTTCAAACTTTTTACAGCCCTTTTCCTCCCCATGGATGTCACACCTCTTCTCTGTCTTTACAGCCTGTGTGTGTGTGTGTGTGTGTGTGTGTGTGTGTTTGCACGCCCGCTGGTTGGAGCAGGGGGTGTGGTTGGCTGGTTATTTATTTATTTATTTATTTCTGTCTGTCTGTCTGTCTGTCCATACTTCTCTTCCTAAGCCAAGCCCTCCTGGTGCTGTGGGACAGAGAGAAGGAGAGGCCCAGGACAGAGATGTCACGCCCTCCCCAGGCAGGTTATAGTTCTCTTGCTGTTGCTTCTCTGGCTACTATAGGCTGCCTGGTCTCATGCCCTCCCCAAGGCGGCCCGCGCCCAGGGTGCCTCTCCTGCAGGTGCAGGTCTCCCCCGGCTCCCCCTGCTGGAGCTCCCTGCCCTGCCCTAGGAGAGCCAGCTCTGCTGGGCCTCCACCACACCTCAGCCTCTCCCGAGACTGCCCACCCCGCGGGCCCCTCTGCTGGGTTCCTGACCGACCACAGCAAGTGGACACTAGGGTGAGGAATGGGCAAGACAGGATAGCTCAGCTCCCGTCTGAGATGACCATCCCATCCTTGGGGAGACCTGGCATCCTCACCATGACCATTCCGGGAGTGAGGACCACTCTGCTGCTGTGCCCTCCAGCCCTGATCTCACTCCTCTTGTCCTCTATTGGGAGCAGATCGGCAAGTCAGAGACTCAGCAGACAGGGGTCAGGGAATGAACTGCTCTCCTCTCTTTCTTGCGGACACCCCATCTTCATGAGAGACTCTCTTAGGGTCCTCCACACTTGACTTCTGAGAAAGTCAGCACTGCCTGTCTCCCCCCAAGGAAGGCCTAGCTTCTCTCCATCACTGCACTCCCCCCAAATGACAGACTCCCTCCTTCTTCGTGTTTAATCTAAGTGGGGGGTAGGATGTCCTTGCAGGTCTGTTTGGTTCCAGGGAGGAGAGTGAGCCTGCAGGACCCCACTCCCCACTCCAGCTGCAGGCAGATGTCAGCTCTCTGAACTAAGAAAGGGCTTTTAGTGCCTTTGTTCTTGGCTTTGCGCCTTTGCCACAATTCTGAGGCACCAGGAAAAATCCCTCTTGACAGTCTGTATCACAGCCAGCATGCTCTGTTCTCTGCCAAAGTGTTCAAATCAAGACCCCTGGTGTTTCGAGGTGAGAAGTACAATTCAGAGACCCACTGATCGCTAGCATAGTTCAGAGGTAGAGATTTTAGTTTTTAATGAGCAAATATGTCCAATTCTCTTTAAACTTTATGCTACTACATAAAGAGCTAAATTTTTATTTAATGAGTTGCTTTTGTATTTTAAATCCTGAAGAGGAATTTCCAGAAAATAAGGTTTTCACATAAGTTTAACTAGTTTGTAAAAAGTTGTGCACAGTAAACTGATAACTCAACATTTTTTAAGGATTTTATTTATTAATTTATTTGACAGAGATAGAGAGATAGAGAGAGAGAGAGAGGACAAGTAGGGGGAGCTGCAGAAGGAGAGGGAGAAGCAGGCTTCCCACTGAACAGGGACCCCGATACGGGGCTCAGTCCCAGGACCCTGGGATCATGACCTGAGCTGAAGGCAGACGTTTAACTGACTGAGCCCCCAGGCCTCCCTGTTTGATTATTTTAATTCAGAAACTCTGTAGCAGGGAAACAGACTTATCCAAGGTCATCCCGCTGGATTAGTCAGCGGCTGGGGAGGGCCAGACTCTAAGGCTCCTGATACAGGGGACTTCCCACACTGGGGCTCACAGATCCCCTGTTATACACCCTACAGTCTGCACAAATCATCTGGACCCTTAACACCTGAATTTGATGGTTTAACTGCATGGTAAACCCACACCATGCTTGAGAGTAATAGACCTCCACGTTAAGTGTTGAGTTACAAGGTGGCATTCTTTAAAATTTATTTAATGGTGGGTTAATTCGAAATAATTAACTGAAATGTGCAAGTGTCCATCTGGGACACCTAAGCCAATTGTCAAAATATTCCTTTTGCAATGATGCAAAATTCCTATAACAATGCAGGAATACAGAAGTGATGTATTCAATGGGTTTCAACAGAAAATATACTTGCTTTTAGTACTGGTTAAAAAGCAAAGCCCTGGGGCGCCTGGGTGTGGTTTAGTCAGTTAAGTGTCTGCCTTTGGCTCGGGTCATGATCTCAGGATCCTGGGATCGAGCCCGGCATCGGCATGGGCTCCCTGCTCAGTAGGAAGACTGTTCTCCCTCTCCCTCTGCCGCGCCGCTCCCCGCTGCTTGTACTTTCTCTCTCTGTCAAATAAATAAATAAAATCTTTAAAAAACATAAAATAAAACATAAAAAGCAAAGCCCTGTCACTACTCACAGACACAGGGGAGAGCATTTCCAATCTTCTACACACAGGGGTTAACTACAGCATTCTTTTATATGTGTACATTGTTGGGGAATTTGTGGGGACAGACACCAACTTGTTTATGTGATGGCTGTTTTTTAAAAATGTTTTAATAACAAGTTAATGGTTTTATTAGACATATAAATAAATTCTTTTTGGATTGCAGGGGGAAAAATAGTCAAAAAGATTGATTGGAGGAAACGGTTTTCTTAATTGCATCTTCACGGGTTAGAAGCAGTAATTTTGCTAAAGGACTTTTTTGTGCAAAAAGAAAAAGATGGAAGGAGTTTATGCGTTTATTAGACCTGCCAGAGATCAAGAGATGTCTGGTTTCACTGGGCTATAATTTCCCCAAATCTTCCAAGTGAAGCATAGAGAGAGCCTCTTGGTCATGGAGGTAAGACAGTTGACCCTGAAGTAGGAGCAGTCTGGTCCAGGTGAGCCGGCAAATGGGTGAAGAACAAGAAAGAACCTAGACAGACACTTGGAAGCCAATCATTTAGGGACAGTGTGACAGACCATCCTGATGTTTCTGAGTTCCAAAACTACTTGAACCCCTGCTTTAATGCCCTGCTTTGTGAGGTCCCTAAAGAATTCTTCCTCAGAGAGAGATCTGGATGGATGAGCTATGTAGCCTTGCTTTCAGGATATCTTCCTTTGCTTTGCTTGGTTGGTACTCAGGACCACAGTCACAGATTCCTTCTTTTACCTAGTGTATGTGTGTCTGTCGGGGGCTGTCTTCTGCAGCCTGACAGCCCCCACACTGTATGTCCTCTGTGGGCAAACTGGAGTGCTACTTACCAGGGCGTGGGATCTGGTCCTTCCAGATACCTGTCTTAGTCTTCTCAGCTGCCCCAATGAGATACCACAGGTTGGGTGACTTAAACAACAGACATTTATTTTCTCACAGTTCTGGAGGTTAGAAGTCTGCCCCGTACTGAATCTTTGTGTCCTCCCCAAGTTCATGGGTTGAAACCCTAATCCTAGTGTAATGACATTTGAGTTGGGTCCTTTGGAGGTTATTAGGTCATTTGGGTGCAGCCCTGACGTGTGGGAGTGGTGCCCTTGTAAGAAGACACCAGAGAGCGAGCTAGCTCGCTCTCCACCAAGGGGGGGATGTTCTGAGCAGTCAGCAGTCTGCAACCAGCCCAGAGGAGGGTGCTCAGCTGACCTTGCCGGCAGGCTGATCTCAGACTTCCAGCCTCCAGAGATAAGTTTCTGTAATTTAAAAGCCACCTAGCCTATGGAACTTTGTTCTAACAGCCCAAACGGACTGAGATAAAGTCCAAGATCAAGGTGCCCGCAAGTCAGGTTCCCGGTGAAAGCTCTCTTTCTGGCTTTCGCAGAGATGCCTTCTTGCTGTGCCCTCCTCACATGGCCCATCCTCTGTGCACACAAGCAGGGAGAGAGAGGGAGAGGGAGAAAAGAGAGAGAGCGTGTGGGCGAGCTCTGGTGCCTCTTTTTTTATGAGCATAGTGGTTTTATTGGATTAGGGCTCTACCCTTATGGCCTCATTTAACCTTAATTACCTCCCTAAAAGTCTGATCTCCAAATACCATCACACTGGGGGTTAGGGCTTCACCAAATGAATTTTAGGGATCCACACTGCAGTCCATAGGAAGACCCATGTGGAGCGTCCATGTGAATCTAGCCCCTTGTGGGCTCCAGCACTGATGTCTTCATATCTCACCTGGCTGAATCCACTCTGGATTCATCTCCTGGACTTTTACAAATGTAAAAGTCTATCCACAAATGTGTTCTATCCACAAATCAACCTCAGCCCCTTCCCTGTCCCCGTCCTACACACATTGCTTCAGGTTCCCCTCCTAATTCCTGCCCCTGTGTTAGAGTTGCCAGCTGTGGGCATTCTGCGGCAGACAAGGGCGCATACATCCATGTCAGTCATTTCCACTTCTACCATATACAAGACAGATGATCGGGATCTATGCCAAAGACTCAACCTTGGAAGAAAACTCCATAGTGAAGTGCCCAGGGCCTGGAAATTAGCTTTGCCATTTGATCGATATTACTGTGTGAGCTACTCTACCAGGACTGAGGAAGATGCAACCACTATTCTCACAATGGACGGGGACCCTTCAAATACATGATGAACTGTCACTCTTAACAAGAAAACCCCAGAGTGATTCTTGGCCACAAAATATTTGTGAACAAATGTCACCCCTTTGGAGACTACAAACCTGTTCCTGCTTTTTGTTGTTGTCGTTAAGATTTTATTTATTTATTTGACAGAGAGAGACACAACGAGAGAGGGAACACAAGCAGGAGGAGTGGGAGAGGGAGAAGCAGGCTTCCCGCCAAGCAGGGAGCCCGATGCAGGGCTCCATCCCAGGCCCCTGGGACCATGACCTGAGCCGAAGGCAGATGCCCAACAACTGAGGCACTCAAGCACCCCAACCCTGTTCCTGCTTGTGGTGATACATTTATGCATCCCTATGTTCATTCAGCAATCACATATGTTCATCACAGAGGGAGTATAAGGTGCCAGTGGAGGAGAGGGTAGGTGAGACTAGAAAGGTAGACAGAATTCAGATTATGGAAGGCCTCGTGTTCCATGCTGAAGACTTGGTTCTGCAGGTAATAGAGGCAGAGGCAGAGGCGATGGATTCATGTGACCTGGAAGTTGTTGAGCCCACAGGACATGGACCATGAGGGCAAGGATTCCAGAATGACCCTGGCTTCTGGCTGGTAAGGCTGGGGGGGGGGGGGCGCCTTCTTGGAGGAAGGGAATGCAGAAGTCAAGGGTGGGCTTCCAGTAGGGGTGATGGTTTTGCTTGTGGAACACGGAAGTTGGAGGTGCCAATGGGGCATTTGGTGGGGCTTCTGAGAGTCTGTGTTTCCACCGAGCCTGGGTGCTCCAGAAAGAGACCTTTTCTTCTCACTCTCTGCTGCTTTGGTACCAACTTCTGTCTGGAAGCCATTCTTCTGACTGGCTCATTCTCAGGCCATCTCCAAACTCCTTCTCTTGAGTGCCTTGGAGGGCTCCTCCCCTGGAGTATCACTTTTATCCACCAGGTCCAGGTCTGGTGTTAGTCCCTAACCATGATTATTATTATTATAAATCTTTAAATACAAAGATTTATTATTTATTTATTTATTTAGAGAGCGAGCACAAGTGGGGGAGGGGGAGGAGCAGAGGAAGAGGGAGAAGCAGACTCCCCGCTGAACAGGGAGCCCAACATGGGGCTCCCTCCCAGGACCCTGAGACCATGATGCCAGCTGAAGGCAGATGCCCAACAAACTGAGCCACCCAGGCGCCCCTAACCATGATTATTTTGTCACAACTGCTCTCCTGCCCAAACCCAGCCTGGCCTTCCCTTTCCACGTGTTCAGGCAGGACTCAGCTTGCCTGTCCCCAGCTGGTTCTGCTTTGGGTCGGACAGCCAGCTGCATCTCGTTACTCCCTAATTACCCCTTGACTAAAACTCTGCGGAGTCCTTAGCTCTTCCAGGGACAGACCTTTCGTGGGTACATTTAGAACTCTAGGAAGCAGGGAGACAGCACTAAGACATTGCCATCACAGAGCCTTTTTTGAAAAGTAGACCCAGTAATATAAGTAAATGCATGATAAAAAAAAAATCAAAACATAGGAGCTCCAGGGCCCTTTCCTGGAGGGGGGACAGTACAGAAACAAGGCTGGGTCTTTCAGGAAATGCATTTCATCCCTTCCTCATTTTGCCAAACTCAGACCCAAGAACATCTTATCTCAGGTTCTGATGGAAACATGTTTCTGAATTGCAATAATAACAATGACAACGGTAGTAACAGCTAATATTTATGGAATGATTACTATGTGCTAGGCACAGAGCGCATCACGTGTATTATCTCATTCAATCCTCACAGTGATACTGTGAAGCACATACTGTCATTATTCCTTTTTTTTTTTTTTTTTTTACAAGATGAAGACTGAGCTTTAACGGGTTACACGACTTGTCCATGGATCTCACAGCTTCACAGTGGTGAAACTGGACTGAAACCTGGCTACCCAGCATGAGTGTTGCTGTGTGTACACGGAGCTAAATAGTGTCTCCTCAAAATTCAAGTCCACTGCCAGCCTCAGAATGTGACCTTATTTGGAAATAGGCTCTTTGCAGATATGTTTAGTTAAGATGAGGTCAATACTGGATTAGGGTGGGCCCTAAACCCAATGACTGGTGTCCTTATGAGAAGACACACGGAGAAGACCAGGGTGAAGGCTGAGACAGAGACAGAAGGGATTTGTCCTCAAGCCAAGAATGCCAAGGATGGCTGGCAAACACCCGATGCTAGGAAAGGATCTGGGGACAGATTCTCCCTCAGAGCCTCAAGAAGGAACCAACCCTGCTGACATGTTGGTTTTAGATATCTAGCCACCACAACTGTGAATTGATAACATTTTTGTTGTTTTAAGTCACTCCTTTGCAGTACATTGTTACAACACTTCTAGGAAACTGATACACTGTACTATGGCTGAATTAATTTTTCAAGTCATTTCCTAATAGTCAAAATGATAATGGTTTTCCAGGTACTCTCCATTTTTCTCCATTTCGAATGTCATGGATGTGTTGATTTGACAAGGCTTATTTTAACCCAGATTCATTTCCTCCTTTATACAAACTTCCTGGTTTATTTATGTATAGGAATGCCATCTAGTGGCATAAACGAGAAGTGCATTTTTAAAAGAAACGTGAATGATTTGAGTAGACTTTTTAAAAAAATAATTTCGATATTTTATTTGGAATTTTAAATCTATATGTTAGATAACTTTTTTGCACATTTTTTCAGGCTTAAATATCAAAGTTTTTTGGGGGGTGTCTGACTTTCTTTTTAATTTAAATCCAATTAATTAACGTATAATGTATTATTGGTTTCAGAGGTACAGGTCAGTGATTCATCAGTCTTATATAATAGCCAGTGCTCATTACATCATGTGCCCTCCTTAATGTCCAATACCCATTTACCCCATCCCTCCATTCCTCTCCCCTCCAGCAACTCTCAGTATGTTTCCTGTGAGGCTTTTATGGTTTGTCTCCCTCTCTGATCTGAGTAGTCTTATCTACTTGCTCCCTGAAGAATATCAGAAAGAAAATCCTGCAGTAGAATCTTCCCTCAATATCTGTCTGAGTGACATGAGATCATTCAGATAATTTCCCAAAATCATATCTAGGTTTTAAAAGACAAGTAAAATTAAAACATTAACTTTAAGTCAGACTTAAGGCAAAACTGAACTTTTTTGGGGCATTAGCATACATTTCAGAGATTATGAGGAAGTTGTGTTAAAAATACACGAATCTTGTGGGAATATTTTTTAGTCTTACTGTGAATTAAACTAATTTTAGTAATTTGATCAGCTTTATATCTACAGATCTATCTACTTATCTCTATATATGCATGTTTTATAAGATTTGATGTTGTTTTAGGGAGATTATTACACAAAGAGTATTAACAGATTGAGCTGCATTTAACCTACACAAATAGGATAATTTTGCCATCCAAAAATAGAATGAAAGTGGATTATGCTACTTTCAACGCTGCCTTTTTGTCATGATAAATGAAGTAGTTTTCAAAATTATCCGTGAGCTGGTCCTCCTGCCAGCTCCCGATCACCTCATACCCGGACTGCTGCAGTTCTCACCCTGCTCTCCTCCACCTCGTAGAGCCCTGCTCATTTAAGCCTTGCAAGACTCAGCTGTTTTTCTCCTGCGGTGCCAGTGGATTTTTTTCTATTACCTTTCCCAGCTTTCTCCTCTAGGGCCGTGGACGAAGGGGATGATGGTGACACCGCCCCTCATCACTCATCTTAGGCCATTCAAAATAAAGCATCCCTTATCCATAAAAGACACGGGTTACATCTTCATTAAAATGCAAATAGCCCCTTCTGAGAATTTTGGTTTACAAAACTCTAGGTAAACTTGGCAAAGTTTAATATGTCCCCTTTAGCGGGGCCTCTGCTTTTGCCCAAGCCCTAAACAAGAACTCAGTTTGCTTCTTAGATCACGCACCATAGTTGCCATGTTGATTCTCTTCACTACCTCATTTGTAACACTTCTCCCTCCCTGCTCTTCCTCCCTCAGCCTCACTCTCACCCTGACAATGTTCCTCTGGTCTTCATGACAAATTTGTGTTTGGCTCTAGCCTGAAATGGTACTACCTCTCTGCCCATGAGCAGAAGACCAGCAATTCTCTAAGGCCCAGACCAAATCATGCCTCCTCCAAGGGCAGGAACATTGTTGTTTTTTTTTTTTGAGATTTTTTTTTTTATTTATTTGAGAGAGAGAGAATGAGAGATAGAGAGCACGAGAGGGAAGAGGGTCAGAGGGAGAAGCAGACTCCCCGCTGAGCAGGGAGCCCGATGTGGGACTCGATCCCGGGACTCCAGGATCATGACCTGAGCTGAAGGCAGTCACTCAACCAACTGAGCCACCCAGGCGCCCAGGAACGTTGTTTTAACCCCTGCCAGGATCAACATGTGTTCTGTTCTTCATCAGTAACTGAAAATTTGGAAAAACCAGGTGGCTTTCCATAACACACTTCAAGATCTCTTTTTAAATAGTTCATTTTAGACATCTTATGATTTGAAAGATACAATCATTGGAAATACTGCTTGGCAAAACCCAATAAAAAAATCAAGGAAGATTTTCTTTTACAACTTTCCCTAGATGATGCATGGCTTGATAGAGCAATATTTTTTAGATTGTTAGAACTTGTCAGAGCTTTCTGTGGGGAATATTGTTGACTCCTGCACAATGAATAATTTTTATATTGAAATTCACTTCTAACTTATCTGATGTTCCTATTTGCCTCCAGAGGTTAGCACACATAAAAATGAAAAAAATATTGGCATTTAACAAGGGAATATTTTTAATCTAGCATTTTTACTAGAAACACATTATTCCTTTTTTAAATGGAAAAGCCAATTATTTTACATTCACAACAGAATCATTCAAATTATAAAGCATCAAAACAAACAAAAAAAATGACTGATACATAGGACTCGGATTGCCCTGACACTGTATGTTCTAGTTCAGGAGTTTTCTGATTTTGTAGAAAGGCCATTATTCTTTCAGCACTTATTTCCACAGATCTAAGAAGTTTTTGGTGGGGAGAGGACAGTTACTTATGCTTAGGAAATTTTGATGTGACACTCCTGCCCTTCTGGTTCTTTCCTTATGACTGGATTTTCAGTTTCTGCCACAAGCATGTTACGTGATGCCAGGAATTAATCACTAGTTGTGGCTGTGAAAAGGAAAACAAGGAAACAATAACTATAATAAATACATAACATATCTATTTGTTATATTTAATAACTAATAAATATACAGTACATAAAAATATAATAAACTATAACAAACACTCTCTCTTGATGCTTGTTATGGTGAAAATGGTAGGCACTGAGCTATTTGACACTGAAAGTGCCAGTTAACATTGCCATATGCTACAGAATCTCTAATCTACTCTAGCTTCTGTAGATCTGTAGATCTTGTGAAATTAGTATGTCCTAGTTATTTCAAGCTTTAAATCTAGGGTCAGAGATTTATCTAAAAGGAGAGTCCAGAGTGCGGGGGTAATCAGCTACTAGAAAGAGAAACTGCATACACAACATGGCCACCGTAAGCTTGTTATTTGTATCTTGATCAAATCAAGGCTATGGTAATTAGACATTCAGTTAGAATTAAATGTCAGAGCTGTGTTATTGTTAAAACAGGGGACTTGTGGAATACGTAATGCATGTTAGAAATGGGCTCTCCTTGGGGAGCCTGGGTGGCTCAGTCGGTTAAGCGTCTGCCTTCGGCTCAGGTCATGATCCCAGGGTCCTGGGATGGAGCCCCGCATCAGGCTCCCTGCTCAGCAGGGAGCCTGCTTCTCCCTCTCCCTCTTCTGTTCCCCCTGCTTGTGCTCTCTCTCTGTCAAATAAATGGATAAAATCTTAAAAAGGAAAAGAAAAGAAAACTTAAAAACAAAAACAAAGAGATGGGCTCTCCTTTGTAAGCAACGTGAGGTAGTATAAGGATTGGCTGAACCTGTTGCACGAACAAGATGCAAAAACTGGAGGATGCCTGGAGCTTATGTCCTTAGGGGAGATACCCCATGCTCTGTTCCTAACGGTGCTGTGACCGTTGGTGAGAGAGGATTCTGGTTACTTGATGATGCCTAAGAGTCTAACATAATGTTGCCTCTTTCGTGCCATTGTGTCTGCCTCAAGTGAACTTGTCAGGAGACCTAAAAGGGATCCAGGGAGCTGGACTTCTCTGAGCTTACACGTAGTTTATAAGAGCTGTTTTGTGCTGTTTGCTAACGAATGTTTGGTCAACACATACCTACATGCATGTTACCTTTGTTTTTGGAAAACAAAGAAAAAAAGAGCAAGCCAAGAAGAAGCCGTGTGGGGGCAGGGTAGTTGGGTCCTCTGGGGTCTTAAAGTTTTGGAAAACTTTGAGTTTTCCTCTGGGAGAAGTAGGGGGCCATTGCAAGGTTCTGAGCAGGGGACTGACGTAATCTGATTTGTAGTAGGATCATTCTGATTGTTGGATTGAGAATAGTCTTGGGGAGCTAGGTTGGAAGCTGCTTTACTAGCTAGGACGCTTTTTCGGGAATCTAGGAGATGACAGTCCCTCGGGCATCAAGGGTACTGAGGAGTGGTTGCAGCTAGATCTAGTTTATAGTTAGAGCTTCCTAGCTTCACTGATGGGTTGGGTAGAAGATATGTGAGCAGGAAGAGCCAACAATGACTCCTAAGGCTTTTGGCTTCAGGATCTGGAAAATGGAATTGCCATTAAGCTGAAAAATTGAAGACAGTGGATGGAGTAGGTTTGAAGGCAATAAATAAATATGGGAATGTCTTGTAATCCATTAACTGCTAAAAAAATGTCAGCCTGTAGAATTTGGCATGTTTATAAAGTCTATGTAATTTAGCCTGTGTTTAGTAAAGAGTGTTGCTTTTTGCCCAACTTACTCTTATGTGAATTTCTTGGTTTCTGATGATCACACCACACACCACACAAGGAATTTGCTTTTATGTGCCATCTGAATGCTTCCTGTCTCCCTCGCAAGCTCCCACCCTGTTCTGGTCCAGCACAGTGCTAAAGTAAAGATTGTTTCAACGGTGGGGATCAGAAAACTTGCACTTTGGCTAGTGGGGGAGTTTGCCATCTGCTTGGCTTATAAAATCACTTAAAAAGCAAAACATAGTTTCTGTCACCAGTTTTCTTCCAACAATCATTGGTAACACAAGATGTTTATTGAGTTTGGGGTTCACTGGGTCTGACCTGTCAGGCTCTGATTCAATTTTTAGATTTCTCTTTCTTGCGGATGTCACAGCAAAACCTACTGGTGCCAAAAAGATACGTGATATGTTACACATTAGGCTATAGTAGTGAGGTGAGAAGTGCCCTCCAGATCCTAAGAAGGAGGAAAAAATGAAACTTTGCAAAAACACTGTGTTCTTGTTTACTTAAACAATAACTAACATACTTTCCTTCTAGCCATGATGATGTAGTAGAGACTGGATTCAATCTCCAACATAAAAAAAGGAAAATCAGGCAAAAATGTCTGAAACAAAGGTTTCCACACATCAGCTAAGAAGCAATACAGGACTACAATCCTTGAGGAAAGGACAACCAAATCAATAAGATGAGCCCTGCAACTGACCCAAACTATTGCCCAAGGGCAGTTTCCAGGCTATAGAATCCAGAAGCCTGCCTGAGTTGAAGAGATGGAAATTGGAATTCTGGGAACTAGGTGCCTAGAGTTTGTGGGACAGAATGCCAAAGAAGAATTACACAGAGAGTTTCTGACATGTTCAGATGAGTCGTCTCTAGTCTCTGGCTGAGTTCTGAGCTGCACGTGTGTGAGAAGACGCTTGGCCAGCAATAGGTCAGACATATCCCAGAGTCAACACAGGGCTGGAAATAGATCATATCCCCATCCAGCCAGAGTGGGGAGGCCTTGCAAAGCATAGGGAATTGAGTAGGGTTAGAAGAAGGGGGTTAGCATGGGACTACCAGTTTCTCCTGACCCATCCTGGTGAACTTTATTTTCTTTTTTTTTAAGATTTGATTTAGTATTTATTTGAGAGAGAGAGAGAGAGAGTGTGTGTGTGTGTGTGTGTGAGAGAGAGAGAGCATGAGCAGGGGGAGGGAGAGGGAGAAGCAGACTCCCCACTGAATAGGAAGCCCCAATGCAGGGCTCAATCCCAGAACCCTGAGATCATGACCTGAGCCGAAGGCAGATGCTTAACCAACTGAACCATCCAGGCTCCCCCAACCTGGTGAACTTTAAAGCAAGTTCCAAAATGAAACTTTTCCTAAGTAACTTAACTGCATGCTAAAATAGGGTCCAATACTCCTTAAAGTGATACAACAAAATCCAGTACCCCCCCCAAATGTAAAATTTCCAATATCCAGTATCCAATCCAAATTCCCAGGGGAATTGGTTTCCCGGGGCTGCCATTACAAAGGCACACAAACTAGGTAGCTTAGAACAGCAGAAATGGACTCTGTCATAGTTCTGGAGGCCAGAGCTATGAAATTAAGGTGCTATTTCCCTCTGAGACTCTGGGTAGAATCCCTCCCTACCTCTTCATAGCTTCCGGTGGTGGCCATCAGTCCCCGGTGGTCCTTGACTAGAGCTGTGTCACTCTAGTCCCTGCCTTTGCCATTATGTGGTGCTCTCCTGTGTGTCTCTGTCTGTCCCTCTTCTTATAAGGACACCAGTTATACTGGATGAAGGGTCTACCCTGCTCCAGTATGACCTTCTCTACTGCAACAGCCCTAATTACATCTAATTACATCTGCAACAAACCCATTTCTAAATAAAGTCACATTCCGAGGTAGCAGGGGTAAGGACTTCGACATATTTTGGGGGAGGGGGATGAAATTCAACTCATAACACCAGGTGTGCAAAGAAGCAAGAAAATAAAATCTATAAGCAGGCAAAAAATCAATTGATAGAAACCGAGGAGAAACTAGTGAGATAATGGAACTAGCAGACACAGATGCTGCCACAACTATAATAAAAATTCTCCTTATGCTCCATTTTGGATAGTTTTTGTTACTATGTCTTCTTTTGGATTAATTATTTTTATATAATTCCATTTTATATAATTCCATAATAGCATAGAGATTAATATATATTGTAACTATAATAGTATTGTAACTCATAAAGTAACCCCTAAAAAACCTTTGTGAATGTGAGTCATGGAAATTTTCATAACTCCCTCCTCACCTCTCAAATGGGAATAATAACACCTCATAGACAAGTTGTGATGATCAGATGATGTTTTTATAAATTACCTGGTATATAATGGACTCTTAAGAAACAGTGGAGAGTATTCTTGTTGATAAAAGCTGAGGCAGTGACCAAAGCAATTACAGGTCTATGATGGATGAAGCTGACCACAATTAGAGTAACTATAATGGTTTTGATTTATTGTTCTTGGTAAGGACGTTACTAATTCAGACAAGTTGGGATAGGGAGAAAGTCAGATTTGAATGAGCAGTTTTAATTATAGAGTATTTTTGAAGAAATGGTTTTTGATTATTGTCAACTACTTGCAGTAATTAGAACCAAGCTACAAAGTTCTGCCTAGTGTATATCCCTAAGGGACTGGCTTTAATGATTACATAAAATGATCCCTCATTAGCATAACAAGGCTTTCAGTTGTTATAAAACAGTTTCTTTTCGTAGGCAGTTTGTTTTCTTTTTTTAGAAAATCTTTTTAAAAAATATTTTATTTATGTATTTGGGAGAGACAGAAATAGTGAGAGAGAGGATGAGCCGGAAGGAGGGAGAGAAGCAGACTCCCTGCTGAGCAAGGAGCCCAACGAGGGGCTCTATCCCAGGACTCTGGGATCATGACCTGAGCTGAGGCTTAACCAACTGAGCCACCCAGGCACACCGCAGTTTGCTTTCTTTAGCAACAGTGTAACTCCTATTGGAATGATTTGACCTGCAACAACCGTATGACAATTTCTTCACAGAGCCAGGCACCAGCCACAAGGCACCAGCTGAGGGCTGCTGGCCATTGGAGCACCTGTGCCCTGGGGAACCCTCTTGTGAATGCTTAGCCTCTGGTGGCACTGCGTCTTTCCTGTTGTTCCCCCACCTGTGGTGGTAGCTGCTTCCTGCACTTAGCAATATCCGTATTATTTTAGCCTGCAATTTTTTGCTCTTTCAGTGCTCCAACAACCGTATAACCAAGTCCCGAATTAAATCCCCTCAGTTTAGGATAACTCTTCTCTTGACTAGACCCCAGCAGAGAGCATGTCCCAGGAGAAATAGCTGGAACCGACCAGAGAGATGACAAAGATAGAGCAGAGGGTCAGTAACCAGAAAAAGAGCTAGGGCTGTGGCGGGGTAGGCGGAGGGGTAGTAACTAGGCGGGGCATTTCTAGGGCAATCCAGCTGGTTCGGCTGCCGACCCAGGCGGCTTTGGCAAGGTGTGCTGTCCTAACGGCGCCTCCTTTAGCGTTTCCTGCTCTCTAGCTGAGCGGCCTTTCCCAGGTCTCATCCCCTGTTTACGACGTGGGTTTTCAGCTTACAACCTGGGAGGATGAGTCCAGGTGGATTCTGTGCTGCTTTTCAGCTGTACGTTTCTCCTGAACAGTTGACCGTTTTGCCCAGGGCCAGTTCAGGGAAGCCATCACGGTTCTTCCCATATGCTAAGTGAATACAGGATGAAGAAGGCGGAATGATTTGGGCCCGTGGTGCGCACTGCCTCCCAGACAGGGACCGGGGAGGTTTGCGACAGCCCCTGTCAGGTTCAGGTAAGACAAATCAAGTGAAAACCGGAAAGCTCATGAAGTTACCGGGCTGGTATAAAAGTAGGCGCTGGGCGGGATTCCGGAATGTGGCGTCATGAAAATGAGGATGCGTGTCTTCCCGTATGTAGAATGTTTTGCCTTTTCTGAATAAGCTTTACAAGAAGGAGTAAAGTTTAATTGTTGACCGCTTTTTAAAGAACCAGACTTCCTTTTATTTTTAGTCTGTTGTTGTAAGCCGCAGCTAGGGCTCCTTCTTCTTAGTGTAATTAATATGGGAAGAAGTTAGTTCCTGTGAAATTCCCAGGGAAGTATATGCATCCTAGGCTACCTACCAGTGGGCTTCTGGCAAAACCTGTTTTGTATTGTGATGTAAAGTGACTCAATATCAAAGCCTTATACCCTCAGCAGGTGACAATAATGATACTGGAAACTGAAGGGATCTGGGACTCTGGAAAACATCATTTGCAATTAGTTTGCGGGTAGCTCAGCCACCTGGTGTTCAGGTTGTCAGTTAACATGAAAAAGTATCTGCTGGATATTCAACACCTATGCTAGTGATCGTACCTGGGTACCGATCAATGGAAAAACAAATCATTTCTGTGCGGGTCAGATGTTGCTGGTGTTTCAACTTCCTCGGGCCGGATTTTTCCTGGTCCTGATGTAAGTGTTGCAGGACTTGAAGCGTTCTGTTGTGGCCACACGAGGGAGGCGGGAACTGTTGCCGTCCGCTGTCTGCCGTGCCGCCTATGGAGCCGACCCACCCCCAGACCACGGTCAGCTGCCCGGAAGGGGTTCCCCATGGGCTGTGGCTGTGAGCTGAGGGAACGACCATGGGGTTGCGCAGAGGGTCTGAGCCCTGCTGCTCCTGCAGCTTGCTTCTGCCCTTTGAGCTTGCTCAGTTTTGGTCCCAAACATACTATTTCCATCTTGCGATGGATTGCTGCTGGGCCCACTCGACACTAGGACTCAGTGGGTCTGATAGGCCCAAGGTCACACTGAGTGGTGCTGGATGCATGATGGCTTGGTGCCCCAAGGCCCAGCACTGGATCTTACACAGAACTCAGGAGCAAGCGAGAAGGTGTTTTTCAAAAGGTATGTAATTTACTCCTGCATAGGGCATGCTCTTGCTCCAGCCCCCCAGGGCCTATGTTGTCATCCTCCACTGGGGCTTACTATACGCTCCACACAGCATCTTTCCCCACCACCAGCGTCTCTAACACTGTAGTGTCTGCTGGCTCAGAGGCCCAAGTGGCAGGACTCTCGGGGCTGCCATAGCCTTCTGGTAGAGCTCTTTTCTTCCTGGGCCCCACTCCAGGCTGGCGGTCTCTGTGTCACCCACTATGGAGACTGGGGCATATGCCCAGGTCCCGTATATGCTGCCTTTAGAACCTCAATGCACTAAGTGAACTTTTTCAAGGTAGAAGGTGTAAGAGACAATAATCTGTCTTTTTCTACAAACAGGATTTACTAGCATGCCTCTTGCCAGTGGACTCCAGAATTTTTTTTGATGTAGTCCCTTGAATCCTTTGTAAGGCTTATCTACTACCTTCTGGAGTACATGGGTCTCACTGAGGCATCCAGCACGCCAGACCTCTCACTTATCCAGCCCAGTTAGCATCATGTTATATACGTACTGAATCTGTGTGTTTCTCTGGGGGATATCCATTATAGTCCACATATCTTTATATATTATATATTATAATCAGTGGAAGGAGAGTTGACATGGCTCTGGGGCAAATTGTAACTGTTTAGTCTGGCCTGTTCCACATGAAAGCAAACTGTTTCTGATCTTCTTTTCAGGTTAGAAAAGAACATAGGCCAAATCAATGACCACATACTATGTCCCTGAGGCTGTGGTGATGTGCTCTAGAAAAGCACCACATCTGACAGAGGGGCTGCAACTGGGGCTATTATCTAGTTGAGTTTTCAATAGTCCACTGTGTAACCCGTTTAGTTTCTCCATGGGCCAGACTGGAGAATGAAATGAAATGAAATGAAGATATGACGGGGACCACCACCCTGCATCCTTTACATCCTTAAGGGTAGCATTGATTCCTACCGTCTCCCCACCCCTGGGACCTGATATTTTTTAAAATTGGGGGCTGGGCAGTTCCAGAGGTTTCAATTTGACTTTCCCCACCATGATATCCCTTATTTCACAAGTTGAGGCCCCAGCTGGTGTTAGAACCACTGACGAAGGGATTGACTAAGCATGCCAGTCCCAATTAGGAATTCAGGAACAAGGTAAATGCTTACTTGGTGGGTCCACAGACCCAGTGGACTCCACCTATCACATCATAACCCCCTCTGCAAAGAAGAGGACCAGAATGACACATTGTCACAAATCCGGAATAGACTAATTGTCAAAAGAACGGTATTGACAAGAGTGATGACTACAGGAACTGGAAGGAGAACATTGGAGCCGAAGACCCTTATTCTAAGATCTCTATAAATGCAGCATATTCGTGGAGTGGAGGCTTCGGGGATTTATATGTAAAGTGAGATTTATGTAAATGTACATTTATTTTTTTAAGATTTTATTCATTCATGAGAGAGAGAGAGAGAGAGAGAAAATGAGAACAAGAGGGGAGAGAGGAAGAAGCAGGCTCCCCACTGAGCAGGGAGCCTGATGCGGGGTTTGATCCCAGGACCCCAGGATCATGACCTGAGCCGAAGACAGATCCTTAACTGACTGGAGCCACCCAGGAGCCCCAATGTACATTTAAATGTATATGTATATGTATGTTTGATAACAATTCATAGGAGTGCATTATTTTTATTTCATGAATAGATATCTCCCCCCCCAAAAAAAGGATCTCAGACATTTCCATCAAAACAAATGACTCATTGGAACTTAGTAATTTTGAATTGACAAGTACAGATCCAAGGGAAACATGGATGTGAGCAAATAACAAGAAGGCATCAGCTACAGTTTACTTTCATCCTTAAGTGTGTTGCCCTTGACAGTTTTAATAACTATTTCTGTCTAAGTTACAGAGCTTTGTGCTGTTTGGCTCTTAGTTAAATTGGCTCCCTGAAAAAGAAAGACATGCTAATGTTTATGCTCCAATTGCTTTCAAGTAAAGCAGATTAGCAATATCATGCATCATGTCGGTTTCTGTTCGATAATCATAAATGTTGACGTGTTTCTTCAAAAATGTATTCACCACATATGTTGCTTCCTGAAAGACTGAAGCAGTGGCTCCTTTTTTTTGGAAATGGCATTAATAGCATTTTCTAACCCTCATAGTGATTACCACCTTCGGTTGTTATATATTCCCAGTGTTTATATATGTATATATGTCCATATATACATATATAATATATGGACCATATATTTTTATATATGTATATATATGTATATATGTGTATATGTCCATATACACATATGGACATATATGGATGTATGTGGAACCAACATGTCCATATACACATATATCCCAGTGTTTATATATGTATATATGTCCATATATATATATATATATATATGGACATATATACACACAATACACATTGCAAAGTCCATATGCAGAATAAAAGGTTCATCTCTGTTCCCAAACAGACTGCTCTTAAAACTCTCAGAACTCTCAGCTCTGGCTCAGCTGAGCAGGCAAGTGGCCTGGTAGGAGCTGGTTCTGTTGCCTTGACTGTCTTTCACGGTAATGAGGCCCTTTGTTCTTGGAAGGGAAGTCAGAGGTCATCTAGTGGCAAGAAGACCCCAAATCTGACATCGGGTTTCTCAGATTCGCCCGAGGAGTTTAGAAGTACATACATCACCGTCCTTATGTTGGCCTAGTAAATCAGAATATCCGGAAGAAGAACTTGAAAAACATCAGCCAGATCTAGGGATGGCTGATCTGGTCCAACTGCCTTCATGATTTCATTAAGTCTCCATATTTAGAGTCAGAAGTGAGTAGGTCTTGTTAAACTTATCTTTAACATCTGGTTGTTGGGCTCTTTGCACACACAGACCAGACCCACCTGTTTTTCTCTGATGGGACGTCATGTCTGGTTCATCTCAATATCCCACAGACACTCCGCTGTGCCTCGTTTGGAGCCACAGGCTAACATATTTGGGTCAGAAGAATTAATAAACTGAGATTTTAGACTTTTTTCAGACAAAAAGGGAAAGAATACATGTCATTCTTTTTTTGTTTTTGTCCCTAAACATTGGTTATATCAGAACAAAAACTGTTGTAATTATTTAAGAGCATAAACTGGATTCCTCCCCCATCTGAAGGAATTATAAAGTTCTTCATTGCCATCTGCTGGATTCAGTGCTGCACTAAATCCAAACTGCCATAATTTACCAAAGCTTCTCCCTTAAAACAGTTCATATGGCTAATAACTCTAGAACTTCTGTTCTTCCTGGACCCTAGACTAGAAGCCAGATGCCACCAGGAGACATGCAGATGCAGGGTGGTGGGAACGAGGAGGCATAGATTCCAGCCGGTCTGCGTCTGCCAGACTTGTGTTCATGCTCAGCTCCTTCCCCTCTCTGGTCTTCCCCTCCTAGTGTGAAGTAGGGAAAGCTTCTATAGGGAACGATTCTGATTGTGAAACTCAGGGAGAATACTCCTTTCCCAGTTGTCTGGTGGGAAAGTGAAGCTGGGAGGGAAGCAGGCTCACCCCGCCCCGCCCCCCGGGACTGAATTGTGTGTACTGGAACAGGTGTCTGTGTGGGGTGGAGGTCTGAGGAGACTGAGCTCCACCAAGACTAATACATGCGTCCTACTCTTTTTAATTTTTTTTACTGTTTTCACATTTATTTATTTTTATTTTTATTTTTATTTATTATTTTTTATTATGTTATGTTAATCACCATACATTACATCATTAGTTTTTGATGTAGTGTTCCATGATTCATTGTTTGCGTATAACACCCAGTGCTCCATGCAGTACGTGTCCTCTTTAATACCCATCACCAGGCTAACCCATCCCCCACCCTATTTTTATTTTTTAAGTTAACATATAATGTATTATTTGTTTCAGGGATACAGGTCCGTGACTCATCAGTCTTACACCGTCACAGCGCTCACCATAGCACATACCCTCCCCAGTGTCCATCACCAGCCACCCCATCCCTCCCACCCCCTCCACTCCAGCAACCCTCAGTTTGTTCCTGAGATGAAGAGTCTCTTACGGTTTGCCTCCCTCTCTGGTTTCGTCTTGTTTCATTTTCCCTCCCTTCCCCTATGCTCCTCTGCCTTGTTTCTCAAATTCCACATATCAGTGAGATCAGATGACAGTTGTCTTTCTCTGACTGACTGATTTCATGTGTCCTACGCTTAACGACAAACGGTCTGGAAGCATCTGTCTGTGTTTACCCTTAACCCTGTATACAATCACTAACTTTACCCATCCTTCCTCATCCTTCTGCAAGGATGTAAGGTGGGGCTGTGTCCTTGAAGGACGGTTTCCCCAGGTCTATTCCCTCCTAGCTTCTACTTGTGGCAGGAGATTATGAAGGACATTGAAAACAAGTCCATCCTGTTCCCTATCTTAAGAAGGATGGGTCTTTAACCGCTTTTTCAACATAGATGAAACACAACGACCCAAACCAAGGGAACCTGAGCTCAAAGCCTCGAATTTGCTAGGATAATGCAGGGAGAGTGTTGTTCCCTCTCTGGGCTAGATGACCCTTAGCTCTCCTGGGAGTAGAAGAAACTCTTCTTTCCTGTGTTACGGCTATGGCCTGGCAGATTGAAGGGGAGTACCTCCCTGGAGCCCTAAGCACTTGCATGTCTTTGTATAGGTATGTTTTACTTCCATGATTCCCTCGCCCGGAGCCTGAGCCAAACTGCACGTTAACATGCCGTGCATGCCGCAGGTTTTTGTTGCTCTGCCTGAGTCCTGAATTGTGAGCCCTTTAATGTGAGCCCTCTAACTGTCTCTGTGGGATGCATTTTTGTCTTTCTCTTTGTTCTCCTGGCTCCTGACCTTTTCTTTTTCTCTTTTCCCAGGTTCTCCTCCCCCTTGGCACCTGACGAATCCCTAGCCATGACTTAGCTCTGACAACGTAATAGGCAAGAAACTTAGCATACACTCGGAAGAGGAGGGATTGATGCGGAGGAGAGTGGGGCAGGAATGAGCAGAAGAAAGGTTTTGAGCTGGGTCATCATTTCAGCTCCGGTGCCCCCTCCTCCCTGAAGTCCTCCATGATGACGGCACCACTCCCTCCTCACAACCCTCCTTCATTTGCACCTTTCACAGGGGCCACCTGTCACGTTCTGCCTTACTTACAGGTGCTACATACAGATAAGGACTCCTCCTTATCTGTATGTAGGGGGAGTTTCCAATTAAAAAAAAAAAAAGAATTCATCTTTGTATCCCACACATCACAAAAAAGCACCATGTGACTTACTTCTAACAGGATCATAACAAATGCTTGTTGAACTAACAAAAGCAGGAAATGTGAGCTGGGTTTCAGCCTGAGGCTTGTATCTCACAAAGAAAGAACGAATCCCAGTTTGAAGGGAAACAAGAGCATGTAGACGCACTAGCTGGGACCTTCTTGGGGGAAGAAGGGAGTTACCCTGTAGATGTGCCAAAAAGGTCTTCATCAGAAGTAATTCAACCTCAGAAAGCAATGGGGAATAAATTTAGGAAGTGAGTTAAGTACAAATTATAAATGAGTATATATATTTAGATGTTCATTTACTTATTTGATGCATCAAATGAAAGTTTTCACAGTAAATCTGAACCCACGCTATAAATGCAACAAGAAGGCAAATTGAAATTTTATAAATGACTGACATTTATCCAGTTTCTGAATAAATACCAACTATTGAAAGTCATGTTTGGCTCAGGGGCACAGCTCCGTCATGTGGCGTTTAATCATGCGCACCAGCCCTCCTGTACTGGCTACAAATGCGGTTCTACCTGCCGATCACGTGGCCGTTATCCCTCCCGCCAGCGCAGTAGGCGATGGAGCCAGGTGGCACTGAAGTTAGGAGGGTTGTGGGTTATCTAGTTAACACTGATGTCCTTAATGTTGTGATACCATTCTCCACCCGGAGTCTGCAACTCAAATTGAATTGAAGATAAGAGCTGGATCCATTAAAAATGGACATATTGGACTCAGTCTGAACAAATAAAAATCGAGCTCATTTAGTAAGCCATCCTTGCAATTTTCTGCAATTAAAAACCATTAATAACAATGCTGGCTTCAACGGTAGGGACCCCCTGTTTTCAAGTGCAATTCCAAGAATGAACCGAGGGTTTGCGATCTGCTCACTAGAGGGAGTTAGAGCGCTGAGCTGGATCTAATGCAGCAAATCTCACCAAGGCTCCTGAGGCTAGATGCCAGACTTCCTGTGACAGAGCAAGTCTTCTCACAGATTTTAAAAAAGAATTCTTTACTAGTATAGTGAATAAATCAGAATAACTTTTAAATTGTTCTTCTAATTTTAACAAAATGCTCACTGGAGGAAAATGGAAAAATTATAGAAATATCCTAAAATATGAAGAACATTTTAATTCACTTATAATGTCCACATTGAGAACTAAACCTGATTAATAACAGATTTACCCACAGACTTGCTGGAAGCTGAACATTCCTCAGCAACACAAGCCACAATTTCATATGGTTTAACTTAGCGTTTTGGGGTCTACCTTCATTTTTTTTCGCTAGGCATATAAAGTGTTAATCATTTGTTTTTTCACTTGATGTCATCCAGAGACTGTGTATTAACATTCATGGATGAATAGATTCCTTATCAGTTTGCATGTAGGCTTTGCATATTACGTGGATCAAAGATTATTCTCTAAGTTTTGAAAGATCATTTTCAAGGAACTGAATTATCAGTCCAAATTTTATCTGAAATCACTCAGTTTTCCTTAACTGTAATTTTTTTTTTTTTAGCTGCTTAAGAGCAGTAAACAAGGCAACAGCTAATTGGTATCAATAGCGTGACCACTATTGTGTTAAGCAAGATGGAGAATAAAGAGCAACGGTTCTTGATGTCAAGGAATGTGTAATCTAGTTGGGGAAATGACACTGAGTGGTGTTGCAGATACGAATGACAATGAGACATGCAGAATGCCAGTGTCAGTCCAATATTCCTATAGCATTGAGTCGTAGACCAAGCCTCTCAAGAAGCTCCGAGAAGGAAACAGGGTTAGGTGACATTTTCCAACAGATCTCCTGAAAGGAACAGAATTTAGAATATAGTTTTGAGAAGGCAGGGACTGTGCCTAACTTCCCATGAGTGCATCCCCAGGGCCTGGGACGAAGCCTGGGATGCAGTTGGTTTTCTTTCTCTTTCTTTTTTTTTATGTCAACGCCTCTGCTCTTTTTTAGTAAAAATGGTGTTACTGGCCTCCAGGGGAGGATGTGTCACTGAAGATATTTTCCAGGAACGTGAGGAGGCCATCCACTCACATATCGGGCTTTCCTAGTATCTTTGATAAGAGAAGTCGTTAGGTTCTAGAACACTCTCTAGGACCACAAGTCAGAGTGCAGGTCATTAGCTCTTGTTGCAAGTGAACTTTTAACCTTGGCTTCATGAGTACAGAATGAGCTAATCTGCCACAGATGATATATAAAATAAGCTCAGCAAAAGTTTATCATTTTTTTTTCTTTTCTTGAAAGATCCAGCATAAAAGTGAAAAACATTAAGAGAAGTTTTAGGGTGTGCGAAGATGTGTGGTTATGGATTTTTTTCCCCCTCTGTAGTCCCTTTAAGACTTTTAACACGAAATCCTGTTCTGAATAAAATATGAAGGCTAGGATGAAAATTGCAATGCAGGGTTAGCCAGGCGTTTGAAATGCCTTACAGATTTTGAAACTATATTCTGGTTTTAATTTTTTCATGCTATATGGTCGGTGCTGGCTTCAGGCCATGCGTCCTCTTACATTGGAAACCTCTTGCCAGGCACAACATGGCTGGAAGCTATTAAAGACGCCAAGTTTCATCCCTACATACGTCTCATGGACTCAGCTATTTTGCATGGACCTGGGGCCTAGGTAAAGAACTTAACACTGGATGCATTTGAATTTTGTGACTCTGTAACCGCGTTTCCCAGCTCTAAGGACCAGACAAAAGACATAACCATAGGTTTATCTGAGATACAAAATCTGGCTAAAGTTTCCTCTATTATACACAAAACACTAAATTAGCTTAAACGTTTAAACATTAGTGTTACCTAGCACATTAGGGACCACAGTTTCCTGCCTGGATTAAATGTGAATTAATTGCAGTGATGGTAGAAAACTAGAACACACTGAAACTTCCTGAAATGTTAATGAAGCTACTACTGAAAGAGGGGTGCTGTTTTGAGAGTTGGGTTGCTTTATGTCAGTGACTACTAATTAGCTGTACGTCCTTTGGTGTCTTTCCATTTCTGGCCTTGCTTTCCTTATCTGTGAAATGGACAGGTTGAACGAGGTGATCTAAAATCCTTTCTTGCTCTGCAACTGTATGCTGCACATAGAATAGCTTATTCAATATATTTTAGGTGTAGAAATGATTCTGAAACTGTGTGTATTAGCCTTGAAAAAGGGATACATTTCTGGTTGAGGAAAAATGCATGACAGACTTCATCAATACTTCCAACCCCAAATTGTGCCACTATAATCAAGGCAATTTCTAATATTCTGTACATTTGACTTAAAAATAAGTAATGATTTTCTGCTTTTCCCATTGGTTTTAGTGAATGTAACCGAAACATCATGTACTTGTCCGTATTATATATTATATTTTGTTAATTGGAAAAGAATTTCAGTGAATTTGGTCGGGTGGCTGGTATGAGCCATTTTAGTTTTGAGATGCAGTAAAGACTGAGAAATAGAAAATCGGGAGTTTACATTTTACATTTTATTGGGATTAGGTGTTTGGGAACAGAACTCTCTCGGCTGCCGAAGAACTGTCATGGGGGATATAAAATGTTCTTGCTAAGTCGATGTCCCCGTGCACTCATATTACCTAGGTGTGAGCACATGAGTTGAGTTTTGGCTTGAATGACTGAGGGCATGCCGGGTTCTTCCCTTGATGTCTGCTCTTCAGAGTGATGTCCCACTCGTCTGCTCAGGAGCGATTGCTAGACGAAATTTTCTTGACTCAAGGATCATGGTGTGTATGGTATGTACATGTGTGTGGGGGGGGAGAATCTAAATACACAGGATCAAACTTCAGCAGATGGTTGTTATCTCAGAAGTGCCTTATATCTATTTCTGTTCTTATCAAACTTATACTCTAGCTTTATTTATTTATTTTTTTGTCCTGGTGCTTTTTCTTCTTTGGCTTTTACCTGAGTAGACAAGCATGAAATGAATTTCTCATTGCATTTTACTAATGTCAGGAATACTTGCAGCTCAATATCGCCTATTGGTAATGGTCCACATGCAGGGGACGGGTAGTGGCTGCTTTGTGTGAGGCCCGACACTCTTTCATTCCACCAGCTGCCCTGAGGATTGAAGGCTGCCAGCTCACAGCTGCGTCCTTCCCCAGGCATTGCTCTTGGCCGAAGGGGGTCACCTTGCCCCAGCTTCCATCTCCTCCCTAGGGCAGTACACATCCAAAAACCGATCAGTGTGGCGGTACAAAGCCCTGGCCCCCTCATCTCAAGTTTGCGAAGCTCCGAAGGGCCATCCCAGCTCTGTGGCTACCCATGGGATTCGCTGAAGCTGGCCGAGACCTTGGTCACGGCTGCATCAGCTCAATCTTGCCCTCTGTCCAGTCCCACATCTCTTTCTGTCTCATCAAGTCGTTACTCAGAGCCCCCCAGTGAACCTCTACATGCTAACCTCTGCCTCGCAGGCTGTTTCCCTGCAAACAGACTAAATTGGAACTGTTTTCCCATTTAATGGTGGGAACTTCCTCAGCGTCCATGCTCAATCCTGGTAAGAGAAACTCTTCTGGAAAAGTTAATATGGACTGTCTGGAATCTTAACACATTAAATTTAGTGCTTGTATTTTCACTCTAGCATCTAGTAGAAAATTTAAATTAAATAAAATAAATGGATTCAATTTTATGAACCGGGAGTAAAAATGACTCCTTTTACTTATTGCAGATGCTCTTAAAACTCATTCCCTCTTTGGATGTATTGGAGCGGTCTTTAAAAAATTACAAGATACTGCTCAGTATGGTCATCATTGCCTCTCTTAGTAGTGTCTTTATATGATTTATCTGCTAGCCTTTTTCATCTTCATTAGAATGAAAAACTAAAATGCTTGCTATTGTTCATAAGAAATAATTAATGGAGCTGAACACATGTATAACTGAGTTTTTTCCCTTATGATTAATTATTTATTTCTTCACTGTTGTGACTCAAATGACAAACATAAATAACAATGAAAATTTCAAAGAAATAGCCTAAGCTATTTTCTACCAGTTTATAGGTCCATGCCCTGTACTTTGTATGCAATATCCATTTTTATAAACATTTAGGTTTTTTTGGGGGGTGGGTCATAATTGAACTTAGTAACTTTTGTCCACTTTTTAACCAAGCCACATGAGATATTCAACTGAAACTATTGATATTTGCCTGTTAAAGACAATGTTGGGTTTTTATTATGATGATCTCTCACTAGATTTAGAAATTAAAAAATGAAACAAAGTAGACTCTGTATCAAAATGGCACCTAGAAATTTCAATTAATATATGCATCAAGTATATAAATAAACAACATATAGAAATTCTATTTCCTTTTTATATTATGTTCAGTTAGCCAACATATAGTACATCATTAGTTTTTAATGTAGTGTTCAACGATTCATTAGTTGCACAGAAATTCTATTTCTCTAGTAAATAGAGGAATTCATAACTTTTTAATATCTGTTGTGAAACAGATTCTGGCTCTTTAGTACTAAAGTCAAGGTGCATTTAAAAATTTATTTTAGGCCGAAGCTCCCCAATTTTTTGTGCACGGAATGCAATATTTGACATTTTTCAGTTTGGTTTATTCCAAGCCCAAGGTGTTCATAACCCAATACAGTTCACATAAAGGATGCTTTCCCTTATCAAATGACAGCTCTCTGTACGGATTGAGATTACAAAAGTCATGGCGTCGTTCAGGCTGGGAAGCCCTGGATCATTAGCGTCCACTCTGCAGGTTATATGATGCATTTCCCATTAAAGCCTGAAGCTGCCATCATGGAGATAGCCGAGAGGTATCATGGCCATGGGCATGGTGAAACAGAGCCTAATGTTCAAATAGCATGTGAAAACATATGCTATTTATAGAGTTGAGAGAGCAATCTGGTAAAAGAATTAGACTGGGCTTCCATAACCTGCCTTGGAAGCCTGTTCTATTCCAGCCATGTCTCTACTTGGATGTCAGAGAGAACTCTGGGTTGAAGTTTCAGAAAATAACTTCTGTTTCTTATGCTCTCTAACTGGGTTGTTCAACCCTTTTCTCTGGGGCTATTTCTGGCTCTTCCAAATTTCACTTGTGTCTCTCAAAACCAATGGGGGGGAACAAATATTAAAAACAAATTGCACAGATGCTGACATTTAAGGGAATGAAATGCACTTTGAAAGATCTGAATAGGAATTAAATATGTAAACGTATAAATGGAGAATCACGTATTTATCAGAATTATGAGGTATAACAAATTCATTATTAATATTTGGAGCAAGGTAGGTGGCCTATGTCTCCCATCCTGATGAAATCTGGTATGTTTCCAAATTGCATTGGTCATCATTGTTTTGGCATCTTTTACCATCTTTGCTTTGGGAAAGGCTTGGGTCACAAAAAATAGTGATTGCTTACAACCAAATCAATTTGGGAAATTCTCGGTTAAGTTGATTTCTTCATTTCTTGGTGCCTTTTACAGGAAAACGCACTACAAGTCTGCAAGAAAGGGTTATCATAATGGCACTTAGCTAATTATCTGATTGCAAAATCTTTTTTGTGTGTGCATCATTCATTAGTATGTGTTAGAAAGAGGGATTTCTGGATCAGTTTTGGAAATGCTGACCTTCTGTTTTTGATTATCATATTTTAGAAAGTTTTTCTAACTTTGTAAAATGAATTGGGAACTTTAGGTTTTCTTCCCCAGTGCTTTGAAAGTCGCTACAAAGATGCATTGATTTGTGCCTCTTTTAATTTCTTCTCGTGTAAGATGGGCCAGACCACAAAAATCATCCCACATGTGAGGATCCATGAGAATTCGTTTTTGAGCAATATAACTTTCTTAAGCAACGTAACTTTTTCTGTGTTGGACTTCCTAACCGGCAAATGAGCAATTCAAGGGATGTGAAGAGATCAAAGATTAATGATGGTGTGACTAAATTGGACTTTCTGGAACCACCCTTGTTCCTCATGAAGACATGCTGAACTTTAGTGACCTCAGCAGTGCATGTGAAGACGGGTCTGTGAGGTTGGAGAGCCACGCCTGGCAGCTGACTGCCTGATATCACCTCCTATGCTGGGAGAGTGTAGGTGGGTGTCTATCAGTTCTCAGGGAACTATACTAAAAAAAAAAAGTGCATTTTATTTTAGTTAAACTATGTTACTCAAACCCATCTTCTGGGTTCCAGATTAAAAAAAAAAAAATTTAGTACCACTTTGCACCACTGAGGTACCTAACATTTACAAAGCATTTTATATATAACCTAGTTTTTAATTTTTTACTGTGCTATTGTACCTACTCAAGGTTTTAATAAAACAGGCTTGGCCATGGTTTACTATAATATGGTTATTGATCTATATTTATGTTTTTCTACTCACTTTTGGCTAAGTTTTGAAAATCCAGGCAGTGGAAATACATATTAGGGCCAAGATGGAGCCACTCCTGCTCAGGGTGCTATATCCGCAAACTGATCTTTCGTATTTCTGTAAATGTCCCACTTCACCAGAAACACAAGGTATCCAGTCGGCCAATCCCCAAATACTGATTTCCTCATTCCTTGATCTTTCTAAATGACGTCAGAGATGCAGCACCAGCAAATCGTGCCCCGTTGCCCCATTGCCACTTCTAATGCTCTGTGCCCAAAATCTCCCAGGAAGACACTTCCACTGCTAGTGAGACATTGCACTCCCCCAATCCATGGATTGTTTTCCCTTTGCACAAAGGACATCAAACTTGTTACTAAGTTGTTTTGGTTTTGTCATTTGACCTTGCTTTGCAAAAATTATGTATCTCACCGTCTTTTTAAAATCCTGCTTCTCAACAGACTATGAGCAACAGAAGTCATGTGTTTTCCATCTCTCGCGATCCCAGTTACGAGCACAGTGTTGCACAAGGTAGATATTCACACAATGTGGTGAGATCATGTCTGCAGACCAGTGTTGTCCTTTAAAGCAGCATCCTGCACATGTTCGTGTGATATTGTGATAGAATGAGAAACGTATATTTGGTCTTCTCCGGTTCCCGGCGCAGGGCTCCTAAAATCCCTGGCATTTCCTGAATGATAGGGATGAGGGGAGCATCTTCTGTTGCTCATAACAAGCCTCTTTCGATTCTGCCAGAGTTCATGCTAATGAGGTGGCCATTGGAGGAAGGGGGCTGGTTGCCAGAGGAACCAACCCGGTGATTAGAGATTTGGAACTTCCCCTCCACCCTCTGATCTCGGGGAAGGGAGAGGGGATGAAGATTGAGTTAATCACCAATGGCCAATGCTTTGATCAATCATTCCTGCATAATGAAGTAATGAAGCCTCCATAAAAATCCTAAAAGATGGAGTTCAGACTGCTTCTGGGTTGGTGAATTCATCAATATGCTGAGAGAAGGGGGCATCCAGAGAGGCATGGAAGCTCTGTGCTCCTCCCCTCCCCCTTACCTTGCCCTGTGCATTTCCTACATCTGGCTGTTCCTGAATTATATGCTTTAGAAGAAACCAGTCACAGTAAGTAAACTATTTTCCTGAATTTTTTGAGCCATTCTAGATAATTATCAAACCTGAGGAGGGGGTCATGAGAACCCTCCATTTATAGCCAACAGGTCAGAAGTACAGGAAGCCCGGACTTGAAGTTGGTGTGTGAAGTACGGGCAGTTTTGTGGGACTAAACTCTTAACTTGTGGGTGTACACTAATTTAAGGTAGTGTCAGCATTGAATCATAGGACACAAGGGTTGGAGAATTGGTGGTGTGGGAAACCAACCCCCCCACACACATTTAGGGTCAAAAGTATTCTGTGAGTAGAAACAGATCATAGTGTTAGCTAGTAACAGCTATCATTTATTGAGTGTTAGATATTTTGCCAATGCTCATTATATATTGTTTCTGATTCCAGTCATCTTTTAAGATAATATTCTTGGTACCATTTTACCAGTGAGAAAACTAAGACAATTAATTACTCAGCAAAGTTTATATTTAAATAAGCAGAGTTTTCAGTTCTTCCTAACTCCCAATCCCTATCTACCCCCACCCAACACTGGGCTACCATTACATGCCTCCATAACCATATAAAATCTACTTAGGCCAATTTATTCAATGAGTATATACTGGTCCCAATATTCTGCAGGATGCTGTGTGTGAGGACATACAGCAGGAAAATAATAGAGGAGAAAACACCTATTTAATTCTCAAAAAGTAGATATTTTTATTTTTTTTAAAGATTTTATTTATTTATTTGACAGAGAGAGACACGGCGAGAGAGGGAACACAAGCAGGGGGAGTGGGAGAGGGAGAAGCAGGCTTCCTGCTGAGCAGGGAGCCCGATGCGGGGCTCGATCCCAGGACCCTGGGATCATGACCTGAGCCGAAGGCAGACGCTTAACGACTGAGCCACCCAGGCGCCCCAAAGTAGATATTTTTATTGTCTTCCTCTGTGAGACACAGTGAAGCACAGGATTGCTTTGTGATTTGTCCAAGGTCACACAGCTAAGTGTCAGAGCCATCCCTGAAACATAGGACATCTGATCCCAAAGCTGAACTGCTTCTTCTAAGTATACCAACCCTTATATCAATATGTTTTCAGTCTAATTTGAAAACAAAACAGATATACATGGTACAGCTATAGAACTGTGATTTCATAGTGTCCATACAAAGTTGAAAGAACATGCTCTGACCTTCATATTCAAGATAGAAAAATATTTTCATGGATCTCACATGCAATTTTCATGAGCTGCAATATGATTCAATAGCTAAGAAAGATCAGTTCAGTTACTTGGTTTAACTACAAATTTTTGTTCGGTGAATTTTTTATGTCATCTTTCAATTGAAATTCTCTAAAAGGAACTCCCACCATGACAATTTCTGCCATTACTATTCTCAAAAAGACAAGGACCAAGAAGATCACACATGAGCCTCTGAATAGAATATAATATCTTTGGTGAAATGCAGTTGGCTCGTTGAGACATAGTTCTGCTTAAAATACCCTAGATGGGCTGGATGGAATTTATTGCATTACTAATGTTCTAAAGGCAGATTTCCCAGCAATAACTCACCCATAAAACTCTACTTTAACAAAAGGCTACTTGATAGCATAGAATAAACTGGAATGCTTTTTATAGCCAGGGATTTCCAAACCATAAATACTCTCATCTCTGTAAGCAAATGGGTCAGAAATATTTATGAGACACCCTGCATTTTTATAACCTCTGCAATGGAATACAACAAAATTTCATCATGACCACATTCTCTCTCTATCCTCACTCTATTCTGGTGATGGACTCCTTGGCATATCATAAACAATCCATTAGTGAGAGGAACTTTGGCATTCAAAAAGGAATGAAGGGAAAAATAGAGAAGTTGTTGAAACTGGTTATTTCCTAGCAGTATGCTATCAATTGCTAAACTAAGTCTAATAGTTAATTTCACAACAATGCCAGTGTAGGCAGTAGGGAAGATAGCTGCCTGATAATTTAATTGACCTGCTAATGGTATTAACCATTTATTTTTCTTTCTTATAGAAACAAACATTCACTTGGGCCTAGAAAATTCCAAATTGCTAGCATTTGGGACATGGTGTAAGACTCATCATATTCAACTTAGCCTTTTTTTTCCCTAAGAAAGAAGCATATGGAAGTAACTGCTTTAAAAAATATCTCTTTAAAGCTGTCAGAGATCAAATTAAACATTAAAACATTATGCTGTTGATCAGCATTGCTGTTTTGTCTCTCTTCCTCGTTAGAATGCTATGTAGATGGTGTGCCTGGGTGGCTCGGTTGGTTAAGCATCTGCCTTCAGCTCAGGGCATGATATCAGGATCCAGGGATCGAGCCCCACATGGGCTCCCTGCTCAGTAGGGAGTCTGCTTCTCCCTCTCCCTTTGCCCCCCCCCCCCCCCCCCCCCGCCGCTGGTGCTCTCTGGTATGTGAGCACGTGCTCTCTCTCAAATAAATAAAATCTTTTTTTTTTTTTTAAATGCTATGTAGAGAAAGCTACATGATTTTACATTAATTTTTTTAAGAAAAATGATTTTATTATTTGTGTGTTGCATGCTTTTCTTTTAAAATTCAAGCAATTCAAAACTTCACAAATAAGAAAACTTAAAAGATCAATTAGAAAATAAACATATATTAGCTAAATATAGATAATAAAAGCTTGAAAAGTCTGAGTATGAAATAAACATCAAGTAATATATATGCTTTGATTTTGTTATTTTAAATTATTTTATTTTTGAAACTGTGGTTAAAAATAGGGTTAGCCAGGGGCGCCTGGGTGGCTCAGATGGTTAAGTGTCTGCCTTCGGCTCAGGCCATGATCCCAGGGGCCTGGGATGGAGCCCCACCTCGGGCTCCCTGCTCACTGGGGAGCCTGCTGCTCCCCCTGCTTGTGCTCTTTCTCTCTCTCTCCAATGCTTTCTCTCTGGCAAATAAATAAAATCTTTAAAAAAAATCTGGTTAGCCAATCATCACATTTCATTATATACTTACAAAGTATGAGACATATACTGTTTAATCTGAAATTTGTAGATGACCTCACATTAAATGTTAGTTTTAGATTCTCCTCGGTTTTATTTTTATTTTTTTCTTTTACATTTTTACTTTAATTTTAGTTAGTTAACCTAGAGTGTTGCATTGGTTTCAGGTGTACAACACAGTGATTCAGCGCTTCCATACAACACGCGGTGCTCATCACAATTGTGCTCCTTAATCCCATCACCTGCCTCCCCTCTGGTGAGCACTAACTTGTTCCCTGTAATGAAAAGTCTCTTTCTTGATTTGTCTCTCTCTTATTGTTTTCCTTTGTTCGTTTTCCACATATGAGTGAACTCATATGGCATTTGTCTTTCTCTGACTGACTTATTTCACTTAGCATTATACTTTCTAGCTCTATCCATGCCATTGCAAATGGCAAGATTTCATTCTTTTTGATGGCTGAGTAATATTCCATAATATATAATATATGTGTATATATACATCTCATCTCTTCTTTATCCATTCATTAATTGATGGACACTTGGGCTGCTTCCATATCCTAGCTATTGTAAATAACGCTGCTGTAAACATGGGGGGGTGTATATATCCTTTTGAATTAGTATTTTTGTATTCTTTGGGTAAATACCAGGAGTGGAATTACTGGATCATAGGGTAATTCTTTTTTTAATTTTTTGAGGAAACTGCACACTCTTTTCCATAGTAGCTGCACCAGTTTGCATTCCCACCAACAGCTCATGAGTGTTCCTTTTTCTCCACATCCTTGTCAAAACCTGTTTCCTGTTTTTGATTGTAGGCATTCTGACAGGTGTGAGGTGATATCTCATTGTAGTTTTGATTTGCATTTCCCTAATGATGAGTGATGATGAGTATCTTTCACGTGTCTGTTGGCCATCTGGATGTCTTTTTTGGAGAAAAAAAGTTCATGTCTTCTGCCCATGTTTTAATTGGATTATTTGTTTTTGGGGTGTTGAATTTTATAAATTCTTTATATATTTTGGATGCTAACCCTTTATCAGATATGTCATTTGCAATAGTGTGTATTTGTTGAAGGAAATATTGCTTTGTATTAATGCAAATTTCTTTGTATTAATTAGTATTATTATTGTATTGTTATTAAGCACTCATGAGCAAAGTATCTTATTAGTCACAATAAAACATGGTGGTAGAGACACACAGCTAGACCACACTTTTTAGCCTACCTTCATATTAGACTTGTGACCGAATTCTGGCCAGTGGAATGTGGGTAGATTGACACATACCTTCAGGGAGAGCTTAGAAGATCTCCCAAGCATTTCTGTAAAGGCTTTTATTTCTTTGCCTCCCGTAAAGATCTAGTGGAAGATTTTGAAGCCCGAGGGATTAGTAGGGCTACTACTTCCCTGAATGTCTATAAGGAGCAGAGCCCCCTACCTCTAACCCACACTGGATTATGACAGGGGCAGTAAACTTTGGTGTGTTAAGTCACAGAGACAGTAGGTGTTGGGCTTTTTTTTTCCAGTTTTTTTTTTTTTTAAGATTTTATGTAATTATTTGACAGAGAGAGCACGGCAGAGGGAGAGCAACAGACTTCCCGCTGAACAGGGAGCCCCACGTGGGGCTCCATCCCAGGACCCCGGGATCACGACCTGAGTTGAAGGCAGACACTTAACCGATTGAGCCACCCCAGCGCCTGGGTTGTTGATTTTTTAAAGTTCTTTTCTTACCCTTTTCTCAACCTTGCACTTCTGACTTACTGGGCTAGATAAATCTTTGTTGTGGAGGCTATGCATTGTATTAGGTCTCACAGCACCCCTGGCCTCCATTCACTGCAGGCCAATCGCACCCTTTCCCAATCATGACAATCGAAAATGTCTTCAGACATAACGAATGTCCCCTTGGAGGCACACCTGCTCCTGATTGAGGGCCAGTGGCTTAATATAGTAATATTTCTTGTTTTTAAAAATTTTACACAGAGTCCCCTCCTTTTTTATATAATGGTTTCTGAACAATTTGTTTGAAGTCAAATGTTTGAAAGGTGAACAATGCGTTTACGTTATAAAGGGCTTTGCTATACAAGAGAACCAAACAGAAGATTAGATTCTTTAATTACCATTGAATTTAGGAGCACATTATGAAGATATTGTTGCAGCAATTTTTACATGTTTTTGAACTTCGGAGTTTTCCTTCACAATCAAACCCAGCCTAGACCAGCTTAAATCCTGTGAACTGTAGATTGAAGCTAAAGAGTTATCACTTAAGGCACATGGGATGCCTTTCCTCCATGTAACAATTTTTATAAGACCTCGGCTTTTTGTTTCTATCATAAGGTACATTGCAGCTTTCCATTTTCCACTCATTTTTATGAAATAGGAAAAATTATTAAAATAATTGAAAAATACTTCTGGGTAGACAAAGATTGCAACGTAGTCAAAATGGAACTGGTGACATTTAAAAGGCTTCACCAGGGGAATTGAATGAAATATATGTTTGTATGTGGATGTACAAAAGTCTGATTTTACTTTGAAACTCTTCAGTCTTAACCCACTTTCCCTATACTTAGTTTCTCTCCCGCTCTATTCATTCCCATTTTTCCATCTCCACCTCTGGACTGGCAGTTTGGGGTTTGGACTATGTATCTGGCTTCAACATTGGTGTCTTTAGGTCTCTGCACCCAGTGTCTCATCTTTCACACCAGACAGCCCAGATGTTTAAGGCACTTTGCTCTCACTCTCTGTCTCAGGGGAACATTTGCCTGGTTCGCCCTCCATTGGCCCCTGCTTGTTAGGGAAGAACATTACAGACGGCTTGGATGCTTGGTAATACAAGGATAAAGAAGGCAGAGAGTCCTTGCTCTCTTAGGAGCTTATAATCCAACAGTGGAGGCAGAAGCAGATGCCAACAATACTTAGAAGGATTCCATGGAAAGAAGGAGTCACTGGCGTGACTGTAAGTTCAAAGTTGAAACACTGGGGTTGGAGTGTTCCAATCCAAGTGCGTTCCAGTGGGGATGGTTAAAAGAATATCTTGATCTGGGCCAGCAGCACACACCTGATGGAGGTCCTCTTTTAAAATCCACCTGTAGGCATGGTCCCCCTTAGTCATTCCTGCAACTGGAGCATAAGAGAATGTTGCAATTAAAATCCACTTGTCTGAATGGGCGGGAATGGTTAGTTTTGCTGAATTGGTGGAGGAAATAGCTGGTCGGTTAAATCATCTTCTGGTATTAGAAGAGCAGAGTGATTAAAAATCAAAGACTCTTGGGTCAGAACACTTGTGTTAGGATTCCAAATCTGCCACATACCCCAGTGTGACTTTCACCATCTAATTTAACCTCCTTTGTCTCAGTTTTCTTATCTGTAGGACTGGGGTAAGAAACTGTTTGATAGTGTATTGTGAGAATTAAATGAGTTAATACATGTATCTATATCAATGCCTGGCACCTAGTAAAGTTCTCGATAATTGTTATTTTTATTAATATTTATTTGTGATACCTTATAGAATTAATTTATTCTTTCAAGTAATGGACTAAAATCACTTTTCTAATTACGATACTTTCTTTTGCACAGTAACTAAATCCCAATAAATCCCTCCACTTTTTGTTCTGTAATTAACATGTGACTATGCCATTATCATATGATTTCTAGAGATGCCTGTTACCATTCTGGAGGTCTGAAAAGGGAAGAGACTTGGTTGGATTATCTTTCTTTTCTTTACTAAAAAAAAAAAAAAAAAATTGACTCTGTTATTACAGACCCTACCGTTTATTTTATTTCCTTTCCATGCTATCATAGAAGTTTTCCTGATTTTTAAAAAATAAGAATAAATGCACGTCACACAAATCACTATAAAACTCTCAAATTTTTCTGCTGTTTCCATGCTTTTTCATATTTTCCTCAGTCATTTGTGATTTTGATTCTCCTCAGCACCTCTTAAGTATGGGAGATGGATGGCAAATGCCTTGCATCTTATGACCTGGGTTAAAAGGCCTCAGGAGGCACAGACAGACTTGTAGATACCATAAAGCAACCGTATGGCAATGACCCTCACCACTTCACTATGCAGTAGCTCCAGAATGGTCGACACAACTTAACGACTTTATGTGGGCCACATAAACATTGTCCTTCTACTCTGGCAAAAAACAAAAACAAAAACACTTTTTAAGAAAATATTTTTGCAAAACAGTAGGATTTAGAGATTAGGATTATTTATCCCACAGATGATGTCTATGGAAGGCCTCAAGGTCATGAGGAGTTATTATGCAGAGAATAGGGACCAGCTGTTCTCCCTCTCTAAAGAAACCCAAAGAGAGAACTAACCCTCAGCATGAAGTAATTAGGTCAGGTATTAGAAAGGATTCCTCATGGTGAAGGTGAAACATTGAAAGGAACCTCTTAGAGGAATACCTTAAAATCTGAAAGAATTCCAAAAGCAGAATAATCCTCCTGGAGCATTCCCAATATTTGAAATCTATAAAAGCCTTGTACTTTCATGAAATATGCAATTGCATATCTACATTCCTTAGTAGGCATCTCTAACATCCTCAATGACTGCATGTTGATGGTCATGTGTTTTGTATGTATTTCCTATAGATGGCGAGTAATTTATATTTTGTTTCCTCATGTGGTTCTAGGAGAGGTAGAATTGTGTTGGCTGTGGAATCAGCCATCCCTGGGCAGGCATCCTGCTCTTTTATTTTGATTCCAAGATCTACTGCATGGTGTTTGACAAATTGCTTAACCTCTCTGAGGCTTGGTTTTCTATGATAAAGGCAGAAAATTAAGGAATAAATCAGTCAGTGTATTTGGGTCACAAATATAATGCTAGCACTTAAAGATGCATAGTAGTTAAAGATGTATATAAGAACACATACTTTATAAACATATGCATACCTTAAATATGAGTACTTTATAGAAAAACATCCAACATATAGGAAACAAAACTCCCTGAACAGATGCATAAATACCTAATATCTCATATTAAAATCTTTGTCCTACAAAAAGTGTCATTCACTTCAAAAACAAAATACTGCTCAGAAATTTGAAAATTCTCTCAAACAGGGGCGCCTGGGTAGCTCAGTCGGTTAAGTGTCTGCCTTTGGCTCAGGTCATGATCCCAGGGTCCTCGGATCAAGCCCCTGATGGAGCTCCTTGCTCATCGGGGAGTCTGCTTCTCCCTCTGCCCCTCCCCCTGCTCATGCTCTTGCACAGGCGTTTTCTCGCTCTCTCTCAAATAAATTTAAAAAATCTTAAAAAAAATTTTCTCAAAGAATTCCTTGGTCAAAGAGAAAATCAAAAGTAATATGTCAGAATATCTAGAAATTATTCTAATTAAAAAACATGACATGTCAGAACTCATGGGACACAGCTAAAATTGTGCTCAGAGGAAAAATATCCAACCTTAAATGTTTTTATAGATGAACAAGAATAAATGAATTAAGCATCACATTTTAAAACTTAGACAAAAACCAAGGAGATAAACCTAAGAAAAGTTGAAGGAAATAACTCATAAATTAAAAGTGAAAATTAATGAATATAAAACAGGGAAGCCATAAACCTGAAAAATGAAGAACTGGTTCTTTGAAAAACTAGTGAAAAGGAGAAAATCATAATTATACAAAATAAGAAATGAGATGGGAAAGAGGAGGCAAATTATTGTTTGTAGAATATGATTTATATATCAAAACCTAAGAAAATCAACTGAAAATTCCTACTGACCATAGGCAAATTTGGTAAGTTGTTTGTGTACAAAATTCATATAAAAAAGTATAATGGGAAAAACACATTTACAATAACAACCCATAAATAAACTTAAGAAATGTGCTAGAATTTTATGAAAATAATTCTAATACATGAAAGAAGGCTTGACTAAATAGAAAAGCATCTCGTGTTCTTGGAAGGGTAGATGGAATATTACAAAGTTTCACATATCCCCAACTTAATCTTAAACTTAATGCAAGTCAATTAAAAATGACAACAGGAGTTTTTGCTTTCATTTTCTTTTTTTTTCTTTTTTGGGGGAAACTAAGTAAAGTGATTTGAAAATTCAAGAGAAAAATTAAATCTGCCAGAATAGTAAAAATAATTCTGAAAATAAGAGCAACAAAGGGAGACAAGACATGCAGATTTCAAAACATATTTTAAAGCTAGGATATTTAAAACAGATCTTTAGGGCGCCTGGGTGGCTCAGTCGTTAAGCATCTGCCTTCGGCTCATGATCCCAGGGTGCTGGGATCGAGCCCCGCATCGGGCTCCCTGCTCTGCAGGAGGCCTGCTTCTCCCTCTGCCACTTCCCCTACTTGTGTTCCTGCTCTTGCTGTCTCTCTGTCAAATAAATAAATAAAAAATCTTTAAAAAAAATAAAACAGATTTTTACTCGTATGTGAATACACAGATCATTGATAAAAGCTAGCAGGTCAAGAAATAGATTCAGTTCTCTCTCTTGATAAAGAGTTTGGTTTACAGAAGTGTATGCATTTGTCAAAATTTAGTGAATGTAGAGTTAAGATTTGTGCATTTCATTGTATAGTAAGCTTATTTTGAAAAAAAATCTATGAAAATATATCGGACTCTTGTCCAAGTATTCGGAGGGAAGTGTGCTGATGTCTGCAATTTATTTCGAAAAAAAAAAAAAGAGAAAATCAGATGGCTTGATGACAGAGGGTTGCATGTATGGGAATTTTATAATTATGTAAAACTATCTCAAGCAATTGCCATATGCCTGAAAATGTCATAATGAAGTATTACAAAATAGGTTTAAATGTATAGAAATTTAGAATACAATAAAGATGGAATTGCAGATCTTTTGGTTATAACTTTAATTATAGAATGAAAGATTTTGTCTCCTATTAAGTAGTTTTAGGAACCAGAATGCTGGTTGGTGAGAAGGGCTGGGTCTAGGAAACAGAATTACTGCTGGGGTGACTCTCACAGATTCTGTTGTGTCCCCTGGTGTTCTGCCTTGGGAGGCTGTGTGGAAGTTGGCCCCACTTCCCAACGGAAGAACAAGTCCTCAGGGACAGGACACATTCAGAGAGCTAGGAGGAAAATACAGTCACTGTACCAGAGTGAATGCGCAGGCCATGGGCAGCTCTGTCCTTCAAGCATGGTGACTATTCACTCCTTTGAGTTTTGTGTTAAGTTGCTGTTTTATAGCTAAAAGCCTTAGCATAACAGTTTATTCAGGAGTTCGGAGTAGTTCATAAAGTGCAGTTATTTGCCTCCTGTGGTTTTTGTGCTACTCAATCCTCTATTTACAGTTCTCAAAGATGGTGGGTGTTGGGTGTTGGGAGAGGAGCATTATTCTGTTGTATTGTATACAGCCTAGCCCCCAATAGGAGTAACTGTGCCACCATGTGGAGAGAACAAACCAGGCTTCTTCAACCTTAAAGATGCCCTTTGACTCTGATTGGTACATTTGGGGCTCCATTTATTTGGGGTGTGGGGATGGGAGAGGGCGCATACATTTTGGTGGTAAAAGGGAAATATCAGAAATTTGATTCCACAGTTTTGAGAGTCGTCAGGGAGGGGAAAGTGTTAAAGAAACAGTTTACAGAATATGTTTACAACTGAGTATGTTTCCTCAGCATATCTTTTTTTTTTTTTAAAGGTTTATTTATTCATGTGAGACAGAGAGACACAGAGAGAGAGAGAGGGAGAGCACGAGCAGGGGGAGCAGCAGAGGGAGAGGGAGAAGCAGACTCCCTGCTGAGCTGGGAGCCCGATGTGGGGCTTGAGCCCAGGACCCAGAGATCATGACCTGAGCCGAAGGCAGACGCTTAACCGGCTGAGCCACCCAGGCGCCCCTCCTCAGCATATCCTTCAGTGAAAATACCATCTTTGATGTCACCCTTTTTTGCCTTGGAAAATTACCATTTGAAATATGGAAATGCCAATGCATATTTTCTGAGAAAAACCTTCTTTGTCTTTTGGTTTAAACGGACTTCATTGACAATATCTGGGCTTTTAAAACCCCACACCTGCCAGAGTGCTGCTGGAAACAAGCACTGGAAAGCTTTCAGTGATGAAGGTCACCCAGCTCTCACACATGGTTCCCACTGGACATTATTTCCATGAGGTATGAAGTATATAATTAGCAAAGGGTCAGCAAATAAGATTTTCAAGAATGTGATTATAGAAGCAGAAAATCATTTCAGGCAGGAATGTAAAATGTGGGTGTTTGGGAAAGGAGCAGAACTGACCAGGGATGAGCGGGACCACTTCCCTAATTATGGCTGCTTTATACTCTCTTCACAAACTCACATTCAAAGCTCCAGTCTGTGCTGAGTGCCTTATGTACCTTGCTACTTAATTCTCATGATAACCCTATACAGTAGGTCTTATTATCTCTGTTTTACAGATAGAGAAACTGAGGCCAAGAGAGTAAAGTTGGCTTAAAGCATAATTTTCGAAAAGATAAAATCAGGACCATCAGACAAATATAAAAAGGACCTGTATAAAATATTTTATTGATTTATTCACTAAGGAGGGGAAAAGATGTTTTGATCATTTCAAAGAGCATTAAGAGTGTGTTTATCGGTAACTTACCAAATGCTGGGATGAGATTGCTCAGCTAGATACAGGACCGGTTAATGTTCAGCAGGCCATTGAGATGTGGGGTTATCTGTTCCTTTGGACAGAAATCATTTGCATCGCTACTGGACAAAAATTTACAGGTTGGCAAGTAAATTCCCTAAGGATGGGAGCTTTAACCAATAGTAAAAATGAGATGAACAAAGCACAGGTCTTAACAACCCCTGAATGACCTTTGTCCCTATATGATACTGAAAGGATCTGCCCCCACCTGTCTGCCTTACTTCCAAATCTGGAGAATTTTTCTGACAGTCACCTGCCCCAGGTCCCACAAATATTCGCAGAGCAGAGATTCAAATCTCTATCACTGTGACTGCACCATCTGTGTATTCAACCTTCTGTTATGACTCAGCAATTAGTGTTTTTTTTTTTTTTAAGAATGTTGGACTCCATCAGATCTGTGCAGATAATTCCTTCTTACAGCCAATACATCTTTGAAACACAAAGATTCTCTGGATGCTGAAACCATCCAACTTGGCCAGTAACATCAATCCAAAGTAATAGAACCTTTTGTTTCTGTGTTAGTGGAGACTGCTGAAGCCACCGACTCCAAGAACAGGAGTACTATACTAAGAATGACCCTGACATGGCACTTTATTTTTACCTCTGTCTTTATCTATGTTAAAACATTCAAGAAATAGAAAGATTCAGGCTGAAAGCATATTCTATAGACTGCTTTGCAAGGTCGGGGTACTGGTGGCAATGGCTTGAAGTTTAGGGAATATGTCTTGGGGTAAGAAATGGATTCATAAAGGCTCATTATTTGGATATCCTTCTATCAGCCTTTTTCCTTAACTTCTTTCACACTTTAAGGTAGGTTAATAAGGGACTTTCACATATGATCACTGAACACACCATGTCACGAATCATATAAAATCACTGAACATGTCAGGTCACCAGGATGAGGTCATGGAGACCAGGAAAGCAGCAGGGAGGTGAGAGGTTGGGAGTCAAGAGGCTGACTCTGAAGTTAGAAAAGTCACTTTACTTTTCGATGCGTGCCTGCTGCCATCACAACCTCCATTCTGCCCAGGTCCCAGCCTGGCTGCGCTCCCCGCTCCCCGAGGCTCTGGACTGTCCCAGGCTGCTGCCTGCCGGGAGGGTCCGCTGCTATGTGGATGCTGTTGCAGCGCCGGGAGCCGGGCCAACTACAGCGCACGCATACTGTCTCCTGGGTCCTGCCTCTGCTCGTGCGCATGCTTCGTTGTCCCGTCGACTCTGACGAAACCCAAATTCAAAGACGACATTGTTAAGAATTTAAGACACTGACATCAGAGCCTTAAACCAAGCACGGGGGCCTTCTTAGCATGGAGTCATAAATGACTGTACGGGTTGCCTGCCAAGAAGCTGGCCCTGGAAGGAACTCTCGGGGCTCTGGAAATGCACATGACTTAGTGATTTCACTTGCTTGCTCTTTCCACATCATCTTCTCGTATCATGAAAGTTCTGTTCTGATAGATTTATCAAGGAACACATATTTATTAATGTTTAGGTAGATGAGGATAAACCCACAAGACTAAGAATAAACAGTTAAAAATGGGAAAAGTCAGGGGCGCCTGGATGGCTCCATGGGTTAAGCCACCCTCTCTTGATCTTAGCTGAGGTCTTGATCTCAGGGTGAGGAGTTCAAGCTCCAGGCCGCGCATGGAGCCTACATAAAAAAAAAAAAAAAAAAAAAATTAAAAAATCGGAAAAGTCAGAAGAGTCTGATGCCACAGAAGCCAAGAGAAGAAAGAATTTCAAGAAGGATAAAGTCACCAACTGGAGTCAAGTGACACCAAGAGGTCATCAGCAAGTAAGAGCAGGACTGAAAAATTTCTATCGACTTTAGCAACATGAAAGTCACATGATATTAGATCTTAGGAACAAGTTGTTTTAACGGAAAAATGCAGACAGAAGCTAAATCAGAAGTGCACTGTGGAATGAGAGGGAGTTGAAAAATGGTCTCCTTCCAACCTCCCTGATGCTGGGGCCTGAGGAGTAAGAGATACGGTTCCTCTAAGACAACCCTCAGGAATGACTATGGCTACATGTGGGTCCATATACAGGGGACGTCTAGTTCTTGGTACATGTTGCTTCTCATTCCTCTTTAAGTCTGCTTATCATGGTTTAAAGATAACAAATACCATGTACTGGGAACCTGCTATGTGTTAGGCTGGTGCTGAGCACATAATATCCATTTATCTCTAATTCTGCAACAACCTTGCATGATATTTCCCTCATTTTCCAAATGAAGAAGTAAACTCATAGTACATGTAACTTGAAGTTCACACAGCAAATGCCAGAGCTGGTGTTCAAACAGGATCCCAAGTCCCTCCTCCATTATCATAGTGTCTTTTCTACGACACACAAGGAGTCCCAGGAAAGAATATCAGGTAGTTTGTAATCCTTTGTTGCCTCTTATTCATTAATCTCAATTACATTTCATATTTCGGGTACATCAGATTGGATAAATCTTGCTTAATACATTCTATTGAAATTTGCTGAACCTTTTAATTGGACTTTGAACACACAAATTTCTCCATATAGCCACCTGGTCAACAAAAGTTCATAATATGGGAACGTGCCACCCAACCTATCAAAACCATATTAGTCAGACCCATTGTAAATGCACCACACTACCCTCTGCCCTCATTGATAATCCCCTTTCTTGGTGAGTAATTAACCACCACCCTGATCTGAGTCTCCATCGTATGTTGTCTGTATCATTATAATAGCCCTTAACAAGTCTCTCTGCTTCTACTCTTACTCCCAATCACAGCAGCCAGATTGATACCCAGATTGATACTACTTATCAGAAGTATAAGTCAGATCATGTTATCGCTCTCTTCAAAACCTTCCATTGGCTCCCTATTTCACTCAGAGGAAAAAAACAACGATCTAACAATAGCCAATAAACCTCCTTTACTACCTGTCTGAACTCTTCCCTTACTGCTGTCCCCCTTGGTCAACATGCTGAAGCCACTCTAATTTCTTGCAGCCCTTCAGCCCTGCCAGGAAAAGCCAGCCTTAGGATCGACCTAATTATTAACCTTAGCCTTACTTTTTCTTTTTTCATAGCACTTACCACCTTTCTGAATGTAACTCTGGTAGGGCAGGGATCTTTGTTCATTGATGTATCCCAGTGCCGAGAATGATGTCTAGCACATAGTAGGGGCTCAGTAAACACTTCTTTTAAAAATGAAAATTTTCAATTTTGTTACTATTTTGCCAGGCATCTCTCCCAATCCTGTTTCATTTCTTTCCCCTTTTTTGTTTTGGGGCTTGGGTTCTTGTCTAAAATTTTCTTGTTTCAAGAACCAATTTGAACTTTGAAAAAACCGAGGTATAATTCACATACCATAAAATTCACTCTTTTAAAAGTGTATGATTCAGTGGTTTGAACATATTCACAAAATTGTGCGACCAGTACTACTAATTATTAACCTTAGTCAGCCTTAGCCCTAGAACTAGGACAAGAGACTCCATATGCTTTAGCAGTCACTCCCCATTCCCCTCACCCCCCAGCCCCCACCCCCAGCCCTGAGCAACCACTAATCTAACATTCTGTCTCTATGGTTTTGCCTGTTGTGGACATTTCATATAAACAGAATCATACAATATGACTTCTTTTACATAACATGATATTTTCAAGGTTCAACCATGTAGGATGTACCACAACATTTTTTAAATGGTTGAATAATTGTACTTTGTGTGGCTGTACCACATTCCGTTGATCTTTTCATCAGTTGATGGGCATTTGGTTTGTTTCTACTTTTTGACTTATGAATAATGCTGCTGTGAACATTTGTATAGTTTTTGTTTTAACACCTGTTTTCAATTCTCTTGGGTATATACCTAAGAGTGGAATTGCTGGTCATAAGGTAGTTTTATATTTAACATTTTGAGGAATTGCAAAACTATTTTTCAAAGTGGCTGAACAATTTTACATTCCTACCAGCACTCTATGAGGGTTCTAATTTCTCCACTTCTTTGTTAACACTTACTATTGTCTATCTTTTTTTATTTTAGTCATCTTATCTGGGGTGAAGTGGTATCTCATTGTGGTTTTGATTTGCATTTCCCTAATGACTAATGACGAGTATATTTTCATGTGCTTGTTGGCCACTTGTACATCTCCTTTGGATAAAAATCTATTCAAATCCTTAGCCCATCTTTAAATTGGATTATTTGACTTTTTATTGTTGAGTTGTAAGAGGTTTTGTTAAAATATATTCTGGATACTAAACCATTGTCAGATATATGATTTGCAAATATTTTTTCCCATTCCATAGATTATCTTTTTCCTTTCTTCATGGTATTCTTTGATGTACAAAAGTTTTAAATTTTGAAGAAGTCCACTTCATCTATTTTTTTGAATGCTTGTACTTTATGTGTTATATCTATGGAACAGTTGCCTAGTTCACCCCTATGATTTCTTCTGATTTATAGTTTTAGCTCTTATATTTAGTCTTTGATTCATTTTGACTTAATTTTTGTATATGGTGTGAGGTAGGGGTTCACTTTCATTCTTTTGCATGTGGAAAACCAGTTGTCCCAGCACCATTTGTTGAAAAGGCTATTCTTTGGCACCCCTGTTGAAAATCAATTGACTGCAAGTGTATGGATTTATTTCTGGATGCCCAATTCTACTCCTTTCATCGTATGTCTGTCCTTATGCTTTTACCACACATTCTTTTTTTTTTTTTAAAGATTTTATTTATTTATTTGAGAGAGAGAATGAGATAGAGAGAGCATGAGAGGGGGGAGGGTCAGAGGGAGAAGCAGACTCCCCGCTGAGCAGGGAGCCCGATGCGGGACCCGATCCTGGAACTCCAGGATCATGACCTGAGCTGAAGGCAGTCGCTTAACCAACTGAGCCACCCAGGCGCCCACCACACATTCTTAATTACTGTAGTTTGTAGTATGTTTTGAAATCAGCAAGTGTAAATCCCTTGTAGTTCCTCTTCAAGATTGTTCTGATTTTTCAGGGTCCCTTGCAAGTCCATATGAATTTTAAGATTAGATTTTCCATTTCTGCAGAAAGGCCATTAATATTTTGATAGGAATACACTGAATATGTAGATTGTTTTGAGTAGTATTGCCCTCTTTAACAATATTAAGTGTTTCAATTTGTGAACACAGAATGTCTTTCCATTTATTTAGACCGTCTTTAATTTCCTTCAGCAATGTTTTGTTAGTCTTTAGTTACAAGGCTTGTACATCTTTGATTAAATTTATTCCTAAGTATTTTCTTCTTTTTGATGCTATTGTAAATGTCATTTTTTTAAAATTTATTTTTCAAACTGTTCATTGCTACTGTGTAGAAATACAACTGATTTTTGCCTGTTGATCTTGTATCTTGCAACATGGCTAAATTTGATTATTTGTTCTAGCAGGGTTTTTTTTTTGTGTGTGTAGAGGGGGTTCTTCAGGATTTTTATATATATATAAGATCATATCACATTGCAAATAAAGATAGCTTAATTCTTCTTTTCTAATATGGATGACTTTTATGTTATCTTCTTGCCTGATTCTCCTAGCTACAACCTCCATTACAATATTGAGTCAACGTGTAGGAGTAAACCTTCTTGTTTTGTTCATGATGTTAGAGGGGAAGCATCCACTCTTTTGCCACTAAATATGATGCTAGCTGTGAGTTTTCTGTAGATTCCCTTTATGAGGTTGAGGAAGTTCCCTTTAATCCCAATTTGTTGAGTGTTTTGTCTTGAATCAGTGTTGGATTTTGTCAAATGCTTTTTCTGCATCTACTGAGATGATCATGTGGTTTTTGGTTTTTTAAAAATTTTATCAGTATGGTGTGTTACATTAATTGGCATTTGAATGTTGTGCTGACTTTTCATTCCTGGGTTAAGTCCCACTTGGCCATGGTATATAATTCTTTTTGTATGTTGCTGGATTTGGTTTGTTAGTTTATTGTTGAGAATTTTTGCACCTACATTCATTAGAAAGATTGGTCTGGTTTTTTTTTTTTTTTGTATCTTTGGTTTTGGTTTTGAGGTAATACTGGCCTCATAGAATAGTTGGGAAGTCTTCCTTCCTCTTCTATTTTTGGAAAGAATTTTTGAAGTATTGGTGTTAACTCTAAATGTTTGGTAGAATTCGCCAGTGAGGCTTCCTGTTCCAAAGCTTTCCTTTGTGAAACTTTTTTTTCTTTCAAAGATTTTATTTATTTATTTGATGGAGAGAGAGTGTGAGCACAAGCAAGGGGAGCAGCAGGCAGAGGGAGAGGGAGAGGGAGAAGCAGCCTCCCCGCAGACCAGGGAGCCCGATGCAGGGATCGATCCCAGGATTCTGGGATCATGACCTGAGCTGAAGGCAGACGCTTAACTGACTGAGCCACCCAGGCGCCCCTGAAACATTTTTTGATTAAGACTTCAACTGCTTTCACTTATGATAAGTCTATACAAATTTTCTATTTCTTTTTGAGTCAGTTTGGGTAAGTTTATGTCTTAAGAGGAATTTGTCCATTTAATCTATCATGTGCAGATTTATCTACTATAATTTCAAACAGTAACAGTTAAAAAAACATGAGAAAAATGAAGAATTCTGATCGATCTTGAATAAAGAGCCAAATATTTGCCTTTTTTAGCCTAAGTATCCTAGAAGAATCTAATGTCACTTTGGTAATAAGGAATTTGAGAACTAACTCTTGAAGAAAGTATGCAAAGTAGAAGTATAAAATGTTCCTAAATGGTATGCCCTAAGAGGAAGATTGGAAAATGTTCAAATATAGGCCCTTGCATTTGTGAGTTCAAAGTGAATAAGTGAATTCAGTCTATTAATGAATAAGACATTTTTCCTGAATAAGTATTATAGTTTTTTTGTTTTGTTTTGTTTTTGTTTTTAGTTTACTAAAGGGACATCAAAGAGATGAGATTCTAGATTGAACCCTTTCCTGAGATCTGGGCAATTCATGTTCATTGAATTAGGTTTTCTTCTTTTTTTTCCTTTCTCTCTCTCACTTTCTGTAGAAAACAAAGAAAAGAAATGAGTTATAAAGTAATTCCTCCTCAAAATTCAAATTGGTAACAATAATGTTAATAGTCAATTTTACGTCAAAAAAGAAAGCTTAAGATAATTGTAATGTAGAAACATTTTCATACATTCTATTTTCAGCCACTCTGGGCAAATTATTTTACACTAGTGTAGATATATATTTGTTCTTTGGAGGGTAACTCACTACTTCTTAATATCTTTTTTGTGTGTGTATCTTAAGATAGGGTATTCATTTGAATCTATTTAGTTAAAAAAATCAGTGTTTAAGTGAGATCAATCAATCACCATTTTTCTTCACTCTGTTTATCTTGCCCCAATTAACCTTTTTAAATGTATGATTATTTAGTATTGGAAAAAAATACGGGACTTCAGCAGAGATTTTGTTACATAGAACATAGTCTCTCTTCTTATCTGATAGAGCCAGGCATTTTTAAAAAATATTAAATTGTATATAGAAAAAGAGAGAGATGGCAACTTGGTTTAAATGACATAACAGGGGCACCTGGGTGGCCCAGTCGGTTATGTGTCTGCCTTCGGTTCAGGTCATTATCCCAGGGTCCTGGCTCCCTCTCCCTCTGCCTGACGCTCCCCCTGCTTGTGCGTGCATTTGCACTCTCTCTCTCAAATAAATATTTTTAAAAAGTAAATGACATAACATGAACATAGTGTGTAATCATGCAATAAACTTACCAGATTATTGGCTGCACAGTCTAATTTATAGGTATATGACTTGAGGTAGAAAATCAACTGTTCTCCTTGCCTATGTGGGTAGTAGCATCCTGAATTCATATACCACAAGGGATATGTGGCTGAGGCATCACTGCAAATGGGAAAGTAGGAAGATGAGGTGTTTTAGGTACCTTAATGAGGAGTTCAGATTTTTATTTTCTAGGAGATGGAGAACGATTAGTGGATTCTGATCAGTGGATGAGATGTGGTCATTTGCCGGGAAACATCCCTCTTGGAGCTCTGTGGAGATGGATTTGATCAGGCAAGTCTTGTCTTTTTGAGGAGGACACCCTTCATCTCGTGGTGGACTTCTTGGGCAGTTGGTCACAGGGTCATTTTGCAAAACTTTTCCATCCAGACCCAAAAATTAAAGTTATTTCAGTGAGAATCTAGAGCACAGTCTAGGTCATGTTATATAAATCAGGTTGGACTTTGAAAAATGGAAAGTCCTATTTTCATACATTGCTAATAAAAACAAGCTTATGACTGCTCTCTGAAAACTCTAGGCAATACCCCAGCCTTTTATTGTTTTAGTTTCTAGTACATTTGTATTAAAATGTTCTGTTTTTGGAATGGGTCAGAGCAAGGGGCACCACTTAATTTATTTTATCTTCTGCATTCTATAATGTATAAACATCTGTATTTCACGCAGCTTTTTCATTTCATCTTTATGACACCTCTACTGGGCACTATCCTCATTTTAAAATTAAAGAGGCTGATGCCCGGGTTAAGCAACTTGGCCTTCATTACAGAAATAGAGTTGGAATTTGAAGCCAGGTCTCTCCAACTCCAGAGTGTTTTTCCCCCAATAGATCACCCTCCCTCTTTGATAGAACTTGTCTAATTGCAATGCCATTTTTTTTCTGTACACCCCCTTCCTTAAACATTTTCTCCATGCCGTCTGCAGGCATTGGCTGAATTAAAAATCTCCCCATCTCTGGTTCAGGATAGCTCAGCTTATTGCATTGTTTAGCACACGTAGCCCCTAGTTTCTCCCATAATAAGAGGATAAAGAAGAGCCAGAGGAGCGCTGTTCTCCAACATCTTACATCACTCTGCAGACAACTGGCAGTCAGGAGAGGGGCAGCTGCCACACTCTTCAGATATCTCTCTATTTAAAGTTCAAAGAGACGCTGGATGACACCAACAAAGAGGTGAGCGTGGCCCTGACCAACCCACCCAGCAACAGGAAGAATGGCTGAAAAAGGTAAGATTTAAGGCATCAGACCCTCTTGGCAAAACAAAGGTCCAAGCTCCCTGGTTTATTTTACATTCCTCAGTATTTTGTATTTCTCAGTTATTCTGAAGAGTGTGGTATCACTGCCAATGGGGCATTAACCATGTAAGTTAGCACGGCTACAAAAAAATGCATCGGATACACAATTTATGGACCATGTCTGTATGTTATATATGCTTTTAAAAGGACCAAACAAAAAAGCTTAATTTGTTCGTGTTTTTTTCAAAATATGAGTTAGAAGTCCATTATCCTCCAGGGTTATCCTACACTGGAGGTATTGTGGTGTGCTGGACCAGAATGAAGGACATCTGATTTCTTTGTCAGGTCTGCTACTAAACAGCCATGTGAGTTAGGGGAAGTCCCTCTACCTCTCTGGACCTGTTTTCTGCCTCTAAGATGAAATAAATAAAAAGGGGTTAGTCATCCCTAATATGCTTCATATCTGAATTTCTTTTTTTCTGCTTTTAAAATGTGTATTATATTTAAGAAAAATGATTTGAGTCTAATATGACAAAAGGAGCTGAATATATATTGTATCCAAGAAACACTTTTTAAATACCTCCAGGAACTGTTGCTTTTAACTTAGACAATAATCCCAGGAGATATACAGTATTATCATCATTTCCATTTTACAGATAAGGAAACTGAGGCATAGCTAAGTATAGTCACTTGTCTGTGATCACATTCTAGAAAGTGGTGGTTCCAGGCTCTGAACACAGACAGTTTTGTTTCAGAACACAGTGCCCTTAAGGATACTTCCAGGTATAACCATCTGGGCATGCTCAGGATTGAACGGAGAGAAGCATTTTGAAATAACTCTTCATATTTAAAAAGAGGTTTTGTGCTTGTTTGCACTGTAATGTAAAGTGACCTATGCAAAGTATGTTGTGTTCTTATATGTTCCTGTTTCTTTTTTTAAGATTTTATTTATTTCTTTGAGAGAGAGAGAGAGAAAGCAGGGGGAGGAATAGAGGGGCCACGAGAGGGAGGGGAAAGACTCTCAAGCAGACTCCACACTGGGCGTGGAGCCCAAAGTAGGGCTCAATCTCACAACCCTGAGATCCTGACCTGAGCGGACACCAAGATTTGGACACTTAGCCAATTGAACCACTCAGGGGCCCCATATATTCCTATTTCAAAATGATGCTACAGATTATGATAAAACTTAAAATATTCGTGTTAAAAGAACACAAATGCACGTATACTTTGTGTGTTAAAATGCACGGTCAATTGGGGCACCTGGGTGGCTCAGTCTGTTAAGCATCAGACTCTTGGTGTCCACTCAGGTCATGATCTCAGGGTTGTGAGATTGAACTCCGGGTGGACCCCCAGGTGGAGCGCCCTGTGGAGCCTCTACTTGAGCCCTAGATCCACTCAGTACTGGGCTTGGACCCTGCTTAGGATTCTTTCTCTCCCTCTCCCTCTGCCCCCTCCCCGCTCTCCCTCTCTCTAAAAAAAAAAAAAAAAGAAAAAAAGAAAAAAATGCACAGACATTTGTATTGTGTTACAAAGAGTAATAAATAACAAGATATATACTTTTAGGGCTTTATTATGTGTAAATTTTAGAATTGTATTAAAATATGCATGTATAAGACATTTACAAATGCTCCATTAAAATGTTGGTATTAATTTTTAAGTTCTTTGAAATTGGGAAAAACACTAAATCATACATATGAACAGTTTAAAAAATTACTGCTACATACTTCCATTATAATCACACCTTAATCCATAAAAAGTCTTTCATCCAAATGCGAGTAAAGAGCATATCATAATGTTCATTTTATCCTTAGAGCAATACCACATGGCAGGTAGAGAGAGATTTTTCCATTTAGTGGTTAATGCTTTGTTCAAGGTCACAGCGAGACGGAGAAGCAAGGAAAACCGGTTGAATTTGCAAGAGTTAAGAGAGATTCCACCATTTTGGAAGCATAGATTTAAACTATTAAAATTCATTTTAACTGCCCAAAATTTGCTTTTGTAAGAGTGCCTCCTAATTTTAGAGGTGTCTCTTTTCCTGATGGTTTTGTTTTAATAGCACTTAAAAAAAACTTTCCATTTTAAAGTGATGAACATTGTAATAGGCACGCAATTGCTAAGAATATGCATTCTCTTGGTCAGCTGATGGCATACAACTTAATTGTGCTTTTCAATTAAGAATATATCTGAGTCCTTAACATGGAGACATTAATTCTATATGATGTCTATCTGTGCTCTTCTTTACTTTTTTTGTGTGATGTGTGTGTGTGCAATGAATATTAAAAAAATGATAATTTCATAAATTGCTTTTTTTCAGATAAAGGTACAAATAGAAGACACAGGAGGGATTGTTGTCCTCATGTCTTCTATGTGTGTTGGGATCAGGGTTAGTTGCTCTATTGAACATGTTAACAAAAAAGAATCTTTTCTCTAGTTGAGAATGATCATATAAGGTATATGCTTTTCTTTTCCTATGATACTGATGATTAAAGTCAGCTATCAAGACTAAGAACAATTTTCAACACCTTTCCCTATGTTATGATTATTTAGTTTAGGAGGAATTGCCTCAAGAGTCATTTTCGATTGTTTCTGTGTAGACAGCTGCTGTCTGTGTTGTTGAACAAATGCAGGAATGTGTTTTGCATACACTAAGCACACACAAACACAATAATACGTGATCCTCACCACAACTCAGGGAGGTAGATATCACAAGTTTCATTATCTCTACAAATAGGCAAGTCCAAGCTCAGCATGGCTCAAGGTCACATAACTGTAAAACGAGGACCTATGGTTTGAACACAGGTCTTCTGTTTCAAATAGCCAGCTGATTCCCATGTACCCTTTGTAGAACAGAAGATAACAATCACGTCTCAGAATGACGCAAGAGTGTATTTTTTTCTTCTTATCAGATTCCTTTTATTCTCTTGATTCAGAAGATACGATGCCAAAATGACCTACCTAATGTGCTTTCTTTTATTTTTAAGCAGAGTCTACATCATCCCGCCTTCTGGTCCCTATTCTTCTCTTGATTGGCTGGATTGTGGGCTGTATCGTAATGGTTTATGTTGTCTTCTCTTAGAAAGGTAAAGTTTTCAATAATTGAATATGTTTATTCAGAAAGACCCTACATTACTCCAGAAATAATCTTTTCTGTTTTACTAACGGAACGTTTTATCATGCAGACAAGAAGACTTCAGAGTGACATCATTTAGAAGAATTAAGAAAAGCACCAACATGACAGATAATTAAACGTTTCTCATGTAAATAACTGCAATGTTTGACATCATTTTATAAACTTGGATTTGTAAACTGGTATTTTGGTGTGCATAAGAATCTCTTCCAGAACTTTTAAAGATTCCATCTACAAATAAAAACTATAAGAAACCTGGGGGTAGGAAAAAGTTCCAATGTATGACTAAAAATGCATAACCAATAGGGAGAAGTTTGGTAAATTAAATTACATTAAAACTTTTTTAGGCTATCCCCCCCTGCAAAAGAAAACTATAGAAAAAAACTAGCTAGAGATAAGAAGAGATAGTTCACAGAAAATAAGATGTAAATATAAACTTGCCCTCCACCTCTTGCTCATAATAAAAGAACTGTAACTAAAGCTGCGCTGGAGAACAATTGCTCACCTCTCAGCTGGGGAAAAAGAAAGACGTTTGATAAGATATATGTTGGTAAGGCTGTGGGGAATAAAGCATGCTCATACACTGTCTTTAGAAATTAAAAATGGTGCAGCGTCTTCGGGGGTGTTTGACAGTCAGTTATCTGTCAGAATTAAGTATGTATTTAACTTCTGACCCAGCTAACCCTCTTCTCAGAATATTGCCATTTCCACAGATACACACCGGTAAAAGTGCAAAACGGCCCATGCACAGCCTTATTCATTAAGGCATAATGTATTATAGCAAAAGCCTGGAAACAAGCCAAGTGCCCATTAACAGGAAACTGACTGAATAAACTGAGTTCCCCCTACGTAATGTGCTACTTGGGCCGCTGTGAAAAGGAATAAAGGGGGTCTCTATATACTGATGTGATGTCATCTCCAGGTCAGAGTGTTAAGTGAAAAAAGCCAGGTACAGAGTGAGGCATGCTGTCTTTGTGTAAAATGGAGGGGCTAGATCAATATGAACTTTATTTTCAAGGGCTCCACATTCTTTTCTCCAGCACTTTAACATAGAAGGTAATGTTTTCAAGCAGCAATTTAAATGAATTTTTCTATAATAAGTATTTTATTTCCATGTTTCCACATCCAACCTGATCACTTTCTCAGAGAACAAAGAAAGCTTAGTGCAGTAAAGAGAACAAAAGTTTTGGAAGTCAGATTGTTTTATTCTAACTTGGGAGTCCTTTGAATAGTTAATTAATCTCTCTAACCTTAGTTTTCTCAACTATAAAGAGGGATAATGATATTCTCATGGGATTGTTGTGAGGACTGCAGTGTTTTCTAAAGCTGCCTGATCTGAGTCGATGGAGTCATTTGTTAAAAATACAGATTCTTTTTTTTTTTATTAACATATAATGTATTATTTGTTTCAGGGGTACAGGTCTATAATTCATCAGTCTTACACAATTCACAGCGCTCACCATAGCACATACCCTCCCCAATGTCCATTATCCAGCCTCCCCATCCCTCCCACCCCCACCCCCCCCTCCACTCCAACAACCCTCAGTTTGTTTCCTGAGGTTAAGAGTCTCTTATGGTTTGTCTCCCTCTCTGGTTTCCTCTTGTTTCATTTTTCCCTCCCTTCCCCTATGATCCTCTGTCTTGTTCCTTTAAGCTTCTTCTCTAAGAGCTCATTTTGGTAGGTCTGGAGAAGGCCTATTAAAAAAATCAATTCTCCAGGTGATTTGTATTATCACGGAAGTTTGGAAAACACACCTATAACATACATGTGTATGTAGGCATTACTCCCTGATAACCTATAGACACTGATCTATGATAGCTTATATTGGTAAGTTTTCTGTTTATTGTTGCAGCAAAAAATTAGCACTTTATTATATAATATTACATTATATTCTTTAATTACATGAATTATAATGAGACGTATTATTTTTCCACTAATATTTTCATATATGCGAATTTTATTTCCGGTATTAAATTTAAGTTCTTTATGGGTAAATCCATTTCTTATCTTTCTGACTTACAGACTATAGTTCAAAATAGACAACTAATAAATATGCATCAAATGGGTAATTATCTCCCCCCTACAATATTCATGAATACACAGTGTTGATGTTCTAAGTTTGAACTTTAAAGATGTTATTGAAGCAATTTAAGCTGGATTAGAATTCTCAAAAAAGTTACTAGTGATCTATAATAGGTTCAAGTAGGTGATTGCATATAAATTTTACAAGGCATGGAATCTTAAATGTTTTTAAATTTCCAAAGTCTTCAGTTTACAGTGTATCATAGTACAGATATAATTATATGAGAAGAGCATAGTGAGTTAAGTGTTCCTTAACACTGTTGATGGCACGAATGCTCAGCCTTACATCAATCACTGCACCCACACTCTATGCCTCCCCTTGGCCCCAAGACCTATACTGATGTCAAAGCTGAGAAATACTGCTTTCCTAATACCTATTAGGACATAAAATATAAAAACCTTTAAAGAAAGCTGTTTATTACCCTCTGTGTCTGGGAAAAGTGATAAATTCCATGGAGTTTTAAAATGTCTGAGCAAACTCCTCTACCAAGCCTGGTAGAGCTGAGAATATTCCAAGGATAAATCCTGGAGGAGAGATCCCTGTTGCACAGATATAACGTTTTGAAGTAATACCCATCTATCGATCTTGTAATAAAATAGACCTTAATCTCTCCTTTTTCCTGAGGAAATTATTTCCTAGTTTCACTATTTATTATATTTATTTCGTATTTGTTTTATTTACTATCCTTCATTTTTGCCAATTGCAGTTTCTCAGACATCCCCTTCCCCTTTTTCTTTCTTTTCTCTTCTTTTTTGGACAAGCAGAGTAGATCCACTTAAAACATAAATATACATTAGCCTAAGATTCCTTTAGAGGAAAGAAAAGAACACCAAAAGCAGAAGAATAATATTTTGAGTTGGTAATTTCCCAGAAAATGAGATAGCTGAATGTTTTACCTTTGTTCCATTCTTCTTTGAAAGTGATTTCTTGTTTTGCAAAGTGAGATGGGTATGCAATTTCTTATAAATCATCTGAACGAATCATAAGTGGGTACAAAGTGATGGCTTTTTTGAGAAGGACAGAAATATTCCAGGGCTTTAGAGTCTGGCCGTTATCTGAGATTTAAGGCCATTTTCAGTAATTTCCTTGGGCTGGGCATACATGCCCTTATAAATTCACAATTCCAAATGACACAAATATATATCTGATAACAGTTATTTTTAGAGCTTATGCCCATGAATGTTAAAGGAAATAGGATATTGATTAGAATCTTGATGCTGAATGAAACAGGGTCATGGAGAAATCGTTTTGACTTGTAGGTTACCTGCTCTGTAAAACTGGTCCAGAAGTGGAGAGTAAATGGAAACAGACTTTTAAGTGGTTTGCATATTGATGCACTCAAGGCCTCTCAACTGGCACCTTATTTGTTTTCTCCCATCTCTATCATGTGAAGGTCTACTCAAGATAGGATGTGTTCAGATTTAGAAAATGCAATGCCTCCGTCTAATACACATGGTGATCTCATCAGGATGTTATAGACTTTGGGCATAGTCTTTATTTATCTTGCTAAAGCTAGAAACTTGCTTTGGAGCTTGTTGACAATAGGTGGAGAGATTGCTTTGGAATCAGAGTACGATCACCTCCTCAAGCATCTGGTCAGATTCATCTGATTTTGTTTTTCCCTTTGCTTTCTGCTCTTGTCTTTTTATTTGATATTCTCTCTCCCTTGCTTCCTATTCCCCTGCTGTATGTAATCAGCACTTTCTGGTCTCAGTAGCCTGTGCAGAGTAATGAGATCACCTTGCCATCAGTAATTCCAACTTCCTTGGCTCTTGCACCCTCCCGGTGAGGACACGAGGAGGGTCTCACATGGGTTTATGCATATGTCTGCTGCTCTAGTCACCACTTCTCCTCTGCAGAACCCAGCAGTCTCTTGCAGGCACTATGGTCTCCCCACATGCCCAATCTCTCCCATGGCAGCCCTCACCGGACCTGTATATGCTGGTCTGTGGGTAAAGTGCTGTTTGTGGAGCTCTAAAGCAGGGCCGCCTATGTTACAACATGCCTCCGAGCTTAATTAACTAGTTCTTTTAGTTTTTATTTTCAGCCTATCTTCTCGCTCACTAGGACCCAGGCATTGACCCAGGGCAGGGCCAGATAGACCCAAGTGGCACCTGCCTTCCTGAACTCACAATCAACTGTGCCAAGTCCCGCAAGCCTGGCTTCTTCTTCAACAAAGAGGAGTTCACCCAGAGGTCTCCTCAGGGTTATGCAAGCAGACTCACGTCAGGATGCCAAACATGCTGAGAGCTGTTTGGATCTCACTGCCCCTCAAGCAACATATCTGGATTCTCAGAGTCTTCTGACACAAATAAGTAGGCTCAGTGATAATTTAAAACAAAATACTGGTCTCAACCCACCAAAATGATTTTAAAACCAGTGGATTGGTCAACTGTTTAAAGAGCACTACTTTAGGGTGCCTGGGTGGCTCAGTTGGTTGAGCGACTGCCTTTGGCTCAGGTCATGATCCTGGAGTCCCGGGATCGAGTCCCGCACCGGGCTCCCCGCTCAGCGGGGAGTCTGCTTCTCCCTCTGACCCTCCCTCCTCTCATGTGCACTTTCTCTCATTCTCTCTCTCAAACAAATAAAATCTTTAAAAAAAAATAAAGAGCACTACTTTAGGATTCAGAGTTTTTAGACATCACCATCTCGGTAAGAGTTTATCTGACTACCCATACCTTCAGACACACGCACGCACGCACATGCAAATAGGGTTCTTTGTTCTTCCTAATTGAGGCCTTTTCCCCTTTGTATCCCCCACTAAGAGGTAAGCTCTTTTTAAAATTGCTGTATAGTTGTCATATAATATTATATTAGGTTCAGGTGTGCAACATAGCGATTCGACATTTATACGGATTACAAAATGTTCACCTTGAAAAGTGTAATAAACTCTTTCAACGTAGGATGTGTGACAGTGTAGGATTCACTAGACAGGACAGGAGGATGTCCAATGGCTGTATATCAAGCAAATAAATGAAGAAATGAATGAATGCCTGAATGTTACCTTTCACCAAACAGCCTCATGAGATGTATCAAGAGTGTGAAGCTCTTAGCACAGTGTCTAGCACTTACTACAGGCTCAGTAATGTAAGAGATTTTTTGGTCATTATTAATATCACAATTTTCCTCATTATATCTTACATACATTCTTATTTATTCCACTCCACAGCTCTGTGAAGTAGAAATTATCATCAACTGCATGCTGAAGATAAGCAAACTTGAGTACAGAGATGTTGAGACTCATTCATGATTATAAGCTAGTGACCACTACAACCGAAACTTGAACCCCTATCTTCTGATTTCAAATCACAAATTATTTTCAACTATACTTTATGATCACCAAATTACAAGATTCTTTTTGAATTATACTATAAGATGAACCAAATTTCAGAGGAAGGAAATCTCCAACCTGTATTTAAAGACTTGACAACTACATTTGTTTCTTCTAGGCAACATTTTATTTTCATGCCTCTTGGTCTCCACATTTAAGTCCCATGGCCTGACCTCTGTCATCTCCTTCAGTTTTCTATTAGGTCAGTCCCTTTCTATGTAATGTCAGGTTCTTAGGTTTCTGTTGTCAGTCCCTTGACATAAAGGGATCTTTGTACCATAGAACTTAAGGTCCTTAACCAGATATATCTGAGCTGCCTACTTTCATTTCTAGCTCTAAGCCAACTTTGCACATTCTGTTCTGGAAAAGAACTACTCTTGGCCCTAGCATACTCCACCCCCTTTCCCAACACCTAAATTTATATAACTGCCTCCTTCTAGACTTTAAATTTTGGCTCAATGTGAGCCTCCTCCAAGAAGCAAAGGGACAGGGAACTTTAAAGCTTTCTCTATATCTGCAGATGGAGAGAGTGAGTTGGGGGTTTTCATGTTATACATGCTGTAGCAATAATCACACGGGTGCTTGCAAATAAACCTGTAATTCCTAGATGTCAAGGGTTTTTTAGATGCTTGCATAGTTCTAATAACAGTAACACATGAAGAAGACTATCATTAAAAGAGACATCTGTGATAAATGACCTCTTCTCCCCGAAAACCTCAAACAATACAGAAGAAAGTAAAAAGCTCAGATTCCCTTCACCTACCTTCAGTGCTGCTCACTTCCTCAGAGGGAACCGCTATCAGCAATTTAGCGGGTATCAATCTCAAATCATTTCAATGTGTTTACAAAATAGTTTACACATTATGGTTGTAAAAGTGCTTTCTTATACATTTATTTCACTTAATTCTCATGAAAGGTGGGTGTATCCAGATGTGTGAAATGAGATTTATGAAGGCAAATTTGCTCAAAGTCTTACAGCTGGTCACCAGCTCAAGCAGAACTTGACCCAGGGCTGTTGTATAGTCTTTCTGCTGGTAACAGATGCCAACTCACAGTGTGTGTATTTAAGATTGATAGAAAGGGAGAGAGCATTGACCTACTACAGTAAATGACTTGGTCTTATTTATGGTGTGGCATGTATTTATATTGCTTATATTTGTATATCCCATTAGCCTATATCTTCATGTAGTTAAAGCACTGAACAGCGGTGCTTGTTGTGAGATGCTCGAACGTCTCCCCATCTCCCCCTTCTTCTTCACTAAGGCTGAAGCTTGATGTATTCATTTTCCTACCGACCTTGATAGCGGTATACAGTGAAGGTGATATACAGTGAAGATCATGTGGGAGCTCTGAAAGTCTGATTGTCTGCTTATGTGGTGCATGTCTCTAGAATGTGATGATTTACAATTTTTCAAGTTTAGAGACTTTGCTTCACAGTTCTGGGACTTACATATGATGCAGAACACCCACAAAAGTAATCCTTTATGCACCAAAAAAGTAATAAAATACCGAGGAATGAATGAAAGAGGTGAAAGAGATGGACTCTGAAACAATGAGGAAAGAAACTGGTGCAGCTACTCTGGAAAACAGTATGGAGTTTCCTCAAAAAGTTAAAAATAAAACTAACAGATGATCCAGCAATCACACTACGGGCATTTACCCAAAGAATACCAAAACACTAATTCGAAGGGATACGTGCACTTGTGTGTTTACTGCAGCATTATTTACAATAGCCAAGACATGGAAGTAACCTGTGTCCTTTGATAGATGAATGGATGAAGAAGAGGACAACGGAATATTATTCAGCCATAAAAAAGCAAGAAATCTTGCCATTTGCAATGACATGGGTGGAGCTAGAGAGTATGATGCTAAGCAAAATAAGTCAGTCAGAGAAAGACAAATACTATATGATTTCACTCATATGTGGAATTTAAGAAACAAAACAAATGAGCAAAGGAAAAAAAGAGATAAACCAAGAAACAGACTCTTAACCAGACTCTTAACTCTAGAGAACAAACAGATGGTTACCAGAGGGGAGATGGGTGGGGGGAATGGGTTAAACAGGTGAATGGGATTAAGGAGGGCACTTGTGATGAGCACCAGGTGATGTATGGAAGTGTGGAATCACTATACTGTATACCTGAAACTAATATAACTCTGCTAATTATACTGGAATTAAAATTTAAAAACTTAATAAAGTAATCCTTTAGAAGGCTTTTCTTTTAAAATCCACATCTACATAAATTCAATTTAGAGAAAAGAGAAAAAATAAATCAGTGACATTTTAGTGATGACTCCCACCCAGGAATCCAAAGAGGTTTAAAGACAATAGCAGCAAAAACAGCTCATTGTTCTTAGTAACTTATCTACAGAGGGTGACAAGGAAAACTTCTGAGAAGGAAAGTGGTGTGGTGTGTAAGCATGTCAGGTAAGAGAAGCCAAGTAGAGTCCAAGCAGAGAGCAAGGCTTTGTGATGCATTATCTCGAAGAAAGCAGACCAGGGTCAAGTGTAGGGCAGAGCGCAGTGTTACATTTTCAAATCATATCTGACTTCTCTTTGATGTCACATTAAGAAATTGAGCTACGCAGAAGCATTTGAAATTCATTACCTGGAATCATTTTGCCTAACAGTTATCAACAGGAATTTCTTTTTTTTTTAGGAGAAGGCCCTATCCCAGGTAGTGAAAGCATTGTGCCCTTCTGATTACTCATCTTAGCCCAAGAAAATAGTGACGAGAAGTCTAACTCGATATTCCACCCTGGAAAGACTGTTGGAATTCCTCTGCCCTTGAGATCAACGGTGCCTGTGTTGGTGACTATCTGTAGAAGGACTTGAAGAACAATGAAAAGTTAAAGGCTCAGTAATCATCAATCATGTTGCAGTTAATTAAACTGATTTCTGACAAGACTACTTGATGTGTTGTGTTTTTGTTTTAAATGTCTGGCCCATCCATTATTTGATAAAAGATCATAACAGATTTGGCTTCTTTTCTAGCAAATTGATAAAGATGTTTTTTTAACAACCAAACCAAAGACCTGTGTGGTATGAGTCATCTTTGCAAATGAGCTTACAAAACCACATTATCTTTTGGTTTCTCTCAAGTCAGTGCACTCTGTATTTATAAAGCCCACCCCCTCAAACTAGCTTTCCAACCTGTCTTCCTACATCCTTCCAAATCTTATTTATTGCTTTCCAGTAATCACTGCTATTGTTATTGATCCCACTAAGTTCTATCTGAAGGAATTTTAACCATTTAGTAAAGAAAATAAAGTCCATGTGGGTATAAGTGTGTGTGTAGCTTGAAAAATAAATTTGATAAAGAAGTTTCCTTCCTCTTAAAACTATTTCAAATCTCTGCGTATTTCTTACTCCAGTAGTTCTCAAAATTTGGTCGCTGGACAAATAGCATCACCTGGAAACCTGTTAGGAATGCACATACTTGGACTCCAGGGCTATTCGATCAGAAACTTTGGGGGTGGGGTCCAGCCATGGTGTTTTAACAGGTCCTCTAGGTGATTCTGACACATACCTGTCTCCCAGCCATCTCTCTAACTTCTCCTAAAACATCATCTCAGCATGGGCGTGTATCAGTAACAACCTGACACAGTCTTTTTCTTGAGATCCATGAATTTCTTATTAAAGTAAAGATTACAGGGGCACCTGGCTGGCTCAGACGGTAGAGCATGTGACTTTCAATCTTAGAGTCGTGAGTTTAAGCCTCACGTTGGGCATGGAGCCTTCTTAAAAAAATAAGTAAAGGTTATAGAACAGTTTTTGCTCTCTTTCTGGATCCAGCTCTAGTTTACTTGTAGCGAACATTACATTAGTCCATTCATTGATAATTCAAGGGTCAGAAACTCACATGCTTTTGGGGACAGCAAGGTAGCTTAGGTGATAGACACAAAACTAATGCAAAATAGAGAATAGTGACAATTGTGTGAACAAATGGAGCATTTACTCCTTCTGTTCACATAATTGAAATTTATATTTAAAAGAATATTATATGGTAAAACAGACAACATTGTAGTCAGTAAGACTTAAAAAATCTATTTTAACTATACTGTCAAGAAAAGATTTATAAATAGTGGCTTTCATTCTGATTACCATTGGAATTACATATATTTAGATCTGTATGAACCCGAGTAAATAAAAGAAAATAAAAATGTATAGTACAGTAAGATTCTTTGCTTTGCGTTAGACTTTAGGAAATCAAAGTAGGGTCTACAACTAGGTTTAAGGACTTGTGCAGACTTTGAGATCTTTTTACAGTGACTTGATTTTATTTGCTCATCTGATTTCACTTAGCATTAAGTTAAGAAATATATGCAAGAGCAAATTCAAGACAGCTGCCACCTGAAAAAAATCAAAGCATGGAGAGGCAGAGAAACTAACATAAAATATACTTTTTTGATCTAAGATCACTACTATACAGGACTCTTGGGCTTTTGGATAAAAAGTTACTGTAAGTAAAGGAAGTGTTACAGATTTCCTTTCATCTCATGAAGGTTTAGAAAAGGAAATGACATTTCTGTTTTTTTTTCCCCCTTCCAAGAGAAGACATTAGCTTTCTAGTTAGCATGTACTTCACCTAAAAACTTGAAAAACAGGTATTTATTTAGCATAATGAACATATTTGTTTTGTTTGGCTTCTGGAAACTATAAAATGAAATAAAATTTAAATATAGGCTTTCTTTTATTGTCTTCCTCCAAACAAGATCATCTTTGTGTTTTAAAACTCATGTTTATGTTCTTTTTTTTTTAACTCATGTTTATGTTTTCTCATGACAGTGAAATTCTTTATATCCTGGTATTTCAAATATGAAGTAGATAAAATTCTGAAAGTATACCTAAGAAATTGGCCACTTGCAGAGCTGAAATCTGAATCATTTCTGAAGCATGTCTTCCTTCTGCTGTTCCCCATTTCAACTAAAGCCTGGGTGGTAAACTAGAATGCCTGCCGGGAGCAGGTGAAGGAAGGAGTCAGGTGAGGACTATGCTGATTTGGAAATATGTGCCCCATCTGAAGCATAAAAGTACAAACCTGCCTCTCAGCTAGAACAGGTTTTTGGCACGTAAGAACTTAAGAAATTACCAGATCTTCCCATTTTTTCATGAGAAGCTAAAAATACCGATTTTTTAAAATGTGAAATCCCATTAATTTTTAAAAATGAGTATTTGGGGGAGGCACGATGCTCTGTGGTTATGTCCTTAGAGGCAGCACTTAATCACTCCTTTCTCTGGTGGCTACACAGATGATGGGTGCAGGATGGGGCCTTTCTCTGAAGTATTGGTCCATGATACAGAATTCCAGAGACATCTTATTTTCTGGAGTCTAGATGCCCACTGGCAGATGGCTCTTGCACAGAAGACCTGGCTGGTGTGGTATCCCTTGCAGAGACTGAACTCTTACAGCTTTAAATCTTCAGTACGTTTTCATATGGGCATTAGAAAGGTGACCAACTATCCCAGTTTGGATATCTATGGAATGGGAAGAAATATTGGCAAACCCTAGATCTGATAAAGAGTTGATATTCAGAATATATAGGGAACTCCCATAACTCTAGCAAAAAACCCAAATAACCCAAATTAAAAAAGGGCAAAGGAACTGAGTAGACCTTTCTCCAAAGAAATACAAATGCTGAAGAGGAATTGAAAAAGGGCTCAACGTCACTAATCATCAGGGAAATGCAAATCAAAACCACAATAGGATATCACCTTACATCCGTTAGGATGGCTTTTATTTTAAAAAGAAAAAAAAAGATAAGTGTTGGCAAGGATGTGGAGAGATTGGAACTCTTGTACACTATTAATGGAAATACAAACGGGTTCAGTCACTATAGAAAACGGTATGGAGCTCCCTCAAAAAATTAGAACTAGAACTACCATATGATCCAGGAATCCCACTTGTGGGTATATATCCAAAGGGAATGAAGTCACTATCTCTAAGAGGTATCTGCACTCCCATGGCTATTATCATAATAGCCCAGACATAGAAGCAACCTATATATCCAAGGACAGATGAATGGATAAAGAAGATGTAGTATATACGTACAATGAAGTATTCTTATTCGGTCTTAAAAAAGAAGGAAATGTAACCACTCATGACAGCGTGAATGAACTGAAGGACATTATGCTGAGATAAATAAGTCAGACATAAGACAAATACTACATATAACACTTAGTGAGGAATCTAAAATAAACTCAAAGAAGCGAAGAGTAGGATGATAGTTGCCAGGGGCTGAGGGAAGGGGGAAACAGGGAGGTATTAATTAGTCAAAGGGTACAAAGTTTCAGTTACGCAAGATGAATAAATCCTACAGATATACCCAACCACATAGGTCCTAGAGTTAAAACTGTATTGTTATGTTGAATGTTTTTATCAGCCAATCATAATAATAAATAAAGAGGGCAAAAGAACTGATGGATATGTTTATGGCATAGATTGTGGTAAGTGTTTTATGGATATATACTTATCACTAAACTCATCAAATTGTATATGTTAAATATACATAGCTGTTTGTATTCAACCAGACCTCAATAAAGACATTTAAAAACCACTGGAATTGATTTATAATTATTAGTAGAAGCAACTGATAAAAATCATAGAATTATTAACTTTAATTACATGAAGTTGAAATGTTCACCTATTTTGACCTATAAAAAGGGCAATTTAATATGGTAACATATCATGAATTTTGAAAATAATTATTAAACCTAAATAATAAAGCTTTATTTAATATATATACAGTGACTTGAACAGAAAGAATTTATATGAAAGCTTCTGGGGATTCTGATACCATTTGCAGGTTGATCCGTTCTCTAGGGATCGGAATGTGTCAGGTTAAATTCAATTTAACAGCAAATTTCTTTTTTTTTTTTTAAGTTTTTTTTTTATTTGACAGAGAGACACAGCGAGAGAGGGAACACAAGCAGGGGGAGTGGGTGAGGAAGAAGCAGGCTTCCCCCTGACCAGGAGCCCCATGTGGTGGCCAATGAGGGGCTCGATCCCAGGACCCTAGGATCATGACCTGAGCCAAAGGCAGATGCTTAATGACTGAGCCACCCAGGTGCCCCAATTTAACAGCAATTTATTGTACCTCCACTATGTGCCAGATACTGTTCTAGGTGCTTGGGATATATCAGTGGATAAAATATCTTCTTTTACTTTAAGATTCCTACTGTCATGGAGGGCAATTTACATTGTGATAGGGAGAAACAGACTATTTGGATTTTATGGGTTTTCCTACTCGTATCTTTCTTCTGCTCCAGGATCCAGTCCAGGATACCACATTGAAACCTTACCACTTTTGAGGAAGAATGGTCAGGTATTTTGTAGACTCTGTCTCAATTTGAGTTTATCTATTTTCCTGTAACTGTGCTAAGATTCTAGATTTGGGAGATGACCATCACAGAGATGATGGGCCTTTCTTGTTTCATCCTACCAGGGGGTATGTGATCTCAACATGCCTTATTACCAGTGATGTGACTGTGATCACTTGGTCAAGGGGGGTATCTTCCAGGTTTCTTTGAAGTTAGTCACTAGGTCCAGCCTACACTCAAGGGGTGGGAATTAAGCTTCCCCTCTAGAGGGAGGAATATCAAAGAATTTGTGGACACATGATAAAATCACTATAGTAATTAATCAATATTTGGGGGGAGGTACTTTGAGGTTGTGCAAATATTCTATTTTTCTGTTTTAAATTTGGCATTAGCCAGTGAATCTTGCTGCAGAAATTATTGCTGTGGCGTTCTAACGGTGATTTTCTGTTTCCCTCATTCCTTCCACATTTATTAATTGGAATTCTTGTGAGGAGGATTGTCTCTTCTCACCAATGTATTTATATATTTTATTATGTATTTATATTACTATGGATTCACAGATTTTCCCCCTTTGCATTACAGTCCAATACTACTATTATATTGTTGCTCAAACTGTTCCGGCTTTGGCCATTAGAGAAAGTCTTTCCGTTCTGTTCCTGTTGGAAGTATCCCCATTTTCTACGGTGCTTCCTTACTTTCCTTACTTTTGGGAGCCACAGATTGCTTCAAACTTATCTTGCATTTTCTCTATCCCAGTCCTAGAATCAGCCATTTCCCCAAGGAGCCCTGGTACCTTACGTTGGAGAATATTTAGAAACCAGGATCTGGGCACTAGATGGACCCATTACTACTGGAATGCAGATGGAGTTAGGAGATAGATGTATATTACTAACCTAAGTTTCCTATGCTGCTGTAACAAATTACCGCAAAACTTAGTGATATAAGAGTTTAGAATTTTGGAGGAAGGTTTGCGCGGGAGATACAAATTTTGGAGCTATCAGCATATAGATTGCATTTCATGCATGGATGAGATCACCAAAGAAGTGAGTGTAGATAGAGAAAAGGACTGAGTCCTGGCATTTCCAACAGTAAAAGACTGAAAAGAAGAGTAAAATGAAGGAAACGGTAAGTGTGAAAAGGTAGATTTTCCCTTCCTACTATCTTCTTTTTTTTCCAACATATAATGTATTATTTGTTTCAGAGGTACAGGTCTGTGATTCATCAGTCTTACACAGTTCACAGCCCTCACCATGGGAAATCTGAGGGGGAGACGAACCATGAGAGACGATGGACTCTGAGAAATAAACTGAGGGTTCTGGAGGGGAGGGGGGTGGGGATGGGTTAGCCGGGTGATGGGTATTAAAGAGGGCACGTACTGAATGGAGCACTGGGTGTTATGCACAAACAATGAATCATGGAACACTACATCAAAAACTGATGATGTAATGTATGGTGATTAACAACATAATAAAATAAAATAAAAAAAGAAGTAAATGGCAAACAAACAAACAAAATAAATAAAAAGGTAGATTTTAGCTGCCTTGGTAATAGGATAAACCAGAATAACTCTGACTTGGAAAGATGGTTTTATGATGGATATGTAATTTTAAAATGGATACCGAATACCAGTAGGAAGAATACTAGGTATTAAAAAATATAGGGATATCATCTTAAAATTATTACAGCATATAAACTATTTTTCTCAATCTCAACAGAAATCAGTACTTCTGTACTTGCCTCTTACAGAAGAAAATTGAGTGAAAATGTTTCTAAATTTGTATTCATTATTTATCCAAATAGCTAGACTCCTGGTTCTACTGAGATTTATTCTAATCCATTAGCACCAAAAGCATGAGTTATTGCGGAAGCACTAGACTTTGACCTGGTCTTAGTATCACACATCATCTCATCGTTTTGTTCAACTTTCTGGGTTGCACAGTCTTAGAAGAACTAAAATACGAGGCAGCCAGTTCCTCAATTTATTAGATCTACAAAGCAATCAAAGTTGATTTTGGCTATTGCATGAGGCAGATAGAGAGAAACCACTCTTCAAAGACAATTGCTTCAAGTTCTATAAATTCTTTGAAACTCAGCACATTTTCTACGGGACTGTAGAGATATTAGTCCTAATTAACAATCTTATTACCCTCCAATTCTCACAGTGCCAATTATGTGTATGGAAAGATACACAAAACAGTATTTAGGGTGAGATTACAACAAATAATCCTTTCCACTTCAGTCTAAAAAAACCCATTCCAGGGTGGAGATCAGCAAAGTCAAAAGAATTGCAGATTACAAAAGGAGTCATAACATCGGTCCATTGATTAGAGATGTAAATGTAATTTCCTCTTAAATTACCCATGGATTGCAATTTAGCGGTATTAGATTATGACAATTGTGTGAGTTTATGTAGGTATGTTTCTATTTAGTTTAGCAGCTATCTCAAGAGGCATGGACGATGGAAAATTAACATAAATACAGATGGCTAACAGATGAACCTGGGGCAGAATCTTGCCTCGACTGGCATTTAAGCTCCTAAAATTACTAATTCAGATACTGGTTGCTGGGTATATTTTAACCCCAAGGTGAAGTCAAATGCTTTCCAGGCATTGGTGAGTTTGGGGTGTGTGCATGTGTGCGTGTGTGTGTGCACGTGCGTGTGTGTGAAACATGCTCATCCTAAGGGAACTCAGATGATTCCTTAATATTGGCTGGTGTATACATGATTCTACTAGAAATTATTTCTGCCACGAGGGATGAAACGGGTAGCGTCTGTGCGCCTAACAGAAGGGCCACATTTGGCAAAAGTGAATGCTGCCCCGCCAGGTCTTTTTTTTTTTCTTTCTTGAAACAGAAGATTATACAAACACTTAAGAATATAAGACTTTTCATACCATCTGACAGCCTACTACTTCCAGTGCACAACAGTGAAATGACAGTGCCACAGGAACGGATGAGGAGGTTCTGAAACAGAAGGAAGCTTTTTATAAATCTCTATCCGGTGTTAAACAGCCTCTCCTTTTTGTTTAACTGAAAGACAAAGATTCATGGCTCAAGCTAAATGTACTCTTAATGATACATGAATAAGGTCTACAGACATAGCTTTGTTGTGTGGGATACTCACTTTTTGTTTTATACCAAAAAATGTCTATAAGTAAATGCTGAAAACAATTCTTTTCAAATAAGTTGGTATATGTGTAATGCTATGGCTATCCACCTTTGGAAAAAGTTGGCCAGTGCTGTATTTGTTTGCAAATGTATGAAAATATAGAGATGAAGCCTGGTTCTGTGTCATGTAGCCCATCTGCAGAGAGGTAACCTTGGGATTTCACTCCTACTTTAATGAGCTGGTTGAGTGAGTGACTCTTTCCGTTGCGGGGCGGGGGGTATTTAGGCACCTATTTTTATTTGTTGCCTATATGTCTAGCTTGAATGAACTACAATAAAAAAATGAACTAGTAGATGAAATAGAATAATTACAGATCCAAATGAGGTTCTTATGCAGAATTTTAATGATTTAGTTTCATGGATGTTAGTAATTGTTGCATGGCAGAAAAAAAAGACTTCATGGTCATATAAGTTTGGGAAAAGCTGAGCTTAGTAAAGTGGAATAGATTTCTTTACCGAAAGACTACTCAGAATTTTTTATATGATAATGTACATTTTGCATCTCTATGGAAGGGATATATAATGTATATGTATCTTTACATACATAGATATAGATATGTGTGTATGTTTTAAAATATTTTATATAGATAAATATATACATACAAATATATACAATACACAGAAATATATATATTTCATATATAGTATATATTATATATAATACAATATGCTTTTATTAAAAATAGCCCCTGAAGAAAGTTGTGTACCCCACATCTGGCACGTAGTTGAATCATTAGTTGGCTGTGTGATTTTATTTGAGTCACTTAGCCTCTCCGGATCTTATTTTCTTCCTCTGTTAAATTAAGAGAGTGAATTAGATGACCTTTCAGTATATATCTTGTATATCAGTAAAGATATACAGATAGATAAAGATAGATAAAGATAAAAGACCTTTCAGGTCTTTTGAAGCTCAAGAATTAAGTCTCCATCTTATGGAAAGATATCATTAACCTTGTAGATGTCAACCACAAAAAATATACTAAATATCATCAGCTTTTCTTGATGATACCTCATGGATCTACAAACGATGTATTTATCTAAACCCTTCTTTTAGCTGTGAATCAGCATTTTAAAATAACAAATGCTTACTGAGCTGACTTCTTCCACTACTTTGCTCAAAACAATTCAAATACTTAACTGGTATTTCCTAGTTCTTATTTCCAGCGTTTGGGGTAAGCCTGTGTCAAGAAGTCCACTTTGTTTTTTGCTACGCCACAAAGCAGCTCTCTTCTAAATTCCAACACCTGAGGCCGCAGGGGCCTTCCCTTAGTTATCTTGAAATCGGTTCTCTTTGGCCCCCTAGGGCACTCATTAGCACACCTAGAGGCATTTCCCAAAGTAGACTAATATCCTTGGTAGGTGTGTCCAAATAATTTACCTTCCCAGGAATATCTGGTTCTAGAGTACAGACCAAACAATGTCATTCCCTTTGGGGTGCGAGATAGGATGGAATCTGGATTCATGTAGGTTTAGGCAGTATGGACCACTATCTCAGTGGCTCACATGACAATGTAGAGCTCCCTGTTTGGACACCATAGCATTACTGAAGAGAGCAAAATGGAGTTCTCTCACGTCAAGCAGGAGCCTGTGTCAAGGGATGACACAGTAGTTAAAGGTACTGCAGCTACAAGATATTGCGGGGACCAGCATCAGCTGACACCCCAGAACGGATTACACGCAGAATCAGTAGAGGTGTGCAGGGGCCCAAGACCTATTAAATTCCTTTAAAAGGGGGAGGATTTTTACAGCAAACTGTCAGACTCTTCAGATATGACCCCTCTCTGACCACTTGAAATAGGCACCTGCCATCCAAGGCTCCGCCTGATTGATCTCCGAAGAGAACCGAGATCCTCCACTGCTTGAACATAATAATGTTGCAGTAATTCTCTGCCTTTAGTGTCGCGGGTCTTGGTCACGCTGCTTTGAAGAATGAAGAGAAAGACCAGACGAAGAGTGGTGAGCAGCAAAGCAAAGCTTATTGAGCAATACTACAAAGTTCCCGGGGAGGGAGGAGGGTCGAGAGGGTTGCCCCTGGAGTTTCTAAGTTTAGGGGTTTTTATGATCTCTTTTGCAGAACTATCTTAAGCAATCAGGGTGTGCTGAGTGGTGCCAATCAGAGCTTTGGTCACGTATCTGTCTACCTATTAGGTTAATGTCAATGTGCTGATGGTCTTTTTGCTGACATCTGGGGGCTTATGTCTTAACTGCCCCTTGCCTGTGATATTGACAAATGCTTGGTGGTTAATTGCCTTATTTTAGGATGTTTTGCAAGAGTCATTTCTGCAAAGGCTGCAGAGCAGAATGCTAGTGCAGTCCTGTCTAAGCTCAAAACAAGATGTCAGTGCTATTTTGTCTTGGCTGTCCTGACTTCATATTTCCTTGTTGGGGACCCTGACTGTGACTACCTAACTGTCCAACTAACTCCTAACAATAAGCCATAAGTGCCCAGAGCTGACCCAGACCAGACGGAGGCCTTATCTCAACTGTGCGCCCACAGACTGACTTCGCATCTGGTTCGTTCACTTCTGACACCCTACTGTGATCTTGTTTGTTGTGTGGTTTGTTTTCTGTCCTGTTCTGTGTGCTGTGTAAGAAGCCAAGTTGGATCACATGGTGAAATGTCATTGGGTTTGGAATCCGGAACCTGCTTTATAATTGTGATTAACTTCGCTTTACGATTGAATACAGCTGACATTGTGGAAAGACAGAACTCATGTGTGCGCCTTCATAGCATGACAGTTACCTTCTGGGGTGATGTTTGTTCTGTTGTTATTCTATTGGTGCAGCCACAAGATGGCATTCTTTTTGTACATTTCCCCCTTTTGCCTGACCATTTCCTGGGACATAAGTATCTTTGAGGTACTCTCCGGTCTTCATAGTTTATGGAAATAACTTATCTAGATGAAACAGATGGATATTGTCTTGCCAATATCAACCAAAATGGATGAGCTCTTTTAGTTGAGAGGAAAATTGTCCACAAAACATAATGTTTTCGTTTATTTTCAGAAATTGCCTCAAAAATGAAGCTCAGAAGAAATCTTACAACAAAAACTTCAACTTTTTAAAAAAAGAGTAGGCAAGAGTTGAAAATGCTTCTCCAAAATATTGTACGTCCGGTGAAACAACGTTTTTAAGAAAAATGGTATGAATAAAATGATGGTATTGATTCACCTCTTTTGGAAAAACATGTATATATTTATGATTTGAAGAGTACCACTTTGTGGTAGACCAAAGAGCATGGATATTTAGCAGATGACTGTGATATTGATCCAAACATTCTGCCTCCTTCTAAGTGAGAGCCAAGAATATGGTCTAGTTTATAGATCTGGTTCCTTTTTTTTTTTTTAATATTCACCCCCACCCATCCCCTAAGGAAAACAACAATACATATAATCAAAAAGAAAAATTTCTTCTTCTGTTCTTTGTTGGGTCAACTCAAGATAATTAGAAGAGAATTGCCAATTGTATTGAAAAAAAGGAAAATTATATTAATAAAATGCTTTCTTCCGGCATTGCCCACACACTGATTAAATTGTCTGGGCCAATTTGTGGGGTAACCATGACTTCCTAGCATTCTCAGAATAGCCTACGTGTTCCCCTTTGTCCCAGAACAATATCCTAATCTGCTGGCATGCTGGCTTGCTATTTCATCAGGAAGGCATGCTTGGCTTTTCATAGGATTGAATACAATGATTCCCTTTCTGGGAGTAATGACCCCCAAGCGTGTCCTGATCTGAGTGGCATGGTGTTTCTTGGAACCAATCCATTATTTTTTGTCCCTATGTAATGCTTAGCCATTTGTAGTTTACTTGTTTACTGCTCTCAATAGATCTTCCATGATTTGTGTGAGGAACAGCTATCTTGGGCCTTCTTCTAAGTTTATAAATTGAATAGGAAGGAATAAGGTAGGTGTGGAAACAAGCTGCAAGAGAGCCTGGAGACAAAGCTAATTTGTGGCAAAACTGTTAAGTAGTTGAATGGGGGAAGGTTTAAAATTCCTTTCTAGAATTCCTCCTGCCACTTCCTCCAAATTTTAAGACACACACACATGTACAAACACTCCATTCCTTGCTCTCTCTTTTTTCTTCTCCATGGTCTCTCCTGAATCCTCTGTTCTCTACAATCAATCCTTTCTAAGGTTTTATTTTTTCTCTGTGATATCTCCTGATAATAACAAAAAGGATGTTTCCCCTCAGTATTATTTGCATTTGCTACAGAACTGAAAATCAAAAGCCTTAAGAACTGGGCAGAAGCAGAGGAAAAGGGGTATAGTAGAAAGATTAGTGAGGTGTCAGTATTTGTGATAAGAGGCCCAGATTTGATAAGACAATAGATCACTATTAAAAGTAAATCATTGCATATTGAAGTGACAATCACACAAATCTGCTGCAATAAATTTTATCTAGAATTATCTGTCAGGACTGCTTTCTGATTTGGAAATAGTGGGCAAATAATTTTATTAAGTAATGACCTAAATAAAAATTTCCACTTTCTTATTCTCTGATATTACATACAGGCAAACACTTCTTGCTTTGAAAATTCCCTTTGTTAATATCAGACTGCCTTCAAAATAAGCATCTTATTTTGAAGGCATTTAAAGATTTTATTTATTTATTTGAGAGAGAGAGCACGGCAGGCGGCAAGTGGGTGGTGGGGGGTGCCGAGGGAAAGGCAGAAGCAGACTCTCCACTGAGCAGGGAGCCGGACTCAGGGCTCGAACCCAGGACCCTGAGATCATGACCTGAGTTGAAGGCAGACACTTAACCGACTGAGCCACCCAGGCACCAATTGAGGGCATTTAGATGAGAGTTTTGAGGAGTTCTGAATTAGTGGTATTGCTAGACCTGTTGTGACTTTTCAGACTCTTAACTGTCTTCCAAGACTTACTTATGGCTCAGACCTTTGCCTTGTTGGCTAGGTATGTCTGATAAGATTTTATGTTACATCTGGCCAAGTTAGTGGTTTCATCATCCCAAACATGTTAATACAGGTTCCCACAAGCCGGGGGTTGCAGCCCCCTGTGGCATCCCTCTGTCATTGCTGTATGCTGTTCTCAGGGAACAGGCAGTGCCTGTATTTGTCACATAATCAGTGTTTCTCACATGGCTGCAATCCAAAGGACACTGTGCCTTTCTCCCCAGAGAGGCTGGAAAGGGTCCAGGGAGAGGCAAACACAAGATCAGGGATTAGGGAGACACTCTTAGAAGGTGGGCTAAATAGGAGGTCTAGAAAGACCAGGGCTACAAGGTGATCGGAAAGAGCCTGTAATGGTTGCCAGGTAGAGAGAATTAAATGTGTCAAATTCCTGAATAGAGAACATGGCAGCTGGATCTTGAAAACACAGGAAAGTTATTTTAAGGTGAGTTAGGGAAACAGAATGAGTCTTCATCTCCACTGTATTTGCTGATGATCCTCTCTGAGTTATGGTAGCATCTGAGATGTTGTCACTGCTCTCTTTAGGAGTTAGTCACCTTGAATTAAAAGTAGAGACTATGAGAGTGATTTAAGGCTTTGTGGCATGAGATAAGAATTTCGACCCCAGCATTTAAGATTCCACACTGGTTCCAGAGAGGAATATTATTTTTCCAAGTTGAGAAACATGGCCTTTTGGCAGGCAAAGCCAGTGCTCATGAGCTGATAAAAATGATCCCAGTGCATGCTCAGTTGCCTCCCCAGGTGACATGAACAGCTGTTGCAAAATCCCAAAACTTGATTCCTGCCAGACCACAGGCTACTGAGCCCGGAAAACAAAACTATGACTCATGATGAACATTCATGGCCCCTGAGGTGGACATGCACACACACACAGGGCCACGGGAACTTGGACTCAGTTACCTGGCTGTCCATGTGCTGGTAAGGACGCTAACCCCAACTGTTCTTGACAGGATCCGAAGACATTTTGGGAACTCCTCTCTCCTTCCCAACACTGTGAAAAAGATTGTGTGCCTTGGAAGGAAAGCACATGTTCTAAAAGGACCTGTTTTAACTTCCTTTTATCTCCTCTTTGCTAAGTTTTCCTGGGACTCTATGTTTGGGGAAGATACACATCTTGAGTCTGATTCTTTCCTAGAGAGTGAGTCAGGCCATCTTGGCGCTCTTTCTAATCCCCGTGGTTGTGTGGCAGCCTTCAGCATACTATGGCCATCATCAGAAAAGTGGGTCCATTCCAGCTCTGTGATTCTCTGATTCAGGACTTGGGTGGATAAAGACCCAATTTCTGGATCAAAGACTAGTATCCTGAACATTTAAAAAATTTGGAAGTCAGTGTCACATGTTAGAAAATGACACAGATGGTTCAGTGTCAGTCTGGAACCGGAGATGTAAGTTCAAATGCTTCCCAGGCCCAGGCAGTTACCACAGACATGAGAAGCAGGCCACAGCCTGGCTGGTGGGGTGGACAGGAAGTGGCAAGGACCGTGGCAAGCCACGGGGACCAGGTCTTGTCGAAAGGAAAGGGGGAAGCTGAAGCTCAGCACTCGCTGCCTGCTGGCCACGTGAAGAGATGGGCTTAAAGTTGCCAGCTCGTTCAGTCTCTTGTAGGAGAAGCCAGGGATCCAACTTAGTAAAGGACACCCCTGAGGTTCAACTATTAGCCACTAACGTCAGTTGTAAAAAAATGAAAACAAATTGCCTTGCAGTTCAAATAAGACCAATGCGGATTAGCTATGAGCTATCAGTTTTTGACCTATGGGACAGGAAGACATTACATATAAACATTTTTATTAATGCCTGAAATGGGATTTTCTAAAATTCCACTCCACGCTCCCACCAACTGAGAAGAGGGAACCCCTACACCTGCCTCTGAGGTTCTGAGGATAATAGTGCAATGTCAGTGCCAGGGTGAATATTCTTTGAGGGATCATTCTTTTTTCCTTAAAAATCCATGCTAATTTTGCATTCCTCCCCATAATACATTTGTACTTACCTTAATATAAAATTTCGTTTTTTAATTGCTTACCTTTGTGCTTAGACTATAACAGATATTCCATAAATATTTGTAAAATGAATGATGAGAATATAATTGCTACTTTTGGTAGCTACTGCCTGTTGGTTTTCTGTGGTTTCCTGCACTCCTGTGTGAGAAATGTGTCCTAGGATATGAAGTAATGTGGTAGGTGATGAGGTTGGTGACATTGCATCTTCAGGCAGCATTGTTCTACTTGGAGCCATTTGCCAAATTCAACCCATGAACGATTTCAGTGGGGTCCTGAGGTTGTAGCTCTCCTCATTTGGGTTCATTTTGTAGCCTTGGTGTCTCCTCACTCTCTTTCCCCCATACATTTATGAAGTGCCAACTGTCTTCTAGACGAGGAGGTGGAAAAGTAAAGAGACACCTTATAATCAGACATGGGAAGTGAAATCAGAGGTGCAGGAGTGGAGTTTGGGGTCCTGGATGTGGGAAGGTGTGCATCTGAGTCACATATTCCATCTTTTTCCCCTTTACACAGATTCCTACAGACGTTACCCTTGTTTGGTTTATCTATTTACATAAACTTTTTTTTAAAGATTTTATTTTTAAGCAATCTCTACACCCAACATGGGGTTCGCACCTGCAACCCCGAGATCAAGAGTCGCTTGCTCCACTGAATGAGCCAGCCAGGTGCCCCTATTGGTACATAAACTTAGCAGTATAAAACAATAACCATAACTTATTATTACATCTCTTGGTTCCAGGAGCCAACTGGACAAAGTTATTCAAGAGCTCTGCTCTTGCAGTCAGACAGTGAGTGCGTCAAGAGTTCTGCCTCTCTACGTTTTCCTCCTCCTTAATGACTCCTTCCAAAGGACTTTTAATTTCTCCTGGCTTTCTGACTCTCTTCACCAAGCAAACGTTTTGGCACAATTCTATGGGAAGTCCTCTCCCACACACTAAAATCAAGGAGTGCCCTGAAACAACAAATTATTTCACCAGCCAGTTTTACTTGTCCTCATCATCTGGTGCCCCGACAAGGAAGTGTGTGAAGAGATCCTTAGTGTTTTTCATATTTTTAAAATCTCAGGCTCCTGGTTTTTAGTTAAAAATGTTCACTCCGGATTTCAATTTTTTTTAAGAGTTATCTCAGAGGCTTTCCCAATGATGACTGAGGTGTAGACATCCCAAAGCCTATCTCACTTACTTGACGGTGTTTGTGGCAGGAGTCTTTAATGGAGGCCGTTGGCCAGAACACCTATAGGCTACCTCTCCATTTGGCTTGGACTTCTTCACACCATGGAGCTGGGTACTAAGGTCAGACATCCTGAGAGGGAGAGAGCAGGTAGGAGCCTTTTTGCCTTTTCTTACTTTGCCTCAGATGTCCCATGGTTTCACCTCTGCTGCATTCTTAGCCGAGGCAGGACAGTCACAAAGGCCTGACCTGTTTCTACAGGACACAAGAATCCACCTCTTGATGGGAGAAATATCAACGAATTTGCAGACATGCTTTAAAACCACTGAAACTTCAGCTCTTCCTTTGTGTAGCTCTGAGGTATCTTCTGAAGGAAACTGGTAGCCACCTCTTCATCACCATAGTTAAATTCTTGGTATGTCTGACGATGCCTTCCTCCTAGCTCAGGTCTCAGGTGGCAGACAATGAGAACAGCAGAACTATGGTGATTGTCTTAGAACTGGAGGTCTGGAAGGGCCCTGGGCCTAGACCCATACCTGGGCTACACATGTTATGTAAATCGTTGAAATTATGGACTCTTTGAAGCCAGAGTAAAAATGGTAAAACTTCCTGGAGCATCAATTAACTCAAACACTTCAGAAGAATAAATAATTCACAGGACTTTTAAAATATCAGTTTTTTAAAAAAGATTTTATTTATTTATTTGAGAGAGAGAGAGAGAGAGAGCACAGAGGGATAGGGAGAGGGAGAAGCAGACTCCCCGCTGAGTGGAGAGCCCGATGCCAGACTCAATCCCAGGACTCTGGGACCATGATCTGAGCCAAAGGCAGATGCTTAACCAACGGAGCCACCCAGGTGCCCTAAAATATCAGTTTTAAATTAAAGCCAATAACTCTAATTTTAAATAATGAGAACAATACTCAAGGAAATGTTCACTTGTGTGGGGTCCCTTGTGAATTTCTCAGTGTGCACGTTTGGTTTCCTCTCCTGTAACGTTTGGCATTCTTTCTGGAGGAGTTGTGGAAGCATGAGCTCTCTCACGTTACTGTGGAAAATCAAGATGAGAGTGTCCGCTCTTAGTGGAGGATTTGAGCTTAGGTCTTACTGATTGTAAGACATGTTTTATTCTTCATTATTCTCTGTCTCTCAGGACAGAGGAAACCTTAACTGTTGCTGCTGTGGAGTCTTGATTATCCAGGCCCAACGTTGAGTCCTACACATCCTGGCCTCTGTTAGTTCCTTCTTCCTCCCTGCCTCTCAGCACTTCTACTTTTGAGTAGTACTAGATGTAGTAGCTACTGTTTATGGTGTTGTTTGCTTGTTAAGTATATTTATCAAGCCTTCTTTTCTATTTCCTCATATAGCAAAGGAATTTCCTTTTGGGGGAGTTCTGCCTGATTTTATGTGGTCTTGGTTGTACCATCAGGCATGCGCTCTAACCCTGCCACTCTCTCTCAACTCCAACCCCCTTTCTTGACCACAGATCAAAACATGTAAAGTAAAAGAAGCCAAATCAGGAAAACACTTATGTTCATTTCTTTCGCTGCTGTAACAAATTAGCATAAATCTAGTGGCTTAAAACAACAAAAATTTATTCTCTCACAGTTCTAGAGGCCAGAGTCCCAAACTGGCATTGGCACAGCTGGCTCCATCTGGAGGCACTTGGGGAGAATCTGCTTCTTGCCTTTTCCAGCTTCTGTAGACCACCTGTATTCCTTGTCTCATGGCTGCTTCCATCTGCACATTGATCCAATCTTTGCTTCCAGAATCAGAGCATCTTCTCTCTGACTCTGATTCTTTCTGCCTCCTTCTTCTGAAGATCCTTGTGATGATATTGGGCCCTCCTGGATAATCCAGGGTAACCCCCTCCCCCCTATGGCAACGTCCTTAATTGAGTCACATTTGCAACATCCCTTTTACCTCATAAAGTAACATATTCACAGGCTACAGAAATTTGAATGTGGACATCTTTGGGGAGGGGGCATTTTTTTGTATACCACACCATTCTTCTGGGAAAGTAATCCATCCAAAAGTAGACATGTCACCTAAACAGGAAAATTAAATCTTTCCCTGGGATTATTATTAGGATGGGAGGAGAAGTTATTTTTCCTGGGAGTGGCTAATCTTGAAGAAAATTATGGTGGAGCTGCTGGAAACTCTCTTTCCAGTTACTGGATGAAGCTCATCTGCAGGAGGGAATGAAGCCAAGTGATTGAGAATTGTAGCCAAGAACACGGAAGCAAAGGGCAGTGATGATAATACTGGAGCACCTGTATCCAGCTACGCTTGAAACCAGACCTACCCATGATTTCCCAGGCTTGGGAACCAATAAGTTCTCTTTTTGCTTTGCGCTGAATTTCTATACTAATGACTGTATATTTTTCTAAAACAATGAGAAGGAAAAGGAGGTGAGAGCCTGCTCAATTATTTTTCTGTTCTTTTTCAGGGGTATGATAACTGTGTTTGAATATAAATGAGGTTGAAGCTATCAAAATAAGTTTATAAACAGCATTAGGTTTTGTTCTCTTACGTCTACACTCTATAAAGCTACAACAGAGAATTAGAAGCCAGCTATATTAGAAAATACTGGCATTCTGTCTCACTTACTTGATGGTGGTTGTGGCAGGAGTCTTTATGGAAGCCGTTGGCCAGAACACCTATAGGCTACCTCTCCATTTGGCTTGGACTTCTTCACACCATGGAGCTGGGTACTAAGGTTGTGTGTGAATGTGACTGCAACTGGTAAGTTATTGAAATAATAAATTTCTTGACTTTTTGCCACTGTTTTCTCATTTCTAACAGGAGAGAAAAGAACGTTTCTCTTTCACACGAAGCCAATTCTTATAGACTCCCTTGTCTAGGGGGAGGCAGGTGGATTGTGTTAGCAACTTGTTATCTTTCAGGCCTGGAAATGTTTGTTCTGAAAGATTGGGTCCATTAAGAAATTATCATTGGTTTGTCCTGAGAGGATGTAGTTATAGAAGCCAATGTTTAAAGAAAGAGTGGTCCAACCTCAAAGGGAAGGCACCGAATGGTGGATTATACTGGCCACATTCCCTCGGGAGGTGAAGGTTCTTTCCCTCCCCTTGACACTGGGCTGGCCTTATGGCTTGTTTTGACGAGCAGAATGTGGAGGAAGTGATGTCTTGCTAGTGTCAACACCAGTTCCCTAGAGGCCTGCTTCCCCTTACTCTTGAAATACTGCCTCTTAGGATACAGACTCCACGGAATAAGCATGGAATAGACCACTAAGTGATAAGAGGCCGCATAGAAAGACCCTGGAGGAAGAGAGAGGACCAGTTTGGACTTTCTAGTGCCAGTAGTGCTCACAGATGAAAGCAATTGCATGGGGCACCTGGATGGCTCTGTCAGTTAAGCATCTGCCTTCCTTCAGATCATGATGCCAGGCTTCTGGGATCGAGTCCCACATCGGACTCCCTGCTCAGTGGGGAGTCTGCTTCCTCCTCTCCCTCTGCTCCCCCCTCCACTCATGCTCTCTCTCTCTCAAATAAATAAATAAAATCTTAAAAAAAAAAAAAAGAAAGAAAGCAATTGCACAAATGTTCCCAGCCGATACCACTTGGAACAAAGATGAGACTTTCCCATTGAGGTCTGCCCAAATTGAAAATTCACAGGCAATATCTGGTTGTATTTTAAGCTATTAAGCTTTGGGGTTATTTGTTATGCTGCAGAAGATGCTTGAAACAGGTAGACTGCCTAAGATTGGGAATAAGTGATCAACGGTGCGTAACATAGTAGCTGAGTTCCGTGGTTCATCTTGTTCATCTTGTTCAGTCTGCATGATGTACTTTTCTTTAATGCATCCTGTAAGTGGTAGAACCTCATACTGGAGAATGCCGCATGGTTACTAGGAAACTGAGCACCAAGTGCCAGTCAGCGGGAGCCATGGAGAAGGTTTCCATGGCCACGTTTGACACAGACACAGTGGAGGTCCAGTTTTTTAACAGGACATGTTTCTTCACCTTTGCTCCTTCCTGCCCATCTGGCAGATGTCAAGAGTAGAACTCTAGCAATTGTCTAGGACCATGCGACAATTTATGTATGAAAATCATGCACTAAAGATGGCCAAGCAGAAAATTGGAAGGATCCTAAGAATTAGATGATTTTGTGGAGCTGCTATGTCTGGAGTCCTTACTTCCAGATTTCTTTCGCTTGATGGAATAACTGTCATTTCTTTAAGCCACCTTAAGTCTCAGTTACATTCGGCTGAAGGCATTTCCTGACCGATATGTTCAACAAAATGACTGAAGCTATGGGTCATTAGCAGGTTATGAAATGGACCATATTTAAAATGATTTACCAAAGTCAAGAAATATGTTTCCCCTACCTTTGTTTCATGAAGCAGATCTTTTAGTAACAGGTCTTTAGAAAATAGTAGCATAAGAACCCATAGAGACATTATAGCCAACCAGGTTTCCCTCACACACTGAAGATATTGTGAGGAAAGCTTGATATTTAAGTAGTTGTAAATCTGGGTTTGAATAGCTCCTTCTTCTCAGACGGGTGACTTAATCTCCTTGAACTTTGTATTCCTTATGGAAAAAAATGGAGGTAAGACACCTCATTGAGTTTTGGGGGTGATTTAAAGAAGTACCTCATAAAACACAAATTACACTGCCTGACACATAGGGAGCCCTCAGTAAATGACCGTGGTATAGATTGTGCATGGTGGACAAAAAGGGGAATTATACGGAAAAGAAAAAAGAGCAGAGGGCCACAAGTTGGCACAGAGAAGAGAAGGCTCTAATGTTACAATGATTTTCAAAGCTCTGCTTTCTGCAGAACTTCATCTTCCCAAGGAGCAGAGATACCACTGATAGCAAGGAGATACTATCGTTAGCGGGTTATTAAACCAGCTAGTAAACCAAACACCCAGCTATCTGCTCAGAATTGAAAACAAAACAAAACCTCAAACCTGGGCAGTTATAAAGAAAAGAAGCCAGTATGAATGAAGAATTCACCTTTGGTTATTTCTTCAACAAATATTGACTACTTCCAGTGTTCCTCGCACTGAGGATATAGTGGAGAACAAGACATCAAGTCCCTGCCCTGGGGAAGCTTTTGTTCTGGCGGCACAGGGCAGGCAAAACGTATGTAGATGAGAGCATATACTGTCAGGTCCTGAGGAATTTGCTGAGGAAAGACCAAGCAGGTGGAGACAGAGAGGGATGAGGTAAGACAGATGCTTTTTAAAATAGGCTTCTTGGGTCCAAAATAATACCTAAAGAATGTAAATTAAATATATAAAGCTTAAAATTTGCTTGGTTACTCTATTAAATCATCATGGGTTTTGTCTGAGAGTCAAGGAAAGAGATGCTGATCAATCATTTTCTTCTTTCTGGAAAGATTTCACAAAACAGCTTCTGAATATACGTCCTGAGTACCCTTAAACTAGCTATACAATATCTCCAAGCCTCAGTTTTCTTAACAGTAAACATTCGATCTATAATATCCACTTCCCAAGGTTTGTGGAAAGCCAAGTAAAAGGTTACGTTTTGGGAAGTGCCACACTTTTAAAGCTCCAGGAATATTCATTCCTTTCTCTTTTCTTAGAGTAGGATTTAACAAAAAGAAAGTGATCTAAACTAAAGCCAGATAGATCATTTGTGGAAAGACAAGAATTCTTGATTGTTGGGGTGATGACTTTGAAATTGACCTTCTGATGGAGTTTGTGGATTACTGAGACATTTGGAGAGATGAAACACATGTGTATCCTTTAATTAGAATGAAAACAATGGGTTGGATCCAATCATTCTTTCACATTTTTTCTAGCTCTGTGGTTCTGACCTTGGCTTCTGCCCTTTCTTTTTCAGACTAGAAGTCAAAGTTTCCTAGATGCGAGTTCATGGACTTGTGCAGGCCTGGGTGCTTTACAATCATCTGTGAACTTGTTATAAAAATAGATCCCCGCATCCCAGCTCTAGACTTTTCTTTTTTTTAACCCCCAACTCTAGAGATTTTGATTTAGCACATCAGGAGTGGGGCCTGGAAATGTCATTGAGACAGAATTGTATCAAATTCCATTTTAGGTTGTTCATTCAATAGAATGAAAATGGTTATTCTCCTTTGAGTCTCATGTATAATCTTTGCTAATCATTTGCCTTAAATTTGTAAAAAAAAAAATAATAAAAAGCTACAGCAATATTTCCTTAAGATAACCTAATATTTTCCTTACATAACTTTATACATCCATTTCAATCTAGTTACTATTGATTCAAAGACAGAATCTCAAAAACAAAATTAAATTTTCACTTCCATCTTCAGGTGGATTGTGTACAAACCAGTGGGTACTTTCCTAAACCCCTTTCTTCTATGAATTTTTGCATAGAAAATAATGAAACCACTACATTTAGCCAGATATCTAAAATTCATATAAAAGATCCTAAAAAAATGAACTTTTCAGTAACTGCCATTGGTACAATTGGAAGAATAACTGAAAAAAAAAATTGGATCTCTACCTCACACTGTACACTGGTATAAATTCCAAATGGATCAAATAATTAAATGTAAAAAAAAATGCAATTACTAAAAGAATACATGGATAAATTTATTTATTTATAAGATTTGAGTAAGGAAAGTCTTTCTATGACTCAAATTTAGATGCCATAAAAGATTAGGTAAAAACCGAAAATTCTGCATGGCAAAAAAAAAAAGGCCCCACCAGAAATATGTTAAAATACAAACAATAAACTGGGGAAAAAAAGCTTCAGCTCATATTATAAGTGAGAATTAATATCCCTCATATATATAGAACTCCTTTAAATAAAAAGTATGCATAAATATTTAAAAATTGGCAAGGCATAAGGACAGATACAGAAAAGAGAAATGTAAATGGTCTCTAAAATTTATGAAGCCATGTTCAAAATTCCTCATAATGAAAAAGTTAAATCTATATTGAGATACCATTTCTCACCTAGTGGATAAGTAAGATCTAACTTTACCTTCAGACACATTCATCTCTCGCTAGTGGGAATGTAAATCAGTACAAGTCCTATAGTGAGCAATTTGACACTTACTATCAAAGTTACAACAGCACTCACCCACTGAGGGGGCAAACCCCCTTCTGGGTATTTCTCCTGCAGATATCCCTTTCCTTGTGCACAATGATGTGTGTTTGAGGTTTTTTTGTTCCAACTTTGTTTGTCAAAATAGTCCAAGGGTCCAACAAGGGAGGATTAGCTAAATATCTCATGTACAGTCAAACAGTGGACTACTTCGCCACTGTAAACATGTGGATACCATTCACAGATATGGAAAGCCTCCAAGATAACGTGGTTCCACAAGAAAGCAAGGCCTAGAACAACCTGTTAGGCTAACTTCTGTGTAGGAAGGGCAGGAGAAGAGTGCATATCTATGTTATTTTGTATTTGATTTAAAAATCTTTGTTATAGGGGCGCCTGGGTGGCTCAGTTGGTTGGGCGACTGCCTTCGGCTCAGGTCATGATCCTGGAGTCCCTGGATCTAGTCCCGCATCGGGCTCCCTGCTCGGCAGGCAGTCTGCTTCTCCCTCTGACCCTCCCCCCTCTCATGTGCTCTCTCTCTCTCTCTCTCTCTCTCTCTCATTCTCTCTGTCTCAAATAAATAAATGAAATCTTAAAAAAAATCTTTGTTATAAATAAACTAATAAGATTGAGGGTGAAGGAAGCAAGTTGGAGTCAAGGACAAGTGGGCACTTTTTTTTTGTTTTGTTTTGCAATCACCATGTGGCCAATAATTTTATTTGAAAGAAAAATGTCTGAAAATAATTTTTAACATAGGTCTTACCAATGAGGCAGGAGACATTTCATTGTATTCCTTTTTATACTGTTTGGTTTTACACACCAGAAGACTGTATCACCTATCTAAGATATAAAATTTAAAGGCTTCTGTGGTTGAGGCGCTTGGGTGGCACAGTCAGTTAAGTGCCTGACTCTTGGTTTTGGCTCAGGTCGTGATCTCAGGGTCAGAGATTGAGCTTCATGTCAGGCTCCGTGCTCAGTGCAGAGTCTGCTTGAGACTCTCTTTCCCTCTCCCTCTGCTCTCCCCATCCCCTACATGCTCTCTCTCTCTCAGATAAATAAATAAATCTAAAGAAACAAAAAACAAAAAACCTCTGTGGAAAAGCAAGAATGAGCAGATCTCATGTGGATAATTAGTGTTTTATTTTATTTTATTTTTAAAGATTTTATTTATTTGACAGAGAGAAAGAGCACACGAGCAGGGGGAGTGGCAGAGGCAGAGGGAGAAGCAGGTTCCCCCCTGAACAGGGAGCCCAATGCAGGACTTGATCCCAGGACCCTGGGATCATGACCTGAGCTGAAGGCAGATGCTTAAGCAACTGAGCCATCCAGGCATCCCGATAATTAGTGTGTTAAATAAAAATAACATTTTGGTCAGAGAAAAGTGAAGGAAACTATAGACTATGTCACACCAACCACAAGAGGAAAACTCCCTGAGAACATGGTGTTAAAAACAGCCTGCAGGGGGGCCTTCAGATAATTTTTCCAGAGTGAGAGTGGACTAGCCATGAACCGTGTGTGAATTTAAAGATTTTTTTTCCTATGGAAGAGAGAAATCCATCCAGTAAAATGTTATTTTAAATAAACTAAAAACCACGAAGAAAAGTTGTTATTAGTCCTCAACTATATATTTTGGCAGCAAATAACAAAAAAAACCCTTTTCACAGTGCCATAATCAGGAGGAAGTGGACCTCTGACATGGGTTTGGAGACTTAATAATGTCACAAAATTATTTACACTAATTATTTGATTGGACTGAAAGGTCGTATGCAAATCTTTAATAGTCAAGTAATGAGAACTGCCTACTAAGCTCCCAAAAGGGCTGAAGTAGCTCAAGCCGGACAGACTTATGGTCAGGCGGTTAAGAAAGGGCCACTCGGACCATTAGAATATCCAGTGAATAGCTTTTCTCCAAGGTTATTGAAGTGCTTGCTAATAGCCATTTTTAAAGTTAAAAATATAATAACAATTAACATGAGCATAAAGGTTGAACAGTGTTATTTTAAAGGACACAATACTTTCATAGCTGCAGAAAACAGGTGGGAAGTTCCTAAAGGGTAGAGGCCCAGGAAATTCAAAGCAATCTCTTATTCCATCCTCCTTTAATCCCTGGAAATCAGCCCGGGGTCTAATAATCTACTCTGGGATCATATTGAGCAGCATCATTTGCAGAAGTGGTGGGTAGATGTGCCCATTGCCCCCCAAATATTTACTCCACCTGATGCTCAATAATTTTTCAAGAGGGCACAGATTCTTTTAATGTCATCATTAGAGAATCCCTTGAATGTAGATTACCCTGGAGGAGGTAATACCTAACCTTGCTGGGAAATGGGCTTGCTCATAATATCAACAGTAGCCAAAATATGGAAAGAGCCCAAATGTCCAGCGATCGATGAATAAAGAAGATGTGGTATGGAGTTACAATGGAATATTACTCAGTCATCAAAAAGAATGAAATCTTACCATTTGCAATGACATGGATGGAGCTAAAGTGTATTATGTTAAATGAAATGTCAGTTAGCAAAGACAAATATCATATGATTTCATTCTTATGTGGAATTTAAGAAACAAAACAGATGAACATATGGGAGAGGGGAAAAGGAGAGAAGGAAACAAACCATATGGGGCCCTTAATGACAGAGAACAAACAGGGGTGATGGAGGGAGGTGGGTGGGGGATGAGCTGGATGGGGGATGGGCATTAAGGAGGGCACTTGTGATGAGGACTGGGTGTTATATGTAAGCGATGAATCACTGAATTCTACTCTTGAAACCAATATTGCACTGGATGTTAACTAACTAGAATTTAAATAAAAATTTAAAAAAATAGTACTGATAATACATTAAAAAAAAAAAGAAATAGCCTCGCTCATCCTGGTGATGGAGGAGTAGAAGTTAGATCAGTGACAGAGATTAACGAAAGGGTGGAAAGTAGTCTTTCTTGAGGTGGGTATTCTTCCCTCATTCAAACATACATTTCTTATAAGAAGGACAATCATCCATCCTAGAATTCACATTGTCTATTCATTTACTCATTTGACAAATATTTATTGAGCAATTGCTATATAAAAGACACTGATACAAAAAGAAGGATCTGTGTTGGAAATGAGAATATAGGGGGCTGAGAGGTAATGGTTTTACAATGTTTTTAGAATCAAAGAAACCTATAATTTCATAACATCTACAGAGACGTCTCATACTTAGAGCAGATACCGGCAGACCTGAGTGTGTGGTAAACTCACACCCACCGGCCCAGCTGCTATCCTCTCTCCCTGAAGTCTCTCCAGGGTGCAAAGTGGGAATTTTTTTTTTTTAAATAAGAAGATTTATTTATTTATTTATTTATTGAGAGAGAGAGCGTGCATGGGGTTGGGGGGAGGGCCAGAGAGAGAGGGAGAGAGAGAATCCCAAGCAGTCTCCTCGCTGAGTGCAGAGGCAACGTGAAGAGTTTTGCTCAAGGGATGAAATGAACACCCTCATGAATGAATCCCTTCTGAAGAGCTGCCACTCCTACAGCATGGCTGGTTCACATCAAGACCCCTAACATTAACTTAGTGGCCTGGTCATGGATGTTGACATCCAGACTTCAGGATTCTTGCAATGGCCATGATGTTCCACAGAGGCCAACGGGGCAGGGGTGGGGGACATCCTGTCTGGCACCAGCGTTGCCAACTGAAATGTTTACTAGGGCAGATGCCAGCCAAGTGCTTAAATGACCTGACAGAGGGGACAAGGTGAACTGTGCTGCGCACGCTCCATTGAAAGGAGACCGCGGCCCTTCAGCTCCAGCTCACTGCCGCCCAGCTGCTAACATTTTTAAAGAGAAGCCAGATATCCATATTTTTATGAGATTCACGAATTCAATTCTTTAATACTTTGGGAGCCCAACAAAGCGTGTCTGTGGGCTGGCTGTCTGTTTGAAATTTTTTAATTTAGTACTCTGATTTTAGACCTTCCCCAGTATCTCATTCATTGACTGAGGTTATTGGTTATTGGTTTTGTAAATACTCATTCCATATAATTGATATTGGCTTTACAGATCAATATGTGCAACAGAGGAGGAGTTGAGAGATAAATAATAAGGGGATCCAAACAAACACCACCCTATAAGATGCACTAGTTATAGTAATAGTAGCATTAAAAAATATGCATGATATTACATTCATTTATGATGAAATCAACTGCTCACTATATCATCTCTGGTAAGTAACTTAACTTCTGTTTCAATTTCCTCATATGTCAAACGGGGCTATATTAGTATTGATCTCAATAAGTTGTTGTGAGGACTAAATGAGATAATGCATATAAAATAACTTGCAGAATTAATGATATAAGAGGTCATGAGGGGGTCCAAAACAACACCCCTTTTCATTGCTTGAGATCTGAACCAGTTGAAATATAATAAAGTTATTCCATGGAGACAAATATTACCATTATCAATGGTAAGAGCTAGGTTGCAAGTCATGTTAACTTGACCAATGAAATGGGCTTGCTAACTACCTACCTCCCACTGTTGGCCTTGAAACAGTCTACCAGAGAGAAATTTTGCTTTCAGAGGAACAGATACTTAACCCAGGATACTAACTGCCCTTGGTCCAGATGCAGAAGAAAAAGAGGCTTGGTGTCTTTGTTGGATCCCACGTCTGATGTATTAGATCTATCTAACTGAGAAACATTGACCAATGGCTGTCAGCTAATGAGAATGCACCACCTCCAAGAAGAGTCAAGGGTGGGACAAGAAGCCCGGGATATTGAAGGGAAATCCTCTTCAAGGAAAAAAGGTAAGGAATTAGGGAAGGAGCACTTTCCCTAAGATTTAGTAAGTGATCAATAAGTGGCACGTATTAGAATTATCATGAATTTTCCATGTGTTAGCCTTTAGATGAATTGCAAGATGAGCCCTGCCCAAATGTAATCAGTGCACCCCCAAACTGGAATTCAGCAAACTGTGTTCTGTAGGATCCAAAAGAAAAGCTGGGAAAAATGGATTCCAGGCTCAAATAATTTGGGGAAAATGTAAATTACAGAAAAAACAGATTTCTCCACCACAGGACATCTTAGAGCTTTTTATATGCTAATTTTCACTTGACATGGTGCTAAATATGTATAATGAATGCCTCTATTTCAAATTTATTTGTGCCAGGACACTTTTCTCCTAGCGTGTTTATCAACATTCCAGGAACGATGTTCTGTGCATGATGGTTAGGGAAATGCTAACTTAGATTAATTTTAAATCAACCAATTTATCGAAATACTTAGGAAACACATTAGCTACTGCATATTGTATGTCAGCTAACTATAGACTTATGCCAGAAAAAAAAAATGAACACATGGAAAGCAAAGCAAAGTATGCTTTATTAAATGCTCCTGCCTTTAAAAACACTGTGGGTTTTTTGGTGTGTTTTGACTCAGAAAGGCAAATAAAAGTGGTTAAGCTAATTCTCTCTTAGGCAAAGACTTATTCTTCTGTTTAGTTTGGGTTGCCAGTGGCTTTGTCATTATCAGCTAGGCCCTCCTTACTGCAAGTGAGCTGGTTTCTGCATGTGGGGCGTGACATACACTGTTTGGAAGGAGGGAGGATTTGAATTTGGGGGCCCATCAAATGTAGGTTTCTAATTAAAGCACAAGATTCTTTAAAAAACAAACAAACAAAAAACTAGTTTGACCTGACAGTTTATTGCTTTCCTCCTAAAGTTTTCTTTAAAATAATTTAATTATAATAATTAAAAAATTCTTTAAAATAATCTTAAAAAGTCATATGCTTCCAATTCCTTTATAATCCTTGTTCCAAATGCTGTATTAAAAATGATTTGTTCAAACATTAACTTCTGAATGTTTTTGGCTTTATTCGGCCAGTTTATTCCAGCTTTGCACTTGGCAGGTGTAGAGGTCTAACCAGTTTTAAAACTATGGATAGCTGTTCTTGCAATTTCTTTGTATGACACCATGTTTCAGCCTTGGTGTTCTTGTTAATAAGAAATATAGCAACTAATATTTGCAGAGTGTGTGCCAAGCACATCATTTCATTTGATGTTCACAAATATCTGAAAGAGATGTGATTATTTTGCCCACTTCTACAGATGGTGATTGGGGCTTATAGAGAGGCTAAGAAGTTCCTGAGGCCACCTAGTTTGTTCAAAGCAATGGTTTGATAGGAACTCAGGCAGTTTGCACCACATTCTATCCCTTAACCACATGTCCAGTCTAAGAGTACTTGGAGATACTGTTCTTAAAACCCATCTGGTTCTTCAAGATCCTTGCAGAGTCATAAATTTGTATGAATCCAAACATACTTTGCTTACTGTTCACATGAATGAATCTATATTTGGTAACTCCCGGGGCACTCTCAATAATTTAAAAACCACAATGTTCAAACTGTCCTGGGAGGAAAAGATTAATGGGAACAAAGAGTTAGCTGATGCTTTTTAATTGGGCAAGCATGAGAGGCTGAATAAAAAAGAGAAAGACTAGTTCAGTTATGGGTGGGATGTTACAGGGATGGAAATACGGATTGTATTCCTGAAGCTTTAAATGGAAATGGATGGGACGCATGGCAAAAATCCATGCCATGTAGGAACATCAAGGATACTTTACATCTGAGGCCGTGGTGAAATAAAAGCAGCAGAAATGCTAAAGCCTCGGATATCTGAAAACTGTTTTCGAAGTATGTGCCCAAACTAAGACTTATCATGCATGGGAAGCCTCAGATGTGCCAGAATTTACGCTTTATCTGATTTGAATTCTGAAAGGGCACATGATCACAAATGAGGATAAATTACCTCTCAAATGCAGAGAAGTTCCTTCTTTCATTTGGATATGTTGAGGTTTTGTTTTTCCTTCTTTCTGTTATTACAGCTTGAGAAATGTTCTATCATGTGAAACGGATTACGCTCTGTGAAATCATCTGAAAGAATATTAAAGTCACATTGCAGCTTTGCATGGCATGTTCCTTACTTTGGGGGTGTGAGAGGGTATTATAGTTCATAATCTTAATAATCAAATACTCAGGGATGAGTATCAAATTTGATCTTTCAGGCGGAAGATCAAACTATGCTCTCCTGTTCTCTTTCCTTCCCTTCCACCCCTGCTCCATTGAGAATAAAGGTTTTCAAGTAACCTTTCCTCAAACCTGTACCAAAGCTACTAGATGAGATAACAATATGCCTGAAATGGAGTTCCTACCTCCACAGATGTACAGTAACCTGGAGTATCCTGCACACACATCAAATATCTATCATATGAAAGAGGACCATGGCAAAAGCTCCAATGGAGAAATGAAACTTGGTAGAACCCAGAGTAGGCAAAGTTTAAGTTAGCCTGAGGTTCTCAGAGATGTCACAGAGGAAGAGACGTCTGAGTTGGTGTTAAAGGATATGCAAGATTTTGACTAGTAGAGAGTAGTAGGTAGGAATTTCAAGCTTAAAAGTAGCTTCACTCAACAAAGAGTAGTGGGATTTGCAGGTAGTTAAAAGTTGCATTGCCAGTTGACGGATGCAAATCTAACTGAAAGACAAAACAAAACACAGGCACATTTGTTCCAGATTCAGCCTGAGGATTGCTAGTTTTCAGTCTTTGGGTTAAAGATCAAAGGGCGTGAGCCCACAGTCAATAAATCCCATCCACCCCTCAGAGCTTCAGCTCAGCTTTTTTATTGCCTTTTTCTTAAAAGGTGAGCAGATAATCAGGTATCTGAGGAAACTTAGCATAAAAGACAAAGGCTAAAAAACACACAAAAAATAGACAACTTGAGGAAACCAAAATCATGCATAAACATGAGAACAGAGAAAGGAAAACTACCATTACTAGACTTAAAGAGATAAGAAAAGTTATTGCATCTTTGAAGCATGAGCAAGATGCCATTATAAATGGAACATTAAAAAGCCCAACTCTTAGAAATTAAAAAATACTGGGACGCCTGGGTGGCTCAGTCGGTTAAGTGGCTGCCTTTGGCTCAGATCTTGATCCCAGGGTTCTGGGATTGAGTCCCGCATCAGGCTCCCTGCTCAGCAAGGAGCCTGTTTCTCCCTCTGCCTGCCATTCTCCCTGCTTGTGCTCTCTCTCTCTGACAAATAAATAAATAAAATCTTAAAAAAAATTAAAAAATACTATAGCAGATATAAGAAAAAAATTAAGATTAATGCTATAAATAAGAGAAAAGCTCCTATAAAGCAGACTATTTGTTTTCTAGGGCTACCATAAGAAAGTACCACAGTCTGGGTGGCTGAAACAACAGAAATTTATTTTCTCACACTTCTGGAGTCCAGAGGTTGAAGATCAAGGTATCAGCGGAATTGGTTTCTGTTGCGGCCTCTTTCCTCAGCTTGTAGATAACCACCTTCATGTTCACATGGCATTCTCCCACTAGGTGTGCCTGTATCCAAATTTCCTTTTCTTATAAATACCAGCCACATTGGATTAAAGCCCCCCCAATGACTCATTTTAACTTAATTATCTCTTTAAAGACCCTAACTCCAAATGCAGTCACATTCTGAGGTACTGGCCAGGAGGACTTCAACATATGAATATTTGGGGAACACAATCCAGCCTATAACACAGACCAAAAAGACTTAGAAATGGAAAACTGGAGAGAAAAGTAAAGAATGGTAGAGAACTGGGAGAGAAGATCCAATACTTGAAAAACATGAGCTCCAGAATAAAAGCACAGAAGAGAAAGCAAAGTGATTAAGTCACCAATGAAGAAATTTAAGAAAAATGTAAGACCCAAGTTGCAAGATTAAAAGCAAGAAAATGGATGAAAATAAATCAGTACCAAGACAATTATCAACAAATTTTAGAATACCAAAGCAAAAGGAAGACCCTATAAAAATGTAGAGGGAAAAGTACAGATCATATATGAAAGACTAGGAATCAGAACATTTTTAGACTTCTCAAAAAGCAACACTGAGAGCTAGAAGATAGTGGAACAGCGCCTTCAAAAATTTGGAGAAAAAAATATTTCTTAGTATGAATTCTACATTAGGCAAGTTATAAGTCAAATGGATAGCAGAATATAAGCATGTTCAGATAAGTAAAGTCTCAAAATTTTATCTTTTAAGTACTCCTTTCCAGAGTTTCTTGAGTATGTGTGCCACCAAAATTAGGAAGCAAACAAAGAAAAGTACAGATAGAGTAGTTGTTCTCATTCTTGGCTTCCCACTGGAATCAACGGAATGCTTTAAGAAATACTGATTTTTTGGGGGTGCCTGGGTGGCTCAGTCAGTTAAGCATCTGTCTTCTGCTCAGGTCACGATCCCAAGGCCCCATGTTGGGCTCCCTGCTCAGCAGGGAGTCTGATTCTCCCTCTGCCCCTGCCCCCCTGCTCATGCTCTCTCACTCTCTGTCTGTCTGAAATAAATAAATAAAATATTTAAAAAAACAAAAAAGAAAGAAATACTGATTTTTGGGTCCCACCTCCTAAAGTTCTGAGTTAATTGGTCTTAGACAACACCCAGGCATCAGGATTTCTTACAGTTCCGCAGATGATTTTTATGTACACCCAAGGTAGACATAGAAGAAACAAGAGATAGGAAGGGAATCCCCATGGTGATAGAGAAGGGATTCTGAATCAAAAGTTCTACACTGAGATAGAGTACAACCCATCTATGATGGAGCAAGTAAGAAAAGTCCAAGAGAAATTTCTTCAAATAGACAAAATTGAAATAATATCTATTGCAAGGTATAGAAAGGAGATTTGGATAACTGATGGAGAGTTTGGTGTTGAACTTGTGATATAGAAGAAACCAAACAAATATAAAAACTAGAAAACTATTAATTCCACCAACACAAAAAATATTCAGGGAGGAAAAGTTATCAGAGCCTACTACATTACTCAGTCATGGAAAGAACTTATATAAACTCTGAGTACTGGGAAAGAGAGGGAGAGGAAGTATACAGGTGTGCAGTTGTGTGTGGGTGTGTGCGCACACACACACAAGAGTTGTGCTTACCTTTTCTATGGTAAGAAATCAACATTTAATGGTTAAAAATAAAATATCAAAAAGCAGCCATACAAGTGTGCTATTTAGAAAGCCAAAATTTTGAAAGTGTTTGCTCCTGGAGAGTGGGAAGTAGGTTGGGAGGCTAGGGGATTATTGTTTCTCATAACAAGTTTTGTAAAACTATTTCACTACTGAAACCACATACATTTTTAACTTTTATTAATGTAAAAATTAAAATACACAAACACCAGGAGGATGAAAAAAAAAGAGATGAGATAAACTACTGAGGAATGACAGAGACAGAAATGAGAACAGACAGAAGCTAGATCATGCCTTGAGTTAAACATTGGTATCAGGGAAATCAACCAGATCTTTCTACAGAGAGCTCTTTGAGTTGAGATACCAATACAGAAGACTTATTTTAGGATGAAAGAACTGTAACTTCTTTCAGGGAATAGATCTGTTCTAGATTTCCTTTAAGGTCAGAGGATTTTATCAGAGAGAAGAGCCATCTATGACTTTTTATTTAGATTCCACATATAAGTGAAACCATGAAGTATTTTTCTTTCTCTGTCTGTCTTATGTCACTTAGCGTAATGCCCTCAAGGTCCATCCACACTGTCGGAAGCTACAGGATTTCTTTCTTTCTCATGGCTAAATAATATTCAATTGTATATGTGTACCACATCTTCATTCATCCATTGATGGACACTTAGGTTGTTTTCATATCTTCTGTACTTTATCCAAAGAGAAAGAGGGAGATATTAAGAATTATACACAGAACTACCATGTATGGAATAGATTAGAAAGGACAAGGATGGATAAAGAAAGGCTCTTGCAACAACCATGTAACAGAGGCTTAAACTAGGGGAAGAGGGAGAGAAATGGTGAGTTGTAGATGATACAGGACATACTGGAAGACAAAATCCATGGAACTTAGGACTTCATGAATGATTGAATGTGGGCAGTAAGGGAAGAGGAGGGCAGGTACAACGTGGTCCAATGTGGGTGCAGCAACCTGAATGGCAGCACCATTCTCAAAGATATGAAGAGGAGCAGATTCCAAGGGAAAAATCTTTAGCTCCATCTTGGGCATATTAGGTTTCATATGAGAGTATAATAGCCAAGTGAAAAATGTATGCTCAAATTTATGTGATTAGACCTCTAAAGAGAGAAAACTTTTATGTACAGCTGACATAAAACTGAGAGTCTTAGGTAATAGTTGGAAGCATACATGTAGAAAGGTTGTGAAAGGAAGGTATAGAGAGCAAGAAGAAAAGACACGCTTAGAACCATGAGAATCACCACCATTTAAGAAACAGGAAATTAGGTGGCTGAAAAAAGAAATGGAAAGAAGTAGCCCAATAGGCAGGAAGAAAACTAGAAGACAAAGTATTAAGAAGGAAGGATCCAATTAAGAGGGACAGAGAAAATATAGAAGAGTGGGAATAATTAATAGCACAATGTACTTGAGGAAATGAGAAGTGAGCTTCAGAAAGAGGAGGAGGTATGCTAGCTCCTCCAATTCAATATGAGAGAAGAAGTAAAGGATAGATGCAAATACATGTAAGCTTTCATTTAAGATGGTGGTAAGTAGACTGGAGTCCAAATCTGCTGGGTCCTTTCTCATCTTTGAAATAGGAACCAGGTTATCTGCTAAGAGTGAAAGGGAATTTGGTTTGGAGGTCTGAGGAAAATAGAGAATGCTTGAAATTCCCTTGGTGGAAAATGAGAAATAAAGCTTATTAAGAAAATGTCAAAGGATTCCAGGTACTTTTGAGGGCTCTGGTGCTGTTGGGAACTTTGCAGTCTATGTTACATGACGTTCTCCAGCAGTCTAAATCTAGAAAAACAAAAAAGTAAATAAAAATTTTAAAAAGTAAAATAAAAGTTTAACTGCTAAAAATAAAAAAATAAAATAAAATAAATAAAAAAAATAAATCTACCAGGCATCACAACATGCTGCCTTTAATTTCCTTGGCATTCTCAATCCACACTGTCACATCCAAAGCATTCGTCGTTTCTTTCTTTTTTTTTTTTCAGGGCAGAGCGGTTTTTATTTTTAAGTTTTTAAAATAAATGCTCCAGAATTAGTAAGGTAAAATAAGCGTTTATATCATCAATATTTTAAAATTATAATCTGTGCAACTCTAGCATTTAACGCATGATTATTTCAATTTCTTATTCGTCATTTCTATCCATTACCTTGCTGCAAAAATTCCCGTCCCCTTCCACAGCCAGGTAGGGGGGTGTGGTAACTCAGGATTTGCCTGAGGGATTTCTTGTAGATGCATAGGGAGGCTCAAGTAATTCTAGAAAAGTCAGTGGTTAAATTTCATTCTAGTGACACATACATGTAAAAGAAAGTTTAGAAAGTTGGGAATGATAACTCAGACTATCTATGACAATAAGACCATAGACAACCTAAGTCAACATGGTTTTATTGTTTGTTCCAGAAGAACTTTGTCTTACAAAGAAAAACTATAAATCAATATGTATTTACTATTTCCTTCAGGAAATTCCCACAAATTAATTAATTGGAGACTGCCCTGTCTGCTCAGCTGGGCAAACTCTTACTTACAAGCAACTATTTATGTATCGAGGCTTACTTCCACACCCTTGCTGCATAGGGCTCACCAATTCTAAACTACTGGGTCGCAAACTTTGTTGAATTCCAATCTGTTCCCTATCTTGAACGATCTGCCTTGAACTGCTTGACCTCAGACCCCGAAGCCCTATAAATATCCCACTTCTGATTTCTCCACAGCTAAGATGCTGTTCATATTTGCGGGTGTTCAACTAGGGAAAATTTAGAGATATAGCAGAAAACAAATCATTGAAATTTAAAGCTTCTCAGCACTTCTTAGTTATAAAATCTTTCCCCTAAGGACCAGGTTAAACTATTTACCATTCTCCAAACTTGTATCCACTCCTCTTTGATGGGTGGCTCATTATAGAAGTTCCTCCCATCTAAACAATCTTCCTGCCGACTTCATTGTTTTCCATCTTCACCTCCCACAAACGCTTGATTACCAACATCTGTTAATTTTTCCTCATAAATAGCTCCCAAGTTCATGTGCTCTTTACCATCACCACAGCCACGCTCTCATCCAGCTCCCCTGGGCTTCTGCAACAATACTGTAATCCTCTGCCAGCACTTCACACCATTGCCACAGAATGGGACCCACAGTACACTGATATTAAGGGAGAAGTTTGCTTATGGCTGGAAACAATTGGACAGATATTCTGGCTATCCCAGTTTCCTCCTAGTTGCTCCCAAGACTGAAGAGATCAATATTTTGATTTGAACAGAATAATTATGAGCAATGAAATTGAATCAGTAATCAAAAAACTCCCAATAAACAAAAATCCAGGATGAGATGGCTTCACAAATGTTCTACCAAACATTTAAAGAAGGGGTAATACCTATTCTTCTCAAACTATTCCAAAAAAAAGAAGAGGAAGGAAAACTTCCAAAGTTATTCTCAGAGGCCAGCATTACCCTGATACTAAACCCAGAGAGGGACACTACAAAAAAGAGAACTATAGGTCAATATCTCTAACATAAATGTAAAAATCCTCAACAAAATATTAGAAAACTGAATCCAACAATACATTAAAAAAAACCATTCAACCACAATCAAATGGGATTTATTCTCAGGATGTAAGGGCGGTACAATATTTGCAAATTAATCAAGATGATACATCACATCTACAAGAGAAAAGATTAAAACTCTATGATCATTTTAATGGATGCAGAAAAAGCATTTGACAAAATACAACATCCATTCATAACAACCTTTAACAAAGTAGGTTTAGAGGGAACATACCTCAACATAATAAAGGTCCTATATGAAAAACCCACAGCTAACATCATCCTCAATAGGGAAAAACTGAGAAATTTTCCTCTAAATTCAGGAACAAAACAAGGATGTCTACTCCCACCATTTTTATTGAACATAGTACTGGAAGTCCTAGCCACAGCAATCAGACAAAAGAAAAGGCATCCAAATTGGTAAGGAAGAAGTAAAACTTTCACTATTTGCAGATCACATGATACTATATATAAAAAACCCTAAGAGTCCACCCAAAAACTACTAGAAATGATAAATGAATTCAGTAAGGTCACAGGATACAAAATCAATATACAGAAATCTGTAGCATTTCTATATACTAATAATGAAGTAGCAGAAAGAGAAATTAAGACAACAATCCCATTTACAATTGCACCAAAAAAAATAAAATACTTAGGAATAAGCTTAACCAAGGAGGTGAAAGACCTATATTCTGAAAACTATAAAACACTGATAAAAGAAATTGAAGATGACACAAATGGAAAGATATTCCATGCTCATGGACTGGAAGAATTAATATTGTTAAAAATATCCATACTATCCACAGTCACCTATAGCTTTAATGCAATCCCTACCCAAATACCAATAGCATTTTTCACAGAACTAGAATGAATAATACTAAAATCTGTATGGAACCACAAAAGACCCTGAATAGCCAAAGCAATCTTGAAAAGGAACAAAATTGGAGGTATCACGATCCCAGATTTCAAGATACACTACAAAGCTGTAGTAATCAAAACAGTATGGTACTGGCATAAAAACAGACACATAGATCAGAATAGAGAGCCAGAAACAAACCCACAGTTATATGGTCAATTAATCTTTGCAAAAGAGGAAAGAATATGCAGTGGGAAAAAGACAGTCTCTTCAACAAATGGTGTTGGGAAAATAGGACAGCTACATGCAAAAGAAATAAACTGGGCTACTCTCTTATACCATACACAAAAATAAACTCAAAATGGATTAAGGACCTAGATGTGAGACCTGAAACCATAAAACTCCTAGAAGAGAGCACAGGCAGTAATTTCTCTGACATTGACTGTAGCAACATTTTCCTAGCTATGTCTCCTAAGGCAGAGGGAATAAAAGCAAAAATAAACTATGGGGACTACATCAAAATAAAAAGCTTCCACACAACAAAGGAAACAATCAGCAAAAGTAAAAGACAACCTACTAAATGGGAGAAGATATTTGCAAACAACATATCCAGCAAAGGGTTAGTATCCAAAATATATAAAGAACTTATACAACTCAAGACCAAAAAAGCCAAATAATCCAATTACAAAATGGGCAGAAGATATGAACAAATATTTCTCCAAAGAAGGCATCCAGATGGCTAACAGACAAGTGAAAAGATGCTCAACATCACTCATCATCAGGGAAATGCAAATCAAAACTACAATGAGATATCACCTCACACCTGTCGGAATGGCTAAAATCAAAAACACAGACAACAACAAATGTTGGGAAGGATGTGGAGAATAAAGGAGCCCTCATGTACTGTTGGCAGGAATGCAAACTGATGCAGCCACTGTATTAACCAGTATGGATGTTTCTCAAAAAAATTAAAAATAGAACTACTATATGATCCAGTAATTATACTATTGGGTGTTAATCCAAAGAATACAAAAACACTAACTCAGAAGGATACATGCATCCCTACATTTATTGTAGCATTATTTACAATAGCCAGATTATGGAAGTAGTGCAAATGTCGACAGATGAATGGATTAGCAGGATGTATATATATATATGTGTGTGTGTGTGTGTGTGTGTGTGTGTGTGTGTGTGTGTGTGTGTGTACACACACACTGGAATATTACTCAGCCATAAAAAAGAATGAAATCTTGCCATTTGCAACAATATGGATGGAGCTAGAGAGTATAAAACAAAGTGAAATAAGCCAGTCAAAAAAAGATGAATACTGTATGATTTCACTCATATGTGGAATTTAAGAAACAAAAACAAAGGAAAAAAGATAAACCAAAAAATAGACTCTCAACTATAGAGAACAAACTGATGGTTACCAGAGGGGAGGTGAGTGGGGAAATGGGCAAAATAGGTGAACTCATCATGACGAGCACTGAGTAATGTATAGAAGTGTTGAATCACTATATTGTACACCTGACGCTAATATAACACTGTATGTTAGCTATACTGGAATTAAAATTTAAAAAAAGAGATCAATGTTCTGATGCCCTGCAGATGCAGATGGTGTGTCTGTCCTGACATACGGCATAGAAAGCTCTGCACTAAATTCTCAGTATGTTAGCATTTTAAGCATTTAGTCGTCTTGTATCACCATTTCTTAGCCATGTGTCTATCACATACCAAGTACCTAATAACTGTTGTTGAATCGGTACAAACTCATTTCTAGAGCTGGTATCTTGAAACACAGATTACTCATGTCATGAAGAGCAAAAGCTTTTGAGGAGCCATAATAAAGCCTTACTTCCACAGACAATCTTTCGCGATCCTCTCTCTTCCTCATGAGGCACCTTTTCAATCTGCCCTGGACTTTTACTTGTGAGATACCCGGGCTATCACCGAAGGCTCTTGGAACCAACTCTGCATTCTTATGTACGTCTATCCTTTCTTGTGTGATATCCTCAACGCAGGATGACCTTCATCTCATTTTTGGCCTGAGGAAACTTGCTGATCCTTTAGAACCAACTAAATGTCACCTCCTCACTTAAGTCTTCTCCAAATGACTGTCTCCTTTTTGTTTTTCCAAAGTACTTCATTAATAGTCTGTAGTGGAGATTTTAAAAAATCCTGTTAACAGCTGACAGTATTCTTTTTTTTTTAAGATTTTATTTATTTGAGAGAGAGAGATAGCAAGAGAGAGCATGAGCAGGGAGGAGAGGGAGAAACAGGCTCTCCGTGAGCAGGGAACCTGTGGGGCTTGATCCTAGGACCCTGGGTTCATGACCTGAGCTGAAGGCAGACGCTCAACTGACTGAGCCACCCAGGCGCCCTGAGAGTATTTGTTTTAGGGAAGACATTGCTTTTGTTTAGGATAAGGTCTTGATAATCCTCCAAACAGGTAAAAGGGGAGAGAAAGATCTGGCAATAAAATAAGTTGCCCAACAGCTGTGCATGAGACATGAGCAGGAGTATACGAGTGCAGCGAGTAGGGGGTGGGGTTGGGGGAAACGGCTGAGTGACATGGCGGAGTATCCTAAAGGGTTAAGATAGGGACTTTCATACTCCATTTTAGGATGTTGTATCATTACAAGGTATTGCTAAAGATTTCAGTGAAGTACGCCACACATATAAAAGCCTCATGGAGGGGCGCCTGGGTGGCTCAGTCGTTAAGCGTCTGCCTTCGGCTCAGATCATGATCCCAGGGTCCTGGGATCAAGCTGAGCCCCGCATAGGGCTCCTTGCTCCATGGGAAGCCTGCCTCTCCTTCTCCCACTCCCCCTGCTTGTGTTCCTTCTCTTGCTGTGTCTCTGTCAAATAAAATCTTTAAAAAAAAAAAAAAAAAAGCCTCATGGATGTAGGCTTCATTTTATTTCATTTGTTTTGGGGAGGCACATTTGGTTTGAAAATGGTAGAAATAAAGGTACACTCAGAAGACAGTAAAAAATAAGGTGGCCGAGGAGAACATGGAAGCTGAAGTTGTTACGAGTTACAGGACAAACACGGGGATTTGAGTCGATCTTCTCTAGATCTCACGGGGCAGCAAAGCCTTGGCTGCTCTCTGGGTTGCAACTCAATCACAGCAGTTATCATAATCCATTTTAGATTATAGATGATTATAGCTGACGTGTATAGTCCCTGGGGCTGGATCCCATTGAAACATGGCTGCCTCCACTGCAATCATGGATATGAGACAATTGGTAGAAGGAGAATTCTAGGCAGAAAAGCAACGTGTGTCTGTGATAGTAATTGTGAATGTCACCTACTGGACTCTTAATCCCGTGCCATACACTGTATTGCTATTTGAGAGATCTTATATAGGTCTAGCCATCGCAATACACCATAAACTTCTTGTGGGAATATCACACTTCTATGCACTCCCTTTGCATCAAATGCAAGTTTACAAACAAGCTCAAGGGTGGGTTTTATGAGGGCAGAGATGGTACCTGTTCTGTTTAGCACTGTATCCAAGGACAGTGCTTGGCCTGCTCTATAAATAAAAATGAATATTTGTTAAAGTAATGAAAAAAATTAACAGTTGCTCAGCAAATTTTCAACTAGTTTCTTGAATAATGCATTCTAATGATCTGGAACTGGAGAAATGTGATTGGCAGCTGATGAGAAATAAGACAGGAAAATACAGAATGTGCTGATCTTTATAACCTATTTTTTTTGAAGATTTTATTTATTTACTTGACAGAGAGAGAGGGAACATAGGCAGGGGGAGTGGGAGAGGGAGAAGCAGGCTTCCCGCAGAGCAGGGAGCCTGATGTGGGGCTCAATCCCAGGACCCTGGGATCATGCTGAGCTGAAGGCAGACACTTAACAACTGAGCCACCCAGGCACCCCCTCTATATAACCTATTTTTAAAGTTGCTTTTTCTTTTCTTGGTGCCAACTAACCTCACTTGATACACAATGAAAGCATGGTTATCTTAAATCTGTGTTTGATGATTTTCCAATTAATTCACAAATGAATTTCAATCTTTGCTAACAAATTGAATTGGGTCCACTAAGACACAACCTTATTTTCTGTGCTATTTGAATTCTATTCCCTTTGTGCTTTAAAGCAAACTAGAAACGCATATGGAAGTATGGCCTGAGTTGGGTTGTTAGAGGCTACTCCTAAAGGTTCAAGGGAAAAGTATCTATGAAGTGTATCCTTGCCTGTTGCTTTTCATTCCCTAGGTTTTCAAAATCATAACCTACCTGCACTTAGCTGAAACTTAGGACTGAGTTTCAATAGTTGAATATCTTCCAGTTTCTTGCAGTATCAATTTCCTCTGCGACGTGGAAACACGTTTGTTGATTTCACATGCATGAATCTTGGAGAATACAGTTCTAGGAGGCATTAAAATTAGTTACCAGACTAAAAGCTTTTATTTTTACGAGTAATTAATGTAATTAAAATACTTGGTTACATCTGATGGCATCATTTTCCAAATACTCTCATAATCAGAGTAGAATAAATACATATTGATCAAATATTGCATTGCTTTTGCCCTCTGAATTTTTATTTGAGTTTTCCAAGTAATTTTGTGTTGTATAATTTGCAGCTGTTCTCTTGTTACCCTCTATACTATTATTTTGTAGTTTACTGTCTTTATTTCCAGGGACATCCATAACAAAGTACCACGAACTAAGGTTAGTTCCTTCTGAGGGCAGTGCAGGAGAATCTGCTCCATGCCTCTCTCCTGGCTTCTGGTGGGTTGCTGACAAATGCCGGTGTTCCTGGCTCACAGATGCATCACCCCAATCTCTGCCTTCATCTTCGTGTGTCATCCTTCCTGTGTGCGTGTTTGTCTTGGTGTGCAAATTTCCCCTTCTTCTAAGGGCACCAGTCACATCAGATTAGGGCCCACCCTAATGAACTCATCTTAACTTGATCATCAGAAAAGGCCCTATTTCCAAATAAGGTCACACTCACAGGCCTGTGGGTCAGGACTTCAACATCTTTTGGGCAGACACAATCCAGCCCATCATGGTGGCATAGTGTTGTCAAGGACTGGTGTAAGGCAAGGTGAGTAAGAAATAGAAATTTCTTTGAAGCTTTGAGCTGGGCCCTGAAGGGGCAAAGTACAAGGCCTGGGGGAGAGAGACAGAACACTTCACAAGCTGTGGGAATAGAGATTTACTGTGATTCCTTTGAATGCCATCTAACACCTGAACCAAACACAAATCGAAAGGTTTTTCTGAAAGAGATAAGTTGTAAAAAGGAGCTGGATTTCAGTCCTCACTCTGCCATTTTTCCAGCTAGGTAACCTAGTATAAGCAAACCGACTTCTGCAAGCCTCTCTCCTCTTGTCTGTAAATGGAAGATCTACTAGCTTGAAGCTTAAATGAGACACTCTACGTAAAGTACCCAGAATTGCACCTATAATTTAGCAGAGCTCAAAAATAGGTCCTTCTGGAGTGCTTGGGTGGCTAGGTAGGTTAAGCATTCAGCTCTTGATTTTGGCTCAGGTCATGATCCCAGGGTCGTGAGATGGAGCCCCGTGGAGGGCTCAGCACTGAGCATGGAGCCAGCTTAAGATTCTCTCCTTCTCCCTCTGCTCCTGCGCCCCTAGCCCCCACGCACTACATGCTCTCTCTCCCATAGGTCTTCCCTATCTTTTTCCTCCCATGGAAAGCCTGTGCTTCTGGGCCCAGGAGGTGTCTGCCAGGCACAGTTCTGTATGTGAGGGTTGGCCGAGGCCAGAGGGAGGGCATTGAGGAAAGTCATGGGTGACAAGGGTAGGGCTCCAAGAACTTTACTTATGCCTTAGTACATTCCCGCTGGGAGGGGAGAAAAAGACACAAGAAACTACACACGACTAGACACAAGAAACAATGTCTTCCCAAGGAAATGAAGAGAGAACTTTGAATCCAGGTACAATGGGTCTCATTCAAAGAGAAGGAATAAAGAAAGCATGGGCTTCCCTTGGGCTCTGTTTTTTATTGTTCGCAGTGATTTACCATTCCCCTTATTTAGTCACGCTGAGACTTCTTAAGTTTCAGTGAAATAACAGTGTTAGACTTTAGACATCACCTATCCAGCTCCCTCAATTTAGAAGCGAAATCGAAGCATGTAGAGACTAGGTAGCTTGCCCAAGGTCACAGCCTCCTTCCCTCACCTCCAGTCCTATTCTCTTTCCTTCTGGAGTTGTTAATAAGCAACAGCAATAAGATCATTTTAATTTTCTGATTGTCAATTTCTCTCTCTATATGTTTAAGTGGGATTTGATTTTCTGCTTTCTTTTCCCTGCTTCCATCAAAATTGAGCTGTTTGTTGGTGCGGAGATGCTCTGTGGTTTAAGCTTGGATTATTTGAAATAGAATTCATTATCTTGGAAGCTTGAATTTGTTCCTTCCCCTTGTGGCGATCCTTCTTTTTTCTGTAAATAGTCATCTTGACGTGGTTTATTACTATGTATTCCCACCATTCCTCTAGCTATTCTTACCATTTGATTTTGATTTTCATTAACTACCAGGTGTTAGGCAGCTTTGCTCTGCTCATTTTGGGTTCATCCTCATTTTCGAATTCCTTCTTTATTGGCCTGGATGGTTTTGTATAGGCTATCTTTAATGGCTTGGCCCAATTTCAAATTACAAAATAGGTTTTAATTAGTTAGATGCTTGCCAAATCCAGTTGATTTCAGAATGAACCATGGTTTTAAAATATTTTTCACTATTTTTCATCACTGACCTTATATGATGACTTTATTTGTAATCTTGGATTTAAAAAGAAGTTATCTCATATTGATCAAGGCTGGGAATGCCAAATAATTCTAAATTTGTTTTTCATGGTGCATAAGACACAGGCATTCAAACAAAGGAATTTTTATGTTAGTTTTATATTTCCTAATGAAGCTGGTATCTTACAGGAATTTATTGCATATATACCCAGTTTTATTGGTTTCCAGAAAGCAATAGTCTCTATCTTCCCTCAGTAGAACCAAGTAATAAATAACCTTATTAGCTACCAGGTCAACTTGTGGTGATAGACATTTTGGAAGCCTATGTTGCCACAAATGTTGTTTTATTTCAACTGTTGTATAGCATATTGGTAAGTCAATTAAAAATTTCTTGGATGGACGAAGTCTTCCCCAGCCCAGTTTATCTGCACTGACCTCTCTACATGACTTATCAAGGAAGATGTTGAATCCTCAGAAGTGTGCAGTGTAAGTAGGTACCTGCCTGGCTGGACTGAGTCTAGGTTAAGGGGCCATGCATTTTCCTGCTCTCTACTTAGGTCAAAGGATCCCTGGGCATAAAGTCCTTTGGAACAAGTGCTATTCTTTTCCCAAATCCTTCAGTAGTATCCACAACTGGATTGCCCTTCTGGGTAATAGAGCAGATATATATACTTTAACAACAATTCTCTATGGGGAGGTCATGAAAGATAGTGTGAAATATTGATTGAGCAAACTCCCTAACTTTTTGTAGGAAGGGTTCAACCCCCTGAATTTCTTTGGATCAGAGATCAATCAGTCTGATAGCCCATGTAATTTTTAAGGTATCTACTTCCCATTTTCTTGTACCTCAACTAGTGTAAATAATGTTTCCACATAAAATTAAATCCCCTTTCAAATCTTTAGACCCATTTAAATATGTCTAATTTGCTCCCACGATCACATTCTGAGAACACTCAGGAACCATCAAGGTTGCTGACCCACATTGCTTGACTACATCTTGGCCTCCTCACCAAGTTAGGCTATGCTTTCTACCAATCCTATTCTAGCCTCTTTGGTTAAAATAGTGACTTGTGTGGTCATTATTTTTAAAGAATAGAGTGTTCTAATATATGCTCCATTCCCTGGGAGCTCTGCATGACGGAACCCACAGAGTCATACCAGAATTTCTTTAATGAGAATCTGCAGAATGATTCTTTGGAGGACCAGTTCTCTATCAATATAGTGTTAAGGTCAATAGAATAGTTTAGGCTTGAAAATGGTTTTGGCTCCAAAACATGAAACTCATGTAAACGCGCATAAATTATATTTCATGTGGAATCTCAGTATATTTCAATATGTTTGATATGAAGTAGTGTGGCGTTTCTGAAAATAAGAGTATCCAAAGTCTAAGAAACTTAAAATGCCTTTGTTTTGCCCCTGCATGGCTCCCGCAGCCTAGCCAAAGCTGATGGGTCAGTGCCTCACCCCTGTGCCAATTCCACAGTCCTGCCAAAGCCAGTGGGTGCAGGCAGCTTACGGAGGAGATGCGCCTTGAGTGCCTGGCTGTGGTGGCTGGTGGGGTGGAGTTTCTGGGTCCCATGTGTCTGAAACAATTGGAGAGACGGTTCTGGGTAAAGGCTGTCACCCCCAAGGCAATGCATAGACAGCAGAGTAAAACACCCCTCAGTCTTCCTGAGAGAAAGGCCTATTTACTCGTCTTGGAGCTTTAGCCAGAGGGGCAGGCATCAGGTTTGCCACACATCCAGAAGCTATGGAGCGGCTCTCAGGAAACACAGGCCAGGAGACACCAACTTTGCACTGTCCTTTGGCCTCACTACCTCCCAGAAAGGAGCTCATACCTTCATTCCAAACCCCAATTTTTTTTTTTTTTTGTATCAAGTTTTATTTACATTCTAGTTAGTTAACATATAGTGTAATATTGGTTTCAGGAGTAGAATTTAGTAGCTCATCACTTACATAAAACACCCAGTGCTCATCACAACAAGTGCCCTCCTTAATCCCCATCACACATTTAACCCATCACTGCACCCCCCAGTCCCCTCCAGCAACACTTAGTTTGTTCTCTATAGTTAAGAGTCTCTTATGGTTGCCTCCTTCTCTCTCTCTCTCTTTTTTCCCTTCCCTTGTGTTCATCTGGTTTGTTTCTTAAATTCCACATATAAGTGAAATCATATGGTATTTGTCTTTCTCTGACTGACTTACTTTGCTTACCATAATACACTCTAGCTCCATCCACGTCATTGCAAATGACAAGATTTTATTCTTTTTGATGACTGAGTAGTAGCCCATTGTGTGTATATATATATATATATATATATATATATCTGTATATATATATATATATATATATATATATACCACATTTTCTTTATCCATTCATCTGTCGATGGACCCTTGGGCTATTTCCATAGTCTGGTATTGTTGGTAATGCTGCTATAAACATCAGGGTACAGGTGCGCCTTCGAATCTGTATTTTTGTATCCTTTGGGGTAAATACCTAGTAGTGCAATTGCTGGGTCATAGGGTAGTTCTATTTCCAACTTTTTGATGAATCTCCATACTGTTTTCCAGAGTGGCTGCACCAGCTTGCATTCCCACCAACAGGGTAAGAGTGTTCCCCTTTCTCCGCATCCTCACCAACATCTGTTGTTTCCTGTGTTGTTAATTTTAGCCATTCTGACAGGTGCGAGGTGGTATCTCATTGTGATTTTGGTTTATATTTCCCTGATGATGAGTGATATTGAGCACAGAACCCCAAGTTTTGCAACTATCTCCAGGGGCCTCCCCCAGATCACCTGGTCTGGAGGCCAGCAGGGTTTATGATCAATTAGTGTGCTATACTACATCAACAAAATAAAGGCTCAAAATCATACGATTATTTCAATAGATGTAGAAAAATTATTTGACAAAATTCAACATCCATTTATAATAAAAACTCTCAACAAAGTGGGTATTGATGGAAAGTACCTCAACATAATAGAAAGGCCACATTATGTTAAGCCCACAGCTAACATCATACTCAACAGTAAAAAACTGAAAGCTTTCCCTTTATGATCAGGAGCAACACAAGAATGCCCACTTTTCCCACTTCTATTTGACATATTATGGAAGTCCTGGCCACAGAACTTAAGCAGGAAAAAGAAATAAAAGCCATCCAAATTGGAAAGTAAGAAGTAAAACTGTCACTATTTGCAGATGATGTGATTTTATATTTAGAAAACTCAGAGGATCTGAATAGACATTTTTTCAGAAAAGATGGCCAACAAGCATATAAAAAAATACTCAACATCACTCCTCATCAGGGAAATGCAAATCAAAACCATAATGAGGGCGCCTGGGTGGCTCAGTTGGTTAAGCGACTGCCTTCGGCTCAGGTCATGATCCTGGAGTCCTGGGATCGAGTCCCGCATCGGGCTCCCTGCTCAGCGGGGAGTCTGCTTCTCCCTCTGACCCCCTTCCCTCTCGTGCTTTCTATCTCTCATTCTCTCTCTCTCTCAAATAAATAAATAAAATCTTAAAAAAAAAAACCATAATGAGATATCACCTCACACCTGTCAGAATGGCTATTATCAGAAACAAAGAAACAACAAGTGTTGATAAAGATGTGGAGAAAAGGGAGCCCTCATGCACTGTTGGTGAGAATGTAAGTTGGTGCAGCCACTGTAGAAAATGTGGAGGTTCCTCCAAAAAATTAAAGAGAACTGCTATATGCTCCAGCAATTCCATTTCCAGGTATTTAAACTCCAAAAATGAAGACACTAATTCAAGAAAAATGTATGCACCCCTATATCTACTGCAGCTTTATTTACAACAGCCAAGATATGGAAACAACCAGAGTGCCCATCAATGGATGAACGGATAAAGAAGATGTGGTGTGTATGTATACAACAGAATACTGTTCAGCCATACATAGAATGAAATCTTGCTATTGAAATCAACATGGATAGACCTTGATGGTATTATGCTAAGGGAAATAAGTTAAACAGAAAAAGACAGATACCATACGATTTCACTTCAATGTGGAATCTAAAAAACAAATAAAAAAAAAACACAAAACTCATAGATACAGAGAACTGGTGGTTTCCAGAGGGGAGTGGAGTGCGGGGGGCAGGGTACAGAAATGGTGAAGGGGATCAAGAGAAAAGAAATTTTAACCTCTTAACTTTCATAAAATTGGGGCCAGTACTGTAGAATGGGGGTTATCCTGAGTCCTTCCTATTTGGCATATGTTACAGTTTATATACTTCAAGGCATATTTTATGGAATTGAAGTGGACTGGGAGTTTCAGGGGACAGCAGATTATAACTGATATGTTTAGGGCTGTTGCCTTCCAAAGCACTCAAAGTGACTGCTGTGGAAGAGACTGTGGATACTCATGACTATCAGTGAGCTCTCTACATTTCTCAGTCTTGTGACTAGTTTTGGCCAATAAAACGTGAGTGAAAATGTTGGCTCTCACTTCTAGCCTTGGGTGTTCTGTGTGATTCCCCCAGGGTCTCTCTCTATGTTCCCCCACCCAGTCCATCTGGTGGGAAGCAAAGAATTCCAAGATGGTGGGTAAAAATGCTAGAAGGAGCCAGATAACAGTCATGAGTCAGAGAAGAACACCCAGGGAAAATGCCCAGCTGTACTAGATATCAGGCGAAGGAGAACAAAACTTTGATTGTGCTTTCCAGTTTGGTAGAATCTTCATTACAGTAGCTAGCACTGACTACCAGGACACATTCAACTGTCCTTTACATTTTGTTTATTTGTTCATTTGAGTATGAGGGCATGGGAGTTAATATGAGACAAATGGCTGCAAAGACACCAGAAAATTTCTTTTACTATAATTCTCTCTTGTCATATTAAATCCTGAATAGGCCTGATTTCCATACTGTCATATGGTTTGTAGTGTATAACATCTGACGTTTAAGCCCACAGTTTTCTTTTCAATAGATATTAGTCTCGCAGTGGCTGCACATTCCCTAAGATTGTATCATATAGTTTCTCTGGGCACTCATATACAAAAATTTAAACTTTTGTTTCTTCCTTCTAGAGACAGATGACTTTATAATGACTCCTTGTATTTGTTAGCACACAAGCTGAGCTGCTATAACAAGCAGACTCCTGTCCCCCTAATAAAACACACTCAAACTCAAACTAGATAGAAGTTTCTTTCTCATTTAATAGTCCAGAATAGGCCCAGAGTGAGCTTTGCCAGGGACCCAGAGTCTATCTATCTTGAGACTTTACCTGCCCAGACTGAAACTAGCTCATCGACACCACATTTGTAAGTTTAGGGATGTATTATAGAGTACAAGCAATCTCCTTAAATAATATGATCCAGAAGTTGTATACTCTGCTTCTGTTCACATTCTATTTGCTGAAACATAATTACATGCCCAGCCACCCCTGAAACATAATTACATGTCTAACAACCCCTGACTATATTTAAAATATAGTCTCTAGCTGAGTAGCCATGTGCTCACAAAACTCAGAAATTCTGTTATAAAAAGGAAGAGAAGGAGAATGGGCACTGGGACACAGCAGCTTTTACCTGACAAATCACACTGGGACATTAGGCCACATTTCAGTAGCCAGAAGGGATCTGTTTATCATATTCTGTACTACTGTATAATAAGTACCTTTGTGAAGGAAAATCACTGACATTCCTGGAGATAATTATCACTGAGAATGTTGTCACTAGTTCTAATTTGAGTCTTGTATCAAGAGGTCTGCAATAACAAGGCAAACAAACACTATATCTCTATCTATCTATCTATCTATCTATCTATCTATCTATCTATCTATCTATTCTATGCTATATATATAGCACCATTTCTTCTATAATGAAAGCATGTGTTATATATATCCCCCTGCCCCTTAAAAATAAAAATCTTTGTGGAAGGTGGGAACATAAGGTGTCAATCACATGGTAGTTGCTGCAATGGAAAGATTCTGCACAGGAATCTCTGGCAGTAACGAGAGATAACGAGAGACGGAGCCCACAGGTCAGATGACTATGCCCTCGGTGTCTGGCATCAGCACTCTGGGAGCCGTATCCCTGGGACCAGGTAGCTGAGTCTGTTCCTTTCGTGGGGATTAGCAGTGGTAGCCCCCTTTATGGGCACCAGAGCACAGCTACTGCATTAGGAATTGGCATTAATAGGAAGTTTTCGCAGAAAACTGGAGCCAGAGAGGAGGGAATTCTTGAGTGGTCAAGCGTGCTGGACTTGCTTTGACATGGAACATGGGTGTGGTCCTCATAGGACTTTCAGAAATATTTGGGAGGAAGTTGAGAAGATCAGGAATTTGTTTCTATGTAATGAATGGAAGTTAAGACAAAGGGAAACTGGTGACATTTGCTGTGACACTTTCTGTCCCATCTCTCCTTGATTTATAAATAGTTAATGTTCTTGATCTATTGTGTCTAGTGCTTGCAGCCTTATCTAATAGAGCTCCAAGCCTGCTGCCTCACTGCTCTTGGACTTTGTCATTGATTTGTCCTGATTCCCAGAAGAAGGAGGGGCTCCAGCATAGCACACCTTCTTTTCAGGGAACAGGTGATACTGAAGCTGAAATTAAATGAGCCCCCTCACTAAAGTATCCTCCCCCCCTATTCTATTCAACTCTGTTTCTTTTGTGTTGCCTTGACCTCCCTTTGAGTACCCTTGGCTGCTTCTGATTCAAGGCTCCACAACAGACTGAGAACCACACTAATAAGCAAGTCTCCCTTGTTCTAGTCTTTTGTCACAATTTTCTATTCTAATTATGTCTGCTTAGCACTGGTCTTGCCTCTTAACTTTAACCTGTTAATTTCATTTTCATTTTTTTCATTTAAATTCAATTAGCCAACATATAGTACATCGTGTTTTTGATGTAGTGTTCAATGATTCATTGGTTGCATATAACACACAGTGCTCATCACATCACGTGCCCTATTAATTTTAACTGGCAAAATATCTTACCAGAGGAAAAGATATTTAAGTCACTTTATAAAATGACTCAAGAAATAGTTTAAGATTGGCTTAGTTGGAATATATTGGAAATATTTTGACAGGTGTGTTTGGTGGTAGAAGGATTAAGTACAATGACATAAACTCAACTCATGATCTCCAAACAGAAAAGAATTTGAGTGCTACAATGTACTGGGTGCTGTACCAAGCCCAAAAGGTACAGTGGTAAAGAAAACAGACATGAATTCTCGTGTGGTTTACTAGGTGTCTGGTGTCACATTAGCACAATCCCCTTTTCTGACAGAGAATCAGGCTTTAAATTTTAAATGCACTTACAACATGTACACTTTTTAGTCCAGAATTCTAGATCCCCACAATTTGGCCCCAAACTACTTTGAGAAGTGAATTTTCCTCTGGTTAGTTTTAGACAACCCCATTGCCTCTTTGAAAAACTGTCCCATTTATCAACTTTGACTCAAGTTGTTCCAGTCTCTTGGAATTCTTGCTTTGCTATTCTGCATGGAGCACTGGGTGTTATACGCAAACAATGAATCATGGAACACTACATCAAAAACTAATGATGTAATGTATGGTGACTAACATAACATAATAAAATAAAATTAAAAAAAAAATCTGTCCACCATGGGGAGCCTGGGTGGCTCAGATGGTTAAGCATCTTCCTTCAGCTCAGGTCGTGATGTCCAGGTCCTGGGGTCCAGCACAACAAGGGGCTTTCTGCTCAGTGGGAGTCTGCTTCTCCCTCTCCCTCTGCCTCTCCCCTGCCCCCCCTGCATCCCACCGTGCTTGTTCTTTCTCTCTCCAATAAATAAAATCTTAAAAAAATCTGTCCATCTTTAAAACCTTAGCTTAATGATGCATCTTACTGAAGCCTTTCCTAATGATTGCAAGTGGATGTAGTCTCCTCATTTGAACTCCTTTGTCATTTCCATCATGACTAAATCATATATCATAGTTATTCTGACTTTAGTTAACCTCCTCAAGTTAGCATTAGCCCACATGGTGCCATTGCATGAATCAGAGGAAGCCACCCCTTTCTCAAAGCACCTTACATTCATCGATTGGAAAACTGTGACATTAGAATAAGAAAATTAGAGCCATCTGTGAGAAAAGTTACAAATACACAAACCTGTTATATCTAAGACATATAAGAAGTCCCCTAGATTGTGTTACTTCAGAAGGCCACCCCGGTTTCACTTACTAGATTTCAAGTTGCCTTTGGTCATGGCCAGTGGTGTGCTGGTAAATGATGAACAGCTGGATCTCTGGGAAAAATCAAACAACTAACCAATCACCCAACCAGCCAACCCTGATTTGCAGTGTTGGCTGATCTGAAGCTTCCAGAGTGATATCAACTGGCTTGCAAAATTCATAAAAATTTAAAAATCAGCTCTCATCAGCTGGTCATAGCGGGCTCCCACATACCACAGGCTGGGCTTTGTTCATTTTTCTCTCTACAGAACTGCAGGAATGAGGAAGCCCTGTACACATGGAACTCATGGGTGTTGTACGCTGAGAAATCAGGAACATTCTTGGTGTTGCTACCCAGGACAGCTTGCACTTGCCAGTGTGACTATCTCCGCTTTATTTTTAATGTTTGAGCACTGGGGCAATATGTCTTTTTTATGACATACTCCTGAGGCTGAAGTGCAGAAGTTCCTGAGAACACAGCAATTCATTAGCTTGCCCTAAGGTAAAAATAATACCCATAAATAACCTTTCAGGAAAACACAGTATGCCAAGTGCAGTAAAATCTCAAGGCTGCCTTATGATTAGTATTTCCATAGTCCTGGGTTTCTATTTTCTCAAAGCTTTGCCTGAGCAATTTCTATTTTAGCTACTTTAATGGACAAAGCCATAAATATTTTCCTGACATATTAGTGCTTATATAGGGAAGGCCCTGTTGGTAGTTAATTGGTTTGCATGCTGAGATGAAAGGTGGGTGATAGGCAAGGTTTGTTAAGTGTCAAATACCTAATCTCTGTAAGGTGAATTATGCTTATTTTATAAAGGCCAGTGTTTTAGTCTTTGAGCGAGTGAATCAGTTATGACTTCATATTAGTTGAGAATAATGAAAATTCATACCTAGTTATTTCAAATTGATGTCATACCATATACTTCACTGCCTAGTAACAGATAATAGTATTCTTTGATTTTATATAGTCGCATATATTTTGCCATTAGAAGATAATATCCGAGCTTAGCATAATTTTCAAAACGTTTAAATAATTCTGAATTATGTAACTTGCAACATTTATTTATATCATGTATTTTCTATAGCTGCCGTAACAAATTACCACAATTTGTTTGTGGTTGAAAACAACACAAATCTATTATTTTACAGTTCTGTAGGTCAGAAATCTGATAGGGGTATCCTTGGGCCAAAATAAAGGTGTCAACCGGGCTGGGTTCCTTCTGAAGTCTCTCGAGGGGAGTCTGTTCCCTTGCTTTTTCCACCTCCTAGAAGCTGACTGCATCCTCTCCCTTGTGACCCTGTTCCTCCACCTTCAAAGTCAGCCATAGCTGGTGGAACTCACATCGCTTCACTCTGGCCTTTATTGCCTGTTTTCATTTTTAAGGACCCTTGTGGTTACACTAAGCCTGCCTGGATGACCCAGGATAATCTCACCCTCTGAAGGTCAGGGGAGCAACAACCTTAATTCCCCTTTGCCCCATACCCTAACATATTCACAGGTTCTGGGAATTAGGATGTGGACATCTTTGGCGACAAGAATGCATTTACATTTTTACACTTACTTTGGAGCAAACAAAGTTTCAAAGGAGTTAAATAGCTTCCCCCAAATCTCTGGGCCAATGCCATTTTCTGAGCAAAGTGAAGGTGATTTGCCTAAATTGTTTTCCCCCAAATTATTGTCTCACTCAAATTTTCAGTTTTGTTTCGAGTGTGTTCTTGCTTTTGCTCTTTACTTTTGAAGAAATCCTCTATTTAAAGTTTGCACGTTTTGTGCCTTTTCTGTTTCAAGAATGTCTAGTGAGGAAAATGATTTAAAAGGAATCAAGTAAACGACTCACCTAGAGCAACATGAAAGACAACATGGTAAAAAAGAAAAAACAAAATTCTAGTCTTTTAGCTAAAAGCCCTCATGTTTTTAAAGACCCACAGGCTTCATTAGTGTCAAGGAGAAGTCAGAGGTAACCATCAAGGTATTAAATTTCAGTGCTGCATTTGCTGGCGACCGGTATAGTATCCTTCCCTGAGAGGTGCATGTGGTTATGGCCATTTTGAAGAGGAGGAAATTGAGGCATAGAGGAGCCAAATGCTTGCCATGTAGTCATTTGGCTGGTCTTTGCTTTGACCTTGTGTGTCCCTGGGTCTATCCGGCTCTCTCTGGATTCAGATTTTTCCATAACACTGTGCCCTAGTTCCTCTGCATGATGCTATCTTTCATCAACTCCAGGGAGTTTGGTTTGCAAAATATTCCATCTGCCTGCCTTCTGGTTTTGAAAAGGCTTTGATCTTAACTCTGATTTTAACTCTAAGACAATGGAAATGCAGAGAAATCGTTATTTGCTAAATGTAGTGATTTAGCAACAGGACTGGAATAAGAGTAGAATTCCAAGTTTCCAGGAGTGGGAGGAATATCCTTATCTTCTAGCAAATGCAAGAAATGCACAGGACTTCATTCAAAGTGGAGTGATAATGAAGAAACTTTGAAAATAGCATAAGATCTCTGAATAAATAAGGGAAGCTTTTCTTTCAAGAAATGCTTACAAGACATGTCAAAAAGCCAACGGCTAACAACGGATAGCTGTGTCAAAATTCTCAGAGCTCGTAGTCCCCTTAGCAAGAGTCTGTCTTTGCTAGGGTTAATGTGGACTTCTTACTCGTTTGTTGGCTAATGTTCTACATGAGATACACTTAGCCAATATATTTCCTTGCCTCCTTCTCCAATTGTCAAAATCCCATCCATACTACCAACTGCAACATAGGTGTTACTGCTTCTGGAATGCCTGGCATGCTAGGAAAGAAAATTTTTCTGAATTCTCAAAGTTTGTTTTCTTGTATCTCTTGGCACATCACACATTCAGCTACATTTATTTGTGTACATTTTTGATGTCTCTACTATATTAAAAGGCCAGCTGTCTGCATTTATTTTTCTTTTCTAGTGGCCCAGTAAAAGATAATCTCATAGGCCTTTTTATGTGTGTAAAGGTGCCGGATGTTTCATCAAGGAAGAAGTGAATGGATGTAGTAAATAAGTGGAGTGCCAGCCAAAGACTATTACTTTGTCTTGTTCTTCTTTTCTAATTATTTTTATTTTTGTTTCTAATACAGTACCTTGAAGAGCAGATGTTCTAGAAGTATCTATTGGTATAACTTCAAAATACTTAATGTTCTTTTAAAAATCACAGTGGCTTCTGTAAAGCCATAGAAGTACTGGAGAATACATTATTTTTCATTAGTTTTTCTTAAAGGATATGTTTTGGGAGTTATTAGCCACAAATGAGTTTATTTTGATGGGCTAAAATGCATTTTATAGTGACACAGAGAGCTTTGATAGTAAATTTATGTAGATTTTGGACTTCAACACACCCTGGTTTGGTCTCTGGCCTTAACATTTACTACCTGTGTGAAATTGGGCAAATTAGTTAACCTCTATGAAACTCAAATTCGCCATCTGTAAAACAGGAGTATCAACATTACCTCACAGGTTAGTTATATTAAGTGGAAGCTCTATACAAACAACCTATATTATGTGTCTTGCTCACAATAAATAATAAGTATTATTTCTCTTCCTTTCTACCCTTTTATTATTGACTTTCAGTCTGCTTTTCTAACTAAAATGCATACCTTCATTTTGATTACACAAAATTAAAGTTGACACTTACTCAAAATTTAATATGTACAACGTAATCCAAACTGAGATGTCTTGCAAAGCATTTAAGAAGTATCTAGTGTTACCAGTGTTTCAGACATCTGTTTCTTTTGCTTTCTCTCTTAGGAATGGTGATTTCTTTTCTTCTGGAAAGCTACCCTTCTCTGAGGACAGGGTAAGGGGATCAATGATCATAATTTGTACAACCTCACCACTTCCCCATGCCCTCCCCACTGAGGTAGACGTGTTTCCAAAATGGGCTTTTTCTCTAGGATTTTCATTGGGTTTTTTCTAGGATACTAAAAGTGGACTGTAGTTAGATCCTGTCCTTCCCCTGTGAAGGAAGCAGAGGATCTTTGAGCCTGGGCACGGTTGACCATCATGGCTTTCTTTTGGAGAAAGGCAGTCTGCAACAATAAGGTAGGCACCTGGAAAGAAGACCCGATTACTCAGCCATACCCCACATTTGGTATCGTGGATCAAGAAAATCTCTAGTTTTGGCTAAACTAGCATGAGTGTGATCTTCATTTATGACCAAAGTAAAACAGAAACACATGTAAGCAGGGAGTTACCTGGGATTCATTGTATCCTGCTGTTTCCTCCCTGTTCAGCCTCTAAATTTTAGTATCTGACCCCCAGGTAAATCATGGTGCCTCCCAGGTAGAGCATTTAGGCCAATCACTGTATACTTTACCGGCTACTGTTTTAGTTATGGGCTGTAACCTTAACCACGGCCAGGATTTGGTAAATGCTAGGGTGTTGCGTGGGGGGAGACCTGGTGGGAAAGAGTGGCAAGATTAGTATCTTCAGGGGCAATAAAGAACAAAGGACGTCTGGAGCACAGGGTTTGTTCTCAGCGAGCCACTTTGAGCACAGTCAATGGAAGGTCTGAAAACTCCCCTGCTCTGTGTCAAGCAGTGTGTGTCAAAGCCACCTTGGGAAACAGATCTGGCCTGTTGTGGGGGAAGGGGGTTCCTGACCAAAATCTCCTTCACCGGATTCCTTGGGTCTAAGTTGCCCGAGCTACGAAACTGAATAGCTTCTTAAATAAATGAACACATCTTAAATTCAAAGGAATTAGGTTTTTTTTGGGGGGGGGGCTCAATTTGCCCCATTCCTCTCCCTTCCATCTTCTCTCCCTTATTTCCTCCTTTCTTCCAAGTAACATTTTTTAGATGACTTTTAAGGTGTAATGTTTTCACCTCATAGAAATATTTAAAATGCAGAGGAAAAAATGAAATAAGGATCACCTATAATACTACCACTCAGAGATATTCCCTATTAATTTCTGGCATATATTCTTCCAACTCTTTTTCTATGCAACAATATTTTAACATAATTGAAATCATAGTGCATATCTACCACTGCAGCCTCTTGATATTTTCTTTGAACAAATCTAAACAGTTTCTCCTATTTCGTTTTTTCCTTCCTATTGCTTTGATATTAAAGGTAGAGCTGCCATGAACATCTTAGCATCGCATCTTTGATGCCATATTTCAGGAGACATAGAGCACTGATAGCATGTGTTTTGAAAGATTTGCACCAAGGTAAACAGATAATCCAGATACTGTACTTGACCCCATTTTTGTCTTCCTGCATATAAACTTTTCGTATGCATTATAATTTGATATGATCAGATCAGAGATGACACCAAGTGTGTTTATAGGAGTAGAATCAGATGTTAACATGTCTGATACCTGAAAAAATTATCGTTAGTTTCTGGGTGGGAAGGGAAATTCAGAAATATAAAACAGTCACAATTGCTAGACTTCCGGTCTTCCCTCACTGTTCAAGCTGAGAGCCCATCATGATTTCTAGCAAGAGTCTATGCTCATTTTTCTGTCAGGCTTTTCTTGCACAGCCTAGAGGATCTGCTTTGTCAAACAACAAAATAGAAGCACAGTAGTTTGGCTACAAAGTGGAAAATAACAGTAGTATTTCTCACTGTTTTAGAGGAAGTGCAAAATACAAAGGCGTTAAAATTAAGACAACATTGTTAAAGAAGAGATTAGAATGCAATATACATGTGCCACTTTGACAACAGTCACAGGTGGCTCCTCTCTTCACCTGATTAATCAAGTCAAATCCTTCAGCCCAGGGATGGTGCACAAAGACAACTTTTGTTTCTGCCTAAGCCATCATCTGGTTATACCTGTGACTCTCTATAACACTTGGCAACCTTTTCACTGAACCTTTGCAAAGAAATCGGATCGGAAAACCACGGTATCTTTGGAAGAATGAGGTGGTATATGCAAGAAAACATTGGTGAAATAGTTTATGTTATTCATTTTTAAAAGACCCAATTTGAGGCCGGCAGGAAGTGTAAGACGGCCCGAATGAAAGCTCCATTTGGCCATAACATTTTTCAAGACATAGGGGAGCCTGGAATAGGCAGAAAAGCAATACTATGAAAAACTTTGTTTTTATTTTGTATTTTGGAGACTGGAACTGATAAAAACTTTCTGATTTTCCATCTTTGACAGGGCAAGTCTCATTTCCAAACTAACTGTTATCTTCTACTTTGAGAATTCCCTCTGAGACAACAGGAAAAATAAAGGCTTTAGAGAAAACTAGTAAGAGCAGCATGGACCCTAAGGAGATCAAACTTTCGTCCTTGTCTTTGAACTACAATGTGGTCTAACTGGACTCAGGCATTTACATGAGTTCTGAATTATCTGATGCAGTGGTTCTTCACTGGAGGACAGATTACAAGCAAAGAAGTATTGGACACATTCTCCTTCTCTTGTTGAGAATACTGATGGAATCTAATTTTCTTTTATTTCAAGGGGGGGAAAGCAAAGGCCCAAGAGAATGGATCAAAGGCCCAAGGTCACCTTGTCATTAATGGCAGGCTAGGACTAGAATAGAAGACTCTTCTCCCAAGATAGCATTCTTTCCACCTCATGCCCAGAATCCACATGGACTTTGCAGCATGGAGGCCCACTCTTTACCAGTGAGAACCTCTTTCTAGCCTCATCCCTGAGTTATATTAGCTTCCAGCCCTTAGTGCCTCAGCTTCTAAAGTCTTTCCTTGACGAAGATTTGGCCACAGTGAAATTGGACTTATGCGTGAGATTACAGATAGGCCTTACCTGATGACACAACTCCAAACGATTGGGACTGGTTGAGAGAGACCCACACAACCCAACAATGATGCCACATACAATTAATAATATCCTCACATGTGAGGGAGGGGGAGGTACTGGTCTTCTCACTTAGGTGTATCCCTCACTCCCAGGAAATCTCATATCTCTAGACCCAGGAGATCCAGGCATTAGAAAGGTTTTATTTCCCCCCAGAAAAATGTCACTCAGGTCCTTCCATAAGGATGGGAGTCTGATGTTTTAAAGAGTGGGGAATCTAGTGTCTTTTTGTAATTTGTACTAGTTGCTCTTCAGCTGCTCTGACAGGATAGAAATTAAATGATTCAAAGGTAGTTGTTCTCTTCAGAACTGGACGCTCCTAGTGTTCCAACCACCAATCTTACTTATAAGTGTTTTCAGTTTATTTAAGGAAATATATCCATAAGTATACTTTGAATTACCCATAATAATGGTGGTAGTGATATAAGAAGAAAAAGATGAGGCTATCCATGGCTAGTTTAAAACTATATTTTCAATATTTATAATAACTCGACGAAATGTTTGTGGAAATGAGCTCATTAAAATCTCAAGTGAAAAAAGATGTGTAATATGCAAGTATGTATACTCATAATTGCACTATTTGTAACAGCCCCAAACTGGAAGCTTCTCACATGCCTATCAACAATGGAATGGATGAATTGTAGTATAATCACACAATAGGATATTATTGAGTAGTGACAATGAAAGATCCACAGTCGAATGCAACAATATAGATGAATCTCAAAATGTAACACTGAGTGAAAGAAGCCAGACACAAAAGAATACATGCTAATCGATTAAAATTAATGTGTGATACTAGGAGTCAGGACAGTGGTTGTCCTTGGAGGAAGGAAGTGGTAGTTGGAAGAAGGGGTTTCTAAGGCACTAGTAATGTTTTGTTTCTTAAAGGTGCTGGTTACAGGGCTGTGTTCAGTTGGAGAAAGTTCACTGAGCTGTACGCTTATGCCTAATGAAACTTTTGGGTATACGTTATATTTTCATTAACCTTTAAAAAAAGGTAAATAAATGGGCATTTTTCAAGAAGCAAGAAAACCAACACGCATATTTTGAATTGAAATTCCCTCATTTTCATTTTGTTAGGAAAAATAAGGAAAATGCCTCTTTTGTAAAATACTAATCAAATAACGAAGTTAACCAAACTAGCCAAAAGGACAGGGAAAGAGAAGAAGATAAAGCCTCAAGAGATGAGTTCCTAGCAGGGACTAGACAGGCCCCTCCCAGAACTCTAGGCGAGTTCGGATTTCAGACGCAGGTCTGTCCGAGTTGGGCAAGCCTCTCATTTATATTCAGAAATGCACTCTCCAGAGCTAGACTGCTGGCACAGTAGGCTCCGTGAGAAATGGGCTCACAATTCCAATTTAGGATCAAAATATTTCCATCAGATGGCAAACCTGAAAAGATAAGGAGATGCAGAGCTACAAAGATGCAGTTTTGTCCTTCTTTCATAGCCAGCTCAGGGACAGAGTTTATTTTGAAAAATTCTGCTTCAGACAACTGTCCAATGGCAATTTTTAACCCAGAGTTTGTGCTTTAAGCTTTTTATCAATATGATTGATAAGCTTAAAAAGTCTCAAATCTTCATCTGTACATCACTTTACAGATCTTAGTCCATAACTATTTATCTGTCTGAAACGTCAATATTCAATGATTACCTATAATAATTACTTAGTCATAAATGTAGTTAATAATTAAATATAAAAATTATTATTTATACATTACTACAAATCTCTTAAAAAGATCAAGTTTTGAGAGAGACAGAGAGAACAAGAAATTGCTTAGAAAATTGCATGGACCCTCAAGAATTTCATTATCGGTGAAAGCAGGTACAATCAAAAACAGTTTCAGACATTCATTTTAGCCCTAAGAGTAGCTTAAAATAAAATGATCTCAGAATGAATAAACTGATGATTCGCAAAATCGGTTTCAAATTACATTAAGTCCCAAGGCCCCAATATGTATAAGAATTCTTTGGAAGAGTTCTGTAGGAGTGAACCAGTTGCAAATAAAAGTAAAAACAAGTAGTGAGGCAATGTGTTTTTAACCCTCATGCCACTGCTGTGCTTTTGGAGCCAAATGTATGCTTCAATCTCTTTAATCTCCCTTTGATTAGCAATCCCAGTCTACATCAAGTGGTTAACACTGTTTTCAAGAGACGACATCAACTGGCAGATCATATGAGAAACAGAAATGAATGGTAATATCTTTAGAGATCAAGCATTATTTACACAGTGAGAGTGATTGATTTGATAGACACCAGACACCCCCCTCCTCTCTCCACACCTTTTCCAGAATAACCTAACTCCATTTCTAATATGATGCTTTGTCATCTCTGTGAACTATCCCCCATGTCATTACAGTGACCTCTGTGGACAGAGTTCCCCATTTCGGTGGTGTTGGCAAGTCTAGCCAAGGGCCACACCGCTTTCGCTGAAGATCACCACACGCGGCATTTCTTCTCTGGATTCATGTATGAATTCTTGCGGCAGTGAAAGGCCTCTGAAAACTCAGGGGAGTTCTGCAAAGTCCCAATAATCCTGTGAAACAAACAAAAGTCACATCAGCATTTGATACTTAGGCCCATGCCATGTAGGAGCTCTACAGAATTTCTCGAAGTACTTCTATTGACGGAATTTGGAATTTACAGCTTGAGAGGAAAAAAAAAAGTTCTACTCATTAATAGAATTTTTAAATGGACAGGTAACAAAGTATCAGAGCACAGATTTTGAAGACTGTGTGGCTTGAATCCTGGGTATGAGTTGTATTTACTTAGAATCTCTGTGCTTCAGTTTCCTTTTCTGTAAAATGCATATAGTAATAGTACCTGCATCTTATGGTTGTCACGGGGAGTGAACTTATAAACACCCTATGCGTGTTGTAAAATAAATGAATAGTTCATATTCAGAATTGCAGTTATTATAAGAAGAGTTTAGTCAAAAATAAAATCACGATTTTTCATTACATCTTGGAAGGGCTCACACAATAACTTACATATAATAGACTTTAAATAGATACTTGTTGATTTGATCTAATAAGGAAGATCATTATTTTCTTTTTTTCCAAAAGAACTTCATAGATATCAGAAACTGGATTCAGCCTGAGTAACTGGAAAGGGCTGGCAAAAAGTCAATGTCTTCTTATCTCTGACCCCAGTGGGCAAAAACAACACTGTCCGACCCACTGTCGGCACCAAGCAGCATTGGAAGGGAGAGAGAGGTCAGTACAGTGATGCAGAGGTGATGTTTTCACACCAACCCCAAACCAGCTCCTTCCTTTCTCTTCCTCCCGGGACCATCCCACCACACCCACCTTGGGCTGGGAGGAAGGGCAGGGAGGCAAACAGACGAGGGTGGTGGGAAGACCTCAGGCAAGTGACAGGAGAGTGTGTTCTAATTACTGAGATCTCCGTCCACGGCAGGTGTGCTGAGTATAAATCTTTGCAGTCTTATCTCCTCTGACCCATTCTCCACACAGCAGAATGACCTTTAAAGTTGGAGTCAAATCCCCTAATTCCCTTCCTTAAAAATTTCCAGGGGCTTGAATGAAATCCAACTCCTCCCCATAGCCTCCAATGTTCTGAGGGCTCCAGCCAACCTTCCCGGCCTCCTCATAGTACGTTTCTCTTCCTGTTTCTCATCAGGTTCAAACTACACAGACCGACTTTCCATTCATCAAACCAGCCAATTTCTTTCCCTCTTTAGGAACTTCTGCTCCTATGGACCCCACTCCCTTGAAAGTTACTGCCCAGTGACTCCATGATTCACTCCTTCTCAGCTTTCATGCCTCTACTTAAATACCCCTCCTCAGAGGCTTTCTTCAAAGAATGTCCAAATTAGTTCCTCCCACCCGTAGTAGCCCTATCGGTTCACAACGATTTGTTCTCCTTCTTTACTTTGTGACATCACCACTACACTGTAATCTGAGGGCAAAATACTGTGTATCTCTTGCTGCCTGTTGCCTTCCCCACTGCGCTCCCTGCAAAGCCTACCACAGTGCTTTGTCTACTGTAGGACTCAGTACATACTAACTGAATAAATGAGACTGTCAGCTGGGCATGGTGATTACACGTATAGGAGGAATAGGTCATTACAAAGAAAAACACTACTTAGCATTTTTGTGTTTATTTGCAACTAGGACCAACTATGAGAAAAAGCAAGCATTTCTTTTCCTTATCCCCATTCCAGGGAAGACAGATCCATACCTAATTTCTAAAAGTCTGACTTCCTAATGTGTCAACCATTACCACATCAACTATCTCTCCAGCCCCAACATCACAACTCCCCTATCCTTCAGGGAGAATGTAAACGTTTTTGGTTGTGTGTTTTTTCTTAGTACTCCTAGAGGAGCCCTAAAGATTAACAGGAATCTTCCTGGTATGGGGGTGTTGAGGTGGGGTGGGGGACAGAGCTGGGGAATTTATATCTATTAGTCCACTTGAGATGGAGAAGACTGGCCTCCCCAGTGCTGAGGAGGGGCCCAGTAATGGAGGGTTGTGTGAATGACAGACATTCTTCCCACTGTGAGCAGGGCCCTGAGAGGACCTCTGATAGGATGGCATGTTATGGGGGGGAGCCCGAACATCAAGAGCAGTGGTTCCCGAGGCCCATGCCCATGACCACCAGAAAGAAATGGAGCCACCTGACTTCAGATGGAGCCTCTGAACTGCAGACATGTCAGCAGTGACCATGGCAGGCTGGAGATGGAGACTAATTTCCTAATTTCTGGGTCTTCAGATTCCTGTACAACCCTAAAAAGGAGTACACTGAAAACTACTGAAATTAAATTTCTTACTTCCCTGCTTAGGGTGGGAGCTTAGAGATTGAATTAATTTGCTATAATGATGATGACGGTGATGATGTGTCATTTCTTATATCTGAAAGTCCAAGAACAAATTCACCTGATACTTGGTCAAAAGTGGTCATGTATGTAGGAATAAAAAGATTTTATTTTATTTTTAGTAATCTCTGTACCCAACATGGGGTTCAAACTCACAACCCCAAGATCAAGAGTCCCATGCACTACTGAGCCAGCCAGGTGCCCCAAGGAATAAAAAGATTTTAGACATCAGGAATTTGTATTGGTCTTTGGTCTTTTAAGTTTCTAGGCTCATGGACTCTGAGACCGAGAGAAACTTTGATTCGTTTAATTCAATCCCCTTTCCACTTTGGGAAGCCCTATGTGCTAGCTTAGTGGCAGTCATCACGATGACTTGATTATTCCTCAAATTGAGCAGCAAGCTCCCTGATGGACAGGGAAAGCATCTGGGATCCTGTGACAAGAAGAGCTGCTCTTGTTTGTTTTCATTTTATTAAACTTTTTTTTTTTAAAGGATTTTATCTTAGATATAATCATAGGGGCACAAGTACGTCAGTAAAATGTCCAAACCCATGACTTAATTCTACATTTGTCATAAAAACATGAGGGAAATGAAAACAAAAACAAAAAACCCACAGACCTCAAGGAAGGGAACTCTTCACAAAGCACCAATGGCAGTTAGCCGTGGAGCAACACTCAACCTAATGCGCACTCAGCTCTCCATTTCCGTTCCAGCTCTTCTCTTTCAATCCAAAAGCTTCACTTAGATCATTTGGTTCTGAATAATTAGGTCAACCATGTACCAGGACTTCACTTACCTTCCCAGGACTCTGATTAATGTCTTATTGTTTACATTAATTCTTTGGATAGATGACATAAATAATCTATTTCAGAAAGTAGATACATTATTAATCAAATGAATCCCTTCTCTTAAGAGTGGGGTCATCTTTCATTAATATTACATAAAGGACTTACATGAATTTCATGCTATATTAAAACTGTGCAATGTTTGTGTTTATGATAACAGAAGATAAATGGCTTTTATTGATTATGTCTTAAAGTGATTTATTTGAAATTTTGACCTTATTATATAAAATGTTTTATTATACTGTTGTTGTTTATTCCCTTGGCAAATAATCACTTGTTTTAAAAACATCTAAGGGATATGGAGTTGAACATCAGGTGACCAAGAAGACTACTCCTGCCTGTGCCTAACTGGATTTTTTAATTACTGAATGAGTTTTTTGCAATTAATTGGTCTTCTGACAACCTTTTGTTACTTCTTATATTATTTATTTATTTTTTTAAAAAAAGACTTTATTTATTTGACAGAGAGAGAGAGAGAAAAAGAGAGAGACAGCGAGAGAGGGAACACAAGCAGGGGGAGTGGGAGATGGAGAAGCAGGCTTCCCACTGAGTAGGGAGCCCGATATGGGGCTCGATCCCAGGACCCTGGGATCATGACCTGAGCCGAAGGCAGACGCTTAACCAACTGAGCCACCCAGGCATCCCTTGTTACTTCTTTTAAATGAATGACTTGGTTATGAGGTTAACTAGCTGCATTTATAAATAAACTATCCAATCTTTATCGTTAACTGTTGTTCATGGTTTTGTTAAAGGAAGGTCACATTGATCAGCTTATGTTCCACTATAAATTCACAAAGAAATAAATGCCTGAATAGATTCCCAGATGTGGTTTGAAGATTAACAAGTGCTACAAGGTTCACCAAAATCCAAACTGACATTTACAAAATATCAGAAACCAATGCTAATATTTAAGGCAAATAGAAGAAACATTAGTATTTCAAAGAGGATTTAGCATACACATACTAAACTCATGGAATAATAGGGAACAAAATCGCCATATTACCTGAAAATGTCTACATAAAACACTAGAAAGAATATCTTACAAAAAGTACTAGAAATTAAGCTGTGGAAAAAATGTCTTGCTTTATTAGTGGTGTTAGTTCTGTAAAGTGCCCTTTTATTCTGACTGGAAGATAATATCGAGCAATTTAAGCATCTAAATGAGCACCTTTACTATTTAGGTAGTGCATACATTGGTATCACTTTGTCCCTTTGAACTTGCTTTAAAAAAATTATCAGACCCTTATATATTGTTTAGAAGTATGACATCTGAATAACTTTAGAGACACATCTGTAGATTATATGGTAAATATTAGCATAACAACCATTCCAAGTGATGGGGATGGCTAACAGGAACAGAATTTCCAAAAAGACGTCATTTAAATTGTGAGTTCAATTTCTAGAACATCAAGGGGAAATGTTTTTATTTTAAATACTAAAGTTTTAGGGGCGCCTGGGTGGCTCAGTCGGTTAAACTTCTGCCTTCGGCTCAGGCCATGATCCCAGGGTGCTGGGATCGAGCCCCATATCAGGCTCCCTGCTCAGCCGGGAGTCTGCTTCCCCCTCTGCCTCTGACACTCCTGTTCATGCTCTCTCTCTCTCTCTTTCTCTCAAACTGATAAATTAAAAAAAAAAAATTCTCTCTAAATACTAAAGTTTTAGAAGTTTATAGGGGCCCCTGGGTGGCTCAGTTGTTAAGTGTCTGCCTTTGGCTCAGGTCACGATCCCAGCGTCCTGGGATCGAGCCCCGCATCGGGCTACCTGCTCGGCGGGAAGCCTGCTTCTCCCTCTCCCATTCCCCCTGCTTGGGTTCCCTCTCTCGCTGTCTCTTTCTCTCTGTCAAAAAATCTATAAAATCTTTAAAAAAAAGAAAAGAAAAGAAAAGAAAGTTTATCTAAACTACGTAAGACTTTAGTTAGGAAGACTAAAACAATTACAGCTCAAAACTAACAAATGGTTTTATAGATTCAGCTTTATATCAAATATATTTTGCCTTCTGTTTTAATACTGCCTTAAGCATAAGGTTACAAGATCTCTATTTCAGAAATGTTTCTACACAAACCACTATGCACAATTTCTCAATAGCAATTCAATGTCTATTAGTTTTAAGGCTTTTAAAAAAATATGTTTTACTTTGTACAGCCAGGAAGCAGCCCGTTTCCAAAACTAAATGTAACCTCAACCTTTTGCCGAGGAAATCCCTTTACCTCCAGAGAAAATAATAATTTCCTTGACAAAAGGTTGGCATTCCATTTACCCTTTTTAAAAAACAACACATACTTTTCTTACTAGAAACGAAAAATAGTCAAAGAGGCATCTTTTGCACCAGAACAAAGAAAGTTACAAATAAAGTTGTGAATAATTTACATATTTTATAAAAAAATAGTATGTATTTTTACAGATAGCAAATTTTACATATTTATAATAAAATTTTTTCAGTTTAAAAGTGAGGGTAGAAAACAGTTATGTATTTACCTATATATCATCTAATCAGTGATCAGTTATTGACATTCTGAACTATCCAGACGTAAGAAATGAGCAACAAAAAGCCCTTGACTCTCAGGTAATAAAACTGTTGCAAAGTCCATATATTTACCCCTGGGGATTCTTAATTCTGTTCACACCTTTCTTATCTAAAAATAATCCTAGCACTAATTTTCAAACACATATATGTAATAGATACTTCTTCTATATTAACATTAATCTTCTTAACAACTCTCAGGATAATTTAATCCTAATTTAAAATATCTAGAAACTGAGACACAAAGGTTAAGTAACAGCTTATAAATGGCAAAGCTGTGGGTGGAACTCAAGTGTTTCTTCCTTCAAAGCTTACATTCATTTTTTTCACCAAGTATAAGGATCTGCTTTCTGAGCTAATCAGAATGAAGGAATGGGATGGCAAAGGGCAGGCAATGTAGTAACAGCAAAGAGAACTAGGGAAGAAACAAACAGGAAAACTCTAATAAAAAGCCAAAATGAAAAGTCAAAAAAGCATCTCCATATCCCCATTGGTGGCTCTTTAGTGTAGGAATAAATAGCTCCCATACTCTAGCTTTTGAGGAGTTCACTAAACTAATAAACACTAAAATGCCAACTAATAGTCATAGCAATAGTCTGTGTCATTAAAAAAAAAAAAGCTAGGTTTTGTTCAGGATACTGTGTTAATAAGGCAATAAGGTAGAAAATGTATTGTAACAGAGAAATTTTAATCCAGTGGTTAAGATAAAAATGTTAATACTCAAGGGACAAATTTTAGCTATCAAAATCTTTCAATTTGCAAGCCCCATTCCCTGAGGATATGCCAGGTGTACCAGGTATTACAATAATATTATTTAAATTCATTAGGTTTTTATGCACATATGCTTTAGTTCATGGGGATATGGAAGGAAGAGCTTTGACCAATTAGATTGTTATCATGGCTTATGTGAGCTTATAATAATTGCCCTCTGTTGTCTTCAGAATTAAATTCCTGTATTTTCACTTCTGAAGACTTCAGTAAGGAAAAAGACAAATTCTAAAAACGAAAACAAAAAGTTACTTGGGTAAACTACAATGGGAATTGATCCAGTGACTTTTGCTGCTCATTATCTAAAAAGAAGTTAATTTGATTATTCTAGCAAGACTGAATTTACCTTGGATTACACACTTAATGGGCATACAATAAACAGTTGTTGAGCGAATGAATTTTGAAAGAACAGTTAAGGCAAATACTAAATGATGGTGATTACGATGATGATACTAGACCAAGCTGAGTAAACTCTTTAATTTGTAAATATGCTATTTCATTGTTTCATAATTGAATGTGGTTTTTCCCCAGGAGTGAATGATCCAGGCAGTATGTTTATAACTATTTTAGGAAGGGCTTTTAAAACTCAGCCCATTAATTCTCTTTTGTTCTTAAGCTATTTTCCAACTACTCTATGAAATTTTGTTTGTTTTTCAGAATTCCTGTCTGAGAAGTGTTGTTGATCAGTAAATCAGTGATGAAGTGTTATTGTATGTGGGAAGGGGGAGCATTAATAATTTAGTCCTAAATTGAATACATGAGGATCCAGGATTCAACATTGAAAAGCTGGTTAGAGTGATTCTCTTTCAATACATTGCTCTCTTAGATTTTCTGATCTCAGAAGGACTTTAGATTTCTTCTAACTCAACCTTCCACTCTACAGAGCATTTCTCTCCAGCATCCTTGATGGGTTGTCCTCTGACCTCTGCTTCAAGGTACCCTCTCCTGGAGTTCTGTGGATAACTATTTTATGTTGGATAACCTCTAATTAAACCACATTTCTCTTTATGTTGAATGGAAATCTTTCTTTGGAATGGCTACTCTACATCTTTGCTGGAATCCAGCACTAAGCACAGGTCACGTACATTCTGAGGATAAGAGCAGTCAAGGCTATGCTTATGTAAACATGACATTTATCCTGTTGTGTTCTGTTGATCCTATCCATGACCCTCAAAAGAAAAAACAAAACAGTGGATGTCCAGATTTTATAGTCAGAGTTAGAAAAGGCCAATTTCCAAATGTGGAAGTAATGGGGTCAATATTGGAGCACCTTGACTGCTGTTCAAACCCACGCACCTGAAATTCCCTGGACTGTGAACATCTGTTTTAATGGAGTTGACAGCATACTCTGGCCTGTAGGTGCCACACCACACCTAGGGATAAGAAGATAAAGGAAAGTAGTGTGCTTAGGTTCAATCAAAGATTATTTGTATGGGCAGGCCCACTACCTATTGCAAAAATTAAATTGGAATTCTGCATTTCTCAACCATTTGCTCTTCAAATAACGTTCAGAGATAGGCAACCAGGAACATAATTACCATTAATATGAGCTGATAGTCTGTTATAAACAGTGAAAGTCAGTCAAGTCAAATGCTCTGCCACAGCTGATTAAAACAAGAAAACTCAGCATGCAATATCTAATTAACTATGAAATTATGATTCAAGATGATTTTCATATCTATCAATCAAGAAAGATACAATACCTGGGCAAAGTTCAAGAAGAATAGTTGTTTGTGATTTAGGTCAAGTCCAGGAAGTAATTTTTCTTCACCATTCTTTTTAACATAATTTTGATAGGCCTAGGCAGTTAATGAAATAGAAACATGATGTTTATAATTTTCTAAATTTATGTATAATTCTGTGCAAAAGACCATGTAATCCAGTAATTAACCTTTTATATTGGGATCACCATAATAATCTATTTACATATGGCAACCTACAACTATTTCATGGATTAGAAAGAAAACCAGAATTCATTTACAAATGTTCTGAAAATGTCATTGATCAATAAATGTCAGTTGAATGAATGGATGACTTATATAAATGATAAAAAACTTATCTAAATGTTGTTCTATAGATAGATGGATAAGTCTTGCCAGTTGGGAGAATGGATTGGCAAGGGAGTCAGTCTGCAATTACCATATTTAGCTCAGTTACCACTCTTAGCAAAAAAGATTTACACCAGATTTTGAATGATTCATGCCAAAAGTCAAGGGATTCCTTAAGATCTCTTAAAAATAAGTACCCTACGATTCTAAGAATAAAGATGAGCAATTATTGTGGTACCCGGAAGACAGGGCAAAATAGACTGAACCTCAGTTACATTAGGAAGAAGGAATTTAGGTTACTTGAATGTCAGAAAATGTCCTTAGTTCTTAAAATTCTATGAATACCATTGAAAAATGTAGTTTTCCTCTACTAAACATATTTAAGGAATTTACAACAAACTTTCTGAGATGTGTTACTTCCAATTTAATACAAAGGAAAGTGGTCAGTTAGATAAGCAGAAGATATATTTCATTTCCTCCTCCTTGCCATTAACACAGATTTATTGAGTCTCTATTATGCAAAGATGCTAGGAACATGGGGAAGACTTGAGCCTGCTCCCTCCTAGGGAGCTCACAATCTAGCAACAGGACAGAGTATTAGATGCTATGATTTCATGTATAAAAATTATAATTTGCTTCATTATAATAAGTCTATACTTGTTTTAGGTGAAGGTCTTCATGGAAGTACCATCAACCCAGATTTTGGTTGCATTTTTACAGCAATGATTTTTAATCTGTCTGAATATTAGAAATAACTGTGGGAGTATTAATGGTGCCAATGCCTTCCACTTCCAGGCAAGATGGAGTCAGAGGGACTGGATTTACCTTCCTGCTGAAACAACCAAATGATGGACAAAATATATGAAACAATGGTATGCATAACACTGGACATCTGGCAAAAAAGAGAATGATCCCTCTGAGATGGTAAATAAGGTAAGCCCTATAATTGCCCCAGCTTACTGTCTTAAGCATTTCCAGGCTACAACATAGAGAAGGGAAACTCAACTGGAGCCCAAGGGTTGGCCTTAGTTGAGAAGGACCCGAGAGTTCAAAACACCAATGACAGGGTCCTAAAGAGGAGAAAGCTATACAGGAGAGGATCTCTAGAAATCAGATGGGCCCCTCAAGATTCACACAGTAGGGTCTTGCCTCAGCAGGGGAGAATAATTGTCCCTAGACTGAGCACTACCCTAGTCCCATCTAACAAGTTGTAAAAGCAAGTTTGATCCAGAAGGATCAAACCATTTCTGAGGAATTTAATCGTGTCTAAGAATAAAGCTCAAAATGTTTGTAGGAAAACAAAAATGTCTAGGACCCTCAAGGTAAAATGCACATTGCCTGGCATCTAGTCAAAATATTACCAGTCATTCAAAGGAGCATCAATCTACCATCCCCCAGGGTTCTGCTGGGACTCATTCTTTTGTAAACTTTGCAGGTAGCTTAATCTCCCAAACCACACATTTGGATCATCCATGGTCACTGCCAAGACACAGGCCCTCCCAGTCATCTCTCCCACACTGTTCTGAAGCTTCCCCTTTCCTGGCCCAATCACTGAGGCCCTCCCTCTCCCCTCTAACTCATACATTTCTATGGTGGACAAATAATCTTCCATCCTCATCCACTGCATAGAATATTACACACATCTTTGTCTTAGAGAAGTCTGGTTTTTCCTGGGGCACTTTATCCCCTGTACCTTCTCAAGCAGATGCTGCTCATTGGCCCAAATGTCAGCTACCTCAGGGTTGGAAGAAACACTCAAAACTACCCTCACTCCTTTTTTGTTGCTTCTAAGACCATTATTCTTCTACTATTTTGTGAAAATCTCCACTTTTTTTTTGTGCACATGGCATCAAATAGACCACCCTTTAATCCCTGCTCTAATCATCAAATAATGACATATTTTATGGAGGATTCACAGCTGTGTCTCCAACACTGAGAATAGTGCCAAATACACAGTAAAGTCCTCAACAAGTATTTGCTGAATGCAAGAATGAATGGAAGGCTAAATGAGATTCTAAGGGATGTTCCATCAATATACTCCTCTGGGTATAATAGTTTGGATGACTACAAGGCCATGTGTTGGAGCTATATCACTTCAGTCTCTAACTGCGTCGTTGTAACCGGACTGTGGTTTATGCTGATTATAGTTCCCAAATATTGCTTCACCTGCTGTGAAACTGAGGGTCTTATTTAGTACATTGATCAATGACTAAAATAATCCTTTTGATGAGGCACCTTTTCTAAAACATTTATTTCAGAACTTATTTCTTAGAAAAATGTTGCTTCCTCTGTGAAACTTGCATGTCTCCTCATTTTTGCTGATATAACATTCCAGGTTTCCTCTTCTCAGCCTCTCAGAAACCTAGACTGTTCAGCTCAATCATAACCATACTGCCCTTTCTGGTTAGCATACTTACCATCCCCTTTTCCCCCATGTATTTTTTACTTCCTATTCATTGTTCACTGCCTACATTATATGTGCCTTTTGCAAAAGGCTTTAAATGAATGATTAAATATGATAAATATATACTCCAATCACTAAAATGGGAAAAAATATTATTACTCACTCTGTATGCTTGGCCAATACCTCCATTATCAGCAATATTTTCTCCCAGTGTATTAATTCCATTGAGCTGTTAAAAAACAAAAGATGTTTAAAGATCCTTACCTGTATTTGGATTGTTAAGAAGGCATCGATAATGCACTTAAGATTGGATATATCTATTCTTCAAAAAGTTAAAAATAGAAATACCATATGATCCAGTAATTTCACTACTGGGTATTTACCCAGGGGAAATGAAAACACTAACTTGAAAAGATACATTTACTTACTGCAGCATTACATTAGCCAAGTCATGTAAGCAACCCAAGTGTCTATGGATAGACAAATGGATAAGGAAGAAGTGAAACATGGCAACACATATACACAATGGAATATTATACAATCATAAATAAAGAATGAGATAACATGGATGGACCTAGAGGGTATTATGCTAAGTGAAATAAGTCAGACTGAGAAAGACAAACACCATACGGCTCCATTCATAAATGGAATCTAAAAAAAGTGAATAAACAAACAAAAAGCAGAATCAAAACTATAAATACAGAGAACAAACTGATGGGTGCCGGAGGGGAAAGGGTGGGGTTTGGGTAAAATGGGTGAAGAGGAGACAGAGATATAGGCCTCCAGTTATGGAATGTGTAAGTCACGGGAATAAAAGCAGAGCATAAAGAATACAGTCAATGATACTGTAATAGCTGTAATGGGACAGATGGTAACTATACTTGTGAACATAGCACGATGTATAAACTTGTCAAATCATTAAATTGTACACCTGAAATTAAGGTAACATTGTGTGTCATCTATACTCAAATAAAATAAAAGCATCAATAAAAACAACAACAAAGATTGAATATATCTAAAACTTTTCAAGAGAATGTGAACATACATGCTGTCCACCTGCTAGGTCCCAGGAGAAGTTTCCATACTGGTACACCATGCATTGGGATTGGTCTTTAAAATTATTTGCCGACTGTTGAGTCCACCAGTCAACAAGGTCTCCATCCTTGTTAAAATTTCTGCCTGTAATATAATGATTTAAATAAAAAGGGAACTCATTACATCAAGAATTACAATAAGATATCTTTAATTCAAAAAGCAAGGACTGAAATACCACTGTGTGAGGGAACACTCAATTGGACAGGTAATGAGAGGAATTGCTCCCCTTTCTCATCCCGTGTTGATGAAACATGCACTGTGAGGGCCTGCTTTGCTGATGGGCCTTAGTATTGATCCAGGCTTTGTACCTACGTGGTTCCTGATATCTCAGCCAAGGCCACCAGCTAAGCCACTCCTGAAATCGTGCCTTGTTTCTCTTGGATGGTTTTCATATGGACCAAGTCTGTTTAATTTGATATTTTGAGATTGAAAAACACTCTTTTTGTTCTGCATTCATTTCCTATCTCAAAGCCCTCATGAGACACTGAGGACTCAGAGTTTCCCTCTACTTCAAGCACAAAGAAAGAGTCGTCCTTCCTCCTAGAGCTTTCCTGCTAAACCTAAATACCTCGATCTTTCCCTTTTTTGAGCTACAGTGGCATTTGTTAGATGCCATGTTTTAATACTTCATTTTATCATCCTTTTAAGTAGTTACTTATGATGTAGTGAATGAGAAGAGGGCTACAAAGATAAACTACTTGAACTCACATCCTGATTCCACTAATTTCCTAGCTTTGTAACTTCGAGCAAGTCTTTCATGCGCCTCTACTTTTTTCTATTAAAAAAAAATGGAAGTGGTATTAGTACCCACCTGAGAAAATTATTATATACTTGAATTGAGTTAATAGACATGTAGTAAGTCCTTTCCAAAATTGTACCCTTCTTGTCACCTTTTCTTTATATGGCATTAAAGTTTATTCTAGTTAAGGCTTAATTATTTTCTATTATTTTCTTCCTATCTTCTCTCCACTTGCAAACCAATTTTTGTCCTAGCTTCAACTATCACTTCCCTATGTATCTCATGTCTTTACTTCTATGCCTCTCAAATTTCGTCGAAACTCTAAATCTCTTTTTGCCATTTGAGGCAGCATATAAACATTTAAGTGTCCATTATTTGCAAAGTCCTGAATTAGGTAAAGGGTGCAAAAAAAAAAAAAAAAGGCCCTGTCTATTAGCAGTTTAAAAGTCTTACAGGCACCTTACTTTTTGATTTTATATCTGATTTTAAGACATGAATCCTGTCCTCTAGAAGTCCAGATAGATAATACGTAAACAATCATGAAATAAGACCAAACATTATCATTGGTGTTGACAAACATCACAGTGTTTTCTCAATGTGAATATTTATGTTATTCTGTCAGAGTGCAAAGCACACAGTGCTCATCTTACAACTAGACATTTCTGATCTTCTTAAGCAACAATTTAAAGGGAACGCTAAGAGTATGATTATTAGCCAATGATACCCTGATGATTAAATGTGTTCTTGTATTGATCAAGTATAATAACTCTATTCAGGTTTATTAGGATGTGTCTCAGCCAAAGGAAAGTGTCCACTGAACTTTACCATTGTCATCGAAGCCATGGGTGATTTCATGTCCTATGACCATGCCGATACCCCCGTAGTTCAACGAGTTAGACTGCTGGGCACTGAAGAAGGGGGGTTGCAGAATGCCAGCTGGGAAGACTACAAGGAAAGAAAATGGTTAAAGATGATCTGTGGCATTCTTCTTTGATGGCAGGCCTGGGCTGGGCTTTCTGCCTGCTGAGCTACACTTCCCAGTTTTGTCAGTTTCACTTAATTGTATACAAAAATCTTCTGTGATGAAACAAATGTAGGTCTTTTATGATTGATGACAACAAAGAGTTCATCCCAAAGCGGCACCATGATCTATGATTTATAATCACAATTCACTTTACAAACTCTGCTAAGATTGTTAGCAGAACTACGAGGAGTTTGGAGCTAGGGGAAATTATCATCTTCACTCAGAAGGACTTTTCCCCACAGCAAATATTTGGGAGAAACAGTTACTTAATAACACAAATACTACTTTTTTAAAAAAAATAACACAAGTATCATTTTTAATGTCATCTCTAACATTTTATCCATCTACAATAGCTTGTTAAATAAACAGAACTACTCAATCGGAGGCATCCCCCAACCACATTGCCCTATGTTATTTTCAACAAGGCATCTATGGCTATTTATTTCCTCATTTTTGGTTGTTGTCTTTCTTATCATCCTCACCTGCTCCAGCACCTCAAATATCAGTCCTTTGAGAGCAGACATTTGTGTGTCTAAATGTATATTTGTTTGTTTATTTGTTGAGTCCATTTGTTTTTTTTACTCATTATGTCCAGCACCTAAAGCTAGAATGATGCCTGGAACACAATAGGTGCTTAGGAAATATGTTGATAGGTGAATAATCAACGATAAATGAGTGAGCAAATAAATTTACCATGGTGTCCCAGAGACTACTGAATAAATAAATCACCTATTTTTTATGTCTACGCTGACATCTGCATTAACTTAGCTAGCTTTCTACACTTAGATGTCTCACAAACTTTAAATTTCATGTGTCAAACATCAAACTCATCATTTTCTCTTCTAAGCCATCACTCTCTTGACTTTATTTCTACTAGTGGCATTTGAAGGGTCTCAATCACACGACATGAACATTTTCTACTTCTCTTACATACCTATTTTTTTATTTTTTAGGTATTTTATGTATTTGTTTTTTACCAAGTCTTACACCGTCTACTTAGGAAAAGACCAGGTCATGTACCTTCCTTCTAGGAGCATCTCTTGTGTTTATTTCCTCCTATCAGTCTCATTGCCATCATCCCACCTCCTATTATCATTCTTTGTCTTAAGAATTACTTGATTTCCTACATGATCTTTCCATTTCCTGTCTCACCCAACTATAACCTATCCTAAATCTAATCCATCCTGCAGCCAGATTAAAGTGTAACTTTGGTCATTATCACTCCCTTCTAAAAAGCCTTCCAAAGGATGGCTGTGATGCTTTCTAACTAAATACAGCATCTTCTTCCTGACCTTTGACTCCGTGGTCCTCTTCTACTTCATCTCTCTCATGCCCTCTCCTCTGCTCATAATGCTCATAACTTAGCAATTTCATCTTTCATGTTTTAAAATTCTAGTATCTACTGAATTATGTTCTGTAATAAAAAAAAATCTTTAGCATCAACACCTATTGCATATAAAGCCCTAAGGGATCACTATGTGGGACTCCAAGAACACAAGAGAAGGGCCCTGACCTTAAGAAATCTAAGATCGAGTTCACATAGTAGCAAATGTTGTTTCTTTATCTTTCAGGTGGGGAGAATATGGCTGAGCCTGGCATGGATTTCAAAGATAAATATTAGATGTTTACAGAGGAGACTTTAAAAATATGCTGGACAATTTAAGTGCTCTTCAGAACTTAAAAAAAAATCTGGAAAGTTGCCATAACATCCAAATGACAAAATAATTAGAAAATAAATATTGCTGCCCTTGGAGGATTTTGATGAAAGTTATACCTCACATATAGCTGCCTGAGTTATCAACAGTGCCAAGAAATTATTTTTAGCTTAACGTATTAAAATTATGTGCAGTACTTTATTAACTTAAAGTGAATACTATCTCCCACACTATGTACTTTGATTAAAATCCACTTTTTATATAAAATGTTCTTATGAAACGTGCTATCAAGACTAAACATTAACTGTAAAGATCCTGCTGCTTTAATTACATCCTGATATGTCATTCTTCAGGCAAGTGATAAGATTTTTTTCTAAAGATTTCATTTATTTATTTGAGAGAGAGAGAATGAGAGATAGAGAGCATGAGAGGGAAGAGGGTCAGAGGGAGAAGCTGACTCCCTGCTGAGCAGGAGCCCGATGTGGGACTCGATCCCGGGACTCCAGGATCATGACCTGAGCCGAAGGCAGTCACTTAACCAACTGAGCCACCCAGGCGCCCCAAGTGATAAGATTTTTATGGCTCATATTAAATACTAGCCTTCAAGTTCAGCTTTGCAAATTATGATTTCTCCTTTTACACTGTCAGCTAAATCTCAGTGATGAGGATTTTCCCCATTAGCCAATTGCTGTTACTAGTAGACTTCATAACTTGATAACAACCAACAGCTTAGTTGTACATTTTTTATGTTCATGATTGTCAGCAAGTTAGTTAATTAAATAAGTCATTGGTCCATGAAACAAAAAATTATGTTTCTTCCTATCTCCCATGCCCTCACTTCCCGGGTTTAGTTTTTTAAGGCTGCAAACAATTCAATTTTAGAATCTTTGATATAAAGTTAGATGACATCAGGTAAAATCAATTTTGGGTGGAAAAAGTTAAATATTATTTTTTACATTAAATGGATATCAATATGTTTGGAAACATTTGCTCTTGATTTTCAAGTCTGAAAATAAGATTCCTAAGAACAAGTAAGGTAACTTTACAAAATTTAATTATTTCAAGGTAGTCATACACCACCCAGGCTGAATACACTAAATAATCCATAGAAGGTTTCTGAAGCTCTATGGAACAAATGTGTGGGGAATAAGAGACAGTGAATTAAACACTTTCGGTATGCCTTCCTGTCTGGGAAATTGATTTTTTTTTTTTAATTGACGTGAAGTGGCAGGGGTGCATAAAATTTAGAATATAGCCTATCTGTGTGAGTTATAACAAAAAGTGGTTGGAATTGAATTAAAAAGAAGAAATTATTAATATGAATAACTCCTTATATGATAATAAAACAAGTTCTTTTTTGCCATAACATAGAAAGGCCAATCCCATGAGAAATTGCATGTGATCTAATTTAAGGTATTTGTGTGAGGATGGAAGGGTCATTTGTGAGACATATGCTATTTTTTTTTAAAGATTTTATTTATTTATTTGAGAGAGAGCACAAGTTGGCGGAGAGGTAGAGGGAGAAGTAGACTCCCCACCAAGCAGGGAGCCCGATTCGGGGCTCAATCCCTGAACTCTGGGTTCACGATCCAAGCCAAAGGCAGAGCTTAACCGACTGAGCCACCCAGGCATCCCGAGACATATGCTATTCTATACCAATTCTAATTCTATAATGCATCATATCAAAATTAAAAGTTGTATGTATGTAAACAGACACACACACACACGCATAGCCACAAACTCACTTTTCTTTTGAAGGATTTCTTTCTTTTTTAAATTAAAAAAAATTTTTTTATTGACATATAATGTATTATTTTTTTCAGAGGTACAGGTCTGTGATTCAACAGTCTTACACAATTCACAGCGTTCACAATAGCCATACCCTCCCCAATGTCTATCACCCAGCCACCCCATCCCTCCCACCCCCCACCACTCCAGCAACCCTCAGTTTGTTTCCTGAGATTAAGAAGAAAGATGAAGGTCTGGATCTTCAATTACTTTTATTTAAGACAATCCCCACTTTGAAGATTTAAAAGAATTCTCAAAGAGAAAATGTACACGTCAAAGATTTCTTGTCTTGCATGACACTTTCCCCTCTTCTGAACTGCTGTTATTAGCAGATAAGCATATGAAAAGACTTTAACAATTTTTCAGATTTCGAATTTCTATCTGATACATTTATCTTGAGAGTCTTTAAAAGGTCTTTCTTATTAAGAATGCTTATTGTAGCCAATTCTTGATTATTCAGAGGATAACTATTTTGTGAAATGTTGGGCCACTTTTACCTTCTTTTTCCTTTTGCCATGTGCTTCTTTGGTTTGAGGGTATTAAGTTCAAACTGAGAACATTCCCTGGTCTTCTCTGATCAGGGAATCTCTGAGGTGAACCAATTTTGAGCTGGCTCCAGGGATATGGGGTAATTCAGAACCAAGCAAGTTACTGTCTTGATCTAAACTGTGTGGATCTGCTCTACAGAGGGGCTGAAGGGATGAACCCCTACTGAGGGTCTATATGGGTCTTCTTGTTGGAATGAATCAGTATCAGGTCTGATAGGATCCAGGGTCCTTCCTGAGCTGGATTAAAATGAAGCTATATCCCTTAGTCTATCCTAATACAGAACAAAGGCCAGGCTGTCTCCCTTTGCCTTGGAATTCCATTAAAAAAGGTCATTATCCTGTTTAAGTTCAAGTCCAGAATCATCTTACACTGACAGAACTACTGAATATCAAAAAGAAGGCTTCAAAGTGGGGGCGCCTGGGTGGCTCCGTCAGTTAAGCCTCAGACTCTTGATTTCGGCTCAGGTCATGATCTCAGGGTCATGAGATCAAGCCCTGCTGTGCTGGGTGTGGAGCCTGCTTAAGATTCTTTCTGTCCCTCCCCTCGACTCCCTGCCTCCCACCCCCACACACGTGTGCGAACATGCATGCTCTCTCTCTTTCTCAAAGAACAAAACAAAAAACAAAGGGAAGCCTCTGCAGAGAGAAAGATGCTTCTAAGAAAGGGTCTGAATGGTTTCTGGGAATACATTGCAAAAGATAGACTGCACGGGTTCTGAGTTGATCATTAAACAGGCGCTGGTCTGAGTTTAGGTAATCATTGCACTAGCTAGGAAATGTATTAGCTTAGACTTTGAGCTAATTGGTTTTGATAGGTGCACATGCCTTCCTTATTATTTATATGTTATATAAACAAACTTTTCTGATTATTTTATATAATTCATTTTCATGTCATGAACCAAAATAAATTCCAGATGGATTAAAGATTCATTTAAAAAATAAAGACCATAAAAATACTAGAAGAAAATGTAGATAGTTTCTTACTTTAACTCTTCCTAGGTTTAAAAGCAATGGGGAAAGCTACAATCAAACTTTAAAATAAAATAAAGGTCATAATTTCTTTTAAAATTTGTATGAAAAATCTAGCAGGATTTTTCATCATTTCTAATCTAATCTAATTAGTAACAGAATTCATGAAAAATTGAGGTTCAGGGCAGACTCTGAGATGTTTACTTTAGAATAATGCTGAAATTATCTTCCCTTTTGATTCCTGATTGCACTTAGAAATGAAGGGCTGAACTAGGTGCACCCGGAGAAGCTGATTGTAGGGTTTGTTTAGTATACCCTCGGTAGTACTGAAACTGTTGGGTGCCTTTCTACATATTTAAAATCCTTGGGAAAAAACGGGTCTAGCTATGTAATGCTTAAGAAAGAATTTAAAGATCTCAAGGTCTTCCCAGGAAGAGAATCAATATATCTTTGTTATAGTAGGCCATTTAGTTATTCATTATATCATTCACTCAAGTATTAATTTCTACAGATTCCTATAGTATTACTATTAGTGAGCATATATTTTTTTCTTTTTTTATTAAAAGTAGTTAAGTAAATGCAATCTCACACGGTTCAACCTAATATAACCGACTTTTCAACTTTCTGAGACATTTGGAGTTGTCTAGAAAAATAGGTGATACAGATCAGGACCATCTCCACCAGAGCCAGCTTACAGAATTGCCAGGAGAACTGGATCTCTGCAAAGCTGGTTCTTGGAACCTTAAACCCTTTAAGATTTTGATGCTTAAGGAGTCCTAAAGTCAATATAACTTAATGGAGTTATAAGAGATGTTTAAAAAGTATTTAGAAATAAAATAAAAGCACTTAGACATAAGATAAACCACTTAGCCACAAATGAGAACATTGCAAAAGAAAGAAAATCACTTAATGTAATTTGTACTAACTTAAAATTTGCTACTATAGTGAAATGAGGTACATGGATGCATTTACTTTCAAGGAGTATATTCAATAAATCAGTAATTCAGCCTCAGCTGTGCTTTTATGGGGAGTACTATAAATTGGACATGCAATGCACTACAAGTTGGTAACAACAGAGGCATATTAAAGAATTATTTAGGAATAGGCCTTACCTATCTGATTTCTGCCTGAAGAGTAAAATGCATTGACTACAGCTGCTCCGCTTATCCACCTATGGAAAACATAAGAACTCGTTACAGATTATACTATTAGTATCTGATTCAATCTGCTCACCACAATAAAAGCATTATTACTATTCCAAGATGAATCTTAACTTTCTGTGTGAAATATGATCAACAAATTAATATTAGCTCACTAGGTGAGATATCTCATTTGAAAGTATTTCTACTTCTTGAAAAATCAGAATATATCCAGGTCTACAATCCATCACCTCACTTGTATGAATTTTTGTGGAAGCAAACCCATTCAGATGTATCTTTTTGGAAATTGCAAATGGATTGACATTATATTGAAATATGTTTACCTTTATGTTCCTAATACTAGGTAAGTATACCAACAATTCTGGAGCAGTTGACAGAATATTGAAATTCAAGTTGTTAAAACTTCAGATTCAAGTATAAATTTTTCTTAATTTCCTAGTTTATTTTGACACTGAGATATCCCCTTGTCAGGTAGTTAGTTTCGGGTAATCTGTCTCTGATTACTGCCATCTTAAGTTTTTTTTTTTTTTTAATGCAGCATTCCAGCTAATTGAGCAAAGGTATACATTTGTATGAAAACTGCAAAATGAAATCCAGGTTGTTCATAAGTAGATTTGTCTGTCTGTCTGTAGGTGCCAACGTTCCCATGTCTTTCTGCTCAGATGTTATGATGATGGCATAACAATAATCATTGTTGGAATATTACTCAGCCTTACAAAAGAATGAGATCGTACTATTTGTGGCAACATAGATTAGCCTAGAGAGTATTATGCTAAGTGAAAGATGTCAAGCAGAGAAAGGCAAATACCACATGATTTCACTTATATGTGGAATCTAAAAAACAAAACAAATGAACAAACAAAAAGCAAAAACAGACTCATAAATACAGAGAACCGACTGGCGATTGCCAGAGAGGAGGGGTGTGGGGGCATGAGCAAAATGGGTGAAGGGGAGTGGGAGGTATAGACTTCCAGTTATGGAATGAGTAAGTCACAGGGATGAAAGGCACAGCACAGGGAATATAGTCAGTGGTATTACAATAGGGTTCTATGATGACAGATGGCAGCTACACTTGTGGTGAGCATAGCATAATGCATAGAGTTGCAGAATCATTGTGTTGTACACCTGAAATTAATGTAACATAGTATGTCAACCATACTTCAATAAAATAAAAAACAAAATCATTGTTATGCACCTTTTTGCAACAGGAGTAATATCCCCATCTTAATGGACCATTACATATATTTTTATACAGTCAATGAAAAATGTACAATTCTTGACTTCAGATAACCTCTTAAATGTCAGCACACATGTATACACTTAAGACAATCCTATATTATTAGCTAATGGCTTCATTGTAGTTATACCACCTTCAGGACAACAATTAATGGGCAATTATTATCCTACTTATTGAAGGAGTTTACAGTAATCAGTACAATGAGATTAAATCAGAACTGTTTCCAGACCCTGCTTTGCAAGGTAAGCAGTACAAAGTCAGCTGCCCATGTCAGCATTTTAGCTACAATTTCAGTAACTATTGTGGGATGTCAAATGGGAGTCTTATTTTGATCTCTCAAAAAGAACTGAGAGAGGGCCACATATAACTGATAAATTCTAATTAAGTATGGGCTTTATCTCCAATAACATGATGAAGACATTCATATAAAAAATTGGGGAATTAAAAAAAATCCAGATAACATTTCTGTGAATTTTTCTTCAGAAAGAAAATAAGTTTGAAGACAGAGGGGAGATGGTTGATCAATGTGTTTCTTTAGTTTGATGTCACTGTCATTTTAAAAAGAGAAGAATATTTTCAAACAGGATGGTGTGACTGATACAGCAGTTTGTCCCAATTTCATCACAGCTGAGTCATCAGTATTTTAATTTCTTGCAGGTTGAGGATTACAAGCATATAATTGTATTTATTTTAATTCAACTCTACTCAATTTCCACATGATTTGTGACGACTCACAACAAAAATATGCAAACCCGGGGGTGGTAAGACTAAAATCAAGAGATCAGGAACTATACAGAACAAGTAGATTTTGTTTGCGTGACCAAAAAGCATTACAAAAGGAAATACTTATATAAGTAAAAATCATGATCAGGAAAAATGATTTATCAGGACTATGTTTACCTATATTCACAGAGTTATTATGACTTAGGTTCAAGTATGGTTCTAAGTTGTCTGGCAGGAGGGACAAAATGGAATATGTGCTCATGCTCCCCGTGAGGAGAAACAGCATTCCTTACAGTGACTCTTTAGAAAGGCATTTCTGATGTGTCCTCAACATTTTGATAGCAAATATGGCAGCAGATTTTATGCATAAATAGCTTAAAATTATTAATTTTAATTGTTATAAAATTGATTTGACATGTTTCCAGATCTCAGTTGTTTTAAGGTTCAGTTTCTCCATTATGAACTGATTTAGTAACAGTATACTCTGCATGGACTCTTACAGGTAATCACAAATAATAGGCAAACTGGTTCTGAACTCAGGCATACGCTAAAAAGGAAAGACACAATGTGCCAATCCAAAATGTGTTCTTAAAATAAGTAGAGTACAGAGGGAAGGAGTTAGATATATGAAACTAATGTTTCACACAACAACAGAACTCAAAAGCAGGGCATAGATGAAGTTTATACACCCTTTTCATGTTTATTCCTTTTGTAAAAATAAATGTCATACCTTTGTTTTAGTGCTTTTCTGCTCTTCTATTACCGTGAGGGGTTTAAGATTGCATTTTGATTCATGTTTATAACTTTCCAGGAGGGAGTGTTTTACATATTAAAATGTCCACGGTGAGTTATACTTTCAAGAAAATACGAAGCTATTTATGACCACAGAACTCTCAAATAAAATTAGAATTATGGTGGTTAGTTCACAGAGCACGGGTGTGTAGTGTTTGCCTTTTCTTCCTTGAGAACTTTCACCATGCATCATCAGACCACCACCCCTGGGTGAGTACCCAGATTCAAAAGCACAGAGCATACTGTTCCTGGGAATGACAGGAACCTATAGTACTATGATCGGACCATTACATCTTTTTTTTTTTTTTAAGATTTATTTATTTATTTGAGAGCGAGAGCGAGAGAGAGAGAGCGCATGCGTGTGAGTGAGGGGTGGGGCAGAGGGAGAGGGAGAGAATCCTTAAGCAGACTCCCTGTTGAGCGGGGAGCCAGGACACAGGGCTCTATCCCAGGACCCTGAGATCATGACCTGAGCTAAAACCAAGAGGCAGCCACTTAACAGGCTGATCCACCCAGGGTGCACCCCTGGATCATTACATCTTAAATAAAATGATGATAACAGCTAGAGGTTCAATGTCTAATACGTCTGGTCAATCATGAAATATCTCATTACGTTACAGTAAAAGCTAAATTAGGGCAAAGAAAATATTTTTCAAGTTAAATGGTGATGTAACAAAAACTATAAGTTATTCTGATTTGGATGCAGCCCAAAGTTTCGGGAAAAGCTTCCATTTATGGGACACAGAAATTTGATGCTAAATAGCAGCACAGAAAAGAGAAACTGCACGACAGAAGAGAAAACCAAATGGAGGTGATTCTCGCCCTAAAATACTGGAAAGTGCAGGTTACTTGAGAATACCTTTCAAGTCCAGACTGGAGGCCAGACACTAGCAGCCTCCTGGAGCAGGTATCAAACCCAAGAGATGAAGTAGTACCCTGTTCTTTGATTTTTCTTCCAGCCTCCCATGGTCTCTGTGTGTAGGGGTTTGGGTGTATGTGGTGTTCAGTGAGGAATAGGAAAGCAAGAAAGAGGAGAACTTTATTTTTAATTTTGGAGCCATAATTTTGTCAGGTGAACTGATTCTTGTTTGGAGGCATTCAACAGAACAAAGAAGGGCCCCTATAAGTAGCATGGCCCTCAAAGCTGAGCTAACAGTGTGGATGGGAAATACAACTGAAATACCCTTGAGAGGGGGACCAGGTGTTTCTCTTCTATCTCTTATTACCCTGAAGAAGCCAGGAGGTGAGGAAATGAAAGCACAAAGACATCATTTTTACAGCAAGGAAAAAAGGCAGAAGTCGACAGCCTGATCCTGCAGACTTTTGGATGTAATAAACCCACTGGATTGCAAAAGCACCTGGAGTAAAACGCCTCTTTTACCCACTCATGTGTAACTTTCAAACTTAAAACAACAAAATTGTTAATGCCCCTTTCCCTAAAAGCGTTCAGTTTCCCAGCATCTAGTGGTCCCAGAGCAAGTCCTTTAAAATCAGCAGTACAAAACAATGATTTTCTCTATTTCCCTCAAGTACTGGTGGAAAGGAGAATTCTCATTTTGCAACTGCAGTAACCACTGTAACCCTTTACATTTATTCATATTCTCTCACCAAGCCTTCAGAGTTTCCTAGATACCATCCATCTTTCAAGCCAGTCATAGAAGACAGATGACACCTCCAGTTTTCAGGTATAGAAACTAAGGCACAGCATGTTTTTCTGACTTTTTCCTAATACACTTACAAAGTGATACAATTCGGAAAGGCATATGTAAACTAAAGGGAAAGGGGAGCCTCTCATCTTCCGCTCCAGCTCAGTACGATGATGAATGCCATTTCCTTGCCAAACTCTTTAAAATATAAGTGCTCATTTTTATTTACTTATCTTCAATATACAAAACTCACTTTTATTTATATACACTAGCAATGAACAGTTCAAAAAGGAATTAAGAAAACAATTCCATTGACTAGAATCAGCATGCTGTACATTACATCCCTATGACTAATTATTTTATAACTGGAAGTTTATACATCTTGATCCCCTCTACCTCTATTACCCACCCTCAAACCACCCTCTGCCACCCTGGCAAGTACCATTCTGTTTTATGTATCTATGAGTTTTGTTTGTTCATTTGTTTTTTAGGTTCCACATATAAGGGAAATCATACAGTATCTGTTTTTCTCTATCTGCCTCATTTCCCTTAGCATAATACCATCAAATTCCATCCACATTGTCAGAAATGGCAAGATTTCGCTCTTTTTTATGGCTGAGTAGTATTCCATTGTGTATATGTGTGTGTGTGTGTGTGTGTGTATGATGTATATGTATAAATATATATATATATATATATATCTCACATCTTCTGTATCCATTCATCCATCAATGAACACTTAGGTTGTTTCCATATCTTAGCTATTGTAAATAATGCTGCAATAGATATAAGGAGTGCATATATCTTTCTAAATTAGTGTTATTATTTTCTTTGAATAAATACCAAGAATTGGAATTGCTGGATCATATGGTAGAGTTCCATGTGTACTTTTAGGAAACGCTATACTGTTTTCCACAGTGGCTGCACAAATTTATATTTTCACTAATAGTGCACAAGAGTTCTCCGGACAACACTTATTTTTTCTTTTTGGCAATCATCATTCTAATAGGTGGAGGTAATATCTCATTGTGATTGATTTGCATTTCCCTGATTAGTAACATTGAGCATCATTTCATGTGCCTGTTAGCCATCTTGTAGGTCTTCTTTGGAAAAATGTTTATTCAGATCCTCTGCCCATTTTTTAATTGGATTGTGGTATATACATAGACACACACACACATATACACACACATATATATGTGTGTGTGTGTGTGTATGTATTTTGGATATTAACCTCTTATTGTATATATGATTTGCAAATATATTCCCCCATTCAGTAGGTGACTTTTGTTGAGTTAATGGTTTCCTTTGCAGAAGCTTTTAATCTGATGTAGTCCCACTGTTTATTTTTGCTTTTGGAGTCAGATCCAAGAAAATCATTCCCAAGACCAATGTCCAGGTTTACTGCCTAGGTTTTCTTCTAGGAATTTTAAGGGTTTCAGGTCCTACATTGAAGTCTTTAATCTATTTTGAGGTAATTTTTGTGTATGGTATATTTCTCTAGTTTTATTCTTTTGCATGTGGCCAGTTTTCCCAATACAATTTATTGAAGAGATTATCCTTCCCAGTATATTCTTGCCTCTTCTGTCATATATTAACTACCATATATGTGTGGATTTATTTCTGGGCTCCCTGTTGTTCCATTGATCTATGTATCTGTTCTTGGGCCAATACCATACTTTTTTTTTTATTGCTATACCTTTGTAATATAGTTGGATATTAGGGAGCATGATACCTCCAGCTTTTATCTTCTCTCTCAAGATTGCTTTGGTGATTTGGGATCTTTTGTGTTTTCTGTACAAACTTTAGGATCTTGTTCTGTTTCTGTGAAAAATACCTTTGGAATTTTGATAAGGATTGCATTGAACCTGTAGATTGCTTTGGTAATACGGACATCTTAACACTATTAATTCTTCCAATCCAGGGGTATGGAATATCCTTCCATTTATTTGTGTCTTCTTCAATTTCTGTCATCCATGTTTTTTTGGTGTACAGGTCTTTCACCTCCATTTCTCTCCTGAGTTTGGTGACATCTTTAAAACCATTACTTTTAACTCTTTATCAGATAAGTTAGTTATCTCCATTTCACTACAATTTTTTTCCTGAAGTCTTAACTTGTGCTTTCATTTGGAACATATTCCTCTGATTTCTCATTTTGTTTGACTCTTTCTGTTTGTTTCTATGTATTAGGCAAAAAACTGTTGAAGGAGTGGTCTTGCGTAGGAAAGGAACCTTATCTTTCAACTTTGCCCTAAGTCTTTGTTGCCTCTCAAGCTTTGCAATTGTCAAAGCAACCTGATTTATTCGTCATAGGTCCCAGTTGTTGATAGTGTGCCAAGATGTGTCAGTGCTCCAAAGAGTGGAATCTCTTTAGTACCCAGTTTCAGGTTGATTGGAAGGCCCTCAGGCAGCAATATCTGAAGTGTGCAAGTATATACAGTTTTGAGGGACTACAATCATAAACCCTGCTGGCCTCCAGACCAAGTGATCTGCAAGTGTCTCTGGGTTATAGTTATAAAAATTGGTACTTCAGAAGAGTGTATAAGCTCCTTTTTGGGAGGTACTGGGGAGATGTAGTGCGGCTGAGGGAGAGCACAAAGATGGTGTCCTCCAGCCTACATTCTCTGAGAGCGCCTCCATAGCCTCTAGATTTGTGGCAAACTTGAAATCTGCCGCTCAGACTGAAGCTCCACGACAACAGATCTTTTTATAGAAATACTGGACGTGTGTTTCAACCTGCCGTCTGTGTAGTGCCCTGAGGGTGCTTGCCTGCCAAAAACCATCTCTCAAATTGTTACAGTCCTATGGAATCCAGGAACACAAGCCCCTTGGCCACCAGAGCCAGTTAATTAAGGAACACCTCTGTGTTTCCTGCGTGCACTCGCTGGTTTCAGCAAGGCAGCAGAATAGCACAGAGTGAGGCACTCTTGCATATGCTATCAAGGTAGAGAGAGCAAAACTAGTACCCACCCCTGCCTCTGTCCCCACAGAGTCCCAACAGGCCAATGCCCTTAACAGATGCATTAAGATTAGCAAATGAATTTCCTTCACGTATAGTCTAGGCCCTTTTCAAACTGCTACTTTTGTGCTGGTCCCTGGAGTGAATTGAGTCTGCAGGTGAGCCCTTTAAAAGAGTTATCTCCATTCTCTCCACCCCTTTGCATCTCTTGGATTTGAATCCCATTAGTTTTCACAGGCAACATCTCTCCATTGCAGGTCTCATGGGTTGGGGTGCCTGAGGTGGGGAACAAACTCCTCACTCCTCAGGAGGAAGCTCTGAATTTATGAAATCCCTCCTGATTGTGGGTCACCGTACCAGGGATGGGTTTCTGGCAAGGCCACCTATCTGCCTCTCCCACCCATCTCAATTTGGGCCTTTTACTGTTTGTCATAAAGAAACTATTCAGCTAGTTTCCAGGTCTTTATCAGAGGGAATTGTTCTATATATAGCTGTAGATTCAGTGTGTACATGGAAGGAAGTGAGTTCAGGATCTTCCTATGCCACCATCTTGGACTGCCCCTTTGAAAGTGCTCCTTTTAAAATTGCCTCACAAAAGAGCCTAGATGTCCATCAACAGATGAATGGATAAAGAAAATGTGGTATATGTACACAATGGAATATTATGCAGCCATCAAAAAATGAAATCTTGCCATTTGTAATGAAGTGGATGGAACTAGAGGGTATTATTATGCTAAGCGAAATAAGTCAATCAGAGAAAAACAATTATCATATGATCTCACTGATATGAGGAATTTGAGAAACAAGAGAAAGGATCATAGGGGAAGGGAAGGAAAAATGAAACAAGATGAAACCAGAGAGGGAGACCAACCATAAGAAACTCTTAATCTCAGGAAACAAACTGAGAGTTGCTGAAGTGCAGGGGGGTGGGAGGGTTGGGGTGGCTGGGTGATGGATACTGGGGAGGGTATGTGCTATGGTGAGCACTGTGAATTGTGTAAGACTGATGAATCACAGACCTGTACCACTGAAACAAATAATACATTATATGTTAATAAATAAATAAATAAATAATAAAATTGCCTCACACTTAGGTTTCCCCCTTACCCTAATACACTTCAGTATGCAACGTCTATGCTACATGAAGTCTTTCTAGAAGACCCATCATGACCAGACTAAAACAACAGCTACTATTTAATGAACACCTAAGTTATATGACAGGCACATTATGCGATATATAATACAACCACCTGATAAGGCAGAAATAGATGTTATTTTCCTCAGTTTGTAAAGGAATCTTTGATGCTCAGAGATATTATGCAGGTTGTCGAAATTTACACAGTAAGTGTCAGAGCAAGAATCTTAACCCAGGGCCACCCACTCTGTCTAACTCCCACATTCCACCATCCCCCCATCCCTAACCTGACTGCAAAGCACAAGCTCTTTCCACTGTTCCATAAAGGGCAGTATTTTTTACCCAAAGGTAAAAGCACAGTAGGACCAAAGGGTCCCATTAAACTATTCATTGTTGTTTCATAAGAGTTGTTAACATAACTGAAGTACTCTGACTCCTATTCTTACATGACATTGGGAGAATCCACTTCTCTTTCAACCAAATGCAACAGAAATCACTAACCTGGTTTTCCCCCCTAGAAGTCAACCAATTGCATGTGGTTCTAAGTTTGGCAACAAGGCACAAACTTGTACATTTATATGCACAGATGTATGGCACCTTCACTTATGTGATATACCAAATTCAGAGAAATTCCCAAACTGGGAAATATATGGGTGGGTGGATCACTTCTGTCAGAATTTTCTTTCTTTTTTTATAAAAATATTTTATTTATTTATTTGACAGAGAGAGACACTGCAAGAGAAGGAACACAAGTAGGGAGAGTGGGTGAGGGAGAAGCAGGCTTCCCACTGAGCAGGGAGACCAATGCGGGGCTCGATCCCAGGACCATGTGACCACGACCTGAGCCAAAGGCAGATGCTTAACGACTGAGCCACCCAGGCACCCCTGTCAGAATTTTCTTTTGGTGACTTTTTTCCTGATTTAGAATAATCTTGTGATCTTTCAGGAAAGAACTGAAACTTCTTCCATCCCATATAACCCTTAGCAATGATATAACTTGACATTATTGTCTGTCTAGCTCTATTAGACAGTAACTCCATGAAGGCAGTGATGTTCTTTTTTTAAAAATTGTAGTAAGAACATGTACCAGAAGATCTATCTTTTTAACACATTTTACCACATTGAAGTATACATTATTGTAAACTGTAGATACAATGCTGTACAGAAGATCTCTAGAGGTTATTCATCTTGCTTAAGTTAAACTTTATACCTGCTGATTAGTAACCGCCCTCTCCTCCAGTCCCTGGTGATCACAATTCCATTCTTTGATTTTATGAATTTGGCTCTTTTAGATATCTCATATAAGTGGAATCATGCAGTATTTGGTTTTGCCTGTCTGGCTTATTTCATTTGGCATAATGTCCTCATGTTCATCCATGTTGCTGTATATTGCAGAGTCTCCTTCTCTTTAAAGGCTAACTGGTATTCCATTGTTCGCATATACTACCTTTTCTTTATTCATTCATCTGTCAATGGAAACAAGTTGTTTCCACATCTTAGCTGTTATGAATGGTGTAATAAACATGGGAGGGCAAATATCCCTTAGAGATACTGATTTCAATTCTTTTGGATATATATTTAGAAGGGGGCTTGCTGGGTCATACAGTAGTTCTATTCTAATTTTTTGAGGAAACCCATACTGTTTTCCATAGCAACTGCACCACTTTGCATTCCTACCAATGGTGTGCAAGGGCTCCAATTTCTCCACATCCTTTACCAATACTTGTCTTTTTTGTTTGTTTTATCATGATCATCCTGACAGCAGTGATGTATTAGCTCACTGTGATTTTGACCTGCCTTTCCCTGATGACTAGTGATGTTGAGCATCTTTTCATGTGTCTGTTGGCCATTTGTATGTCTTCTTTGGAGAAATGTCTATTCAAGCCCTTAGCCTATTTTTAAATTGGCTTATTGCTTTTGTCGTTATTGAGTTTTAGAAGTTCCTTATATGTTTTGGAGATTAACATCTTACCAGAAATATGATTTGCCCTATTTTCTCCCACTTCATAGGCTGCTTTTTCATTCTGTTCATTATTTCCTTTGCTGTGCAAAAACTCTTTGGTTTGATATAGTCTCACTTGTTTATTTCACGCTGCGTTCTCAATTGTATCTCTAGGGCTTAGAACAGTTTAGGGAACATGAGAGGCACTCAATGTGTCCTCCAAGAGAGATGACCCTCTCATCCTGGGATGCTGGAGGGGGGAAGGCACTAGGCCTAGGTGAGGCACTGCTGCTATGCAGGCTGTAGAGAGCCATGGCCACCAAGAACCATGCACCAACTGAACATCATCCCCTCAAGATGGTGCACCAGTGTAAAGATTCCAGAATTCTTTTGCAAAATTCTCCTAGTTTAAAACTTCATTCTTTAAATTATTTAATTGCCCTCTCTATTTCCCCTTCCCCTCTAAAAACAAAACCAAACCAAACCTTCCTTGGATGCTAATTAAAAAAGCAGAAATGGGGGCACCTGGGTGGCTCAGTCGGTTAAGCGTCTGCCTTCAGCTCAGGTCATGATCCTGGGGTCCTGGGATTGAGACCTGCATTGGGCTCCCTGCTCAGTGGGGAGTCTCCTTCTCCCTCTCCCCCAGCTCATGCTCTCTTTCTCTCTCAAATAAATAAATAAATAAATAAATAAAATCCTAAAAAAAAAAAAAGCAGAAATGTTTTACCCCTATCATGATGAGCACTAAGTAATGTACAGAATGGCTGAATCACTATACTGTAAAACCTGAAACGAATATAACACTGTATGTTAACTATACTGGAATTAAAACAAAAAAACTTAATTAAAAAAAAAAAGCAGAAATGTTTTTACTACTAAAATGTGTTTTGCTTATGGTCCCAAAACACACTGTAAAAGCACAAAGCCTGTCAGTTTAATGGGAGCATAAAAGATTGGAAATCTAAAATTTTAATCTATTACAACATGTGTAGAACATGAGCATTCCAAGGCTGATACTGACATGGGGAAGTAGAATGATTTGTCCAAGTTTGGTCTAGCTGTTATTCTGTCTTTCTGGCTCAGTAATACTTGATGAGCCAAATAATCTTTTTTGTAAATCTTCCCCACATATCTATGCTCATGGAGATTCATTTGTGTCTCAAGTTTCCAGCACTCTGCACACCCACCCTGGACAGTTCCTATCAACGCCACCTCTGTACCACCTCATTTACCCATATATAACTTACATAATATATATAATGCCCACATATATAATATAATAGCCCTCCATACTGTTTTTCTTTGGATAACCAAGCTCACTGATACAGGACTTCATGAGAAAGAAGACTGGCTCTAGAAATAATATAGTGAAGGGGAAGCATCAGAAGGGATTTTTTTTCGGTATTATTTATTTTTATTTTTAAAAAGATTTTATTTATTTATTTGTGGGAGAGAGAGAGCACAAGCAGGGGGAGCGGCAGGCAGAGGGAGAAGAAGCAGGTTCTGCACTGAGCAGGGAGTCTGACGTGGGACTCGATCGCAGGACCCCGGGATCATGACCTGAGCCGAAGGCAGACGCTTAACTGACTGAGCCACCCAGGCGCCCCCAGAAGGGATATTTTATAAAGAAGTGAGGTACTTCTCTACCTCTGGAAAGTATGTTCCTTTTCTCTTGAGTCACTTGATGTGTAGAAGCCAAGGAGGAAAACTGTTTGGCTCTTATCAACCTTCACAGTTAGGGCCATAGAGTCTTAATGCTGGAAAGAACCTTAGAGATGTTATACAGTCTAAATCAACCCGCTCATTTTATAAATAAGGAAACTGCATGCCTTTTAAAAGGCCACAGGTGGTAAATGGCAGCACCAGGACACTGAGAGAGCTCATGACTCACTGCAGTGGCAAAACTACAGTGTCACTTCACAGGTGCCAACCTTCTTGTCGTTTTTGGTGGTGTTGGCCTTTCAGGAAAAACCACAGAGAGCCACAGCTGTTGCACTGCCAGCCTCAAGGGGGCCAACTGCTTGTTTGGGGGACTGCTGTCACCCAATTAGCTCAGATCAGAAAAAAACAGCAGGCTTGAAGAAAGAAAGGGGAAGACAAATGAACCAACCATTCTGTTTTGTTTTAATTCTAGAGACTCCTCTGGTCTCATCCATATTAATTTAAATGCTGACATGTTGGGGCGCCTGGGTGGCTCAGTCGGTTAAGCATCTGCCTTCGGCTCAGGTCATGATGCCAGGGTCCTGGGATCGAGTCCCCCATTGGGCTCCTTGTTCAGCCGGGAGCCTGCTTCTCCCTCTGCTTGTGCTCTCTCTCTGTCTCAAATAAAGATAAAATCTTAAAAAAAAAAAAAAAAAAAGATGCTGTCCTAGCACTTTGTTTCTTTGTTAATAGCACCAACCAAACTCTGCCTTTTATCCGATATAATTGTTACTCACTTGTTTCTTGCCCTAGATGGTGAGCTCCTGGATGCAGGGCTACATTTTATTCCTCTGCATCCTTTATAGTGCTTAGCATAGTGCTTTGCACGTGGCAGCCACTCAATAAAATGCTTATTGTACTGGTTCCTGTCAATGTCTCTGTTTTTATTTTGATGCATAACAGTGGGAAAGATACAGCAATGAAATAAGTCTTTGTAGTTTATAGTAACTCCGTGGCTCAGTGGTCATGATTTACAAACACTGCCACATCACAATGATATCACAGAAAGTTCTGTCCTAGAAAACGAACAGAATAACATCAAGTCTAAAAAACAAGAGGGGTGCCTGCGTGGCTCAGTCGTTAAGCGTCTGCCTTCGACTCAGGTCATGATCCCAGTGTCCTGGGATCGAGCCCCACATCGGGCTCCTTGCTCGGCGGGAAGCCTGCTTCTCCCTCTCCCACACTCCCTGGTTGTGTTCCTTCTCTCACTGTGTCTCTCTCTGTCAAATAAATAAATAAAAACTTTAAATAAAATAAAAAACAAAAAAGGAATTCTTTTTTTGTTATTGTTCTTGTGCACTTTTTTCTTTTTAGAGTTTTGTTTTTTCTATTGACTCTAAGTGAATAATCATGTTCCCGGAAGTAAATCATTATAGATCATATCTAAGTAATTTTGCCAACGGATATTATATCCTCAATTTAGCACTATTATTATCTGATAATATGACATATTTGAAATTCTTTACAAACTGGCACCAAAAACCCAGAGAACATAATGTTTGAGGTAATTTTGGAAAACACTAGGCACTCAGAAACCGCAAGAACCAAGCTTTTTAAATTTAAATCCCTGCCCTTTGCAATTGTCAGCTGCTCAAATGGGCAGGAGGCCGTTTTAGTGAAATGGTTAAATCAGGTATATCACGTACAGACTTCCTGACTTTCTCAATTTTTTGAATCTCTTAAACAGGGAGAACAGCAGAGAGCTATTGCCTAACTTCACCAACCATGATGGCGAAATGGTGGGATGCGATAACCTTTACCCTTAGCAGCTGAGTCAACTTCATTAGCATGATCACAAACTGGCTATTGTAACATTTTTGAACCCCATAAACACTGAGGAAGTGTCTACATTCCGTTCATCAGTGTTCAAGCTCTAGTGACAGAAATGCATGGTGTTCTGCTTTTAACAAGGGCTAGTGCAGGGAAAGGTGAAAAGAAAAATGCAATGGGGTGCTATGAATAAGGAAGTAACGTTCCAGTTGAGTCCAACAATGTATAGGTTTCTGTTAGATGAACAAGGGCAGAAAGGGTGGTCCAAGGTAAGGGACAAGGAGGAAGAAAAGATGGAGCAATCACTTAAAATAATTCCTATGGCTGGAGCTTTGGGTAACGCTGGAGGTGGGGGTAGGGTGAATCTAAAGGAATTCTGGAGAGCTAGTGGGAGGAATACAGAGCTTTGTACCTGTTTCATGAGACAGGCAACACGGATATCCTGAAAGGTTTTCATCAGGAAATAACAGGACTCAATCTGTGTCTTTAAAACAAATCTCTAGGCTTGACACAGGACCAGTACATGTGAACACATCTAGATCAGGATGTCAGGTGCAGGGGACCTTCCTAAAGGAAAGCACCAGAAGCATTCCCAAAGGAAATGAACAATGTTCACTGAGAAACAACTGGCAGATCTGGAATTCTTGTTCAGCAAGAACCCATACCCCGCTCCCAGCCTTCAGAAAGAAATAGCCTCAAAACTGGAGATACATCCCACGGTACCGCAGGTTTGGTTCAAGACTCATAAAGCAAAACTCAGGAAACTCAAACAACAGCAATTAGCTGGGGTGGAAGTCAAGACCAGCTCTTCCGAGAAACATGGATGCACCTCCAGCACCCCCTGATGGTGCCTACCCTGCTTCCCTGGTTTATACAGATCACCCGATACCTTCCTTCCAACTCAGCCTATGCTCCAATTTTAAGGCTCTCCCAGACCATTCTGTTGGCCACACAATAGTCCATTTTGGCTACTGCCAAGATCCTAACATTTACTCCCTTTGTCCATTATGGAATCTCAAACTCTTTCCATAAGCTTCACTGCTAATTCTTTTGGTTCTTCATCTCCACAAAGAACTTAACGAGAGAAGCTAGACACAAAAGGTCAGATATTGTAATGATTTGCAATGATTCCCATACAAAAGACAGATACAAGATCTGTGCAATATGGATGCATTTCAAAAATATCTCTGTGAAAGAAAAAAGACACAAAAGTGCCCATGTGGTGGAATTGAGCGGAAAGAGGTGCTAAACAAACATTGGGATGGGGATGTTTCATGTTGTAATTAGGATGGCAGTAACCTGGATGTATAAATTCATCCAAAGACACAGATCTGTAACTCTATTATTATGCACACCACAAAAAACAAACAATCATGTGACAGGATGGAGGTGTTAGCTAATGTCACGGTGGTAATTATTTTGCAATATATAAATGTATCAAATCAACATACTGTACACCTTAAACTTGCACAGTGTTGTGTGACAACTGTATCTCATTAAAGCTGGAGAAAAAAATTTTAAATTATATCTCAATAAATACATATAATGGGACTTCTAAAAAAATAAATAAAAATAAAAAATAAAAAAATCTCTAGGGCCATAGTATGGAGAATAAGCTGAAGGAAAATAAGATGACTGGTGATAAGATTAGGAAAAAATTTGTAATAACTCTGGTGAACAATGAGACATGTCTGAATTTAGTCAGTGACCATGGAGATGATAAGATGCAGATCCCCTCACAATACGTATATAATATTTAAATAGCAGCTGGTGGGCATAAACTTTTTTTGTGAATGGGGATTTGAAGTAGATATCACTGTCAAATGTCAGAGATGAGAGAGAGGGATCAGTCTAGAATGATGAGTTCCTGATTTCTGTCTTGATAGCAATAAGATGAAAGTTGATGAAAGTATGGGGAAATATGAGGATATGGGGAGAAAGATGATCAATTTTTGCCCAAAATGGCAAATGCTGTGTTTGTAGGGTCAGTGGAACACCTACATAGAAGTGTTTCATAGGTAGCTAGACATTTGGGTTTGAAGCTCAGCAAATGAATCTGGGCCAGGTACAAATATTCAGTGGTCCTAACAATGGTAGAAGATGCCAAGAAGCACACGAGTTTGCTCAGTGAGGAAAAAAAAAGGTCCAGAAGTTTATTATTTGGATAATCGACTGAATTAATTTAAATTAATTGCTGCCTCGAAAATTTAATACATCATTTCTCTACAATACCCTACCGTGCAAACCCTACATAATCAATAGTTTTTCTCATCTCTGTCCCCTCAGTTGTGGGTATGGACACCTATTTCTCCTGCAAGACCGTGGCAGTGAGGACCTGAGCATCTGAAAATGTAATTCTCTGAGAGGTAACTACAAACAACGAGAACAGAGTAGACACAGTAGATGTTTTCTGCCTGGACAGACACAGTGAGGATTTGAACTTGGTGCTACATAAAAAAGTAAGGAAAACATAGTGACTTTCTTACTATTAACCAGTTACAAAATGGGTCCAAAACCATCACTACAAGAAACCTCAAAAAATACAAGGAACTGTACAGTCCTAATGATTTGATGTGATAATTGTCAAAAGTGCTTGCAACATTTGGGAAAACAAAAAATAAATTTTAGGAGGGCCTGGGAGGCTCAGTCAGTTAAGCCTCTGCCTTTGGCTCGGGTCATGATCCCAGAGTCCTGGGATCGAGTCCCGCATCAGGCTCCTTGCTCAGTAGGGAGCCTGCTTCTCCCTCTGCCTGCCACTCCCCCTGTTTGTGCTCGCTCTCTCTGTCAAATAAATAAATAAAATCTTAAAAAAAAATAAATTTTAAACCTAAATTGCCAAATTAAAGCTTCACCCTGTAAAAAAATTCACAAAATTAATAAAGGACAGTATCATTAACAAAAAGGAGCTAACACTAACTCAGGGGTTCTCACCTGAAGTTGGGGGGGTGGTACTGAAAAAGATACCAGTATCCGGGTCTCCATCCACAGGCAAGTACATCACAAGTGAGGGTGGTGAAGTTGAGGCCTCAGTACTATTTCTATTGCCCCCCAGACGAGTCTGATGTGTAGCCAGAGTTTAGAACCCTTGTACTCAGTACACAGGCAGAAGAAGGAGAAGAAAAAGAAACTAGGCTGGCATGGCACAGAAGACCTTAGAAGACATATTGCACTTGTGATTGACTATCAAAAAACTCATGGGAAGGGCCCAAAATGTTCTAGTGAGCTATGCATGCTACCGATGAAACATTCATTAAAATATTGTAAGGGCACCTGGGTGGCTCACTTGGTTAAACATCTGCCTTAGGCTCAGGTCATGATCTCTGGGTCCTAGGATCAAGCCCCACATTGGGCTCCCTGCTCAGTGGGGAATCTGCTTCTCCCTCTCCCTCTGCTGCTACCCCTGCTTGTGCTCTCTCTCTCTCAAATAAATAAATAAAATCTTTAAAAAAAATATTGTACACAGCTTTCACTTGTGATTATTATAAGGGAAGAGGACTCAGGAGAAAATCAACACATATGATGAAAGGGAATGAAAAATGCAAACTGTATTACAAAATGATTATAGAACTTTGGACTGCATTAACTTCAAAAGAAAACATCAAGTAATAATTCAACAACTATTTTTAAAATTATGAAACAGTCTTCTGGTGTCATATGGGTGCAGGTTATATTAGCTATTTTCAGAAACACCACCTGACAATATTTCTCTGTAGATATTTTACACGGTACTGACAATTATGAATTGTGAGCATATGTATTTTTAAAGAAATGAAAATCTTCAGACTTGTAAGAAACTTCTCAGATTATAAATTTACCCACTGCATATTCTTTTTGGTGACTTTTTGTGGGTTTCTAGAAATAGGTTTTCACAACTGATTATAACACAAACCATATGCACCCATTCTCCTTCCTTCTTTGCTAGCTAGGGCACAACATTCTCCAGCCTTTGCAGCCCTGTTTTTAGCACCAGACAATACAACATTTGCTGCAGTATAAACCCTGAGGTGAGCAAAAGAAATCAGTCTCTCTTTCAGGGTACCTGACATATTCAAATGTTCTGTAGGGATTAAAATGTATTGGCATTGTCATTTAGGAATTTTGTTCAACCTGTTCTTGGTTTAACTGGGAACAGAACAGCCTGCCATCAAACAGTCCACTCTCACTTTGTACCTTTCCTGACACAACATTTCCTTTCTGGTGGTAGAGTTTATTATATCATGTCCTTGTAATGCAATATAATATAATATAATCAAGGTTCACCTTTGATTCTACTAGTTCCCAATGACACCTGGACTTAGTGTTCTAGAATAGTAGTTTAATAAATGAATAAATGAAAGAATAAATGAGCACATGAATAAACCAAGCACCTCACTGGCATTATTTTGTCCATTACCATGCAAATCAAGGTAGTATGTTTATTTTTCATTTGCTCATTCATTCATTCATTCATTCGGTTTTAACTGAAAAACCTTCTATGTGTTCAGCACTGTGCTAAACAGTCAAAAGGAACGATAGCCCCTCTTCTCCAGGAGCTAAGAGCCTAGCAAGAAAAAGTCAATATAAGCAGCTCTAGGGATCTAAGTGCACAAACACACGTTAATAAATATGTTAGCCACACCCATTTAGTTGAAAACTTAAGACTAAACTGTTAATGTTAATATGAAGTAAGAATGCCACTAATAAGCAGAGATGAAGAGACTTTGAAGGCGACTCCCATGATCTATTTGGCTGCCACAAGGTTGAGGGTGTTACAAGGAGCAGTCTAGGAAGGGGATGGGGCTGTGTGATGACTGGCCCATGGAAAACAGGTGGGGCTGGGGGTGCAAGACCATTCTCAGTATTGTAGGTGAGGCCTCACAGAAGGCTTGCAGGAGCTCTGGGTTACTTAGGCTAAGGTGTTCTTTTTTTTTTTTTTTTAAGATTTTATTTATTTGACACACACAGAGAGAGAGAGACAGCCAGAGAGGGAACACAAGCAGGGGGAGTGGGAGAGGGAGAAACAGGCTTCCCGTGAAGCGGGGAGCCTGACGTGGGGCTTGATCCCAGGACCCAAGGATCATGACCTGAGCCGAAGGCAGACGCTTAATGACTGAGCCACCCAGGTGCCCCAGGCTAGGGTGTTCTTGAGAAACTTGTCCACAAACAGGTAACAGTCTCACAGAAAGCTTGAAAGAGCTCTGGGTTACCTAGGCTAAGGCGTTCTTGAGAAACTTGTCCAGAGTAGAGGAAATAGGCAGTAAATGAGAGGAAACCAAAGAAATGGGGGTAGCCTGAGGACACCTTAATAAAAAAATTTTTAATTTTCTTAAATCTTTGACCCATCTCTACTATGAGAGTCTTAGATGCTCTTGGAGGTACTCACTCCATTGACAGACATTGTACTTTTTTAACATTATTTTAAACCGACTTCTTTTTCTTAACCCAACTATGAGGGACAAAGCCCCTTTTCTGAATGAATATATATGAAACAAACAAACAAAAACATACTCATCCTTGTCCACCTTTTCTCGGAGCTTCTTTAGCTGTTTATTTTGGCTGAACTTCAAGTTTTGAATTATGTTCTCAAAGTATTCATCTTCCCTGTAGTTCAACTATATTACATAAAAGATTTTGGGAAAATTAGTCAAAATTTTTGCTAAAAGCATAGGAGATATGTTCTTAAATTGTATCAGTTAATAAAGTTAACAGAAAGCATTAAAACTTACCAAAGAAGGATTTAATTCTCATTAGCCTAGTTCTATATTACAGATCACTGCTGCTTTAACTGAATCACTACTTTAGCCTATTCTTCTGTAACTAATCAAATGAAACCAAGTGTCAGACAAGCTTTCCTATATTGACATTAACCCTTACATGACAGATGAGACAAGAGTCCATTCTTAATTTAGTACTTACTATGTCCAGGGCACTGTTCTTAGCGCTTCATATATTACATGTTTTTAATCCTTACAATATAATATAATCTTATGAAGATGGGCTGTTACCACCATTTTAAAGCTGACGAAACCAAGGCAGATAATTAAGTCACTTGCCCAAGTTAGTGAGTGGTGGAGCTGGAATTTGAACCCAATGTCTGTGAGTCTTTGCTCTTAGCCACTGGACTCCTGAGACAAGGGCCCCCGGGACTCACATGCTACAGCCTGTTCATTTACAAGAAATAGTCAAGCTTTTCTACAAATTGGAAGAGAGGAGAAGACACTGTGGCTTGCAAACCCCTACGTGACACCAGTAATCAATGGATTAGGAATCACTGTCATCCCCAGGTCTGGGCAAGGATCACCTTATTGTCACCAGGGTTTCAAAGTAGTTGTGGGGACCACAAGGTTAGCAACAGGACCCTCAGCTGGGTCTGAAATCAATAGCATAGTGACTTGAATCGATTCTGTTCTCTTTTCGTTGTTACATTACTAGAGGGGAATAAAATCGCTTCTGGTTTTCAAACAGTAGGTTTTTGTTTTGTTTTATTTTTTAAATACAGAGGCATGACCTGGTTTTTATCCAGTGGAGGAATAATTGGAAAGTGGAGGAAAACTGAAGACTTGACTTTTCAGGCCTGTACAAGATGAGATAAGGAGCCTGAGGGCCGCCTGTTGCTCATCACTCTGATGTCTACCCCTTGATGCACTTTAAAGGACACCAGATTTTCCCACTACTGTTCAATGGACTATATGGAAACCAAAATAACAAACGCAAATATGAACCAGGCCGATGAAACAAAAGGCTAAAACCAGAACATAGTTTTGGCTTCAGTGTAAAAGGCTTTATATAATGAGATCTTTGGCTTTAGGCTACTTCACATAATTTCTGGCACCCCACAGCTAGAAATGACATTACCACCAGTCCCAGGTATCAATAGCACAGTCTTCGTAGAGACTTACCTCGAGGTATTCATTATTCAGTTTATTATCATTTGAAATAATGTCATCAGGATAGCCAATTCTTTCTTTAATGGCTAAGGCCTAGGAAAATTAAAACATTGAATGTAAGGGCGATTATATAACTTCCAAATGCAAACATTATAATTTGCCATGACTAGCAATTGAATAACTTGATCCATATTGCTTACAAAAATAGTATTTGACAACACTTAAATAGAGATCTTTGAAATGGCTTCTCCCTAGGGTTCAAAATAAACAAAAAACAGTTCTGAAATTTTGCTTCTAATACCCTATTCTCATATGCTCCAGCTTTCCCAAGAAAATCAAAATGAAAACTGACAAGTCATTGTTCCACACATATTGTACTTATATGAACTTTTTCTCTGAAAGGCTTTTTTCTTCAATTTTATAGGAGGGGTAATATTTAGAGCTTCCATTCTAGCAGCTTATAATTATCTTTCCACTTCACTGAGTTGGCTGAGAAAACAGATATGGGCTTCTAGGTTTAGTGCTAATATTCTTTCTGAATATTGAGTCTTGGAGTTTGTATGTTCTCTTTTGGTCTCCAAAGCCAGTGTACCTACCTGCCCACAATTAAATGAGTGGCATTATTTAAAAAAGTAGAGAACAGGATTTTCCTTGTTATACCAGCTCATATTGACCGCTTGCTTACTATCATTTCTAATTTTTATTTTTATTATTTTAGAATTGTTTACTTTTATTATTTCATTATTGCTACTTGTTTCCTATTATGATTTCTATTTCTATTTTTTATTTCTCTCATTTTTCTCAAAGATATTTGACTTTTGATTCTATCATATTACATTGTTCTTAAATAATTTAATTATGTTACAAATCTGTTTCGTAAGCACAGGATTTCCACAGATCAGACAGGATATGTGTCAATAAGCCAGTTTGGCCCAAGTCTGTTTTCTTGTAGATTTCCACACCATTGCCCATTACAATCAGCCTCCTCTTGAAGGTTTTTTATTTTCTAGAAGACACTTCCCCAAAGAGTGTCCTAAGAGGCACAGCGTCTATAGAAATGGGTCTACATAAAAAGGATTTATTGTCCAATACTTTGGGTAAATACTGTGACAGAAACATTAAGCAGGCTTCTTTACTGCAGTCTAAAATGTAATGAGTATTAGATATGGTGCCTTAAGTTCATACCCTAGAAGCATGTAACCTAGTGTAAGGTGGGAGCAGGGAAGGCTTCCTATAGGAAGCAGTTTCCTAATTTCTTTGAGCAAGGGACTCTTTTTTCATGGAACTACTTATGGGTCCATTGGCTTGTGATACCACCTTGGGAAATGATGATCAAGCATAATCCAGTTGGCTACATCAAATAGAACCATGTCACAGATAGCTAGAAGAACATGAAAGGAATAAATCCAGCCTGAACTTCTGAGGACCAAGTCGGTGATGGAAAGATAGATATATTGTAGTGCCTAAATTCTAGACCTAACCTAGCAACAGCTTTCGGATAGCTGAAAAAGATAGTCCTTTCACATGCTTTAATCCTGGAAAAGAACTAGACTACCATTTGGTTTTTGTATTATAATAGGTTCATAAAATTTTTCTGTATCAGTTTGAAGAATGGTCTGTTCTTGTGACCTCAACTACAGTGGAATTATCAGATTGTATGTGAATACTACTTCCAAAGCATATACAATTTCCACTGGACATGTTCCTTCTAGTTTTATATAGTTATCAAGACAAATGATCATAGTGAATTTAAACCTAAGATTTCCTTAGACATCTGACACCTTTGTTCTTAGGCAAGATATTAGAAGTCCCAATAACAGATGCACAGTGGGGGTAGGTAGGAATAGTTATAAAAAGGCTCCCTCAACATCTCTTTAACTGTAAATCACCATGTAATACTTAAGTAATACATCCCTACCTTACCTTTGCTTGACAGAAATTTAGTACTTTTCTCCCTAGGTCATATAAAAATCTAAATAAGGCACGTTTTAAAAATTGAGCTGGAAATCTGCCGTAAAAATTGAAAGGATATTTTTAGGCTTTGGTAGAGTGCTTTTGGATATGTTTTATAAAAAGAGGAAAAATATGAACCACTGATAGTATCTTTCAGATCTTTATTGTTCATATAGGATTTTCTTCTTATTTTCTGAAGAGTCATTTTTAAAAAAAAAAGGAAAATCGGGGATCTTTCAAAATTTTGAATTGAACACGGAGAGTAGGAGTTTTTATTATCTCTTTGTAAAGAGATAATAAAAGGTAAAAATCGTAGAAACAAATCTTTATCCATGAAAACTGTTCCTGGAAACATGACATCTTGAAGGAGATTGCTTTCATTTTATGCAATCCCTGAATTTTTTTTTCTGAACTTCTTTTAAAAGTTGATCTTTTCTTGTAAAGAAATTGTTTAATAGTTAGCTCTGCCTTATTTATTTATTTATTTATTTATTTATTTTACCTTCTCCTCAGCTTTCTTTTTCGTTTCAGCATCCATCCAAGTGAGGTCATCTAAAGTCTGAATAAAAACCTCACGGATTTGTGTAATCAAATCCTCAACCTAAAACCAAAGGAAGAGAAGACAAATTTAGGAGTTGAATTAATTTTTGGTAACACAGATTTTAAAAAATAGGGCTATAAGCTGTCTTTATAGGACTCAATAATATGTTAATGCATGAAAATTTATAGATAAACTGATATAAACAAATGGATATATATGGATAATTATATATATATTTTTATATGTGGATAATTATATTTTTAAAGGAATCTTGCTACTACCAACACTAATGATTAAATAGGTCTTATATATGAGTTAATTAAAAAATCATCTTTAGAATATAATGGTTTCCATGATTATAAAAGAATTCACATAAAATACTAACTGTCATCACTGTTAGTAGTTCAATTAAGAAGTAGTATTTTAATAGTTTCTTTCACTTTAAGTTCCATTGTCTTCATTTCAATAACAATGAAAAATGGAGTACATTTTTTAAATATTTCAAATAAATTCTGGTTTACTTTCAAAGTTTTTCAGAAAACACTGATTCTTGGTCAAATTGCTAACAGAAGACTTTACAAATATCTCTATCATCAGAACACATGAGTGGATACTCTGAATACGCTTTTGGAAAATGGACAATTGGTTTTGGATTAGACAATATTAAGATGAAAAGGGCAAATATAAGGAAGAAACAATTGAGAAGATGCAGGAGTAAAATAATCTTGTATGCGACTTGAAATAAAAACTGTTAAAATGAAAAAAAAAAAAAGATTAGAAACATAACCAGACCCTTGGGGGAAAGAGGAGGAGATTCACTGAGAAATAACAACAAATTATGATTCTGAGATTCTCTGCCAATTAATAAAACTAGCCAAATTATGAACTATTGTAATTGCTAATCGATGCAAACAACTAACTGATATAGTATCGTGCTGCAAACATTACCACATGTTTACTCTCTCCAGCAAATGCTGCTTCCACGTACAGCCTTCCCACAGCATTTTCCATATTTCCATTGACATAGTTTGCACAACGTCTCCATGTTGCTGTTTCTGATGTTGTGCCATATAGGGCCTATGGGTAAAAGAAAGGAAATGGCATCTGAACACAAGTAGATGGCCACAGCAAAGGAGAACACACATTCCACAGGACTCTGTTCTTTATGTCCCTTAAGTTCTTGCAAATGTTCATTGCTTCTCCTCACAAGGCATGTTGTCCTTGCCCACGACAAAATGTAATCCAATTGGACAGTTTACTTATAAATAGTCCGAAAACAAGGTATATTTTCGGTAGCATGTCCCAGTAGAACTTTAGGCTATTACAGGTGAATATCCTTCTAGACAGCTTCAGAAAACAACAACAAAATGCCCCCCCAACCAAAACCAAACAAAAAAATAATAGTTCCAACTGCATAAACATAAACATGAAGTAATGTTCAATTTATGTAACCGGGGAGAAATCTGGTATACAAGAAAACACATTCCTGTTTTTTAATGTTTTGGCTGAACTTTCAGTACTCAGAAGAACTGTATGTATATAAATTTAAGTACTAATGAGGGGATTAACTGAAATAAGGGAAATTGAGCAAGATACCATTTTTACATTCTTTAATTTTAAAACTTTGTCTACATTTTCTTTCAAAGGGTAAATGCTAAAAATTTCAATTAAACAGTTATTTCGTTTCCATAACACCAACCAGTACATTTGCCAAAATGTCTCCTTCTTCTATCCCTCCTGCTCTCTCCCCTCACCACAAGACTACTAGGATGATTGTTTAAATAGTGAAGGTACAGCCTAATAAAAGGCCTTATGGTTGTCCCCAGGTAGGTGTACTCTCAGTGGATTGTCTATATCAATGTAGTCCATCTGTCTGTGTGTCTAGTGTGCTACAAGCACCTGAAAGTCAAATTAATTGAGATATATACCCTTGCAATTACTTTTAACACAACAGAAAACCAAGCCAGTATTCTTTCACAAACTGCTCCAATAACCAAATGCATCTCCTTCCAGAGCATTTCAATCATGGTGCCAGAATAGACAATCATAGGATGGCAAAGCCCATGAAAGCTGGCTTTCCTAGGCAACATAGCCTAAATATGGGTGAAATAACCAACACTTGGCATGTTGACTCTTGGCAAAGTTCACCATATTCTAGCACTGTACATGGCAAGCCTTCATAACCATGTATCTCTTTATGCTTTAAGTCTTAAGAAAAGAGATTTTTTCTTCACCTTGCGGAAAGCATTTCTGGACTCCTTGTAGGTTCGGCTGAGGCTGCTTACAAGATCCATTATGAACCGCCAGGACATTAAATTTTGAAGATCTCTGTATAAAAAAACCCACCACCCAGCAACAGAAAAGATGAGGCTGTAAAGCTTCTAAAGAGTGATATTAAATGTAAATTTTGAGGACACAGACACTCTGACATACCTACCTGGCAGAATATTTGGTAAGAGTGAGCTTAAGTTTGGTTAAATATTCTGGAGCATAAACAACCACATCTTCCTCATTTGGAATATTAATATTCACAGTTGACATGATTTCATTTGTGAAATTTGACCAGCTGAATGGCTGGAAAAAAGCAGGCATAAAACATTCAGTAATTTTGGATTTCTCTTCTTGGTTCTAAGACTCAATTATGGTTATGGAGTCAGACATGGTTAAGGTGTCATTTGCATCACTCTATAATTATCACGATGGTCAGTGTGACATTTGTTTGGAATTTTTCCTCCATTGTTCCAATCAGTTTTTGAATAAAAATTAGTTCTGTAGCATGATTATTCAGATAGCAGCATTAAACCAACCATTTAAGAGCAAAAGCAAAGCCTCTAAGGATAGAGGATATACAGCTAGAAATTTAGCTCAGTGTCATCCATCTTGGTCTAACTCACACACACAAAAAAGAAATCTAGCTTTAAAAATAAAACTTCCTTGGTTTATGCAAAAATTTAAATGGGTATAAAGTGTTTATCTTTTAAAAGTGTATATAACAATCCATTCAAACACCATAATACACCTCAGTGGAGATCCTGCTATAAATGAAAGCATACTATTGTCATAGGAAAGGTACAGTAATGTTATAGATACAACATGAATGGTCCAATGAAGCCAAACAACACATTTGAAACTATCAATATTGGGTCTATAGGTGTGCAATTTTTACACTTTGGAGCTGCCAAAAGATGAAATCTTAGCTTTTATTCTCTAAAAGGGAATTGTGGTTATTCAACCACCAGTAGATATAAGAAAAAACCCATAGACATGGAGATTATGCAAATCTTGCTGAAATGCCATATTTCAGTGTTTGAGAAGTTTATACATTTGTAAGTATATAAATATACTGGTCACTTATTAAGTATTAAGTGCTATATGCTTTTCTTGATTCTCTTTGGTGGTTTGGACCATTCTTTCAAAATAGATTTATGAAGCCCTTATTATATTAAACAGTTCTATGTGACAAATTCCTAACAATAGGTCATGGCTTTACAAAGCCCCCCCTTTTTTTAATTGTAATTAGGGCCAAAGAGAATTCTATTACTGAATGTGATAGTTTGTAGATTTTTCTATCTTGCTTCACTTCCCAATCATGTGCATCAACTAATACACAAGAATACATACATAGTCCCCAAAAGAGATTACTGCATCCTAGCTAATGAATTACTACTATTTAAATGGAATTTAGGAGACAAATTTTTCTTATTTCTTGTGTTCTATTTCTCCATCATGGCTCTGAACATCTCGATAGATGGCCTTGATGAGAATATGGCAAGTTCTATAAATAAATTATCCTTTTTAGGAGTTAAAAAGAAATCTAGTGATTTTATTATTTGACTGTCCAAGTCCAGTGGCTATATAATGGTCTCTCAAAAGGATTTTCCATTTTAATGTTTTCCAAACCCTTTGCTACAACAGTTCCTAGTATCATTGCACAGCTGCCTTGAAAGGAATTTCACCTTTGAAGTTCACTTTAACTAAAGCAAATACAATGATTTCACATAGGTCTGTATTTTTCTTTTTCCAGTCTTATCATGAAGTCAAATGGTTGGTGTCATCTGAATTCATTTTGAAGTTCAATTTATTTCAATAAATAAGTAATCACTGAATTTTAACAAACTGTATTTCATTGTTATAGTTTTAGAAATGGCACAATAACAGAGAACACGAAACTTGCTACTTACCTTTCCACCGATCTCTAGTGAAAAGTTATTTTGGATCTGGGCTAATGTCATTTTGTTGTAAAGAAGCATGGGGTCATTTCGATCTTCAGGTTTAGTTGTAGCCTATGGATTTAATTTTTGATCATTATTTTAGAACTAAGAATACTTCAGAAAAACATAACTGTCTATGAGGGGAAAAGAAATATGGACTAGGCACAATATAATTTAAGTTCTGTTTTGTATACTTGTTTATGGTTAAAATAAATTCATATCAAGAAGAAAATTCAGGAGATTTTAAGTATATTCAGTAACAATCATCAAGATTTGGCTACTGTGTCAAGCATAAGATTCTTCAAAAATCTTTTTATGCTTTGACAACCACTGAACCCCCTAGGCAGTGTCCACAGTCCTCTTTCCTTCTAAGGGTCATGGTCAGCTCAGTTGTTTTTGTGATTGTTTTATATAATAACTTTCTCAAATACAGTCATCTGCAATATATCTCTCAAATATTCTCTCCCACTTCCTCATTGCCACCATTCAGTATCCCAGTTAAAATCCAGACAAGAAAAAAAAAGATCCACAATGACTTCTTCAAGAATTTAAAGCGAGAGAAAAAATTCCTAGTAAACAGCAGTTATCTGAGTAGAGTGCTAGCACCTTCTACTTTTGTGACTGTCCTCCTATCCTGCCTAACCAGTTTAGTATACTCTATACTCAACAGCATCCAGTTTGTTTGTTTGTTTGTTTGTTTGTTTATTTATTTATTTTTCACGGAATCAAAAAAGAAATACAATAACAACTCCCCAACTAGTGGCTGAAATAGGAAAAAGCAAGAGAGATGAAAGATGGAAGTTTAACATGGGAATTATTTCTCGGAGACAATGGCTCCAGTTTCCCCTTTAGGTCACTTATTTATTCACTATTTAAAAAATCATTTATTGAACATCTGAACGGAATAATAAGCTGGATAATGCCAGAGATGCACAGGTGATTCAAAGAAGACTAAGACCTCACCCCAACCTGAGTCTAAGGAGAAAAAACATAGACACAAATCATTCTGAGGTAAGATATGACTATCAGAGAGCTAAGGCTGATCAAAGGAGAACATGGTCTGGGAAGGTGTAACGGCAGAAACCCAAGGCAATACACTGTTCTCCTCTAACAATTCCGTTTTCGGCACAGAACCACATGTAACCCATCCAACTGCTATTCATCCAGAGGTGGCTTCAAGCAAAGTCTGGTTCTGATTGGAGATTTTGGGTGGCATGTAGCTCCAGGAAAGCCAAAATTGCCCTCAAAGATCTTTAGTCTTCAAGATTCTGATGGCAGTGGCAAGCACCTGGGGATTCAGGAGCACAGACTGTTGTTTGCAATGTCAGGGAGAGCCCTGTAGATTCTAGACTGAAACTGACAGTGGGTTAAATCAGTAACCTTGATGCTGCTTAGACAGAGTTCACTCCTTGAGACTGCAGACTCTGTTAGAGGAACCTCAGACAAGAAAGTGCCAATTCAGACTCCAAGCGTTCATCTGAAACTACAGGAAACTCAGGAAAACATCCGATGGCTTTGCTGTTCCTGTCAGATCCTCTGAGCCAGACTGACAGTCGGAACTCGGTCACACTGAGCCATCACGTGGCAATGTTCAGGGACTAATATTAAGCAGAGGGATAGTCAATCTCTGTGATCACCTTAAACTTTAAAACAAAGTAAAACTACACACATCAAAACTAAAACAACTTTGCTGAATAGTTAGCGATCACATGTGTCCTGAGTCTCAAGGACATCTCAACAACTGTTTGACTCCAAACAGTTAGGCTTTTGGTATAATCCACTTATAATTGTTAATTAAGTGTATCTAGTTTAATATTTGTCAAACTTAGTTATGTCTCCTTGATGTCAGGAACCCAGTTTACTACAAAATTCTAGTTTCAAAGGTCTTCTTAAAGTCAATGATTCATTACTGAGCTAGGCATTTTTACCAGTTGTTTAAAAAGTTGCCCTTTTTACCTTTATAATATGATAGACGAGAAAGAAAGAAAAGAGTGATACACTGGGGTGCTTGGGTGGTTCAGTCAGTTGAGCATCTGCTTTCGGCTCAGGCCATGATCCCAGGGTCCTGGGATCCAGCCCCACGGGGTTCCTGGCTCAGCGGGGAGTCTGCTTCTCCCTCAGCCTCTGCCCCCCTCCAGCTTGTGAACTCTCTCACTCACTCTCTCTCTCTCTCTCTCAAATAAAAAATAAAATCTTAAAAAAAAAAAAGAGTGGTAACATTATTCAATGAATGAGAGAAAATGTGTTTTACATTGGCAATTTCTTTTTCCAATTCCATAACTCTCTTCATTTCCAAAGAAAGCTGGTTTTCATCGATGGGCAGTCCTTTCTCCTTACGAATCAATCTGGCCACAGAAATCATAAAATCCACATATGCTGTACAAGCCTGGAAGAAATAAATAGCAATGAATTGCTGGAGAACATTCTAAATATTTATCATGGTAATTTAACTTAAAATTTATTTATTAATTTTTGGTAACACATAAAGCACAATAAAATAGAAGGCCTTTTCTAAATCCTGAAAGAAATGCCCTGCACAAATTCTTAGACAGTCATCATGTGTTTGAATTAGAGCAGAACAAAAAAGTATCACTTTGAAAGTACTAAGTAATTTATAACCATTTGGTTTGGGAGTTCTATAATTTTCCATTTTTAATCATTATTTTAAATTGCCTTGCTAAGAATACAGTTGCAGAAACATTTGATAAGCAATACCTAGTATTTTTTCTTAAATAATAATAAATTCCTTTCCTGAATTCCATTTCTCAAGTTTTCTCTGTTTATACATATCTTATATATCTTTTTAAACTGTTCATGAAGAGATGGCCACAGACTCACATAATATTATCAGGATATCTTTACATCTCTTCTGGCCAAGCAGTTGTTTTTTGTTTGTGTTTTGGGTTGTTGTGGGTTTTTTTTTTTGTTTTGTCTTATTTCTTTTTTTTTTTTTTTCTGTAAATGAGAGTGTGTTCTCATGAGGTCCACAAACCTGGGGGTTTTAGTTAATTCTATAGTTGACTCACATTAATACGTTAATGTAAAATTTCTAGATTTGGCTATTGGCTCTTTTCTAAGGGCTAAATTCTTTCCGTTTTATCTTCACATGCATTTTAACTTTGTGAGGTAAGCCATAAACTGGTTATATTATCAACCTTTTACAGAATATATAATTGCCTTATTCAAATTCAGAGTGGCATCAACAGCAGGAAATTGAATACCACTTTCGTAAATCTCAACCATTGCTATTCAGCCATTATTATCCATCAGCAATTAAAATAAATTATGGGGGAGCAAGACGGCAGAGGAGTAGGAGACCTAAATTTCGTCTGGTCTCAGGAATTCAGCTGGATAGGGATCAAACCATTCTGAACACCTACGAACTCAACAGGAGATTGAAGAAAAGAATAGTAACAACTCCAGGGCGCCTGGGTGGCTCAGTTGGTTAAGCGACTGCCTTCGGCTTAGGTTATGATCCTGGAGTCCCGGGATCGAGTCCTGCATCGGGCTCCCTGCTCAGCAGGGAGTCTGCTTCTCCCTCTGACCCTCTTCCCTCTCATGCTCTCTATCTCTCATTCTCTCTCTCTCAAATAAATAAATAAAATCTTTAAAAAAAAAAAAGAATAGTAACAACTCTGAACAGAAAAGCGACCACTTTCTGGAAGGTAGGATGTGTGGAGAAGTGAATCCGAGGCTATATTCGGGAGGATAGACGGCAGGGAGAGGGGGCCTCTGTTGGCCGCTTCTGGAAAGAGATAGAGCAGCAGAGCACAAAATCAGAACTTTAGAAATTGGCTCTGCTGAGGGACGTCGCTCCAGTGGCTAAGCAGGGGGTGGAAACCTCGCAGGACAGTGTGGTCTCAGGACCCTCGGGGTCACAGAAAGCCCGGGGGTGCCTGAGTGTGACAGAGCTCCCAGGTATCAGAGCGGGGAAGCCAGCTGCAGAGATGGAGCCGAGGCTCAGGCTCTCAGCTCAGGGTTGCCATAAACTGTGATCCACTGCGCGGTTGGGCCACTGCTCCTCCAGCAGGGACCCAATAAGTGGCAGATCCGGGGAGACTCCCCTTCCTCCCCTGGGAGGAGCGGCGCGGGAGCGCACCGCAGGGATCTGCTGGGTTTGGAGACTCCCTACGGGGTCGGGTGCCAGAGATAGCAACGCTCGGTCACAGGCCGGGTGAGCACGGAGTGCGGCCGGAGACCGGGGAGACGGGAGTGACTGCTTTTCTCTGGGGGCACACTGAGGAGCGGGGCCCCGAGTTCTCAGCTCCTCTGGGGCAGAGATTGGGAGGCCACCATTTTCACTCTCGTCCCCCAAAGCTGTACCGAGAGCTTGCAGGGAACAAAAGCTCCCGAGAGCAAACCCGAGCAGCTTGCTTAGCCCGGACAGGCAAGGGCGGGGCAATTCCGCCTCCAGCAAAGACATTTGGGAACCACGGCAACAGGCCCCTCCCCCAGAAAAATCAGCAAGAACAGCCAGCCAAGACCAAGTTTACCAATCTATGAGAACGGCAGAACTCCAGCGCTAGGGGAATACTGCACATGGAATTCATGGCTTTTTTACCATGATTCTTTAGTCTTTCAAAGTTAATTTTTTTAACTTTTTTTTTGAATTTTTCTTTTTCCCTTTTTCAACCAACATCTTATCAATCCCTTTTAAAAAAAACATTTTTATTTTTCATTTTTAGAGTCATATTCTATCCCTTCATAGTAGTTACCCTTATTTTTGATATATATATAAGTTGTTCTCTCTTTAAAATTTTGAGATACAGTTTCTTCTAACAGATCAAAATATACCCTAAATCTCTAGTGTATGGCTTTGTTCTAGTCTCCTGCCTGATCACATTCTCTCCCCCTTTTTCTTTCTTTCTTTTTTTTAAATCTTCTTTTTTTTTCAAACAACTTCTTATCTTATCAATTCCTTTTATAAAATTTTTTATAATTTTCATCTTTACAGTCGTATTCCATCCCTTCATCATATCAACTCTTATTTTGTACATATATAAGTCTTTCTTTCTTTAAAATTTTGGGAGGCACTTTCTTCTAACAGACCAAAATACCCCCAAAATCTAGTGTGTGGCACTGATCTATGCACCAGCCTGATCATATTTGATCATATTTGATCATATTGTTTTTTTTGTTTTGTTCTGTTTTTGTTTGTTTTTATCTTTTTCTTTTTTTTTCTCTCACTTTCTTTCCCCCTGGTTTCAGGTCTTTTCTGTTTTGTTTAGAGTACATTTTCTGTTATATACCCTGTTATATACTCTGTTATATATATACCCTATATAACCTCTTAGCATTTTGTTCTCTCATTCGTCTATTCTCCCCTGGACAAAATGACAAGATGGAAAAAAATCACCTCAACAAAAAGAACAAGAGGTAGTACTGTCTGCCAGGGACCTACTCAATACGGACATTAGTACGATGTCAGACCTAGAGTTCAGAATCATGATTTTAAAGATACTATCTGGGTTTGAAAAAAGCATGGAAGATATTAGAGAAACCCTTTCTGGAGAAATAAAAGAACTAAAATCTAACCAAGTCAAAATCAAAAAGGCTATTAATGAGGTGCGATAAAAAATGGGGGCACTAACTGCTAGGATAAATGAGGCAGAAGAAAGAATCAGCGATATAGAAGACCGAATGATGGAAAATAAAGAAGCTGAGAAAAAGAGAGATAAACAGCTACTGGATCACGAGGGCAGAATTCGAGAGATAAGCGATACCATAAGATGAAACAACATTAGAATAATTGGGATCCCAGAAGAAGAAAGAGAGGGGCAGAAGGTATATTGGAGCAAATTATAACAGAGAACTTCCCTAATGTGGGGAAGGAAATAGGCATCAAAATCCAGGAGGCACAGAGAACCCCTCTCCAAATCAATAAAAATAGGTCAATACCCTGACATCTAATAGTAAAACTTACGAGTCTCAGAGACAAAGAGAAAATCCTGAAAGCAGCTCGGGAGAAGAGATATGTAACATACAAGGGTAGAAACATTAGATTGGCAACAGACCTATCCACAGAGACCTGGCAGGCCAGAAAGGACTGGCATGATATATTCAGAGCACTAAACGAGAAAAATATGCAGCCAAGAATACTATATCCAGCTAGGCTGTCATTGAAAATAGAAGGAGAGATAAAAAGCTTCCAGGACAAACAAAAACTAAAGGAATTTGCAAACACGAAACCAGCCCTCCAGGAAATATTGAAAGGGGTCCTCTAAGCAAAGAGAGAGCCTAAAAGCAGCATAGACCAGAAAGGAACACAGACAATATACAGTAAGAGTCACCTTACAGGCAATACAATGGCACTAAATTCATACCTTTCAATAGTTACCCTGAATGTAAATGGGCTAAATGCCCCAATCAAAAGACACAGGCAATCAGACTGGATAAAAAAACAAGACCCATCAATATGCTGTCTGCAAGAGACTCATTTTAGACCCAAAGACACCCCCAGATTGAAAGTGAGGGGGTGGAATACAATTTACCATGCTAATGGACACCAAAAGAAAGCTGAGGTGGCAATCCTTATATCAGACAAATTAGATTTTAAACCAAAGACTGTAATAAGAGATGAGGAAGGACACTATATCCTACTTAAAGGGTCTATCCAACAAGAAGATCTAACAATTGTAAATATCTATGCCCCTAACATGGGAGCAGCCAATTAAGGCAATTAATTACAAAAGCAAAGAAACACATTGACAACAATACAATAATAGTGGGGGACTTTAACACCCCCCTCACTGAAATGGACAGATCATCTAAGCAAAAGATCAACAAGGAAATAAAGACTTTAAATGACACACTGGACCAAATGGACTTCACAGACATATTCAGAACATTCCATCCCAAAGCAACAGAATACACATTCTTCTCTAGTGCCCATGGAACATTCTCCAGAATTGATCACATCCTAGGTCACAAATCAGGTCTCAACTGGTACCAAAAGATTGGGATCATTCCCTGCATATTTTCAGACCACAATGCTTTGAAACTAGAACTCAATCACAAGAGGAAAGTCAGAAAGAACTCAAATACATGGAGGCTAAAGAGCATCCTACTAAAGAATGAATGGGTCAACCAGAAAATTAAAGAAGAATTAAAAAAATTCATGGAAACCAATGAAAATGAAAACACAACTGTTCAAAATCTTTGGGATGCAGCAAAGGCAGTCCTAAGAGGAAAGTATATAGCAATACAAGCCTTTCTCAAGAAACAAGAAAGGTCTCAAATACACAACCTAACCCTACACCTAAAGGAGCTAGAGAAAAAACAGCAAATAAAGCCTAACCCAGCAGGAGAAGAGAAATAATAAAGATCAGAGCAGAAATCGATGAAATAGAAACCAAAAGAACAGTAGAACAGATCAATGAAACAAGGAGCTGGTTCTTTGAAAGAATTAACAAGATTGATAAACCCCCGGCCAGTCTTATCAAAAGAAAAGAGAAATGGCCCAAATCAACAAAATCATGAATGAAAGAGGAGAGATCACAACCAACACCAAAGAAATACAAACAATTATAAGAACATATTATGAGCAACCATATGCCAGCAAATTAGATAACCTGGAAGAAATGGAGGTATTCCTAGAGATGTATAAACTACCAAAACTGAACCAGGAAGAAACAGAAAACCTGAACAGACCCATAACCACTAAGGAAATTGAAGCAGTCATCAAAAATCTCCCAACAAACAAAAGCCCAGGGCCAGACGGCTTCCCAGGGGAATTCTACCAAACATTTAAAGAAGAATTAATACCTATTCTTCTGAAACTGTTCCAAAAAATAAAAATGGAAGGAAACTTCCAAACTCGTTTTATGAGGCCACCATTACCTTGATCCCCAAACCAAAGACCCCATCAAAAAAGAGAATTACAGACCAATATCCTTGATGAACATGGATGCAAAAATTCTCACCAAAATACTAGCCGATAGGATCCAACAGTACATTAAAAGGATTATTCACCACGACCAAGTGGGATTTATCCCTGGGCTGCAAGGCTGGTTCAACATCCGCAAATCAATCAACGTGATACAATACAATAACAAAAGAAAGAACAAGAATCATATGATCCTCTCAATAGATGCAGAAAAAGCATTTGACAAAGTACAGCATCCTTTCTTGATCAAAACTCTTCAGAGTATAGGGATAGAGGGTACATACCTCAATATCATAAAAGTCATCTATGAAAAACCTACAGCAAATATCATTCTCAATGGGGAAAAACTGAGAGCTTTCCACCTGAGGTCAGGAATGCGGCAGGGATGTCCACTATCACCACTGCTATTCCACATAGTATTAGAAGTCCTAGCCACAGCAATCAGACAACAAAAAGAAATCAAAGGCATCCAAATCTGCAAAGAAGAAGTCAAACTCTCACTGTTTGCAGATGATATGATACTTTATGTGGAAAATCCAAAAGACTCCACCCCAAAACTGCTAGAACTCATACAGGAATTCAGTAAAGTGGCAGGATATAAAATCAATGCACAGGATATAAAATCGTATACACCAACAACAAGACAGAAGAAAGAGAAATAAAGGAGTCGATCCCATTTACAACTGCACCCAAAACCATAAGATGCCTAGGAATAAATCTAACCAAAAAGGCAAAGGATCTGTACTCAGAAAACTATAAAATACTCATGAAAGAAATTGAGGAAGATACAAAGAAATGGAAAAACGTTCCATGCTCATGGGTTGGAAGAACAAATACTGTGAAGATGTCAATGCTACCTAGAGCAATCTACACATTCAATGCAACCCCCATCAAAATACCATCCACTTTTTTCAAAGAAATGGAACAAATAATCCTAAAATTTGTATGGAACCAGAAGAGACCCCGAATAGCCAGAGGAATGCTGAAAAAGAAAAGCAAAGCTGGTGGCATCACAATTCCGGACTTCCAGTTCTATTACAAAGCTGTCATCATCAAGGCAGTATGGTACTGGCACAAAAACAGACACATAGATCAATGGAACAGAATAGAGAGCCCAGAAATGGACCCTCAACTCTACGGTCAACTAATCTTTGACAAAGCAGGAAAGAATGTTCAATGGAAAAAAGACAATCTCTTCAACAAATGGTGTTGGGAAAATGGGACAGCCACATGCAGAAGAATGAAACTGGACCATTTCTTTACACTACACACAAAAATAGACTCGAAATGGTTGAAAGACCTAAACGTGAGACAGGAGTCCATCAAAATCCTAAAGGAGAACACAGGCAGCAACCTCTTCGACCTCAGCCACAGCAACTTCTTCTTAGAAACATCGCCAAAGGCAAGGGAAGCAAAATGCACTATTGGGACTTCATCAAGATAAAAAGCTTTTGCACAGCAAAAGAAATAGTCAACAAAACCAAAAGACAACCGACAGAATGGGAGAAGATATTTGCAAATGACATATCAGATAAAGGGCTAGTATCCAAAATCTATAAAGAACTTATCAAACTCAACACCCAAAGAACAAATAATCCAATCAAGAAATGGGCAGAAAAAAAAAAAAAAAAGAAATGGGCAGAAGACATGAACAGACATTTTTCCAAAGAAGACATCCAAATGGCCAACAGACACATGAAAAAGTGCTCAACATCGCTTGGCATCAGGGAAATCCAAATCAAAGCCTCAATGAGATACCACCTCACACCCGTCAGAATGGCTAAAATTAACAAGTCAGGAAACAACAGACCTTGGCGGGGATGTGGAGAAAGGGGAACCCTCCTACACTGCTGGTGGGAATGCAAGCTGGTGCAATCACTCTGGAAAACAATATGGGGGTTCCTCAAAAAGTTAAAAATAGAGCTGCCATATGATCCAGCAATTGCATTACTGGGTATTTACCCCAAAGATACAAATGTAGGGATCCTAAGGGGTATGTGCACCCCGACGTTTATAGCAGCAATGTCCACAATAGCCAAACTCTGGAAAGAGCCAAGATGTCCATCGACAGATGAATGGATAAAGAAGATGTGGTATATATATACAATGGAATATTATGCAGCCATCAGAAGGAATGAGATCTTGCCATTTGCAACGACGTGGATGGAACTGGAGGGTGTGATGCTGAGCGAAATAAGTCAATCAGAGAAAGACATGAATCATATGACCTCACTGATATGAGGAATTCTTAATCTCAGTAAACAAATTGAGGGTTGCTCGAGTGTGGGGGGAGGGATGGGGTGGCTGGGTGATAGACATTGGGGAAGGTATGTGGTATGGTGAGCGCTGTGAATTGTGCAAGACTGTTGAATCACAGATCTGTACCTCCGAAACAAATAATGCAATATATGTTAAGAAAAAAAAAAAAAGAAGATAGCAGGAGGGGAAGAATGAAGGGGGAGAAATCGGAGGGGGAGACGAACCAGGAGAGATGATGGATTCTGAAAAACAAACTGAGGGTTCTGGGGGAGTGGGAGGATGGGTTAGCCTGGTGATGGGTATTGGGGAGGGCACGTTCTGCATGGAGCACTGGGTGTTATGCACAAAGAATGAATCATGGAACACTACATCAAAAACCAATGATGTAATGTATAGTGATTAACATAACAATAAAAAATTTAAAAAAATAAATTATGGTCTCACCTTGTTAAAATTTACTCAATATTCAAGTTCCCAGCATCAGCTTAATGACAGACAGAGAACCATGATTGGGGAAGTCATGCCACACAAGGGTGGGATTAACGGGTATTTCTATGCTCCTAATACTTATTCCTGGGGCAAATACAAAGGAAGGTTATATAGTGCTTAACACTTTGTAGTTTCAGGAGGGTTTTAAACCCCCTACTCATTCATTATCAGTGAAAGGGGCACACTTCTATTCACTGTGAGTAGGAAAGGTACATCTGAATTTACAGCTACTCATCAAGAGGATCAAACATAAAACTTACAGGGAAATAAGTATTTTATCAAGCAAGATGTATAGGTATTATCAGTTTGAAAATCAAGAGGACAGCTTAAGGTAATGTTTAGATACAGGCATTCCATGACCTTCAGTAAATGCTAAGTAAACTGTTCCCCAGGGAGAGGGTTTCCCTTTTTATAGATACCCTGTAATGCTGGGGTATCTAGCTAGCATCTCTATACATGGATCTGCTACTCATTTGAACAAACTATTTTCAGCTGTGGGCCTGTATTAAAACCTAATCACTAAGGTAACGGGGATGAAAGGATGTTTGTATGTGTATTCTCACCAAGTCCATTCTTTTCCTATTAAAAGGCAATCAGAATTCTTGTTTCACTTGGAAGTAAACAAATATGTCTGAGTTCATATCTCACGGGCCCAACTATTCCAAACTATAAGCATGCAATGTTTTGAATTAACTATATTTCAAATAATATGAATTCATCTGCATTCAGCAGGGAATTACTACTATGAAGGAAATGGTAATTTGAATTTTCCAATATCAGCCTGCTGAGATTTTTGTTCTTTTATTCTGTGGGATGCTTTTTTTGTTAATGAGGTAAGAAAGCAATAACAAGAATGGTCTCCTGTACTTCCTTGACTCTGCAAAGTGGTTCTACTCCAGTATCTTTATCTTTACAGATACATTTAAAGACTATAGAGCTTGGCAAAAGGCAAGCACAAGAACTTTGGATGGTGCTTCTAGTCTGCCAAGCAGGTGACGTTTCTCAGAAAACCGGAAGCATAGGATATCAGCAGGGTCTGGGATGCTGGACTCTTTAATACAGCTACATGGAATACACTACTTCCTCTAATAAGCTCCATTACCTGGCAACTATTCCAATGTGACTGATTATAACATGTGTCTTAGTATCTTGATTATCTTTCCTGGCTGCCAAATTTATCTAGTAGCTGTCAGAACCCAGGCTTACTCCTGCTGTTAAATCCTTTTTACAAAATATGATTCTCTACCCTAATGTTTTAATTTTCTTCCTTAAGATATTTTGTAGATATGTAATATGGCAAATGATAGTAATTGTCATGATTTGGGGAGAAAGTAATCAACATATATTTTAGCATTTAAATAGTAGGTTGGCTAGGATATTTTTAAAATTGAAATCCAGTGTTTCTATTTTGTCACTGAGAGAGCAATTAGTTACCAGGACAAGGTCAGAGCCAACTATCTTGACAATCATAAGGGAGTTTTTGTTGAAGCCTTCAAATGGCGAATCCTTTATGTGAAAAAGAATCCACCTAAATACCTGCATAGCCCTTCTTTTAAAAATAAGACATTGTAAATCCCAACTCCTATAATAGCAGGTTCAAAGATGATCATTGGTTTTACATGGTTTTATGGTAAAATCCATAATAGCAGTTTTGTGAGTTTTGAAATTACACGCTATCAACGAGATGATATTTACTAACACCCAAGACCATGAATTGTCACTCTAAGTAGAACAATCTTCATTTTGCAGGACCAAGCAATGGTATTTATAAATTGGCTCTGTTCAGAAATTGGGCTTCTGCTGCTTAGAAAAAAGCTGGTATTTGTTGGTTGCCAAAGAGAAAGACAGCAATGACATTTGACTATTGTCCTTTAAACTTTAGTATCTTTGTCTAGGAATAACAGCAAGACCCAGGGATGAACAGATAGCTTTCCAGTTAGATTGGCTGATATTTGGGTACTTTGGTATGACAACCACCTAAGGATGAGGAGTTTCACTTCCAAAGATTCTGTTCCGAGACACCCAGCTCTTACCAGTTTTCTGCCTTCCCTTTCTAGGGAAGGCATACGGAGCATGAAGTGACTGAAAAGTCACAGAACTGTGCTCTTCTTAGCTACCGATGCCCGGGGATTTTTAATAATGTTACACAGAAAGTTTCCTGAAGGAACACACAGGGGACTTCAAGCAGGAAAGCTAGGTTTCCCATCAAAAAGATCTCCCCCCCGCCCCCCACCGTTTAAACATCATTGTCAGGGAGCATGCAGCTGCCAGCACATGGAGACTTGCTTCCCAAAAAGGGACGGCAGTTATCCAGAATCACACAGCCATTCCTGGGGACCAGAAGGCAGAAAGAGCCCCTGGTCTGAGCAGGATAAACAGAGGAACAAGAGGATCCACTGTGGACCAGCATGGGGACTCTTTGGAGCTTTCATCACATTACTAATGAGGAGAACCTTATTGTGTAACTTCTAAGGTTTATTGCACATTTGGGGGAAGATGCATGTAGTTCCTTTTATAAGCCAGATTCAATCCATCTCAAAAAATCCTCTTGTCAATGTCACACAGCCAAAACGAGTCTTGTCATACTCACTAAGCCTCAAGTTTTAAAGCTCCTTTATGTCTCAGCTTCCTGTGGCAATGATGAAGTAGTGGGCATTCTCTGAGGAGGGGTGCTCTGACTCAGAGGTGCTGGGAGTCAGGAGATACTGTCTTCCTTCACTCAAATCTGGGATAGAAATCCTTTCCATGCACTCGTGTGACATCTCATTTCTACTGCTGTTCCAGGTAGCTATTGCAGAAAAATGAAATCACTCCAAAACTCAGTGACTTAAAACAAAAACACTTTTTTCTAAACACAATCATTATGAAAAATTGAGTATGAACTTATAATTTAATAAATTATATTAAAATATAAAAAATAAAAGCTCCTTTATGTTTTGTTAAATACAGATGCCTGGGCTGGCTAAAACCTCCTGACTATTAGTCACCTGGTGCCCAGAGGGGACAAAATGAGGTCAGCAGGATCCCTTGTAGGATCTGTGCTATCAAGTCAGCCAAGGAGCAGCCAGAGTGGTCTTTTTAAAAACCAAATCAGGGGCGCCTGGGTGGCTCAGTCGGTGAAGCGTCTGCCTTCGGCTCAGGTCATGATCCCAGGGTCCTGGGATCGAGCCCCTCATCGGGCTCCCTGCTCGGCGAGAAACCTGCTTCTCCCTCTCCCCCCCGCCCCCGCCCCAGCTTGTGTTCCCTCTCTCGCTGTGTCTCTCTCTGTGTCAAATAAATAAATAAGAAATTTAAAAAAAAAGAAAAAAAGAAAAAAAAACAAATCAAATTACATCGAAATTATCCACCCACCCCTATCCCTAGTCACTCACCTTATATCATGTCACCTTGTTTTGTTTCCTTTATAACACTACTGTCTGCATTCATCTTATTTCCTTAAATTATTTACTTGTTTCTTTGTTTTCTATCTCCTCCCATCAGAACATGAGTTCCAGGTGAACAAGGACCTTTTCTGTCTTGTTTCCTCAGTATCTCTACTGCCTAGAAAACTATCTGTCACATAGTAGAAGCTCAATAAATGTCTACTGATTTAAAAAATGAAGTTAAATTTTAAGTATATTAAGAAGTAAGTTTCCCTCACTTCCTGCGACATCAGATTCTCAGCCCAAGTCTGGAACAGTTTCTCTCAGCTTGTATTTTGGATAAGTGGGCAAACAAAATCCTCTCTAGGTTTAACTCAGTTCCAGCTTGCACCTGCTCATCTAAAGGACTGCAAAGCTCAGCCTGTGCTCCTTCCTTCTTTCCTGCTCTGCATTTTCTCTTATTCAGATACACAGACTCTGGATCATCTCTTTCTGGCTTCCAACCATCCTGGCCATGTTCCAAGTCCTCTATCCTTAACCCTCGAACACCTCCATTTTTTATAAACCCCCAGTTTTTCTAAGAGGATTCAATTTCCTCCTGACTCTGAACTCCTTCTTCCCGGCCATGCCTCATAGCGCTCATTCTCTCCTGTAGTTCTCCTTTCCCACTCCTGCCCCACCTCCTCGGGCTCTCATCCACTAGACCCAGGGACTCCCTCACTTTTCTTTTAGCCCTGAAATGCTCTGTTCAAATAATTATCTCCTTGGTGTACAAGCAAGTAACATAAATCATGATGGATTGTCTTAGAGTATGTAGATGTGAAGGTGTGGCTCCACAGAGCCCTGCCATTGACGCGCAGAGGTCTCAGGTTTGGAAACTGCTACTCTGGCTGATTCTACCCTCTCAGACAAACACAGGGCGTATACATATCTCTAACCCAGTTACGCAAAAATATTTAGGGTTGCTAACTTACAGATTTCTTTACAAAAGAGGACAAGGTAACAATTAATCTAGATAATCTACAGAGAGAAAGAAAGGGAAGCTTTGAAAAACAATTCCCATTTATCTCCAAATACAGAGTTCAGAGACTCTTCTGAAGGTAAGTGATTCCTTAAGAAAATTCAGGCTGTCATTCCTTTCAGCGAACCAATCAATATACAAGAGCTTCCTCACATAAGGCTGGTTCCATTGAAAAATTCCATGGATGGGATGATTATTTTTTATGGCTAGTGTGTATCTTTCATATTGTTTTCCTTGCATGAAATTTATACCCTTGGAAGGGATCGAATTGTTTCAAATCTCACTACTTCTGTCCTTTGACGTAGTAGTGTGTCATTCAAGTTAATCAGAGTAGGTTTCTATTGTTTACAATTCATGTTCTTAACTGACACCTGGATCTTTTAATCTGAGTTTAAGTAAGTCATTTTACTTCTTTGGGTCTCTGTTTCCTCATTTGTAAGATAAGGGTTTGGACCAAATCCTCTAATGTCCCATTTAGCTCTTTAAGTCTGTGCATGAGTAACTCTAATTATTAAGAAAATATAGGATCCTGGGGTGCCTGGGTGCTGCAGTTGGTTAAGCATCTGACTCTTGGTTTCCGCTCAGGTCATGATCTTGGGGTCATGAGATCAAGCCCTGTGTCAGGCTCTGTGCTCAGTGCAGAGTCTGCTTGAGTTTCTCTCTCCCTCTGTTCCTCCCCACTGCTTTCTCTTTCTTTCTCTCGCAAATAAATAAATAAATCTTAAAAAAAAAAAGATCCTGTCATGTAAAACAATATAAGAATATATATCTCTGGTTTCTATTGCACTAGAGCCATGTTCCCTCTTTAAGTGAGAGGGAAAGTACAGAAAATAAAAAGGAAAAGTGTTTTAAGTTTAGAAAAATAACCAGAGAAATACAATATGCATTTCTCAAAATATAACATTTAAAACTGCCAGAATAAAAGCACATAATAAGTTTGAAAGGCAGGAAGATCTTTTAACAAGAGAAAAATAGGTTTTTTCTTCGAGGAAGAAGGTGAGAAATAGTTCTTGGAAAAAAAATGCATCATCTATTTTCATTACTTAGTTGTCTAACAGCACAAGGCATTTTACTGTTTTGAATGCCACATAATTATCACAACACAAAAATTCCATTTGGAGGGTATCAAAAGCAAAAAAAAAAAAAAAAAAACCACCAAAAAAACAAAACCAACCAAACAAAAAAATACCAAAAAAAACCCCCAAAACAAAACAAAACAAAAAACCCCCCACGCTTTCATGAAGCAGAATGGGCATGGGAGGTCAAGGAGGACCTGGGGAAATGGGCTTAGGTAATGATTTGATCAAGATCTATGATTAGGGTCATTTTGATCAGAGGGGGTGTGACCCTCCCTCATCCCCAGCCCCTGAAGCATATCTGCAGAACCAGACTCCACAGTAGAGTTTGAAAATCACTGGCTAGCATGACAGGCAAAGAAACCAGGTTTCTCTAGTCAAAGATGGAACACCTTTCTTGGTAAAAAGTTGGTGACCTTATGTTAATCCTCAAAACTTCTCTTGGTTATTTCCAATAAAATAATATGGAATGCAAAAGTATGGGACCCACTGAATGTGTGAATACATCTCAGGCAAACTGAATGTAGCAGAGAAAGAACTGGAGATTAAAAAGAGGAAAAGGGAGGCACAGTTGTGAGATGTGTGTAAGATGCTTAGGAAATACAGCCTGTCAGCTACTGAGGTTCTAGATCTCACACTTGCCCCAAAATCAAGATGAGGAACTAGGAAGGACCTCGAAGGACTGGGTGCTTCTACCTTCCCTTTTCTTTCCTCTCTTCCTGCCATCTTCCCCTTCAACTGTTCATCCACTGATTTATCCCCTGATTCATTTAGTATTCATTTGATAATTCATAAGGGTCAGAATCTGACCTGGATACTGGAAATAAAGCAAAGAATCAGTGAGACATGCCACTGTTCTCACTAATTTAAGTTTCCTGGGGGAGGGGGCAGGGAATGACCTTAAATAAAAAAGTATCCAGAAACCCATGTGATATGAGAACATAAAGGTATCTTCATCTAGTTAAAAGTTCCAGGGAAAGCCTTCATGAGGAAGTACAATTTAAATGTCAATTTAAAAGGTGAGGAGAAAGGAAGGGGGCTGGGCAGGTGGCAAGTGTGTATGGAATGTTCTAGACAAAGGGAACAGTATATATAAAAGCCTATAAGGGAGAAAAATCAATGCAGACCAGTCATAGACAGATACAATGGTATTAAGACTTCTTCCAGGTTTATGACTTTCCCACTAGCTGTCATTTCGTTAGCTTGTCCTTTTCACCATTTTTTTTTCATGAAGCAATACAACGCTGAGGAAAAAGTATTTAAGGGGGTTAACTTTTTTCAGAGATAGGAAGGTAGTGGTAAAACTAGAACTTTTACCTGATAGCTGGCTAGAGATGCAGAAGAGAAACTAAGTGAGGGATTACAGGTGGAAGTGGCCATCATCGAAGGGCACCTAACTTGAACCGATGATTTCCAAGCTGTAAATGCCAGTGCTGCTGGGTTTTCTCTATCACTTGCTCATTTAAAGAACCCTACTAATATAAATTAATATTCTTACAAATTTGGAATGATGTAATGGAAGGAGCAATGGACAGGGACAAAAGTTCTAGCTCTGGTTCTACTATTGCTTTTCTGAGTGTTCTAGGGCAAACCTCAGAGCCTCAGATTTCTCTCCCATGAACTTTATAAATATATTACTCATTCCAGATTTGATCACCAATGCGTTGTTTGACTATAAATATTGTATTTCCCCGACCAGCAGATGCAAACTGTAGCAGTACTCTAAGATCCAAGATCCCCTTCTTCCTTTTAGTAACAGAACTTTCTTCCCCATCAACCAAATTTTAAAGAGGCACATACATGACCACTGAGCTGAAGGCTACATTTTCCAGCCTCCTCAATACTTAGTTGTAGCCACATGACAACGTGCTAAGCAATGGAATGCATCCAACTTCTGCATCACTTACATAGAGAGAAACCTCTTCTTTTTCCTGTGGCATGAAATGTGAACAGAGAATTGGTGAACCAACCCTGCCCAAATAGACTAATAACAAACACGAGAAGAGGTTGATGTTCGAGCAATGAGGTGGTCAAGGAAGCTTCCTTCCTCGCCTGGACTGCCTGCCTCCTTCTGTACTACCATGGGAGATAGAAATAAGCTTCTCTCTGGTTGGAGCTTCACTATTTTTAGGTCTTTCTGTTACCGTAGCTTCACCAGGACCCAACTAACTTACAAACTCAGCAGCATACAGGGACCAGGAAGTCAATATAAATTAATAGTCATCTAAATAAGGACTACTCAAACCTAGAGAACAAATGCCCCAGTGGAAAGAAGCAAACAGCTCTGTCCATTGCTGCCACATGGGAATGCAGGCCTAGGGTTTCCAATCCTACTAATTTGTCAAGAAATCTGGATTCTCAAGTAAAATCTTACAAGTTTTAAAAATATTGGCAACAAAAACATGGAAAATAAAATGTTTTCTTAACATTTGGTGGCAAAAAAATAAAAATAAAATAAATAAATAAAAATAAAAATAAAAATATTGGCAACTAATCCCAAATTTAAAAACACGACAAAACTGCAGGTTAAACAAAAATGCCCCTATATAGACTTAAGCTTATGACGGCCAGTGTGTGACCTGTTCTAGATGATGAGATAGCACTGAATATAAAATGCACAAATACACCCTCATCTTAACACACCTTTTTTGGGGGGAAAAATAAACTTTATCACATTAAATGTATACACTGACTGCCAGGTCAGCCTTGATATCAGAAATGTTAAAGTACAAAAAAACCACATATTTTTAGGATTGGAAAAATCTGCTGTTTTTAGGGCACAATCTTAAATATGAAAAACAACCCAGTTGATGATGATGACAATGTAATATAATGAGTCAAAAATTCCTCAATCACCCTCAGCTCTGCAATAGGAAGTAGCTCGAAAAGCCTATAATAGCTGCAGCCCACACAGTAACTAGATTATCATGAACTCAAATACCCCACCTCCATTTGACTGTCTGTGCTACTGATTGTGGCCTTTTATAACACATCTTTTTCTTCATTTCAGTGTTGGGTAGCCACTCAAAAAGATACTGTACAGTGAATTTAGTCCATGTCATTTAAACTTAATAAGGCAAAATAAATTTTGGCATAAACATATTTAGCTAATCATTTTCGCTAAGGGGTAAGTTCAGCCATAACCAGTACGTTGTAACCCATCAGGATCATCAAATGTAAACTTAATTTACTTCTGAGTTACAAAATAATGATGAGGAAAACATTTATAGAACTAACGTCTTTCACAAGTATCTGAAATCCATCCCATGGCTGAGTTTATCTTCTGTTGTTTTTTTTTTTTTTTTACATCAATAAGCCTAAGCACATGGACATAGCGTGAGCGCAGTAAGGCTCTGAGACAATACAAAACACCCCAGGATGTCCAGCAGTTTTCTGTGGTGTAGGGTGCCCCTTGGCTCACGGACCAGTGTTAGAGTCAGGAGGTGGCCGCAAAGGTTTGTCTGAACCCGAAGCTCCTACCTAGGTAGTTCCCTAAAGTGTCACATCCAAAAGCTCTGAAAGTGTACTGCAGAGTAGGATGTGTCTCACCACGGACCACTCCCTGATCCTCACGGGCACCACCCTAGACCATGATTCGTCTGTTCAGTTTTTAAATGACTCAGTTTATAGAGGAAATGAAACACTTAAAATTCACTTTTCAAAATGGGTCATCTGACTTCAATAGTAAGAATCGAGACACAAATCAGGAATTCCAAGTTTTCTTATTTCTCAAGAGACTTTCATTCATTCTGCTGAGGACATTCATTCAGTCAAAGGAAGCTCACTATTATGTATAATATTAAGCATCTGTTCTGGGTGAAGAACACAGAGGGTTAAGTTTAAAGCTGGCCTTAAGTCTTTTTCATTATTTATATAAGTTTATACCAATTGTTCCCGTAGTTTTGTGTTTTTGTTTGTTTACCTCTTCATATATTCCAGTGCACTCATAGTAGTCTCTGGAAGGGAGGCCAAGCCGAGGCTGGTCAATCTATAAGAAATATACAAAGAAGAAAACAAACCGTTCAGTTGATGTGGGACAGGTGGACAACATATGAGCATGTCTATCTATGTACGAACAAGATCCTAGTGTTCTTGCTGTTTATAAGGGTAACAATCAGACAGTGAGTGAATACAAATTAGGCAATGGTTTCCACACCACTTGGAAGTGTTACACTGATGGGTAGTTAGGCAATCTGGAAGATTATGCTGCAGGTATTTGAGGAAAACCAAAGAAAACTTGAATAAAAATACACTGGGAAGGATTTTTTAATGCAAAATAGAAGGGGCAGGTAGACAAAAACATGTTAGAATCTAGGACTTGGAAGTTTCTAAATTATACATTTACAGGACATTTGGCTTCCTGAGATCCTAATATGCTCTCCTGGGGGACATTCTCTTCTATTCTCACCCTTAATTGGGATGGAAAAAAACAAAACATTGGAAACCTCTATGGTAACTCTAGAACTGTTTGGCTAGGGGAAATCTTGCCAGAGATTTTTTTTTGACATCCCCTACCCTAGGGGGATAGAGGAGACTTCTCCTCAGTTCTCTCCTGCTCTGCTCAAATTCTGGCAGCTGGGTGTGTGAAAGAGGAAAGAAACAAGGCTCTGCTCTGGTGTGTCTGGTCTATTGCCTTCCAGTGAGAGCCACCTGGACACACTCCCAGATCTGTGAGGTTGCTTCCTATGCACTGCATGGTTAAATGGGTCCGGGGCAAGTGAGAGCACAGATGGATTAGAGTGAGAAAGCCAGCAGCTGTAAAGAGCCCAGGACAATATGAAAGAAACAGAACCCAGAGAACTGGTATGGAAAGAGTCAGAAGGTGTCACCAAGGTAGGGCTCAGCCCCTTTCCAACCTTCCAACTCCCCCTAGGAAATCTCTCCATGGTGATCATGGGGGATCCTGGCACTTAAGAGCCAAAGGAATGAATTCTGGAAGGAGAAAGGGGTCGACTGTAGAAGAGAGCTGGTTTCAATCTCTTTTATGATTTTGATAAAAATGGCCATAAAGATTTATGCAATAGTGACATAAATACGAATCTGTGACTTGCAGCTTTTGGGGTACTTTCTTTTACAGGAAACCAAATAAAAATTCTGTAAATGTTTTAGTTCATTCCAAACATACTCATTAAGTATTAATCTCATCTTAGGTGGCACCTTAAGTAAACCTAAATGAATGGCTTACATGAGAAAAAAATCGAATAAATCCATTTTAAAAGAATATTTTATTTACTTTCACTGAAAAAAAAGTTCAAATATTCTTTAGTAACAACCAAAATTGTATTCAAAAACCCTTTTCTATGTTCTTTTTGGAAGCAATTAGAAATTTTGGTTTCTAGACTTGCATTACTTATGCAAACCAAACCATGCTCTTTTCATGAACACACAGAGAAATCGGGTGCTTTTTCTAAATAGGAGGCCCTTTCATTTCTTTATTTTACGAAGAAAGCAGTATCTAGACGTACGGTAGCAGAAGGGAGAGATGAATGTCTAAAACACAGCATTAAGAAAATACTTCCAAAATTGGGAATCCAGGTATTGGGGACAGAGCACGAATTTATTACTATCTTGCTCATGCAATTCAAATGAGAATATGCATTATTTCTAAATATCAATAACAATGTATGTAGACATTTTATTACAATTTTTTAAAAGATTTTATTTATTTATTTGAGAGAGAGAGAATGAGAGATAGAGAGCACGAGAGGGAAGAGGGTCAGAGGAAGAAGCAGATTCCCCGCTGAGCAGGGACCCCGATGTGGGACTCGATCCCGGGACTCCAGGATCATGACCTGAGCCTAAGGCAGTCGCCTAACCAACTGAGCCACCCAGGTGCCCAACATTTTATTACAATTTAAAGATAACTTTGGCTGTCAGCCACACAAACTTACATGAATTATATGGTTCACAGAGTTCTTATCATCAGTGCCGACAAAAAAATTAAGAATGACCTTTTTCCCATATTTAGAATTCAGTTGTGCAATAGATTTCTCAGCTGTCCAAGAAGTACCTTAAGCAACGAAAGGTGAAGTATACTTTTAGAAGGTTTAGTGCATTAATATGATACTATAATAACACAGATTTTACATGGAAATTATTTTTTTAAAAAAGAGGGAAAAATTGCCTTACCATATGTTTGCTCCCAGTTTTCTGTTGCTACTGGCCAATCATATATATCTGGTAACAGACTGAGTAGAGGTTTCCCACCTCTGCTATCAATGGCAGCTTTTGAAAACAATGAAAATAAATTCATTATGAAGTCTTTGCATATTTGGGCACACTGTTAATGAGATAAAATGGAGAGCACTTACATTCATTTATACAAGATCTGTACAATGTTTTTGCTTTCTGCACTGCTACTATATCTTCAGGTTTGGGTTCTTGAAGAACATCTAAAATAGAGCATTTAATAAAACACATCAATAAAATTGCTCATTTGCAGCTGTAATTAACATTTGCAATGCGGGTTCAGAAAAAAAGCTTGTTTTTGTGTACGTAGGTTCACTCCGTCCCCATTCTAAACTCTATAGGAAAAGCTAAACCCCTTACCTTATTCCTAGTGCAGAACTGGGAGTTGATGTCATTAGCCAAGTTAGATGAAAGTCTTTTTGACGAGATTATCTTTTTTGTGAACAGTGAGGTGTACTGCTCTGCCATACATAAAGTACTGTTTTTGAAATTGAGATTAAAAAGAAATAATAATGCAGAGGAATATGGAATTTAATATGATAGTCTTCCACCTATGGCTGGAAATAATTATCTTTGTGTGATTGTACTATTCACGCTCCAAATAAACTGACTGAATTATTCTACTTGTTTGGAAGTTTGAAAATAGCAAAAATTGTGTTTCTACAAAGTAACTTCTAGAAGAGGGGAACACAGAAGATGGAGGATAGCAGAAGACTAGACAAGACTTCCTCAGCTTCCCAAGGCGAATGTCTTAGATGGGTTAGAATAAATATACCTGCTCTGGCATGCAAATGTCAGTAACATCCTCGACACAGTAACGACTCAATACTGACTTCGACCCAGGACCAGAGTGGAAAAACAATGGAGGTGGTGTTTAGTGGCCATCAATTAATTTCTTCTTATGTGAAATGGCATAAAGATGCCATCTATAAGAATGACAGAGCTTTATCGTATGTGTACCCACACATGAAAGCAGGAATGCTGAGATGCCAACATATCCATTTCAGTGTTACCAGCCTCAGAGTGACTTAGTGGTGAGCCACAAAACTTGGAGGGATTATCGACTTTAATCTTCTGTGGCATTCTCCATAATGGCTAAGAGTTGTATCTTTAAAAAATGGATATATTAAGAGAGAAATCTTTGATGCATAGACACAAACTCCACTAACCTTTCAAAATGACTTCTAGTTCATCTCTTAAAATGTCAAAGTTACTGTAACGGGAGCTGGTCTCAGGAATGACGTTGCGTTTCAACCAGCCTCCACAGGCATATTTAAAAAAGTCTGTACAAGGCTCAGCAGTAGTATCCATGTTCTGGATTAGTCGAGCGGCTGAAAGACCAGAGAAAGAACGAGACAAAATGAAGGATGTATTTCTTAAGTAGTTTGGAAGGTGGAACAAGAGGCTTGTTGTTTCTCTTTTATGATCAAGTCAACTGGACTGATGCTCCTTTTTCTTATGTTACTGTCAATTGAAGAGGAATGATGACTATGTATAGTCCTCCTCTCCTTTATTATAGTTGGTTAGGTTTATTTCTGAGAGGTCTTGGTCCTCCCATCCTACATCTCACCCCCACCTCCAAATAACTGAAGTTCTTGCTAGTTCCTATCTCAGATGAAAAAAAGAATACTAGTCTGCCTTTGCCAGCCTGAGCCCGGTCCTGACACAAGGTGTCTCTTCACTCTGGTAACTTCAGCTGCTAACTCTACTCTTCAAGGTGCTGTGACTTTTGAATGTCTCTGACACTCCAAGGGATGTGGGATTGTTTTTTTTGTTTTTAAGTAATCCTTACACCCAACGTGGGGCTCGAACTCACAACCCTGAGATCAAGAGTCGACTGCTCCACCAACTGAGCCAGCCAGGCGCCCCTGTGGGACTGTTCATGGATTTTATCATTTTAGTAAAGATCTGAAGCTGCCGTTATTACTTCTTGGACCTTGCTTACAATATTTTTGCAATTCAAATTGGACATCTGATTTGCATTTGTTTTTGTAGAGTCTGTCATTGTAAAATTGGCTGTAAGCTTGTTAGCTTTTCTTATGTCCACTCTTTTATCTTTGAGAACCACGATGAAAATGCAAATGAGCCAACAGGGAGTATTTACAGTGTGCAAAACACTGTGCTAGGTACCGCAGTTGATAGAAGGATGCATAAAATATGAATTACTGCCATTGAGGAGGATATTACGTCCAGCAGGCCCAACGCCCACAGTTTCTAACACCTGGAATAGTGAGAAAACCTTCCTACTGACCTCCCCACATTCCTTCTCCTACGAGTTGAACTGTTCTGCGGTGAAAACAAAAGAGCAGTTGAGAACGCAGCTGTATCGCGAGAGGATAAGTTCTCAAACGAGCTTTTGAAAATACTTTGCTTTCTGAAGAAATTAATTCATTAATTAAAAACTTCAAACAATGGCTGAGGTGTGCGGATTTTTTTTCAACTGGGAATGATGGCTCAGTCTCTATTCCAGCTGAACGTCAAGCCCCCGCTTCTCATCACCTTCTGGGTGTGACGCTAAACTGCAGGTTGTCTCCAGACCAGTCCTCTCTGGACTTGTGCGCAATGGTGTAGAGCACGACCCGTATCACGGCCTCCCAGGCTTGAGCCTTGGGTAAAACTCTGTATTTCCCCCTGCCCTTTAGGCTTCTTGGTAACTCTTTTGCCTCTTTTCTGTACTCTTGCCTTGATCAGTTTTTCTTCTCACTCCCTTTTAACTGGCAGTCCCCCATCTACTCATCGTGCTAGGACCCTCTCCCTCCTTAGATACATCCCACGCATCTTTCACAGCTGAAACTTCCCCAGATACACTTTTGTTAGTCACTCTCCCACTGGAAAATGTCAGTGGTTTGACACTGCCCAGGTTAAATTACAAAACTCTTTAAGTTGGCCTCTAAGTCTTTCTGAGAGTAGTCAAAAGTCTCTCTCTGCCTTTTCTCTTTATATCCTGCCTCTGTGTTCTTATACACTCTCTGCTCCAACCAGATAGGCTTGCTCCATGTGCCACGAACACTCTTGTGTTTCTCTACCCAGTACTGTTGCTTCTCTCTCCCTCACCCCACCCTTCTAACTTCTCTTCCCTTTCTTCCCAAATGCTACCCACTATTCAGTGTTCAGCATATGTCCCATCTTCTCTCTGAGGTTCCCATGACTCCACACTTCAGGGACTCTTTCTTTCTCTGAACTCCTGAGAGCTCATGGCCTCACTCAGTCTTGAATGCTCAGATGAGGTTTCTGATTGTGGACACCTACTGTGTCTTCCCGACCGTTCTGTTGATGAACTTAGCCTCTTTGTATTCCCATCACCTAGCACCTCATAAAAGGCATGGGCATAAATGGTTATGTGTGACCACCACACTGAGTCATCTGTGAGTCCTCCTGTCTCCTCCCACACACCCCCTCCTCCACTCCTGCAGGTCAGAACAGTTCTCATCTCCTGGCCTCCAGTCCATCCCATCCTTGCAATGCCCACTGTTTCTGCTCTGTTTTGGGCCCTCCTTCTCTTAGGCTCTATCTAGGCCCTTTTGCCCAAGTTATGGCCCCAGGCCTCTCCCTACTCCAATCCATCCTGTGTGCCAGTCCGATTATTACCATAACATTTTTGCATGCCATTTCCACTCTGAGGTTTTCAATATGCTCCGTCTGCATTTATAATAAAATCCAGAAAAATATATAAATAATACAAATATAATAATAAAATCCACACCTGACACTAATATAACACTGCATGTTAATTATACATGAATAAAAAGAAAACAAATAAAATCATGGATGGAATAAATGACTCTGGAAGAAATTTAAAAAAGAAGAAAGATCCAGATCCCACAGCATATTCTCACTCTGATTTTATCCTGTGAAGCTTCTCTCTCCCCACTTCCTCACATGTGCCATAGGCCCCAATTTAAATGACTGTGCTCAGTTTCTGCTGTGAATGCCTATAGTTTTCTGCTTTTGTAACTTAGACCATGGTGCATCAACCCCTATTAAAATATCCTTTTTAATTTTTTCATGTTTAGAGATTTCAGGCATTTCCAAGGCTCAGTTCAAATCCTCCTTCTTCAAGGACTGTCCTCACTAAATCTGTATCAGCTGCCATCGTATTCATTTTAGTTGTTGTTGGAAAAACCATGAACCCCTCACCTAGACTGTGTGGTTCTGGTAAAGAAGGGAATGCGCTTTCCAGGTCTCTTACAGAGCCTCATGTTGCACTCAATCAAGATTTGTCAGTAAAAACTCTAACTTGAAATGTCAGGTAGAGCTGAGGAAATTGATTTCAAAAAGGTAGAAAAAGTAATTCCCTTAAACGTCAAAGGAAATGAAGAGATGATGACAGGGGAAGTGAAAATAAAGACCCTCAACACTTGGAGAATTATGTAAAAAGTGAAAAACCAGAAAATTGGAGGCTGAAAAAAGTGCTAAACAAAGATGTTCTAAGCATACATTTTTAGCAATTTTATGTAACTGTTGTCTTTTAAAATACTTTTTAAGTATTTAAACTGAATGTGGTAGAGGGAACTGCCATTTTGGGAGCACTTGCATTTTCTTCCCCTCCCTGGGGAAATGGATGGTTTATGTCCTAACACCACAAGGAGCAATAAACTCCGAGGGGGGAAGAGCAGTGAACGAGTAATGAGTGAGTAGAATGAACAAGGACACTAATGAGCAAGTCTTACTGCCAGTTTGGAAATATCTCATGCTCTTTTAAACACCTTGAAGAAAAAGGAGGAGCAGTGGAGCAGCTCCATGCTTGTGAGCACAAGTCCGCTGCCATGTGAAATGCCTCTACACTTCTCACATCTCCCACAAAGGAAACAAGTGATCTTTCCCCGCTCAGGTTGAATTCGTACTTGACACCCAGTTAAATGACTTCTATCTGGAAAACAAACCAAAGAAGCAGTGTTCAAACAATTTGTGAGGGCTGTGCAGGCCAGAGATAGGAAGAGGCAAATTTGCCAACTCTTTCCTGTGCCACTTTTTAAAAATTTCCCTTTGACCAGAGAGCTCATCTGAGCATGGGCGCTTCCAATCACTTCAAAGAGTGCTCTCTGTTCTGGTGAATATTTTGGGGCCATGGGCCAAGGCAAGTCATGAGCTAGCACTTTTATGCTGGGTCTTTGATCAAGCTTCCTTTAATCTCTTATCGTGGGTTTGATTCTCGGTTTGCACCTTATCCTCCGGACCTCCTCTGTGCTGACTTTTCTTTGAAGTCAGCGGTAGACCTGTGGGTAGAAGGGCTGTAGGAAACAGACACACAACTGTCAAACTGGTTGTAATTGTTTTTATATTTTGCACTTTGTTTTGAATTACTCAACCTCTCCACAGAGCCACACCTGGGCTCTTCAGATGTTTCCTTATCTGTGTGTTTCTGACTTCTGAGTAAACAAGTGTGGTTTAAAAACAAATAAAAGTACTCACCTTCATCAGCAGACATAAAAAATGATGTAGGAAAGGCAAACGTATTGACACGGAATGTTGCTGACCAGATGTTCGTGAAGTGAAAGAAACAGTACTTACACTTTTTAAAAATCTATATAAAAGCACAGAAAGTCTAAAAGACGTTTACAGCAGTTATATCTGGGTGGGTGGATTATGAGTGTGTTTAATTTTGTATTAGTTGCTTATCTTTATTTTCCAATTGGTATTAGATGAATATGCATTGCTTTTGCAATATGAAAAAAAAAGCATTTTTAATTTAAGAAAATAGTCACATAAAGACAAGAAAAGTAATCTATTAATAATGAGCTTATTTCTTCCGAATGACAATTCCAAATGTTCTAGGCTGATAATATATGACACACCATTTTTTTCCTAACTAATCTTCTTGTAACATTCTCCCAACTTCCTTGACTATAGGAATTTTAAAACAAGCTCAACTACCGTCTGGGAAGTTATTAATTACTGTATTCATTACCAAGGGTCCATTGTGTGGGTATGGATTAGAAGATGCTGTATAAGCTGGGAAAATGTTTGGGGTCCTTAAATCAGGCAGACCTGTTTTGAATCCCTGAGCTTCACCACTTTTCAGTTGTACAAGATTAAGTAATTTCCCCAAGATCAAGCAGCTAGTAAATGATGGAGCCCAAGGCCTTGCACTTAGGCTCCCATGGGGGCTCCATTTCACCACCCCTTCCCTCCATATTTTGGGTAGACCAGATGGGGCTGTGTGAGAAGCAGTGATCTGCATTCTCTCTTCTTTTCCGCTCCTTCTCAGCTGCCCTTTATTTTCCGTTTGCCCTCTACTTCCTCCCCTCCCTGCCACTATGTAAACATGGCTTCCCTCCTTCCCTAATGTCAACCTTATCACCAGCACCTAGCCCTGGGTCAAAGGTAGGAGAAAGCGTCAGGACTTGGAAGGTCTGTAGTATCCAGGAAGAAGGAAGAGGTTAAAACAACAACAGATGAATTCATCACAGCAGGGCAAGCAGAGAGGTGAGTGGCAATGGAGCCCATTTGTACTCAAAGGCACGTCCAGAAGTGCACCTTCTTGAAGTGGGCATGTAGCAGCATTCCTGCCTAATCGATCTTTGGATATAATCCACTGGGTTCTGGAGAGTGAAAATTCTTAGGGATATGTTTCAGAGCAGTACTTTTCAACCCTGGCTAACCATGTGAATCACCTTAGAAGACTTTTAAGCATCCAGATGCCCAGAATTCACCCCTGATCAATTAAATCAGAATCTTCGAGATGGTCCAGGCATTTTTTTTTTTTAAGACTTCCCTAGTGGTTCTAATAAGCAGCCAGGGGAAAACCATCAGATTAGAGAACAGAGAAACATGGAAAATGAGGACAAGATATTCCAATACCATACTCATACTTACATGAATCAGGCATATTTCTTCTTGCTTTTCCGGTCTGTGTCAATGGGCTACCGTCATGACAACCTATATTTCTAACTGCATTTCAGTCCCTTATAAATCCTTGGCACAGTATTTCAGGAAGCCACACATGTGTCTCCTGTGTACAAGCCCACTCCCCACCTCCCAGTCCTCCACTCTATTCTGTTGCCTTTGGCCTCTACAACCTCGCACCCCAGCCCCCACCCATGACCCAGCTCCGGGTGTAGGAACTGTGTGAAACTGCCTTTCTGTCATCTGTCATTGTCCTGGAGGAGTCCCAAGGAGACTCCTGGTGCCTCCAGGTGAATAGCTGACTTAACATTTTACTTCCATGCCTCCCTCTCCCAAGACCACAAGGACAAATAGGCCTGGTTTGGCGGAGCATATAATAACAAAACCTGCACTCCGTTCAGAACTATTTCTCTTCTCTGATGGGCAAGGCTTTGTTCAAGGGACATTTTTGTTGAGCTTGACTTTCTATTCCTCTACGATGAGCTCTCTCTAATCTCAGGAGGCTCCTGGGCTGCTCAGGTGACAGCCCTGAGGCACAACCACTCCACCAGTGGCCAGACATAATTAGACATGATGAAACGCCAGTTGCACTAGAATTCCTCTGCCTGTCAGCTCAAGAAGGGGAGATCCTTGGTCTGTCTTTGAATGCCAATGGCTTCCATGCCACATGATCCCCCTTTCCTACCTGTATACCCTGCTTTTTTTATTTTAAATATTTTATCTATCTATTTATTTATTTATTTGAGAGAGAGAGCGTGCCCGTTCACACACGAGTGGGGGGGGCAGGAAGGGGCAGAGGGAGACGGAGAAGCAGGTTCAGTGGGTACTGAGCAGGGAACACAAGGTGGGGCTACATCCCAGGACCCCTGGATCACGACCCGAGCTGAAGGCAGACATTTAACTGACTGAACCACCCAGGAGCCCCTATACCCTGCTTTCCAACAACATCAATAGTTTGCTAACTGAAAACAATATTTTGGGCACTATGCACAAGAAATATTTCAATGTTTATACATGTACATTCCCTAGAGGCTAGTTTTCTGGTCTTGTGTGTGTGTGTGTGTGTGTTTAAAGAAATTTCTTCATGTGTCAAGTGCTCCTGGGGAAACTTCAGTAAAATAAGGGAAATCAGAAATAAATATGATTGGCACAAGCAGCAAATAAATAAACTGGATAACATAAAGCTTTGTGTTGTGGCACTTTATTGTGGACTTAACCTTATTTAAAGTTGGTTCCTACTTAGTAGATCACTGATGCTTTTCCATGAGAATGAACTCATGGGAATTATGAATATGGTCAACTCTTTTTATTTGATGGAGTTTGTTGTAAAGTCACAACTAACACTGAATTATCAAGTACAGAGTCATCGATCCTTGGGAAAATACAGGGTTGGGTTCTTATGAGCCTCTGATTACACAGCATTTTCATCAGCTGATCAATACATAATCTTGTTTTATGTGTGTTTTTATTTAATTGAAAGACATTTTATTTAATACGTATCATTGACTCATTAATACTGAACTCACGGCCAATAACGCTATAACTCATGATGGAACAAAGCTAACTAACACAGGTTTTTTTCTTTGTAAGGCACAACACAGCTTTCTGGTGCTTAGAAACACTAACAGCCCTTCAGCACTATGTCTGGGAGCCATTTTAAACCAGGAGATTACCAACAAAAAGCACAAAAAATATGAAAAATACGGCATTAAATAGACCAAGAGAAGGACCCTTGCTTACAGTCCTTGTTGGACCTCAGCCAGGGACACAAGTGGAGGGCGACTCACATCTTTCACCAACTGCTCAGGTCTGCAAATGACCTCAAAAGCACCACAAGTACTGATTCTGGGGTTACAAATAAATTTTAGCCAGTAGGGGAGTTAGCAAATAGGGAATTCGCAAATAATTAGAATCGACTATACTTTTGTCCTTCATTCCTTTGAGGCTTTTGATCTATCCAGGAAATGTACAAAACAGGCAACAATATTAAGTGGGAATGGACTTAAAGAATTTCATCCTCAATTATTACAATTATATTTTAGTGTCAAACATTGTGAATAGGTTAGGCATCTATTTACAACATAAGTGCCACACATCTGATTCTACGAAAAAATTTCTTTTCTGACCCTCTTACTCTGCATGGAGCTAAGGTTTAGGGAATGGTACATGAGCAAAACTGTTTTCAGCTTGTTCTCTCCAAATCAGCCCAAGCCCTTGGCTTTTTGACTCCAAGCCACACAACATTTTCATTTCATTTCCTTAAAATCACTATAATCAACCTGGCTTATGACTGTTCTGGAAGTGTCCAGAAGAGGTCAGAGAAATGTTGGGGTACCCAGGAACAAATGCTCTTGTAAAGACCTTAGGACACCCATTTCTGACCCAACCTTCTGTCCTAAATGTTTGTCTTATTAATAGACATTGAGCCTGATATTAGTTACTAGGCAAATTTGACAAGTTAAAAATCTTTTTTGACAACATTCTGAAAGTATTGCTGACCTCATTCCCCTGCTGCTACCCTCCTCCCACCATTGCCCAGTCAAAATTAAGGCAAAGTCAGAACGTTTTGAAAGAACACAAGGAAAATGCAATGTAATCACAACGGGTCACAAAGGACTCCATTCAAAAGGCAGTAATGTGGAAACTAGAATCTAGGGGACCATTCCTGAAGGGAAAATGACTGAAAATTAGCAAGCACACAGACTAATGCTAATAAAAACCAAATGGTTTTCGTTACAAACATTCTGGATTCTTCCACGGTCCACTCCTCACTTTTAAATGAAATCCTTGTCCCCAAATTACTTTTGTGATACCTTGGTTAAAGAAAGGTTGGGGTGGGGGTGGGGGGAGTACCTCATGCTGAATGTAATCTAGACTGCTAGTTTATCATTTAATCAACCACTCCCTGTCAACCACTAGTTAAGTTCCAGCTAAGCCAAGGTCACGTCTTACATTAGTCTAAATGATCAGCACCAAGAAAAGCCATCATTATACCTTTGTTCAGAAACTGTCTGTGGATTTATACAAGTAGATCTGAGGGAAGCATAGTGAATTATTCTGTAGAACAACTCTCAAGAAAGGAGACCAATTGGGGCACCTGGCTGGCTCAGTTGATAGAGCATGCAACTCTTGGATCTCAGGGTTGTGAATTCAAGTCCCATCTTGGCTGTAGAGATTACTTAAAAAAAAAATTAAAAAAAAAAAAAGAAAGGAGACCCTTTATTTTGTGTTTTAGCTTGAGCAATAATTAGTTTATAAACTATTTTATATAAGCATGTGACCAATTTACCTTAAATGTATAGACAAAAACACACACATGTGCACATGCACACATTTCTAAATGCTTAACCTGGACTCCATCTGCTATCAGATTTACAGATAAACTCGATATCAGGTTCACATATAGAGTGTAAAATATAGGATCTTCTTTTGGGTTCAGCCAAAGATGCTCATGTAATACTACTACTGCTACCATTACTAATAATATTCGGTGGTTGACATGTATTAGGCACCAAACACTTACTGCTCGAGAGGCACGTTTCTAAATTCTTTAAAATTTGTTTTTATTAAACTGTATATGGTAACTCTATTTTTGTCCCCATTTTAGAGCTGTAGAAATTGAGGATGGTTGTTGAGCAATAAGACCAAGGTTTGACCTCAAGCAGTGGTGGCCAGAGTCTGAGTTCTTCTGTGATGTTAAATTGCCTTTCTGGCTTTAAACTTTTTTTCCTTATTAATGGCTCCACACAGTAAGACATATTTATTACCTCTATTTTAAGGAAATCTGGGCACAGAGTGGTTACATGTCCAAGATCACCAATATGACTTTAGATAGAGTGTAGGTCTAATTTTAAGTTGACGTTTTTCATACAGTATCATTCTTCCGTATCCAAATAACATTAAAGAAATTTCAGAAGCTACACAGAGAGGGTAAGAGAATCCAAATTAAGTTATATGGCAACCAGTTTTTTGGAGGGGGGAGAAGGTTTGATGCCCAATTAAGGTTTTAATCGCTCTATAACATGAGTATAGCTACATGAATTCTTTCCACCTCATTTGACTTTGAATTTTAGAATCTGTTGAGATAATCACAGAAATCTCAAGCCTAAAGGACCCACAATAATAATCATTTTTTGGCTCTCCCCAAATTCTTCAGCCTTATCTTACAGCCCATTTAAATGAATGGCTCACAGCAAAGAGAGCACAGTCAATAATTTTCCAATAGGGATTCCTCCAAAATTCACAACCCAAAACATATTCTGTTAATAATTGAAAGCCCTGAAACTGTGTTACTGTTAAGTTAAAGTGCCATATGTCTAAAAATAATTTTTCTTTTCCAGGTCCAATTTGCATTTTGAATCCTAAAAGATTCTTTGCTAGCAAAAAGCTATTAGAGATTCTCCTGCAATTTAAATACAATATATCACTTAAAATGTTACCAGGGCTGCACGTTGATTATAATGTTAATGAATAAAAATGCTCCTCTTTGAGGAAAGATATTGAAGGTGATGAAAAAGGTTATGTTGTTCCCTCAGTCACTCCCATCAGGTAGACCCCAAGCTCCCTGGACACTGGCAGGTGTGTCCGAAGAGGAAGCAGGGAGCTGGCATACCCATGTTTCTCCCATGTAAGCATTTTGTTATTTCAGGTCATGTTATTGAAAAAGAATGATCAGAGCAACTTCAGTAATAGGTAATTACTGAGAATAACTCAAGACATTCTGCCTTTGCATCAGTTTTGGTTAGAGAGTGGTGCAAAAAGACCGCAGCAGGAGGATAAGCTGGGTCATCAGTGCTTTTAGACTACTGAAGTCAAAATCGGTTAAGAAGGCTCTTCTCTAGTGAGCACTATTCAATTCCGTACGTATAACAAACTAAGCGCTGAGTTGACATAAGGTTGTGTTTGGCTCCACATGTTTATATTTTGTAATGAATAAATAGCTTTTTTATATTATCGAAAACACAGAGGATTATGCTCAATCATTTGCCTTCTCCAAAAAAATTTTCTCCTTGTGGAGCATGAAAAGACTTGGAAACTTTTCATTTCATCTTCACAAATATTTTTGAGTCCCCCTATATATCGAACACTATTCAGAACTAAATACACCACAGTGAATAAAGAGCCATAATTCCTGCCCTCAGAGCTTGCAGATTTTCCTCTGAAACAAGACTGTTTCCTTCATAATGTACATGAACTCCTCTAAAGTAACTGTATCTAGCCATGCTCGGTTCTCACTTTCAAATTGCTAAGCTTACCCAGTATTCAGCAGACGGGTAAAGCTCCTATTTTATACGTAATCTAAGACAAGGAGTCATGTGCGGTGTGTCTGTGTGCTTGTGGTCGCATGTGTGAGCCGACCGGGAATCTGGATGAGCATGCTGTGAATGAAGCAACCAGGGATAGGGAGAAACAGCAACGCTCAGCTAATTCAGGGCACCCAAGAGAAGGAACGCACAGGGGCTTCATGAGACAAGAGCGGAAATGGGCTGCGGAGAAGGACAGGAGCTCCGAGAAAACTAGAGGCGGACAAGAAGAGCCAGACTAGTGGTAATGTGGGTCCTAGAGAGCTGGAAATGCTTACCTGAGTAGGAAATGAGTTGAAAATTCTCCCTGAAACAGGAGAATAGAGGGAAAGAGAAACACCTCCAGAAATTGTTTCCTTGCCAACCTGATTCGAGCTTGGGAGCATAGAATTAGCAAGGTAAATGAAACAACTGGGAAGAGAGTGACTGACTTCCCTGCCAGCAGAGGAGACAGATGAGACAGAGGAAGGCTGAACTCAGGACCGCCGAGAGAGAAACACAGAGCAAAGAAATCTGACTTCTCTAAGCAGGACAATGCCTGAATGAGGACACTTCTTTGTGACCATATTTGTGTATCGGGTGCCCTGACAAATCACTTTGCCTAGACAGCAGTGGTTTTGTGACCTCAAGATCAGGAATCCAAGAATAAATATAAGAAAATAAATAAATAATTTAATTATTCAACCAATATGTATGGACAACTTACTATGTGCCCTGCACCATGCTAGGCCCTGTAAACAGAATGACAAGTAAGATAGAAAAAGTCAAAGCTTTTATTGCAGTGGGCAAAACTAGACATTGGACAACTAACTACAAGTGAGATGTGAGCTATGGGTGTGCAAGGAGTGCTGGGAGTGAAGGAAGAATTAGCTGGGCAAAGGTGGAGAGGAGCATTTCATTCATTTATTCATTGGTCATTCAACAAATATTTGAGTAAGGTACCAAGCTGTTTTCCAGGTTGAGAAGGTGGGTGATGGCCTTGACATATGAGGACTGGAGTGTAAGAGGCTACAGGTGTGGAAAGGCAGGCCAACCTCTGAAGGAAGGATGCAAGATGGACAAAGGATGAAGAGCTACATTCCCAAAGCTTCAGCACCCCGGAAGGAGCCCTACCTCTCTGTGACTAGTGGAAACAGACAGGTGGGAACTAATAAGCAGGGGCTTGGCCTTTGTCACCTTGTCCAGTGAAGGGGAGGGATTTGATCATGGGAAAGAGTATTTACTCTTGTGGAGGCTGCAGGAAACAGCCAGCCTTGTCCTGTTAAGTCCTCATCATGGGCATGACATGGAGACAGCTTTCCTTTTATTTTCTGTCTCCACGGCTGGTCACAAAGTTCTAAAGCATCTCTTGGACACATGCCCTGCCATACTGGCTTATGATTTTCTGAGCCCTTGCTTGGATGGATCTTCTCCATGAATCCAGAGATCTGGTGGACCACAGACGTTAAGCTGTCGGCTGACCTCCTCTATGTTTCATACCTCACGGCACCATTTGTATGACTACATGGTGAGGTGAAAGATGGAGCCTCAGATCATTAACAATGACAAGAGTTACCAGTACGAGATGCACAATTCCTGAGAGATAACTCAAAGTATATTCCACAGAATATAGAAGCAATAATAATTGTAGGTACACTCCCCACCCAGAGCAAGGAATCTAATCCCAATACTTTGCACAACGAATCGATAATGGACATTCCAAAAGAATCCTTCCTTCTCAGTTAAGTAAGCCTTTGCATAGTAAATTATCACCATCTGTTATTTAAAAGCTTTGAAAAGCACACCTGTACTCTATCAGCATCTTAAAACATTTTGATATGACTTCTTTTTTCTGTTACTAAGCTTGCAGTAAAAATGACTTTTATTGTTCATTTAAAGTCAGATAGGCAATATCTGAAAAAAATTTAACTTTCCACACATAAATTAGATTTTTTTGTATTAAATAAAACAAGACAAAAACATGATTCTTCCAAGTTTTTAAAATTAATAGGTGTGGTAGTTGATGGCTGAGGGAAAAGCAGGATCCTTGGCTTCCTGTGTTGACATACAAGATTAGTGAGCAGTCCCTCCCTCGGTAAATGAAGAAACATTTGGGCTCAGGTAGAAGTAGTCTGAGCCAGTCCAGTGAGACTGAATCCTATTTTAGATAGACTATAAGGGTCAGCAACAGAAGAAGTTCCCAGCTAAGAGCAATGGAGGGATGAAAACCCACAACCAGTTGTGACAAAGGAGCTGTGAACCAGCAGTGTGTTGATCCAAGGAAGTTCTGTAAGTTCTGGCAAAAGGTAATGTGGTTAAGAGCTAAGCTACGTTTCAGGCCCAGAAGACAGGGAAGGAAAAGCTGAAACTCAGTTTCCAGAGGTGGGGAATGAGCCAGAAGTGAGGTCCCAAAGGACAAGGTAAGAACCCACGTAACTGGAGCTGGGGTCTGCGGCAGCTCAGGAGGCATGAGACTAAGCAAATTTGGAGTCAGAGCCACTGACCGTGGCCTGAGTGAGTGCCTGGGCCTGAAATGGGTCTGACCCTGCCCCATGGGCCCTGCATGGAAGCCAACGAGTTTGTAAACTTTGCAAATCTTCTCACTTCTTTCCTTGGTTTTAAGTTGACTACCATAGTTAAAATATATCATGTTAAGTTTCATAGTGTCTATTTCTACTATCTTATAATCCCTTTGAAAAGATTCATATTTGCATGGATATGAGTTTATGGGGGCTTTCAAGGTATCACTCATGCCATTTCTTCTCGACATGTTGTTATATCCTTGTTACTGGATAATATTGATAGTGCTTTGAGAAATTTTCTGTTCAGTTAATGACTTTTTATATATTGCTTCCTTTACTCGATCCACTCAAATATAATTAAATTATTTCTCTGAACAAATACAATTATTAATATTTTGCTCCTTGGCTTCTAAGTTAGTGAAATCATTAATTGCTATATACATATGTTTGGGGATAATGAATTCATCTGGTCTCAGACTAGCAGAGGTATCAAAACATCCTAATTTCACTCAGGTAATTTCATTATACCAGAAAATTAAGCCCATGGATTTAACAAAAGCTTTCTTTTCTGGAAGTATTTTTAAGTAACTACTGGATCCTCAAGCACATCTTATTATAAGTCTTTAATGATTTGGGAGTTCTTTAAATAAGAATTTCTTTGAAGTTCAGGAAAGCCTTGATTAACCAAAGAAACTATTTAAAGATATGGCTTGGGCCATAGCCATCATTTTTTAGTTGACTTGCTTGTTTCTGCTTTAAGCATCAAGCACAGAGAAACAGACACAGGGCTGGCTATTGGTTGCTTGCTAATTGATTCCAATTTGACTGCCCATTGATCTAGTCTGTGCTGTGGACTGAACCCCCTTTTTTTTTAGCTTCACAGCTAAGGTCCTACTGCTGTTAGACTCCTCTGGACTGAAGTTTTTTAAAAAGATATTTTGGGGTGGCTGGCTGGCTCATTTGGTAGAGAATGTGACTCTTGATCTTGGGGTTGTAAGTTTGAGCCCCACGTTGGGTGTAGAGATTACTCAAATATGGAATCTTTAAATACATACAAAAATACATACATACATACATACATACATACATAAATTAGGGGCGCGTGAGTGGCTCAGTCAGTTAAGGGTCTGCCTTTGGCTCAGGTCATGATCTCAGGGTCCTGGGATCGAGCTCAGCATGGGACTCCCTGCTCAGCGGGGAGTCTGCTTCTCCTTCTTCCTCTGCCCCTCCCCCTGCTTGTGCTCTCTCTCTCAAATAAATAAATAAAATCTTTAAAAACCAAATAAAATTAAATAAATAAATAAAAATTATAAAAGATATTTGGATTTCTAAAATGCGACAAATCTATTTTGGGTTGTTTTCTTTTTTTTTTAATTTTGAAGGAAGATTGTGCCTCTGAGAAATGTTTAAACAAACATTTTGTTTTAAGATAAGAACTCACAGATTCACTCTGAGTGAAAAGATAAGTAAAAATGAATTCATTAGTAATTCTCTCAAGTGGAGCTCAACAACAGTATGCCAGACAGGTGGCCCTCCACCATTTCCTCTCGCTGGTTGCTATTTACCCACTTGAATTATATTCAATTACATATGACAACGTGTGAGCCAAAAGCCCTAACCTGTGTGAACTCATTTCTAGATCAGGTGGCACACCCTACTAAGACTCTAGAATCTTAACTCTTGTCAGCAAACATTTACCTCCATTCAGAAGGAAATCTCCTGCAAACTTCTCCCTGGAGTAAGAAAGATATGGGTCTGGGATGTGAGAGGAAACAGGATTAAAGGAGCATATTAAGTGTTTAAGTAATAAATAAGTATTAAATTAAGTCTTTACGTATTAAGTGCTAAGCCTGCTCACTCAGTGCTGCCACCAGCTCTCTGCTTTAACCAAAACCCCTCCTCCTGAAGCTCCTGGGCCCTCTAGCATTTCAAGACACTGAAAGGCACAACTAGCCTTCTATTATCACTCCAAGTAGCATCCAAATCATCACTCGCCATGGGGCTCATTTAGGCTTCTGCCAGTTGACCATTCCAGCCTCAACTACCTTATTTCTTTAACTGTCTAGACATTAATTGCTGTTTATTAGAGATGGACACCTCAGTCAGTCATCCCCTCCATGAAAGTTCCACCACCTTCCCAGGTAATATCAGGGACTGTGGAGAGCACCTCTGGTCCTCTTCAGCTATAGAATTTCTTAACCTTCTGACCTGTCATGACCTTCCCCTCCACTCCACATCAGTACATGCATTTTTTATGGTAACATCCTGATGTTGCCATCACCCAGAATAGTTCTACCTCTGAAATCTTCAACTTGAGTAACCTATGCTCTGACCTTCTGATCCTTAGAAGTGTTTCTCTTTCTTTATTCCCTCTATACCTGCCCTTGAACTTCACTGAGAACTCTCAGCCCACGCCCACTGTTTTCCCTTTGCCTTTATCTTCTATCCAGCCTACATCCTGTAGTGCCATCATTTGAACCATCATCTCATCAAAGTATTTCATTCCCTTGCCCCCTGCAAGTAAGCCTACCCTGAATCTACCCAGCTGCCCTCCTTTCTCCTCCAATTCTAGGCTGAGATATTTAATATGTATTTTATATATTGATTGATTGACTGCCTCCTTTTTCATTGCGAGCTTCTTGTGAGCAGGGACTTTGTTATTCGCTTCTCCATCCTCAGCAACTAGAGCAGTGCTCAATAAATACCTGTCGAAGATACACTCAGTGATGCTGGGAAAACCCTGTAACTGCCTGGCTTAATACCATTTCAAATAATGGCCTTCAGCTTCAACAGGGTTATCAATCCTGTGCACAGCCTTCCTACATACTTGGCCCTGGTTAGCCTTCCCTTCCCCTCTAATACACTGCCCCCTTTCCAGCCTTCGATACTCCTGCTTTCTTTGCCAGGTTTTGCTTCTTACTTCACAGCGAAAAGTGAAGTAACTGGATGATGAGTGACACACCTTCCTATCCTTCCCAGCCTCCAGACGTATTTGCATTCAGACCACCATTGCCTCTTTCCTCCTGGTAAGAGAGGACGCGGGGGCCCTCCTCTGTCGAAGAGGAGTCCTGCCATCTTTCCCCTGGATATATACTCTTATGTCCCCAGGAACAAGACTTACCAATTTTCCCACCTTCCTCCTGAAACTTCAACTTCTTCCTTTCTGCTTTCATTTCTCATCTTAGCAACCTCTCAGCTGCACCTAACTCCAGCGATCTAATTTTTAACATACTCTCTTCTTTTTGCTTTGGTAATTTTACACCTCACTGCTTTTTCTTCTACCTCCCCGACTCCTCCTTCGTCCCTTTTGGAAATCTTCATTTCCTTCCTGGTAAATCTCAATCACATCACGCATATGCTGATGGTTCCTGAATCCTTATATCCAACCCTAACTTGGCCCCATGGAAGACTTACTGGTATCTCAAGTCTACACCGTCTCAAAAAGGACCTTTTACTGCATGTTAAAATCTGTCCATTCTCTCCACCCTGTTACCACTCAAACCCAGACAACCATTAGTTCTCATCCAGATAAGTGGGCAGTGGCCTAATTTCCTGCCCACAGACATTCCTTAGTTATAGTCAGTAATCCTACCCAACAGTTCTGATCAAGTCATGCTTCATTTAAAACCCTTCCTTCTGTAATTTCTCGGTGCTATTAGTAGAAGGTCCAAACACTTTAACATGCACTACAAGATCCGACACCTGCTTATCTCCGTGCCAACATTCAACACTTCCCCGTCTCTTCCCCACTTTTACATCCTCAGACATACCCTCTATGACTTAGCCCTACAGCTATCCCTTCAGTTCCCCAATCTTGCCAGGCTCCCCCTCACACCTGGGACACAGAAATGCTATTCCCTTGTATGGGTAAGTCTTAGCCTCCACTTTACCAGGTGTGAGCTAGATAGCAGGCAAGCTTGAGAATGCTACACCTCTGCTTAAAATCCTTCAGATTCTCCCTGTAAGACATTTCTTTATTTTCTATAGACTTTAGGAGGAATTACAAGCCATGCAGTACATGATCAAGCCCCCATCTACTTTTCTGGTATCATGACTTGCTAGCCTGGTGCATCCTTCCAGCCATCATGAACCATATGCAGGTCCTAAGCTCACCAAGCCTTCACTGGCATGTTACATCGAGCGCATGTACATGCTGCTCTCTGCTCCACCAGCCCCGCAATCTCTGACTATCCTTCAGAACTTAGTGGGTGACTTTTCCTCTTGAGAATGCTTTCCTGGCCCATTACAATCACTCTAGCTGCCCACTCCCATGACTGATCTGGTTCAGCTGCTCCTTTCTCAGAGGGCCTAAAGCACATTCTGCTTGTCTCTGTCATAGCACTCATCTAAACCATGTGGTCATTTTGTTTCTTGGTCTGTTATGCTGACTGGACTACCACTTTCCTAAGGACAAGGGGGTATCTGGGTTCACATTCCTGGGTGTCTAGAAAAGTGTCCAACATTTAGAAGGTGCTCACTTAATGTTTTTAGAAAAAAATCAATAAATGAATGGAGAGATGAAGGAATAAATGAATGAACGGATGAGGAAAGAAGTGGTTCTGAAGTCTCTATGAAAACATTCCTGCTCACATTATTCCTGGGACATTCGAGAGGACATGCCATGTTCAACTGCTCCATTACTAGCGGACAAAGTGGCCCAGTGCCTCACCCACTCTAACTTACTTTACACAGGGTAGCACAGCCTGAAATTGCACCTGTTAAAGCAATTCATCGGTTAACATACACTTTCTTTTCAAAAACGCAAACATCCGCATAATTCTTACGTACCTTAATGTCAATTGATTTAGTTAAAATGTTTTTCTTCCTGACACCTAACAGAGACCACTCCACTGAAGGAGCAGGAACTTTTGTGTGTCAGAGATGGTTTGGCATGGGTATATTTTAAAAGCTTCCCCAATTATCCTAATAAGCACCCCGAGTGGAGAATCACTATTCTTCAGCACTTTTCAGACTTTATTATGCACACTATTCTCCTGGCGACTATACTAAAATTGCAGCTGCAGATTCAGTAGGTCTGAGGTGGGGCCTGAGAATGCACACTTCCGCAAGTTTCCCAGCTGATGCTGATGCTGATGCTTTTGGCCTATGGACCAGACTTTGAACAGCAAGGATCCGGTTATTCTCCTATTGCAGCAGGTCTCTGGCTTATTTACTTTAAGGGGGTCAGTCAGTGGCAAGGGAAGGGCCAACGGTGAGAGTGTGCAAGGGTGGGCATAGGATAAGTACGCATTCAAATCAGTGTGCCTGCAGGTAGGTTTTGCTTTATAGGAAACATGGATCTAAGTGCCCATTTCTGAATCCGCTCATTTTAACTTCTTCACAGGCTGACCTGTCATCCCCTGTGCTAAGATAGAGCACAGAAGTCAAGGAAAATGTTAAAAAGGGATGAAAAATTTTACCCGAGAATATATAGAAGATACTACTCTCTCTCCGTCTCCCTCCCCTTCCCTCTCTCTTTTGACCACGCTTTCGTCTTTAAAAACATATTGACTGCTTTTTGATTCTCCATAAGTAGCTTTAAACAGTGCATCTGTAACCTGCATGAAAAAAACACATGAAATGGAATATATCTGTGCATTATACCTACGGGGCATCTCCCCGAAGGATGTGTAATGTGAAATGGGCTGTCATTAGTCTTCACTGTTTCTCTGTAAGATGAGACACTGTAATTCCAATTTTGTAGATAAGGAAAATAAAACGCAGAAAGCTAAACTGACTTAATTAAGATCACATGCTAAGAACACAGGATGTGGCCAAAACTTGCATCCCAGTTCCCCCATGCTACATTGGCTTAGTGGAAAAAGAAGCCGTAATCTTTCAAAAGATTGTGCCTTAATTATTCATAACACGTTTATCTCTTTGAAATACAGCTTACTATTTAACAGCCTTTCTTCTACCCACATCTACTGCTGGAATTTGTCTATATCCTATTCATCCAGTTATTAACCTATTGAAATGAATCCGAAGTGGCCTTACAAGGCAACATAAATTAACTCCTACACAACGGATGAGAAACAAAAAGGAGGATAAGAATAATGCTAATGAGTCAAATGGCACACAAAGAGGTCCTATGATTACCAGGTAGAAACAAATTTGACTTTTACTAGCAGTCCAGGTGAAAATGGAAATATTTCACGGGACGCACATATGAAACCAACACATTTTCCCAAAAGCAGGACTATCCATGGTAACTGCTCTGTGGTAGACCCCATATTCTGACCTTGTTTCAGAAATGGCTGGTCCACCTAGCCCTCCGATACCACATGCGTCTCTGACTCCCTCTGAAAGTGAAACCCTGGCTCATGCAAACAATGCTTCCCATGTCCGATTCCGAAGTAATTTTAACTTCCTACTTGATTTTCTGTTTCCAGAGACTCTCGTCAACATTACCCTCATTAAATCCAAGAATAGATCCTCGCTCAAATGGAGAAGCTTGAGTTAGGTTATTTAGTGAAGATTTGGTAGGCACTGAAAACGACACACACTCATTTTGAATTGCAGAAATGGGACTCAACATTTAATAGCAATCAGAAGATCAAAATATAATTTTATAGGTAGACATTGGGGAGATGGAAAAAAGGGATGAGGGTGGTTTTGTTTTGTTTCTTAATGGTGGTATTGAGTTACAATTTGCATACCATAAACTTCAACCAAGACTTTTTAATAAATTTATACAGTTGTACAAAACCATCACCACAATCCAACTTTAGAACACTTCCACCACCCAAAAGTCTCCCTTGTACCCATGTGCAACAACCCTGCCCCACTCCCAGCCCCCGCAATAGCTATCCTGCCTTGTGCCTCTTGTAATTTTACCTTCTCTGGAAATTTAATGGAATTGTATAATAGGCTGGTTTCTGTGTCTGACGTATTTCACTTAACATAATGTCTCTGAGGTTCACACATACTGTTGTATGTGTCAACTTTTTATCGTTGTGTGGTATTCCCATTTATGGCGATACTGTATTTTGTTTATTCACCTGTTGATAGACATTTCCATGTTTCCATGTTTGGGCTATTATGAATAATGTCGTAATGAGCAATCACATAAAAGTTCTTGTGAGGACATGTGTTTTCATTTCTCTTAAGTAAACACCTAGGTGTGGAATTGCTGGGTCGTATGCAAAGAGGTGTGTTTAACTTTTTATGAAAATTGCCAAATGTTTTCCAAAATGATTTTTACATATTCAGCTGGGATATACTGAGGTGTTCTCCATCCCAACAATGTATGATGTCTCCAGTCTCCACATCCTCACTAACACTTAGTACTTTTTTTTTTTTTTTTTTTTTACAGCCTTTCTAGTGGGTATGAGGTGTGGTTGTGTTGAATAGAGAGAATGTAGTCTAGTTTTCAGTCAGTCAGAAATAGGATCAAAAGTAGTCTCCCCCACTCCACCGCTACACTACACTATCTCCTTTCCTAAATGATCGGAGGGAATGAAATCTTTCAGGATTCAAGGGTTTGGGAATTTGCCCCTTATGATTTTTTAATTCTCTATTTTTAAATTTCCCTTAAATAATCTATTAATATTATCAACTTGATCTTCATATTATATCAGAGAGTTACTGGAAAGCACCTTGCTAGCCCACGGATTTGGTGATGAACAGAACAAAGCCAGACCCTGGAACCACAGAGGGGTCTTCCCCATACCTCTCATTCTCCGATGGTAAGTGTAAAGCTAGGGTCCTCATCCCAGCCTAAGCTACAGTTTATAGCCACTCTCCTTCCTATATAGGTAATTTTCACAGCTGTAAAACAAACCTTAGGATTCCAAATAAGCTTACCAGGCATTGCTAATTTTCTTCCCCTGCAGTCATTTCATTCAGCTTATCTATGTTTTCCATGCCTTGGCCAGGCATTTAGGGGGAAAAAAAATGACAGTGCACTACTGCTTAAATTCTACCCAGCAGGTAAGAAAAATATGTTACATATGTTTGTATTTATCACATAACTGTTTCCTTTCTTGGAAAGGATTTGATTGACAGATGCTAATTTTAACTGGAGAATTTTTAAAGCATGTATTGCTCCACAATTGTCAGGAGAATGATACCAGGAAAGCTGCCCAAAGCAAACTGTCACATGCCACATTTAAATTAACAAAGGTGCACTTCAGCCGGCTTCCACTAAGATACCTGCTGTGGATACCTGCTGTGTTCTTATTGCCTGGAGGATTTTTTCCATCTTAATTACATAATGAAATAGCCTCATCTCCTACTCTGAAACACTGGCCCGTGCCTGGTAGCCCTCCAGAGTCATCTGCAGTCGTTCCTGGACTGATCTAGTTGTGCCATTTTTCTTCATGGAGACTTCTGGGCTGTTAACAGGCAAGAAAGGAGAGACCAGGGCCAAAAGTGAGCCAGAGAGTCCCTGTTGCTTCCAGGAAAAGGCCAGCTGGTGCCAAGATACCTCACTTAGGGCATTACCAGAATCTGACCCTTGCAAAAATGATCAGGAATTTGAAGGTTCATATTCAGAATATGAATACATTATCTCACCATGCTGAATCTATCTTTCAAGTGAACAGAATGTCCCTTTTCTTTCTATTAATAATTAAATACTCATCAAAAGTTTGCTTGGTAGAAAAAAAAAAGTTTGTCTGGTGAGTAGAAAATTAAAGGGGAAAGGAAATGAACAGTTCTGAGAGGTCTCATCCAGGTCTCGATGCTCCATGAACCAGTCTCTCGGGGCTACCAAAATACAACCTGCACAATTGTACAGGCAGTCTTTCTTTCTCTCTTGTGCATTGTATTGCTCATGTATCTTAACTTGGCTTCTCTATCCCCTGGACAGTCTAAGACAACACTGCTAATTAATATTTGCTTCTTTAGACCCCTCAATTCCAGGTTGTTTCTGATGTACTAAAATCACTGATGAAGATGCTCAATGTTCTCAGTAAAATAGCTGGTTTCTGGACTGAAAAGAGATTTATTTATTCTCCTCCTTCTCAGTGTGGATTTAATTATTTCAATTCTCAGAGAGTCTTCTTATGCCTCTTAGCATTAGGTTCTAGCAGGAGGGGAGACAATCTGCTTCCATATGTACAAGACATAGGGTACTAAAAGTTGGATAGACTCCTAGTCTCCTTTGAGGCAACATGGAGAAGGGGTCATGAGTATAAGTTCCAGAACCAGACTGCCTGGGGTGGAATCCTAGCCCACGTTGGATCATCTGTAAAAATAAGACATAATGGTACCTACCTCACAGGGTCATTATGAGAATCAAATGTGTTAATACATATAAACTGCTTACAGTAGTGCTAGACACATAAATATTCAGTGTTAGCTATTATTATTTTATTGTATTATATTCTATTATTATTCACCTGTATTTTATTATTACACTCCTCTACAAATCTATTTAACATTCTTTCCCTATATCTCTATATTACACCCCTCGATTTAGTAATGAAGGGGCAGCTTGGTGGGAAACACTCGTGTGTGTATGTGTGTGCATGTTTCAATTCTTCAGAGATAGCCTTAAAATAAGTAAGTATGGAGGGTGTCTTAGGTCCCTCTCACTGCTCCAACAAATTACCACAAACTTACTGGCTTAAAACAGCAGAAATTTACTATCATGGAGCTCTAAAAAGTTATCAGTGCTGCATTCGTTCTGGATGCTACAGTGGAGAACCATTCCTTCCCCCCTCCAGCTTCTCGAGGCTGCACACATCCCTCGGCTTGTGGCTGCCTCACTCCAACCTCTGCTTCCTGCGCTTCTGTGGTTGTATCTCCTTCTCTGTTTCTAACCCTCCTGCTCCCTTCCCCTTAAAAGAATGCTTGTGATTACATAAGGCCACCCAAATAATTCAGGATAATCTCCCGATCCTAAATTTCAAGATCCTAAATCAGATTTGCAAAGTCCCCTTTTTCCAAATAAGGTAACATATTCACAGGATCAGGGGATAGGAAGTGGATATCTTTAGGGAGGCATTATTCCACTACAACAATGGGAAAGGCACTGGATGATCTCTTGAGATCATTCAAGCCAGTGATACCTAGTTGGAGGTGATTCTACTGTCCCAAGGGGACCATAGCAATGTCTGGAGACATTTTTTGGTTGTCTCGAGTTGGGAGGGGAATGGTACTAGACATCTAGTGGGTAAAAGGCCAGGGATGCCACTAAACATCCTACAATGCACGGGACAGCCCCTTCCCCCAACAAAGAATTATCCGGGCCAAAATGTCAACAGTGATAAAGTTGAGAAGCCCTGATTTAAAGCATGTCATTCCTTGAAATCTTCTGAGTTAGTAAGGTTGCAGTGCCCAGGAAGCCAGTTTCAGGATTTAGATTTACATGGAGAAGTTTGAGGAATCACAAGCAAACTCTCTAACTCCATATTTTTGACAATCTTATAGGGTAAATAAGAGATGAATAATATTACTCATGCTTTAATAGTAGGGTTTTGAACACTGCCTTAACTTGTTATTTGTTAAGTAGTGTTTGTTTTATTTTAGGTTTGGTGTAATCTTTCAAACTGATACATTTCATACACAGGCAAATTATCTTTAAGTATGTATTATAAACATCATTTGTGTATATTACAAATGCTCAGATTTAAAGTACCTAACACCAAATACATTTCAAGATGCTCCACAGCCTTCTATAATATTTCATTTTTGCCTCAGTATGACTTGACTTCTATCCCTTGACTTCAAAGAATCAAAGAGTTTTTGTTTTTGTTTTCCCCTGGCTTGTAATTTATTTATTTATTTATTTATTAAGTTAACTCCACCCCCAATGTGGAGCTCGAACTCACAACCCCAAGATCAAGAGTCGCATGCTCTACCGACTGAGCCAGCCAGGCACCCCCTCGTTTGTAATTTAAATGTGTCCGGTGATCCTTCTGAGTGGCTCAGAGAGCAATAGGCAAATAGACAGTCTATATGTGAGCTCTTGTGGTGATTTCCCATCAGGTCATTCATATTCAGTTTACAGGGCTGGTTAGGCTGCTAGGAATCTTGTAAGCAAGGTATCAGGCTATTTTTCCAAGAGCTTTATTGGCTCCATAAAGTCAACTGTAGCTCCTTAACAATGTCTGGTCATACCTGAGTCTATGCATGTTTCTCTCAAATGTGACATTTCAGTCAAAACCTGGGCATCATGACCAATGTTTCCAATTATGTCCCCGTCAGCCCTTTGCGGACAGCTGGGTCTCTGGGAGCCTGTGCAGCTCCATGATCACTTGCCATGACATCCTTATCTACCCAGAGAAAGATTTAAGTTAGAACCAACTTTCACTGAAAATAAGCACCTTGTCTAGCAATACCTACGTTTCCAATTCTCAAGGATTTCTGTGCTTAGGTGTGAATTCTCCCAGTCTTTTGAAGTCATCTAGGATTGTCAGTGGGAGACTTTATATTCTTTTCAACATCCTTTTATCCTGTCTCCCTCTTCCTTTCCATCTCTTGGACTCTGCTCATTCCCTTTCTTTCATACTTTCTTCTGCCCAACCATTCCCCTAGAATTTTGTTAATTTGCAGCAACTTCTAGAAACAGTAGTTGTATCTTCTATAGCAGAAAAGGTTTACTAACCAGCAGGGGACTGTGGGTGTGTGAGCAGGCATGGGTGTGAATACTGTATCCACGAGAGTGAGTTTCATCTTTATTTTGTCTCCCAGGAAGTATCGTAAACATCAAAGTATTCTAACAGCTTGTAAACAAACAGAGCTGAATAAAAACAGAGTTACTCAGCAACTTTGTTTACCACTGACACTATTTCTATAGTATACATTTCTCTGCCAAGAAAGAGTTTTGCAAGTGTTTTACATTTGGTATGATTTCTAACCTACAATTAAAGGATACGTGTCACTATTAAAAAAAGCCAGAGCCTCACCCCTAAGCAGTAAGTCACATCTGAGATTCCAGATTCCAGGTATCACATTGCTAATTGGGGTAGGTACCACTAGAGGAACCTACTTTGATCTCTACGCCTAACTAGGGAAAGGATTCCGTTTCTTCAAAAACAAAATAAAAAAGAAAGAGAACAACGGAGTGAGAAAGAGAGAAAGTGCGAGAGAGAATCTATAGACTAAGAGACTTAAAAAACATGTCAAGTGTATTAAGGACAGAGAAACTTGGAGACGATTAGAGGTTGATACGTAAGCAGGAGTTTCTTGAAACAGGATAGGTCATGAGCATATAGTAAGAGCAGCAGGTAGAGAGAAAAGTGGGGCAGGGTTTGGGGGAGGAGCAAATGGTAACTTTGACAACTTGGGCCCATACCGATTCTGGCACAGTGACCCTGGACATCTCCCAGCCAGGGTATCTGTGCAGCCATTTCCTGGGGAATAAAGAATCTGCTCTTGTTCTGGGAAAGTCCTTGGATGGGTAAGTCCCTGTTAGTATGTTGAGCAGCCAATGGCTGATGTCCCAATCAGGCCTCCCTCCAGCCACCCACATCATGTCTTAGGTGTCCTGCCGGTGCACATGAGGTCCAGAACGACTATAGCAATGAAAATATCAAAAAACAATACAGAAAAACGAAGGGCAAACATTCAGATCATTAGACTATCACCTAAAATCCCGAGATATTTTCTTATCATTATTTTGCAAAGGTCAATGAATAGCAAAAACCCAGATAAAACCATCTAAATGGTTCAAATGGTTCAAAATCATTTGGGACAGGTTATTTCTTGAAAGAAATGTAAACATTAGGAAGGAGGTTTAGAATCTCCTGCCAAAGGAGACAAGAGGTAAATACCGTGTTCATATCCTAGGGTGTTGTGCTCAGCTGCGACCTTTCTTCTTGTCAAAATGTTCTCTTTTGCACCACACTCTAACTGATGTGACATCTTACAACTCCACACACTTTCTCTGTTCCTTTCTCTGACTTTTCTTTTCCTTCCACTCTAATTCTTGGTATCTTCTTAAGTTTGGCCCTTATAGCTCATCTCCGTTTTGGGAACTCAAATACTCCCAAGGCTTCACCTAGCACCCCTGGACAGATCCTAAATGCACTGCATGAGAGATCTTCTTACGCTCCGTCTCTACTTTTCTGCTGTCTCTCCCCACTTGCATGTAACCCCTGGCTCAGACACCACATGTCCAAATCCATATTAATCACATCTCTCCCTAAAACAAACTTACCTCCTAACTTCTCTATTTCTGCGCGCATTGCCACCATTCTCCTGAGTCCTTAGGTTTTCAAATTTGGCCTCATTTTCAAATCCTTCACGTCCTTCATTGAGTGAGTCCGTTCCACCGAGCCATCCCATTCTCCCTTCATGTTGTCACGTAGCTCTCTCATCCCACCGCAGGCTGGCTCTTCAATGCATACCTGCATTACAGCGGCCCCCACCGGCCCACCCTCTCTGGCTCAGGGCTTTGCACTCAACCCACCCAACCCGGCAGTCCTGGAATCATCGTTCAGCTTTTGCCTTAGTGAGTGATCTCTTCTGTAAAATAGCCATTTCTCCTTCACTACAACATCAAGGCTAACACATGGATTTTCAAAGCCCTCTACAACGTGTCCCTATTTATCAAGCCTACACATTCACCGCTTCTCAACATGACTTACTCCTGTTGTTCTTTCTCGCTGTATGGCAGTCCCTCTTCTGTACCTCCACTTCCAAACCCTAGCCCTGTTTCAAGGTCCCTCCCAAATCTTCACTTCTCCATCCATCTTTACAGACTACATTTCACTCTCTCCTTAGTTCTTACCCCTCTCGTGACCTGCATCGAGAAAGTAACATAATGATACGAGGCTCACCATTTCAGTGTGTTGATTTTCTTTCTCCAACTACATGGCAAGCTCCATAAAGCTAGAGATATAGTTCTCTATCACCCTACTAAACACTCCAGGTATGAAAAGACTGAATTCTTTTTTAGAATAAACTAGCTAATTAATCTACTACTTTAATACATTTAGATTTTCCTCGACTATAAATAAATGAGGTATAAGGAATAAAAGTATAAACAAAGAAAATGTAGGGATGGTTGCCTATTAGCATTTGATTTTTAAATGTTATACATTACTTGTAAAACTATTAAATTTAAAAACCATCTTCTTACCTGATTTTATGCAGTCTGATGACTTACAAATACCATCTGGAAAAAGAAGGGTATATGTGTAAATATTTGCAGTACAGTCTTCTAATTTCTCCCTATCATTTGTTCTTTTAAAAACTGCCAACTAAATAATCAATTCCTTAAAGGAAGAGCTAAAACCTGAGTATTTTATATCATTGTCAAAAGCTAGAAAAAACATACAGAAATAAAATAGGCAAATCCTAAATTTAAATTTTTTATTATGAAGAAAGCAGTGCATTCAACAGTCTCATCTCTACCCACTAAGGTCTATTAAATTGAAATAATCAGTCGTTGTAGTCTGGTAATTTTTTTTTTTCCTATTAAGGAACCAATCTTTTCTAATCCGTATCGTGAAAAACTTCCAAGACTTAAATTAGACCTCTTAGGTCCTGTGGAGCCTTTTAGAATTTCAATGACACAACAAATTTCACTAACTGAGGTTGGCCATAAGATTGTGTACACTTTAATCAAATAAGATTATACATTAGAATCCTAATAAAATAAGCATGAGTGCACTAAATACACTTGGCAATTAATAACTTAGCTGAAACATAAAAGACATTGTACTTTAGTCCGAGTTAACTGTTTTGACATACTGATGTTACATTTTATAAAGGAATCTTTATGCCACCATCCTGAAGCGTCCCTCTCCTTAACACATTCGTTTGGCAGATGAAAAAAGCGTAAGATGAAGATTCCACTCTCCTGTGCACGGATGTGTGCACAGGTGTGGGAGTACCTCACCATCATAGGTCGCGTAGAGTGCGATCATCGTCACAGCGATGACGGTAAGGAGGAGGACAAAGACGGACAGACTGATCTCCAGTGGGGTCCATCGTTGTCTCTTTGGCCTTGGAGTGCTGATATCAGTTATATCCATCTGACTTTCTGATCTGCCCATCACCTAAAATCTATAAAAATTTTTTTAAAGTCTTTAAGTACTAATAACAAATTAATAAAGAGAGAATAAGAAGAGGAAATGTATGTACAACTTTCCAAATGCTTAATGCAGCTAAATAAAAGTAACAGGTTAATTCATTTTAAATAGAAATAAATTGTAGTTGTTGCTGTTGAAAGTCAGAATTTTGATTCTCAAAACAAAGAGTAGAGAGCCAATGAATCTGACATAGGTCACAATCTTTCTTTCTTCCTTCTTTTCTTTCTTTCTCTCTCTCTCTCTCCCTCTCTCTCTCTCTTCCCTTCTTTTTTGATATATCACTGAAGATCCAAACAAAATTAGACAAGAAGACTCGGGTAATACTCACATAGGATTCCTTTGGCAGTTCATAAGCAAATAACTGATGCACCATCATACAGCAAAGTTTTAAACTCACCCTTCTGAACTTTGGACAACGTCAAAGGTGAATTTTATATCTTGTACCAGTGGCTTCCTTTATAAGCATGGAAATCAATGACTAAATACTTCGAGGTTTTGACTAAGCAATAATTTGAAACACGAATACCGATAAAAACAAAAAGAAAACACTTGTGATGGTTAATCTTTAGTCTTAAAAACAACTTTTATTTTTACAGTTCAAAATTACAGCTACTGCTGATGTGGGTATATATTAACTGGTTAGACAACATTCTGAAAATGGTCACTCACTAAGTCAAAAGTCAGTGGTTTACACCCAAGGATGAAAGATACTAACCCTAATGTTTCTTGTGCAGTTGAAGAAGGAAAAAATATATGATTAAAAAAAATTCTACCCTGCAGGTCAGGGTAACAATTGTTAAGATACTTATTTAATCTGTATTTAAATTAATATTAATTCTTCTACTAATACTAGCTGATATTTATTGAGTACCTCCCATGTGTCACTCACTAGTTCTTAGTGCTTTACACGTACTAATTGATTTCATCTTTGTAAGGTGGGCATTAATATTCCAATTCTGTACTTGAGGAAACTGGGGCACAGAAAGTTCAGGTAATTTGCCGAACTACACAACTAGTAAATGTCCTTTAAAAAGAACACATTTGGTCACTGCTAGAAATAAAAATATATCATATCACAATAAAAGCTATTTTAGATCTTATTGCAGAAGTTTTGGGGAGGGGAAGGGAAATCGTGGGGATGTAAGCTTAAATATTAAATTTCATTATGTTTCTTTTAGAGGCCTCATGAGTTTTTATCGACCATCCACCAAAACTCAGACTTCAATTTTTCTGCATGACTGTAGAAAAGAGCATCGTAAACTAACAGACTAGCTGTTTATAGCTTGATACAAATTAAGCATATAATTTAGTTCCTAGATGAAGCGACTGCTCAGAAATACTCTTAGAGTTAAAGATCTTTGTTGAATACCCACAATTCCCTGAGAGTGTGTTTTGTGGAAACTGAGGCACAGGATAAAGTCGAAATAGAGTCTGTATTTGAAGTGTGGCCTGAGAGATCTCGCTGATAACTAGGAATTTAATCTCCCCAGTGAGTTATTAATAAGTGAGCGACAACTGGACTTTAGACTTCTGGATACAAAGTCTTAAGCATGCTGTTCTCTTGATTACACGAGACTATAACCAAGGACAGACTATCAAATAAAAATATTTTATTAGACCATGAAAACTGTGTCTGCTCAATAAAAGTAGAATGTAATGTACCTGAATGTTAAAATGTCTTACTTAATGGTTATGTAACTCATGTTGGCTTAGTCTCACAGCCCCTGAGGTTATGATATGGAATTGCATTGATCATGGTCCTTGGAGTTTTAATAGGGATGGTGATTGGGGAAAGAAAAGATGGAACCGAATTTAGTACTTGGACACTGTATTTTCCCAGTTTCCCCAGAAGAATTCAAGAGCGACCTAAAGAGCATCTGAATATTAATCACATTTACCTTTCTGGAGCATTTGTCCTCCTGCTCTAATGTTTCAGAAGACAATCTAGAGAAAAGCATTTCTGAAATAATAAGACCCGCTTCTCTTTTTAGTTCTTAGAAACAACAATCAGTTTGTCTAGAGCTAGGAATCAGGGCAGCCACAGGGTTAAATTAAAGGTGCTCTTTGGCACCACCAGGCTTCCAACTAGCAAGAAAACTAGTAGGCAGGCATGTCTTTCTTTCTCGCTGCTGGGTGACTTTTTCCTCACTTCTCCTCCTTGCCCTTGAGATGGGGGTACAGAGGCAGCTGGGTTCTCAATAGCTGTGTCCCTAAGCCTGCAGAAACTGTTATAGAGAAATAAAGGCAGCGACTAAAGCTGTTAGTTCTTTTGCTGGCATCAAAAGGATATCATCTTTGAATCACCTGCAAACTCCCCATCTGCCCCTCTTGTAAATGCTCTGCAAAATTTTAGTCTTTTGCTCCTAAGTAGCACTTTTGAACAACACTGAGCAAAAACAGAAATGATGCCAGTGTAACTTCCTAGTTAACTGTCACTCATGTCCAGATACCTGTGGTGGATTCACTATTTTCTTGTAAGAAAACAGGGGTCAGAATCTCGAACATCAGGATGGAACATATCACCAACTCCCAGCCACTGGAATATCCACCTCAACCACACCTAACCCCATTTTAGGGAAGGCAGAGAAGGGAGCAATTACACAAAAGAATACAAAAAAAAAAAAATATATATAAAGTTGGTACTTACAGTTCCATACAAGGTAAAACGCCATAAAAAATGCCTAACACGTTTAAAATGCTGCATCTCAATTTAGAGGTATGGTCAGAAAAGCTTAAACCGAAAAGTAGACACTTCCACAGGAGAGGACAGAGTTCTAGAAGCTCTAACCCAACAAGAAATCTGTGAACTTCAGCTTAACAACATCACCAAAAGAATAAATGATTATTTGGCTTAAGTAGAAACTGCATTTCAAAGCAATATAACGCAGCAATTCTTACACCAGTTGAGAATAGGCATCACTTCACGATAGAGTCAAATCAAAGACCCTACAGGATAACCGTTTTTGTTAAAGGGAAGTCTATAAACCAAAGCGATTTTCACCTTCACAGCACTTGACCACTTTTAGCATTTCTGCAAGCCCCTGAGGGTACACTACTGAAACAGTTTGTATTAGGGAAACTGAGGCACAGGAAGCAGGAGAAACAGGTTCCATATTTAGGCTGTGGCTGCAGAAGCTGAGGAGGCAGGTATTCAAGAGAAATCAGCTCCCCTTTTTGCCAGGACATTAATTTGTAGGTGTTCCCCGGGCCTGGGATATGGAGTTCTGGACACAAAGTACCAAGCACATCACTCCCATAGGCAGTGTAGCTATTTAATAAAAGTCACAGCATCGAGTTCAAGAAAATATCGGACAAATTTCTGTATGTGCTGGAACCCAGAAATAATGCAAGAGAGTGAAGACGCTGCAAGCCTTCAAAGCCGTTCTGCCGATTAGCAGGTTCTAAATGCTGACACTGCAAGTCAGGTACTACTTTTCAGTTTAATAAAATTAGCACTTGCATGACCTATGGGGGAGGAACAGACTCAATCTTAAGTGGCTAAAGAGGAACGTTTGGCTGCAATTACCCCTGTTTCCAAATAATACAAATAGAGTGAGACCGATTAGGTAAGGAAACTTTCATCTACATAAGAACTCCCCTCTACTCCCGCCAACCAACCCTCCGTGATTCAAGCACGCTATCAGCATAAATTATATAATAGGAAACTAAGGTTAAGGCAAGATGAAGAGGTGGGATAAAGAAATGATCTTCAGGTTAGGAAAAGTAAAAACAGAAAAGTGAGTTCCAAATGAGGAGAGAATCTGATAGAGACCAAAATGAAAACAAACCTTGCTTTAAAGGAAAAAAACAAAATCAGTGTGCAGCGGAATGGCAAATTCCCAGCCCCCAAATCAGTCCCCCTGCAATTCGGTAGCGCTGATGTCGGCAACCAAACCTAACTCCCCGAGGCAGAGGCTGCAGGGAGCTGTGGCAAGGAACCTGAGGAGTCGACCCGACATCACTCGCAGAGCCCTCCTCCCAGGTCACCCTCTCTGCCCCTTCCCCTCACTCTTCAGGTCCTAGTTGTGGCTCCTTCCTAGGGCACGCCTCCCTCGCCCACGGCCGCAGGGTCCCGGGCGCTCGGTAGCGCCGGACCCGACCCGCCGTCCCTGCTCCGCGCGCCTCCCGGGCAGCCGCTCCCCTCGGTCGGCTGTGCCCGCCCCGTGCCCGTCCCATCGGCTCCCACCGCCCGCGCTCTCGCGCCCTTCGGACCCTTCTCCCCAGCTGCCAGGTGCTGGCTCGCTCTCCCGGGACTCACCAGTGGGATTCGGGAGAAGTTGGAGGCTGCTGAGCAGACACATCCCGACCAATGAGCGCGCGGGGCCGGGCGTGGGGAGCCCCGCCGAGCGCCGGTCGGTCGGTGCGTCCGCCCCAGCGCGCCCCGAGCGGCGCGGGCTCCGGGCTGCAGGCAGCGGCGCCGAGCCAAGGCCGGACTCCGGGAAGGTTCCGGGTCCCGCGGCGGCCGGGGACCGGGGGGGGAGGGGGGGAGCGAAGGGGAACCGGGCATCCCTCGGACCCGCACCCGGAGAGACTCACCGTGGCCTCTCAGCAGATCCCGCGCCGGGAGTTGGGTGGCTGCTCCCGCCTGCGCTCGGTCAAGCTTCGCCACTTGCACATCTCCGCGCCCCGCGCGTCTCGGCGCCCTCACCGCCCCCCCCACCCCCCCCCCCCCCCCCCCCCCCCGCCTCACCGCCGCAGGACGAGCGTGAGGAGCAGTTCCCCGGGTGACCTGAAGGTTTCCGCTAGGTCTCCCGAACCCTGTCACATCTTGTGTGGGGGCCGGGTGTGCGAGTGTGCGAGAAAGCACCCACCCCCCTCTCCACCTCACCCTTCCCAAAAGGGCTTTGCCAAATATTCTTGGAATTGCTTAGCTTCGGGGCTTTCAAGAAAACAGTACATTGCCTCTACGAGGTTGTGTAGTGCTGATGAAGGTTCCGTTGCTCTCCCTAGTCAACCTGAGACAAAAATGATTCTCTTCTCATATTCTTCTTCTTTCGCTCCCTTTCTCGCTCCTTTTCCTCCCTCCATCCAAGCTTCCTTCCTTTCTCATTGTTTAGGTTCTCTCCCTTCCCCTTTTTTGTTTTCTTTCTTTCTTTTCTTTCATTGCCCCCTCTCTCCCTTTTCGTTCTTCCTGTCTTTCTCCTCCTCTCTTTGCTTTCCCTCTCTTCCTTTCTTTTTCTTGGCCAGACCAAAATGATGTCAAGGGCTATATTCTATACTGAAACTCCCCACTCCCACCTCCTGACTCTTGGGAATCTAGTGATGTGTATATCTGAAGTTGGGGATGGGGAGTGAGAGAGTCACAGGAAAAATAGGCTAAGGTGTGTCTGCTCTACCTACTAAATAAAATTAGTTATGTGTTCTGGACCCTTGTCATTTTAATGGAGCCAAGCAGCACACCATTTTCATATAAGACGTGCGACTCCTTCTCAGGGAAGTTTTAAGAAAAAGAAAATACTTTTTGTACAGAGACGATTCCTTTATAAAAGCTGCCTTTAGCAGCTGTAAGTGTCAGGGAGCTCAGAAGAACTAGACCTTCCCTATTGGTTATGTTGTTGTTTTGCTTACATAATTTTTAGTTCAGTTATTCAATGCCAAGCACATATGAGTAGCTTTCAGAGTGATCCCTTTCCTTTTTCGAATCATGTTTAATTGCAAACACAGACACACACACACACACACACACACACACACACACACACACACACACACACCTGGGGAAGTCATACTGAAATACAGGTGACTTTTCCTGAACTTGCAATTATCTGTTTTCAACATCAAGCGACTGACAGATTTTACATTCTTTACATGCTAGAGCTGAAAGGCAAGGAGAAAAAGTGATACTTGCTAGTGAAATAGTAAATGGAATACAATGGAGAGACTTTTTTCAAAAGTTAAAGCAATCATTAAATAACTGGACTAATATAGATAAATCTAATATACAGCCTTCAAGAGTACTCTCTCCATGTCTCTATGCTTTACTCTCTCTTGGTGCATGTGGTAGACGCCACTTAATCCTCACGCAACCCTAAAATACAGACGTTAATTGCCCTACAAATGAGCATAAGGAGCTTGCTAAGTTAAAAGAATCCAGAACTGTTTCAACTGGAATGTGAACTGTTGAAGCCAGTTCATTCTCTCTCTCTTTTTTTAAGATTTTATTTTTGAGTAATCTCTATACCCAACGTGGGGCTTGAACTTACAAACCCCAAGATCAAGAGTCCTGTGCTCTACCGGCTGAGCCAGCCAGGTGCCCCTGAACCTTGTTTATTTTGATTCAAATGCTGAGTTACTGGTATCCTCATTTTACAGAAAGGACCGAAGCATACATAGGTGATCTAAAATTCATTGTGTGGGGCGCCTGGGTGGCTCAGTTGGTTAAGCAACTGCCTTCGGCTCAGGTCATGATCCTGGAGTCGCGGGACCGAGTCCCGCATCGGGCTCCCTGCTAGGCAGGGAGTCTGCTTCTCCCTCTGACCCTCTTCCTTCTCGTGCTCTCCATCTCTCATTCTCTCTCTCTCAAATAAATAAATAAAATCTTAAAAATAAAATAAAATAAAATAAAATTCATTGTGTGAAAAACCTAGATCTTCTAACACTCCGGTGCTGAATTTTCATTACTGTTCAGCTAAATTACCAAAATGTTATTTCAACCTTACACAATCAACAGTGAACTAAAAGGAATTAGAAAAGTCCTTTCTTTTTTTTCCCCACTTAGCCAGTCCTCAGTCTCTTCATAGCGAGCCCCATGTATTAAAAATGTAATACATTTATTCTCATTAACATAATACTGAATGTTGGGGCGGTGCCATGGCCAGAATAATCCCCAAATTTGCATATCAACAGGAAATGCAAGTCAAACTTATGCGTGATCTTAACACTTCTATTTAAACTTTTCAAGCTACATTTTGTTTTCCAATTTGCACAAAAATTTTAAACAGGAAAAGTTCTTTTGGAAGGTAATAGAATATCCCTGCAGTTCATGAATATCCTATTACCAGTAGAAAATAAGGCAGTCTGGTTTGTGTATAGTGCCTCTAAACTTATAGTTGAAAGTTGAAAATAAAGGTGATTCATTTAAATAATCTTTTAAAAAATAAAGATTTATTAATGAAAAAATTTTAGGCTATTCTGTTATAAGCATATATCATAGTTTTAGTCCTGTCTTGTTGCTGGAAGAAAAACCCTACAGGAAGCCAATTCAAAGATCCACTCTTGATAAGGGTATTTTATGGGAAAAAAAGAGTGGATATATAGTATACAGCAAAGGAAAAATGGCATGGTTAGTTATCTGTAGACTGTCTTTCAGCTGATAGTCAAGTATGTTTCCCACAAGAAATCTAATCTCATAAAATTTACCAGAAATTTAAGGGTTTTATCAAATATGCTAAATCCCTTCCCAGAAGGAGGTTATGCTAGTTTGAGAAGATTTCTCTTTTGAGGGATCTAATAAAGAGCCCCCAGGTGATGAAACTCAGAAAACTGAGATTTACAAAGGTTGTCCAAGGTCATGCCATTTGGGGAGTTGCAGAAATGGAGGAAAAAGTAGTCCTCCTGGGTACCATGCGTAAGTTATTAAGAATGGAATGCATTGGTTCTGGCGAGTTGCAGAATAGATCCTTAAAAGCTGTCCTTAATATGCAACACTTATAAATGCTTGATAAAAGTCTTTTTTTAAAGGCCCTTTAAATGCACCACTGAGCCAGCAAGAAAGTGAAGGAAAAGCCAAAATCCTAAAGAGCCAGGAATTCAGAAAGCCTTGTAAGTACTGAAGATGGCGCTGCCCTGGGGGCATCTCCTTATCTTTGTAGGCCTCACCAAACCTAGAGCTGCAATTTTAACAGGACTTAGAAGTGCCAGGGACAACTAACAGAACAAGGTGAAAAGTCAGGTCACAGACTCCTACCTAACGCTGAGGCCACTGAAAAGAAACATCTGTAGTGCAAAGATGAACTAGAAAAAAGAAAAACAAAACTCAAACCTTATTCCCACCCCCTCCCTCACCTGCCCACCCCAAACATAAATATGTTTGCTTTTTTCAGCTTGACTCAGGTAGGTATATTTATGCCAAAAACTTCTGGTGAAAATTCATAATCAGGCCAGACTTCAGACGGAGAGTAGGGCTAGGATTTATACTAATTATGTGACTTGAAAATTCCCAAGTTAAAAATCTATAACAAAGCAGTTCCAGCTAGACTATGCCAAACAAAAATTGAGAGAATTATTATTACTTTACTCTCACTAAAGGAACTTACTGAGGATGAATTTATGAAACAAAATGATACTGAAGTAGGGAAGCTGAAGGCACTCCATTTTAGAAAGGCTCCATCTCTGCTGTTGGTCTGCTAGGCCCCATTTACTCAAGTTCCATATTTTGCCTCTGAATAAGTCAAAGAAGCTATGTTCCCACTTCAAGGGAAAGCAAGAAAGTGAATTGTTCTCTGAATTTTGTCCTAGGCCCCAAACACCTGATAACGCCTAAGACGAGCCAGATCCCAAACATTTTCCAGGACATTAGCTTCAAACAAATCTCAGCTGACGCCTGGTGGCATCAATACCACTACCTTCAGTAATTTATGGGATAACACCTACTGTTCACCTGACACTCACCTTTGATTGGACCCAACCACGGATTCCTGAAGAAACACGTACCCTAGATCCTTTTCCAATATAAACGCCTAGCCCCAAGCAATGATGCGACTCATTCTCCTTTCCTTTCCAAGTCTCCCAGACGTTCCATCTACTGCTATTCTCTGTCAGTCACCCTATTCAATAAACTGTTTTCATTTTCTCCAGCTCACATTTGATTTCTATCCTGTGTGAAGCCAAAGACCCTCTTGATAGGTCCTGTGGGACCCTCCCCTGGCTTCCTGGAGTCAGCCTGCCTGAGTTAGTCTAGATAGATCAGATATTAAAGAAGTTTGCTTAGATTTACCTATGTTGTTACTATATTCTTTGCTAAAGAATTTTTTGCTGAAGAATTTACCTATGTTGTTACTACACACTAGTAACAACATAGGTAAATCTAAGCAAACATTGACTGAAAAAAAAAGTCTGGGCATACAGACGGCCAACAGACATATGAAAAGATGCTCAGCATCACTCATCATCAGGGAAATACAAATCAAAACTACAATGAGATAAATACCCAGTAGTGCAATTGCTGGGTCATAAGGGAGCTCTATTTTCAACTTTTTGAGAAACCTCCATACTGTTTTCTAGACTGGCTGCACCTACTTGCATTCCCACCAAAGAATGTAGGTGGGTTCCCTCTCCGGGTATTTACCCCAAAGATACAAAGGTAGTGCTCTGAAGGGGCACCTGCCAATGTTTATGGCAACAATGTCCACAATAGCCAAACTATGGAAAGAGCCCAGATGTCCATCGACAGATGAATGAATAAAGAAGAAGTGGTATACAATGGAATATTATGCAGCCATCAAAAAATGAAATCTTGCCAATTGCAATGACATGGATGGAACTACAGGGTATTATGCTAAGTGAAATAAGTCAATAGAGAAAGACAATTATCATATGATCTCACTGATATGTGGAATTTGAGAAACAAGGCATAGGATTATAGGGGAAGAGAGAAAAAAATGAAACAAGATGAAACCAGAGAGGGAGACAAACCACAAGATACTCTTAATCTTAGGAAGCAAACTGAGGGTTGCTGGAGTGGAGGGGGGTGGGGGGATGGGGTAACTGGGTGATGGACATTGGGGAGGGTGTGTGTTGTAATGAGCACTGAGTATTATATAATGAGACGGATGAATCACAGACCTGTACCACTCCTGAAACAAATAATACATTATATGTTAAGTAATTGAATTTAAATTTTAAAAAATGAAAAAAAAAAAAAAACTACAGTGCTATATCACCTGTCAGAATGGCTAAAATCAACAACATAAGAAACAACAGGTGTTGGTGAGGATGTGGAGAAAAAGGAACATTAGTGCACTGTTGGGGGAATGAAAACTGGTGCAGAGCCATACTCTGGAAAAAAGTATGGAGTTTCCTCAAAAAGTTAAAAATAGAACTACCCTCTAATCCAGCAATTGCACTACTAGGTATTTACCCAAAGACTACAAAAATACTAATTCAAAGGGATTTATGCACCCCAATGTTTGTAGCAGCATTATCACAATATGGAAAGAGCCCAAATGTCCAACAACTGATGAATGGATAAAGAAGATGTGATATGTGTATACAGGGGAAGAGTACTCAGCCATCAAAAAGAAAGAAATCTTGCCATTTGCAATGATCTGGATGGAGCTAGAGTATAGTGTTAATCGAAATAAGTCAGTCAGAGAAAGATAAATACCATAGGATTTCACTCCTATGTGGAATTTAAAAAACAAAACAAACAAGGGGGGCGAAGAGAGAGGCAAACCAAGAAGTAGACTCTTAACTAAAGAGAACAAATTGAGGGTTACTAGAAGGAAGGTGGGTGGGGGGATGAGTTAAATAGGTGATGGGGATTAAGGAGGGCACCTGTTGTGATGAGCATCAGGTATATGGAGATGTTGAATCACTATATTGTACATCTGAAACTAATATTACACTGCATGTTAATTGGAGCCTAAATAAAAACTAATAAAGGGGGGATAAAAAAGATCAACTGGAATACTAGACAATAATGGTGTATAACTTGAGAGTTTAATTAGAGTTAAAGCACTTTACAGCACTCACTTATATTGCTAGAAAGGGGGATAATGATATTGATTAATTTTAGACTTTATTAAATTAATTATACATGCAAAAATTACTAGTGTAACTACTCAGTGAGGAGAAATAGAGTGCATAAGTTCAAATGTTGCAGAGAGAAAAAACTAGAATTAATAAAAGGCAATCTAAAGGAAAATAAGGAAAGAGAAAAAAATGAAATATTAGAAAAGACATACAGAAAGCACAAAAATAAGATGGTGGAAATAAATCCAAATATATCAATTACAATAAATATAATTGGACTTAATTCTCCAGTTACAGGACTAAGATTGTAACATAATAAATAAGCAAAAATGCAGCTAGCTCTCTTCTATTTAAGAAACAAACCTAAAACATAAGACTATAAAATGGTTGAAAGCAAAACGATGGATAAAGATACATCAAACAAATATTAACCAAAAGAGAACTCGTGTAGAAATATTGTGATCAGACAAAATAGACTTAGATTTGACCAAAAAAAAAAAGACAGTAATCAGCTCAGCAGGGTAATACAATTCTAAACTTGATTACATCTGGGAGCACACATTTTAAATATGACAAAAAATGGCAGAATAACTACAGAAGAAAATTAATAATTCATCATGATAAGGATGATTTTAATATACTTTTCTCAACATTTGATAAATCACATGCACAAATCAGTAAGGACATAGAAGATCTGAATAATGATACTAACAACGTATCTAATAGAAACATATTGAACATTTCACCCAAGAATTGGAGAATACACACTTGTCCTTGATAAGTAATCTTTATGGAAGCTGTGGGCTAGATTTTGGGCAAGGGAGCTTCTATAGTAGTTTGCATCTTAAAGCTTCTTTCCCTTTTTTTTCCCTATCTGTTGAGAATTACCTCCCTGAAGTTTGCATTTCAAGGAGATGGCCTAGATAAGAAGATAAGAGTTAGTTTAGCTTAGGGGAGAAGACCAAAAAAAAAAAAAAAATCCTATTGGGTTCTGAATATCAACTTCTAGTTTGACCAACCACTAAAAAAAATCCTTTTAAATATTCTTCAGTTTCAGCTGGGAAACAGTAAATATTTCTGGCAATACTAAACAGCACCTTGGACTTAAGAGACATCCACAAATTGAGTGCAAAAGCTATTTTATTTTTCTCTCTTTATCAGGCACTACACACAGAGATCTGAAGAACTAACTCTGGTGAGAATCCTCACCCTTAGCTGGCTTCTGCCAGTTTCCCTAGGATTTCATCTGCAGGCTACATGTAGGGTTTAAAGCAGAAGGTGTAGCTCTGGTATCTACCAGAATTTGGCAAGGTTTTCACTAATTTTAATTTTAGTTTCCCTTCGCTGTTTAAGGGGATAACATAGCAGTTTACTGGATAATTCTCAAGAGTCTCGTCAACTCTGGGAGGGGTCCATATGGAGGTCCTCCTTTGACAATAGATACAGGGGTATCCATGAGACCTCTGACTTGATGAACTTTCGTTTACAGTATTATAGTCTCCCCTTCAGAGTGGAAGGACAATTTAGACAGAGGATAAATGATGGAATGAGTGCTATAAAGGAGGAAGGAGCGGGGCAGTAGGAGTTAGGTCCATCTTTCGTTTTAGGTACTTCTTGTGTCATTTTTGTGTGGGTGATTTTTTTTCAACGCAGTTATTTTGGAACCTTGAAGCCTTTTGAAGCCTTCTGCATACCAATTAAAATAGGTATCTCATTCTGTTTGTTTAATTTGGGAACACTATTTTTAAGTGCACTTCTTAAATGATCTTATTTATTTGGAACAGTCCTCATAATGGCCATTGTAAATTCCCTCCCTGAGGGCTGGCAGAAATTTTGTAGGACCCTAACCACAAATGGAATCCAACCCACATTTCTGTCCAGCCATATTTTGGAAACCCCAACCTGAGAGTTACTAAGTTCTCAGGAGACAAAAGGTTTTTTGGCAAGATTTTGTCATTATTGTAGATATTTATAAGTTCCAGGACCATAGCAATTAGACATCAAATAAGTAGGTACGCTGGAAGGTGGCACACTTACCTCCTTAGAATAGGGATCCCATTCTTCTTCAGCTAAGCCTTTGGGTCTCTTGGAGCCAAACTAATACTAATGAAGATGTGCTGCAGGGATGGAGATGGTGTGGTGTTTTAGAGTGAACCTCATTGCCCAGAGATTTTCTCAAGGTTGGCAGGTGAGCCAGTGTCAATTTAACCTGTTCTGGGACCAACTTATCCTAACCTGGGAGTCTTTAGAGTAGGTGGCAAACACTCTAACAGCTTTTAAGTGCTCACCCCATGCCCATCAAGTTTTGTGGCTTTTTATCTTCCAAGATTTCCATGAACACTAGCCTTTACTTAGTGGACGCAGTCCAGCTTAAGCTGGACCCAGCCTGATCCCTGATCCAGTCCAGTTCTTAGGTTAGATCCAGTAAGATCTTGGACCCAACCCAGTTTTTAAGTTGAACCCAGTCCAGCTACCAGCGTTGCCCAAAGTGGAATCTAAGGGTTGGGGAGGCGACTGAACCAATGGACCCCAAAGAATGGGGACTGCAGATTGATTGCAAACAAATGGGGAAATCCAGCTGCCACTAGCAGTTCCCAACATGGAATCTGGGGAAGGATTCCAAACAAATGTGGAACTGCTAACTAAGCCCCCAATGTAGAAATCTGGGGACAGAACCAAGGGCTGGGGTTTCTAATCAAATAGGGAACTGACTGGAAAGTCGATTAGATCGGGAGCTTGACCATAAAGAGAGTGGAGCCCAGAATTGAGAGGAACTTACCCACAGCCCTCGGAAATGGCAATGGTGAGAAGGACTGAACTCAAAGGGTTCTCAGGTTACCACTCCTGTTTTTCTTGTCCTCTCTGAAGCTATCAGGAGTTTGCATCTGATGTTTGCCACTGCTGCCACCAAATCTGTTTTAAAAAAGTCAACTGTGGAAAGTTGAAGATCTAATTGGCTTTATTCAATGACTCATGAATCAGGCAGCAGCAACCCAGCTAGCAAAGAGAGGAGCTTCAAAGAGCTGTACAAAATGGGAGATTTTTATAGGCAAAGGGGTCAGGGACTATGGAAGAGTGGGTTATGTCATCTTCCTCTGGGGACTGAAAGGGGTCTATCAGGCAGATTACTCCACTACCGCTTAAACCAGATTGACTGGTTTAAGATTACATTCCAGGGAGAGGTTGAAATTGCAATTACATTAGGTATTAAGTCTTGGTTTGCTGAAGTGGGGCTTAGCACAAGTGACTCGATTTGGGACTTATTTCTTCTTCTTCTTTTTTTTTTTTTAAAGATTTTATTTATTAGAGAGAGAGAATGAGAGATAGCAAGCACGAGAGGGAAGAGGGTCAGAGGGAGAAGCAGACTCCCTGCTGAGCAGGGAGCCCGATGCGGGACTCGATCCCGGGACTCCAGGATCATGACCTGAGCCGAAGGCAGTCGCTTAACCAACTGAGCCACCCAGGCGCCCACTTATTTCTTCTTTTTTAGCAGTATATCTAAGAGCATGTCTTTATGACCTTACAATAAGAATGATTTCAAAGCCCAAAAGTTTTAAAACATAAAGAGTTGGATAAATTTAATTACAAATTAAATTCTATTTGTTTGCCAAAAAACTTTGTAAAGAAAATAAAAAGCAGGGGCACCTGGGTGGCTCAGTCGGTGAAGTGTCTGCCTTCGGCTCAGGTCATGATCCCAGGGTCCTGGGATCGAGCCCTGCATCAGGCTCCCTGCTCCGTGGGAAGCCTGCTTCTCCCTCTCCCACTCCCCCCTGCTTGTGTTCCCTCTTTCGCTGTGTTTCTCTCTGTCAAATAAATGAATAAAACCTAAAAAAAATAAAAATAAATAAATAAATAAATAAATAAAAAAGAAAAAGCAGTGCACTAAGGAAAGATCTACAACATATTAAGTGGACAATTATTGGAATATATAAAGGACTGCAAATTAAAGCCAGATAATCCCCCCAAATGGATAAAACACAGACATTAAAACAAAGGCTAAGTAAAAATGACCATAGCATATAAGATACACTATCTCATTAATAGGTAAATGCCAATTAAAACTCCAACATAAACCCAAGTTTTATCCAACCTGACTTCTTACACATCACTGGGAAGAGTATTTGTACAATATGCCAGAAGAGAAAAAAAAAAAAGTTGTCCTTGGGGCGCCTGGGTGGCACAGTTGTTTAAGCATCTGATTCTTGGTTTCAGTTCAGGTCATGATCTCAGGGTCCTGGGATCCAGACCCGCACTGGGCTCCACACTGAGCTTGGAGTCTCCTTAAGATTCTCTCTCTCCCTCTCCTTCTGCCCCTCCCTCCCGTGCTCCTTCTTTCTCTCTCTCTCTAAAATAAATAAATAAAATCTTTAAAAAAAAGAGTTGCCTTATAAAGGGCAAATGATATTGGCTATCTTTTCAATGGAATTTGGGGCATTGGCTAGCACAGAAGTGGGAAAACTTGCTCTGTAAAGGGCCAGATAGTTAATGTTTTAGACTTTGTCCACATATGTTTCTGTTGCATACCTTTTGTTTTCCTTTTAAAACTCCTTAAAAATATAAAAAAAGTATCTTAGTTTGTGGGGTCTATACAAGCAGGTACTAACCACTACTGGATTTGGCCAGCCAGCTACCATTTGCAGATCTCTGGCTAACAGATTCCCCAGGATAATCTGACTTTATTGGGATATATACCTTGGGTGGCTTTTTATTGACCATGCTATTTTGCAACTATAAAAAGGTAGCCTTTAGTGGAAACCAATAGTAATGCAAATGCATTTGTTTGGGAATTTGTAGGAAAATGAGAGCAATGGAAATGGTTCGTGTTTAAAACAATGCCAATAAATCTTTTCTGGCAAAGATAGTAATGATTTCCATTGAAAAGACAGCCCCAAACATTACATTTCATTGTCCTAGGCCAATAAAAGTTTGACAGGCCAATATAGAGTTGGGAAAAACCACACTTTAGCAAACTATTTTGGAAAACATTTGCACTATCTGGAAAGTTGAAAAAGCACATGATTTACAATCCAGCAATTCTACCTGCAGATACATATTCTAGAAAAAAGCCTGCACATGTGCACCTGGAGATATAAGCAAGACTTCATCACAGCATCATCTATAATAATAATAATAATAATAATAATAAAAACTGGAAACAATACAAAAGTCCATTGATGAGAGAGTGGGTAAAATATTGTAATACATTCATAAGATGGAATACTAGACTATTACACAGAATGCAAAATAAGTAACTGCAGCCAAACAAATCAGTATGGATGGTTCAGAAAAATAATGTTGAGTGAAAAAGCAAGCAAATCCTGTGCAGGATTATATAGATACAAAGAAAACAAAAGATATGATGATTTCGTAATCAAGGAAGCCATAGATTAGTGGGTAAGAGAAATGCAAACAAGCATTTACAATAGAACATGGTAATTTTCATAATTGAGTTATATACAAAGTTCATTTGATGTATGATAGGCAACTTTTTACCACTGGGCATAGCAGAATACTTCATCACTTAACACATTTTTTGTTCGATTTGAGGAATTTGCTAGATAGAGGAGAGGAAAACACATTCAAGACAAAGAGAACATAGAGAACATTCTCTCTGCCTTGAATACTATATGAGAGAAACATTGTAATATTTTGATGACTTCAAATGGTTTAATATTGCTGAAACACAGAAGGCATGGGGAGGGAGAACAGATGGGGAGCAGTGTCTTGAGAGAAGCCTGAAGAGGTAGGGATCAGATAATGAAGGAATTTTTACAAACTGTGTATACTTTGTTGCAGGCGATAGGCAATCAGGTGGAATTTGATCAAGGGAGCAGGAAGCTCAGAGTGTATATGAGAACTCCCAGGCTGCATTGCTAGTCATGGAAAGCATGGACAGAGGAAACAAAAATGTAAGCAGAGACGTCTGTTAAAAAACTAGTGCAATGACTCTTCTAAGAAATGTTTTTGAGGGCGCCTGGCTGGCTCAGTTGGTTAAGTGTCTGCCTTTGGCTCAGGTCATGATCCCAGGGTGCTGGGATCAAGCCCGGCATCGGGCTCCCTGCTCAGCCGGGAGTCTGCTCTTCCCTCTCCCACTCCCCGCTTGTGATCTCTCACTCTCTCTCTCTCTCTCAAAAAACAAACAAAAAAAAGAAATGTTTTTGAAATAACTGAATGATCTAAGGCGTTTAAAGATTTTCGAGGTGGAATCCAGAGGATTCGTGTTTTTTTAATATTGAAGGTAAAGAAGCAGCAGGAATCTAGAGTGACTCCTGCAGTTTGGGACAACGAGGTGAATCTGCCACTTCACTGAGATAGGGAACATTTAGCGGTGAGCAGTGGATAGGATGTTGGACATCCTGTTGAAATTGTAGCATTTCTCTCACGTGATAGAATATAATGATGGGATGTTCGTTGCTTCCGGCAGGTCAGCAAAACTGTCTACATCATTTGTTATGGGCCAAACACAATTATTAACTCTGACGATGGGACAAGTAAGACTCAGAAACATTGTAACTTCAAGTTTCAGGCACCAAGCAGTTTTCTGATTTGACCATAACTGATGGATTGAAAATTAAATTTCAAAACATGGAATTGAGCCTATTCTCCAGCTAAACTGTTCCATGTGGTCTGATATTGCAGGGTAGGAAAGTCCCAATGGGGACATGCTGCACTTTCCCCTCACATGAGGACGTGACTAAGCTCTCAATTACAGAGCTGTGTTCATCCCCCCACATTCCCGAGCAGCTCTGAAATTCCTTTATTGACAACATATAGAGAAAGGGGAAGAGTGGGGACTCTGCAGCACAGCTTGTGTGGACACTTGGCATTCACAAGCCTGGAACCAATTCTAGCTCGGAGGGAGGGCTGTCTGTGGCAGGCACTTTGAGGATGCCCATCACCACATACTAAGGAACATGTGCATCTGATTCCCTCCCATTAGACCTCTCTGATGCATTTCCTGTGGACATCTGTGGCAAGAGCAGGGAGTTGAGTACTACACCACAGCAGCGACAGGAAGAACCCAGATTGGGGACAGCTGTTCAGCCTTGGCACAGCCTACCTTTAAATCGCTGGTTCTTTCTGACTCTGACCTTGAACGGGGGTGCTGATTATAAATAGTCGAAACTAGGACAGGCAAGATAAAGAAAAGGAATGTGGCTTCTAAGCAACCTCTGAGTGGGAAAGTTTGCATCTTACCTTGATATACTCACATGGTAAATGTAATCAATTCCCAACTTCTCTTGGATCTGTAGTTTCCAGGAAAAGTGCCAAATGAAATAGAAATATCTTGATTTTAGACTCTGACGGTTTCTTCTTTATGCCCCGTAGCAATTCATTTGCAAAGATAAAGCTTATCTTTAACCCCAACATTCTTTTTTTTTTTTTTAAGATTTTATTTATTTATTTGACAGAGAGAGACATAGCAAGAGAGGGATCACAAGCAGAGGGAGTGGGAGAGGGAGAAGCAGGCCTTCCCGCTGAGCAGGGAGCCCGATGCGGGGCTCCATCCCAGGACCCTGGGATCATGACCTGAGCCGAAGGCAGACGCTTAACGACTGAGCCACCCAGGTGCCCCAACCCCAACATTCTTAATCCTTTCCACCAGTCATTCATTCTTACCAGTTCAGATTATTGCATTTACCTACATTCTTTACATCTAAATGAAGTCTTGAAAATTCACGCTGATCTGTACATGCAGATGTATGCACATAGAGGCTTTTAGTGTATATTTTTTGTATAATGTTTAAAATATCTGAATGCCAAATCCTAAGTAAAACTCACTGCTGTAACTAATTGTTATAAAATCTTTTCCAGTATAGTGATTTGGGAATATTCTTTCACAAGTTTGTTCAGTATGCATTAATACACCGTATCTTCTAAAATTAGGCCAGAAAAATTAAAGAAATGAAAGAATTAGTAGGATCCATTTGACTAGGGCAAAATTTATGTAACTGAAAGCTCCAAAAATATTAAACAATGTGCTCTGTCTTGTTTGCGCTCCTAGCAAACTAACTGTATTATCACAGAAGAGTTATTGTCTGTCCCCCAGCCCACCTGTGATATCTATGGTTATTGGCGGAGGCGGCAATTACATTCCCAAGGGAAACTAATCTCTTCCTGGTCCCTCTGGTTATGCCCATTTCCCTGCTTCTGGAGCTGGGGAGGGAAGCAGATCCCAATAAGGTATTTCTGCTGGGATTGTCTGACATTGCAAAGATAAGGGATAGGTTTAGTCACATTCTTGCTAAATTGAGCTAGCATCAGGGTATTAAAATAGCTAAAGGTAATGGAGCCTATCCCTAGTCTGTTAAACTGACAGTATTGCTTTTTACTCATTTGAAACTCAATGAGTTTCTTTCTGCTAAGGAACTCAGGATCAGATTAATTTCTCCAGTAACACTTCGAAGTAGGTGTTAATAAAATTAAAAAAGTTCTCCGTAAGGTACAATTTTTTCTCCCCCTCTAATATCTCCGATAAATTGCTAAGGCACAATTTCACATTCTAGCAGGGAGTGATTAATATTACTCTAAAGTCTCAAAGAAAAAGGGTGGGTTAGTACTCTTCCGATGAGTACTGACAGGGATGCCCGTCTGCCGTCCAAATCCGTCGTTTGCGGGCTCAGCCTTATCCTGGGCCTGGACAAACCTCTCTACTCTGAGTTGTTCTGCTCTGACTAAGTTGTTCTGCTCTCCCTTGTTATGGAAAACCTTCTTGAATTTTCTCCATTATTTCTAGCCCTGTGATTTTTAAAAGTCTTTAATGCATGTGTTTCCTGAACTTTTCACTTCTCAGTTCCACAGCATGGTGCTAACTCTGGTCTCTCCCATCCTTTTCTTCCTCCATGTGTCTACTGAACAAAGCATCTCTTCTTCTCCTTTCATCTCCCTACCGTTTCTTCCTTGATTGTGCTTACCCATCCTTCTTTATGATTTCATGAGGCTTCTGGTCTCATGGCACACGACTAACAAACCTTCATCAATTAGTCCAGCGCCTTTCCTGAGTGGCAGACCTCCTTTTTCCTCCAGTTGTGGGACACTTCGCATACTCATGCCCCTGTGACCCAGCAATGGCACAGAATCAGCATTGCCCAAGTTCATCTAGGTTTGCCACATCAAGTGGTCTTTAATGACTTCTTTATTACTGCCCATATAGTAAGTTCCCACGTCCTAACATCTTTATCTCTATTCTTCCCTACATTCCATTCCCAAAGCCAACATTAGCCAGCATGAGTTCTTTTCTCTTGTTTTTCCAGGATTATTACATCAATATTTTAACTATTATCCTTACAAAACACCCCCGCAACTTCGTCTTTTCTTTATCTCAATTCATTGTTTACTGTAGTCCCTGGTTGATCTTTAGATGAAACAAGGAAGAATTCTCCCCCACAAGTTTAAAAGAAGCATGGCCTTACTGACACCTTGCTTTTGGACTTCTAGCCTGGAGCCGTGAGACAAGAAATTTCTGTTGTTTTAAAGTACCAGTGGTGGTATTTTGTTAAAGCAGCCCTAAGAAACTAATACTGACGGGTGCCTGGGTGGCTCAGTTGGTTAAGCGACTGCCTTCAGCTCAGGTCATGATCCTGGAGTCCCTGGGATCGAGTCCCGCATCCGGCTCCCTGCTGAACAGGGAGTCTGCTTCTCCCTCTGACCCTCCCCCCTCTCATGTACTCTCGCTATCTCATTCTCTCTCTTAAATAAATAAATAAGTAAATAAATAAAATATTAAAAAAAAAAAGAAACTAATACTGACATCTAGGAGCTCATTAAGTAGATCGAGGGGGGGACATCTTCCAGGTATAGGTAACAGTATGTTCAAAGGCATAGAGAAGTGGAGAAGTACCCAGAGGAATCCTATCAAAGCAATTGAGTGGCTTAAATTCAACAGGATCTGTGTAGTTCAATGAATAATAAATATACAGTGTGTACTGTTCCTTATTATTCCACACGATGAGCATGTGCCTGAGAGTGAACAAAATAAATGAAACACAAAGCTTACCTTTTTTTTACTTTTCCTGAGCCTGTCTCTTGTGCCTCTCCTCACTGAGTATTTTGCCAGTTGGAGGATTAATACAGTTGTGAAATATACTTTAAAAAAAACAACAACATGGCCTCTAAACATGAACCGAACACTATATTTGGTTCTCAACTAAACAAACAGGTATCTATTCCAATATGGACAAAATACCGGATATATTTTAATTACTGACGTCTTTTACAGGTTTCCAATTTGACACCTTCCCAATGTGTTTTCAAGGGTAATTTTGGCTCTACATAATTTTTGTCTACCTGTTGATTTGAGTTTCTAACTCCTTAGTAAGATTCAACTTTATTGTAAAAGGTTATGTGATGCCCAGTTTTCTGTTTCTAAAAGGCCTCAAAAGTTGGTCACTCATCATCAGGGAAATGCATACCAAAACTACAATGAGGTATCACCCCACACCTGTCAGAATGACTAAAATAAAAACACAAGAAACAACAAGTGTTGGCAAGGATGTGGAGAAAAAGGAACCCTCTTGCACTGTTGGTGGGATTGCAAACTGGTGCAGCCGGAGTAGAAAACAGTATGGAAGTTTCTCAAAAAAATTAAAAATAGAACTACTCTATGATCCAGCAATCACATTATTGGGTATTTACCCTCAAAATACAAAAACACTAATTCAAATGGATACATGCACCCCTATATTTATTGCAGCATTTTTTACAATAGCCAAATTATGGAAGCAGCCCAGGTATCCATCAATAGATGAATGGATAAAGAACAGGTGGTATATATATATATATATATACAATGGAATATTATTCAGCCATATAAATTAATGAAATCTTGCCATTCATTTGCAACAATATGGATGGAACAGGGTATAATGCTAAGTGAAAAAGAATTAGAGAAAGACAAATACCATGTGATTTGACTCATATGTGGAATTTAAGAAACAAAACAAATGAGCAAAGGGGGAAAAAAGAGAGAGAGGGAGAGAGAGACAAACCAGACTCTCAACTATAGAGAACAAATTGCTGGTTACCAAGAGGGGAGGTGGGTGGGGCATGGGTGAAATAAGTGATGTGGATTAAGACGCGCACTTGCTGTGATGAGCACTGGGTGATGTATGGAATTAAAAAAAAAAAAAAAGACCTCAAAGTTGGAGGTAGGGTGTAGGTCATCAATAGACTGACAATTTTTATTTTTTTACCAGGCCAGTGAAGTTCTGAGAGAGCTTAACAGAGCTTTTTTTTTTTTTTTTATGGTTTATTCATGTATGGTACTTTTAAATATAAAAGGAACTGCCACATATATTAAATAGCTACATATATTCATCCATATCATATAACGTGTGTGTGTGTGTGTGTGTGTACCTACAGTGGGGGAACTGAGATAAGGAGAAATCAAGGAATTCTCTGAAGTCATGGAACTAATAAAGGGAAAAGCCAGGGTATGAATTCATATATTCTAACTTCAAATTTAGCATTTTTCCAACTTGAGAATGATGACTGTCTTATATATACGCGTGATTTTCCAGCAACAGAGGTTCTCCACAGGGAAAATGTTGCTTTTTAGGCAACATTTGACAATGTCTGAAGATATTTTATTTGAGGGGATACTGTGGCATCTGGTGGACAGAGGCCAAGATCTGAACATCTTACAATAGATAGGACATCCCCTCAGAAAAAGAGTTATCTAATCTAAAATGTCAGTAGAACCAGGGTTAGAAAACTGTGATCAAGCATAATGACTAATAATGAATATGATTACTACCATATGCTAAGAAATAATCATTCCTAAGCAATGTTTTCTTTACCCTTGAAATATCCCTGATGAAGTACATAGTATTCTCATTTTACAAATGAGGAAACTAAAATGGAGAGATTAATTTGCCTTAGCCAGTGACGGGTCTAAAACTCAAACACAAGTATTTTTGTTGCTAAAGGCTTTATTTTACAGTATATTCATTACATTCTAACTTTCTCACTGACAGGAAGGTCATCATATGATAAAATGTGATTCTAAATAACTTTCTGTTAAGGATTATTTTATGCTTTGGTTGCCTTTGCCTGACAATAACTTGTATCCTTTATAAGACAATGATGTGGTGTAAAATTTGCCGAGATCAATTTTAGTTGGCAGAACAAAATCAATCATATAATGAACACAGGATCATGTTATCCTGCCCAAAAAATAAATGTTTCTGCCTGATTTATACCTGGGAGAACTAGAAATGTAATTTTAAAATTCTTTTACCTCTTTTAAGATAAAATTTATAAGGTACTTCTGTGATCACTCAGCAGCTTTTATCCACCTATATCATTGTCGAGAAATTTTTTTTTTAAATGACTGAGAGACCATAGGAGTTTGAATTAAAAAGTGGCCATCAATAAGAGCAGGCTGTGTAATTCAGAGCAAAATTCCCACTGTGAACAACAGAAAAACAAAGGAAGAGAATATGATAAAATAGTGAAGAACCATGGAGCCAAGATCCAGGAGAAAGAGGTAACGTAGAAAGTGAGCCTTGAATTTGGGGCACTTTTCCCCTAGGATCACATATCAATTCTTGATGAGGTCTGAGAGCCTGAGATGGGCATTGTTTCGACAATTTTGTACAGCAAGAAAGGAACAGTGGAGGCTAGAGTCTACCAAAAGAAGGAAACTAGTAAATCCCTCAGTGCCTTGGGTTGAAACCCCAAAAGGATACACCTTAAGAAGTATGGTGTACTGAAGATAATCTGTCCCTTCTAGGATACTTTTTATTTATATAGCTGTTTTTCACCTCAGCACATCTTTTTTCACATGTTATATGCAAAGCTATCCTTTTATAAGGAGTATCTCAGACAAAGTTGTGAAAGATTTGGAGTTTGTCTTTAACTCTCCCTGTGTCAGGCCCCCTCCCCAAACCGCCACCATTTTGCTCCTTATTGTCATCAGGACCTTAGGACTTTTCCCTCCAGTACAGCCATTGGTGCTTGCTCTCTGGGAGGGATCTGAGGACTCTAGAATCATGGAACATTAGAGCTGGAAAAAAATCTTAGATTATCTTGTTCAAACACCCTCATTTTATAAACAAGTAAACTAAGGAACAGAGAGGCCAACATACTTGCCCTAAATTACCTGCACTAATTAGGGTAGAAATGCCTGTTGAAAATTAGTAAACCGTCGTAACTGTAAGTATTTCACTTAATACAGCAAAAGGAAAGGACCTTTAATAATGGGATTTAGCTTTCAGCCAGCCCAAAGAGACATTTGCAGATCAAAGAGGATGTCTCACATAGATGAAATTATATAATTTTGCTGCAACTTCTCAGAACATCATTTTTGTCCCCAGCCTCCCAAAGGGCAGGTAAAAAGGTCTGTTCTTGGAGTCAGTAACCTATGATCTCATGGCCCAATGTAATTTTAGGTGACACATAAAGTACCTGTGGTCACATTCTACCCTTACCCTTATCACTCAAGAGAGCAATCAATAGATTAACGACTTCTGCTTTGAGACTCCAGGTCTCCTCTCTCCGGCGTCCAAATCTATTCAATGACCTTTTTACTGAATTCTTATATTATTCTTTTTTTTTTTTCATTTTATTTTCTTGTGTTTACTATACTGGCTGTGAATAATGAGAATTTTTGCTTCCTTCCTACATATGTATATACATGATTTATTATTATTTTTTATTGAATTTACCGCATATAAATTTTCATTTACCTAGAATTTAAGAATTGCATAGTTTTTACACTATTGATATAGCTTTGATTTTTTTTGAATAAATCCTACATTTTATCATTTAACATACTAGTAATTTATCTCAGATGGTGGCATCTTCATTCATAAATGAGGTAAGGCCTGTAGTTTCTGTTCTCTTTATAAGCATTAGCTGTTTTAATGTCATTCTGGCCAAGTTTTGGTATCAATATGCTAACCTCATAAAATACACTTGGAAGTGATCCTTCTTTTTCTATGATCTAGAAACGTTTAAAAGGCAGTATAATTATTTATTCCTTGAGGATTTGAAATAACTTAGTTATGAAATCACCTGAAACCTGTATCCTTTGGCAGGAGGCGGGGATAGCTCTTTGACAAGTTCACGTTTTCTTTATCTTCTTGGAATAGTTTTGGATATGGGTGGCTTACTGGAAAATTACCCTAATATTTGAAAAATATTAAGATTTTTTCAAATGTATCAATATACGGTTGTTGCTTTTAATCTTCTCCTAATGAAGCTTAAAATGTATTTGTTCATTTGTGGCCTTTTAAAGAGTCAGGTTATGGTTTTATCAGCTTATTCTTTATTTGTCCTTTTTTTTTCCATTTAATTCTGGTGTAATCCTTTAAAATTATTTTCTCTTCTTGGGTTTTTCTAACTTACATTAAGCGCTTTAGTTTGCTCTCTGGTACTATGCTGGCAAACTGCTTTAAAAGTGTGAAAAAATAGTTAAAAGATGTTTCTTCTCTTTCTCTAACATGAGCATACTATACTTATATGTTATTTGTTGTGATTACATTATCATTAATTAATTTATTCATTCACAAATGTTTATTTAGAACTAGACATTGTCCAGGGTGCTGGCAGGGGGCATAGGGCAGTGAAGAGTAAACAAAACGGGCATTGCCTTCAAGAAGAAAAATTTGTAGTGGCTAAATGTGCTTTGATGAGAGGGAGATGCTCTTCCTCTTTCTTGGATCTGAGCTGATAGAATTCTACTGCCTAACACTTGGGGTCAATTCTGATCAGGAGTCTTTATGAAAAATTTTGACAATTTTAACTTAACTGTACCCATGTATTATTATCATTGTTATTATTATTATTATTATTATTATTATTATTTTAAAGATTTTATTTTATTTATTTGAGAGAGAGAGAATGAGAGAGAGAGAGCACGAGAGGGAAGAGGGTCAGAGGGAGAAGCAGACTCCCTGCTGAGCAGGGAGCCCGATGTGGGACTCGATCCTGGGACTCCAGGATCATGACCTGAGCCGAAGGCAGTCGCTTAACCAACTGAGCCACCCAGGCGCCCTATTATCATTGTTATTATTAATAGGGATTTATACAAGTTTGTTTTAATCAACTACCTACTGATGCATCTTAGAATATATGATAGCTAAGTAAGCTGATATCTTCTTTTTTTAAAAAATATTTTATTTATTCATTCGAGAAATAGAGATACAGAGAGAGAGAGAGAGAGAGAGCATGAGCAGGGGGAGAGGCAGAGGGAGAAGCAGGCTCCCCGCTGAGCCAGGAGCCGGACATGGGGCTCGATCCCAGGACCCTGGGATCATGACCTGAGCTGAAGGCAGATGCTTAACCATCTGAGCCACCCAGATGCCCCAAGCTGATATCTTCTTTTGTTAAGTAAACTTGACCTAGGCTTTCTGGAGCAAGATGGTAAAAAAAAAAAAAAAAAAAAAAAGTCATATCCTATACCCTTCCTTCTCTAAAAATTAAAAAATTAAAAAAATTAAAAACAAGTTTAAAACAGCAACTGCAAACATGCATGAAAGAACATTTCAGTATGGCAGGAGGAGTCAAACAAATAGATATATAACCAAGCCAGAGAAAGAGAGGTAGAATGTAACAGGCATTGTGAGGATTCCTTCTTCCATCCATCCTGTAAGCCACAGGGGAAAAGAAGATGAATTATATACTAAAAAAATCACTGATCTTCACCCTCTCACTACTTTCTTCCCCTCCCACACAGTCAATATAATTTGAGGAAAAATGAATGAATAAAGATGTCAGCTTGGGGAAAAATCCTTTGAGAGTCTGAAATATAAACCGCTATCTACCATCGCATGAGAGGTAGGCAAGTCCACAAGGGCTCACCCCCTGGGAGGTGAGCTGAATAGAGAAGTCCAAAAAATTATAATAATCATCCAAACTAATTGGTCTCTCCAAAGTGTTTAGGGACCTAGTATAAAGGATGCTGAATGAGAAAATAAGATAAAATCATCTGAGGGAAGAGACACTTGGAGAACTGTAGGTTAAAGCCAATCAATTTTCTTTTCTATGAACCAATGTCTTACAGTTAAAAACAAACAAAAAAAAACCTGAGTAGGAGGAGATTGTGAATTACAGCTGGTAAAATATGGTAAGGGAATTGAAAGATCTGGGATTCTCTATTTGAAGTTGCTGAATGGGGAAGAATGAGCTATATCTAAGAGGAGTTCCATGTTAAAAAAGAAAAAAAGCAACAAAAAACAAAACCCCCAACTCTGTGGCCTGACTTGAAGGAGTGAACTAAGGTCCTGAACTCTTAAAAAAAATAAATAAATAAAAGCAAAGCAACTTTTCTTATATTTTTTGTATAACATACATTTAGAAAAATGCGTAAGTTGTAAGTGTGCATCTCAACAAATTTTCACAAAGTTAAGACATCTGCACAATTGCATCAAGAAACAAAATGTTGCTAGTGCCTCTGAGGTCCCCCAGGGGCCCGCTTCTAGTCATGTCCTACCCGTCCCAGAAGCACCCATTATTCTAACTTCGAATCCTGTAGATTAGGTTTGCCTGTTTTTGACCTTTATATAAATGGAGAATTCACGCAATAGATTCTGTATTAGTCTGTTTGGGCTGCCAGGGCGTGAAAAATACAGTAGACTTGCTGGCTTACACCACAGAAATGTACTTTCTCACAGTTCTGGAGGCTGGCAGTCCTAGATCAAGGTTCCAGCCAATTCAGTTTCTGGGGGAAGCTCTCTTCCTGGCTTGCAGATGGCTGTCTTTTTCCTGGGCCCTCACATGGCAGAGAAAGCAAGTTCTCTGGTGTGTCCTCTTATAAGGACACAGATCCTATCAGGTTGTGGCCCCACGCTTATAATCTCTTCTAATGTTAATTGACTCCTAATGCAGTCACAATGGGGGTTATGGCTTCAACATATGAATTTTGGGTGGACACATTTAGTCCATAACAGATTCTCTCTTTTTTGCTCAACATTGTTTGTAGTTTCGGTTTGTCCATTCTTATTATTATATGGTTTCATTGTGAGAGCATATCACATTTTTTCCCATTTTATAGTTGAGGTATTTGAAGAGTTTCCAGTTTGGAAGTGCTATGAGCATATTTTGTATGTCTTTTAGAGAACACCTGAATACATTTGGAGAGCTCATGAATATAATACCCATGTTGGGTATGTATCTAGAAGTTGAATTGCTGGGTCATGGAGTATACATGTGATTCAGGTTTAGTAAATGGATACTGTCAAGTGGCAGTTGGCAAGATGGCAAGATATGTTAGCAATTTATGAGATTTCTGATTATTTTAGATCCTTGCCAACTCAGTCATTTTTATTTTAGCCATATGTTTATCAGCCAAAAGATAGTCATTAAAGTCTTTAGCCCAGGGCGCCTGGGTGGCTCAGTCGTTAAGTGTCTGCCTTCGGCTCAGGTCATGATCCCAGGGTCCTGGGATCGAGTCCCACATCGGGCTCCCTGCTCAGCAGGAAGCCTGCTTCTCCCTCTCCCACTCCCCCTGCTCGTGTTCCTGCTCTCGCTGTCTCTCTCTGTCCAATAAATAAATAAAATCTTAAAAAAAAAAAAAAAAGTCTTTAGCCCATTTTCAGGTATAGTGAATTTCTAACAGCGATATAAGAGCACATAGGCAAGGTCCTCTATCTGAGATTGTTCATAGCCAGATTTAATTCTTCCCATTCATGCGTAATGAGGGAACCAAAGCTCTATGGCATAAAAAATTTGGTCTCGGTAACATGGAAGGAAGACAAGAAGAACAAACCAAAATTATTTAGGACCAAAAGAAGGTTTTGACAAAAAATTCAAATGAATAACAAGGAAGGCAAAAAGAAATGGCATGGAAGCTACATAAAAGCACTATAATAATAATCATTAAAAGGAATTAGTATAAAAAATTCCAACAGATGAAATATATCATTAAAAAAACCAAGGTCAAAGAGATAACGGTAAATTGCACACCGCATCAGGACTGTCCTAGGGCTGCCATAACAAAGTGCCATAAACTGGGCAACTTGAAACAACATTTATTCTCTCATGGTTCTGGAGGCCAGCTTCTGGTGATTGCTGGCAATCCTTCGCCATCTTCTCTATCTGTGAACCTATGAAACTAGACAACAAGTTACCTGCTTTGAAAATATAATGGTAGGTCAAGCATGGGATAGATATTACCATTCCCAAGGGAGAAATTGGAAGGAAAAAAAATGGGCCAATGGTCCCAAGCAAGTCTGAAACCAAGCAAGGCAAATTCCATTAGATTCAAGGCCTGGGAATCATTATCTAAGGCTTGGTGCTCCGTCCTCTGGGCCCACAGCAGTGGCCTTACACTCTCTGGCCTCTGTCTTTGTATCTACACAGCTCTGTTCTTGGAACCGTTCTGTTTCCTTGAAGGTTAGCACATATTTGCAGCCAAGCTGTTTATCAGCTTTTTTTTTCCCCTGGTAGAATAGCAGAAATCTGACGGCCTTCCTCCCTTTTGTCCCATCTCTGTCCTTTTTACTCAAGGCTGGTAGTGTTTCTGCAGGTATAACATTCTCAGAAGCCTGCTAGTCTCCCATGTAATTTACAGCAGTCTGTGTCATCACACAAGAAAGTCCTCCAGAGATCCTCCCCGGTTTTGGTTGGGATGGTTGCTTGGATCCAGGAATTACATACCTAATCTATTCAGCAAAATGTTTTCCAGAATCCTCGGTCCTGCCTCTAGAGCATACTATCTAGGTAGGCTGAGAATTTTCCAAATCATCAAATTCTGGTTCCTTTTTGCTGAATAGTTCCTTTCTTGGTTTATCTCTTTCCTTTCACATTTGACTATCAGCTCGAGCAGGAGATACTAGGTTGAACCTAACACAATCTGCTTAGAAATATCCTCGGCTAAATATACCAGTTCATCACTTATAAATTCTACTTTTACCAGGCTATAGAACATAACTCAGTCAAAGTTTCTGGTCCTTCATAACAAGTATCATCTTTCTCTCTCTTGACAATAACATATCCCTCACTTCTTCCTGGAGCCTCACCAGAAGAAACTCTGATGTTCAGGTTTCTACCCAATATTCTGTTCATGACGATAGATGTATTCTCTAAGATGATAGGAAGCTTTGTCTACTGTGTTCTTCACCTCCATCTGAGACTTCACCTGAATTGCCTTTAACATTCATATTTTTGCCAACTATCTCTTCAAGGCATCTAGATTTTTCTTTTTTTAATTTTTAAAAATATTTTATTTATTTATTTATTTATTTATCTATCTATCTATCTATCTGAGAGGGAGAGAGAGAGAGCAGGAGGGAAAGGGAGAGAGAATCTGAAGCAGACTCCATGCTGAGGGCAGAGCTCAATGCAGAGCTCGATCTCACGACTGCAAGATCACGACCTGAGTCAAAACCAAGAGTCGGACGTTCAACTGACTGAGCCACCCAGGCACCCCAAGGCATCTAGATTTTTCTATGAAAATTCTTCCAGACTGTACCCACTTTCCAATTCCAAGGCCACTTCCACACTTTTAGATATTTGTTACTGCAGCATCTCACTTTTGAGTACCAAAATTGGTATTTTTGGGTAGTTTCCTAGTGCTGCCATAACAGATTAATATAAACTGGTGGCTTTGAAAAAACAAAGGACACAATTCAACCCACTTCACACACCATGATAGATCTGACCAGAAAAGAATTAGGAAGAACATGATTTCAGAAAAAAAAGAAAAAAAAAAAACACCAAAATAAAATAGTGACATAACAGAAAGACGAAATGGGAGATTTCAGGGCTAAGGAAATAAGCAGGGTACTTAATACAGAAATAATGAACAAATTAGAATTAGTAAGGATTAGAATAAGCATGTCAAAAACAGAGTTTCTGGAATGAAGGAAAGGTTTGGGATCATCACAGTGATTTCATATAAAAGCAACAAAGATTAAAGCAGTTAGAGGGCAGGTCATAGATGTGGAGAACAAAAGTCAATCCCACATGAAGATCTTCAGTATATGTGAATAAGATAAACTAAACACTAGAGTAGAAAGAAGTATTCCAAGACAGAATAATGAGTATTTTTATAAGAAAAAGGAAGAACTGAAACTATGGATTAAAAAGCTTGATAGCCAATGTGGGGCTTGAACTCCCAACCTTGAGGTCAAGAATCATATGCTCCACCGACTGAGCCAGCCAGGAGCCCCTAAGGCAAAGGTTATCTTTAAACAAATGCAAAAATCTCAAGAAATAATCTCATTATAGCCCATCTCTCCCACCGATCACAATGAAAAAACTCTGAACAACAAATGAACAAAAATGTTCTCAATTGCTCAAGGACTCTGAAAAGAAAAACAAAAGCAGATAGATGGTAAAAGAGCAAAAACTGAGTGAAATGTGCCACGTGGGGTGAGTTTCTCACTTGTTTATGAACTTATCTTTCCTCTGTGGCCCTGCTCTAAGAGTACGCCCCACAGAAATCAGGGGAAGGGGCCACCACGAGCTGAAGAGCATGTGAAGGCAAGTCCTGGAATGGAAGGACGTAGAGAAGAGGATTTCTACCCGGGTACACAACCTACACAGGTCTCAGCTTAGCTCCTGATCTCTGTGTGCGCTGGTCAACCAGCCCATAGCAAGGCCTTCAAGAATGGAGCTGAGCTTTGAGCCATATGCACAAGTCTCAGCTTCACTCTGGAATAATGCCTCCCTGGAACAATGCTTACACAGGAAAGACCCAAACAAAGGCCTAAAAAGATCTGATCTGAAAATTGGACTACTCAAAAAATTCTCATACCAACCCATGAATGTATGGGCCAGATCTGAAAAAGATTAGTGAAATCTCAAAATACTGAACTGAGATTGGAATTCCCACTCAGAGAAATAAGACCGATCTTACTGTTTAAGTCATAATAGTTTCTCCAGAGGATTACAACAGGACTATAGTCTACACGAGATAAGTTTCACAATATCCAGGATGCAATAGAAAATTACTCTATATACACAGAACCAACAATATGTGTCTAACTCCTGAGGAGAAAAAGAACGAAAGCTGTCATCCTTGAGATGTACCTAGGTAGTGGAACACTCAGGGACTTTCATGCAACTATTATATATTATGACTATGCAAAGTGATACAGAGAAAACACTCCTAAAAAAAATGAAATGAGAGGAAGTCTCATCAGATAAGTAGAGTCTATAGAAAGGAAATAAAAAGGAAATTTTAAAATGATAAATATAATCAATAAATTAAAAAGGAAACTTACTGGTAGACTCATAAGTTGAACTGAGATGACAGAGGAACAAGCCAGTAAACTTGAAGATAAGTCAATAGCAATTATCCAACCTGAAGAATAGAGAGAAAAAAGATTGGGAAGGAAATCAAAACAAAACAAAAAAATAGTTCAGCTCTCGGGGACTAGTGAGACAATATCTAGAGGTCTAGCACATAAGTAGAGTCCCAGAGAATCAGTGCAAGAGATATAGAGGCACGAAAAAGTGGCTGAGGAAAAAATGGCTGAAATGTCTCAAATGTGTTGAAAGTCATAAATTTATAGATTCAAGATCAGCAAACCGTAAACAGGATAAATTCAAAGAATACCATGGAAAATAAGGGAAATAAGAAAATACTGTAGACTGAATTATACTTAAAACACAACAAAGCGGAATTTATGAGATAAAGCTGTGCTAAGAAGAAAATGTACACCTTTAAATGCTTGATATTAGAAAGAAGAAATCTAGAATCACTGCCTAACATTCCACATTAAGAAGCTAAAGAAAGAACAAAATAGATCCAAAGTCAGTAGAAGAGAGGAAATAATAAAGAAAATTAACAAAGCCAAAAGTTGGTTCATTGAAAAGACCAACAAAATGGACACACTTTTAGGTAAAGTGATCAAGAAAAAGGAAAAAGAAGATAAATTGTCATGATCAGGAATGAAAAAGAGCTGCGCCTGGGTGGTTCAGTTGGTTAAACGTCTGCCTTCAGCTCAGGTCTTGATCTCAGGGTCCTGGGATCGAGCCTGCTCACTGAGGAGTCTGCTTCTCCATCTGCCCCTCACTCAGCTCATGCTCTCTCTCTCTCTCTCAAATAAATAAATAATAAATACTTCTTGACCTGATGAGGTTGATCCCAAGAATGCAAAAATGTTTACACATTAGAAAATTAATTAATATAATTACTCATAATACTGGCCTAAAAAGAGGAAAACTGATTAATCAGTTTTATCCTATTCAAACAAAGATACTTGACAAACACCGACCATAACGAAAGTACTTAATGGAGAAACGCTATAAACATTTAAAATAAAATCAGGATGAAGGCAAGGATTCCCAGGGTTAACAATATTATTAATATTGTTCAGGAAGTAATAGTGAATATAAATTAAACAAGAGAAAGAAATAAGATACCTAAGCACTAGAAGGAAAAAAAAGAAAAACAAAGAAGAAAAAAACTATCATTTGCAGGTGAGATCAATGTCTACCTTGCAAATTTAAAAGAACCACACACAAGGGACACCTGGGTGGCTCAGATGGTTGACTGTCTGCCTTCGGCTCAGGTCATGATCTCCAGGTCCTGGGATCGAGTCCCACATCGGGCTCCCTGCTCATCGGGGAGTCTGCTTCTCCCTCTGGCTCTGTCTCTCCCCCTACTTGTGCTCTCTCTGTCTCTCTCTCTCAAATGAATAAATAAAAAAATCTTAAAAAAAAGAACACACAAAACAATCTTCTTACAACTACAATCTTCTTATAACTAATAAAACAAATTTTAGCAAGATGTTTGGTTTAAATTAATATACAAAAGTCAGAACCTTTTCTAACAGTAAACAATAACATTTTGGATAAAAAGGAAGAAAAAATCTCATTCACAATGGTTATAAAAAGATAAATACTTAATGAGAAATGTATAGAATTTGTAAGACTTTTATGACTACATTTTTGAAACTATTGAGATTAGTAAAGGAAATGATACCTCATTTATGGGTAGATAAGAAAAATGATCAATTAATGCTAATTTAACTTACTAATTTAAGTCATTCAATCTCATTAAAACACCAAAAGGTGCGGGGCTGGGTGAATTCAACAAAATGTTATCAGAGTAAATTTGTGAAAGTAAACGTATGAATATAAGAAAGAACAATCCTGGAAAAGAAAAGTAGTAAGAGAAAACTGGTCTACCAGATAATAAAATGTGTAATCAAGTTAAAATAACTAAAAGAGTTTAGTACAAGCAAGAAATACACCTAGGAAACATAATAAAGGATCCAGTGATTGGTGCAACTATTTATGGGAAATCAGCATATTATGAAGGTGCCATATCAAATCAGTGGGGAAAAAAAAGATTCATAAATAACATTGGAAAAATTTGCTAACCATTTGGAAAAAATAATATGAATAAATTTGGAATAAATAAATATACCTGGAATAAATAATATATAATGTGAATATCAGAATAGTTTCTAAATACATCAAAGATTAAAAATAAAATAACAAAATTACTAAAAGAAAAGTTGGGTAAATTTATATAAAATCTTGTTATGGGGAAGCTCTCCAGGCAGGACACCAAACACCAAAGCCATAAAAGTTAAAAAATTATACTTGTAAGAAGATGTTAAGCATAATTTTGTAAAAAAAAAAAAAATTAAAAAGACTAACTTGGAAAAGTATTTGTAACAGATAAAGCGTACAAATGGCTATTTTTCTAAATTTCCAAATGGTTTATGCAAATGACCACATAAAAGAAAACAAATTCAGAAAAACATGCAAATATATGTAGAAAAACATGCAAAGATGACAAATACTTAATGGAAAAAGAAATGTAAATAGCCAAAAACATGAAAACATACTTGCTTTCATTCCTAATTAAAGTCAACAAAAGCAAAAAATGGTGATCTTTTTCACCTTTCAGACTAACAAAATTAAAAAAGGTTTGCTATCCAATGTTGGGGAGGGTATGGAGAAATAGACACATTCATACACTACTGGTAGGAAAAAAAAATATACCACTTCTTTGAAAGGTAATTTGGCAACTGTTATTCAAATTGAAAAAAATGTGAAGATTCAAACTCTTTGTTATATAATGTAATTTGTGTAAAACATTAAACACATATGTGCATAAATTTGTGTGTATCTTTCCCCTTCTCCCTGAAGGATCCATAAGAAACTGTTCTCATTAGTTACCTTTGGAGAGAAGGACTGTGTATGAAATGGGAAGAGAGACATTTTCTTTTCATCATATACAGATTTCTTTACACATTTTTCCTTTTCTTTTTAAACCATAGCTCTATATCTTTTTAAAATTTTTTTACTTAGGGGCGCCTGGGTGGCTCAGTTGGTTAAGCGGCTGCCTGTGGCCCAGGTTGTGATTCCGGGGTCCAGGGATCGAGTCCCACGTTGGGCTCCCTGCTGAGTGGGGAGCCTGCTTCTCCCTCTCCCTCTACCTGCCGCTCCCCCTGCTTGTACTCTCTCTAATAAAAAATAAAAAATCTTTAAAAAAAATAAAAAAATATTTTTTTAATTTAAATTCAACTTAATTAACATATAGTGCATTATTAGTTTCAGAAGTAGAATTTAGTGAGTCATCTGTTGCTTATAACACCCAGTGCTCATTCTATCAAGTGCCCTCGTCGATGCCCATCACCCAATTACCCCTTTCCCCCCACTCACTTCCCCTCCAGCAACTCTCAGTTTGTCTATATCTTAACATAAAAAGAAATTAGCCAGGCCCCTACCCCTCACACCCTCACAAAAGATGACCAGGCTGATGGAAGGAATTCCATTACAGGAATTCTGAGCAGCTAGTCTGCATCCTTTTTTCTGAACTTCTCTGACAGAAGCATTTGAATGAGCAGTTGGGAAAAGCTCTTCGTTCTTGAGTGTCTGTGCACGTTATCTCGATTAAGATGGAAGCCAGCATGGTCATTAAGACAGCCAACTCCATTTGACTAATTTCTCTAAACTCCTGAATTGAAATACTCTTTTGTTAAAATAATCTTTCAGAGCTAAGCAGAGTTCTTGTAAAATGGCAAAATTGAATTTCAAGAAGATTAAAAGAAGTGGTTCAATAAAAGTTTAGAAACATTTAGAGTGTTTATCTCTTTCCTCATCCCAGATTGAGACAGTATGATGCTACTGACAATCTTTTTTTCTGTCTGACTCTAAATGACCATACCTTTTAGTAACTTGATGCGTAGCCTTTGGGTCTTTGGCATTTAAGGTACGGTACTTGAGATTTTTTTTTTCATTTTCGTTTCCTTTCTTTTCATCTCTAGCACTTTGTCTTCTATTAAAATTGAACTCCCTCTCCATTCTTTTAGTTCATTTCTCTAAGACACCACACCATGCACTTCTATTTAAATAGAGACCCTGGAGTTTGAAGACAATTTCCAAAAGTGCTTTAGGTAGGTTGATATGCCTTAAATATTCTGCAAGATGATGTGAACCACCATCTCGAAGATAAAAGTGACAGTTGCTTGTCTTGATTACTTTTCCTTATTAGCTTTATTTGTCTCATGGCAAAATCCTTCTTTTCTCTGAAAACTAAATTTATAGCTCTTTTTAAAGATATAAAACTGTTTTGTAATACAATAAGTGCAACATAGCCTTCTGCTACCCTTCCATGTAATACCTTCTGAAAATTCGCTGCAAGAGCAATGGTCAAGAAACCAAAGAAATTGTGACTTTTGTAGGTGTTTAGCTTTTGTATGATCTTTACTTCAGAATCAAGTTTAAGGACTTGACTGCCATTATATTCAATACCACCTGCCCATGCATTTTGTATCACATTGCCTACTTTTAAATTGTTATATTACTTATGACTGTCTGGAAATATTTTCTGGTACAATTGTATGTTATCTGTCTTGTTCATAGATTGGAGGCCAATTTTCCATGAGGTCAATGAAGTTTAAGCTTCAGGGCCCCATTTACCTGGAGCCCCTGTGAATGCAGGGAATTTCTGTAAGCTATGGCGTACTCAGGGTAAAGAGGGGTAAGCAGGCTGCCATTTGGAAGCCTTAGCATGTAGACATGTCCAGTAATTTGATTACGGGTATCCCAGAAGAAAGGGGCCTGAATTTCCAATGCCCAGGAAGTGGTTGAAATTTTTCCTCTTATTCCAAATAAGTATTGACTGTTGTATCTAATTTTGCTTCCATGAATTGTAGGTTGCTTTTTTTAGAGAGAGCCTGCTAAACTACGTTCACTTAAGGTTCTACAAATCCTGAGTCTGTCACTGACTTGAAGGTAAACCTGTGAAAAGGCCATGTCTGCTGCTTTCATTATTGTAACCCCCCAAGGCCTAAAACAGTGCCTGGCACATAGGAGATGCTTCGTAAATCTTTGCTGAAAAAATATTGAGATGAAAGAGATCCAGGAGAAGAGCAGTCCAAGACTGCTGATCTGGGAGCAGATATGGCTTATTTCAGGAGCTGTAGAAGGTTTAGTGTGGTTGGAGCATGCGGAATGATAGGAAAGAGAGAGAGAGAGTTTGGAGGCATATGCAAGGCCCAGAAAATTCTAGATGCATTGGAATATTTTAAACATTTAGACATGACTGACTTTATTTTATTTATTTATTTATTTATTTATTTATTTATTTATTTTTAAGATTTTTAAAATTTATTTACTTGACAGAGAGAGAGACAGCAAGAGAGGGAACACAAGCAGGGGGAGTGGAAGAGGGAGAAGCAGGCTTTCAGCAGAGCAGGGAGCCCCATGCAGGGCTCGATCCCAGGACCCTGGGATCATGACCTGAGCTGAAGGCAGTTGCTTAACTGACCGAGCCACCCAGGCGCCCCTATTTTATTTTTTAATGACACGAACATCTTTTTTTCTTTTCCAGTTCTAGTGTAGTTAACATACAGTGCTATCTTTAGACATGACTGACTTTCAGTAGATGCCCTTGGTTGCTGCATCGAAAATGGATTGGTGGGAGAATAGTGAGAGCAGGTCTGCAAGGGGAGCGATGGTAGGGACATGGACCAGAGTGACAATCAGAGAGGAAGACTGAGGTAAGGGATTCAGGATGGATTTGGGAGATCAAAGCAACAGCATTTTCTGATGGACTAAAATGTGGAAAGGGAGTGAGAAGAAGCAACAATGGTTCATGGAATTTTGTGTTGACTAAGATGCTCTTTTACAGTTGCACAGTGCAGAGGAAAAATGCAAGTATAGAGAGGGTCTACTTAACACCTAGTGTAGCCACGTTCTTTCTTTATAATAGAAATTTACATCTCAATGGCAGATTTCCCTAAGGCTTTGAGACACAGATTCAAAATAAACTAGCATCAGCCTTGCCTTGACTTTTTTCTCAAACATGAATCCTAAACAGTTACTCAAAATTTCTAAATTGTGACGTTATAAGACTATATGGAGGAATCAAGATAAAATAAAAAATTTTAGTAATTTTTCAAGTGTATTTCATTTCAAATACAGATCTTAAAATGGTTGGCCAGTCTTTTTCTTTTTTTGAGATAATTTTGAACTTACAGGAAAGTTGCGAGAATACTATAAAGAAATCTTAGATATTTTTTACCCAGATTCCCCCAAATTATTAACATTTGCTATATTTGCTCTAATCTGTCTCTCTCTGTCTGTCTTTCTCTTACTCTCCCTGTCTTTCTGTCTCCCTAAGTATATATGCATATATACATAATATATATTGTGTTTATATACATATATGTATGTATGTTTATGTATATTTAACTTTATACTTATACCTTATTCTTTTTTAGAACCACTTGAGAGTACATTGCAGACATGATGTCCCTTTCCCCCCAAATAACCTCACTGTGGATTTTCTAAAAATAAGCAGTTCTCCTCCACAACCACTATAAAATGATCAAAATCGGGAAATTATCTTTAGTACAATACTATAATTTAATCAGTCAACTTTATAGAGATTCCTTTGGCCATTATTTTTAAATTCAAAGATCTAGCTTAGTATCTTTTCCCAACAATGTTACTGGACTACAAGTGGGCATTTTAAAAATGACAGGTACTTACTCAGTAACAACGGACTGAATCTCATTTTAAATTTATGATCATTACCCTCAAGTGGGCCCCTGGTGCTACCACCTGGTGATTCTACTATATCTCCCTGATCTATTTAATTCTCACTCTCCGAATTGACATCTTTTCTATTTTTGTTGCATTGCTACTACTTTCTTGCTTCTCTTACTCTCAGCTGATGATCTAGCTTTTTATTTCACTGAGAAAAGAACAGCCACCGGAAGAGGACTTACACACATTCTCACCACAAAGCCTATCAAACCACTGTACCCCTTGTACACACATCCTCTGCCTTATTTTCCTGCCACCCATGAAAGGGTTATTTTTCCTCCAACCTATGGCCCCCACCCTTCCTCTTGGCACTGGGTCTGATCCCCATTGTCAAGTGCCTCCTCCCGCATTTGGGTTCTGTGGTTTTCTCTCCCCACTTTTGAGTCATCAATATATTCTTCATTAGATCATCCACTTGACCTTGCAAACCTGACTTCATCTCTCCCTACCACCATCACTCCCAGCTACCACCCATTCCCCTTACAATAAATACTGCTAAAGAGTTGTATACACTCACTGTCTCCACTTCCTCTCCTCCCAACATCCTTTGAGCCCTCTCCAGTTGGGCTAATTATTCTCCTCTACAGGTCCACCACAATCAGACCTATGTTGTCAGATTCCATGATCATTTCCCAATGCTCACCTCATTTGATCTACCGGCAGCATTTGACACAGTTGATCACTCCCTCCTTCTTGAGACACTTTCTTCCCTTGGCTTATAGGTTACTCCTTTCTTGTGGTTTTCCTCTCTCACTCACTGCTTCTTTTCATTCTCCTTTGCTGATTCTTCCTCATCTTTCTGAGCTTTTTTTTAGGTCTTTCCCTCACATGGAATATAAGAGAGTTGGAAATTTGTTTTGTTTCCTCTATCTTTAGCACCTGGAATGATGCACTCAATAAATGCTTATTTTTTAAAATTTTTATTGTTATGTTAATCACCATACATTACATCATTAGTTTTTGATGCAGTGTTCCATGATTCATTGTTTGTGCATAACACCCAGTGCTCCATGCAGAACGTGCCCTCTTTAATACCCATCACCAGGCTACCCATCCCCCCACGCCCCTCCCCTCTAGAACCCTCAGTTTGTTTTTCAGAGTCCATCGTCTCTCATGGTTCCTCTCCCCCTCCGATTTCCCCCCCTTCATTCTTCCCCTCCTGCTACCTTCTTCTTTTTTTTCTTAACATATATTGCATTATTTGTTTCAGAGGTACAGATCTGTGATTCAACAGTCTTGCACAATTCACAGTGCTCACCATAGCACATACCCTCTCAATAAATCCTTATTAACTTATTAGTCATGTATAACATATAATTTACATTATTTTTATATTTATATATGCTTAATGCATGAATATCTTAAACATTAAATATATTTATATGTAATATATAAATTATGTTATTAATATTAATAAGCACACAAATATTTATTGAATGAATGAATGGATTTACTGTTGAGGCATTATACACACATACACATTTTATGCTTTCTCCCTTCTTGCTATGGAAGTTTTATTTTTCCTCCATCATAATTTCCTGAAACAATCATCTGTCTCCATTATTGCTTGAATGTCTTCATCAGAGTCAACAAATGCTTAGAAGTACTATCACAGTCCCTCTCAGAGTCTACTGTAAACATAAATAACCCATTCTGGTTTCCTCAGCACTATTATGACCAGTGTGTTTTGCCATTCTGATCAACGCAAAACTGCAAGCAGCCACCTCTAATTGATTGGATTTGGCAGGAAATATGGAACCTGTTTGTTATCCTACATGTAAATTCAAAATTTCTTTGGTTGTTGTTTTAGGCTTGATTTCCAAACTGACCAAGAGACACGGACCCATGGGGTAAAATGGAAATTACATGCTCTTTAAAGTTCTTCCAGCTTTGCTGGGTAGGACCAAAGAGGCAGAGAGTGCCTTAAATAATAACTACTGCAGGGCGCCTGGGTGGCTCAGATGGTTAAGCGTCTGCCTTCGGCTCAGGTCATGATCCCAGGGTCCTGGGATCGAGTCCCGCATCGGGCTCCCTGCTCCTTGGGAGCCTGCTTCTCCCTCTGCTTCTCTCTCTCTCTATCCCTCTTTCTCTCATGAATGAATAAATAAAATCTTTTAAAAAAAATAACTACTGCAAATGTTATTAAGACTCTAGGGCATTGGTTTAAAAATAAAACTCCCAGTTCTCCTTCATCTGTGCCTTAACAAAAATCTCAACTTAATTGAATCATATTCCTTCATAGCCTCCTAAAGTCAAATCAATCACAGATCTCAAAGGCAAGTACAGAAAACCCTACAAATTGTTGGCTTACTTGTAAATAATGAGAGCCCTTTATGAGCCCCACTCTGTACCTCTGTACCTCTTCTGAAGTACCTCCTGGACTCCAGGAGGCCAGGGAAACATTGTTTCCCCTCTCTTGCTCCTAAAATCAAACTGATAACTGTGGTCCTTGTTTCTAATGAGGTTTTTGAATCTAAAGTAAGATACTCATTATTACCAAGGGATTCCCACCAGGACAGGAAAAGCAAATCTGAAAGGAAAATAAATTTTCTGCCATGTGTCTGGAACTCAGGAATTTACTGGTGACAAGTTTCTCTGATGGTTGGGGAACATACTGGCCCAAATCCTTCTTCTCTTCCTTTTTATGATCTCTGTCACGACCCTCTGGTACTTACTAGACAGGTAGAGTGTTCCTATTTTAACTCCTCTCCAAAGACCAGTTCCTCAAAGCGTGAATCTTACTTGTTAAGTTGAGAGGAAGATGTGTTTCTTAGATAGGATTTTGGAGGTCATCTTTCTCCTTGTGGACATTCTAAAAATCTGAAGCCTGATTCTTTAAAGCATTATACACACATACACATTTTATGTTTTCAGAAAACTGGCCAAGTTTTCTATATATATTAACTGAGGTACTACTCTAATGTTGATGTTGATATCTTTGTTTTAAGGAATTTATTCCAATGTAGGTATAATCAAATTGCATATTACCTCAAAATTATTCTGGCCCAAGGGAAGAAAGTTGCATGGGATTTTTATTAACATTTTAATTAGCCTTTTGGTGGTTACTGACCTCTTATAGATTCATTTTTTTTTTAACAGAACATACTTAAACTTTAATAAAGTCTTATTTTTGAAGTGCCCATAGTTGCTTCATGGCAGCATTTTCTTATTTGTTTAATCCGCTATTTCAGGCTTGAACAATGGATAGAATGTTTTAACATCAATAGGAAAATGTTAGGAGATAAATGTTGGAGAGATAAATGTTGCCTTTTAATGTTGTAATTGTCTGTTATTTTATCTTTAAACTTTAGAAAAAGGTTCAGATAGTCTATATCCTCATCTAATCATGAGTTTTAGTTTTATTGGTATTTATATCAATAAATATTTTAGTATGATCTATTAGAATTCCATTATAATGAAGCTTGTTTTTACCACAGTTTGAATAAATATTTTTTTGGAAATATATTAATTTGCAAATAAGAAAAAGCTTCATATAATAGACTTAGCCTCAATGGTGGACAACATTGTTTATTCTGACATCAACCATATGTTAAGAGCGTCTACTCTACTGGCTGCTTATCATGTTCACAGTGGGTTAGTGAGAGACAGTAAAGAGACAATGATATCTAATGATCGTTTGGCTTAAGCTTGATTTTTGATCCTGCTCTTTCGAGACAGTCAGTTCATTTTGAATAATCATACCTTCTGTTTCCACTTGTTTCCCTTTCTGTAAAATGTGGATAGCCTTCTTTCAAGGATGTAATCAGGTATTAGGTTGAAACACAAAAAGCAGATAGAATAGTATCTGGCCCACAGTACAGTTCCCTTGCTAATAATGTGTCAGCCACACTTGTTTCCTTGCTTCTCCTCATTCCTGTCTTTAGACTGCTCTCCTATCCCCTCTACCTCCAGATCTTTCCATGGCTGGCTCCTTTTCAACATTCTCAGCTGGTGAGGGAAGTAACCACCTAGTCTAACCCCCATCCCTAATTAGTTCCAATATTACACATCATCCCATTTCATGGTTCTCGTAGCCCTTAACAACAGACACAATTACCTTATTTTTCTGTTTACTTGTTTATTTTCTTTCTCTTCTTTATAGAACTGAAGCTCTTGGAGATATTGTCTGTTTTTCTTTTCCCCAAATCCCCAGAGCGTAGAATAAGGAGTGACACATAACAGACAATCAAATGAATGAATAAATGGTGGTTGTCACCCCCTTCCTTTAGCTGAGTCTACTGAAATCCCAAAAGAGAGGCAGAAGCATCTTTTTAGTGTGGCATTGACCCATGCATAAATAGATTGCTAGAAATTAATAAACAGATAACTGAAAACAAGGCAAGGAAGTACATCTCCCTTTATCAGCTTGTACTGATGAGAAGTAAAAATATACTGTAGGTAAAAGATTCATTTTATTCATTCACTCAATAAACCTGTTATGTGAGGACCTAGTATGTGCTAAGGATTGGGCTAGTTATTAAGGTTAAAATGCTTAAGAAGAGAGTTCATATTTAAAAAGCCCCTAATCTAATTGGCACAGTAAACCATTGTGCTGCCTTTAAGCTAACTATGCTACTTTATGCTTTATGCTACTAAAATGCTAAAATGCTAGATAAGCCCAGGCCAAGGGAGTTTGTGGGAGATAACCTAAGGCAAAGAAATCTTTATAGCAGCGACATTTGAGCTGGACCTTAAAGGCTGAGTGGAGGTTTTCAGGGTAGAGAAAGAGGGAAGGGCCTTCAGAGAATGCAACTAACAAAAGCAAACCCCCAGGTGGGTCCTCCTCCTCCTGTGTGGTGGGGATAGGGAGGTGTGCTGGGGAGGAATCAGCCAGTGGCCTCAAAGGCTAAAGTGCAGTGGGGAATGGCAAGACTGGAAAGGTAAACTGAAACCATGAAGAACCGTAAACACCTTGCCCAGGGCTTAGACTTTAAACTGTAGGCAACAGAAAGTATAAGCTGATCAGATCTGCACTTTAGAAAGCTCGTCAGGATGACTATGCGGAAGAGGAGAGGGTTGCTAGAAGAGAGGAAAGAGATCTGAGGCAGTGAGAGGGTAGAGTAGGAATCCTGTCTCAGAGTCCAGGCCGGAAGCCCTGAATCAGGGAAGTTCAGTAGTGAGCTTTGAAGAAGGAGATGGATTTGAGGGAAATTCAGCAAGGTAGCACTGCTAAACCAAAGATGATTCTGGAAATGGCTAAATATATTGACAAATAGTAGAAATACAAAGAGAATACAAAGAGAAGACTTCAATTTCTGGAATATTGAAAGTGAAGTGCCTGCAAGGTATCGCGCTTACAGACCTACTGGGAAGCTAAATATTTGAATGAATCTTTGTTAAAGTTCAAATTACGATCTGAGTGGTCAGATGGACAGAGTAGAGTCTGTCGTGAACTTGTTTCATATGCCCTTGGACATATGTGTTTCTATAATTTTATTTACCAAGCATCACACCCAGACACTGAGTGACGAATTCGATTGTTACTTAAGAGGCTTACTTTTCCCGTGGGGAAGCAGGAGTCTGATTCTGTCGTTGCCCGTGAGCACAGTGATGATAACAACAGTTTGATACTCAAATAAGAATCATTTATTGATTGCTGACTGTAATCAGGCACTGGGATGAGCTCTTCCTATGAATTAACTCATTGAATCCTCATTTTGTGAGGTAAGTACTGTAATTGTCCTCTTCACTTTACCAAAGGGGAAACAAAGGCACAAAGAGGAATTGGCCCAAGTCACAGCCAAGCAGTGGTCAACGTGGGACTTAAACTGTGGCACCCTGGCTCAGGGCAGCCTTCCACCTGTCAGACCCATCCTGCAGCATATTGCTCATGCCCGCTGGACCTGTAGCATGCTTCTCACGCTCCGGCCCATGCTACATTTTGGAGTGACTGACACGTTCTTAACCTCTTCAGTTCTTTTAGCCACTTGATTCTTCTGACAGATGAGCTGCAGGGGCCTCCATAAACAGACACTGGGCTGGGATAGTGCCCCTTTTAAGGACAAAACCAAACAATCACCCCCAAACCCTAGCCGTTCAAATCCTCACAGTAGCGATTTCCCCAGAAAGAAACATGGGGCACATACACAGTGGACCAAATCAATGGAGGTGCTGCTAAAGTAAGTGTCCAGGCCTGCTCTGGCCAGAGGGGCAGAATCTGACCTTTCTCTTCACATAGGCTTTCCTTTGGGATTGCCACTATCTCTATGGGTTGCAAAAATCTGATACCTGGTGACTATTAATCTCTACAAAAATCTGCTGCCACCTGGTATCCACGTTGCCTCTCCTCTCACATACCCGTTTCCCCCAATTCCTGACTTACTGTGCACCCTGCACAACCCTGGGGCCAGGTTGCAGAAGAACAGATCAGATGCCCATTCCAGTTTATCATCAAAGCAGAGGCTTCCTGTCCATACTTCCCAGTTTTGTGTGTCCTCTCTGTTGGGAGGCATGGGACTGCCATGGCTGGGTTGCACACCTGTGTGTTATAGTTCCTCTCAGAGCTGGGAGCAGAATAGGAGGGTCACAGTCATTCTGCTCCACTTTTTTTTTTTTCAGGAGGCTGCATCATCATCTGCCCCTTGGACCACACCTAATCAGCCCCATCTTCTTTCTGCCAGACAGCCTTCAAATATTTAGAGACAGCTATTATACTCAGTGGGTCTAGTTTCTCCAAGCTGGTCAGCTATTTTTTCTTGTGGCATGGGTTTGAGTGGCTTGATAGTCCTTCCTGGGCTTCCAAACATACTTGCTGCAATTCCCCATTTTTATTTATTATATAAATTCTGCATTTATGGTTTATATACATATCAATATGCAACTTCATAGGAATTGTATCCTGTGACAAACATCCCTATTTCTATGTCACACTCAAATTCCTAAATCCCTTAACTTGAATCAGCAAATCTGGGCAATATCAGTGCAGAAAGTAGCAATAAAATAGCCACATGTAAGTCATACCAGTTATAACAGAAAAAAGTAAAATAGTATCAATATGTAAGATTAAGACTGTGTTAAAGAATGAAATTCACCTGAGTAAATTTGAAGATCTAATTGGCTTTATTAAGCGATTCATAAATATCATCCAGCAAGTAGAGGGGAGCTCTGAAGAGTTTACACAATGGAAGGTTTTTATAGGAGGGAGGATGGGGCAAGAACGTTGTTAGTAAGAGGAAAGAAAGGATGATTCTAGGCAAGGTCATTCTTCCTTTAGGTGGTAGAGCAATAAGTCTTGTTAAGTGGATTATCTCATCTTCCTTTGAAGGATGGAGAGGGCCCTTGTCACTATTACCTCATTGGTGCTGTTCAGAAAATTCCTGGCTGACTCCTTAAGACTACATTTCTAGGGGAGGTTGAAACTGCAGTTAGGTTAGGCATTAAGCCCTGGTTTGGTGACTTGGCCTAAGCGGGTCCATTTGGGTCCATGGTTTTCGTTTTAACACCTGAATGACGTTAATATTGTTCTTTCTTTACAACTTGATTGTCTTCTCTCACACTACCAGCCTTATTTTTCATTCTTGTGCAAACAACATGAATCATTAAGTCATTACATATACCAAATTAAGCATGGCAGAAGTGGGGCGGGGGTTGCAGATTAGAAACAGCATAAAGTGAAATGTTCACAACACAGGATGTATCAGTGTAGATAAGATTCCAAGACTCCAAGTAAATTGAAACAGTTGATAATACTTAAAAAAAAAAAAAAAAAAGAGGCACCTGGGTAGCTCAGTTGGTTAAGTAAGTGTTTGACTCTTGGTTTGGGCTCAGGTCGTGATCTCGGGGTCATGGGATCGCCCCACTTCGGGCTCCGTGCTCAACGTGGAGTCTGCTTCTCCCTCTCCCTCTGCCCCTGCTTGTGCTCTCTCTCTCTCTCTCAAATAAATAAATGAAATCTTAAAAAAAAAAAGAAAGAAAAGAAAAGAAAACCTGAAGTATTCACAGTCAAGAGCCTGGGCAGTATAAACTCCTTAAAATTCATATACGGTATATCCTTGTATATGCCTTGTGTTTGTAACAAGTCACAAATCTTCAGTGTACCTCTGGCCAGGCCATTGTGGGCACAAATTCCTGTCGAACAAGGAACCCCACTCCTCAATTTCCAGCCATGGCAATGAACAACCGCAATTCATGCTCAGTGTGGGGGCCACATCATTGTTCTTAATCCTAAAATCCACACAGGCTTTTATAGTCCCACCACATTCCCCAGAGCCCCAGCTCTTGTTAGCTGAGTAATTTCTAAGAATGCCTTTGTGTTCTTATCTCAGCGCCCTGTGAGGTTGTAAATGTGCTGCCTGCACACTTACCCCCCACATAATCAAGCAGCTGAACTGTCTTCGGGGCAGAGTTTTACTTTCTTGGTGCTCTCAGTCCCTGCTGGTGATCTCTGAGTTCCCTTGTGCCATTGCCTGAAACCAGCATGTTCCTTTTCTTTGCTGAAGGCCCGCTCCCCCATCTGGCTTTCTTCAGAATGCCAAGCCTGGCTGCTGAGAGAGGGATTTTTCACAGTCCCCTTCCCCTGATTCTGACCGCCCCCCCCCCACCCTGCTGCCCCCTGGGAGGCGTTAGAAAATGTCGCTCACAAGTTACCCCCTGTAATGCACTTTATGACAGGACTTTCACTCTTTTTATTGTCATTTTTAATCTGAAGCTTTTTTTTTTTTTCTTTTTCAAGGCAAAATCTTATTGAGAGACTCAAAAAGTTAAAGATCTAATACTGAGGGGTTAGATTTTGATGCTGGGGACTGAAGTCCCTCTTCGGCTCCTCTACCAAGAGACCCCGAAAACACTCTGAAGAGGGACAGCTTAGCAAACACCTTATTAAGTCAGTATCAATCTCCTTTCTCTATTCTTTCCTCCTTCCCTCCCTCGTCCCTCCCTCTCTCGTGTCCGTAAGGCTCTACTTTTAGTTTACAGTCTTTAAAACTTCCTCTCTGTTTCATTCTGAAAACACTTTTTGTCTTTTCTTTGTTAACGGGTCCCTTAATTTTTCCTTTGTCTACAAAAACACTGATTTTACTGAATTCAGAACATTTCCCTGTGTTCCCATCCAGAACTTTTACTTTTTTCAATAAGCGTTTAGTGAACACTTACTGTGTTCTCAGTCCTAGAAAAGCAAACATCCTTGCTTTTGGGTGGTGCAAAACAGATGGTAAGCACAATCAATAAGTAAATTATTTATTGGAAATTCATAAATAGTAGAAAGAACCGTACATTAGGGAGGTGAATAGGGAGTGGTGGGGAGGGTTGTTTCCGTTTTAAATCTTGCCTTTTGAAGGATGTGAGCAGTGACAAAATCTAGGGTAACAGCTATCGGGGAGGGAGGGAGGTGCTTGGGGCAAAGGCCTCGGGATGGCCACACATTTGGTGTGTTGGACAAGCAGCAAAGAAGGCAGAATACATAGAGGGGTGTGAACAAAACTGAAAGCAGATGAGTTCAGAAGGACAGGAGGCCAATCTCGGGGGGTCTTATAAGCCATTAAAGGGACCTTGGCTTTTGCTCTTAGTAGCAAAATTTCTGATGATTATATGCTCTGGTTTATACTTTTCAAGGATGACTTGGCAGCTGGAGATGGAGAGACATTGCAGTAGGGCAAAGGTAGACGCAGGGAGGCCAGTTAAAAGGCTTTTACTTTAGAAAGACCTTGACTCTTTGATTTATCTCAACTAAAACATTGTTGACCTCTTACTGTATTCCGGGCACGAGTTAGGTGTGAGGGGGCGGGGTGGGGGGGAAGAAGGAGGGAGAGAATGGTGTTTAACAAGGCTCAGTAATTTCTTTGATTAGTCTCCTTCTACACCAAGACTCTCTAGTGCAGACCTGTACATTCTATACCTTCAACAACTGTGTAATTCTTTAATCCTGTGTTCCCGCCTCCAAGGAAGAGAGGCAAGAGATAAGTCTGCTGGGGTGGGCCCGAATCCAATCTGGTGTCCTTAGGAAAACAGGAAGTTTGAACATAGGGAGAGACCCCAGGGGCATGTGTGCACAGAAGAACGGCCATGCAAGGAGGCTGCAAGATGGCTGCTATCTGTAAGCCAAGGAGAGACACCTCGAGAGAAACCAGCCCTGCCAGCACTGTGGTCTTGGACTTCCGGCCTCCAGTACTTTGAGAAAATAGATTTCTGTTTTAAGTCACTCGAATTGTCGTATTTTGTTATGGCAGCCCTAGGAACCTAATACAATACAGTAAGGAAAAACAATCACTTAGATGATGGAAAATTAAGAGGACTTTAGGAATATTGAAGGTAAATGGAACACACACACACAAAGAGAAAATGAAATTAAAATAATGTCTTGATTACTGCATCTTAAAAATAGCTACATGGAACAAGAAAGTGTACTAAGTGTAACCCTACAATGTCACAGAAAACTTTTCTCAGGAAAGTTGAGCAGCTTGCTCAGTGTCACTCAGCAAGAAAATGGCAAGAGCCAGACCTCCTCATCTCACTTCAGGTTCAATGCTGCTTCTCTGCTCACCTAAAACTTGGCACTGCAGTTTTGTTCCAATTAACATGACAGACGGCACACTCCTATTTACTGTGGAGTCCTATTTAGTTTATGCTCATCCTTTGGAATCATTTTCCCGGAAATAACAAAAGCAGTGAACCCTATCAAAGCAGTTTTTGCACTCAGTGTGGGTGGCTTTCTGAAGGGTTTTGTCTGTTTACACTGTAAGGAAGTACGACGCAAAGGCCAGATGATAGGAATAATTTTCATCTACGGAAATCTGCTTAACTATTCAGTGAAGGGGCTTTTTTACTTGTGGCAGAAGCAAACACAGCTAGACCTACTTTACTTATACCCACTGGCTTCCTCCCTTACAAAGTAACGATTGTGAACTTTGAAACAATTATTTAAATATATGTGTGTGTGGGTGGAGGATTTGCAAATCAAATCACATAGTTCAGCTAAATATAGCCTTTGTCAGGAGAAGTAATTTGGGAGCAAATAAAAATTAAGAACTAGAATCCACTGTGGACCATAACATGGAAATAATGTCTATTGTGCTCAGAGAATTTTCAGACTGTGACCATTGTGCACTAATCCAGACTGACCCAGTGATGGACAACTCTTGAAGGAAATCACCACGACATCTCAGGTGGAGATGTCATTTCACCCTACAATGTGGTTCTTAAAAAGGTGAAAACAATCTAATTGAGCTGGAATGACTTTGGGGTAGAACCGAGAAAAAAGAGAGTTGAGTGTTTTGCGAGGGACTCATCCACACTTAACTGCGAAGAAATGATTGACATTGTCTTTCTGGTCAAGGACACCGTTACCTGTTACATTACTATCTGTGCAGGTGAGTATGCATGAAATATCCAATATGCATCCCACTTCCTTTCTAACTTATCAGCATCTCTGGGCATTGGTGGATCCCCATTTTGTGAATCAGCTTACTCTTTGCTACCATGCTTTTTTCTTCAGAAGCCCAGTATTCTGTCTGAGGTTGAATCTGTTGCTCAACGTTTTGAGTTTCATTCCAATACAGTTTTTCCTCCGTTTCACGTGTGTGTCTACTACAAGCACTCGTACGTGTGGACGTTAGCACTTCTTAAGAGTTTGCTGTCTCTCCGTGTGGACATTTGTGTTTAATTTGGCCCTAATGGGTCTTTTTGCACTTTCTGTTATCACATATACAAAATAGTGGCAGATAAATACATCATCAAAACTCTGATAATCAATATTTTCTTGTTTGGAAAATGTGCGCGGTTTGTGCGGTACAGAGTGTCCTAGGTTGCGTGTCATACAGGCTGGGTGAGACCACAAGCACTTGCCTATCTTCTCACTAACAACGTTAACTATGACACCAGTAATTATAGCAGACCGATAAATACAGTACAAACTTTAAAATTCAAATGTAGGAGGCGCTTCCTGCCTAAACATAGCATTCTAAAATATTGTATTATTCCATTAGGAGACATTTGTTGAGCCTGCCTACTATGAATAGGAGAACTTCTGGGTACTCAGTGGTGAATAAAGCATGTTTCTTTCCCTCATGGGTTTATATTTTAGTGGGTTACCAAGCAAACAAATAAGAAGGAAATCAAAATAAATAAAATAATTTCAATTTTTAATGAGCTCTCTGAAGCAAAGAGAAAGCACGCAGGTTTAGATTTTATGCTCCATGAAAGGCTTTTATGGTAAGGAGTAACAGAATACAGTTTACATCTTAAGAAAACCTCTCGCGGGTTCCCTGGTGAGAGTGGTTTAGAGGCACAAGAGTGGGAGCAGGACATAGCTGGAAGGTTGTGTAATAATTTGGGCACAAGATGAAGGTGACTTGGTACGTAGGGAATAGAAAGATGCTTGAATACGGTGACAAGGGGATGAGAGACAGGGAGACATCAAGATTGCTCCTGGGGATGTAGCCTGAGGACCCAGGTAGATGGGGAAGGCATGTATTGAGATGAGAGAGTTTATTAGCATGATTTACTGCATTGAACATGTTAGAATTGAGGTCTCTGTGATCAGTGATGTTGAGCAGGTAGTTGGGTCTGTGAGCACAGAGTTCACAGGAAATGTCATTGGTGGAGGTACAGGGTAGAATTCATCAGCATACTCCTGGGAATGATGACCTCAGCAAGGGAGAGGAACAGGATAGAGAGAAAGAGAGGTCAAGCAGTAAGAAGAAAACCGGCTTGGAAGCATGTGGTTTTGAGGAGGAGGGGTATCCAATACTGCCAAGAGATGAGTGAGATGAAGACAGAGAGGTACCCTTGAACCTCAGAGGTGCCTCTGATTCCTGACTTAATATGTGGATAACAATAGTCCTTACCTCACCAGGATTTTGTAAGGATTTAAGAACTTCATACAGATAAAGCCTTTAGAGGTGGGCCTGAAACTTTCATTCAACAAACCTTTCTTGAGTACTCACTGTGTGGCATGCACAGGACTGGGTGCAGAGATCTGAGAGTGAACAAACCTCTGTCCGGATGGACAGAGACAGGAGGCAGACAATAAGCAATGAGGTCTTGAGGATTATAAAGAAAAATGAAGCACCATGAAGGGGATGAGGAGAGCACAGAGTGGGTGAATCATCTTATTTTATTTTTTAAAGATTTTATTTATTTATTTGAGAGAGAGCAAGAGAGAGAGAGAGCACACGCAGGGGGAAGGGACAGAGGGAGAAGCAGACTCCCCACTGAGCAGGGAGCCCACCTGGGGCTCGATCCCAGGACCCTGAGATCATGACCTGAGTTGAAGGCAGACGCTTAACCAACTGAGCCACCCAGGCATCCCTGGGTGAATCATTTAAACGGGGTAGTCAGGGTGGTAAGGAGCAACACCTGCAGATATCCGGGTTGATGGGCAGCCCTGGTAGAGGGAAGAGGCAGGAGATCCCTGGTGTGTTCAAAGGACAGAAACAGCCTGGGTCAGGGTAGGAGGAAATAGGATCAAAATCACAGATTTATTATGACCATTATTTGCATTGGCAACAAAATGACATCTGAAATGACTTTGACCAGGTCCGGTGTGGTAGTGCGTGTGTAAGCCAACTGAAGGAAGTAGGAGGTCACTGAAGGAGGCGAGAAGAGACGTTGAGCTATGAAGGAGAGCAGGGAAATGCCATGGGGCCGTCATGCTTATCAACTTCTGATTTCTTATCAGCAACTGAGCGAGAGGAGAGGAGGAATGAAGAGCTTGAAAGAGAGCTTAAGAACCTGTTTTGTTTTGCTCCTTTGAGTGAGGGTTACTAGGACATGTTCCTATGCTGATAAGAAGAAGCTGCTAGAAAGAGGCTTATGAAGGGAGGGAAAGGTGGGTGAGTGAGGGAGCAGCACCTTGCGAAGGTGGGGGACAGAACCCGGCACAAGGGGAGGGACTGGCTTTCTCAAGAGGCTGGCCGGGAGGGAAGAAGCAGACTGTGCGGGGAGTCTAAAGGTGAGGCATTGGGAAGGGTGGGGAGGCTTCGCCAGAGGCTTCCGCAGAGAACACAGGAGGGGCTCACAGCCGCTGCCAGGAGCTGCCAGGAGGGGAGGAGGAGGGTTTGAAGAGAAAGGGAAGGTCTGAAATGTTTTTCTTGGGAGGTGGGAGCAACATTCTAGCGAAACATGCAAGAAATTGCGGAGTCCTAGTGAATACCCTTTTGAGGTTTCAGATCATGAGATTAAAATGAAACAAGTCAATATAGTTTGCTTTAACCTTCTTTGACCACTCCCCCCACCCAACCAGCTTCTAGCCACAGTTATTCATGGATCTTTTCCGAAAGAAATCATAAAGTGGCTGGTGGGGGTGTGGAGAGTAAGAATTTAGACCAGGGGAAAAATAAACAAAAGTAGAAAAAAAGCAAAAACTTTTAAATTGTTGATTTTGTTCTCATAGAACATGGCATGCATATTGCTTATCCACACCTTCCATGAGCATTGATTAAAAGGAACTTTGGTATTTAATCAGCAGCAGGCTTTGTTCTCCTCGGGTAGCTTGAGGAGCATTACCATATGTCTTGTGAAGAAAATGACATTCTCCTTTTTTAAACAAGCACAAACAAAACTACAGTGTTGCTGTTGTTTTTTTGGCATCCAGCGATGAGTCTTCTTGGCCAACTGATATATACACCTACCAATAGCACAGTGGTGAGGCAGACACTGAATAGCTATTTATAGAGCTTGGAGAGATTTTATGGGTCTGTAGGATCAAAGAAAGTACTTCAGGCTGATTTTGTCCTTACTTAGTCGCATATATGTATAGGACATGCTTATTGGTTCTTGAATTAACCAGCACATCTACTTTCCACATATTGCCAGAAAGCAAATGTTTTCCAGCATTTTGTTGTCATTTTCAAAGATGATGCAGGAGAATCATGTTACATGGGAGAAGCTCAAGATATGGTGAAACTGTTTCTCCTGACTGCAAGGAGAAAGGACATTGAACTCATAAATTAGCTACCATTACGCCTTTGTACTATGTCACTAGATTCCATTAGATGCGTATCTTTGTTATTTCCTCACAGGCTCATTCCTCACTGCTGGCAAATTTATTAGACATATTACTCAGAGTTATAAAGAATAGCTTTTTTGTTAATTACTATGTTTAAGGGATGGAAATTCCCTTTTTTCACCTTGTACCACATGGAGCAAATCCAGGTGAATAACATAAGTTGATCCAGAGGGAGGTTCAAGCACAGGTCAGACCTGAGGAGCAAGAATAAAGAAGAGAAATAGGTCTGCATTTCACTTATTGATTCAAAATAAGCCTTTTCAGTTGTCTCCCCTAAAAATCCTAACCACCACCCACTCTTGCCTTCACGCTCACTTGCTGTGCATCAAAGTTTCTGAATTCTCACCCCAAATCTGCAAGATCCAGTCAACCTTAAGTTTAGAATTATAAGAAAAATCCAAGTAAAGCTACTTTGTATCCTGAGTACATATTCTGGAGCTTTTTTTTTTTTTAAGATTTTATTTATTTATCTGAGAGAGAGAGACACAGCGAGAGAGGGAACACAAGCAGGGGGAGTGGGAGAGGGAGAAGCAGGCTTCCTGCGGAGCAGGGAGCCCGATGCGGGGCTCGATCCCAAAACTGAAGGCAGATGCCCAACGACTGAGCCACCCAGGCGCCCCTGGAGCTTTGTTTTTAAGATAGGCTATATTGGAGAGCTAGGAAGTAGGAGCTAGGATGGACCCAGGGACAACAGAAGTGGTATCAGACACAGAGTTCAGGCGAAGCCTGGCATTCTAAAGACGTGGTAAAGCTCGTCTGTGATTGAGGCCACACTGCTCAGCCGGGGCGGGGAGGGGGGGTGGGGCGGAGGTGCGGTTTCCCACCAGGAGGTTGGAGTCCAGTGGAAATCTCAGGCTGTTGTCAACACTTGGTTGTCAGGTCATTTGGATGATCCATCTGCGGGTGCATGGAATGATCCAGCCCTCAGAGGAGAAGGAAAAGTGGGGTAGTCTCTCCTCTGTCCCTGAGGGTGAGAGGGGGACTGACACCTGCACTCCAGGTCAGAAAAATGTACGAATAACAATCAAAGCAGAGGACCAGATGGGGAATGAGGAAGACTGTAACTCAGGGGCACGTGGACACCAAAGGTTAGCTCTGTCAGCCCCAGTTTCTTGTCGGATGGGCATAAAAAGAAACACAAGAAAGGAAGTAGGAGCCAAGAAAGTTTCTAGATTATTACATTGCTCTTATATCAAATCACAAATATTTTAAGAATAAATGCAAAACTATCCCATTTCTGTTTCATCAGTGTATTTATTGCTATGGTTTAATTTTATAGAGAGATACTAACATATATTAAGGACCTAAAATAGTCCTGAAACTTGAAGTAGTGTGACTCTCCAAATCCTAAGTGTGTTACTTCGGTTTTACAGGAGAAGAAACTGAGGTTCATAGAAGTTAAATGAGTTGCCTAAGGTGACAAATTATATTGTGGAGCCAGGACACAGAGCCTTGGCAAATGGCCGTGATTTTTCCACTAAGCCATGTGGACACTTTTATCTGCTAGTGTTTGCTGGTTTAATTTTTTCACGCACCCAGGGTGCCTATTAATCTATCTAGTTCATTCAATTTGTAAGAGTGTCTGCTCTAATGTTTGGGTATTCTGTGGACCGCAATGACAACTAGGATGTCCTTGAGGCAGAAGTGTCCTCTTGTGTCTTCAGCCTCACGGAAGCCAGTACCCAAGCCACATGGCTGAGACCCAAGGGTTGACTCCGCCACACTTCAGAGCAGTTGACAAATTGCTCACAGCTGTCTGGGGTGCAAGAACTCATCTCTGAGAACTGACATTTTCTCATTCGCTTTTTAAAGAGACAAGTGCGCCTCCTTTTTCTCTTCACTTCTCGTGATCGTTCTGCTTTGAAGTGGTCCCTGCGCTTGTTCTGTCTCACCAGCGTCTCCACGCTCGCATTCTTCTCAGACTTAACCTCCGTTTTTAACCATGACACCTTCTCACTCCATCTAACCTGTTTCAAATGACACAAAAGAAGAGATTTCATTACGTCTCTGCCACTTGGAAATGCTTCTCGATTATTGCATTTAATTGGAATGGGTGGACTGTTAGCAGGGATGGGGAAAGGAATGACTTCTTCCTCCAACATGAAAATGTGTTGTGTGAACTCCTTAACGTGGATGACTTGTCTCATGATTGAGGTTAACTGAGGTCAGTGGTTTTCAGAGTGTTGATATCAGGAATCACAAAGAAAGCTAGCTTATATATGGAAATACAATTAATAAATAGATAAAAGAGAATTTTGAAGATGGCCAGCTCTAATGAACAAATAGACAAGATCTTAATTTTATTCTCACCCTAGTGCTTGCACCAACCTTGAAATGCCACTGATGTGGACGTCAGTTTACTAAGACAATCTTTAAAAACTTGCTAAAGAAAAATTGTTTATTTGTGGCATTATTATTTTAATTCCTCAAAACTACTGCTGCCACAGGAGGCCAAATTTCTTTTTTCTTCGAGCTGGTTATTGTAAAGTATCTAGTTTTTAATTTACTTATGCTGTATAAAGTCCACCAAACCACAACCATTTATAATTTATCTGACCCACAACTGAGTATTGTTTAAGGAACAGATTGTCAAGAAGCCACATGACAATAATTGAACTATTCCATGTCACACTGTGAATTTCCAAAGTATTCAACAACTTGTTTTAAATAGGTGCTAAAAAAAAATACATTGTTTGGACCACATCAGGCATTTCCACCCTCTTTTTTTTTTTCCTCTCTCTCTTTGAATAAGCTTTTAAAACCCAAGGATTCCTGCAGAAATAAAGCTTAAAAAATTCCAGCAGATCGTATAATTGTAACTCTGCTTAGGATAGTATAATTCTAGGCAAAGTAACCTAACCTGCCTCACTGAAGAGGTCACACTGCTATACTGGACATTGAAAATACAATGACAGTCACTTACAAAATTTAAAATTTTCTAGTAGTCCCATTGCAAAAAGGCAAATGAAACACATGAAATTAATTGTGGTAATATTTTACTTAACCCGGTGTGTCAGAGATATGATCATTTCAATATATAATCAATATTTTAAAATGTTAATAAAATATTTTACTTTATTTGTACTAAACTTTTGAAATTCAGTGACTGTTTTACACATGGCATCTCCCTCTCAGTTTGGAGTGGCCATATTTCAAGGACTAAATACCCTTATATTGGTCGTGGCTACTGTATTGGAAACAGCAGGGTTATGCTGGTAGCGGGTGGAGGTAATCTGTTAAAACGAATTAAGAAGTTATTCAGAGCTCTTCCTGTATTAAACAACATTTCTAATACATTCAGTTTTATTTGATTCTATGCTATAAATATTTCTCAAGCAACTGCTAAATTCAAGACAGCATTCTGGGGCCACGGGGTCTAAATATATTAAGGAAAATAAACTAATTCCTGCCCTTAAGGAGCCTGCCATCCAGTGGTATGCAGAATTCCTATAAACTGTCCTAGCATTGCTATTGATGAACTTGTGCCAGTCATAGTGCTGGGCAATTTGATTTTAAGTTTTCCTTCATCGTGAAAAACATCACTTCTGAGGATATGAATTTGCACATGTTCTATATAATGTAGAACGAAAAGAAAACTATTTCTGAGCCATACCTTTGCTCATGTGTATGGCAGGAATGATGATAAATTTTCAATGTACTTTATAAATATCTAAAAGTTTGGGTTAGAATAATATAATAATCAATGATAAATAAATAATCCTTGGGGCACCTGGGTGGCTCAGTCGGTTACGTGTCTGACTCTTGATCTCAGCTCAGGTCATAATCTCAGGGTTGTGAGATCAAACTCCACACTAGGTGTGGAGCCTGCTTGAGAGTCTCTGTCTCCCTCTCGCTCTATCCCTCTCGCTCCACTCTCTTTCTCTCTACTGCTCTTTAAAAAGAAAAATAATAATAAATAAATAAAATTTTAAAATAAATAAATAATTCTCTTAAATGTTCCACATTTTTATGAATTTATTTTATACATTTATTTAATATTTTTAATTTAGAAGTTTATTAATGTATTTATTAGGAAATTCTAATCAAGAAGTGGCAGCCTAGCTTATGGTAGGTACTGAACCCAAATGTATCAAATAAATCAAAGATCACTTTCTGGAAAACTTTCTGTTAACTACTATGAGTAATAAAATAACTGGACACAGATCCCACTCTCAAGATACTTAATTTTTTAATAAGAAAAATGAAACATGTAAACAACTAAATATTGCCAGGTAGGAGGTGGTCAGTGTTATGAGAGAGACAGGAAAATGCTATACATATTCATTAGTGAGAAAGGAAGCAGATGAGAAAGAAGTGTTATGTTTTGAATTTCAAAAGAATACCCTGATATTTCATTTGAAAAAGTGCAAAAAATAAATATTTTATTTGAACCATTTCAGATATCTACCATCCCCTTTCTCTTCCCTAGATAGTGCTTTTCCTCTCCTGCTCTTCCTGCAAAGACCATATCTAAACAAAGGGGCATGAAGGGGATTTAACGTGTCTTCACAATGATGAGCAAAAGCAGGGCTGTTCTGGGCTGAATTGTCTCCCCTTCCTCAACTCAAATGTTGAGCCCTCACCTGCAATGTGACTGCATTTGTAAAGAAGGCCTTTAAGGAGGTAATTACGGTTAAGTGAGATTATCAGGGTGGGGTCCTAATCCAATAGGACTGTGTCCTCTTTTTTGTTTTGTTTTGTTTTGTTTTACTTATAGCCTTTTTATTTTTTAATTTTATTTTATTATGTTTTGTTAATCACCATACATTACATCATTAGTTTTTGATGTAGTGTTCCATGATTCATTGTTTGAGCACTGGGTGTTATACGCAAATAAGGACTGTGTCCTCTTCAGAAGAGCTACCAAGGAGCTCGCCCTCTCCACATGCACACAGAAGAAAGGTCATGTGAAGGCATAGTGAGGAAGCGGCTGTGCACAAGGCAGGAAGAGAGCTCTCGCTGGAAACCAACCCTGATGGCACCTCGATCTGGATTCCAGCCTCTAGAACTGTGAGAAAGTAGATCTCTGTTGCTTCTGGTACCAGCCCATGGGATTTTGTTATGGCAGCCCTAGCCGATTAATACAAGGGCCTGTGGAGCTAGTTGTTAGCGTTGACTAGTAGTAGCAGTTTACACGGGTTTACTTCTCTAGAATGGTGGCAGGGCATGGTGACAGTAAAGACATGGGAATCTTTGATTCCTGGAAACACTGATGGGCAGAGTCTGGCACTCACTTTGCTTAGACTTCTTTTCTCTATAGATTTTCTTTCAACAGCAGCAAGTGTAGAATTTTCAGAATGGCTATCTCAGGAAGGAGAAGATAACGGGGGAAAGCACAAGCTAGAGAAAGAAGCAAAGGGGGAGCTAGTAAAAGCTTGATTCTTGATATATAGTGACTTAAACCAAAGATGTGTGATAGCACGGATAATATGGTCACTATATATAGTAGGCATGCTAAATGCTAAATGACTGGAAATCTGGATTCTTGATAAATACCCAGCCAACTCAAACTATGCTTAATGGAAAGCATTTGTATATAGTAAATCTCCATTTAATAATGACATTTATTGAGAATTTACTATATGCCAGCACTTGGGCCAAAGACTTTACATATTTCTGTTCATTGAATCCTTACAAGATGCTCATAAGTGAGTCACTATTAGCATTCAATTTTGCAGATGAGGCCTTGAATTGTGTAGAAATTTGTCCAGTGTCACAGTATCCAGTGACAGAGCTAGGACTTAAATCTGTCTGACTTGAAGTCTGAAGTCTTAGCCACTACAAAATACATTCTTCCAGAAACAAATGAAGAAATGAAGAATATACTTTATTCTCCAAGTAAGATGGCAACATTTGGCATCTTCCCTGCATTTTTAATCTGTTATTTGGATGATTATAATATTTAGTGGTCAGTATTTAACTTTTCTTTTAGAAGTACATTCTAAAAAAATTACAATTAAAGATGAATGATAGTAAAAGTTTGTTAAGTTTTGGGGCCATAAAACTAAGGAAAACAAACAAACAAACAAACCTGGCAATAGGAAATCTTCTCCTGGGATCCTTTTCAGGTTTTGCTGTTTATCAGATGACATGTGGAACATTATTTTAAAACTCCAAGGCAGAGTGAAATAACTTACCCATTTATCAAGAGTTTCATGTTTAAATTGTATCTTTTTCAGAAATCATACTCTGAGAGACAATGTTTCTAAATTTCCATTTTTTTTAAATTGTCTTTAATGGCTGGTCTTAAAATCCTTATTGGATCCTTTCAAATTCATTTTTTTTTTTTCCAAAAGGGTATGCAGTTACTAAGTTTACTTGTACTTTATCTGAGTTTCGTTTGAGGATTTATCTCAATAACTTTGCCAGGATTTCTTTTTCATATCCTGATTGTCTTACCAACTAAAGGAGAGCATGGCCTGTCCCTTGATTACCCAGAAAGGAAATGGTCAGGTTGGTTTCAGTCCATTTACAATATGTTGTTAAAGGGAAAGAGGAAGCTGGTTATTAAAGACCGTTTGAGTGGAGTGTTATAAATTCTTTAGACCTTCAGAGGTAGCTTACGGAATTGGAGAAATTCCTACCCACAAACACACCATACCAGTGATTTTTGTATCCTCCCCAAGTCTTACCGCTACACTTATATAGCTTCAAACCTAATCATAACAATACCCGGGGACAAAAGTAAATTGACAAAGGAAGTAATTACCTTCAACTTAGCCTAAACCACTACTTCAGGGTGGCAGATATTGAAGTACTAACTATGGAAATAAGCGAAGTAACTAACAAATAAAACTCTTGGCCCCTTAAATGACCAGCATTTCCTAAAAAGTCTTCCATTGAACCAAAGAAATATTTATCTCCTTTTCAGGCTCTCCTAAATTGGGGAAATACAACACACCTCACCTTTCCCTTGAAGAGTCACAATTGGTGGTCCTGAGAAGGCCTACAATAAGGAGACTACTTAAGTGTCATTTAACCTGAATTTTCTCAGGGTACAGAATTTTTTTATGATCCTACTGACAGTATTCTCTAGAACATGCCAAGGGAAATGCTACTTTAACCTTATCTTTCTGACTCTCTTTTAGGAATATTGTATCAAAATACTAAATGAATTTAACCAAATATTTTCCTTTTCAACTTGGGTGGCTTTTGGTAAAAAAAAAAAAAAAAAAGTTACCTATTGGAAGTAGCTGTCAGAATTTGACTTTCCAAAGAAGAATTTTGTTCAATTCCAAAATTGTTAAATCAGCAAAGGAATGTGTCCATTCAAACAATAAAACATGAGCAGAGAGAGAGGAAGCTGAGCACCTAGTTGGAAGCCAGATCACTGAGAGCCTTATAAATAATATGACCATTCACTCAGAGCAGGATTACACCCATTGTCCCTGTGTAATTATTAGTAATGTCATGTTCTCTTCCACTCTCAAAAATGTCTTGGTACAGACCATAAATTATATGGCCACCCTACTTACATGTCACTCTAAAAATGTGATGGGTTTGTCATATGCACAGGATTCTGATTGTCTCTCTCCGAGGAGGTACAGTGAGGCCAGGGTATGTATTAACCTAAAATGTTGGGACCTCAAATGAAAATTTGGAAGAAAATTCATGAGAATGTTCTTAGATTAAGTCCACCGTCAAAACTACAAATAGCCAAATGATAAATAAGAGAATGAAGTGGAAATTTAGCTAAATTAAGAAGTCTGTTGGGTTAAAGAGCTAACAAACGGGGAGGGGGGGAGGATTCCAAGCCAAGACTCTATGTTTGTCAGTATACTTTGAAATATGTCCATCTAAACACAAAATTCATGAACAAATGAACTCATTTGTATTTGTTAACTTTTTTAAAAAGTGCATGATTTTGTTTTCCTCCTCTGATTCCCAAAACTCAGCGTTAATTCAGGCAGGCTGGAGACTGGCACGATCTGGGCACGTGACAGAGGCTTTGTTCGTGGGAGTTCTGGATTCCAGTGTCCTGGTTACCAAAGGAGAGTCATGAGATGATTTCTTTGCCAGAGGTGATCACCCATGTGATTAGGTACCTTAAGCCTATTTAGAGGGTCTTTTCATCCGTAGTCAACATAGTCACTTCCCTGAAAAATCAAACTCTTCTGTGAGAGACCTCAGCCCTGCCTTTTGGTTTAATTAAAACTATACCAAAGGTAAATAAACATTAGAGGAACTCTCACACTTTGGTTATTTTCCTTTATTGTGCCATAATCAAAGAAGGTCATAAAAATGTCTAGGGTTGTGGAAGCTTTCCAAAATTAAATTCGTTGAGACTTTACTATGAACACGTTGTACTTCCTTTTCAGCCGACGTGTGGGTCAATCAAGAGACTTATTTAATATCTGAAAGTTACGAATGATGAAGACAGGACTATGGCTTTAATTCTTTTTCTTTCTTTTTTTTTTTTAAAGATTTTATTTATTTATTTGACAGAGAGATACACCGCGAGAGAAGGAACACAAGCAGGGGGAGAGGCAGAGGGAGAAGCAGGCTCCCCGCTGAGCAGGGAGCCCGATGTGGGACTCAATCCCAGGACCCTGGGATCATGACCTGAGCCGAAGGCAGACACTTAACGACTGAGCCACCCAGGTGCCCTAGACTTTTTCTTTTTATATCTATGTTTTCTTAGACTTATTTTGTCAGATTGTTATTATATGTCATTCCTATAAATGCATAAGAAGGAAAACATAAGCTGCAGGGATGCTCAATGACAATTATGTCATAATTCCTGTTGTGAGGCACTATCCACTGAAAGATATAATGTAATGTCAGAATTGTCAAAAAATGAAAAACGTACATCTTAAAATCAATAAAATATGATGAAAGCTTACCATATGATTTGCACTTTTTGGTATTTACTCAGAAGGAGTTAAAAACTTGTGTCCACCCAGAAACATGTGTGTGAACATTTATAGCAGATTTATTCATAATTGCCAACACTTGGAAGCAACCAAGTTATCTTTCAGTAGGTGAATGGGCAAAAAAACTGTGGTACATCCAGACAATGGAATATTAATCAGTACAAAAAAGGAATGAGCTATCAAGACATGAAAAGACATGAAAGAAACTTAAATATAAATTACTAAGTGAAAGAAACCAATCTGAAAAGGCTACATACTGTATGATTTCAACTCCATGACATTCTGGAAAAGAAAAACTGTGGATCAGTGGATCAGTGGATCTGTAAAAGGATCATTGGTTGCTGTGGGGTTGGGGAGTGATGAATAGGTGGAGCACAACGGATTTTTAGAACCACGAAAATACCCTGTATGATACCATAATGATAGATACATTTGTCCAAACCCATAGAATATACAACATCAGAAGTGAACTGTAATGTAAACGATGGACTTTGGATGATGACGTGTCACTGTGGGTTCATCAGTCATAACCAATGGACCATTCTGTGGGGGATGTCAACAAAGGAGAAAGCTATACATGTGTGGGGGAGGGAGTATATGGGAAATCTCTGTACCTTCCTTTCAGTTGTGCTGTGAACCTTAAACAGCTCTCTAAAAAATTAAAGTTTAAGTTAAAAAAATGGTGAATGTTAGTTTCGTACATTCCTCACACCCTTCTTCTCGGTTCCCCCACCTTTCACTATGGGTAAAATAAAGTCTGAATCCCTTAGCTTGAGACTCAAAGATTTTCATTTTGTAATCTGGCCCACAACTAATTTTTAAATTTAGTTTCTTTCCATTTGCTAGTGTGTCAACCAGTACTTGCATATTCCTCTGCTCTATGTCCCTTTTCTTCCTTCCCTGAAATCCTGGGTTTGATGTTTCCTTCTTTGTTTTCCCTCTCCATTCTGACACAATTGGTTCTTTCCTGTGGTCCCCACGCAGCATTATCTGCACCTTAGGAGGAGGGGTTTTAACTCATTACTCTGTAGTTAGTAGAATATATACCAGTGGCCATGTCTATGGTACCTGAGCAAGGAGATGCTTTATAAACACATTTTGACTAAATTGTACTAAAACAAAATAGTAAGAAGTTCATTCAAGAATAAAATAGTAAAATACATACCAAGCATTCTGCCATCATCATCATCATCATCATCCAAACAAAGCCATCTATCTCTATTACTTCTGATAAAAATGAATTAAAACTAGGCCTTGCACGTGTAGGTGACAAGGCTGGTGTTTAATATATTTTTTAATATTTTATTTATTTATTTGACAGAAAGAGACACAACGAGAGAGGGAACACAAGCAGGGGGAGTGGGAGAGGGAGAAGTAGGCTTCCCGCTTAGCAGGGAGCCCGATGCAGGGCTCTATCCCAATCAGGACCTGAGCCGAAGGCAGACACTTAACGACTGAGCCATCCAGACACCTCTGGTGTTTAATATTTTCTTTTTCCTCTGGAGCAAACTTGCTGGGAGACCAGAAGTGATGCTCAAACTTCTAGATGAGGAGCAGCATCAGAGGGTCCTTGGCCTGTCTCGAGGTCATGGCACTGGTGAGGCAGAGACCTTTTCCAGTAGATGAAGAACTGGGTCTTCCATGAGGCCAAAGTCAACTGAAGGTGAAGTCCTGAGCCAGGGGACAAAGACTCCCTTCATTCCTCATTCCTCTAAGGTTATTGCTCCAGAGTATTGAGAACTGCTGTGTTGCTTGCTATTAAAGTGTTTATTCCAAGGGTTGCCTTCTTCTGCTTGTTTAATACTTTTGATTGTTTTCATGAAACAATAGAAATATTTCCCACAACAGTTCACCCCCCTTCTCTCTTTGTGCATAAGGAGGATTATATGTGGTCTGTAGTTTTTGTCTTGTTTTAACCCTTGAATAATTTTGTCTCCTCTAGATTTAGAAGCACATGAACCAGTATCACATAACTGAAGTCAGACATGAGTAGCATTTGATTAAAGCTGGCGTGGCATATTTTGAGAAAAAATATGCTTTTTAATGAAGCAAGCTAAAATATACACACCACAGACTCAATTGCATGTTTTTGTGATTTGCAGAGAATTATTTGAGGTGTTTCCTGGCACTTTGTACTAATTTGTTCATTATTTATAGTACTAGTTGTTGTCTTTGCCAGATACAATTTCATTCCCAGTGGCACTGAAAACATGTTTTGAATAAATCTTGGCAAGAATAAAGGCATAAATACTTGAACTTTGTTCAGTCAAAACATAGCTGCGTGCTTCACTTGGAAACTAGTGTACTAGAGCAACTTCGCTGGTTTTCATACGACTCTCCTGGTTTTATAGTAACGCTTCTTTAAGATAATGGATCTCCTTAAGTTTGAAGAGTTAGCTGGCAGCTTCCTGGAGGTGTCCAAGAAGATAGAGGGAGCAAGTTAATGAAGGCTGGTGAGGCAGTTCATCTTTCACACTCACAATTTCTATTGAAATACATTCCTATTTGTGTATTCGAAGTAGAAAGCTCTAGGAATCAAGAGCTCGTCTTGTTTTCAAATATAATTATTTGGAAAACTCCTTTGAAAATTGGATTTGTATTTATTTGAGGCATATGCACTGAGTCAGAATTTGTTAGGATAAACAAACAACAGAAACGGGCTGGATCAGCTGCTCCAATTATGTCAAGGGTAATCAGTGACACAGCTAATTTTAGAACTCAAGTGTCTGAAACTACGGTTCACTTGATCCTGTGTCCTCTTACACTAGAGTCAGAAAACCTGTGGAAAATTGCTATCACCACTACATTTTCAGTGTGACGTTGGCCCTGTTGCCAGGTGATGAAATGGCTGTCTGCCTGTGGTGGGTCTGGACCCCATCCTGTCAGCCGCAGGTTAATAGCCATCACCCAGTTCTGTGCCAGGAAAAGACCAAGATCGCTTCTTTAAGAAAATATATTCTTCTAATAATTGTTTAAACAAGCAGGATATGTTTGAAGCACACTTCTGATTTATTTCTCATTTAAAGCAATCTGAGATTTATTTCCAGGTGATGTGACATCTTAAAATAGCCACTTTTCTCCTAGCTTACCGAATATTTGCGGATTTGTTGAATGGTTGTATTTCATTTACCTCTGTAGGCTTCCAAGTACCTCATGCGGGTCCTTGCATGCCCGAAGGGCATATCAATGGTGGTTGAATGACATTGGTGTAGGGCTCATTCCCTCTCCCACCCCTTTGCCCTTCCCATTTTCCCTCCTGTCTTTCCACATCTCTTTTTTCCCCTCTCTTCACTTCTCTTTTTTTTAAAAATAATAAATTGGGTGCCTGGGTGGCTCAGTTGATTAAGCGACTGCCTTCAGCTCAGGTCATGATCCTGGAGCCCCGGGATCGAGTCCCACATCGGGCTCCCTGTTCAGCAGGGAGTCTGCTTCTCCCTCTGACCCTCCTCCCTCTCATGCTATCTCTCGTTCTCTTTCTCATTCATAAATAAATGAAATCTTAAAAAAAATAATAATAATAAATTATTTTTCTGAAGCCGTACGGCTGATTACCTTAAAATTGAGTTTCTTATGATTTCCTCAGCAGTTTCTCAGTACATGCCATGTTGGGCAAGTTTTAAGAAAATAATCACTTTGCCCTCTTAAGGCTCAGCTTTATGCAAATCTTTACAGAAACTATGTAAATATTTACATAAATCATTATATAAATTTTAAAGTTATAGAACACATTTATATAAACTTTATATAAATCCTTGGAGTTAAGATTTTGATTCAGGAACCTTATTAGTAGTGTTACTGACAGAATAGCTATCATGACCAACTTGCAGCTCGTTTGGCTACCTCATGCTGTCAGCTAAGTAAAAGTTCTGTTGACCAGGCCAGTTACATCTGTTCTCCCTCTACACATCCAGAGGTCCAGTGAGGAGAATGTAGAAAACGATTTTCTAACTTAGCTTGTGGACAGGTCAGTGTAGGCATCATTTCATATCCTGTCGCACTGACTGATGACAACATGAGGGGCTAGATATGCTCTACTTGTATTCCTAGATAGGTGTAGAGACAGATGACTTGTGGAAATCTCAGAGTGAAGCAGGGATTTGTATCTGTACAAACTCATGGTCAAGACACAAAGGAATTCAATAAATAGTTGTGGGTTGAGTGACTGACCAGGGATTTAAAAGGCATATTCACTAGATAGTTTAAAAGAAATATAAATGTTTTGGATTACACTCTTCATGTTTATTGCTTGCAGTTAATTTTTTTCACCCATTTTTTTATTAACATATACTGTATTATTTATTTCAGGGGTACAGGTCTGTGATTCATCAGTCTTACACAATTCACAGCACTCACCATAGCACAGACCCTCCCCAGTGTCCATCACCCAGCCACCCCATCCCTCCCACCCCCCACCGTTCCAGCAACCCTCAGTTTGTTTCCCGAGATGAAGAGTCTCTTATATTTTGTCTCCCTCTCTGGTTTCATCTTGTTTCATTTTTCCTCCCCTATGATCCTGTCTTGTTTCTCAAATTCCTCATATCAGTGAGATCATATGATAAATTTAATTCTTTATTTGGGAGAGAGAGAGAGAGAGACAGCAGAAGCGGAAGGAACAGGGACAGGGAGAGATAATCTCCAGCAGACTCTGCATGGATCATGGTGCCTGACACAGGACTTGATCTCACGACCCCGAGGTCATGACCCCAAAATCATGACCTGAGTCAAATCCAAGAGTCAGATGCTTAACCAACTGTGCCACCCAGGTGCCCCTGTGGGTTTTTTCTTTTTATCAACTACGGCCTTGAGGACTCTGCAGACAATAATACTTTACATATCCACCGTGCTTTATACTTTATATATCACATCTCCACTTATTTTCTTCTTTGATCTTCACTAATACCATATGAGGAAAGGTGCTATTTTCACATAAAGAGCACACAGATACGAGGTTTATGTGTTTTAGTCAAAGTCCTCTAGAATTTTGACTATTTGGTATCACAGGACCTTCAGAATTTTGGGGTCACTATACACATATATGATCTTTTATAGGCAAAGAAGTTCTTTTTCATGTATCATAAAAAGGCTTGTTCTCTCCAACCAGGCTCGGTGTTATAGTGGGAAAGATACGAACCTATGGTCCTGAATCCTGGTTCCATTACATATAAACAGTGTGATCTTGAGTTACTTATTATTATTATTATTTTGGGGGGTACTAAATTACTTTATTTGAAGAATGGTACAAATGAAAGAAGTTAAATAGATGTTGTGGTACAACTTATAGAAAAGGTAAAGGTAACCCCAACATGCACGCACTGCCTTGGTGACCAGGGAAGTCACCCTTGTGGCTATGGGAAGACAGCCTAAGGCTTAGCTCTCACTATCACTGTTTCCCAAGGTGTGCTTGTCAAAGAGATACTCTGCCATGCCAGATTCGGGAGCCCCCATCTTGCACAGGTTGGTTATGTGGTCACCCAATTCTTTGATGGATTTTACCTGCTCATTCAGCTAATGCGTCTCAATGAAGTCACACAAACAGGAGTCATTTTTATCGGTGGCCAGTTTGTGCAGTTCCAGTAGTGACTGATTCACGTTCTTTTCCAAGTGTAATGCTCACTCCATTGCATTCAGCCCGTTCTCCCAATCTTATTAATCTTACTGAGTCTCATTTTCTCATTTAATAATCATAGCAATTATTCCATATAGTTACTGTTAGGATTACATGAAATAATATAGATAAGGAGCCTAGGTTGCAATAGGCATCAGTAGAGTCAATTTCCCATCAGAATTGCTCTGCACCAATGCATCTAGACTATCTTTCCCAATATCTGTATTAATGAATGACACTCTTTAAGAGATCATTAGTTAACAACTCTGTCTATGGCTTTGAAAAATAAAAAAAGTGACTATTCATGATTTGGTCCATGCCAAAATCAAACTGGAGCTCTGACTCATAAGCAAACAGTAAAGAAGGTTAATCAGTTGCAGACTTGGGACAATTCATTGTTTTACCATTGAGGGAAGTCTGGGGACTCTTTCTTACGTCTGTGAGAAACTGGGGGGTACTGAGACCCCTGTTAACATTCAGCTCTAGCCCTATTCTGGCATAAGGGTGCCTCAGTTGACTCACCTGGTGCAAATGGAACGAACTTAAGCCATTAAACAAGTTGAACAACTATGGAACTCATTAGATTCTACCTTGGGGATTTTCTTGCTGATTAAAAATTCTCACACCGAGGAAGAGATCTGACTGTAGAAAGAATTGACATAAAGTTTAGTAGAAAATCCTCTCATATTTTATTGATGGCTATGAGGAGTTACCAGTGAAGTTTCAACCAGGGTGGAAAAATAACAGTGGTATTACTGAGTAATTGGATTATGAACGATTTTTCATCTTTGCTTCTTTGTGCTTCTCTTTATTCAAAAAAACGAGGTGGGTGCAGTCAGTCAATAAATTAATCAATAATACATATGGGAAAGAAATACTGCTTTGAGAATTTGGGGGGTCATAGAATAAAAAAACCTTCAGTTAGCTCTTAGGAATTGCTTTTGTCCATCTATGTTCTGAGCCTTTTCTGCTCCGAAGTTAGATTTTCTTTCCCTGAAGCAGCTCTTTCTGCCCATCCATGGATCTCATCAGCACAATCTGTAGGATTTATATGCAGCTGGCTTTCCCTGTTTTTACTTTTGAATGGGTAGATTATTTCTTTCCAGCAGTTCTGAGTTTTTTTTTTTTTTTCTGATTGACCCAAAATGGGTGCAGATGTGGTAAGCACATGCTAAAAGTTGTTGAATATTATTTTCACCCTGAAGAAAGGCCTGACATAAGCAGTTTCAGATTGTGCGAATTCTTCATTTCACAGTGGCCTTCCAACACTGGTTCTGTTGCCAGTGATAACAGAAACCAGGGAGAGACCTTGGGAGGTAAACCACAGATTTACTTAGTTTCCAAGAATTGATGACCTCATGTGTTCCTTGGTGTGTGATTTTGTGAAATGCAGAGGTGTCAAATGAAGTTTTGATTTTCAGAATTGGAGCTGGGGGCTAAATCACAATGTATGGTCTTTTCCCTATACTTTTTCCTTTATTTTTCAGTGCGTACTTACCGATGCCAACTTCTCTTATTTGCTTATTTACACCAAAGATAATCTCTTTGCGCCAATTCCAAATTCTGAATTTTTAGTTCTTTCTCATACCTTTCTGTTAGCTGCATGGTATATTGAAGAGCCGTTAAACTGGGAATCAAAAATCTACATTTTTCCCTCTTGTGCATAAAATGAGTATATAGTACGAATATGTAATCTCTGAAAAATAAGATAACGTACCTTCTACCCAATACACCTGCAATCTTATTGCTCCTAAATTGTTTTTCAATACTTATGGAAACATATTGTGAAATAGCATTAGTGTGACTACATTTTTTTTTCTTTTTTGGTCTGGAGCCTAAAATTACATTCCAGAGGTTCTCAGAGAGAATGTTCTCATGTTCCCGCAGATGAATTTTTTTTAAACCTGGGGAAATTAATAACTTCCTTCTTGATAGAAGATAGTCAAGGAATTGATTGAATTAGTATATTTCTTTATTGTCTAAACACCCAAGAGCTAGATTAATGCACTCATTCATTCATTTATTTCACAAAAATGTATGGAGTGCTTTACCACACGCCAGGTACTTGGCCAGAAATCGGGGATACAGTGACAATCAGAGAAACAGTTCCTGCTCTCATGTTGTCTGTGGGCTAGTGTGGAGATGGACAAATTAGCAATTGCCATAAGACATTGGAGGAACACCTGAACTTAGACTTGGGGTCAGGAAAGGGATTTTGAGAGGAAGGGGGATCTAAAAAACAAGTAGGTGTTGTCCAGGTCTTTGCGTTGTTCGGAAAGGGCAAGTGACAGAGTGTGCATGTGTTTGTATGTGAAGAAAGAGGAGAAAAGAGGGGGACAGGAAGCATCAGATAGCTAATTGCTTAAGTCTACATTTGGAATGAATTAAAATAACAATAAATGCTGGTGGAACTTACTCCATAATCATCATTAGGCTCTTGCAAGCTTACTGGCCAGTTCCAAGGTTTGCTTTCTTGGAACACATAAAGACAATTTAATAAATTTTCCCTTAGGGGGAGGAGAAAGTTAATAGACCACTAAAAGCACCTAATTTACCTCCCAGGATTAGATTACTCAGAGTTAAAATAGGGCAATTAAGATGCAGAAGCCATGTTTGAAAAGCTAGAAAGTATACTCAGTGCAATGTTGAAAGACCAGAGTCCTTCAGAAAGCACTACAGTTTGTTCAGTGCACTGAAGCTTTATGTTCTCGAGAACCTCATACCTTGGTTTCAGCTAAAAAGAAAATGAAGCAAGTCACGCTGATTCTGTTTTTCATTGTCAGACGCAGTCTTCATTAGATTGTTCGGTTTGGCTATTGCAAGGATCAAATTCACGTTGTAAGAGGAAAATCAAATGATCTTTCTGAAATATGTCTTAACTTTCTTTTACCAGCTCCAAATGAATGAGTCATATTGATTCCATACTACAGAGCCATGTTCTAACCTCAACTGCTAACTCTTAGATAATCCCTCCTGATTATTTGGCCTAGTTTCCTAATTTTTCATTTGGACTGCCATGCAGGGTCATTTCTCACCCATCTCAGAGTCCAAGTGGACCTCTTGGTGCTGTTCTGGATGCCATGATGCTCCCTTAGCATTTTGTAGGAAGATCCAATCCAGGGTCTAAACACACCTGGTCTGGGAGGGGTTTGAAGTTCTGCAAGACCTTTAAGATGCTTAAATGTCAATCCTAGGACTGGTGTATGGATTAATTTAAATTATTTAAAAGACAGTGGACGCTTCAAGTGGTCCTTCAAACTTGGGATTTATTCATTCATTCAAGACATATTTACTGAACATCTATTATGCACCAAGCACTGTAACTAGCGTGGCTGAAAGTCTAGACATACTTCTGAGTCAGGATTTCAGTTTCATGACACAAATTCTACTGATCTTTCAAATGTGGCAGAGACCATCATAATCCTGGCTCTGCCACTCAGCAGCTTGGTGACTTTCGACAGACCTCTTCTCTCTGAACTTCAGTTGTTACATTCTTCAACTGTGCCCAACAGTAGCTACATTCACTAATGGGTTGGGAAAGACATGCATGTGACCAGCGGAGCAGAGGGGGAGCTGCTTTGTGAGCTCTGGTCTCTCACCCTTCACCTGCCAGACACTACCTTCCAGGGCAAGCTCAACCACTGGGCAGCCACAGATATTCCCCTCAGCAGTCACGTCACGAACTCCTACTCTCACATCAGGCCTGATCTTTAAGAGGACCTCCTCCAGAAGCCTTCCTTGATGTCCTCTATGACTCTACACCCCTGATAGGCATTTTTATGGGCCTGCGCTTCCTCAGGTATATAGCCTGACCATGATTTATCATGACAGATGTTTGGTCTGCCACCTCTCTCTGCTGGAGTCTAAGCTTTAGAAGGCAGGTCATGTATCTGCTCTGCTTTATGGGATAGCCCCAATGTTTAACATGGTCCACTTATCATTGTTAAGTGAATGAATGAATGACTGTATCCTTACAGACCTGCTAAAGAGGAGTTTGCAAAGGAGACCAGAAGGGAGCACACTTCGTCCATATTGGTTGCTGTGCACTGGGACACTTGCAATTTCATTTTAAATCTCATGACCATGTCACGTGGCAAGAGTTACTGGTATTTTGACCTGTTTGCTGCAGACAATGGGGTTCAGAGAGTCATCACTGTGTTTGCATGGCCAGAAAGTAGGAGACCCAGAATTAAAACTCAGCTCAGTTTGATGCCAAACGCTTTGTTCTTTCCATTAAATCACAGCCTTTATTGGGACTGAGAAACTCTTCTGCAACTTACAGCAACGGCAACCGGGATCTGAGGGCCACCAGGAATTTGATCTTTATGGGTGCCTTCTCATATAGTTTATTTTTCATTTCTATCTGCTGCTTTGCTCTTATCAAATAAAGATAAACAGCAGCTGCTACTGGTGCTGTTGATTGGGATTGCTATTTGAAAATGAAATCTTGGGCATCTGTTCGTTCCTGTTATATTTTACTATGGAAAAATCTATTTTTTTAAATTATTTTTTTCAAAAGGTAATGCATGTCTATGGTAAAAATGTAAACAATACAAAAAGGTATTTCTTTTTTTAACACACAGTAGCATACTTACTTATCTCTGTGTACTTTGCTTTTGTCAGTGAATAATATATCTTCAAGATTTTTCCATATTGTTACATAAAAATACATATTTCATTGTTTTAGTGATTACATATAATTTCATCTGATTTGTAACACATCCCTGGTAGGTTTAATAATATGATAAACACACAAAAAGTACACTAACATCAGAAGTTGCCCTATTTACTTGGTGAGCACAATACTAAGTGTTCTTTTAATGAACGTAGGTTAAATCAAGCAATATGACTGATAAAAATGGAATTCTCATAGAATAGAAAAGTATAGTTTATTTTTCTATTGAAAGAAATAAAAATGCTTAAAAAGTTCTATTCCTTTTATTGTTAATCACTGTGGCCAAGTATCACTTAGAGGCATAGAGTTTTTGAGCTGAGAATTACATTAGGGGTGATTTAGTCCTGTGGTTTTATTTTTATTTTATTTTATTTTTTTAAATTTTTTATTGTTATGTTAATCACCATATATTACATCATTAGTTTTTGATGTAGTGTTCCATGATTCATTGTTTGTTCATAACACCCAGTGCTCCATGCAGAATGTGCCCTCTTTAATACCCATCACCAGGCTAACCCATCCCCCTACCCTCCTCCCCTCTAGAACCCTCAGTTTGTTTTTCAGAGTCCATCATCTCTCATGGTTCGTCTCCCCCTCTGACTTACTCCCCTTCATTCTTCCTCTCCTGTTATCTTCTTTTTCTTTTTTCTTAAAATATGTTGCGTTATTTGTTTCAGAAGTACAGATCTGTGATTCAACAGTCTTGCACAATTCACAGCGCTTACCGTAGCACATACCCTCCCCAATGTCTATCACCCAGTCACCCCATCCCTCCCACCCCCAACCACTCCAGTAACACTCAGTTTGTTTCCTGAGATTAAGAATTCCTCATATCAGTGAGGTCATATGATACATGTCTTTCTCTGATTGACTTATTTCACTAAGCATAACACCCTCCAGTTCCATCCACGTCGTTGCAAATGGCAAGATCTCATTCCTTTTGATGGCTGCATAATATTCCATTGTGTATATATACCACATCTTCTTTATCCATTCATCTGTTGATGGACATCTTGGCTCTTTCCACAGTTTGGCTATTGTGGACATTGCTGCTATAAACATTGGGGTGCACGTACCCCTTCGGGTCCCTACATTTGTATCTTTGTGGTAAATACCCAGTAGTGCAATTGCTGGATCGAATGGTAGCTCTAATTTCAACTGTTTGAGGAACCTCCATACTGTTTTCCAGAGTGGTTGCACCAGCTTGCATTCCCACCAACAGTGTAGGAGGGTTCCCCTTTCTCCACATCCCCGCCAACATCTGTCGTTCCCTGACTTGTTAATTTTAGCCATTCTGACGGGTGTGAGGTGGTATCTCATTGAGGTTTTGATTTGGATTTCCCTGATGCCGAGCGATGTTGAGCACTTTTTCATGTGCCTGTTGGCCATTTGGATGTCTTCTTTGGAAAAATGTCTGTTCATGTCTTCTGCCCATTTCTTGATTGGATTATTGTTCTTTGGGTGTTGAGTTTGATAAGTTCTTTATAGATTTTGGATACTAGCCCTTTATCTGATATGTCATTTGCAAATATTTTCTCCCATTCTGTCGGTTGTCTTTTGGTTTTGTGGACTGTTTCTTTTGCTGTGCAAAAGCTTTTTATCTTGATGAAATCCCAATAGTTCATTTTTGCCCTTGCTTCCCTTGCCTTTGGCGATGTTTCTAGGAAGAAGTTGCTGCGGCTGAGGTCGAAGAGGTTGCTCCCTGTGTTCTCCTTTAGGATTTTGATGGACTCCTGTCTCACGTTTAGGTCTTTCAACCATTTGGAGTCTCTTTTTGTGTGTGGTGTAAGGAAATGGTCCAGTTTCATTCTTCTGCATGTGGCTGTCCAATTTTCCCAACACCATTTGTTGAAGAGACTGTCTTTTTTCCATTGGGCATTCTTTCCTGCTTTGTCAAAGATAAGTTGACCATAGAGTTGAGGGTCCATTTCTGGGCTCTCGATTCTTTTCCATTGATCTATGTGTCTGTTTTTGTGCCAGTACCATACTGGCACAATAGAGCTGGAAGTCCGGAATTGTGATGCCGCCAGCTTTGCTTTTCTTTTTCAATATTCCTCTGGCTATTCGGGGTCTCTTCTGGTTCCATACAAATTTTAGGATTATTTGTTCCATTTCTTTGAAAAAAGTGGATGGTATTTTGATGGGGATTGCATTGAATGTGTAGATTGCTCTAGGTAGCATTGACATCTTCACAATGTTGGTTCTCCCAATCCATGAGCATGGAACGTTTTTCCATTTCTTTGTGTCTTCTTCAATTTCTTTCATGAGTATTTTATAGTTTTCTGAGTACAGATCCTTTGCCTCTTTGGTTAAATTTATTCCTAGGTATCTAATGGTTTTGGGTGCAATTGTGAATGGGATCGACTCCTTGATTTGTCTCTCTTCTGTCTTGTTGTTGGTGTATAGGAATGCCACTGATTTCTGTGCATTGATTTTATAGCCTGCTACTTGACTGAATTCCTGTATGAGTTCTAGCAGTTTTGGGGTGGAGTCTTTTGGGTTTTCCACATACGGTATCATATCATCTGCAAAGAGTGAGAGTTTGACTTCCTCTTTGCTGATTTGGATGCCTTTGATTTCTTTTTGTTGTCTGATTGCTGTGGCTAGGACTTCTAATACTATGTGGAATAGCAGTGGTGATAGTGGACATCCCTGCCGCGTTCCTGACCTTAGGGGAAAAGCTCTCAGCTTTTCCCCATTGAGAATGATATTCGCTGTAGGTTTTTCATAGATGGCTTTTATGATATTGAGGTAGGTACCCTCTAACCCTATACTCTGAAGAGTTTTGATCAAGAAAGGATGCTGTCCTTTGTCAAATGCTTTTTCTGCATCTATTGAGAGGATCATATGATTCTTGTTCTTTCTTTTGTTAATGTATTGTATCATGTTGATTGATTTGCGGATGTTGAACCAGCCTTGCAGCCCAGGGATAAATGCCACTTGGTCGTGGTGAATAATCCTTTTAATGTACTGTTGGATCCTATCGGCTAGTATTTTGGTGAGAATTTTTGCATCCATGTTCATCAAGGATATTGGTCTGTAATTCTCCTTTTTGTTGGGGTCTTTGTCTGGTTTTGGGATCAAGGTAATGCTGGCCTCATAAAATGAGTTTGGAAGTTTTCCTTCCATTTCTATTTTTTGGAACAGTTTCAGGAGAATAGGTATTAATTCTTCTTTAAATGTCTGATAGAATTCCCCTGGGAAGCCATCTGGCCCTGGGCTTTTGTTTCTTGGGAGATTTTTGATGACTGCTTCAATTTCCTTAGTGGTTATGGGTCTGTTCAGGTTTTCTATTTCTTCCTGGTTCAATTTTGGTAGTTGATACATCTCTAGGAATGCACCCATTTCTTCTAGGTTATCTAATTTGCTGGCACAGAGTTGCTCATAATATGTTCTTATAATTGTTTTTATTTCTTTGGTGTTAGTAGGATGCTCTTTAGCCTCCATGTACTTGAGTTCTTTCCGACTTTCCTCTTGTGATTGAGTTCTAGTTTCAAAGCATTGTGGTCTGAAAATATGCAGGGAATGATCCCAATCTTTTGGTACCAGTTGAGACCTGATTTGTGACCTAGGATGTGATCAATTCTGGAGAATGTTCCATGGGCACTAGAGAAGAATGTGTATTCTGTTGCTTTGGGATGGAATGTTCTGAATATGTCTGTGAAGTCCATTTGGTCCAGTGTGTCATTTAAAGTCTTTATTTCCTTGTTGATCTTTTGCTTAGATGATCTGTCCATTTCAGTTAGGGGGGTGTTAAAGTCCCCCACTATTATTGTTTTGTTGTCAATGTGTTTCTTTGCTTTTGTTATTAATTGCCTTATATAATTGGCTGCTCCCATGTTAGGGGCATAGGTATTACAATTGTTAGATCTTCTTGTTGGATAGACCCTTTAAGTAGGATAGAGTGTCCTTCCTCATCTCTTATTACAGTCTTTGGTTTAAAATCTAGTTTGTCTGACATAAGGATTGCCACCCCAGCTTTCTTTTGGTATCCATTAGCATGGTAAATGGTTTTCCACCCCCTCACTTTCAAGCTGAGGGTGTCTTTGGGTCTAATATGAGTCTCTTGCAGACAGCATATTGATGGGTCTTGTTTTTTAATCCAATCTGATAGCCTGTGTCTTTTGATTGGGGCATTTAGCCCATTTATATTCAGGGTAACTATTGAAAGGTATGAATTTAGTGCCATTGTATTGCCTGTAAGGTGACTGTTAACTGTATGTTGTCTGTGTTCCTTTCTGGTCTATGCTGCTTTTAGGCTCTCTCTTTGCTTAGAGGACCCCTTTCAATATTTCCTGGAGGGCTGGTTTCGTGTTTGCAAATTCCTTTAGTTTTTGTTTGTTCTGGAAGCTTTTTATCTCTCCTTCTATTTTCAATGACAGCCTAGCTGGATATAGTATTCTTGGCTGCATATTTTTCTCGTTTAGTGCTCTGAAGATATCTTGCCAGTCCTTTCTGGCCTGCCAGGTCTCTGTGGATAGGTCTGTTGCCAATCTAATGTTTCTACCCTTGTAGGTTACATATCTCTTCTCCCGAGCTGCTTTCAGGATTTTCTCTTTGTCTCTGAGACTCATAAGTTTTACTATTAGATGTCGGGGTGTTGACCTATTATTATTGATTTTGAGAGGGGTTCTCTGTGCCTCCTGGATTTTGATGCCTGTTTCCTTCCTCACATTAGGGAAGTTCTCTGCTATTATTTGCTCCAATATACCTTCTGCCCCCCTCTCTCTCTCTTCTTCTTCTGGGATCCCAATTATTCTAATGTTGTTTCGTCTTATCGTATCACTTATCTCTCGAATTCTGCCCTCGTGATCCTGTAGTTGTTTCTCTCTCTTTTTCTCAGCCTCTTTATTTTCCATCATTTGGTCTTCTATATCACTGATTCTCTCTTCTGCCTCATTTATCCTAGCATTTAGTGCCCCCATTTTTGATTGCACCTCATCAATAGCCTTTTTGATTTCGACTTGGTTAGATTTTAGTTCTTTTATTTCTCCAGAAAGGGTTTCTCTAATAACTTCCACGCTTTTTTCAAGCCCAGCTAGTATCTTTAAAGTCATGATTCTGAACTCTAGGTATGACATCATACTAATGTCCGTATTGAGTAGGTCCCTGGCTGACGGTGCTACCTCTTGTTCTTTTTGCTGAGGGGATTTTTTTCGTTTTGTCATTTTGTCCAGAGGAGAATAGATGAATGAGAGAACAAAATGCTAACAGGTTTACAACGTTCCCAGCAAATATACTGTATACAAATCAGAAAAGACCTGAAACCAGGGGAAAAGAAAGGGAAAGAAAGAAAAAAGAAAGAGAAAGAAAAATGAAAAAAAAAGATAAAAACAAAAACAGAACAATACAAAAAAAGCAGAATATGATCAAATATGATCAGGCTAGTGCATAGATCAGTGCCACACCCTAGATTTTGGGCATATTTTGGTCTGTTAGAAAAAAGTGCCTCCTAAAATTTTAAAGGAAGAAAGACATATATGTACAAAATAAGGGTTGATACAATGAAGGGATGGAAGATGACTGTAAAGATGAAAATTATAAAAGATTTTATAAAAGGACTTGATAAGATAAGAAGTTGTTTGAGAAAAGAAAGAAGATTTAAGAAAAAAAAAAAGGAAAAAGGGAGAGAATGTGATCAGGCAGGAGACTAGAACAAAGCCATACACTAGTGATTTAGGGTATATTTTGATCTGTTAGAAGAAAGTGTATCTCAAAATTTTAAAGAGAGAACAACTTATATATATATGCCAAAAATAAGGGTAACTACTATGAAGGGATAAAATATGACTCTAAAATGAAAAATAAAAAATGTTTTTTTTTAAAAAAAGGGATTGATAAGATGTTGGTTGAAAAAGGGAAAAAGAAAAATAAAAAAAAAACAGTTAACAAAAATTAACTTTGATGAACTAATGAATCATGGTAAAAAAAAGCCATGAATTCTATGTGCAGTATTCCCCTAGCACTGGAGTTCTCCTGTTCTCCTTGATCGGTAAACTTGGTCTTGGCTTGCTGGCTGTTCGTGCTGATCTTCTGGGAGAGGGGCCTGTTGCTGTGGTTTCCAAATGTCTTTGCCGGAGGCTGAATTGCCCCGCCCTTGTCGGTCCGGGCTAAGGAAGCTGCTCGGGTTTGCTCTCAGGAGATTTTGTTCCCTGCAAGCTCTCGGTACAGCTTTGGAGGACCAGGGCAAAAATGGTGGCCTTCCAATCTCCACCCGGAGGAGCTGAGAACTCGGGGCCCCGCTCCTCAGTGCGCCCCCAGAGAAAAGCAGTCACTCCCATCTCCCTGGTCTCCGGCCGCATTCCGTGCTCACCCGGCCTGTGACCGAGCGTTGCTATCTCTGGCACCCGACCCCGTGTGGAGTCTCCAAACCCAGCAGATCCCTGCGGTGCGTTCCCGCGCCACTCCTCCCGGGGGAGGAAGGGGAGTCTCCCCGGCTCTGCTGCTTGTTGGGTCCCTGCTGGAGGAGCAGTGGCCTGACTGGGCCGCGGATCACAGTTTATGGCAACCCCGAGCTGAGAGCCCGCGCCTCGGCTCCGTCTCTGCAGCCGGCTTCCCCGCTCTGATACCTGGGAGCTCTGCCTCACTCAGGCACCCCCAGTCTTTCTGTGACCCCGAGGGTCCTGAGACCACACTGTCCCGGGAGGGTTCCACCCCCCGCTTAGCCACTGCAGCGACGTCCCTCCGCTGAGCCAACTTCTAAAAGGTCCGATTTTGTGCTCCACGGCTCTATCACTTGCCAGAAGCGGCCGACAGAGGCCCCTCCCCCGCCGTCTATCCTCCCGAATATCGCCTTGGATTCACTTCTCACGTCCTACTTTCCAGTAAGTGGTCGCTTTTCTGTTCAGAGACTTGTTGCTACTCTCCTCTTCGATCTCCTGTTGAGTTTGTAGGTGTTCAGAATGGTTTGATCCCTATTCAGCTGAATTCCTGAGACCAGACGAAATCTAGGTCTCCTACTCCTCTGCCATCTTGCTCCGCCCCCTAGTCCTGTCGTTTTAAAGAAATGAGTGTGTGTGTGTGTGTGTGTGTGTGTGTGTGTGTGTACATTTTTCTTGAAAAGTAAGCTTATACTGAGGCAAAATAATGTCTTGTTTGCTGAGCACATACTTTGGGCCTGGAATATCATAAGCATTATCATCATTATCTTATTGCTTACTACAATCTTAGAGATGGGTACCATTATCATATTTATTTTATAGGTGGGAGACAGAAATGCAAACTCTGATTCTAAATCCTACGCTTATTACTGTGGCACACCATTTTGTCTACCAGCTGTAAAATGACTCAATTCCAGAAATGGTCTCAGTGCCCACCTGCTTAGTCCCAAAAATCCAACCTTGAAGGTGCTGGAAGGGGCTCCTCCAAAACTTTAGGATTTTTCAGAGCACTTTTTCCCCAACACTGTTCTTTTTTTTTTTTTTATAAGTTTCAGAGGTAGAGTTTAGTGATTCATCAGTTGTGTATAACATGCACTGCTCATTACATCAAGTGCCCTCCTAGTGCCCATCACCCAATTATCCCATTCTCCCCCCCCCACCTGCCTTCCTCAGCAATCCTCAGTTTGTTTCCTAGAGTTCAGCATCTCTTATGGTTTGCCTCTCTCTCAGTTTTCATCTAAATTTATTTTCCTTCCCTTCTCCTATGTTCATCTGTTTTGTTTCTTAAATTCCACATAGGAGTTAAATGATATGGTATTTGTCAGAACATGTTTTTAAAATCCTCACAGAGGACGCCTGGGTGGCTCAGTAGGTTAAGTGTCTGCCTTCGGTTCAGGTCATGTCCCGAGGTCCTGGGATTAAGCCCCACATTGGGCTCCCTACTCATCAGGGAGTCTGCTTCTCCCTCTCCCCGCCCCCCCACTCATGCTCTCTCTTGCTATCTCTCTCTCAAATAAATAAATAAAACCTTTTAAAAATTAAAAAAAAAAACATTAAATCCTCACAGAGTCTGTGCCCCTGATTAATATTCAGCCACTACTCATTGGCATGGGTGTACCAGTTTTGAAAATATTAAAATACTTCTGAATGCTTAATAAATAATCCCATGGGACCCAGCTACTCTCTGAGACATGCTGGTTGTTATGGTCTGATTTGTGTTCTCCCCAAAATTTATATGTTGAAGTCCCAACCCCCTACCCAGGACCTCAGAATGTTTAACTGTATTTGGAGATAAGGTCTTTGAAGAGGTGATTAAGTTAAAATGGGGCATTAGAATAGGACCCTAATCCCATCTGGATGAAGTCTTTCTAAGAAGGGGAAGAGACAGCAGGACTCTTTCTCCCTCTCTAAGCTTGTGCAAAGGAAAGGCCGCGTGAAGACACAGTGAGGAGACTTTCCATCTGCTGGCCAAGGAGAAGAAATCAAATGTGTTGACACCTTGATCTTGATCTTCCAAGCTTCCAGAACTGTGAGAAAATAAGTGACTCTTGTTTTAGCTACCTGGTCTGTGGTATTTTGTTAATGGCAGCTTGAGCAAATTAATATGCTGGTCCTCCTCATAATCTGGAAACTGAAGGGTCCAGGCCTGGCGACCAGCAGAGGGCCTTCCTGAGGGAACTTGCTCTGTTTGGTTAGTCCAGGTAACTGTGTCCTCCCTAGGAATGGACATTTTGCCTGTTGGCAACAAACAAGGCTGCGATGAATTTTCTTGTACATGTGTCTATATGTTCATTATATTTTAGTACTCATTTCTAGAAATGAAATTGCCGGGTTGGTTAATTTCAAAAATAACTACATGTATTTTAACATTCTTCATAAAATACCTAAAAAATTTCTCTGGGCAAAGCTGCACTGTAGAAGACACTGGTGTATTGGTTGAGCTCATTCTGGCTTCCTGACATTAACACTGCCTTGCCTTTGAAGAAAAAAAAGTTTCAAAGTAGGAAGTCTTTCAAATGCATTAGGGAGAAGGAGTTTGATATATTCCACCACCTGATAAATGAAACCTAAAGCCACAAAGGGAGGAAATGTCTAAGCAGCTCTGACAATGGCTTTGGGTGTGAGCAAGGCCACAGAGCACCATTGCTGAGAATAGAAGCTTAAAATGATACCTTTTCCCTTGGGTGTCCTTTGCCCACAAACCTTACCATGATGACGGTTTACATTATGTTCATTCCTTCAGGAATAATTACTGTGCCTCCATGTGGAAGTTTTCTCATTCCAAAGAAGCAGGATCATCCATCATATCAATGTGATTTGGTTTTGCCAGATGCCAGATGAATTAGCAAATGGTATTCAATACACACATTCATCAATTCTGACTAGTGCTTAAATAAAATTATAAGGATACAGCTTTGGAAAATACTAGTGGGCTTTCAACATATTTTAAAAATTGTCTAGATATATGGTTCTTTTAGTCACTTGAAAAAATTTAGAATTAAAATAGTTTTTGTCAGAAAATTAGCTCTTCTTGAATTTAAATTGAAAAGGCTAGAGGCAGAAATTCTCAAACTTGAGAGTACATCAAAATCACCTGGAGGGTTTGTCAAAACATAGATTCCTGGGCTGCACCCCCAAATTTTACACTCAGTAAGTGTAGATTGGGACTATGGTTCTGCATTTCTAACAAGTTTTTGGATGAGGCTGATGCTCCTGGTCACACTTTGAGGTGTGTTATTCTTGATGAGCCTTTTACAAAATTTAAGTCACATACGAATCACCTAGGGATCCTTTTAAAATGTAGATTCAGATACAGCAGGGGCTCAAAATTCTGCCTTTTGACAAGGTCCCAGATAATGCTGATGCTGCTGATTTGTGGATCATACTTTGAGCATCAAATTTCTAGACAATGTATAGCACATTTTAATTGTTTGACAGTTTGGGAGGTTCCTGATTAAAAGAAAAGGTGGTTAAAGTAATGTTTGGACTTCACTCAGTTTCTCCGTCAAATGTTAAAGAATGTTTTGAAACCGATTGCCAGGCATTTTACTATAACTTGGCCCATGATCCTCTCATCCAGGAAACACACTCAATTTGACCCATTCTTGCCACTTCCCCATTTTGCTGAGGCCTACTTTGATAGATTTTTCAACTACATGTCAACAAATAGAAACTGGGCATGGAACATTTTTGGTACCACATAGAGTGTGGCCAGACACTGAGGTTTAGAATAGATGAGTAATTTTCCTAAGACACAAAGCCCAGGGCAACAGTGCTACCTTCTCTCTCATTGCTTAGGAGAGGCAGTATGGTGGAGATGGATTGAAAGGCTGTGAAAGGGAAGGAGGGAGATACCTTGATGGTCTGGTGCTGGTGACTGTTTTCTGGGAACGCGCATGGCCTTGCTGGAAGCTAGTGCTCCTGAGCGGGGCAAGTACCCAGAGACCTAATGTCTTCAGCTCAGGGCTTTGAATTAAGAAAGTAGAGGTCTCTCAGTTTCGGAGTCTCAAGGCAAAGCCTCCAGGAAGGACTTTAGACTTTAGTGATTGGATTCCAGGATCCACCCTCTATCCTATACTTCACATACTGGTTATATTCTGGAGAACTGAATCATAGAACCACAGAATCTCAGAGTTGAGAAGAACTTTAAGAGGTATCCAAGGCTTTTCCTCCTCTGAGACTGATTCATCACTAATAAACTCACAAGAGATATGTTTATAACCCATCTGTTTCTAAGATAACATTTGATAGATACCAGAACACTTACATCCAAAATCTGAGGATGCTCTGACTAGTATTAAGATATCTCAGAAACTGAACAGGAAGTTTGATGAGCATGGAATCAATTAGAGCTGGGGGAGATGAGAAGTTTTGTGAGATATTTCAACCAAATACAGAAGAATCTGAGAACTAACTTGTTCCACTATTAACATTGCAACCATTAGCTCTGGATTCTCTGAGCTGGCTTTAGAGTCAAGCGTTCTATCTTTTATACCCAGGTCTCCTTCTCAGACTACATGTCACAAGCTTTGGTTTGGAAAATATAGTACACGACTAGAGAGTTCCCTTTCCCTGGGGTGGACATCTCTTTGTCCCCAGAGAGTGTCTCTCTGTCCTGATGGATTATGTCTGTCCCACCCTCCTGGATCCAGTCTCTGTGCTGACAGCCCCACTCTCCTTGAGGCCCTCAAGCCTCAGAATCAAGCACCGGGGAAGCTTTCTGAGGCTCATGCATATATGAGCCACAATTTCTGTGGGTTTAGAATGGTTAGCCTATAGTGTTGCAAGGAATAGAATACAGACTTTTTAAAAAAAATTTTTTATTACTTTCAAGTATCATCAATAAATCACTTAACCTCTTATGACTTAAAGCAGATGACTAAGACTTAAAAAATTCACAGCCATTCCCCAAATCTTAGTTCCTGCAGGTCCCCTGTTATATTTTTAAAACTATATAATCAAACTGTGTAAGTAAACTGTAAGCAGATATTAATATATCTAAGCTTAATATTTTCTGATGTGTATAATAAAAACATAATTATTCATTGTTTAATCATTCCTTAATGGATCATTGATTCAGTGAGCATTTATGTTATTCTATACCCACAATATTAGATACAAGGATACAAGCACCAATGAGGCATGGCCTCTCCCCTGAAGGAGCTCACTGTTTGTGGGGCAGGTAGGCATTCATTTTTTCATTTATTCATTCCAAGAATATTATTGAATTTCTATTACGCTCCAGCCACTGTTCTAAGCACCGAGGAGCTTACATTTTAATGGTAGTGACTGGGTGAGGGGGAGGAAGAAGACAGACAATAAAAATGTGAATAAATGAGATCACATTGGCTATTAAAAAAAAGGTAAAAAAAACCCAAACAAACACCCCACAACAAAGGAACTAACAAAAAAAAACATTAAAACAAGGTAATGGGACAGGGTGGTCAGAGAAGGTGTTGCTTGCCAGGTGATAAGAGCAATGAGACTTGAGGGGCGTCTGGGTGGCTCAGTTGGTTAAGCGACTGCCTTCGGCTCAGGTCATGATCCTGGAATCCCGGGGTTGAGTCCCACATCGGGCTCCCTGCTCGGCTGGGGGGTCTGCTTCTCCCTTTGACCCTCTTCCCTCTCGTGCTCTCTATCTCTCATTCTCTCTCTCTCAAATAAATAAATAAAATCTTTAAAAAAAAAAAAGAGCAATGAGACTTGAAAGACCAGGTCATGTAATGGTCTGGAGGAAGAACATTCCAGGTGGAAAGAATCAGTGGTAATTAAAGAGGGCACATTCTACGTGGAGCACTGGGTGTTATACGCAAACAATGAATCATGGAACACTACATCAAAAACTAATGATATAATGTATGGTGACTAACATAACATAATAAAAAAAATTAAAATTAAAATTAAAAAAAAAAAAAGGCCCGAAGTCCAGAAGAAACCCTATCCCTTATCCCTTCCAGAGAGCGAAGTCCAGGGAGTGTGAGAGTCACAACCCTTAATGGCAGTGGGAGGAGCTAAGACAGCGTAGAGAGTTTTGGAAAGATGGGCCTGTGTAAAACTGAGAAGGTGGCGGGACGTGAGGCTGTCATGGCAGTTTTCACAGAGGACATGGCTTTTGCAAAGTGTCTAGGAGTAGGAGTCTGTAGTGGTTCTAGGATGCTTCTGAGACTCTTGCCTGGGGAGACTGAAACAATGAGTGGGAAGGGAGCTGGGTGGGAGAGGGGAAGTGGTGGCTGGGATGACACAGCCGGAAGACTTTGTATAATTTTATGCATTCCCGTAAATGAAAATGTCCCAAAACCACTTACATGCCTAAAGATACAACTTTCTAATGATTTTGCATCATTAGATATACTTTGGCTCAGTCCTTTTCTGAGTGATCACAAATTCTAACTTAGTAAAGTCTGCATTAATGAAATTTTCGTATCATCATACCCTTTTGTCAAGGAAATTGAGATCTATGCCAAAAAAGCTTTTTCCTTATCAAACCTATCTGTCTTTAAACAAAAATCGTTGTGTGTGTGTGTTGTGCATTTCTTCTCTTTAATGGAGATGTTTAGGGATAAGGAAAAATAGTGAATTTATTCATCTTGGTTAGTCCTTCCTGATAAGGACTGTGGGTTCTCTAAAAATGTTACTTTGTGGCTGGAAATGATGCAAAGATATGAACACTTAAAATAAAAAGGGATTTAATACAATACAGGATTAAATATCGGAAGTATTCTTATGGAAGTGTGTGTGTGTGTGTGAGAGAGAGAGAGAGAGAAAGAGAGAGAGAGAGAGAACACGGGCAAGTGAGCAAGCAATTCTGATATTTTAAGACAACAAATGATCCAGGTGTGCCCGTGGGTTTGAGCACCACCATTGCCCCAGGATGATATTCTTCCTCTCTTTTAGGTTCTCAGCACATCTGGGGCTTTATGGATAAAAATGGCATGTAATGGAGCTCATTTAGTATCACCATAAACCATCTGATAAATTCAAACTTCTCTTTCATATTCTGAGAACAATGTGATTCTGGATTTTAAAATCCTGCTTGAGTCTGTCCTTGCCTTTATAAGTGGAACCACCAATAAATCTCGTGTTGTCTGTTACTAGCTCTGACACACAACAGGTGAGGGCATTGTGAAATGGGTTTTATAATTAAAATTAAAAATACATTTATCTATGCTTCCTTACATCCCTGGGCAATCCCCTCAAAAACTTGATTTTTTTTAAAAGATTTTATTTATTTATTTGTCAGAGAGAGTGTGAGAGAACACAAGCAGGGGGAGCAGCAGAGGGAGAGGGAGAAGCAGGTTTCCCGCTGAGCAGGGAGCCTGATGCGGGACTCGATCCCAGGACCCTGGGATCATGACCTGAGCTGAAGGCAGCTGCTTAACCGACTAAGCCACCCAGGTGCCCTCAAAAACTTGATTTTTAACTAAGAGGATTTCAAAGCTTGGTGTTTTCAAAAATTGCAGTAGTGTTTGTGTTCTTTAAAAAATCAATTACATTCTTGTGCATAAGCTAAGGTTAGGAAAGCATGTAATATTTTCTCTCATGTTTTATCTTTTAATAGAAAGATTAGAATAGTAGTACTTCAAATTCAATTCAGATAGCTTTTTTTTAACCAATTTTTAGGAACGATATTTCTCCTTCTATCCTCTCTGTACACATTTGAATTACTTTTAAACTTCCAAATGCACCATAGTCCCCAGAAGTTGCCTTCATGGAGGATGGAGACTTTTCCAGTTAACCCTGCTTAATGGCTGAAATTGCTCAATTTGCTTAAGATTGCACCTGAATTAATGCAGTGAGTGAATTATATATTACTTTTTAAAATTCAAGGCACAATGCAACCTTTTCAGTTATTCAGAGCCAGCATGAAAGCGTAAGTGGAGTCAATGATGTGACATATGATTTGAAGAGAGATGCTAAGAGACACTCCTTTCCATTCTCTACCTTTTTCTCCCTCCACAGGAGCCAAAATTTCTCTATAAGAAGGACTTTGGTATGAGAAGAGGATGCAAATACCTATATAAAGGGTTAAATGCAAAGCAATGATTGATCTATGACTTCTCTGGAAATGCAGTCCTCAGGTTACTTAGCAAGAACATGGGGGTGAGGGATAATATTGGCAAGTGTTTTATTTATGAGAAGAGTAGAGGACAGAGAAGTCCTAATTTCTTTACCCCCTTTTTTAAAAAATCCAGAATGTATGTGAGGAGTTGGGGAGCTTTAAAAGGAAAAAAAGGATTAAGTATCTGGTAGAGGGATGAGGGCTCCTGATGTGTCTATTTGACTAGATTCTTCCTGAGACTCTTTTCACTTCTGCACATTCGTTCCAGTTTTCAGCTTGCCCTTTCTGACCTCCACCCAGCCTCTTATTTGACAGAGAGAGAAAGAGAGAGAGAGAGAGCGAGCACAAGCAGGGGGAGCGGCAGGCAGAGGGAGAGGGGGAAGCAGACTCTCTGCTGAGTAGGGAGCTTAGGCTGGATCAATGCGTGCCTCACCTCTCTCTCGCAGTTAACTTCCCTTACAAGGGTTTGTTTGGTTCTCTCTCTTGCCAGATTGTGAGCTCTTCAATGGCTGGGACGAAGGGTCTTTTACTCTTTGGAGGACCTGGCATAGTTAATCAATAAATGTAGAATAAATGCATTTCAGCGCTGCTCTTGTATGTTTTCCTACTTGTTTATATCCTATATTGGAAGGTAAACATTGCTAGATCATCTTCCATTTCAATACCTTTACTTTTTTCTGTAGGCTTTTTCGTTGTTACTATTTTTTTCACTCTGAGTTCCTCACAATCTTTATAAAATGGAAATTGCTTGTTTAAAGTCTAATATTATATTCATCACTGTCTTCCAGCTCTCTGATCAACACCAGCCCGTTCCCCTTTCCCAGCGCATTTGGAATAGGTAAGTGATGGCTGTTCCCAGCTTGACCCAGGAAGAGCAGCTATGAGCTTGAAAATCTCCAACTCCTGACCTCCTTCGCTTGCGAGGTTTTGCTTCCATCTTTCTTTACAAGAGACTCCTTCAGCACGCTCTTCTGCATTTCATTTGTTCTGTGTCCTTTGAGAGATCTTTCCATCATGCTTTTCTTCTTTTCTTTATCTTCAACCACTCCAGTGAATCCCCCCTCAGCATGTAAATACACACAAATCTCTTTAAATAATAAAAGAAACCTCTCATGTTCTTATATCTCTGTTCTTCCTTCATCTTTATTCAATAAAGTAATAATCATTATTTGCAATCCTAATCTCAATTTTCATTTACTCCTGAACTATTGAGTCATCCATGACCGTTGCCATAGTGAACATTCATTTTGGTCTTTAATCTTACTTTTATCCTTGTTGTGTTTGACTATATAGGCCATAGTCAAATTTTTGGAACTTTCTGCTTTTCTTTTTTTACAACCCCCTGTCCCTTCCTGATTTTTCACTTACATTTCCAGTCAGTCTACTGAGCCTACACTATGAGTGTCTCTTTTTCCATTTGCTGCTTCAGTGCTGGTATTTTCCAAGGCTCTGCTCTTGGCTTGCTTCTCTTCCCACTTGGCACACTCTCCAAGGGTAGTTTCTTCCTACGCACAGCATCCACTACCAGCTATGCTGAAGGATTCTCAAATATCGATGCCCATCCAGATTAAACTCAGCATTCCCAGGTGTCCAGTCTGGAGCTCAGGAGTCATCTTAGGTTTTTCCTTTCTCGTTGTCCTGTACCTAATGGTTTACAACCAGTTAGAAGCTGGGGTAGAAGCTGAAGCTGAATAGTGTCCTCCCTGTTTTCTCCAAAAGAGTGGATGAGGTTGAAGAGCAGTTTCTCTCTTGTGACTGATGGGGTTCAGGAGCACCATGTTTGACCCTGTCCTCGTGAAGATAGTGTACATGGGTGAGGTATTTGCGGGATGCGTTCTTCCCCTCCAGAGCTGAGTGAAGTTTCCTAGGGAGCCACCTTATAGCCATGTGTCTCGTCTCCTGTCTCCCCCCTCCCTCCCACTCCCATACCTTCTCCCTGTCTTCCCTTTCCTTCCTTTTCCTCCTTCTGTCTCCATATGTGTGACTTTCTTCACATTGGAGAAAACCTGACATTTTTGAATGGACTAGAGGTAGAGGGTCTTTTGTTCTGCTTTTACTGCAGATTTTTAGGCTTGCACTTGCTTGGTAAAGGGAACTCCTCTGGGAAACAGATAGTTCATGAAACCTTTCTACTGGCTTTTGAGTCAACATCCCCAGATAGAAACAAAGGGCGTCATTTTCATCTTGCTTTGTTTGCTGTGTTATATATATTTTCTTCTGGGAATCACAGGCAGAGGTAGGTAGCCAAAAACAGGATTCAATTATCCATGGGCCTCCAGTCAATATAATTTTAATGTCAGCCCCTCTCTCTTTACTAGTGACCACCAACTGGTTTGCTTCCACCTCCTAACTACTCCAAGAGTCTGTCTCTGGGGTGGACACAGTTCTTTCATAGCCCTCATAACAAGAGGCACAGTCTATTTCTCTAGTCCTCTAATTGGGCCGGACTTGTGACTTGCTTCAGCTCACAGAATGAGGCCGAGAGGGTGTGCATTCTGAGACAGGGTCTCGAGAGGAATAGCACATTTCTTCTTGGTTTCTTGGAACTGCCTCCACCACATGCACAATTCTTGGCCAACCTGCTGGAGGATAAGAAATGACAGGGGTCAGAGAGGAGGTCACCAGAGCCACTTTAGATCAACCAGCTCTCAGCTGCCAGCTAGCTGACCACACGTGCATGAATTAACCTGCTGAGATTGGAGTCTGGTGCCCATTGGCAGAGGCCCAGCTGAGCTCAGACCAAACTGATGACCCTCAGAATCAGAAGCTAATTTCTCAATCTCAACACCACCGACATTTTGGACTGGAGAATTCTTGGGGGGCTGTCCTATAATGGATGGTTAGCAGCATCCCTGGCCTCTACTCACCCATAATAGTAGCACTGCTTCTCACTGTGATAACCAAAAATATCTCCTGACACTGCCAAATGTCCCCTGATGGTGTTGGTGGGGTACATACCCCTCCTACCACAGCTGAGAAACAATGAGCTAACTTAATCGTTGTTGCTTTAAACCTCTAAGTTTTGAGGGGTAGTTTGTTATATAGAAAAAGCTAATTAATGCAGTTCCTGTCTTTCTATCTCCACTGCCATTGTCTTAGGTCGGGTCCCTATAACTTTGTTTTGCCTAAATCACTGCCAGTTGCCTAATCAGGCCTCCTACTTCCTGTGGTTTGTTCCTTTAATCCATCCCACACATTTCCACCAGTGGTTAAACAAATAAACATACAAACACAAATCTGATCATATCATGTCATACTTAAATAAAGTTCACTAGTGCCTCACTGCCTACACAGTACAAATCCAAACTCCTGGCATATAAGTCCTTGATCATCTGGTCTCCCTGCTACAAATCTGATTTCCTATCTTTCCCATACACAACTTGTTTTCAGTGTCATAACACTCCTTGCTGTTCTGGAATGAGTCTTATCTTTTCATGCTTTTGTCCCTGAAAGTTAAATTCAAATAATTCAGAGCCTGCTTTCTACTACCTGTATTCTGAAGGATTTTATAATATACAGCTATTTGCTTCCTGCTAGGCTCTTACTTTTTGTGTGTGTGTGTAACAAATCTCGGATTATGTACAAATATACTCATATACATATGTAATTACATACATGCATGCACTTACATAGAGAGAAAATCTGGTGAGATTGGAACTCAAATTTCAACATTTTCAGTTTTGTGGAAGTTTGTGGGCAGTTCTAAAAAGCATTTTATTAACTTTACAGCTCTTCAGAATATATCCTAGTATAGTAGGTATTTGTTTTATTAGGCATTCATTGTACTATTTTATCTTGATTTGGTAAAAACAACCCAAATTCTTTTCAGAAAATTACCTTCCTCTCGGGTGATGAAGACTGATAGAACAATCATTCAGGACATCTCGACCCTCTCTAGCTAAGGCGTGGGAGTGTGACTTAAACTAGGCCAATCAGTATCACCTCCAGGATGCTGACTGCTGAGCAGAATGATGCAAAATCCTAAAAATTGGCTGGAGCTTTGGGGCGCCTGGGTGGCTCAGTCAGTTAAGGGTCTGCCTTCAGGTCAGGTCATGATCCTTGGGTCCTGGGATCGAGCCCTGCATCAGGCTCCCTGCTCAGCAGGGAGTGTGCTTTTCCCTCTCCCTCTGCCCTTCCTTCCCCCCTACCCCCCACTATGCACACTTTCTCTCTCTTAAATAAATAAATAAATAATCTTTTAAAAAATTGGTTAGAGTTTCCTCATCCTGTGGTGGCTGATTGACTCCTGCATGCCCTAATTCCTGTTATTTTCAAGCCTAGGGCATGATTTTCTTTGGTTTTATAAGCTACCTGTGATCCTTCCAATACATTCTTTTTCTGCGTTTCTTACTTGGAGTTGCTTTCTATTCTTTGCAGCCTAACAACTTTCAATGATATCCCAGGTTACCTAATTTATTATTCTCAAAATAGAAAAATAATAATTGAAACGTGGGGCACCTGGGTGGCTCAGAGTGTTAAGCGTCTGCCTTCCGCTCAGGTCATGATCCCAGGGTCCTGGGATCGAGCCCCGCATCAAGCTCCCTGCTTGATGAGAAGCCTGCTTCTCCCCCTGCTTGTGCTCTCTCTCACTCTCTCTCTGTCAAATAAATAAATAAATAAAATCTTTAAAAAAAAATAAAGCAAGAATGAATAACTATAGTCAATGTGTCTTTCATTACCTTAGACGCATTGACAAAGTTTCCATTGCTTCTCAAATGAAAGTTAGTTTTTATCTTTTTGAAATATATTCCAAACACAGATTTATTGTAAAACTTCATGCCAAGCTATCTGAATCCTTTCTTGGTCCAAGGAAAAGTTGGACTGCCATGAAACCCATAATTTGATAGTACAGACATCAATGGGTCTAGAAGTCCCTGACTATGATATGCTAGATGTTTGGGATATATTACATTCTGACTATTTTAGTTCAATATATCCAAGCTAACTCTGATTATTTGGCATTTTGTATGAAGTATTTTCCCTTGAGTTTTTTTGGAATAATGACAGTAATATCATCTTCTTAAGGACTTGGAAAGATAGTACTGACATTCATTCAGATGAATAAAGACAGTATTAGTGTTTTCCTTTGACCAACTGTTATTATACAGTTGACATCTCTGTGCCTTTTGAAAGAGGAAATTATAACTTGTTCATTTTTTTAATACATGAACTTAGCCCATAACACATCCTTTTTTTTTCTATTGGAGGAAGCTCCTTGAAAGTCTATTCCCAATGATATGTAATTGCTCTAACTAGTTCTTATATTTATTTTAAAATAATAATATTGAATTAATTTGCAGATATTTAATAATATATGTCTTTGAGTAAATCAATGTGCATTTTCCCCAAGCCAGTCCATTTAATGAGAGTTTATTATATCTTTGCTACACACATACACACACATTTACATACTCCAAGTATTTTATAAACTTTATTATAAATGTGTCAGAAATGGGGAATGAGGTAGTTTAGAGGGTTTTTTTTTTTATATTGTATGTTACTTCTGTTTTAACTCCCCACATACAAATAGAAACAATGCTATGAGCGTTCTTCTTCTGGCCCTACTGTGAGATGGCCCTGGACTTGCTTAGGCTTTTGAGAGACCCAAGGATGTCCTCTTGAGGAAGTTATTAGTACTATTTTCCTAATGTTTCCTGTTACCTCCTGTTCTGGGCATATGGGGTTATTCCTTCCCATTCCTATTGTGGCTCAGTGGGGCCATGTGGTTGGTTTTAGTTAATAACTTTTTTTTAATTATGTTATGTTAATCACCATACATTACATCATTGGTTTTTGATGTAGTGTTCCATGATTCATTGTGTGCATATAATACCCAGTGCTCCATGTGATATGTGCCCCCTTTAATACCCATCACCAGGCTAACCCATCCCCTCACCCCCCTCCTCTCTAGAACCCTCAGTTTGTTTCTCAGAGTCCATAGTCTCTCATGGTTCGTCTCCCCCTCCAATTTTCCCCCTTCGTTTTTCCCTTCCCGCTATCTTCTTTTTAACGTATAATGTATTATTTGTTTAAGAGGTATAGGTCTGTGATTCAACAGTCATACACAATTCACAGTGCTCACCATAGAACATACCCTTCTCAATGTCTATCACCCAACCACCCCATCCCTCCCACCGGTTAATAACTTTTAAAGCAGAAGAAATGTGTGTTACTTACAGGAAAATCACTTCATTGCCAACATGAGAACTGTTCGTATTCTCTTTCTCTCTGGCGCATTTGAGATGGTAGAGTGCTCCGTCAGTAAGTTTGATATGGGGGGTGCCCTATGAGTGCATACTATGAGTAGAGTAGGCAGATATGTAGATTGAACAAGAAGCAAAACTTTAGTGTTTTAAACCAATAAGATTTTATTGTTTTTGCAGCAGCATGTGGTTTTTCCTGCCCAATGTACCTCTCCATTTCTGGAGTGTTGTTCTCCTGGAATCTCTACCTTTTCTTCTAATGATAAACTGTGTTGGACAAGCAAGAAGAAAAGCAGAAGCTCTGTCTCTCTTGCAAATATCCAGAGCTTTCATCTTGGCCTTCCATAGGTTTTTTGGAAGCACACACAACCTCCTGCTTCTCTTTCTACCCACTTCCACAGGCCCATAAATCTCCTGAAAGCTTGAAAATGTCTTAGGTAAATTCCCATCACACAAAATTCCACTCCCAAAAGGTAGAATGGAAAAAAAAATCTGCCCTCAACCTCTACCAAATTTCTTTCTATCTTTTAAAATTCTTTCTTTTCACCTAACAAAGTTTCTAGTACACCAACCTGTTTTATATCTTTTTGCAAAAGGAGAAGAGGGAATAGTATTTGCCACCCTTGCTGGCCCCCGGATTTAATAAATACTCTTGCTCTTTCCCTCAGTCTTTACATTTCTATCACTGCTTGCTTGATCTTGCTGCCTGCCATGTTCTCATTCTGGAGAAGGCTTAAGTAAAATGGGGGTGAGGACACAACACACTCTTTCTCTAACATTTTTTTCTTCCATCATAAATCATGCCCTGATTTAGACAAACTTGCTTTTAGAACGGGTAGTCAAATTGAGACTGTTCTGATTGCATTTATGAGATTTGAGAGCAATAACCTGCAGGTTTTGTGATTCTAGAGGGGTCATACATCTGCAAGTTGACAAGAGGGCTAAAGAAAGCTTCTTTCTTCATTCTTTCTATTTAGCTGGAGCTAAGTGGCCCAACAGAGACCGATGAAAGCATGGAAGCAGAAGGGAAGGGTAGGTCTTGGGTCACAAGTAGTGAATGAAGGAGAAAACAGTACACAATCTGCAGTTTCATACTTTCCACTGGCCTCAGTGGGACAACTGAGATATTTTATTTTGAAAATTCAAGTTGAAGTATTTTTAAAAAAAAACAAAAACACTGGTTCTGGGGAAAAGTAAATTTCTTCAGAATGTATTATTTTTTCTTTTATAGTCTTCTAAAATTTTTTAATCTATTGCTTTTACAGAAAACCAGTCTTTTTTCTTTTTAAAGATAATTTATTTGAGAGAGAGAGAGAGAGAGAGAGGGCTGGGGGTTGGGGGAGGGGCAGAGGGAGAGGGAGAGAGAATCCCAAGCAGATTCCGTGCTGAGCATGGCATCTGATGCAGGGCTCAATTCCAGGACCCTGAGATCACTATCTGAGCCAAAACCAAGAGTCAGATGCTTAAACTGACTTCACCACTCAGGTGTCCCCTTATTGATTTTTTATGGAAAAGGATGGTATAGAAATAAAATTAAATAGTTCATGTAACTCTGATTTACTCATTGAACTGCCGGGAGTGTTCTGTAGGAAAACGTTCCAAGACTCTGGTTTGCCTCAGTGGCGAGTGAATAGCCATGACAGCCAAGGGTTTGGGTGCTCTAAATTTGTCATGCTCATTCTAGAAAGTACCTGAGGGATAATGTCTTACATTCTTGTTCATCAAGGAAGAAAAGGGACATGCTCTGTTCTCAAAATATAATTGTCTGTTTTCCACTTTAACACCTCTAGAGAAAGAGTTAAATTGGACATTTTTGTCTCCCACAGGTTTTTTTTTTCAGTCCAGAAACTTCTGAAAGCTGAGCTCTAGGCAGCATTGTGTAGTGGAGTGTCTTTGAAGTTTTCTCAGGAGAGTTTTTGTTTGCCTGTTTGTTTTTACTGAAATCTCACACAGATCTCTAGTACAAAACAAGCAAGAGTGGAACTATTTTGTTTAAAGAGGAAACAGTGATCTAAGACTCAAATTCCCTAGACCCCTCCCTCTTGCCCTTTGGCACACTAAAAGATCTACGGGGCTTTATCAAATACAGTTGGAAACTCTGAAAGTGACCTGTGAGCCAGACAGACTTGAATTAGAATACCTTGCTTGCTTCCAACTATGTAAAACCTTGGACAAGTTGTTAGCCCCTCGAAGCCCTGTTTTCTTTATCAGGTAAATAGAGATAACATCCCTTAGTTTGCAAAGTTCTTGGGACATTGAATTGAGAGGGCAGAACGTGATAGATGCTCAATAACAATGATTCATATTTCCTCTCCTGCTTGAAGTTAAATCCAATGTAAAGTATCAAATTTTTTATAACAATGGTTAAAAGTAAATCTTGCCAAAATCCTTCAAATATTTATAGATTGCTGTGGATTTTTCTTCAGTTTTTTTGTTGTTGTTTGCCTCAATCAGCCTTAATTTTGTGTCTTTTTAAATTGCTGTTTTTATTCACTCATCTGGTGAAACAGTGGATAACATATCTTCTTTATTTTATATTTGTCACATTCTCATCAATGGTAATATCTTACTTTTACTAATTCAAATAACTAACACCACCAATAACAAATACCAATTTTAGAACTATGCTGTTGGATATAATTTAGCTGGTTTTTTTGTTTTTTAAAAAAAGATTTTATTTATTTATTTGAAAGAGAGAGAGAAAGCACGAGCAGGGGGAGGGGCAGGGGGAGAAGCTGGCTCCCCACTGAGCAGGGAGCCTGAAGTGGGACTGTATCCTAGGACCCTGGGATCATGACCTGAGCTAAAGGCAGATGCTTAACCGACTGAGCCACCCCGGCACCCCTTAGCTGGCTGTTTAATAAATGGTGTCCAACATATCTTCTATGATTGCCTAATGTGTATTTCGGTAATTTTCCTCTTCGTAAATTATTTGCTTAGAACTTTTCTTTTATATATACGCTACTTTGATGAGTCTCAAGGTTATGCATTGTTATATCATGTGTACATATGTTCTCAGTGTGAAGAAAGATCAGTGAAAATATAAAATTATACCTTAAAGTACTTTTCTCTACACAAAACTAGCCCAATGAATAATGGGATGCTATTTGTAAAGCCTCCCTATTTGCTTTTCCTTCTACTCCTTAGACTTAACTATTGCAAGATACTTTTTCTTTCTTCATCTTTCCATCTTTTACCTTAGCCCATTCCTGGCACCTTTGCTGTGGTCATTAACTATCGTAGGTTTTTAAAGTATTGGACATCATTCTAATGTCTTTGCAAGTTTTGTTTTGAGTCCATGCCTACCTCCTGCTTTCCAGTAGACTTACTTCTCTAATTGTTGTTGCTTAAATGTTAAGAAATGTGGGAAGTAGTTTCTGTGAAGAAAGATAACAGTTCCCAGACTGATATTAAAAAATATTATTGTCCTATTTATTTATGGACTTACAAAGTACTGGTTTTCATAGAACTAGCCCTTGAAAAAGTCCCATCTATGTAAAAATGGAACAGACTGGAACAGAATTTATTGTAAATAACAATAAATAACAAAATGTTTCTTTTTCATTAAGTAATAGATTATTTTAGTCTGAATTCCCTGCTTAATGAAAGCACAATCTTTGATGCTTTTCATTTATTATAGTTTCTCATCAAAAAGGAGTATACAAATGAGAGAGATTTGGAGTGGCTTTGTTGGCCATGGTTATTACAATATGAGATAAAATACCTTCTATACATAATGCAGAAACAGGAAGAGTTTAACAAAAAAACGAAGCTTCAAAAATGACCAAGGAGAACAGGATGAGAAGAAAAAACTTAACTTTGAATGAAATTATGAGATTGGAAAGATCTACAATGAAAAACTTTTAGCAACCAAAATCAAGTTTACATTCCTGACCCATTAGCTAAAGCTAGAAAGGAAATTGACATTCTAATATGAGGAGTTGCTTGAAGAGTTTAGACAACCAACTTTCTTTGAGTAGATATTTAGATAAAAGAAAACTAATGAGCATGTTTTACCAAAAAAAAAAAAAAAAATTCTCTGTGACATCGATTTTAATGGAAGAAATGTATTCTTTAGAAAAATGGACTAAAGGAAAACAGCTGGAATTCTTGTAGATTATACATGAAGTGCCTGAAGGAAGCCTCAGTACAGTTTGCGGATTGTTGCCAAAGAGTTACCAACAGGTCTCTGCATCTTTGAACTAAAATGCACTGAGTTTATTTTTTTTTTAAAGATTTTATTTATTTATGAGAGAGAGAGAGAGAGAGAGAGAGAGCACGAATTGGGGGAGGGGCAGAGGGAGAGGGAGAAGCAAGTTCCCCTCCGAACAGGGAGCCCGACGAGAAGTGGGACTTGATTCTGATCCCAGGACTCTGGGATCATGACCTGAGCCGAAGGCAGACGCTTAATGACTGAGCCTCCCAGGTGCCCCTACACTGAGTTTGTTAAGGAAACTCAAAGTAAGATCTAAGCTGGCACAGCATTTCCGGGCCATGTGATCCAATGAATTAAACTTCAGTCATCACTTCCTAAACAAAGTGGAGCTGAGGTTCTCCGGTGGGCAAAGCTTCCCCTTCTCAATGGTCAGGGCTGCTTTTGAAAGGCCCTGTGATGGGGCCCTAGGGCGTTTTGATTAGAGAATCACAGGAAATGTTTTCTCCACCTTCCAATAAAATTCAAAGTTTTCATAATACAACCATTCAGGCTTTCTATCACTGTTTTGCTTTAATAACTTACTTTGTACGCTGGGGTAAATAATTCACAGTGTAGAATGAGCAAGGAATGGGCGTGTGTAAAACTATTTGCAAGGAACTTGTACTAGTAATTATAGCTTTTTTTCAATCCCTTTCAAGGTAGTAGAGATGAGTCATTTAGCTGAGCATTTTATATTGCTTAATTAAGGAGCGAGCTGTTTACAAAATTGTCCTGAAAGGATAAAGGTCTTGTGGTTGAGGCCCTTTCACTTAGCAAAACACACATTGGCATTTTACTACCTGATTGGAAAACATCTGAGAAAGTCTCTCTTCGTAGCTTTAAAATTATGATCTTTATTTCACAGGCGAATTTAAATTTTTTTTTATACGTGTATTAATATTTCGTATTTAAATATACAATATTTAAATATTTGTTAAAAACCCTTGGTCTTGGAATCAGGAGACCAGTTTGACCAAAACAACAACAACAAAAAACAACAACAACAACAAAAAACAACAACAACAACAAAAAACAACGAAACGAACAAAATCCCTTTTAAGCTTGTGGCTTTCACTAGGACTTCTAGTATTTAGGAACTTCAACTCCTTAATGAATTTTAAAAGTCTGTATATGAGATGATTTAATAAATGAGTTATAGATTTTTTTAGATCAGAAAAAAGTCAATTTTACATTAAGAAATTATGGAGTGTCACAGGTACCAGAAAGATAATGGTCTTCTACAAAATTTTGATCCCACACCCCAATTAATAAAATATTTTGAGCCCACGGGATTAATACACATTTATTTATTTATGTACATTATAAAATATACATGGAAAATAAGGTGAAAGGATGATATAAAAATAAAACAGCATTTTCTTTTTTAAAGATTTTATTTATTTATTTGTCAGAGAGAGAGAGCACAAGCAGGGGGAGCAGCAGGCAGAGGGAGAGGGAGAAGCAGGTCCCCCACTGAGCAGAGAGTCCGATGCAGGGCTCCATCACAGGACCTTGGGATCATGACCTGAGCCGAAGGCAGACGCTTAACCGGCTGAGCCACCCAGGTGTCCCAAACAACATTTTCTTATACTTAATGGAGTGAATGCAATGACCATCGATAGGAAAAATTAAGAAAAATTTAATATAGCAGTTTCTGTTACAGTTCTGGAGAGCCTCTCTGAGGCAGGTGTGGGGGGTGGCACACGCTGCGCAGCTTTTGGGGCTGAACAGGTGACACATGGCAGGGGAGAGGTAGGTGCTCCCCCATCCATAGGGTGGCCCTCAACACTCACTTGAATCAGAGTCACTTGTCTGTTTTTTTTTAAATACTGATGTCTGGGTTCTAACTCCAGGGATTTGGCTTCCATTAGTCTGATGGGGGAAGGGACTAGGCACTGGCATTTAAAAATCTTCCCAGGAGCATAGCATAATGTATAGAGTTGCTGAATCACTATGTAGTACACTCAAAACTAACATAACCTTGCATGTCAACTATATGTCAATAAAGAAAAAAAAGACAGAACTTCTTGTTCCTTTATGGTTAAGAAGGTAAGAGAAAGGGGCATCTGGGTGGCTCAGTTGGTTAAGTGTCTGCCTTTAGCTCAGGTCATGATCTCAGGATCGAGCCCCACATCTCATCAGGCTCCCTGCTCAGCAGGGAGCTTGCTTTTCCCTCTCCCTCTGCACCTCCCCCCATTCATGCTCTCTCTCTCTCTCTCTCATAAATAAATAAAATCTTAAAAAAAGAAAGCAAGAGAAACATAGTTTAAACAGTGTGTGTAAGAAAGAACTGGTTTAAGAAATGCAGAAACAAGCCACTGTCCAATAAATAAAATAAAATAAATCTTCCCAGGAGAAGTCAGCGTACGGCTGGGATTGAGAATTACCACCCAAGACCCAGGGTAGCTCCTTTCTCCTTGTGTGGGCTTCCGTGGCCGATCCTAGCAGAAAGTGGCTGCAGTTCCCACCCGCAGTGCCTGGTGGAACAATGTAGTGGCTGAGAGGACATGGCCCAAGCACTGATGTGTGTCGTGCATATGACGGCACTGTGCTGGGAAGCTGTTTATTTGAACCACAAGAAGCACCAGCCTTGCACTCCAAGATAGTACCCAGCCCAAATCGTGCAGCTGAGGGGAGGGCCAGACTGGCTTAAGAGCTCTGGGGAGTCCTCAGGAGAATGTTGCAAGGGCTGAGATCCTGAGTGAGCAGGCAGGAACAAGGACTATCTACTGCAGCTTAAATTAATGTCATTCCTATGTCATTAAGCCTTCCACAGCCAGAGGACGCCTAGGGAAACTCAGGTTACAGCATTAATATTGAAACAATAACCAACTTTTACAGAGAGCTTCACAATTTACAAAGCTCTTTTGTATATGTTACTTGATCCACACTTCATCCCTGGGAGGTACCAGGGTAAATGCTATTAGTTCCATTTTATAAAGGAAAATAATGAAGTTCAGAAATGTTAAATATTTGCCTGAGGTCATACACTATTAAAGGGCGGAGCCAGATCTCCAATTTAGGTCTCTTGGTTCTCAACTTTTTTTCTTTTTCACCATAACTTGAACTTGTAGAAGATGCCCGGTGATGCACAGAGGAGGATTCCTGTGAATTTGTGTGGTTACTGATTTTCTTAGAAATGGGGTAATTCTCTCCTGGGGCTTGCTATTTTTGCTCTTCATCAAAGCCAAAGCTAATATTTAGCCATACCAGTTGTTAAAATGCCGAAAGACCTCTTGCTTGTTTAGTAAACAGTTACTATCCTGAGCCCCTAATCTCTCTGCTACCACAATCCCTGCAAAACCAATTCTCCCCCAGAAGCCCCCAATGATCTCCCAAAGATCCAACAATTAAGGGGTTAGTACCTGGCCAAGCGAAGGCACTCCTGCCTCTGATTCAGTGTTAAAAACCAGAATGAGTGCCTGGGCTGGTAAATCTGTGGTTGTTAAATATTAGAAATATTACTCTTCCCCATAGGCATTCACTTGCAAATTCAGGTGATTTGCAAATGATTTCATTGATAATAATAGGGTATAGAGAATGGATCAGCAAAGCATTGATCCATCCCTCCATCCAAACATTTGTTTAATCTGTGATCAAGTTTTTTGGATTCTGCCTCCCAAAAATCTCTCTCTGTGTTTCTCTACTCCCATCATCACTACCTGAATTCAGATTTTCACCCCCTTTCACTTAGACTTGCTAAATAGTCCATCCTTTATCTAACCCCCTACAGTTCGTTCCCACACTGCCTCCAGATACTTAGCTGTAAAATTCAAATCTGATGGTGACCCTATCCTTTTAGACATTATCAACGGCTGCCCTTTATCAATTGAATTTTCCCCCACTTTATTGTTATTATTAGAATATAACACTGTTTATACACATATATATATTGCAAAATGATTATCACAATGAGGGCTAATTAACATCTCCATCACCTCGCCTAATTACCTCTTTGTGTATGTGTGTGGCGATAACACTTCAGATCTGCTCTCTTAGCAACTTTCGAGTTTTTAATACAGTATTGTTAACGATAGTCACCATGCTCAACATTAGATTCCCAGAACTGATTCCTCCTACAACTGAAAATTCATATTCTTTGACTAACATCTTCCCATTTCCCTCACCTTCCAGCCCCTAGCAAGCACCATTCTCTCTGTTTCTGAGCTCACAGGAATCTGTTTAAGACCCTCTACTATGGTTCATGCTCTCTTCTTCAGCCTCATAGCTCACTGGACCCAGTTCTTGTGCTCACATCACAGTGAAATATCCCCAGTTCTCCAACTGATATACCTATAAATGTCAACTGACAGATACTGCTAAATGTTTTTCAAAGCAGTAGGAATCCTGAATCTAAACGCGTATGCCAACTACCAAACTATGACTATGTATCTGCATACTGCAATTGATAATTAATTTGGAGCTGGATAATCTGCAAGAATGGAGACATCATTTTCAGGAAAGGACTAACACTGAGTGAGTTCTGACAAGTTTCTCTTTCATGCAGAGAGAGATTTTATATTTTTATTTTATTTTATTTTATTATTTAGAGAGGGATTTTAAGCATCACTTGGATATTTAAATAGTTAGAAACACATTAATTTCAGCCCTTATTTGGGAATAAGTCTGTGTTATAACTGGCCTAATCTTTTTTTTTTTTTTTTTTTTGCCAGGGTCTGGTTTGGCAAATGGAATTTGAAAAGGGCTCCACTCACCGAGACTTTGTCAAAAGCCACACAATAAGAGGAACAAAGAGAAAACTAATTTAAAAATTTTTTTCCCATCTCTTTTTTTTTTTTTAAAGATTTTATTTATTTATTTGAGAGAGAGAGAGAGAGAATGAGAGATAGAAAGCACGAGAGGGAAGAGGGTCAGAGGGAGAAGCAGACTCCCCGCTGAGCAGGAAGCCCCATGCGGGACTCGATCCCAGGACTCCAGGTTCATGACCTGAGCCGAAGGCAGTCGCTTAACCAACTGAGCCACCCAGGCACCCTTTCCCATCTCTTAAATGATGTGAGGAATTCCTATTTTAGAAATCAAAAAGAAAAACCCCTCAATTTATAAGTGCTTGGCTTAACATGTAAGTCTCATAAGCATTTTATGGTTTGTTTTTGATACTCTCTAATTGCTAAGATGTAAACTAGGACATTTCAATTTCTCTTCACTATTTATCCTAGCTTATAACCTTGAAAAAAACAGGCTGTCCCAAAGCATTTTTAGTTGAGCTGATATGTGTGGACTCTTTTCCTTAATGGATTTCAGGGTTAAGGGCGATGCTCCAGATCTCTTGAAGAAAAGGCAACAAGCATTTCTAGTATTTTACCCACAGTTCAGGGAATCAAGATGTGTTCAGTTCCATCCCGCCTACTCTTTGTAGTGAAATGCCTGTATAGCCTCTCTTACCCTGAAAGTGCAAACAAGGCATTATATGCCAAGTGACATGGAAAGCCACGTGTGCCAACCATGTGTGCAAGAAGTGTGTACGTTTAAACACACCTAAAGTTTGACGGCTCATACGACATGGCTTTTAATGTCTAGTCAGGACAGGAATGAAGAAGCACTGAATAAGAATAAAGAAAACTGTTTACATATGTTTACTTTTTAAATTAAAAAGCGTAACCTTGTTTTGTTTAAATTCTGAGCAACTTCACATAATTTCAGGGAATTTAGAATATTATAATCTGTCCTTTCCTATATACCATGTTTGTTGGTGAACAAGACAATTGATGAGGTTAGAGAGGGATACTAGAGGACCAAAACTTTTATTATTTGCCATTGGAGAGGTGCTAGCGGTAAGGTTCGAAGGGAAGTTTCGTCAGAAACTTGGGCAAGGTGAGCATGGCTTTAGTTCACGTTGGTATAGGACTGTGGTATAGGACTGTGTTTCCTGTGCTAACTTCTGTATCAGCTCAAGGCTGATGCACAAAACACCTTTACTTAGCTTCTTTGGTTTCAGAGACTCTCCCTCAATGTAGCCTAGGGCTTCTAAATTAAAAAAAAAAAAAAATCAGGTTAAAAGATCTGGCAGGTTTATGTGTGTGTGTGTGTGTGAGTATTGGCATTAAATCACATTTATTCATAATCCGGTGAGCAACGTAAATTAGAAGAAGTAAGGTTAATTTGGACTATTTTGAAAATTCTAGGATGTCTGCAGGCATATACTTTTCAAATATTATCTCAAACCTTTGAAAATTCTTGTCCAGTCTTTCGATCATGTTGTTGCTGGCTTCTCGCCACCTAATGGTATATGAAGATCCTCTCTTCCCTTTCTTGAAGGTCCCTTCTCTCCCCTTAGAGTTGATAGTACCAGATGGGAACCAATATACTAAACTATAGGAGGCAAAATTTTATCCACCCCCTCTATTGTTGAAACTTTATAGGAAATACTGACATCCTTTGGTATGAGAGAGAAAAATACCCCAAAAGCCACAAATTATAATACCTGGTTCAGTTCTAATTTAAAAATGCTGGAATTTGCAAAGAAAGAACATTTTCTACTAGCAATTTTAACTGCAGCCATGCTATACATCTTCCGTTGTGTTTTCCAGATGCACTTTAAGTTGGACATAGCACACAGGTAGGAGTCCTGGTTCTGATTCTGATGCTTGCTTGAATGCTGCATGATCCTAGGTGACTTCTCTGAGCCTCGGTGTTCTCATTTGCCAAATAAGAGTAATAGCACGCACCCAGCGTCCTTTCAGGGCAGTTGAGAGGATCACGTGAGTGGATGGCTCTACGCAAACGCACTTCCATAGCCGAGGATATTGCAGTTCCACTGAGGAACCAGCAGGGGGCACGGTCCAGGGCTTGGCAGGAACACCACGTCTTTGCACCCTTGCCTTCTCACACTCCCAGCTTCTTTTGGAATTTGAGTCTGAGCCATTTCTGTCTATCTCCTTTCACGAGAGCAGGAGCCTCTTTCCAGCCTCTGGCTTCGAGGAGTATTTCCGTTGCCTTCTTGCGTGGAGTACTGTTGGGCCCCCTTCCTCAGCGGCGGCTATGCTCTTGGCTGTTGTGGCCTGCTGGCTTTGTCCCTGCTTTTTGCTCGGTGTTTCTATCCAATAAAAATGCTTATCTTGTTTTTGAGATGAGCTATGTTTTTGTTGCTGTCCCTATTACCAATATATGTATGTGTCTGGCGTAGAGAGCGTGCATCAAAGCCTGAACTTACGCAGCCAACGTGACTTGAATGAAGGCTTCATTGGTGCCAGTGTTTTATAAACTACGTAATGTTCAATCAGTTGTAAGACATCATATTGTTGGGTTTAAGAAAGAAAACCTAAAGTTCATCTTCTTGTGAACTCCATCTGGCATCACTGAGAATATTTGACAGTTCAGTGATGAAATCACTTCTAGGGTGGGAAAGGTTGGTAGCGCTCAAAGCCTGGCTGACGAACTCTGCTGGTCCGTGAACTGCCACTGGTCCAGGGCGAGATGAGTTCAGAAAGTGACGGGAAGTCCTGGGAAACTTTTAAAGCAATTGACAAAGTAATGTTGCATTTGTTGTTATCTAATAATTCTAATAATATAAAAAATATAAAAAATAATTATATTTTTTTCTTCTTAATTTTTTATTTTTTTTGACTTTACAAAATGCTTGTAACGGATTTGGGGCGCCTGGGTGGCTCAGTTGGTTAAGCGTCTGCCTTCGGCTCAGGTCATGATCCCAGGGTCCTGGATGGAGCCCTGGGGCGGGCTCCCTGCTCAGCGGGGAGTCTGCTTCTCCCTCTCTCTCTGCCTCTCCCCCTAGTTCGTGCTCTCTCCTTCTCTCCCTCTCTCTTTCTCTCTCTGTCAAATAAATAAAACCCTTTTAAAAAGCCCCCAAAACAAACAAAATACTTGTAATGGATTAGAAATTAATACAATTAGGTCCTTTCCTACAGATAGCTTAAGAAGTACTGGTTTACGCTGCTACTAATGTTTATTATATTTCATCAAATATGTTTTCATCAGTTTAATTCATGCTATTATTTTATATATCACAAAAGAAGAAAACAATGCAGCCAGTTAAGCTATACACAATGTCCCTATCACTTAGATTGGTTTTTTTTCTATTTACTGCAAGAGCTCTTTTAGATTTCTAATGTAATTTTTTAAAAAATCACTGATCACTCTCATTTAGGTATAAAAAGGAAAATATTAATGCACTAAATTAAGGAAGATATTTTTTAAACTTCTTCACATTCAGAGTCCAATATTTCTGACTCACTCTTCAACTTAGAATTATTGATGTCCTTGTTTTTCTACACAATATTGCCCTCTGGGTTATCAAGTGTTGAGGACATGGAATTTCTTTAAAGATTTTTTTAGTATAATTTGCAGTTTTGTTTTGTTTTTTTAAATCCCCAAACTACTGATCTTATTAGAAAGTGTCAATAGACCGTTGTATGTACTTCAGGAACAAACCTATCATAACATTTCATACTTGTATCATCCTTTCTTAGGTCTATAAAGCATTTGATTGTTGCATTGCAAGAAAACCCGGAATTGTGAATATCCCTTCAAAGAATGAACGTCTGCCTCTTTAGTACCAAATGTATACTCAACTGCTCTGTCTTCATGCCTTCCTGCAGACAGTAACCTTTGGGTTTTAATGCTGAGTTATCTTTAAACTGTAATCTTTTAAAAGACATTCAAAAAGGCAGTTAAACTCAACACATATAGTATCAACCCGACATTTAGCTCAACTGGAGTGATGAGAATATGAAAGCTAAGACGGAACCCTAGATGTTCAGGCGAGGCCTGGCTGACGTGATCGTGGTTTACAGTCACAGATTGTAAAATGCTTCCTAATATCACAGAAGATGAGATGTGAAAAAATGTGTCTTTAAATCGATAAAATATGGTAATTTGGAATTAATAACTTTTTTAAGAGTGACCTGTCATTTTACCTGACTAACTTAGAGACACTGAAGTTCCTCAGTAGTGTTTATTCCTAGGGGAAGCTCTAAGCTTATCTAACTCATCTAAATTAAATTCTTTGAATTTAAAGGAGTATCTGTATGGAGACTGCAACATCCCATCGATTAATTCAACTGGCCGACTACAGAGTTTACTGAATATCTAAGTGATTTCATTTACCGAATTACTTACCCCAAAGACAGAGAGTATCTAGTGCTCCAGAACATTCAGCACTTACTGTGTGTATGGTGGTAATCATAGCAACCTTTAAATTAGGTAACTGTTAGTTCCACATCTGTAAGACTAGGCAACAAGGCACAGAGAAGTAAGTATGTTGTGGGGCCATGACTCAAACTAGTAGTATATTTGGCCCAAGAATCCAAAGTCTGAGCTTTTTTTTAACTTAGGCTATACTTTCAACAAACGGCACGATTTCAGCTATATCTGTGGTTCTCAAAAGAACCCATAGTCGATTAAAAAAAAACAATACCCTGAAACTTTCCAGATCTTGAAAGCACATAATGGGGGAAAAAACAACTCTGAGTTTAAACAAACCAACCAACTGGCCTGGTCAAGGTTTTGAATATGAGTGGAACCAGCTGAAGAAAATGTAGCCCATTTAGAGCCTTTATCAAGTCTTAATAAATGTCTTTGCCAAACAAACACAATCAGAACACAAACTACTTTCCAGTACCACTGAAAGGAAAAAATGTTGGCAGGGACTATGGAAATGTGGTGATTAGTAATTATTCAGTTGAAGGGGAATATAAACTGGGACTTAGATAGAATTTGGAAGCCAAGCAAAACTATTACAATGAAATTATAGGAGCCCAAATGTAAGCCAAAACTATTCAAGTTATAGTGTTTCCCCACTATTTTATATACAACGGTGAAGTTGAATCACCAAGGAGAACAAAGCAATCAACAACACCAGCTATTTCTCAGAATGAAATCCTAATAAAAATGAAACTGAGTTGGTTAAAACTCAATTGTCTGAAGTAGACCCATTTCCTCTTGTTAGAGGATTTAAATAGTAAATTCTTCCTTACCCAAAATACAGCACATAAAAATATCCATTGGCCAAATATGAATGAATCTTCAACTTCTCTGAAGGTCTTCATTTAAGAAATACAATGTATAAAATAATTAAACAACAGGGGATTTTACATGTTATAAAAGGAGGCACTTCTATTTCACAGAAAGTTTAGTTTCCCATGAGTTAAGTGGCTTTCCAGATCATTGTTTGATTAAGAGGTTGCGTTCCAAGAAACTCGAAGTGTAGGAAATGGCCAAATAGAGGTGAGTAAAATAAATGAATAAAAAGAATTTGGAATGATGACATAAATCAATACCAAAGATTTTATTTTACCAAGTTGTTTAAACTAAGACACAAATTCACTTATGTCAGTACTGTTTTTTTAAAAAATCCCCTCATCATTTAGAAAAAAACCACAGTAGGATATTAAAAGATATCCACTTTGGCTAAGAGATAATATTACAGCTTTTATTTGTATTTTTAAAATAGTCAAATTGTATATATATATACATATTATATATCATATTTAAATTAAAAATTAAGACATTATACTTTATAATTTTTGAAAACTGTATTGGCTCAACAGTCCTCACTTGGTCAATGTATTAGGGTTGTGGAAGGTCTTCCTGCCAAAGGATGAGTTCCACCCTATGATGGTTAATTTTATGTGTCTTTTTGGTTGGGCCAACATGCCAGATATTTACACATGTGCACACACATATGCATGCATCTATATCCTATTGGTTCTGTTTTTCTGGCGAACCCTAATATACATCCCTCGAAGGAATTGAGAGTGATGCTATCATTCATCTGCTGTCAACCCCCAAAATGGGATATTTTGCAATTTATGTATACTCAGCTAAATGGACTCACAGAATGTGTTAATTATTTTAAACTAAAATCACCTTCACAAAATGGACAAATGGCCAAAAGAGACTCTTTCTCATTTAGAAAACTCAAATCAAGATTATATTAAAATCAAGCACAAATAAAAGTCAATTCTTCCTAACTATATTTCAAGGAAAAAAAAAGAGTCCTGATCCAATTAGATACAAGCAGCCTGTTGTAGTAGTTCAATGATCAGGAAGTCTATTTGAAGCATGGATTTACAGTTAATGATGGACCTTGCCCTAAGTATGTATAGGCTGGGAAATAATAATACATGATTTTTAGAAACTACTTGGGCAACTTGTAAATAAATAGCGGGGGCTACACACAAAATATATTTTAATGAAATGGATGGTTATTCAAAAATGTCTAGAGATTAATTCCAGATGACTGTCAAATGGAGGTTTTTTTTTTTTTTTTTTTTTAAGTTGACTGGTAAAACCAATGTGTTAAAACTCACCTTTGCTGTTTGAAGTCAGAATAGTGGTTAGTCTTAGAGGGGATAGGTAGTGAGGGGCTACTGGTGCTGGTGAGATTCTGTGTCTTGATCCGGATTTGGTTACATGGGTGTGTTCAGTGCATGAGCTCATAGTGCATCGAGCTCTATGAACAGGTGCTTTTCTCCGTGTTTGCCAGACTTCATAATAAATTTAACAAAAAAATGGCCTCAAACCTGGAAAATGTATCCCTTTACAAGTTCTAAAGGCAGAATGAGGCTGACTGGTATATAAACCAATTTTGACTATAAAAGTGAGAACATAGGGAGCGATTATTTTATAACCATCAAAGAAATGAGCTAGGACTTCAGACTGCTTGGAAATTTTGTATGTACATTTTCATGAGGGATATTAGTATGCAGTTTTCCTGTAGTGTCTTTTCAGAATTTGGGTTGAGGGTCATGCTGGCATCCTAGAATGAATTGGAGAGTGTTTCTTTCTTTTCAACTTTCTCAAAGACTTTGTTTAGTAGTGGTAGTATTTCTTCCTTCAATATTTGGTAGAATTCCATTTTGTGGGAAAGCTTTTAACTATAAATTTAATTTTAAATAGATATTGGAATATTCCAGTTATTTACTTCTTGAGTAAGCGTTGGTAGATACTCCATGATATTTTCCCTTTTATCTAAGTTAAGTTTATTGGCATAAAATTGTGCATAATATTGCTTTTTTATCCTTTTAGTGTCTGTAGGATGTGTAGTGAGGTGACCTCTCTCATTTCTGATGTTGGCAATTTATGTTTTCACTTTGCATTTCCGTATCAGTTAGTCTGGCTAGAAGTTTATCAGTTTTGTTGATCTTCATACAGAATCAGTTTTTTTTTTTAAGATTTTATTTCTTTATTTGACAGAGAGAGAGAGAGAGAGAGAGAGAGAGAGAGAGACAGCCAGAGAGGGAACACAAGCAGGGGGAATGGGAGAGGGAGAAGCAGGCTTCCCGCGGAGCAGGGAGCCTGATGCATGGCTCGATCCCAGTGCCCTGGGATCATGACCTGAGCTGAAGGCAGATGCTTAACGACTGAGCCACCCAGTTGCCCCAGAACCAGGTTTTTTTTTTTTTTTTTTTAAGACTTTATTTATTTATTAGGTAGAGAGAGAGAGAGAAAGCAAGAGTGCACACAAGCAGGGGGAGCAGCGAGCAGAGGGAGAGGGAGAAGCAGGTTTCCCATGGAGCAGGGAGCCCAATGTGGGGCTTGATCCCAGGACCCCGAGATCATGACCTGGGCTGAAGGCAGACGCTTAACCGACTGAGCCACCCAGGCGCCCCAGGAACCAGTTTATTATTTCATTGATTTTCTCTACTGTTTTTCTGTTGTTTATTTTACTGATGTTTGCTTTGGATCATTTCCTTTCTTCTGCTTAAGTTGAGTTACTTTGTTCTTTTCTAGTTTTTTGTTTGTTTCTTAATGTATAAATTGAAGATACTAGTTTGAAGCCTTTTTTCTTTTTAAATATAATCATTGCTGCTCTATTTTTTCCCTAAGTACTGCTTTAGCTGCATCCCACATTTTCATTCAGTTCAAAATATTTTCTGATTTTTAAAAATTTCTTCTCTGACATGTCAATTATCTAGACGCGTATTACTTGTTTTCAAATATTAAGGATTTTTCAGATATATTTCTAATACTAATACTCATACCAATCTAATTTAATCCCACCAAGGTTATACAACATATTTTGTATAACATGAATCCTTTCAGAATGAATAAAACTTGTTTTATGGCCTTGGATATAGTTTATTTTGGTAAATGTTTAATTCGCATTTGAAAAATGTGTATTTTGTTGTTTATAGTGGAATGTTCTATAATTTCCAATTAGATCAAATTGGTTGATAGTGTTGTCTCCTGCATCCTTACTGGTTTTCTGTGTTCTCATTATAGCAATTATTACAATTGGTAAGTTGAGCTCTCCAACTATAACTGTGGATTTGTCTATTTTTCTATGCATATTTATCATTTTTGCTTCATGTAATTTGAAGCTTTTATGAGATGCAAAAGCATTCTGAGTTCTAAGTCCTTTGAATGAATTGAGTCACATATCATTTATTAAATAACACTTTTTATCCTTGGTAATATTTTTTGCTCTAAAATCTGTATTATCTGATTTTAATATTAGTGACCAATGTTAAGATGGTATGTATTTTCCCATCTTTAACTTTTCGTCTATTTGTGTTTTATATTTAAAGAGGGATTTTATATATATGTACATATATATAATAAAATAAAGTGGGTTTCTTCCAGGCAGCATATATTGGTCTAGTATTTTTAAAAAATCCAATTTCTGCCCTTTAATTGGAGGCTTTAGATAATTAATAATTAGTGAGATTATTGATATAGTTGAGCATAAATCTACCATCTTGTCACTTGTTTTCTATATTTCCATATGTTCTTTGTTCTTCTTTATTGCTTTTTCTGACTTTTTTTGGGTTAAGTTGTTTTTTTTTAAAGATTTTATTTACTTATTTGACAGAGAGAGACACAGTGAGAGAAGGAACACAAGCAGGGGGGAGTGGGAGAGGAAGAAACAGGCTTCCCACAGAGCAGGGAGCCCGATGTGGGGCTCGATCCCGGGACCCTGGGACCATGACCTGAGCCAAAGGCAGACGCTTAATGACTGAGCCACCCAGGCGCCCCTGGATTAAGTATTTTTTATTATTTCATTTTACCTTTTTATTGGTTTTAGTTATAACTCTGGTGTGTGTGTGTGTGTATGTGTATGTGTGTGTGTGTATTTAGGGTTGCTTCAGGGCTCAGAGTATACATGTTTAACTTATCACAATTTGCGCTAAATGGTATACTACTTCATGTATAGTATAAGAAACTCACAACACTATACTTCCATATCTCCCCTCCTGGTCTTTGTGATACTGTTGTCATACATTTTACTTCTACATATATTATAGACCCCATAATACACTGTTACTATTTTTTCTTTAAATAGTCTATTATTTTTTTTTTAAGAATTTATTTATTCATTTGACAGAGAGAGACACAGTGAGAGAGGGAACACCAGCAGGGGGAGTGGGAGAGGGAGAATCAGGCTTCCCGCAGAGCAGGGAGCCCGATGTGGGGCTCGATCCTAGGACCCTGGGATCATGACCTGAGCTAAAGGCAGATGCTTAACGACTGAGCCACCCAGGCGCCCCATATCATCTATATTTTAAAGACATTTAAATAATAAGATAGAAAGTCTTTCCAATTACTTTTTCTATTTTTACTCTTCTAGTGTTTCTCATTCTTTTGCATGGACTCATATTTTCATCTGGTGACATTTTCCTTCTGCTTAAAAGACTTTCTTTAATTAGTCTTAAAGAGTCTACTAGCAATAAATTCTTTCATCATTTTTATGTCTGAAAAAGTCTTTATTTTACTTTTATTTTGAAAGATATTTTTCCTGGGTAAAAAATTCTAAGTTGATAGGTTTTTAAAAACTTCAATCTCTGCTCTATAGTCTATGGTGTCTTCTTAATTTCTACCACACCAAATCAAATTTTCCATGCTTATTTTTTTTGGTTTTATTTATTTATTTACTTACTTACTTATTTAACATATACTGTATTATTTGTTTCAGGGGTACAGGTCTGTGATTCAACAGTCTTACACAAATCATAGTACTCACCATAGCACATACCCTCCCCAGTGTCCATCACCCCATCACCCCATCCCTCCCACCCTTCTCCACTCCAGTAACCCTCAGTTTACCTGCTTAAGATTCTCTCCCTCTCCCTCTGCCCCCTCCACCCCTACCTGCACACCCCCACTCGTACATGCACACGCATGTGCACATGCACAGACACACACTCTTTATTAAAAAAAAGAAAAACTGCTTAAAGTTTACCTTTGCCTTACCTTCCCCAAGATGTTTTTCCCCTAGTTTTTTTGGTTTCTTTTTTATCACAATTTTTTTTTTAAAAGATTTTATTTATTTATTTGAGAGAGAGCGAGAGCAAGAGCAGAGGGGTGCAGAGGGAGAGGGAGAGAGAGAATCCCATGCAGACTCCCCACTGTGCACAGAGACGGATGCGGAGCTCGATCTCAGGACCCTAAAATCATGACCTGAGCCCAAATCAAGGGTTGGATGCTTAATCAACTAAGCCCCCCAGGTGCCCCTCACAATCGTTTTCTGTAGCTCTTTGACTATCAGAATTTTTGTTTTTAATTATATAATACAGCTTTATGTTGTTGTTGTTCCTGGTCTTATATTGCCTATTTGATGAAAACTCTTTGAGAAAAATGAGTAATTTACAGTGTTTATGCCCTCTGCATCAGTCCTTTCCTATGTTTCCTGCCCCTCTCAGTTTTGTCGGTATTTTTTAAAGACTTGATTAACATGGAACACTACATCAAAAGCTAATAATGTACTGTATGGTGGCTAACATAACATAATAAAAAAAATAAAATAAACGAAGACTTGATTAACAAAGGACTACATAATCCACTGAACTGCATATACATTACCTTTGGGAAAATGAAAGTAATTTATTAACAAGGTCAGAAGTTGTACCAGAAAGTCCAATTCTCCCAGCAAAAGATTGGCATTCTAAATAGAAACATTGAGCTTTAGGGGGGAAAATTGCTATCTCAAAAACTGTGGTCTAGTTTTTGGTTTTCATGATTCTTATAATGGTCAAAATGATCAAGTGATGAGACTCATTTTCCAGCAGAGATTGTGACACTCATTTGGCCAGAATATTCTTTACATGCAGATGAAGGTGTGTTAATAGTAACAATATGGGCTATATTTGACTCCCTTGGGTCTCCTACCAAATTAGTTTCATGAGAGGAAGACAGAGGTCTGAAATATTGACACTTGTATTAAGTTCACAATTTCCAGCTTTAGAAATAGTATTCCTTTCTAACTGTGGGTGTTCCAAATTAGTGTTATGTACACTCATACCAAGGCTTGCCAGATACACACACACATATACAAATTGAATAAGAATAGAATTATAATAAAATGACCATTTTGGGTTTTCTGGGCATCATCGTAGTTTTCTAGCTATAATGTCCATGAACAGAGACCTCCTAGTAACAATCAAAATATTTATGAATACATTGAAATTTATTATCAACATCACTTGGCAGATCTAGACATTTTTGCTCCCAATTTAGCATTAACAATCCATTCTTCTGCATTTATATGAACAGTTTTCTGATTCAATCCATGTATCTATTAAACTACTACATTACAAATCCTAGCAGAATTGACTCATGTTAAAAAAAACCTGAGTTTACACCAATTTATTTGAGATATATTTTAATATATAGATACTATACTGTATTATAATATGAAACATGCATTTCCCCCTCTGCATGCGGCCATTGGTGTTAAAAATAGAACAAGGTAAGACCCCAACCCATTTATGTCAAGATAGCAAGATTTTATTTGAGGTTGTTGAAGTAGTTATACAGTTATATTCAGATTTTATGTGGAAAATTCCTCTGCAGATAGCACACAGGTAGTGTTCATATAGCCTGAGTTGCTCTGCTGAAAAATGGTTAAATATATTTGGGAAAACTTTCATACTAAATCCCTTTCTTGGACATTCTTAGTGAACATTTATACATTAAGAATCCTAGGTATTTGCATAAGAGGAAGCTTGTTTTAAAAACCTGTATTTAGGGGCACCTGGGTCGCTCAGTCGGTTAAGTGTCTGCCTTCGGCTCAGGTCATGATCCCAGGGTCCTGGGATCGAGTCCCACGTCAAACTCCCTGCTCGGTGCGGAGTCTGCTTCTCCCCCTCCCTCTGCCTGCCGCTCCCCCTGCTTGTCCTCTCTCTCTCTCTCCCTCACATAAATAAAGTTTAAAAAATAAATAAATAAAAACCTGTACTTGGCATTTTCCAAATATCTCAGTGAGTATAGACAACAACTCTGTGTGCCTTAGGTTCAGTATTTTATAGGACTAGCTTTGGGAAACCCTGAGCTAGCATATTTATGTGAATATTTATTTCTTATCAAATGAATACAAGGAATTAACTACCTTTTATCCTGACCTGAACACATGGGAAATAAGTGGATAGGTAAGTGCAGGGCTTTACAATTGATGGCATGTGCTTCACCTGTGTTCCGTCTGTTGGAATAATTAATCATCTTGTTCAGTATGTCAAATGACTCACTCTGCTACACATCTCTTGAAGTTTCTGCCTAATCCCTGTCTTCTCGGAACTCATGCTCACAATAACAGTGGGTGCCCACGAGTTACATTTGTCTTACTTGACTGAAATTCCTAGCAGAGTTGATTAGATCAGAAGGAGGCATCTGACCCAACCTGGACTTGTCCATTTCTTGTGAGAGCTGGGAATTGGGCTCTAGGAGGAATAGTTAGTTTCTGTGTGGGATTGGAACCGTACCGTGGTAACTGTCAGTCTGCTACATGAATGAAGTGGAGAAAGCCAGTTTTGAGAGGGAGGGTGGAGAGAAGGACTCTTACTAGTTTCCTAAGGGTTTTTATTTCCTGATCCCTGATCCTTTCTGTTTTCCAGCCACATTGCTGCCCTTAGGTTTTAGAAGACAGTATCTATGTATCCATGTATCTATCTATGCATCTAAATATCTATTATCTGTCAAGCTTTTGTCTCCTTATCTATCTAGAAATGCCTACATATAAATCAATTATTCATTCATTCATACATTTTTTGATTTTTTGGTTAAGCTAACTCAAGTTGTTTAATATTTCTTACTTCTCCCAAACCACGACATTACATAACTCACACCCTATTTCTTTTACTCTCAGTTTAGAAATTCAAATTAATCCAACATTTCCAACCATTTTAAAATTTACTCAATTCTCACTAAATGTTCGAAGTGTTTTCCATGCCACTCTTTGGGAAAGATCCTTAACTACTTTAAGCTTCCTGAAAAGTGACCAGAGTAAACATAGTGAGGCTATATTCATATTTATTCTTGAGGCGGGACATAGGGTTGGAGTAGATATAATGCTTTGCCAAAAGTCTTTTTGTTAAGGCAGGTGCCAGAAGACTAAGGTGTCAAGAACAATAAAGGGTCAAAGATTTTATCCTACCTGCAAACTAAAAAATTAGGTCTGAGAGAAAAGATTTTATTTCAGTAGTATCAGAAGGCAGAGTATCAAAATTATTTTGTGCCACTCCTCTGAGCCCCAATTCCCAGAATATAACATGAAAAAGGTTAGGTGATACTGCACACATAGTGGGTTGCATTGTCAGGGAAAAGTCTTGAGCTTAAAGAAATCTTATATAATGGGCAATAAGCATGCCTGCTTTTTACTCTGCTGGAAAACACTATCCCTATCTTCCAAGGCTATTTGCTATACAAATATCCATGATAGTCCAGAACCAAGACAATCTTTGCTTACAGGAGTGCAGAATCATGAGAGACCATGACTTGTCTTCAACAGAGGGAATGTTGGTTTGGAATTCCTTCTTCAAAACTAAGTCTTGTAGAATAAACAGGCAGATCAATCGGACAAAAATAGATTCTACTCTATATAAGGATAGGGTTGATTTTTACTGCCTGAACTGAAAATTTTATTTGCTATTATTTTTGCAATGCAATTCTGACATTGACTACCCAGAGTTAGTATGGAATTCCCAGGTTAAGGACAGAGTTCTCCACGGTTCTCTCCTCACTTCACATATAAGGCACAGCCTCCAATGTTCTCATGGTCTCCACAATTCTGACCAACTACAAATTCATGGGTTCCCACAACCCCCTCAGGTTCAATAATTCAATAGAATGACTCACAGAACTCAGTCAAGCCCTCTACTTATTACAGTTATATTATAAAGGATACAAATGAGGACCAGCCAAAGGGAGCAATGCATAGGGCAAAGTCTGGCAGGGTCCTCAATGTGAAGCTTCCATGTCTTTAGAACATGTCACTCTTTTGACACACCAGTGTATGATAACCAACCAGGGAAGTTTACACAAGCTTCAGCTGTCCAGAGTTTTTACTAGGTTTTCATTAGATAGGAATGGTTGCTTCAACACTGACCACTCCTTCCTTTCTCAGAGGTCAGCAGATTGAGTTGGTATAATCTGACTCAGAGCCTCAACCCTCTAATGATGTGGTTGGTGTTTCTGGCATGACCAGCTCCCATCTGAAGCTAACTAGGGGTCCTCCGTGAGTCATTTCATTTGCATAATTCAGGGCTCATCATGGGTTCACCATGAGTAGCAAAGACATTTTTATCACTTACGAAATTCCAAAGGATTTACAGCTCCTTCCTAGTAACCAGAGACAAAGATCAGATAAATTCTTCATTATCAAACAGTTTCCTACTTATTTTCCCAGATATGTATAGCAATAATTTTGTAAAGTAGAAGAAGAGGAGAAAGAGGAAGAAGAAGGAGGAGGAGGAGGAAGAGAAAATAATAGAGAAAGGAAGGAAAGAAGGAAAGAAAGGAAGAAAAGACTACAGATTGGAACAGCAATAAACCAATAAATTGCTTGATAAAGAATACATGACTTTCCAATTATTTATTTTTCCAACCTGAACAATGATGTCTTCCATGCCACTCTCTCTGATAGTTTTTCTCTCTCATAGTTTTTTCAAACAGATCTTACTTTTCTAATCAAGGCTATCCATAGCCTTTTGTATTTTTGTTATTTTTGTAAATTATAGTATCATTTGATTTTCCTGTTGTTATGAGTGTATGGGGCTATGATTAGCTGAGTATAGATCTGTATCTAGGCATTTTAATAGCTTAATTATTTCTAGCAATTTTTAAGGAATTCTTTTTTTTTTTCTGTCTCCTATCCTTGTGCATAGTCAGAATTTCAGGAACAACATTAAGTAAAAGTGGGTGACAGTGAACCTCCTGTTTTTTTTTGTGATTTTTATGGGCATTCTGTCAAAATTTTTTCATTTCATCGTCATGCGATTTTACTCTTATCCATTTTACATTTTGATCTTCTGTGTAACATTTCAGTTAATGACTTATGCTCCATGGTCTGGTCTCGACAGAAGCACTACTGGCATTTTGGGTAGATTATTTTTTGTTATGTTGGACTGTTCCACACACAGCAGGACATTTAGCATACAAAATAACAATAGTGCCCCTCTGATAATTGAGACAACCTCAAAAGTTTCCACACATCCCCCTTTGTCCCCAAAAGGGCAGTACTACTCCTTTTTGAAAATATCTGCTTTAGAAAATGTAAAAATGCCAACCCATGTTCTAGGCCTGTGAGGAACTTCTACAGTGGCATCAACCACATGTTGTAAAGGACAAATGGATCTTGAATAGGAAATATTTTAATAGGATATTGAAAGTTCTGGTATCCAGATTTTAAAATTTTTGAATTGCAAAGACTGACCCTTTAGGGAATTACCTTTGTTCGGATGCATCATCTTGCACTGGCCACTGTGAGCATCCAGAGCACACGCTTTCCTCCTGCTTCTACCCTCTCTTCCCAGCCTTGCTTTACTCTCCACTTTGGGAGGAAGGTGTGTGGCCCCAGCCCATTGAAGGTACAATTCGGGTGTCCCATGGTTTCAGAGGCAAAAAGTCTTTTGAGGAATAAAGTTTTCAACTGTTCCAATTTATCTCCTTCTTCCAAATCAACGTGCTTTTGTTGTCCCTGAGTTGAGGACCATTAGGGGATCTCAGTCTGGTTCAAGAGGTTGAATGTGCCAGTAATAGCAATTCATTACGTCTTTTTATCAACTCGATTCCATAACTGAGTAAGAGAAACTGGTTTCTGGTAAATGATTGGCCTTTTTAGTTGGATTTTATTTCATTTTATTTTGATTTATTTATTTTCTTGTCCTGATGTGATCTCTGACCTGTATTTTTACATTTCACTTTAATAGCATAGGGAAGGAAACCTTTTTTCCTTTTACCCATCTTAGATTCATTGATCAAGGCCCAGCAAATAGGACTGATAAAGGACAGATTAACAAGAGAAAAACAAAGAGAAACTGATGAACATGTGCATTGCACATACACGTGGGAATACTCAGTGGTGAGTAACCTAAAGGGGTGGTTAGAATTTGGGCTTATAGAGCATCTTAACAAAAGAAAAATAAATTTTTAGAGGAATGACAAGACAAAGGAAAAGGCCTGAGTTTCTACAATGGCACATGTGGAAAGGTAAATGTATGGGGAACCAATGGAAGGTAGGGCTAGTTAGTAAGATTTGTTATATAGGTTCACATCTGGTGCCATCTCTGGGCTGATAAGGGTCTCGAGCTGCCTTTGGGGATTAACTTCTGTACTCTCTGGTAGAGACTGGGAAGGGGCAACTCTACAAATTTATGTCCTGCTTTTAGGCAAGTGGAGGAGGGCAGAAAGCTTTTTTTATATCTGCTTCTTCTCAATTGCCTTCAGCTCAAAATCATCTTTATGTTGAGTGGCACACTTTTGGGGTGGCATATTCTGCTACCCCTCATAGGAAGTTGAAAGAGAAACTCAAGTTTCTATGTGATCATCTTCAAAGAAATACACTTTGCTTTTTGTTTATTTGGCAAGATGTATTTATTTGTTCATTCATGTAAGAAATACTGGTCAAATACCTACTGTGTGCATCAATCATTTTGGGGGGAACTGGATTCATGAATCTGAAGCTATTCCTGTGGGTATTGATTACATGAGAATGAACCTGCTAAGATAGAATGAGATAGTCTTCATGTGTTGATTTGTAAAAATACATTCTTTCAACATTTCAACGAAGGCAGTGTTTAGTAGAATACCTCATGCTACATGAATAAAAGCAAGTTATTATGACAAGCTTTGCAGCTGAAACTATCAGCACTGGACCTAGGGATACACTGAGTAAACATAAGAATTATTATGCTGGTATCATTGCTAACCTAATATATTTTAAAGAATGTTATTGTTAAAATATATTTTATGTGCTAGAAAATTATGTCTTTGCTAAGACAGACGTATCTCTAATGACTGAATGATATTGAGTCTGTGTGCTGAAGGCCTAAGTCAAATATTTATAATTCATCTTTAAACAAAGCACATCAGTTGGCATCTGTCATAAATTTATTTTTTGCATGCAGCATAACGACTCTGACTTCCAAGGCCTTCATCAGAAATCTAAAACCAACTTTTTCTTCCTCCAGCAATTTTTTTCCCCTAAGAATTATATTTTAATATCTTGATGGGTATTTTTCTGGCTCTGTTTAAATGTCTAGTTCTTAATGATACTTTTTAGAATTGTATTTTGATTGTAATTGTCATCTTTTTATTTTGATAGTATGTCATACTTGCTCACTGCCTTTTGATTTCTTTCCCATCCCAACCCTGCTTATGAATTTTACTTGTTCTCTTTGGTGCATCTAGTGAATCAGTATTGATACAAGAAATGTCTTGTTCTACCTCCGCACGGAGATACCAGACCTGACTCGTGTGCTCTTGAACACACAGAAGCACAATGAAGAGAATTAAGAGACAGTGCAGCTTAGTGCTTCTGAGTCCAGCTCCAGAGCCAGCCTTCCTGGGTTGAAATAATTGTTCTCTGTGACTGTAAGCTGGTTTCTGCATTTGGGTTTTCACAACCAAAAAAATGGAATTTATAGTAAAACTCAGCTCACAGTCTTCTTGGGAAGATTAAACGTTGTTAAAATATATGAAGTGTCGAAAGCAGAGGCTGACTCATAGTAAATGCTATGTAAATGTTTATTATTATATAGACTTAAATTCAGTTGTATCTTTTTCCTTACTGTACTTTGAATTATTTGCTTGTATCTTGACTTGCCTTTTGCACAGTCATTTTGTGTTCTAGGATGGCTAGTTAAAAAAATCAGTTTTGTTAAGAAAGACCTGCATCTATGGAGCTACTATAATACATTTTTTAAAAAAAGGTTTTATTTATTCATAAGAGACAGAGACAGAGAGAGAGGCAGAGAGAGAAGCAGGCTCCCCGCTGAGCAGGGAACCCAATGCGGGACTCGATCCCAGGACCCTGGGATCATGACCTGAGCCGAAGGCAGACGTTTAACCATCTGAGCCACCCAGGCGCCCTACTATAACACATTTTAAAATTCTGCAACGTCAGGATCTACTAGAAAGACTCTCTTTAAATATCACATTTTTTTTTTTCTCATACAAGTTCGGGAATGAAACCTCCAGTTATAGAAATCTAAGTTCCTTATGAAGAGGTTGTGTTTTTTCCTCAAACTGTTTCTTGTGAATGATTGTTATGGGATTCTACCTTTTCTCACCTCTGAATCAGGCCAGCGCCTAGTTTATGGCTAGATGTTCAATACAGCCCATTGATAGACTGGCTATAAATTTCTCCAGCATTGTGTATTCCAATGATTTCTACAGGGTCATCCTACGAGGGCATATTAGCTGATGAGGGTTTCTCTGTGAGACCCTTAACTATCCCTGCCACACCAATGAACACCTTTAAATACATTTGTCCTGTGAAAAATTTTCTGTGCATCTCTGACAGAATAGAGGCAAGAATGGGTTTTTGAACTAAGGAAGAAAAAAATTTAAGGAAGAAGGTTTTCAGGACAAAAATAGGTTCTTAAGGAATACTTGGGGAGAGTTCAATTCCATTACTTTATCATGTTTTTTGAAGGGCAGACCACTGCCAAGATATGAAATAATCAGGAGGAATTTTACTGAGGTGATGACAAACTTTTCCAGTAATAGCTACAAATGATATCATTTTCTTCCAAACCAAACTATGCAATATTTTTAAAGGGAGGCCTAATAACATGGCAATATCTAGAGGAAAATAAAAAGGTAGGGAGGCATCCTCCCTAGTGACTGATTACATCCCAGAGACTGTAGAAGATTGAAAGCTATCTAGATAAGTGCTTTAAGGTGAGAAGTTTCAGATGTGGAAAGAATGTTGAGGTGCCTGTTAAAGAAAACACATTAAAATAGTGATTTGTAATTAGAGCTTTAAAAATTAAAGTATCTCCTTACGTTCATTCAGTTAAAAACAAGAAACATTTAAAATTATAAAAGAAGAAAAAGACATTAAATCAAAACAATAATTTGGGGTTAGAGTTATAATGTGATGAGACATTTTCAGGGTGAAGAATATGAAAACACAGTTGATTTTATAATAAAACCACAAATACTTGCAATATGATATTGTGTGTTACAACTGTTTTTAATCAATGATGACATTGATATTTTTATGTTAATTATTGAGCTATTTGATGCTAATTGACTTCCAAAGTACAGTTAAAAGAACCATATCTAACTCAGCTTTGAACATTTTAACTCTTATCATCAATAACTGATAGGTATCAATAAATGATAACATTTTCCAAAGGCTTTGCATCCACATTATTTGGGGGAAAATATAGCTTTGACTATGATCAGGCAGAAAAGGTTTGTCCAAATCAGGTGAAATAGAATCTGGATAATGAATTTCATCATCAATGTAATGATTGACTTCTGCCAAAATGATGCAAAATCAGTCATGCCTCATAATATGCTTGTCCCTGCTGGGTGGGGCCGAAGCAGTGGATTCCTTTTTCTCTCTTTCTTTCTCTCTTTCTCTCTTTTTCTTCCTTCCTTCCTTCCTTCCTTCCTTCCTTCCTTCCTTCCTTCCTTCCTTCCTTCCTTCCTCCTTTCCTTCCTTGCTTTCTTTTTTTTTAGGGTTTTTATTTAAATTTCAGTTAGTGGGGCACCTGGGTGGCTCAGTCGTTAAGCATCTGCCTTCGGCTCAGGTCATGATCCCAGGGTCCTGGGATCGAGCCCCGCATCGGGCTCCCTGCTCAGTGGGGAGCCTGCTTCTCCCTCTCCCGCTCCCCCTGCTTGTGTTCCCTCTTTCACTGTGTCTCTCTCTGTCAAATAAATAAATAAAATCTTTAAAAATACATAAATTCCAGTTAGTTAATATATGGTATAATATTAGTTTCAGGTGTACAATGTAGTGATTCAACACTTGCATACACGACCCGGTGCTCGTCACAAGTGCCCTCCTTCGTCCCCTTCACCTATTTCACCCAACTCCCAACCACCTCCCCCCTTGGTGACTCTCAATTCATTTTCTAGAGTTAAGAGTCTGTTTCTCGGTTTTCCTCTCTTTTTTTACCCCACTCTGTTCATTTGTTTTGTTCTAAAATTCCACATATGAGTGAAATTATACGGTATTTCTCTTTCTCTGACTGATTGATTTTGCTTAGCATAATTGTCTCTAGCTCCATCCACATCGTGAAGCAATGGAATTCTTGGCTCCACATTCTGTGAGGAGTGTGTTTTCCCCTGACAAAGGTGTCTCTTGGTCAGGACAACAGTGACAGGAGACAGTTAAAGGAATCACAGAGGAGCAGCCTGGGTGTCCTCTGGCAGCCCCTCCGCTTTCTGGCCACAGGACCGATGGACCATGGGACCCATGAAGCAACCCCATGCCCAGAACAGTAGAAAAGAGGCAGAATGCTGAGCTTTGTGGCTTTTTCATTTTGAGAACTGTAATTGGCTTCATATGACTGCAGGAAGCTTTTGAATTTGTATCGTTTTAATGTTGCAAACATAAAACACGCAGACACACATACACATATCCCTATTCGGTTTTATATTCTCCTAATACCTACTCTATTAAATTACTGATTGTATCTTAACCATATTATTAATTTACTTAAACCTTTTAGCCTCCAGTTAAATCATTCAAAATCTATTTGGTCTTATTAATATATACAACTGGTTTAATCTAATTTTTTCTTAACTTATGCAGTTCATTTAGTTTTCTTCCATAACTTTTGTTTTCACTCCATCTTGTTCACTTTTATTCTGGTTTCTTATTTTATCTTTTTATCTGGTAGTATCTTCCTTCAGCATACTTAATTTTAAAAAATACTAGCTAATGTATCATATCTCTTCCCTTTAAATATCTTTTATTACTCTCCTAGCTTATTAAATTATAGGTAGGAAACATGGCCCATGCTATAAAGTTAATTTGTGCTTCAAGAAGGGAAGCTGATGGCTTTTGTCTATGTCTCCTTGGCTTTTTTTTTTTTTTTAGCATAGCCAATCTTTTGCCTAGTTTAAAGTGGCAAGAAAAAAAAAACTTGGTAAGTGAATTCAATAGTAAAACTGAATTTCCCTTATAAAACGTATTCAGTTCAACCTTAGGCTTCAAATGACCCGACGTGTAAATGCAGGCCTCACTTTTTATATTAACTAGTAGTGAAATTTTCCTACAAATTCTGCCCAGTGGCTTCATGCCCTTATAATATACCGTACTGAGGGCATGTTGGAGCATGTGTTATATATTTGAATTTTCCTTCCATGTGTTAATTTTATTTATTTTTTATTTATTTTTAAAATTGAGATATAGTTGACATGCAATATATACTAGTTTCAGGTATACAACATAATAACTTGATATTTGTTTATATTGCAAAATGATCACAGTAAGTGTCGTTAACATCCGTCACCATACATAGTCAGTTTTTTTTTTCTTGTAATGAGAATCATGTGTTTATTTTAGAACCAAGGGAACAATGTACAGGAACGTACAGGGTATCCTTTCCAGCTTTCAAAAACCAAACAGTCTCAAACAAATAGGAAAACGGAGAATTCACAACTGGGTCACACATTTCCTTTTACCTGTAAAGTCATACAATAGCTTTTTCTAATTGAGGTTCTATTTGTCCTTCGTAATTGAGTCTTCATTCTCAATGTACAACACGAACAAGTTTGCTCACGAGGCCATAGGCAACTCACCCATGTTAACAGAAGAACTGAACAAAGCCCAAAGCAAAAGCACAAAATAAATGTAAAAACTACATGTTAAGAACTGGAATATGGTTAGACCCAATGAGAACTGACACAAAATTTTCACCCATTCATATATAATGATTTTTGCAGATGCTAGTTAATGATTTTCACTTCTGCATTTTTCGCAAGCCCTGGAATTCATCAGATCTGGAAGCAAACGTTTCAACATTTCCCAGAGAATTTCTGACCTACCCATATCCAGGAAGTTATGGGAGTCTCATGAGGAATCCTGTTCTTGTAATAGTTACGGTACGTTGTGCAAATTCTGAAGAGTTGAACCAGGGTCGGCAGGAACCACTATTTATTTGTTGCTCATCATGTACCAGACACTGTGCTAAGCACTTTGTATATATCATGTCATTTCTGTCTTACAACAGCCCTATTAAATAGATATTATTTTCTCCATTTTCTAAGGAGAACTCTGAAGCTCAGTTAACTTACCTCAAGGTCACACAACCAGTCAGTGGCAGAGATGGGACTGGAATCCAGGTCCTAAAGGCTATATTCTTTTTTTTTTTAAGATTTATTTATTTGTTTGAGAGAGAGAGAAAGGGAGAGAGAGACAGTGCTCGAGAAGGGGGTAGGGGCAGAGGGAGAAAGAGAGAATCTCAAGCAGACTCCACGCCGAGCACAGAGCCCAACGTGGGGCTTGATCTCAGGACTCTGAGATCCTGACCTGAGCCTAAATCAAGAGTTGGCCGCTCAACCTACTGAACCACCCAGGTGCCCAAGGCTATATTTTTAACTACCAGTTAACACTGCCCCCCAATAAATACACCAAAATTCTGAATACTTATTTAAACTCTAAGAAGAATCTTTAATGGGTAAAAACTGAGAGCTTTTCCTCTAAGGTCAGGAACAAGACAGGAATGTCTAGTCTCACCATTTTTATTCAACATAATACTGGAAGTCCTAGCCACAGCAATCAGACAACAAAAAGAAACAAAAGGCATCCAAATTGGTAAGGAATAAGTAAAACTTTCACTATTTGCAGATGACATGGTACTTTATGTAAAAAACCTGAAAGACTCCACAAAAAACTACTAGAACTGATAAATGAACTCAAGTCACGGGATACAGTCAGTATACAGAAATCCATTGCATTTCTGTACATCAATAATGAAGCAACAGAAAGAGAAATCAAGGAATCAATCCCATTTACAATTGCACCAAAACTAATGGTGAGATACCTAGGAATAAGCCTAACTAACCAAAGAGGTGAAAGATCTATACTTGGAAAACTATAAACACTGATGAAAGAAATTGAAGATAACACAAAGAAATGGAAAGGCATTGCATGTTCATGGATTAGAAGAACACATATTGCTAAAATGTCTCTACTACCCATAGCGATCTGCACATTTAATGCAATCCTTTTCAAAATATAATAGCATTTTTCACAGAACTAGAACAAACAATCCTAAAATTTGTATGGAACCACAGAAGACCCCAAATAGCAAAAGCAATCTTGAAAAAGAAAGGAAAAGTTAGAGACGTCACAATTCTGGACTTCAAGCTTTATTACAAAGCTGTAATCATCAAGACAGTATTGGTACTGGCACCAAAACAGACACATAAATTAATGGAACAGAATAGAAAATCCAGAAATAAACCCACTACTATATGATCAAATAATCTTCAACAAAGCAGGAAAGAATATCCAGGAAAAAGACAATCTCTAACAAATGGTGCTGGGAAAACTGGACAGCAACATGCAAAAGAAAGAAACTGGACCACTTTCTTATGCCATACATAAAAATAAATTCAAATGGATGAAAGACTTAAATGTGATAACTGAAACCATAAGAATCTTAGGACACAAGCAGTAACTTGTTTGACATTGGCCGTAACAACTTTTTTCTGGATATGTCTCCTCAGGCAAGGGAAACAAAAGCAAAAATAAACTATTGGGACCACATGAAAAGAAACAGCTTATGCACAGCAAAGAAAATCATCAACAAAACTAAAAGGCAACCTGCTGAATGGGAGAAGATATTTGCAAATGACAAATCTGATAAAAGCTAGTATCCAAAATATATAAAGAACTCATAAAACTCAACACCCCAAACCCAAATAATCCAATTAAAAATGGGCAGAAGATATGAACAGATATTCCTCCAGAGAGGACATACAGATGGCCAATAGACACATGAAAATACGTTCATCATCAGTTATCATCAAGGAAAGCAAATCAAAACTACAATGAGTTATCACTTCATACCTGTCAGAATGGTTAAAATCAACAACACTAGAAACAATGGGTGTTGGCAAGGATGTGGAGAAATAGGAACCCTCTTGCACTGTTGGTGGGAATACAAACTGGTGCAGCCACTGTGGAAAACAATATGGAGGTTTCCCCAAGAAGTTAAAAATAGAGCAACCCTATGATCCAGCAATTGCACTAATTGATATTTATCCAAAGAACACAAAAACACTAATTCAGGGGGTTACATGTACCCCTATGTTTATGGCAGCATTTATTTACAATAGCCAAGACATGGAAGCAGCTTAAGGGCCCATCGATTGATGAGCGGATACAGAAGTGGTGTATATATATACAATGGAATATTACTCAGCCACAAAAAAGAATGAAATCTTGCCATTAGCAACTACATGGATGGAGCCAGAGAGAATAATGCTAAGTAAAATAAGTCAGTTTAATGTTTTTATTTAAGAAAAGTTTGAAGAAAATATCATATGACTTCAGTCATATGTGGAATTTAAGAAACAAAACAAGTGAGCAAAGGGGAAAAAAAAGAGAGAGAGAGAAGGCAAACCAAGAAAATGGACTCTTAATTATAGAGAACAAATTGATGGCTACCGGAGGGGTATGGGGAGATGGATGGAATAGGTGAAGGGGATTAAGGAGTGCTTTTTTTATAACAAAAAAAATTTTTAATTTTAAGTAAACTCTACACTACATGTCATCATGATGAACATGGGGTGATGTATAGAATTGTTGAACCACTATACTGTACAACTGAAACTAATATAACACTGTGTGTTAACTAATTGTAGTTAAAATAAAAACTTAAGAAGCCAAAAAAAAAAAAAAACTGAAAAGAGCAGGCATATAAAATTGTCAAACATTTTCAAGTGAACTTTGAATTGATTGGGAGATAAGCAGATGGATATGGAAAAAGTTCTCCATTATCATTATTGCAGTTTTATCAGCATCATTTAAAATTTGATGTCATATGGTACTGTATTAATATTTATGGGCCAAAGCAGCATAGAAGCCATAATTACCAACTGCAAATGATATATCAAGTGATAAAGCCAAAAATTTCAATCTGTAAAAATTACATCAAGTGTAATATATTAAAACTGTATAAATCACAACAAGTTAAATAACCACATGCATAACTTTTTTTTAGAACTCCAGGCCTGTCCTGGCTTGAGCATCCTTGGGGTTCTATCTTCCTTAACTTGGCCTTTCCCTTACCCTTTGTTGTCAGTCCCTTCTCTTCTATTTTAATGACCCTTTGCACAAGAAACTTTTCTTAAATAAAAACTTTAAATGTTACTTAAATAAAAACTTTTATGTTTTCTTAAATAAAAACTTTAAATGTTCTGATTAAAATATCTGAATTCATAAATCGAACCAAAACATTTTCTGTGTTAACATCTTGGATTCAAGGATAGGGTAGAAAGCCTCTGGTTTTCACATCATGATTTACTAAATTCAAACACATCCCTTCTTACATCTCTAAAATAGGAAATTATCTCTTTTATTTAGGTCTTTGTTTCACTAGACTTTCACTCATTCTTCCTGCACATCCACTAGCTTTCTACCAAGCCATCCCTTTGATCTCCTATTGGTCATGTCCAAGTAGGACGGTTTCCCTTGTCCTCCATCGGAGGGTTGGCCTTGGAGGCTCTCTGGCAAGTAGCATAGTTTATTTTCATTCAACTACCATTTATTGAGGGCTTCTATATGCCAGGCAGTGTGATGAGTGCTGGCTGGGATATAAATACAGGAAAAGACACGTGTTCTTTCCTAAGGCACTTACTGTCAATGGATGAGCTTATCCTACCTGACCAACTCTTGTTTTCTGGTTCCCACAGTCCATCCAAACCAAATTTTCCTCTCTGTTGCTCTGTGTGCTCAGTTATACTTCGTTAAACCTGGAGACATTAGTTGACAGCAATGTCTGAATATCTGAATGGAGTTTCTATTATACCCCTCTGTGGTTTTCCCTGGAAATTTTCTTCTCAGAACATGCACTGCTTTCAGCAACATCCTAACTCAGCCTCCCTGGCCGGTGTGCTCCATGATGGGGTTCATTGTGCCCTGCTGGCACCCAGGTTAGATCATTCTCTTTCATGGAAGGAAGCAGATAAGAAACAGTAAGTTAACATTTTATTGGGGGAAGGTTTGCTACTTTGCTTTTCTGCCCTGAGAGCTGAAGAATTTCTGTCCTTTTAGTGGGCTGGTAGTAGTGAAGCATGAAGGTCCTGGTGTCAGGTTGCCTGGGTTCGAATGCTGACTCTGACCATCCCTAGCTATGACCTTGGGCCACTTATTTAAACTTTCTGGGCCTCACTATCCTATTCTGTTAAACTGGGTTTTAAATAGTGCCTACCTGCCAGAGTTGTTGGGAGGATTAAACGAGATCCACCATATAATGGGTTTAGAAGAACTCAGATAAAATGCTAAATACATAATCTATTATTAAAAAGGGTTCACATTCTTTCATGGCTTCAATGAAGATTGATGTGAAATTGGCTTAGGATTTGCTATGGTGCCCTCTGTCAAGATCCTCAAATAATTATAACACACAAAAAGAGTTCTAATGATTTGATCTAATATTTCCACTTGGGAAATATATCCTAAGGAAATAATCCAAGATGCAGACAAACTTAGGCACAGAAATATTCACCACATCAATTATTTAAAAGAGCATAAAACCACCTCTAGATGTATCTATCCCTTATATATTAATATATATATTGATGTACTAGTAAATACTATATTAAAATACATATTAAACATGTATATACTAACATATGTTTAATATGCAAAATATGTATCAAAGATATAAGTGTATTTAAATATATATTAAAATATATATATTAAATAGATACATTAAATATTAATACATAAATATATATTTAAGTATGTAATTAAAATTTTTTCTTGAATTGAATTTTAATGAATATTTATTATTTTATTTACTAACATACCATCAGTTACTTTTTATTTAACAGACATTCATTGAAATTGAAACTCTTCACATAAATGTTTTCTGATGAATGGAAATGCTCATAAGTGAAAAAACAGACTAGCAAATTACATACATAAGATAGGCACAACTCTGAAAAATAGAGCAAATTTCTTTGAGCAGTTAAATTTGGTGGTAAGACTATGCGTGATCTCTATATTTATCTGTATTTAAACCAATTTTTTTTTCTGCACTGAGCTTGTCAATTTATAATCTTAATGAAAAATATTTTTAAAAATTGACATGGACAACATAGTGGTTTTATAAAATACCCTTTGCAAATTGAAATCCAGTGGGAATTTTAATTTTTGTAAGTCCTTTGGGGATTCTAAAATGTTTGACGAAGGGGACTGCCTGTTTTTGATAATGTTCCTCACTTAGTAGAAGGCTTTGTACACTATGAACATTTGTTTTTGTGATTTTTGACATACCGACAGACTGGTTGACGAAATCTTTGAATGTTTAAATTTTAGTAATCAAGCAGAGCAAATGGAAAAATTATAAGCGTTCTTTATTATATATATAAGTGTTTTCCTGATTCCTTCTTTCTCTTTCTTTTATGAGGCTACTGTGTCTGATCAAAATCAGCACATTAGGTGTTGTGCATTTTTACAGACCTAGCAGCAGACGTAAGGGGACAAAGAGAGAGAAGCCTTGAAGGACTGAGGAAGGAAAATGGGAAGAAGAGGCCATCAGAAGCTATTGTAAAAGCCCTTTGAGTGATCATTGGCAGCATCCAGGACACGTGGAAGTTGTGCAATTTCCTAAGGCCACAGAACATGTCCTTGGAGAGTGAGGGGGTGGACCTTGAAAGGACAGTGGAACTTACTTGGCCTATCCCTACAACAGCTTCCTCATAATAAATTCATCGGCCTTGTCATCACCACTTGTTGAGACAAGGCTCTAAGACAGCACCTGAATATTCTGTAACAGACCCAAACTGGTAGAATCAGAAGACAGTTACAAAGCTGCAGAACCACTGCTGGCTATAATTTTACCTGGAACCCAGAGCTCTACCTTGGTTTCTCTCCTTCCTTTCAGGAGCAGAGACGCCATGTTCAGAGGACTGGTTTCCTGGGACCACCCTAACTGTGGTGTGAAACCACAGCACTTTCTCAAAGTTCCCTTGTCCATCACTCTCATTTCCTGTGCTCAAACTTCAAGCCCTCACCTAGAAGTTATGAAAAGAACTGTTGTTTAAAGAAAAACAGAACAGTAGCAGAAAACCTCCAATTTTGGCAGGAAAAAACAAAACAAGGATTTTCAGCAAAGATGGCTGAGTTCTCTAGGGATTTTGGTGTGGTTTGAATCCTTTGCCCTCTTTGTAAACATCTTTTTCTTTATTGCTTTTTGTTTATCACCATCATCATCATCATCTGCTGTCTATTGCCTTACAGTAGACAAAATGTTTTCATGTTTATTATTCTATTTAATCTTCACAAGAACCTTATAAAAATTATTATCTTTTTATAGATGAGGAAACCAAGACTCGGAGATTAAATGATTTTTCCAGCTCGTGACCAGAAAGCTGAGTACTCAAACTCTTTTTCTGACTCTTGTTCATCCATTTGATCCTAGAATTGACATGCACAAACATGTCACTTGTCCCAAAAGACAAAACCTTGGGGCTGACTTTATTCACACTCAAGTGTGTCCCAAATTATTGAAAGCTTCCTTTGGGCACCTTGGTATTCTACTTGTCGATGCTTATGACCTGCAGGAGTCTGAGTGGGATAGGATGGATTCTGACAGAGAGCTGTTGCTTGGGTTTGGGACATTATTTTAATCTATTTGCACTACGTTAAAGTGGCAGACTGTCGGCAATATTCTACCCTTAAGGCTTTCTTGATATATTCTCCATAAATACACAGTTTTTCCAATGCTTACCTTTGGTTTTAAAAAAAGAAAAAAAAATGTTATTTTAGGCCCAGAAGCAAAGACTAAGAAGGTTATGGGCAAAAAATACATTGTCACAAGTTCTTCAAATCTTACATAGACCCCGTAAATATTTCCAGTTCCCAGAGCCCATGTTGGCTCTCTTCAAAGAGCTCCAAGCCCTGTTTGTAACTCAAAAAGACCTCCTCTACCCTGATAACACCTTGGTGTCAGACTCTGAAAAAACAGAGCGGTCAAGTGTCAATATTTTGTGGAGAGGGGTCAAATTAGCATTTCCTCCTGAGAATTTTCTCTAGCTTTTCCTGTTACTGGCTCTGGCACTCAAAGAAAGCCAAGGCTGTTTATTATTCCTTAGACCTGGATGAGAAAGAACTTGCCTCTATTGCTCTCAGAGGATGGTAAAACTACTCCATGGCAAAAGTGCAGGGGGATGAAAACTCCCAACTTTGGCAGGCTCTCGTTTTTTCCTGTCTATGCTGACAAATCTTAGAAGGTTGTAAAAAAGGGTTAGTGAAATTATATCAGTTTGAGTTTCCCTGAAACACATTTTTATAGGATTTCATGTTTTTGAGTCAAATATTTGTTGAGCACCTACTCTGCATAAGGCGCTGCAGGAGGTAAAAGGATGACTTATTCAATCATATTCTTTCTTCCCTAGACATACCCCAAGAGCAAGTCATCATTCTATATGCTTCAGTGGTACCACCACTGAATTTGGTCCTAGAATTTACCAACTTTTACCTTGATCACAGCAGTCATTCCAAAAATATTTACCAAAGATCATCTAAATTCCAGGCAATGAGCTAGATCTTGAGATACAGCAGCCCCCCTATTAAGCTGTAACCTGAAGGCTAAGATTTACACAGAAAATACATGAATTAAAATGATATTGCATTGCTCTGCTGAACTAAAGGGAAGGTGGAAATTCAGGGAAAGACAGGAATGAGGAGTCCAGGTGGCAGGAAATGGTGGGCAGTCTCTTCCATCCTAAAATTAAACACCTCTCCAGGCTTTAGGTCTTTGCGTTTTGACTCATGATTTAAAGTCCTTCAAAGGAGAACCCAATTGGTTTAGTTTAAGTCATGGGCCTACCACTTGACTACAGGCTCTTGGATAGATGATCTCAGCACACACAACAATGAAGTGGGAACACACTCAAAGGGATGAGAATGTGTCATCAAATCAAGAGGAACAAATGCAGAAAATCAAAACTCAACAAACATACACCATGCATGGCAACACACAAAAACCTTTTATGTCTAGGTTCTGGAACTTAAAAGGGGAATCCTTACTTTAGGTTTTCTCCAGAAGGATTAACTCTCTTCTGCTACCTGACTCCTCGCATTTGCCCTGGTGTTCACTCAGGAGGAATCTGGAAGTGAATGCCCACAAACCCATTGCTGATGCGTGCTACTAAATTAAGCAGACTAAGAATGGGTAAGCCACAGAATTCTTAAACAATTAACGCTTTGGGTTTTGTGGTCATCTAAGGATTCATTTGCTTTTTATCTGTGTGTCTGTGCTGAATTATGTAGTTTCTCCATGTAAATTTTTTTTCCTTGTAATTCAGAAAAGTGCTTTCCCTCACCTCAGAATCCTCATTCTTTTGCACACTATCATAGCTACATCACTCAACATCTTTAAGCCTCAATTTTCCCACTTATCAAATGGGCTCTGGGCCAATCAAAGTAAAATGGTCTCTTCTGGTCTGTATACTTACACAGACATGTAAGTTCTTATTTTCTTTCCTAAACCTTAGCTTTCAGTCAGATTGCCCATGGGAAAAAAATTGAAAGTAAGTCAAGTTTAACTCTGGTGCTTAGCCTCTTTTCCTTTTGTTGTTCTGTTTTGTTTTGTTTTGTTTTTTTCCCTGTTCTTCATGCCCATTTCCACATTACCGTTTTTTCCGCTTAGCGAGCTCAAGAGTATAAGTGAACAGACACATTTCTTTAGGATAGTAAATCTTAGGATTACAGACATTACATCCTGAATCCCACCTTTTTTTTTTTTTTTTAAGATTTTATTTATTTATTCGAGAGAGAGAGAGAGACAGAGCATGAGCGGGGTCTGATGTGGGGTTCGATCCTGGGACTCAGGGATCATGGCCTTAGCCAAAGGCAGATGCTTAACCAACTGAGCCACCCAGGTGCCCCTTGAATTCCACTTTTATGCAGGTTGCTCAAATCTCACTGTTAATGTGGCCACATATTCCGGGGCCCATAACTGAGGTTTGGCTTTCAACTATGAGGAAATGGACTCTTCTACATAGGCCGTGAATCTGATGCTTTCAAGAATTGTATACCCGGCACCTTCCACGTTCTGAGGATTCAGTCACTTACTCCTCAGCAAGAAGGGGGATTCCAGAGTGCTTCATATCATGTAGTACAAACCACATCTGATTATGTGATACATCATGAATTTGACTCCCTGGGTAAATCAAGATTGCACATAGTATTACAATCATCTTTTTTTTATGACTCAGAAAATTTTCTTCCTTGTAAATTTAAATATAAGTAATTTTTAAAAATCCCTAAGTAAGTCCTGGTGGTCCCCTCCAGATCTTTTTGCTCACTTACTCTCCCATCACTTGTGTGGCTGATTAGGTTTCTCCACCTAAGACCAAGAGACTCATTTTTGGAGTGAAATCATTTTATTTGGAAAATGATTTCACTCCAAAAATGATTTCTCTGGGTATCTCTGGTGAGCAACAGAACTTCCCCAGATTGGTATTTTATAACATTTATGATGATTGATAACAAATTATGAATGTGACAGTATCTCTATCTTCACCTGGCTTCAGTGAATTAAAAAAAAAACAACTGTTGTTTAAATATTCTAGCACCCAACATCTGTATTAAATTGCTTCTGTTCATAGTTTAAGATTCTAACACACTTAGGAGGACCAAAAACAAAGCCTCTTATAAAGATTTCATAACCATGAATATTGATGAGCTAGGCTTGGGAGAAACAGTTATAATAGTTTTTGAGAAACTACTCTTTAAAAAACGTATTATGTTGGGGTGTCTGGGTGGCTCAGTCGTTGAGCGTCTGCCTTCAGCTCAGGTCATGGTCCCAGGGTCCTGGGATTGAGCCTTACATCGGGCTCCCTGCTCAGCGGGAAGCTGGCTTCTCCCTCTCCCACTCCCCCTGCTTGTGTTCCTTCTCTCGTTTGTCTCTCTCTGTCAAATAAATAAATAAAATCCTAAAAAAAAATCTTGTTATATTAAACAATAAATAAAAATAAAAATAAAAAACTCACTATATTGGAATAATTTTTAATCTTTTAAAATTTATTTTTATTTATTTTTAAGGATTTATTTATTTATTTGACAGAGAGAGAGAACAAGAGAACACAAGCAGGGGGAGCGACAGAGGAAGAGGGAGAAGCAGACTCCCTGCTAAGCAGGGAGCCCAATGGGATCTCAGGACCCTGAGATCATGACCTGAGCCAAAGACAGACCCTTAACCTACTGAGCCACCCAGGCGCCCCAATAATTTCAAATTTTAAAAAATAAAATAGAAATAGTAAAAGGAAACTGTTATCCTTTTACCCAGGTTCACTTCTTGTTATTGTCTTATCTCATTTACTCTATCATTTGTCATCCGCTTTCATTGAGTACCTACTTTTGCTGTGGTCTTTACCTGTTGACTATTTCTAACCTTGTGCAATATCATCCACATTTTAAATATAAGGGAACTAGGCTTTAAAAAATAAAGTGGACATGTTATTTTTTGCCTCTTTTCCTTAAAAGTATGTCCTAATTTTCCTTTGGAGAACTCTTATTCTCCATCCATGTAGTTCAGATGGTTGGCTCCTTCCCTGGCTCTATGGGATTCCTGTTCCAGGCTTAGCTAATGAAGGCAGGGCATCCTTTTTGCTGCAGCACCTCGTTCAGAGATGGGCATATGACCCAACTCAGATAAGTTATAACCAATTAGCATTAGCCTCAGGACATTTTTCTGGAACACATGGGAAAGCAATTCTTTTTCCCCCTTGGAGTTGTTAAGCTATAGAATGTGAATTTGGAGCTGTTAGGAAACTTTTTTTTCCTACCTCGAAGACAGATATTGTGAGACTGAGAATAAAGCCAACAGAGAGGACAGGAGGACCGACAGAGGGAGCCGTAGATTTCTGGAATCAATATTTATAAGATAACTCAGCCTTGGAAGCGAACAATATCCCTTTTTGCTCAAACCAGGTTGATTTGGGATTGTATCATGTGCAACTCAAACCATTCTGACTAATCAAGAAGCTATGCCCTTCTCCAAGATTATAAGACTATTAAAGTGTCAGGAGCTGGGATTTGAACTAAATCCTATCTTAGGTCAAATTCCTCCCTCTTTCAAGTGGAGAATCTGCCTTTCAGTTGCACACATGCAGCTTTTTAAGAAATACGATTTCAGCAAACCAGTTTGTTTTTCAAAATGTCTGGCACATATGTCCTTGCAGAATACCATGCTCACTTTAAAATTCACTTAAGAAAGAAGCAGAAATCAGAATAACTTCCTCTGTAATAGTTATAAATTAATGGAGGGGAACAGAAAAGTCATAAAAAGTAAAACAGGAGAAAAAGACAAATTGAGAAGTTCGATCATTTTAAAATGAATAAAAAAATCACTGAAAATTTTCTGTCTGAAGTGAAAAGTTAAAGGCCATATCATAGGGGCGCCTGGGTGGCTCAGTCATTGAGCGTCTGCCTTTGGCTCAGGTCATGATCCCAGGGTCCTGGGACTGAGCCCCGCTTTGGGGGGGTCCCTGCTCAGCGGGAAGCCTGCTTCTTCCTCTCCCTCTGCCTCTCCCCCTGCTTGTGCTCTCCCTCTGTCAAATAAATAAATAAAATCTTAAAAAAAATAAAGGCCATATCACACCCTCAAATCATTGCTCATTTCTGGTATTTTCCAACACTGTCTGAAGAATGGCCTCAGATCCTTTAGGTACATAACACTAGAGTTATCTTAGCTCTCTCTTTCTTGCCTCCATTGAAATGTCCCTAAATAAGTCCCAATGATTTTGTTTCTAGAATATTATTTTGTCTTTAATATCTCCATGGGCCTGGGCATTTAAAATCAAGCCAGGACTGCTGCAATAATATATTTGCTATCCTTCTGCTTTCAGGCAGGGTGACTTTGTCATCTAAGAATGTACTAAGCTAGTGTTTTTTAAGCTATGGACCTCTATCCACAAGTACATCATAGAATTAATTTAGTAGGACATGACCAGTATTTTTAAATGGAATGGAATATAATAGAATAAAAAGGAACAGAAGAGGAGTGTTGCAAGGATAGGTATAGCAGTTGAACAATTTCATATAGACAGGTATTGAATTAGAGCTAAGTAACAATGTGAATGTGTATATGTGCATCCTGAGTTGTCATATAGAATATATTTCTTTCAGTGGGTTATGAATAGAGATGTTTGAAAGCCAATGAACTAGACAGAGAAGTAATCAATCAAATAAATCAAAGAGAATATATTAGCAAAGTTTGTAGCTTGTGCAAATATTGCTATAGGAATTGTCATTACAAAATACAAATTTGCTTTTGCACAATTCTCACTAGGAAAATTACATTTGAATACAAATTTCCATAAGTTCTAAGCACTTTCACATGTGCTTCAAGGTTGGCCACCAGATGATACTTTCTGTGAAATAATCTTTATCTGTCATTACTCTTGAAGCATTGCTCCTCTCCTCTTCTCTGCCAAGCACCGACACTACTTCCCTTCAGAATCTTATTCAAAACATATCTTCTCCAAAAACAGTGGGGAGCTTTGTCCTTGGAGAAAGTTAGCTTATACCTCATTTGATCAAAATACTTTTTACTTATTACTAAAACAGAACATGCTTATTGTAGAAAATTTAGAAAATACAGAGAAAAAAAGTATAAAGAAAGAGAGAAAGGGAAAATCATCCATACTGATCTAGAAGTATCCATTGTTATCATTTTGGGTAGCGAGAAATCATCTCTAGATGGTCACAGAAAATTTTTCATTTTGAGATGTTGAAAGGGAAATCATAATAATTTCCCTCAGTTTTTCCCATTGAAAGCTTAAATAAAATATAAACAATGTGGGCACAAATCTTTGATAATTAAACAATAATTATCACTTTTGAGACTTAAGTACAAGAAGAATAGGGATTTAACCAAGATTACCTGTGATTACCTGTGATTAAAGGACATTTATAAGAATCAGTGTAACTTATAATGTTTCATTGATTGAGTTAATTTCACTCTAATTCAGAAAAGCTGATTTTTAGAGTGTCACATAATGTTTTGGCTCAGATAAAATATGATACACACAGTGGTTAAACCTGGTGACGCACTGAAAAATTTGTGAAAACAAAACATGTGGGAAATGCTAGACTAAATCCTTCAGAGAAAACCAGGATTGGACTTGTAATTCTAGTTCAAGTTTCTGTAGTTTTCCCCCCTCCTCTCCGCTAACTATCCTTCCAAATAAATTAATGATAAAGCTAGCAAGAATAACAAGAGTTTTTATTTTCTTCAATGTGGATATATTTTCATTCTCTTACTTGAAAATCATGGGAAGGAAATCTGAGGTTATGAATATTAAATTTCATGGTCTGGTTTACAGTCTCATCTCTGTGTCCTGTCTCCGCATTTTGGGCCACATTTGAGCTCCCATTCACGTCAAATGGTGCTTTGCCCTGAGGCAGGGAACTGATGGGTTTTTAGGCATAGAATGAGGGTTTGCCCCACTGGGAATAAGTAAAGGAAAAGAAAGTTAGCTTTTGTTGAAGAAAGCAAAAAAGTCTGTCTAGAAGTTGGAATAAAAACATAAAACTTTTTCAGAAATCTTTGTTATTTGTTGTAGAAACCAAGGCAATGTTTGAAGTGAACAATTTAGTACTTTTCATTCAATGCCTTCCAGAAACAGTAGTATCTATCTGTAAGCAGCAGTGTGCTGGGTTCTCTGTGGTCTTCTCTAAAAGTCTTTCTTATCACAGGTCATGAAAACTTGTGATGGGAATTTAACAAAGCACTCAGTGTTTAAGAAATGAAGATTTCACCTTAAGCTTTCCTGGTGGGGGCGGGGGGGGGGAGATTTAAAAAAAATTACTGCATACTTCAGCAAATATGACCCTTAGGGAACTGGAAAATCACCAAAGAAGTGGAAAGAAAATCATTTTACTATATCCCTCTAGGAAAGTTCTGTAAAAGATAGGGCAAAGCCAGCTTTTGACTGATTTTTCTACCCGAACTAACAAAAGCAAAAACCCAACCACATTAGATGGGCACGGAGGTTAGTATCCTATGCTTACAGTCCACATTGTTTTCCACGGACTTTGCAGGGGATACATTGCATTTCATTCCAGTAAGTCCCTGCCTGACTAGGAAAGGATGGAAGGCAGAGTCTGTTGAGCTGAACTGTTTGAATAGCTTGCAATAGGTATTAGGCACTTTAGATATGTTATTGCTTTACTCCCTACAATTCTGCTTTGAGGTCAGCACTACTATCCACAGGAAACTGATGAGAAAGGAGGTCAGAGGGTAACATAATTTGCCTAAATGAGGGTAACTTGGTTTGTCTGTGTTGGACTTGGGGTTCAAATAAGGTCTAACTCTGACAATAGTGACAAGTTCATCAGGAAACAAAAGTTATAAAGACATTCCTAAAATATTTCCTCAGAGGTTCACAATTAAAAGTGATTCACGAGGGGTGCCTGGGTGGCTCAGTCGGTGAAGCGTCTGCCTTCGGCTCAGGTCATGATTCCAGGGTCCTGGGATCGAGCCCTGCATCGGGCTCCTTGCTCAGCGGGAAGCCTGCTCTCCCTCTCCCTCTGCCTGCCTCTCTGCCTACTTGTGCTCTCTATCTTTCTGTCAAATAAATAAATAAAATCTTAAAAAAAAAAGTAATTCACGCAGTGTGTTCAGGTGGGAAGGGGATCTCTTCTTTCTGAAAGAAAGGGGGGAAGATGGGGAAAGCCAAATGTAGATGAATGCAATGAAGAATAGAGTCAACTGTGTACAACATGCCATCTACCTGGGACAGAATAAAAGCAGTGATTTGCCCCTTAATGAAGAATGGCAAGATGTAGTGTATAAATGCAATGGTATCTTGGAATAAAAAAGGAAATTTAGAAACTCAAGGGAACACAGACTGTTGATTTTTAAAAAGTCTTGGAACTCTTCATCGTAAACAGCGTTAGAACACTTTAAGTGTGTCTAACAAATCAGACCCAAATTATGATTCTAGGAATTTATTTTTGGTTAGCTGTAGGAAACGAATGCATGAAATGAGTTTTCTGAGTTCATTTACTGGTGTGCAGATGTACTCAGGTCTTACTTTTTTACAACCTCGAATATTTGCTCTGGTCTCTAAAGAACTTAGAGGAATTCATTCAGCCAGTTGGTTTATTATGGAGAGTTCCTTCTCCAAAAACACTGAAGAAACAAATTTTTCAGTCTTTGAGTGAGCTCATTATGTATGTAAATAATCAGCATTCTTTTTTTTTTTTAAGAAACATTCACCGAAAGGCAAACCTTCACTATATCTCTACATAATCAATCCAGACCACTTAGTTGAGTAAAATGTGCTCAGTTAGTTACTCCAGAGGTAGTCTCTTCCACTTGGAACAGTCTAGAAGTGAGGTTAACCAGGGTCCTTGTATTACTCATGGGCTCTGCATGTACAGTGACAAAAAGTCACAAAAAACTATTACTCTTTTTTTTTAAGGGTTCAGTACTTTTTCTTTTAAAAATTTTATTTCCTTTAAATCTACACTAGGGATCTAATTTACACAGCTGTGCTTAAACAATACACTGGTTATAAAAGTATCTCTCAAAATATGAAATGTAACACACTAAATAGCAAATTCTTAAATGTTAATCCAAGTACAATTAAACCATTCTCAATGCCACAAGTGAAAAACTGTTAGGGAAACAAAAGTTAAATCTCAAATATTAATACATTGCCTTTTTGATATTTTGTTTTGCGTTATCGGTCTTCATTTTAAAAATTCTTTTTCCAGCCACTGTCTGACTTTTTAATCACTTGACTGTTGCCCAGGAAAGGTACCAGCGGCTTGGTTCAGTGAACAGGCTGGATAGGAAAGAAACTTTGGAACTTAAATCAATCTTAGATTAATTACAATAATAGACAGGACTGGGCTGGGATTAGAGTCACTTGCTTTGGAGAAAAATTTAGGGGGGGTCATGAAAAAACTCAATAATTAGAATAATGTTTTAAAAATAAATAAAAATTAACACAAAAAATCCGTGATGAACAACATTGAAATCTTAAATAAAGATGGGCTATTGTTTGTGTTTTACCATCCTGCATTATTGTATAATGGGAACAGTTATTTCCAATCAGCCTGTAGTTCCTGTGGCCCTCATAGCGTGGAAGGTTAGAGAGGAACTTACCATGCAGGTAGCTTAAAGATCTACCAATAAATTCTAAGTTTCTGGTATCCTGCTGTGAAAAATAATAACATAACCCAAAAGAATAATAGTGATGGTGAGAATTTTAATCTCATTATCAGGCTGGTAGGCCATAGATTAGGGGATGGAAACTTTCAAGGCTCATAAGCAACAACCTTAAGTATGCATAGCCTTAGAAACAAGTCAAGGAATAATAATCTAGATCAAGTAATGTAGAATGTTTTCACATAGTGTACTTACCTTCTGGTTTTAAGAGCAGGCCGAGGAAATATGTCTAAAGGAACTCCTTGAGGATACACCATGATGGTTATTTGTTTACCGCTTGTCTCCAATATGCAACTAGCCTCTGAGAAAATGAAAGTCAACCATATGATGCTGCTTAAAACCTAATGAGATGTTATGCATAGAGTAGGTATTTAAAACTTTTAAAGTGAGATTTTGATATTGGCTATGCTTATATGCAAACCTCTTAACAGCAGTATGTTACATGGTTTTGGGTTTTGCTCAGTAGAGAAATGTATATATATTTTTTTCCCAGATCAAAATAATTTTTTTTTCCTTTTACTATGTGGTCATTAATAATCCCACTAAATTTAAAACGTATTCATCAATTCACAATGTACAATATAAATGATGAATCTCTTACTGTCATTTTCTTAAGATATCTAAAATACGAAATGAAATACTATCTTGTCTACTTGCAAAAAAAAAAAAACAAACAAACCCGAAAAACAAAACAAAACAAAATAAAAACCAAACTATAAACCTCATAAAATAGTGTTAGTTACAGAGGATAAAAATTTGGCCATGTATTATTGATCTTACAGAGGTAATCTTGAAAAGTGTAAGGCTTAGAGTGTCCTAAAACATAAAGTTATTAGAGGAACTATTTTTGGTGCCTTGAGCACAGAACAATTTGACCTGGATCTTGAAAGCCATGGAGCCTGGTTTAAAAGTGATAGGTAGTGGTGGAGCTGGTATTACTGCTGCTCTAAAGGGAAAAAGAATTTTAGTAGCATTTCGCACTTGAAGTCCATTGAAATGAAAGGAGGGTCTATGAGAGAGACTGTGAAAGCAAAGGATCAGTCACATTTTCCTTCAATCCAGCTGTCTGGCACAATAATAGGTCAAACACCTGAATGTACAGCATTTGAAAATAGAAACTTCTAGGACTTCCTGACCCTTTCCGCGTATTCACAATAGAGACGTCCATGTTGTGGTTCCATTGGAAGAGAGGCGGTCGGCATACTCGGGCCAGGGCGTTGCTTAATGAGAGGAGAGAAATCTCTGGCTTTCACATGTTTTTAAAAAAGTCTCTGAAAATACTGATGTTCAGTTTGGTTTTCAGCTGGACATTGAGAGGTTGTTAACTTCCCAGATCAGTTTGAGTCATGTTAAAAATACTCTGGTCTGTGTGGTTGGTTAACTGCAGGTGTTTGGCTGTGAAAGTTGAGGAAGTACAAACATGCAGCTAGAACATTATGGTAATGTGACTGGTTCATAATGATTTGAATGGAAGCTCAGAGAAAACATCATTTATTACTAATTTATTTCCTTTTCAGAAGTGTCCCTGTGATGCCAAACATCTGGATAAAAAGCATGAAGGCTCAGAGAATCCTTTGCAAAGATTATTTTCCTTATCCATCCAGTCATTCACTTATTCAACAAACATTATCAGGTATATATTGTAAACTCTCCAAAGAGCTTAGCCAGGGAGGAAGTTATACATACATCCTAATATTATTATAGAACTTAGAAAGAAATTGGAGAGTGCCACAAGAGAGAGGTAAATAAACTATTACCCCTGAGCAGACTACTTATATTATAGCTGGGAGGCTCAGGGACACCTTCTGGATAAGACAGCATTAAGCTGAACTTTAAACTGAATGTTTTTATTCTAATTGGAGTTAGGCTGTATAACAGACACTCTTTCGGTTGCAAAGTGTAGACAACACAACTAAAACTTGACTTAAGATCCTGGGGAAGGCAAAATCCATTAGAGCAGGATGGTTCTCATTCAAGCCACATGACTGGACTGCAGTAGGAGCATTTTCTGTAAGATTGAGAAGGGAAATGGAGTGGTGTGCTGGCTCCAGAATGTGAGGAGAGATTGGCTTTTAAGCTGGTATTTATTAAGCAATAGTCTAAGATGTGATGCTCTTAAGGCAGGTGCAGCTGCAACTGTCAGAAGAAAGAAGAAAAAGAAGTAAGGAGTAGGAAGCTATTGCAGTAGGAGCGGCAATAGAAGATAAAAAGGGCTTGGATTTTGATCATGACAATAAGGTTAGAAGGGGTGGGTGTGTATTCTAGATCTGTGTGTGTGTGTGTGTGTGTGTGTGTGTGTATTTTGTGATTTCAATCTGTCCATTTTCACATGGTCTTCTTTTTTGTGTCTCTGTGGACAATAATTTTAAGGCAAGCTGCTTGTGGACTCTCAAGGAATGAACAAACCCATCACACGAATACACTCTCTTACCCTTCTCTGTAAGTAAATCCATAAGACACACCATAATCCACTTTCAAAAAAAAAACAATTTTGGTTAAATGTTTTAATTTTTTTTTCTTGACGCATCTGACCCTTCAAAATTCAGAGAACTAACTCAATGTTTAGGAGATGTTTCTCCTCTAATCAAAAACAAAGGAGCTAGAAAAAATACAAACTTTAAGGAAAATTTAATTGTATATTTTTGGATTACCAAAAATTCCTTATGCACACACATGTTATTTTGTAAAAGCTGGAAAGAACTCTTTGAGCCTTTTGTCTTAAGAATAGGAAGTTTTATTTTGCCAAGTATAAGGGAGTGTAGATGCCAAGGGTTTCAAGTTTTACTTAAAATTAAGTTACAACTCATATTTGAGGAAACTTGTCAAAAAACTGGCAAAATGTCATCATTGGAAAACAAAAGCAGCTTATAACTGATGGATTTCTTGGTACCTAACAAAATAATCAAAAGGACAGTACAGTAAGTGCAGATGGAGACCTGGTCCTTCAAGACTGGCAGCTAAGCCATCGTGAATCTCTGAAAAAAAATCCTTGCAAATTGGGGGAAATTTTTTTTTTAAAAATATAACATTTCCTCACAACTATATAATCATAACCACATAGCTTAAATTTCTTAAGTGCCAGGTGCTTTGATAAGGGCTTTGTAAACATAATTCATGGTATTCCTTTCAACAGCAGAAGGTAGGTGTATTGTTACTTACAGTCATTTCACTGATGAGAACCCTGAGCTAGAGAGATGTTAGGTAACTTCTCCTAGTTTATACAGCCAGCAAGAAGTGGGTCTGGGAGTTGAACGTCGGGATCTGGTGAAAAGGCCAGGCTTTCTTCTAGTTATTATGATGTGTACTGCTAGAATACAAATGTCTGTTTTCTACGGAAAGAGCATGAGTACTAATGATCAGCCTACCTCTCCCTGGTGAAAAGGATTTTTGGTAGTCCCTTTGGTTCAGTGTGGAAAGTTCAGTAGATAAAGTTATGGAAATTTTCTTAATTCTAATCTATTACCTTTATGCCTGTACTACTTAATCTTTTCTACATCCCTGACTGCTTCAATTAAGCAAAAGCTAAGGATATTCTTTCCATTAAAAAAAAACACATGCACAGAAACCACTGCTTAGAGCTTCCGAAGATTTATGGGTTCCAAGTAACCTGGAAGCTTAAAGCCTCATCTTCCCCTGTAGCATCACCGTCTTAGAAAATTAAATTTTGGTTAATTACCGGGCTGGAGGAGTCCCCTGACCCTGCCACAAACTTCACTTATTAGATGTGTTACTTATTAGATCAATAAAACTGTAATGCTTAATTACTCTTGCTCTTTTCAGGAGATAAAGAGAATTCATTGACTTGAGCAGGTGTTCATGGTAGAGGGAAGATGTTTGAATTGAACTGGGTAATCTCATATGCCACTCGAAAAGTTGACCTGAATTTCAATGATGCATTAGAAATTTCACTGCATAAGTATCCGAGCCTGAGTAACCAGGAGCTCTCAAACTCCAAAGGGCATTAAATGCACGACTTGAAAAAGGTTAGATCTACCTTGTGTCAGTCAGCCCTTGCTTAGTCTAGTTCCGTCCCGGCAAGTTGCCGATGCATTCCAGCACACCCCAGAATTGAGGAGCTGTCACCTTGACAAGATATTGGTAATTTTCCTTCCTCCGTCACGCGGGGGGATAGTTAAGCCTGACTTCTCTATATAGAATTGTGACTTTCCTACATTGCTACCGTCTTTCTGACATCAGGTCTTTCTGACACGCGAAAAACCCGGCGTTGTTTCTGATTTTTCTTACCGCGTCCCAGGAGGATGACCAGCTCCTGCATCTGGCACACTTTCTTTGTTACACCCTCCACTCTTGGTCATCCCCTCATAGATGCATGACCTCTAACTAATAATGAATCCATTCTCCCCGTGACTGGGTAATTAACAGTCAGCTCTTCCTCAGTGAGAGTCTGGGGCAGGAGGAACCATTACTTTTGTCTCACCATCTCCCTCACTCCTATCGCTCTATGCCTCAGTTTCATCTTCTACAAAATTAGGACAATAATCATAGTGATCCGTAGGATTAGTAGTGGGGGCCAAAGGAGTTAATGCACATGAAAAACATAGAACAGGGCCTGGCACTATCAGAATGTTGGCAGTGGTTGTTGCTAACTGTATTGGTAGTATTTTTATTGCCCTGGCTTGAGCTCAGTCGAGGATGATGTGTGGCCAGTTTCCAGCTACAGTTAATGGTAGACTATGGTTAATTATAGCCAGTTTGAGAGGAAAACCTCAAACATATTTATTCAATAATTCTTGTGATATTCATGATGTGCCAGGCGCTGTGTTATCTGATGACAACTCCCGTGACCTAATAAAGTCAGTGTCACAAAGATATATCCAGAATGTAATGTAACGCGCACCTAGCAACTTGGTCAGTGGAGTGAATGGTCTTTTCTTGTCTACCATGCCTGAAGCAAAGGCCCTTTCCCCAACAGAGCTCCTGCCCTTGTACCTGACAACACTTACTCTTCGTTCTCTTCTCCGCTCTTCTTTCTCGTCTGGGCTTCCCATGGACAACCACAGTGTCTCGCTTGTTTGGAGCCCTTTAATCATTTCTCAGACATGGTGAACAGTGATGCTTTGCTCCTCTGACCTTATTTATCACAGTTCTTGACTCTCCTATTGGTTCTATAAGTTGATTCAGTCTAATGGATTTGTTTGGTGTCTAAGTTGTGTTGGGTATTGAGGTAAAAAGGTGAATATTAAGCTGTTTTTTTTCCTTTGAGGAGCATTATAATTCCATTTGGAGGAGATAGACCCCAAAGCAGGGCATCTCGCTATGTTACGGGGAGTCTGAGTCCACAGGGTACCATGGCACCCAGCGATGTTACAGCTTTCTCTGCACCGCCCGCCCCTCCCCCCCGTTTCTCATTACAGCACGTACCACCCATTATGTGAAAACATGGTGTTCCTGACTCACAGTCTGTAGGAGTTGTACTCTGCATTTTATATTCTGGTTTTTCCAGTACTGGTAATGGGGTTGTACTGAATCATTTATTTACACTTTCTTGGCCAGTTTATTTTGACATATGACATGTATTTACTGATGGAGAAAACACATGTAGTTTGTGAATGTGGTGCAATGTTTTTCCTTTGGAAATAGAAACCAGAGAGACGTCATCTAAGTTTTACCAGCTAAATAGATTCCTTGATGTCCTTCAATGGGTCCCGAGTAGTTCTGCATTATCTGCATTATCCCTTCTGTGTGTACACATGTGTACACATACATGTTGTGAAGGATGGGAAGAATATGTTAACATCTACACAATGTACCTATTTGAATAGTATTTGGGGCAAAGGAAAACAAGAGGCACATCGCTAATTTGGACCCTTTTCCATGTTTATTGCCACATTTATTTCTCTGGACTAAGCATCTATATTTTCATTACCCCTTAGTGTTTGCTATAAAATAATTTCTTGTTTCGTGCATTTTTAAATCAATCTGGATCTAGGTTCAGTCAATATTTCATATAGTGCAGGAATTGCTTTCACTTTATTGATTTTGCACTGCTCACCTAGTTCTGGAATAACTTTGATTTCCTTATCCTTACTGTGCCTGCAATTCTGGCTGAGCAAGCAGCCCCGCCACCAGGCTGGAGTCTCCTCACAGTGCTCTTGATAGGTCCTTCGCCTTTCCTCAGGGGTAATTTTCCTTCCTCCATCACATGGGGGGATAGTTAAGCCTGACTGTTCACACTGTTTATTCTGTCTGGAATATCCTCTCTTCCCTCTCTGCCTAGAAAACTTCTCATCTTTCAAGGACCATCTCATATTTTGCCCACTTGAGATGCCTTCTCCACCCTTCCCACACAGTGTGGGGGTTCCTGCCTGGGTTTCCACTGCACTCTGTACCAACCTTGGGTGTGTGCAACCGCCATAACTCAGTACTTTAATGACTCATTTCTGTTTATTTTCTTTTTTAAATCAACAAAAGTTGAACTCCATTTGGATAGGAAACTTCAAGTCATCCAACATTTTCCTATTACCCAACACAGTGCCTGCCATATACAAGACTCTCAGCTATGAACCAAATGAGTAAACTTTATAGTAATATTTAAAGAAATATCAAGAAGAGTAATATGTGGCTCTTTTCTCATAACCATCCTCAACTGTGTCGATCACTGATTAGTCCTTCTTCAGGCTCCCTCGTTCTTCTTTAATATTGATCTCCATCTTTCTTTCATGTATTTGCTTTTAGTACTGCAAAGCATTAGCACTTGATGTGTTTATAGTTGCCTGGCAGTTTGATGTATTAATATTTTAAGCACTTTTGGGTTTAATAGCCTCTCTTTCTCTAAACTAGATGCATCCGTGAGATAAAGCTGAATGCCTTCTCTGTGCTCCTGTCTCTAAAATGCTCTAGCTGTTCAATCCTTCTTGGAACTATTTTAAAGGCAGAAGTGGCTTTTTGTTATTCTGTCTATTAATCTAAGGGATGATTTTGAATCATGTTTTCCTGCCTTAGTGGTTCCACATCTTCATTTTTTGTGACTAAAATTCATGAATAAAGATCAGGACACCTAATTTTTCTCAATCATCATAAACTGTCATGATCCTCTTTTTCCAGTCAGAGCAAGACTTTTCTCCCAAGTTGTGATTATTCTCACTCTACCAACTCCTCCCTCATGATGGAAGAACCTTCTATACATTGAAGGGGCTTCATGTATTCTGTTATTATTTTTATAGATCTTGTCAGACACCTGCTCTTTGTTCACAAAGAAGCTCTGAATGTAATGGGGGTGGAAAATGACCCTTTAAACAAAAACAGAACCAAACTTTTTTTACATATGCTGATAGAGACTGTAGTATCAAAAAAGATTTCCTTTTGTGATAAATCAAACTCTAATTCATTAATTTTTAAAATTATTCCTTCCTGCTCTGGACATGAATTTCTAAAGAGTGTGTGTGTGTGTGTGTGTGTATACATTAATTATTGACAGAGTGGGGAGTAGAACAAATCATGGCAAAAATTCCTTTTAATAATAATTTATAAACTAGAATTGAAATAAAAATTTGGAAGAAAAATAAAAAATAATTTATAAATCCATGTCTCCTTCCTTTTCCTAATCCTGTTCCCTTGTTATTTTAATGGTTTCTACCTTTACTACTAATGCATGAATGTGCCTTTGCTAAATCATCTTTTCACTTGAAAAATAAAAGCTGTGAAATAAAAACACAATTTCAAGTTAATAAGCTAATATTTATTGAACACTTATGTAACAGGCACTCTAGTAGGGATTTTCTCATTTTGGTCATGAATTATAATCAAAATGGTAACACTAAATGAAATACTTAAAAGGAAAGTAGAAGTAATACCTTTACAATCCATAGCCATACCCTGATAATTTCTTTTGTCCTTATGTAAGCCCAACCTTCAGTCTGTATTTGATTTTTGATCATCACAGACAAATTAATCTCCTTCTCTTTTCTTGCCTTCACTTTAGACACAGACCATTAAAGAAATATTTAGTTTTCTGGGATACCATGCCAATCAGAGATTCTTAGTGTATCAGTACCCTATATACACTCAGGGAGGTTGTGAATAGTTGAAAGAAGGGCTCATTTACTCACCGTACTTGTTAACTATTTTAATCCTGAAAATGGGCAGTATTTTTTTTATTTTGAGTTTTTTAAATTTTCAGTATAGCTAACATAGTGTTGTATACTAGTTTCAGGTATATATTATAGTGATTCAACAATTATACATACTTCTCAGTGCTCATCATGATAAGTGTACTCTTAATCAATTCAACTATGTTACCTATCCTCCCACCCGTTTCCCCTATGGTAACCACCAATTTGTCCACTATCGTTAAGAGTCTGTTTTTTTAAAATTATAATTTGTCTCTTTTTTCCTTGTTCGTGTGTTTTGTTTCTTAAATTCCACACATATATGAAATCATATGGTATTTGTCTTTCTCTGACTGATTTTACTTAGCATTATACCTTCTAGATCTATCCATGTTGCTGCAAATGGCAAGATTTTCTTTTTTATGGCTGAGTAACATTCCATTTTGTATAAATACCACTTCTTTATCCATTCATCTATCGATGGGACACTGGGGTTGCTTCCATGCTTTGGCTATTGTGAATAATGCTACAGTAAACATACTTATATCTTTTTGAATTAGTATTTTTGTATTCTTTGGGTAAATACCAGTAGTGGAATTACTGGATCACAGGGTAATTCTTTTTTAATTTTTTGAGGAAACTCCACACCGTTTTCCATAGTAGCTGTACCAGTTTGCATTCCCACCAACAGTTCATGAGGATTCCTTTTTCTCCACATCCTTACCAGCACTTACTGTTTCTTGTATTTTTTATTTTAGTCATTCTGACAGATGTGAGGTGATACCTCATTGTAGATTTTATTCACATTTCCCTGATGATGGGTGATGTTGAGTACATTTTCATGTGTCAAAACAGGCAGTATTAAATTAGTACTTTGCTATTTCAGTCAGTCTAATGTAGCAAGTTCATTATTTTTAAGTTTTTGGTGGTAAACAATAGCAAAAGAAGAAATAAAGAGAGGCAAAAATGTCTCCTATCAAGGAATTTGAGAAACTGAAGTGATCTGACACTTCTGAGGCAAAGTGATTTTACATAGTTAGAAGTGAAACCCAGGAAGATGCAATATCCTGCCAAAAGTCGCAGAACCAGTTAGCAATGGGTGAGGCTGAAACCCACGTCTTCTGTCTCCTGTGCAACTCTCTCTTGACCACATAGAATATCTTTTTCTAGAATTTCTCCTTTTCCTTTTGATTTCCTTATGCCAATTATTTTATTTTATTTTTGTAACAACATGATACATTTTATTATTTTTTTCTTCTACTTCAAGTTTGTCTTGTTGGTTTCTCAAACCCTCTTGCCTTTTTCCTTCTCTTGGTTTATAAAAGGTTTTATTTTCCCTTCAGAATTTCTTGGCTTTTACTATTTTACTGACTTTGAATTACCTCATTTTTTTCTATTTTCACTCAGAGACTCTGAGAAGGGGTTAGAAATTTTGAGATGTTGAATGTCAGTTGCCCAAATCAAATTCAGCCAAAATAACAACAACCAAAAGCCAATAATGAAGAAAAATGCTGTTTAGCCAAGTATGTTCATCTTAGGTTTGTATTTGCTATTTTTTTTTAGTGGTACAGCTGTTGCAGCTGAATCCTGTATGTTGAAATTTGGATGGTTTTCATTTTGGAAGATAGTGATAAATCTGAGAGTAGAATAGTTATTCCAATAAAAATGTTTTTAAAAAGTATTATTTACATAGGAGAGAAGATAAATATAATATTATTGGTATTTATTGCTTTTAATTCACAATTTAGCAGTTAATTACCACACAATCTTGTATTTATTCCCTGGCTATTTTATGTTGGTTCTGTGTTTTGTAAGTAGAGTGTCGTAAGACACTACTGTGCCCAGTTTATATGTTAATTTTAAGTTTTAAATGTACTGGTATTGTGTATGTGCTTTAAAAAAAAAAAGACATGCATCTGCTCAAATGAACTCCATTTTCTGTCTTGTCTCAATCACTTGTCAGGATCAAGTTCAAATACAAGGACAGAGGCTGACCCATATACCCCTTTGACTGAAGAAGTAGAAAGTGTTTCTTCACACAAGAGCTGAGAAATGGTAAGATTCCCTTTATCGTTCTCTGATTTCCCCATGGTGATCTCTTCTGACCTTCACCAGTGAGGCCCACGATGTAACAGAAAGGTAGAGAGACGAGAAGGATAAAGGAAGGTTTGGGGGAGACTTGTTATGAGCACGGGCACCTCGGCGTTTTAGTACCTATCCCCATCACCATTAAAATGCAATGGTTTCTTCAAGCTGCCTTGGGAAAATTTCAAAAACACAAAAACATTTGAAAGGCATTTAAAAGCCCTTCAGCTGTGTATGCATGCATGTGTATTGAATTATTTTGTTTGGCCCAAAGAGGATTAAAGAAACCAAGGGAATGTTCACTCATCCTATTCAACTTTGCCATTTTGCAGCAAAGTGTCATTTCTGATCATGGTTTGGTTAAACTTGTGCACAGAGCACATAATTGTTGTCCAGGTTGATCTGAACAACACTTCCCCACATTTCTGGCAGGAGTTATGAGCAGAACACAACATCCATCAGAAATTAGACTTGGCCCACAACATGCTCAGTGCACAAAGGAATCCAGGCAGTGGGTTTAGTAAAAATGAGGAAGTGGCTCTAAAAGAAATGTCACATATTCACCTCTCTTTTGTATTCCTTTCAATGGCGATGTTTACAGGAATTTTTTTGTTTCCTATCCACCTGCCTTTAATAATGTCTTCTCCCCTCTTAATTGTTTATTCAAAACTGAGTTAAAGTTTGTATTTAACTGAGTTAAAGAATGAGTATTGAAGCATCCATAGGACCTAGCTGGGAAAATGGATTTTAAAATGATTAAGTAAATAAAGAACAGTACATTACCTACTACTCCAGTCCACATTGGTTTCTCCCTGCCTTGTCCTCTGTAATATTTTAATCTGTCCCACTATATCAGTCCTGATTGTCTGCTCTGTTGTATTTATGCCAGCTCAAAAGAGAAAATAGTATATAATCCAATAAGGTAGTGTTCATGGTTATGCTTTGTAAACTATCAAGTATTGTGTAGTGTATTTAAACTTATTTCATATGTTACTTCCGGTTCTCATTTTATGTCATAATTACTTTAAAAATCCTCTCTTATCTAGCACTATGCTGGACAAAAGGAGGGTCTATATTATTGATTCACTTAATAATCATTAATTATAATTTTTGAAAATTATTCTCAACCATTGAAAAGCATACTGACCGAAGGCCAATATTCTTCAAAGATGACTCCATTCAAGCCAGATATCGCTTCTGAAACATTCAGTTTGAAAGGTAAGAGTTCAGTTTCCTTTATTCTTCAATACACGTTTCTTTACCTCTTTGAATAAATCAGTTAGATTTTATTCCATTTGAAAATGATGATTATTTCTACATTGGTACATAGGTTCTAGAGGCACCAAAAGACTTTAATTAAAAAAAAGCAATTAAAAAATTGATTCTAATGACTAATAATAATCCCTGAACAGTGATCTCCTTGAAGGCAGAGACTCTTGGATATTATTTTTGAATGGTTTTTAGCACATAGCAAATGATGTTATAGAGGCTTAATTAAGGTATGTTGAATAAGTGAATAGAGGTCTGATAGTAGGGGAGTACATCTGTGACCAGCAGACATTGGCTGTAACTATTGCTACCGGAGGAGGATTAACAGCATGAAAGGTATCTCAACATCAAATGAAAAATAGCATGAAATGTCTTTTAATTTAGGAGTCAGATGCCTGGGCTAATCACTGAGCATGAATTTGTCTATAATAAAAGGACACTTCCTATGAAAATGATTTGTTAACATTCACTTCATGATGGAGGTTTTATCGCACGATACCTAGGTTTGTTCTGATAAGGATATCCATTTGGAATTGCTACCTTATCTATATGTTATCTTAATAATGGAAATGTGTCTAAATTAATTGGGGAAGATAAAGCACACACAAAGTAGAGAATGAAGAAACATCAGTGATGGCAGGAAAAATCTGTAACTCGAGATAAAGGATTTCTTGATATTAAATCCAATAAAAAAGACTTAAAAGGAAATACACTATTGTGCAACACTCCATCAGTTATCTTTCTGTCTCCTCTGCTAAATCCAGCTCCTCTTCCTCCTCTGTAACTGTCTCCCAAGGTTTCTACTCCTCCCTCAATGTACTCTATTTATCCCATTTCTCACTGAAGCTGCCATGGGAGTTTGAGTGCAAGGCCGTGTTTGCAGCTCTATGCAGGAGGTTTCTGTTTTAACATCCTATTTTCATTTCAAATTTAAGAACAGAAAATCTGAACCCACTCACTTTAAAATAACTCTTTTACCTAACTTCCTTATTTTCTTCTTCATTTAGTCACCTATTAGGGGAACTTGATCTTGCTCTTCTTCTTTTATTTGCTGTAGCCAAATTCTCTCTGAAACAGGTATTTTTTTGAACATGTATGGGAAATTTGTAGGCAAAGGGTACATTTACAGGAGTTTTCTTCCCTCATACCAGTGAAGCTAACCCAAAGAACTAAAAAAAAAAAAAAAAAAAAAGGAGCAACAAAAATGATCTATATTGACCTTTATAAAGGTCTTAACCTCATACTACAAATCCAACAATTATTATCAAGACACAAGTTCAATCTAATGTATAGTTTCACAACAGAGTGCAGCAAGTGTTGCAGAAATTAAGGTGTTACAGAAATAAGCCAGCAAACAAATATGAAAGCCCCCAATAATATCCTCCAGCTAGAGAGGAGAAGAAACTGTGGAAATGAACAGAATTATTTTGTCTTGAGCCAATTCTTCAATTGCAGCTCAGCCAGAATTGAAGAAAAATCTCTAAGCTAAGCAGCTTCTTACTTGGGTCGACTAAGATTTAGAAGCAGGTCTATTGTGAAACAAACTTCAGACAACAAATGACCAAATACTCAAGGACCTAAAGTCAGAAGCATAAAGTGTCAGTCTGGTTGACTTTTCATCACACCGGTTGACTGAACACACTGAAGCAGGAGAACAAACCATTTCCCAGCAACACTGTATGTGCTGTTGTGGTACCAGTTGGGCCCTCAACCAGGCTTACTGGATGTGGAGCCTGAGTTCCAACAATTTTGAAAGAAACAGCAGCTTCTGTCTGAGTCCAGCAGGAGAAATCTCTTCTGCCCAAGTCCCTACCTCCCTTCCTTTAGTCCTCAGGAAAATGAATGCACATAGGCCAGTAACACTCAGACCTCCATGTTGTTCATGAAGAGGAAGGTCTGAAGAGAGTCAAGGAGATGTCTCCCACACTATTTTAGGGAAAAGAGCAGAACATGTAGATCTTCCCCCAGTCAAAGGTAAGGAAATTGTATGAGAGAAAGTATCATGTTGGTTTTGTTCATTATTCTTGGTCAATACCTCTAGCAGTACGTGCTATAGAAGGGGCTCAATTAGAATTTGAGAAAAAAATTATTATTGCAGAAGGTAGGAGTCTGGACATTGAAGTCAGAGATGGTTAAGAGTCTGAGATTGGCAACTTTTTAGCTTTGTGTCTCTGAACAAGTTATATAATGCTTTGTATCCTTATAGATAAACTTCAGGTAAGAGTAACACCTATATCACTGTGGGGATTAAAAGACATAATATATTTAAGGTGTTGGGCACATGACTCTGCTGCGTATTCTCCCTTTGGTCCCCCAGTGTGGTTCTCTAGTAACACTATTTTCTCCTCTTACCTCTTCAGGCCTATGGAGTAGTAAGATTTCCCCACTGTTGTTGGTCTCTGTCAGGTCTACTTACATGAACATTTCTTCAATCTTCTGAATTGGATTTAATATCCTGATAGTATTTTGAGGGCTACAGGGCCTAGAAAAGAGCAATAATGAGAAAGGATGAGCTTCAGGTGGTGGTGTTAGAAGAAGTAGTTTTGGCAATGGTCATGGCAGTGGTAAGCGGTATAGTGCTAACCGGCACTGTTACTGCTGAGGGCAGAGAGACTGAAAGTATGACAGGAACTCTCTTAGAGGAAAAAAAAAAAAGTGCCTAAAATCAATATAGTATTCCCTAAGATGAGAGACATCTTTAGACAATAACAGTTTTGCATCATCAAGAAAATTAAAAGGGTGCCTGGGTGGCTCAGTTGGTTAAGCATCTGACTCTTGATTTCAGTTCCAGTCATGATCTCAGGGTCATGGGATCGAGCCCCATTTTGGGCTCCACACTGGGCATGGAGCCTGCCGAAGATTCTCTCTCCCTCTCCTGCTGCCCCTCCCCCATCTCTCTTAAAAAAAAGAAAGAAAATGTGGTATTTTTTGATACAAACTATAAAAAATCTTGATATAAAGTGATTAATTGATATATTAACAAAAATAACAGTACTAAGAATGCAGAAAATCAATATTGTTACAAAATATGAGAATAAATTTTAAACCAGAATGCATATTAGCAATCTAAAACATAGAATCAGAAAAAACCTGAGAACTTAATCTTAAAAATTCCAAGGAAAAATTTTTTTAATGAGAATTGGAAAATAGATACTAGAATTGGAGCGTCTGGGTGGCTCAGTCAGTTAAGCGTCTGACTCTTGACATCTGCTTGGGTCATGATCTCAGACCCAAGAGATCTAGCCTCTTGTCAGGCTTCCCGCTCAGCGGGGAGTCTGCTTCTCTCCCTCTCCCTCTGTCCCTCCCCCTGCTCACTTTGTCTCTCTCTAAAATAAATAAATAAATCTTTAAAAAAAATTTTAAAAGATACTAGAATCCAATATATGGATAGTTGATTTTCTGAAAAACAGAACAAAGTATTTAAAGAAATATTAGAATAAAAATACTTTAATGAAATGGCATGATCCTATAATTCAGAAGTCTCATTGCCCATGGAAGAGAGAGAGAAAGAGAAGAAATAGAGGCAGAGACAAAAAGGGAGATAGAAAAAGAGGGAGAGGTTATCCTGGTAAATTATTGATCTTCGTTATTTAAAAAGATTATTCATTATGCAGGTAAACAAATAAGTTTACATCAGACTTCTCGTTAGCAATTTTAAATAAAAGAAAGCAACAGAACATTGTTATTAACAAGTATTGAATATAAAATTGTGAACCAAGAATTAAATATTTAATCAAGTTTTTCATATGTCAAAGCTTAGGAAAATAGACTCAAATAATAATTCAAAAAGCCCATATGTTTCTGGTCTAAAAAAATTCATTTGAGGGTGTATTCTAGCCACACACACACAAAATGCATTAAAATAAGGAATTCACAAATGGGCAAGCTAAGGGACCAAGCAAATGACTACTGGTGAGTGCAAGGCAATAAAATTGCTTTAATTTCTTTATCTTTCATGGTAAAAACCAATAAATGTATCATTACTCTCAAGTTTATAAATGGAGAGATGTACTTAAGTTTGTAAAGGCAACCGCTAATGGAAAATGTTAGAGTCAGTGTCTTGCAGATGACTAGGGTAATGTGTGTGGATTTGGGGTAGTGGTTGAGGATGTCAATGACACAGCCACAGGGGTATAGAAAAACAAAACACAGATTATAGAGCAAACTATAGAAAACAAAAAAAAAAACAAAAAGTAAGGTGATGGAAAACCAAATAGGACTGTTTAGTAATAATTACAAATGAAATAGTCTTTAATGAGGTAATGATTCTTATTCAAAGAATAAAAATGACGTGCAATCCACAAAGAAGATAACTGAAAATAAGTGTTTCAGAAAGTTTGAAAATAAAAAAATGGTCCAGAGAAAATTAAACAAGACACTAGTAGGAAGAACGTTAAATTCAACAACTTGCTTATGGTGTGCCTTGACCTAGTTTTCTTCATGGTTCTTCTTCCTGGGGTCCACTGAGCTTCTTGAATCTTGGGTTTGTGGTTTTCATCAAATCTGGAACTATTTTGGCCATTATTTCATCAAATATCTTATTCTCCTCCCCCCCCCCCTTTTTCCCCAGGACTAAAACTATGCATGCGTTAGGCTGTATACACAATTAACTGAAGTTCTAACTTTTGTTGTCTTTTTTCCCCTCCATTTCATTCTGGTAGTTTCTATCACTTTGTCTGCAAATTCCCCCATCTTTCCTCCACAGCAGCATCTAATCTAGAATTACAGTATCATTTTTCATCTCTAGAATTTTGATTTGGATATTTTTTTTCACATCCTTCATTCTTGTCATCATGTTCATGTTTTCCTCTACCTTCCTGAATACATGGGAAATTAAAAAAAATGTTTTAATGCTTTTATTTAATTTTATTATCTATGTTATTTTAGGGTCTGTTCTATTGACTTTCCCCTTCCTAATTATGGAGCATGTTTTCTTGCCTCTTTGCGTTCATCTTAAGTTTTGACTGGATACTGGATATTGTTTCCTTTTTGTCTCCTGTGCTGAATCTGTCTGTTTTTGGGGGGTGGGAGCTTTTGTTCTGGGGCTCAGTAAGTTACTTGGAAACCATGGATCCTTTCCTATCTTACTTTTAAGGTTTGTCGGAGCAGGTCCTGGACAGCCTTCAGTCTAGGACTGATTTGGCCCCACCACTGAGGCAATGCTTTCATGAGGACTGACAAATGCTCTGTGTATGAGGGGGCCTTTCCACTTGGCTGGTGGGAGCACAGACTATATTTGGCCCTGTTTGAGCTCTGGGGATTGTTCTGCTTATTCCTTTCCAGTGGTGCTTTCCTAAGTCTTGGGCTGTTTTCTTATGCCCAGGTGCATATCAACACAGAGCCAAAAACTTGAGGGGACCCTTCAGCAAATCTCCCAGACCCTTTCTGTGCATCTTTCTCCTTCCTGAATATAGGTCGTGAAAATCCTCTTCATCCTGGATTTCATAAACTGCAAACTCTGTTTTCTCAACTCAGCAAGACTGCTGGGCTCTGGGTTTGTCTTCTTTCTGGAATTGTCCAGAAACTTGCTATAAGCTGGAGTGCTCATAGGTCTAAATTCATTTGTTTTCCTTCTCTTACAAATCACTATCCTGTGTTGTTTGTTGTTCAGTGTCTGGAAACTATCGCTTCACATATTTTTGTATGGTTTTCTATTTGAACAATGTGGGAGGTCAGTCGTCATCCCTGTTATTCCATTATGTACAGAAAAGGATGTCCTCATGCTAAATTCAGACAAACTTGAAAGACAAAAGGCATTTAAATGGACAGTCATTTTTATTATCATTATAATCTATATGAAAGTATATTTGTCTTATGCTTTTTGCACAGAATTAATTCTTTCAGGGCGCCTGGGTGGCTCAGCCAGTTAAGCGTCTGCTTTTGGCTCAGGTCATGATCCCGGGTCCTGGGATCGAGCCCCGCATCGGGCTCCCTGCTTCTCCCTTTCCCTCTGCCGCTTTTTCTCTCTCAAATAAATAAATATAATCTTTTTTAAAAAAGAATTAATTCTTTCATCCATTCCACAAATTTTGACTATCTACCACGTGCCAACACTTTTCTGTTACTGGGCAATTTAAAAAGAGAGCCAATGTTCCTGCTCTCAAAAAGCTTCTAATGGAATGCAGAAAGATATTAATAAATAAACACCCCCAGATAAAATGATCAATATTGAGTGTTGTAGAGAGAAGTAAAATAGGGTAATACAATCTCAAGTATCTATCAGCTCAGAGATTTCTGAGACATTGCTAATTTCGGCTAAGATCTGAATAACAAGAAGGGAAGTGCCATGCACAAAACAGGACGAGGAACATTCTGGAAAGTGGAATAGTTAGTATACGCATTCCAATATGTGAGTGAGCTGGTCTTGTCTGAGGAAGAGACAGAAGGCCATTGCGGCTGAATGGTGCTGGGACAGGTCATGGAGAGAAAGTCTCAGGCCAAATCTATATACTTTGTGAGTAGAGTCAAAATGTGGATTGACTTTAAGTAGAATTTGGATGGAAAGCTGGTGGGAGGTTTTAAAAAGAGGAACAAGGAATTTCATTCTGACTTCCACGTGAGATTCAAGAATGGAATCAGATTACCTGAGGGCTGATTTCAGTAAGCCATGTGGGAGATAACTGGCTTGGACTAAAATAGTGTTAGTAGGGACAGTGGGAAGTGGATGGATTTGAAATTTGTATGGAGGTAGACTTAGTAAGACTGACTATTGAATTGGATAAGGAAACTTTTAATTTTTGCTTTGAGTAACTAGGTAAAGAGGAGAATGGAAGAAAATCTAATTGGGGGGTATAAAATAAAAAATAAGAACATAAAAAATGAGAAACACAAATACACACCAAAAGAAGAACTTTAAAACACTTCAGTTTTTCACTGATCAAGGGAAAAAAAAGTAAAAATATAAAAAACACCAGGTTCTGAGTAATATAAATATGTATCTAACTTTATACCATTTCAAAAGACAATATATCTTCTTTTCAAAGGCTTGTGAGACATTTATGTAAATTATCTATACATTAGTTAGGAAAGGAAATGTCAACAAATTCTAACATATGGACATAGTAGAGATCAATTTTATTATAGTACAGTAAAATTTGAAATAAACCAAGAAATTAAAATGAATACTCAAACACTTGGAGATTTAAGAAGTATTTTCTAAATAATTCTTGGGTCAAAAAGGAGTACAAAACCACAGTGTAAAAAGAAAAAATATTGTTAAAAATCTAAAATAATGCATATATTGAATCCAAAGATGTGCTCGGGAAAACCCATAGCCTTAAACTCTTCATTATTAAATAAGAAAAAATAAATCAGTACTCAGCCCCAAAATAGAAAATGGTCAACAAAATAGATACAAGAAAAACACTATAGGGAAGTAACCATACCAAAAAGGAGGGCTAAAAATGAAAGTTATAAATCCAAGAGTAGTTTATTAGAAATGCTAAAAAATACATAAATTATGAGCTAAAATAAAAATAAGAAAAAGTCATATCATATTAGAAAAGATATTAACAAATGAAAACATACCCTATACCCAACAGTATAATAAGTGAGAAAAGCTGGTCTAAACATACAAATTTCTAAGATATGTAACTTGAGTCAAGAAAAAAAAAGAAAAGGAGGAAGTTATAGAATAACTTTCCTTAACATCTCCAAGCCACAGATAACTTCTAGGTGATTTAAACTGTTCCAGAGCATAAGGAAAGAAAGCAATCTCCATAATGTTTTAAATGAATTCGGCAAAACTAAAAAACAATATTTTTCAATGAGAACAGAAAAGAATAAAATTTCAATCCAGTCCCACTTATAAATATTCATGTAAGTATCCTAAATTAAATGTTAGCAATGAGAATCCAGGAAAACATGGAAAGTCTCATAAATTTATGATCATAAAGATTCCTTCCAAGAATGCTAGGTGATTTATTATTAGACAATGTATTGCTATAAAAGACCATGATTATAATGAGCACAGGGGGAAATATTATTGTTCCCAGTGATTCCCCAAGGAGTATTTGGTAAAACTCACTACTTGTTTCTGATTTTTTTTTTAAAAAGGATTCTATGGGTCGTACGTCACACCACACATTCATGGTGTATATTTTATACATAAAACTAAAAGTCATGAAATAAACCCATGAATAAGCCCATCTGTATGAGAATTTAGTGTGATAAATAGGACATCTGCAGTCAGGTGGAGGGAAGGGAGGATTAATTATGCAAAAAAGGTGGTGAAATGGTAATTGAGGAGCCAGTTAGAAAAATAAAACATCCTCAACCAATTCTAGGCTGATCCAACATTTGTAGAAAATTAAATCCAAAATTATTAGATAATGCATAAGTCAAAAATTGTATATTTGTTGAGGAAGTTCCTTCCAAGCTTCCAAGCATATTGCGTGCACTTGAGCATGAGGGAGAGAGTGAGGGAAACAGAGAGAGACAGAGAGACAGAGAGACAGAGATAGAAAAAAAGAAAAAGAAGAAAAACATAAAAGCAAGGATGAATAGATCTTGACAAAATAAGAATAAGGAACTTCTGACCTGCAGAAATACATGAGTTTGAAAATAACCTCAGGAGCCAGGAAAAATATTTGCAACATATATAATAGATGAAGAGTTAATTTCTCTAATTTTAATAAATAGATTAACAATAAATTTAAGAATACACACACCATGATAGGAAAAAGGGAAAATGAACTGAAAGGCATTCAGAAAGGAAAACTGTAAATGACTAACGAACATTTGAAAGGATATTCCACCCTATCAGTAATCAAAGAAATGAAACTAGCAATGAGAATTTTGAAGAGTAAAACACATAACAAAACTCAGTATTTTGGAAACCTGGTGACATTTTTAGTTGAAATACACATCTGAGCAACTTTTCTAACAGGGTTTAAAATATTTCTCAAATGTAAAACCCATCTTTTTTAGTCTGGTGATCCAACCACTATACGTAAAACCAAGAAAGGAATCCTGCAGGTACGTCAACTCTCATAAAAGGGGAGGACGTGTGGTTTTACTTTGGTGTGCTCTGTCAGTTTTGACATCAGTATCCTGATATCTTCAACCAAAGAATTCCGATTTCCTTCTTCCTTTATGTTCTGAAACATTTCAGTAAAAAAGTAGAAACAACTGAAATATTTTATCAAGAAAAGCCAATGAAATAGGTGCAGGACTATAAATGGAATGGGTGAAGTCAGTGAAGGGGATTAAGAGTACACTGTGACAAGCACTGAGTAATGTGTAGAAATGTTGAATTACCATACTGTACACCTGAAACTAATATAACACTGTTAATTATACTTTAATTAAAAAAAGAGAGATCATTACATTGTTAAGATCAATGATGTAAAACTTTACTGACATTGTTAAATTTTAAAAAAGCAGGTTAGAAAAACAGTATGTACAGTGCATTTACATAAAATTGCGAGTGTATATATATATATATATATATATATATATATATGAAAAGGAAAATGTCAGGAAACAGGTTCATCTAATAATTTGTGGGGTTTTCGCCCTGAACTGTGGAATTTGGAGTGATTTTCATTTTTTCTTTGAATTGTTATTTTTTTTTTACAAATACTATATGTTAGTTTTATAATTACTAACATTGTGAAATATCTAAATTTAGGGTAAAAGAGGTATGTCTATATAACTTAATTTTAAAGTGGAACAGAAAGAAAATAATTATGGAAAAGGCCTTCATATCGAGAAATTAGCAGGTCACCAAAGCCTACAATCATTTCAGAATGGAGAGAAGCTAGAGTTCAGAATTTTTTTTAGACTGTATTAATTTATTTGAGAGAGAGAGAGCATGAGCAGGGGGAGGGGAAGAGAGAGAGGGAGAGGCAGAACGAGACTCCCCGCTGAGTGGGGATTCAGGATGTGGGGCTCGATCCCAGAACCCTGGGATTGTGACCTGAGCCAAAGGCAGACGCTTAACCTGGGATCATGACCTGAGCCAAAGGCAGATGCTTAACTGACTGAGCTACCCAGGTGCCCCGATAGATTATAGGATTTTCAGAAAATAAGAAGAGATAGAAGAGATAAATTTGGAACTTAGACTATTTTTACTTTCCTCCTATTTCATTACCTCTTTTGTATTGCTCCAGTCTTCTCATCTCTTCTCTGCATTTCAATATTAATCTCCTCTCCATCCTTACCTTAGAGATGGCACCTTGTGGTACGATGTCTAGCTCCCTATTTCCTTGCTCACATTGTACTAAATGATCTGTAGCACTCCTTCACAAAGAGAAGTGCAAGCACAGGATATGTTCATGTAGGTTAACAATGCACAGACTGGGGCACCTGGGTGACTCAATCATTTAAGCACCTGACTCTTGATTTCATCTCAGGTCATGATCTCAGGGTTGTGAGATCAGGCTACAGGTCCGGCTCTGCATTGGGTGTGGAGCCTGCTTAAGATTCTCTCTCTCCCTCTCTAAAAAACAATGACAAAAAACAATGCACAAATAGGATCTTGGATAGAAATACCATGCAGTGGAGCATGAAATACACTGATTAAATGCTACTTTGGGTGCCTGGGTGGCTCAGTCGTTAAGCGTCTGCCTTCGGCTCGGGTCACGATCCCAGGGTCCTGGGATTGAGACCCGCATTGGGCTCCCTGCTCGATGGGAGGCCTGCTTCTCCCTCTCCCACTCCCCCTGCTTGTATTCCCTCTCTCACTGTCTCTCTCATTCTGTCAAATAAATAAATAAATAAATAAATAAATAAATAAATAAATAAATAAAACCTAAATGGTCAAAGGATCAAAGTCAATACCTGAATTCAAGACTTCTTATGAAGCTACATATTTAATACAGTGTGGTACTAGTCTCGAGAAAGACAAATAGATCAGTGGAACCGAATAGAGAATCCAGAAATAGGCACACATATATGGTTAATTGATTTTCTACATGGGTACTGAAACAATTCATTGGAGAAAAGATAGTATTTTAAAACCATTGGTATTAGAATAATTGTATATACATGTGTGAAAAATGAACTTTGATTCATACTATGAAATATATAAATTCAAAATATAGATCTAAATATAAAACCTAAAATCATAAATTTCTAAAAGAAGACATGGAAGAACAACCTTTATGACCTTGAGTTGGGCAAAGATTTCTTGGATTCAACACTAAAAGAACACTCCATAAAAGAAAAAAATAACCCTGATAAGTTATTAAAATTAAGACTTCTGTTTCTTATAAAGACAGTTTAGAGAATGAAAAGACAAGCTGTAGACTGGAATAACATATTTGCAAAATAAACATCTCATAAAAGACTTGTTTCCAGAATATGTAAAGAACTTTAGAAACTCCGTTATATGACCATAAACAACCTAATAAAAAATGAATGAAAGATTTGAACAAACACTTCACCAATGAAGATATACAAGTGGTCAATAAGTACACAAAAAATACGCTCAACATCATTAGTCATTAGGGAAATGTAAATTAAAGTCACGGTGAGATACTACTACACACTTTCATAATGTCTCAAATTAAAAAGTCTGAACATAACCAAGTGTTGACAAGGATGTGGAGAAACGAATTCTCATACCCTGCTGGTTGGGATGTAAAACAGTATAACCTCTTTGGGAAAGTTTGGAAGTTTCTTAAAAAGTTAAGCATTTCACTTAACCTTGCTACCCAGGTGTTTTACTCAGGAGAAATTAAGGGATTATCTATAAAAAAAACTTGTACAGAGGTATTGATAGCAGCTTTATTTGTAATAGCCCAAACCTGTGAAACAACCTATATGTCTATCAACAGGTGAGTTGATCAAATAAATTATGGTGTAGCCATACAATGAAATACTACTCAGCAATAAAAATGATGGGGCACCTGGGTGGCTCAGTCATTAAGCGTTTGCCTTCGGCTCAGGTCATGATCCCAGGGTCCTGGGATCGAGCCCCACCTCGGGCTCCCTGCTCCGCGGGAAGCCTGCTTCTCCCTCTCCCACTCCCCCTGCTCGTGTTCCCTCTCTCGCTGTCTCTCTCTTTCTGTCAAATAAATAAATAAATTTCAAATAAATAAATAAAAAAATCTTTAAAAAAATGCTACTTTGCTGGGTTTTTTTCTTCAATACAGATTCCTACATTTTTAACACTTTATGTTATCCTTATTTGTTTTTGTCCAATTCCCCAATTGCTTGCTATTTTTTCTGCAGTTTGCCTGCAGACTTTCATCCAGCTCTTAACACTGAATCCAGCTGTTCTCATTCTTTCTATCACTGTTTCCTTCCTTTTTGCACTTATGTGACATAATAAAACTGGAGGTCTAGAGTTGTTCTTCTGAGTATAAAGGGTATTAGGTAAAATACAGTAATTAATTTTTATTTATAGTAAACACAGCACATCAAAAAAGAACAACAAAGGGTAAATTAAAGAAACAAGACCACACAGAGTCAATACCACTTCATAAACAAATAGGATACACTGGAAATTTAACCAAGTAATGAATGAGTTGTGCTGTACTTTCCTCTTTCTTTAACAATACTGATGTAAGAATTACCATTTTGTGGGGAGGGGAAGGAGTCTGTATTATATAGTAGTATAGTTAACCTTTAAACATTGGGATGGGGGTTGGGAAGGTTGACATCCCCCTTCTCCCGCAGTCAAAAATCCTTGGGTAGGGCGCCTGGGTGGCGCAGTTGGTTGAGCGACTGCCTTCGGCTCAGGTCATGATCCCGGAGTCCTGGGATCGAGTCCCGCATCGGGCTCCCCACTCAGCAGGGAGTCTGCTTCTCCCTTTGACCCTCTTCCCTCTTGTGCTCTCTCTCATTCTCTCTCTCAAATAAATAAATAAAATCTTTTTTTAAAAAAAAATCCTTGGGTAACTTTTGAGTCTCCCAAAACTTAACTACTGAGAGCTCTTGTTGACTGGAAGCCTTACTGATGACATAAACAGTTCATTAACACATATTTGTATGTTACATGTATTAAATACTGTATCCCTACAATAAAGTAAGCTAGAGAAAAGAAAATGTTATTAGGAAAATCATAAGAGAGGACGCCTGGGTGGCTCAGTTAAGCGTCTGCCTTCGGCTCCAGGCATGATCCTGGGATCGAGTCCCACATTGGGCTCCCTGCTCGGCGGGGCGTCTGCTTCTCCCTCTGAGTCTGCCCCTCCTCACTGCCCTGCTCTCTCTCTCTCTCTCTCTCGCTCTACTCTCTCTCTATCAAATAAATAAATAATCTTAAAAAAAATCATAAGGGAGAGAAAATACATTTACATAACTGTGCAATACTTATCGAAAAAAATCCCCCCAAAAACTGTGTGTAAGTGGATGAGAGCAGTTCAAACCCACAATGTTCAGGGGTCCACTGTAATTAGTTCTTGTTTGTAGTAAATCTTCATACATTTTCTCCTCCCTCCCTTATTTCCTCCAAGTCCTGTTGATTCTCTCCCTCCACGTGATGCTTTGAATCGTTTCGCTTCGTTCCATCTCCCATCACCACTCACTGGGTCCACAGCAGAAGCCTCCCAACAGCCCTCCACATCCTTAATCTGGATCCTCTTTAAAAGCCTTTCTACACACAGTGGCCAGTTACTTTTAAAAATATATATATAATCATAGTAATCCTCACCTTAAAACCCTTAAATGACTTCCAGTGTTACTGAGAAAAAAATTAAAGTCGTTAAATTTAAAATTTAAATTGTTAACACTGTTCACATGAGGTCCTGCATGACCTGGCCTGGGCCAGCTACCCTGGCTTCCTCTCGACACCATGCGCTTCACTCACAGACCTCCAGACCCCAACTGGCCTTCTTTTAAGATCTAGATGTGCCAACTACTTCCTGCCTCAGGGCCCACATGTCAGCTGATCTCTCTCTGTGTGATTCTTTTCTTCCCACTCTTCACCTGGCCAACACTCTTCCCTTAAGTCTTTGTTTCCTTGGGAAGGCCTTCCCTTAGACCTGTGCCAGATGGGGTGGTTCTCTCGTTCATGACCCCTCCCAACCTCTTTTGGTGCAGCCTCCTGACTGCGTTGCTTATATTGCTTGGCTGTCTGAAATCTGACTGTGATTTATGTTTCCCAAATAGAAGTGCTCATGGAAGGCTTGAATTCAGAACTGACTTGACTATAAAGAAAAGCAGGGTTTGAGGTGTCCATTTTTATGGAGCAGCTCTTAGCGCAGGGGATGTGGTTCTGGAGTCAGCAGCAAGAATAACATTTCTCAGATACTGGCAGAAATAGTAGCTCCTCTCATGGTCCCCATCTGTGGTGTGGCTTTGGGGACCATTCTTGGCAGCTCATTCTGGGGTCTGTAGCTGAACCATTCATTCTGAAAGCTATTTCATACTCTGTGATGAATACCTTTGTGTTTAAGCTAACAACACATTCTGCTATCTATGGCTGAACCTTGACTGATACATGGTCCTTCCTCAATCTAAATCAGACCTCTCTGTTGGTCTGATTTTATTATATTTGACATTTCTTTCAGAGTACTTGCCCTAAATGATAATTACATATTTACTCATGTGTTGGTCTGTCTCAATTGTTAGATCCCCAGCTTCATGAGAATATAGTAGGCGCTTAACACATGATTGTTGAAGAAATTAACAAAGCAAAAATATATTAAGATTCTTCTTTGCTTACTGCCTGATTACCTGCTTTCCTTACATTCTAGAACTGTAGATACATTAGTTGTTTGGATGTAACTACTATTGGTGATTGTCCTTATTATTCATTCTGCATCCATCCTAAGTAATCTTGTATTATTTTACCTTGGCAATCAGACTCCACTAGCAGTTCCTTCTTGAATCTGACCTCATTACAATGACTAGGGTTAAACTAAGTTTCCCCAACACCCACTTGTGGATATAAAAGAATGTATGTTGCAGAGAAAGTGTGTAAGTAGTTGGGCACAAGAAATGTGATATGAAATTTGGACAATTAGACGAATGTGTTCCTGCTATACAAAGTCTTCTTTGGGTTGTTGATATCCAACTAGAAGAAGAAAAAAAGGTTAATGACAGGAAAGAGCAGAATTATTATTGAAACGTGTTTTCCTCAGGTGTATCATATGTCTTTCCTATTAGACAACTTTGTTTAGATGTTTTATGTTAAAGGATGAAACATATTTAGATTTAGAAAATCATCCATTATGCTATATCTCATATGAAGAAGATCAGGGGGTAGATACTGCAAGATGAAACAAAAGGAAATAAGGCAGCTAAATCATGCAAAGAATGAGCTAGCAGACTCAGAAGGTTTACCTTTTATGACTGGAGTTTACAAGTGTTCTCACATGCAGATCTCAGTCATCTTATGGTGACCTTTGAAGAGAGCAAGGCTGTTCCTCTTCCTGGATGCTTTATATCAGTGAATGAAATTATTCACCTGGGACCCCAGATATTAACCTCGGTTCTTCCTCTTTCTCGTGGATTCATCTGCTTCATCCAATTTGATCAATAACCACATTCTTAAAATTTCCCTTTTCTTAATCTTTTCCTTGTTCTGCTTTTATCAGTATTATTAAAACAGCCTCCTAATTGGTTTTCCATCACTTCAATTTAGAATGATATGTCTAAAATCCAAATATTATCCCATTACTCCCTGCTTAAAATCCTTTAGTGGCCTCCCTTTTCAGTCAGACAAGACACTTTATGATCCCTTCTCATGCCTTACCACTCCCCCATCCATGCCATCTTCCTTTTATCTTCACTGAAATATTTTAAATTCCCAGAATGCACTGGATCCTCTCCTTACTCCCCATCCCCCAGGTTTTTGCACACACTGCTCTGCATCCCTGATACCCGTTTTCCATACTCTTTGTTTGGCTGACTCCAACTCATTTTACAGGATTCAGTTTATTTATTTATTTATTTAAAGATTTATTTATTTATTTGAGAGACAGAGAAAAACAGAGTGTGTGGGGGGGCAGGGAGCAGAGGGAGAGGGAGAGAGAGACTCTCAAGCAGACTCCCCCAGAGCGCAGAGCCCCATGCAGGGCTCCATCTCATGACCCTGAGATCATGACCTGAGCCGAAATCAAGAGTCAGACGCTCAACCAAATGAGCCACCAGGCACCCTCAGGACTCAGTTTAGCCATTACTTCTCTAAGAAACCTTTCCCAAACCTTAGTGCCTGCGGGTATATTTGAACCTCATAGTTCTCTAAAAATTCTATCCTCATTATAATTTATTATCCTCCTGAATTTGCCTCTTTACTTGTCTACTTATCCATTAGGATTAAGTTTGGTCTAATATTAAAAAATAATAACAGTGACTTAAACAAGTTGGAGGCTTATTTTTATTTATGTAAAGGAAATCCATAAATGGACAGTCCTGGACTGGTGTGGCAACTTCAAGGTCATCAGGTTTCTAGGATCCTCATATCTTTCTGAACTGATATAGCCATGGTTTCCATCCCTAAGTTGCCACATGTCCAGGAGAACTCCAGAAATTACATCTGCGTAGCAGACAGCAGGAAGGAAGAAAAAGCAATGAGGGAAATAAAAGACGGACTTAGACTGCTTAGTTTCCTTCTACAGCACTTTCCTGGAAGTCTCACACAATAGCTTAACTTAATTTTTATTGGCTACCCCTAGTCACAGGGGTTAACTGGGGAATGTTAACATTTACTTGGGCACATTGATGCTTGCCTTAACGTTGTAAGGAAGAAGGGAAGGAAGGATATTGAGTAGACGGCCAGCAATCATTGCTACCATGGGTCATTTCCTCTTCAAGGACAGGGACTGTTTCTTTGTATCATCTTCAGGCCTGAACACCACACCATACACTGAGTAGATGTTCAATAAGTATTCACGGAGTCAAATACATAAATGGTTTAGAAATAAATAGTATAACATTGGGCATGCTAACAGACTAGATTGTAGTTCCTCGTATATGAAATAGGGAATCTCCAAAGTTTATTTTTCAAGCTGTGTAATTACTTTTTATTTTCTAAATAAAATTTTATCTAGAATCCATTATGAAGCAATAAAAGTGGAATGCGTGGGTTGGAGCCAAGCAGCCTGCATCCTGACTTGCCCTCCCCTTCTAGATTCCCCAGGAAGGGCCCTGCACTATCTTTTTGGTACATTAGAGCTCCACAAATCACAATTTGAAAGCAACTGGACTCAGTGCAGGAATCTCTGAATTAAGGTACTCTCGTATCATCAGGAAACAATCAACCCAGATTATTATCAATAAAAATTAAGGCAACTCTTTCGTCCCTGACAATGATGTCACCCATTCTTGGAACACTGAACTGCTGTATCAAAATGCGGAAGTAAGGGAACAAGGAATTATAACAGCAAATGCAAAACAGAACTTGGTGGTCTATATGGAATACTGAAAAGTAAACATACAGTTCTTTTCAGTTTCAGTTTTTCCTGTCCTCAAGATGTAGCTCATACCCTAGTCGATCCAAAAAATTTTCACGGATATTCCCTGATAACCCACTTCTAAACTAGATGTAGGGAGTGGGTGACACTTGCCCATTAGATGCAGATCATGGAGCCAAGGAGAGATAGAACACTGAAGAGTAAAGTGGGGATGAAAAAATCAAGCAGACAAGAGAGCCCAGTTATTCTTCAGATGGTCAGAGAGTTAAAAATAAGTATGAGGCAAAAAGCTAAATACTAGCCCAGAGCCAATGGATTTGAAATGTAAGAGAGAACACAAAGCCCCCAGAATATAGGGACTTTTTAGGGGCTACTTGTGACCACCATTGTAATAGCTACAATTTATTTTAGTTCTAATACGTGCTAGTACTTTGATATGAATTTTACATAAGCTATTCTTAGTCCTCGTACCAACCTTGAAAGAATGCTATTATTCCCATTTTTATCAACAAAGAAACGGTGGCTTACTAAAGATAAGTAAATTCTTCCTATCTTTGGTGGGAAAGAAAGAGCTATGAAATTGTTGTTCAGTATGTCTTATTCCAGTGCTACTCTATGTTCTTTCCAACACCAAGATGTTGCTGTGATTGCTGAATTATAGTGCTTTCAGATAGGATCCTCCTCTTTCGTTAGTTTGGCTAATGGCTCTTCAGAGAGGTGCTTAAGACTGCTTCTGTAAATACAGCCTTTAGGGTGAGGACTGCAGAGCTTGGTATTTAATGGTAATTATTTCTATTTACTCTTACCTTATGAACTCAGAAGTCTGCACAAACATTGACTCACAAATTGTGAGGTAATGGGTGCTAAACAATATTGGCATTTATTATTTTCATAGTACAGTCTAGCTCCTTCCTTGATCATCTCTAAAATATGCCATCACATTCCTATTGGGAGAATCTCCTTTCATTGCTCAGAAAGGGTCCTGTCTCAGTGGGCAAGAAGGACTTTCTACTGGGACCCCCTATTGGAGATTAAATTATGAATTTAAATAGTAGTTAATCAAGGAAACAAGATGATACAGTAGTCCTTTCCCCCTTGACCCAAACAGTTACTTCTTTCTCGTCTTACCTTTTCCTGTTTCCTCACTGCCTGGATCTCCACTCCCATCCATCACTGGAAACCAGGTTGAGCTCAGCAGTGACTAAATGTCTGAACCGTCTCATTCCAACTAATTCATTGGTTGCTGATTGACGGAAAGGCCACCTTCTCCCTTTTAGACTATTTCTGTAAAGTTCACCAGTGAATCATGCATCATCAAATGACCATCGGGTCTCCTTAACAAAGAGATAAATGTTACCAACATAGAAGCAGTTGTGCTGCTTTTTCCTGGAGAAGTCGTTAGAAAGTTGTACAAAGCTTTCCAGAACCGTACAGGACTGCTACTGGAGTCGTTCAGGGCTCTAGTTTATCAATTCTCTGATATATTCTTCTGGTTTGACCTCCTTCCCAGAAGAGGAATGCCTTGGGCTCCTCCCCACCAGCATCTCTTTCCTTCCTCCCCGCTGAGCACCTTTCCCAGCCTTCTGGACTCTGAGACCGTCAAGAGCAAGATGGCATGGGAACTAAGAAATGACTATCTCAAGATTTTAAAATTAAATAATTAGGTCAATCGTGTAATTTAAAGTGAATAATTTACTTTCATCTGAATTCAAATGTTTTAAATTTGGTAGTTTTGTTGTGTGGTTTTTTTTTTTTTTTTGTAACTTCAATTATATGAATCATTGGTTCAAGTTATTCTGGGTGAGTAGAGATTGCCTACATTTTTAAGTCTAATAGGTCCAACATGTAAGAATTTGATTTTGAAATCCTACACTAAGTGACTTTCAAGCCCCTCTCAGGAAAAATGAAGCAAGGAGAAAAAAGGACTCACTGTGATTTTGAATAGTTCAGCCAGTCCTCACTGGATTGTTAGCATTTTTCTTTTTACATATGATTAGCTAATATTTTTCCATGCCTGTAATGATTTATGTTTTTAGATGCGATCATTACTTTGGTTATCCTTACACTCTTAGCATAGTGTTGGGCACATCCATGGTACTGAGTAAAAATGTACTTTGAAATTGATTTTTGAAAATAAAATATCCAATGGGTGGATTAAATAAATACCAACTTCTCTTACTGACCACTAGTGATAATAGTATGATATATTCTCATGGGACCCTTGAGTAGGATTTTGTTTCATGATGAACATTTTTAAATATAAGCAAATAATGGGCTATTTCCAAAGCTTCAAACACTTATGTTAAGTACATCTGTTTCTTAATTGCCTTGAAAATCCCTCTCAGTCCGGGTGTTCTAAGTGGGGCTTCCCTAAAAATAAGAGTTCAAAACTGGCCACAAATAAGCACAAACAGAATAAATTTAAAATGTGGCTCCCTGCCATCTTGCGATATTCTTACAGTAAATGGGAAGTGCTGTGCCCCCACCCTTAACTCTTCTTTGGCTGATGGCTTTTCTTGGGAATATATTTTCCTAGAGAAATCCTAAGAATGGTTGTTTTCTTGAAAGGATGTGTGTTTTTGCTGGTAAATATTGATATAGGAAGAAGGTAAAAGAAAGGTGAAGGACTAGAACAGCCCCACAGTTAGTGTAAGGGAAGGCAGCAGGCAAAGATTCGTGTTTGCTAAGTCCCTATTTTGGCTACGTGCTAACAGCAAACATAATTTTTACTCTGTTAGATGATATTATTGCCCATTTTATTGATGAGGGAATCACTGAAAATTAATTAAATTGCCTAAATTCACTTTTCTTTTAGAAAAAAAAAAACCTTGAAGTTAATAGATTGAAACAGAACAGTAAGTCTGTTGAGAAGGACCTCTGATGCTTCTCTTCATCAGCCTCCGAGCCCATCTACCCAAGGCTGGATCTCGCTGGGGCGGGCATGGCCCTACACTCCAGCTTCATCTCCTTAACCGATGTCTAATTAACAGAGAATTTTGTCTTTAGTACCATAATCAGAGAGGAAAGTTCACCCTGAAGAAAGGCAGCACATAGCTTTCAATTAACACTCAAATGTTAATAAAAATTACACTACTGCATTTATCAAGCCCATGTCAGGGCTCCTGGGTGGCTCAGTCGTTAAGCATCTGCCTTCGGTCAGGTCATGATCCCAGGGTCCTGGGCTCCCTGCTCGGCGGGAAGCCCACTTCTCCCTCTCCCATTCCCCCTGCTTGTGTTTCCTCTCTCGCTGTCTCTCTCTCTCTGTCAAACAAATAAATAAAATCTTTAAAAAAATACATTAATTCCATGTCAAACATTTTACATATAATTTCTATTTGATTCATAATAACCTTAAAAGTGCTATTATTTCCATTTTAAATATGAAGCAATTATAAGTTAGAGTAAATAATTATCACATGGAATAGAAGGGTCAGTATTTGATATCAAGTCTGTATTCTTAAATGTAGTATAATCATGTTTTGGTGTCACGTGTGAAATTAAAAATAATTATTATCTGGACATTTATTGTTTGTTTTTTGTTTTTGTTTTGCCACATGAACCCAAAGGGGTAATGTCTTTTGGTAACGTTACCCTCATTTCCCTACTCTCAGCCCAAGTGCCTTCCAGTGGTTGACTCCATTTTCAGAAATAGAAGTTGGCCCCAATTAGTCTACAACTGGTCAGCGTGCCCCACCTTCTTGGCCATAGCTATGCATTCAAGAAAGGCGTGTATGAAAATGAGAACCAATGAAACACAGAGTTAATATTCAGGCTTCTGGGAAGGAGAAATTTTCTCTTTCCTGCAGATTTGATAGAATGAGTGTGAGGTCTGGAGCTGCATTTATTTTGTGAGGATTAGGCTGAGTCCAAAGCTGCCAGTGCCCATCACCTGGAGTATGAGAATGAAGAATGGCGCCCCCTCTTGTAAGCCAGAACAGAGAGATGAATCTTGATGGTCACTTGTCCCTGAATCAAGCTGTACCAGAAGATATAATTACTGAAAGACTTTGCAATTATATGAGACAATGCTTTCCTTTTTTTGTTTATGGCAATTTAAGTTGAGTTTCCTATTATTTGCAAGTGAACAAATCCTGTTATCTTAATTTTACTCAAGAGCACTCACCATAAAAGCAATAATTAGACTAGTTAACTATACTACACTAAAATTAAACACTTCTGTATGTGAAAAGGCATCATAATTTGGAAAACAAAGTCTCACACAGTAACAAATATATATAACACATAAAATTGAAGGATTAGTATCCAGACTATGTAAAGACTCTTACAAATCAAAATATGACAGAAAAAAATACATTCATTTTCATAATAAAATTGGCATAGATACACAAAAAAAAAATGTTTTAAAGGATTTAAATGAAAAGTGACTTCCTATTAATACTCTACCTCCATTCTCGTTACCCAAAGATATACATTTTTAATCCTTTTCTCTTTGTATTATTCTGGTGGTTAAACCAAAATTATATACTAACAGTATATAACAGTTTGTATCATTAAAACTGTGTCATGGTATGGGTATGCAAATGAGGCAGGACCCCTCAGCCTAGGGGTTCCACACACAGTACATAGCCTTTAACATGTTGACTTAGAGATTATGGGCTTTCCCTCAGCTGCAGGAATTCTGAGTGCCCTGAGAGTAGTCTCTGTTTTCTCAATTCAGTCTTCAGCCTTTCAGTATAATCTCCAGAATCTTGTCAAAATGATCAGTGCACTAATTTCACCCCTTCCAATTTTCAGTGTTGCTATGGATTCAATGTCAATGGTACACCTTTATTTTTATTTCCATGGGATCTAGGGAAGAGAGGTAAACATATTTTCTCAGTCTCTAATTTGGAAGCTGTGGTAGGCAGAATTCTCAGATGGCCCCCAAATTCCCATCCCCTGGTGTACACGCTCCTCCTGGTTATCAGTCAACACGAATCGAGGTGGTGTTGGAAGTGATTTTGCAAATGTAAAGTCCCAAATCAGCTCACTTAAGATTGTCTTGATGGGCTTCATCTAAGCACATCAGCTCTTAAAATTTGAGTCTAGAGGTCAGGGATGGAGGAGGCCAGAGATTTGAAGCATAGAAAGGAGTCTATGCACCGTCGCTGGCTTGAAAATGGAGGGGGCCGTGTGGTGAGGAGTGCAGGTGATCTCCAGGAGCTGAGAGTGGTCCCCAGCTGACAGTCAACAGGGATACAGGGCCCCCAGTCCTCCAATCACAAGGAATGGAATTCTGCAAACAACCTGAATGAACTCGGAAAGAGATTCTTCCTCAGAGCTTCCAGAGGGCAAGTCAGACCAGCTGATCTTAATTTCGGTTTTTAAGCCATCAGCAGAAAACCTAGCCACATCATGCCTGGACTTCAGAACTGTAAAGCTAATAAATGGGTGTTGTTTTAAGTCACTGAGTTTGTGGCAATTTTTACACAGCATAGAAAATGAATAAAAAGTCCAGCTTCAAATACCAATCTCAAAACTTCTGTACTTTAAAAAAGTTCCACCGGTATTTCTGATCCCTCTGAGGTTTAAGTGCTGGAATTGTACTCTACTGTCTTCTCTTTATGCTTATTTCCTGAAAGCAAGTCTCCTGTGGTAGCTTGGTTCATGAGGAAGCACCATGGGGACTGGATCAGGGTCATGATCTTTTCTCACAAGTGGAAATTTTTCAGGGGTCTTAGAAGCCTTGAAGGCTCAGAAAAGCTGAGAGTCTGCCCGTATGGTGAACTTTATGTCAGGTTAAGTTTTAGACTCCATTCATTCAATAAGCATTTGTGAGCATCAACAACATGCCAGGCACAATATTAGATAAAACTTGTGCAAACAAATATCACAGTACCATGCAGTAAATGCCATAATACCTTGCTCTTTGAAGTGTGATGTACTTGGGAGTATCTTAGAAGTATTGAATCTTAGATCTCACACCAGACCTACTGAATGAGAATCTGCATTTTAACAAGACACCCAGAAGGTTTGTAAGCACATTCATGTTTGAGGAATACTTCCATAACACTCTAATGCTGAAATTAAAAGAGCTGAGCTGGATAGTGAGGATAACTAACTCCACCTGTAAGGGCCAGTCTTATCGCTACAGAGGCACAGGGACAGAAGTTGCTTTTGGAAATTCACACTGAATGGGAATTTGGGGCAACAATATTTCAAGCCTAGATTGCTCTGAGAAATAGCAGAATTCAAATTAGACAAAATAAGACAAACATCCCAAGCAGTTGCTATAATAAACCAAAAATGTACTTAAAAGATTAAAGTCAGCTTCAGTCTTACAAAGATAATATTAAGCACAGTCCAAGGAAGAGAGATTCTCTATCTCTTAGAAATTAAAGTGATGTTATTGATTACTAATATCAGAATAATCATTACCTTTAGCCAGTGGGTTAACTCTGAACATTATCCACAATAAAAAAAAAATGTTTCTTTCTCCCTTTTTTTTTTTAAAGATTTATTTATTTGAGAGAGCGAGAATGAGAGAGAGAGAGTACAGGAGAGGGGAGAGGATCAGAGGGAGAAGCAGGCTCCTCGCCGAGCAGGGAGTCCGATGCGGGACTCAATCCCGGGACTCCGGGATCATGACCTGAGCCGAAGGCAGTCGCTTAGCCAACTGAGCCACCCAGGCGCCCCCCCCCCAAAATGTTTCTCTTGACATCTCTGTTGTCCTGTCCAGCCTGCAGCTCATTTCATCTATTACATTCTTCATATAGTTCAGCTTATCTTCAGACTAAGAAATTATTTTGATTTATCCTTAAAAAAAGAATAGAGGGAATTTTGTGAAGTGAAGAGCTGGAAGGGGAAGATAGAGAGGATATAGGTGAGCAGTAATGGGATAGAGCTTCAGAAAGGTAAGGCGAGTAAGACTAAGGGCATTATTACAATATGATAGGTGGATTGGAGTAATTCACACATCACTTCTATACCAAACTTACTTGAAGTTATTGAGATCAAAACCTGGTGGGATAAACACTTGCTGAATCTGAACTATCAAATTAAGTGAACTCTCATTAATTGCTTCTCCCTACGGTAACTAACTCAGCCTTTCCAGGTGCACTTCTTGGATCAAACATAATTATAGAGACATGAACAGATAATTCATTTAGAATACCACTAACCTGAAAGATTACTGTTCCACATCTGGGATGATCACAAATTTCTTGCAGATAGATGCTGATATTTCTTTTGTACTCCAAATAACTATGTAACATACAAAAGGCCTGCTTCCAATAAATGCTTATTGATGAATGAGTAAATAACAAAATAATATGGAAAAGATATAAAGATGATAATTTTAGCCTCTTAATAGGCAGTTTGGGCCTGAGTCTTTACATCCTGACTTACCCTTGACTCACATCTGTCAACCTATGAAATTAAGCCTTGGATTTCCAATGGTTTATGGTAATTATTTGAAACTCACCTCTTTTTTCCCAATTATTCCCACATTGATGAAGCTAACTCAGAGGTTTCAGAAATGTGCTGCTGGATTTTTGGATAGTTTTGATCAGAACACCCTCTTTCAGGTGGTCCCCAGAAACTGAACTTCTTGTCCTGGCTTGCCAGTTGATACCTAATTCAACCTGCTAATTTCATACGTGGGAGGAGAATTGTTTGACCTTGACAAACTCTTTTCAAGTATTTTAGCTTTAATGTGCTTATCAATGTTTATTTTATTTTTTTAAAATTAGTTTATTTATTTTAAAAGATTTATTTATTTGACAGAAAGAGAGAGGGGGAGAGAGAGAACACAAGCAGGGGGAGCTGCAGGCAGAGGCAGAAGGAGAAGCAGGCTCCCCACTTAGCAGGGAGCCCAATGCGGGACTTGATCCCAGGACCCCGGGATTACGACCTGAGCCAAAGACAGATGCTTAACTGACTGAGCCACCCAGGCCCCTCAATGTTGATTTTAAAGAAACATTATTATTAAAAATCAATAGCTTTGGAGGAAAAAGTCATGGGTAAATCTTTCCCCTTCTACATTCATCCATATACAAGGATATTGTTAGAAGCTAGAAAAAAAATTGCCTTTGCTAGTGTTGTAATATCTTGATTTCATTGCCTACGGAATTTAAAATGGATAGGCCTTACCTACCCTTTCATTTTTTTTCTCAGTAGCTGACATATTAAACTCCATAGCTTCTTTTATTTTGTTTTGTGGAAAGGTAATACAGTAGAAATATGACAACTAAAGGCTTCTTTTGGATAGACGGAAATGGTTTCTACCAAGCATACAGACCTTTGATCTACTATGGTGATTTCCGCCATTTGTAACTCCATAACCTCTGTACCTCATTGAATTTGGCTTGAGTCAAACCAAAGAGTGTAGTAACATTGAGTTAAACTATCTCTAAGGAAGAATATTGTGTTTCATGATATTCTTTGTACATTGGAATTAACTGTTGCTCAGATTAGTAAAGCAGATAATCATATAACAACTTCTTTAGAATATAATATTGATCCCTCCCTATCTCTGCCACCAAGTTTTAATATGAGACATACTTAACTTTGAATTGTACCTAGCACAGTTAAAAAGTCATTTTGTATTTTATTGCAATTTAAGCAAAAGATTCCAATATATCATAAATTAAACTTAAATCTTATACTAATATAGCTGAGTTTTGTGCCTTCTGTTTTACATATTGGCTCCCCTCAGTCTGAAAGAAATGGTTTTGTTGTGGGATAATAATGAAGGCAATGACGTAATGACTTCATGACTTCCTGGCAGAAACTTTAGTATAGGAGCTTGCTGTAATGAAAATCGGATTTTTATGTAACTTAGTTAACTGTTATCTCCCCTTCTCTCCATGTAGTAAAATTAAATGAAGTTTTTTCCTTACATGATGGAAATACAGTCTCTGTAATGGATAAGTTTGGGACATCCCCTTAATAAATGTAAAACCACATACTAATTTCTTACACTCTATCAACATTTAAAAAGTGCTTATTAGGACCATTTTATAGGGTTATCCAGAAAGATGCATTCAATTTAGAAAGAAAAAAGTCTGCCTTTAGATAAATAATTTGCTAGTTCATAAAAAATATGGACTATGTGTTTTTCTCCTTAAAAATTTATCTCTCAAACTACATTATCTTCACCTTAGAGTCCATTTGTTTTGTATATTGAATGAATTTATAAAAGAGATGTAAGTTTTCATTAAAAGAATCTTTGACATACCTTAGCTCAAGAAAAAAAGCAACTTAAAGAGCATTTTTTTTTAGGTAATTGTAATGATTAATAATTGTTTAGGTAAAGGATTCATCTCTCAAATCCTACTTCTGCTGGTTTAATTAAACAAAGAAATTCAGAAGACATCATATATTTTAAATAATAGGTTTGACCATCACATATTTTAGGGGTATACTGATAAGCATAATAAGGTAGGGAATTAAATAATTAGTATAAATATTTGAAAAGAAGAAATGGAATTTTCTTATTTTGCAAATTAGATCATATTATAATTATAAATCTGAAGGAATCTAGTAAAACTAACTTACCAGAATGATAAAGACTACATACATTTCTGCATACCAGTTGACTGTATACAATGATTGATAGTTTTTGTGTATACTAGTAATAAATACATAGAAATCAAAATTTAAGGGGGGTTAGAAAAAAAAACCTTTTGTGTTTAGTTTCTTGGACTTCATAATGTTTCCAAATCTCATCCATGTTGTAGCATGTATCAAGGTCATTCTTTTTGAGTAAAGTTCCACTGTATGACTAGTCCTATAGATACCTTGTTCATCTATTATATTTTGATGGACACTTAGGTTGTTTCTAGAATTCATTCCTTTTTATGGCTTAATATTTCACTGTATGGATATACCACATTTTGTTTATGTATTTTTCAGTTGGACCTTTGGGTTGTTTTTACTTTTTGGATATTATGAATAATGCTGTTATGTACATCTGTAAGCACTTTTTATGAACATGTTTTCAGCTTTCTTGGGTATATTCCTAGGAGTGGAATTTCTGGGTCATATGATAAACTTGGTTTAACTTTTTGAAGAACTGCTAAACTTTTCTATGGTGGCTACACCATTCTACATCGCCAGCAGCAATGTATGACAGTTCTAATTTCTCCATACCTTCACCGATACTAGTTTCCCCCCCTTTTATTTTTTTACTATAGCCGACCTAATGGGTATTAAGTGGTATCTCATTGTGGTTTTGATTTGCATTTTCCTGATGATTAATGATATTGAACATATTTTCCATGTGCTTATAGGCCATTTGCATATATTCTTTGGAAAAATGTCTATTCAAATTCTTTGTCTTTCTTCAAGTTGTGTTCTCTGACTTTTTATTTTTGAGCTCTATGTGTTCTTTATATATTCTAGATATTAGGCCTTTATCAGATACATTATTTACAAATATTTTCTCCCATTGTGGAGATTGTCTTTTTACGTTCTTGACAGTATCTTTTAATGCATAAATATTTTTAATTTTGATGATGTTTAATCAACCATTTATTTTGAAAGAAATAAGATAATGAGGAAAAAGCATTTTATATTTACCCACCTATTAAACATTCCTAGTTCTCTTTCATTTTTATGAGTAGAATTCAGTTTCTGCCTGTTAACATTTTCCTCCAGCTCTAAGATCTTCCTAATATTTTTTATCTTATAGTTCTGCTAGTGACAAGGTCCTTCAGGTTTTATTTATCTGATAATGTAATGGAGGGAGGTGAGATAATTAGCCTTGCTATTTAAAATCTCTGTACTGTAATGTTTTATTTTTTATAACAAGCCTCTTTTAGTAGTATCAAACAAAAAGTTTATTTATTTATTTATTTATTTATTTATTTATTTATTTATTTTTATTATGTTATGTTAGTCACCATACAATATACATCACCACTTTTTGATGTAGTGTTCCATGATTCATTGTTTGTGTATAACACCCAGTGCTCCATTCAATACGTGCCCTCTTTAATACCCATCACCAGGCTCACCCATCCCCCACCCCCCTCCCCTCTAGAACCCTCAGTTTGTTTCTCAGAGTCCGTAGTCTCTCATGGTTCGTCTCCTCCTCTGATTCCACCCCTCCCCTTCATTTTTCCCTTCCTTCTCTTAATGTCTTCCATGATATTCCTTATGTCCCACAAATAAGTGACACCATATGAAAAAGAATTTAAAAAGAGGAAACCATTTTCAATTTCAGCAAGGGTTGAATTTATTCTTCAAGGTGATCTTGTTCTTACATTAGCATGTTACTTACTACAAAGAAAAGAGATAAAATTTTATGTTTGATCTTTTAATTTTTTCCAGATTAGAGTTTTTTGTCCTTCTATGCACTAAATGTTAGCTACTCCTCAGGAACCCACTTATTGAGTATATTCTAAATCAGAAATCCACTGAGGCATTTCTGAGAGGGTCAGATAAAGTCAAAACAGAGGAAAAAAGATTTTAAGAAAATTAGGTCAACCAGTTCTATTATGACTACCTGGGTAGAAAGGCTTCAGAACAGAACCTATTTTCTAACTTAACTATTCTTTATTGTTAAATTTTCTTACATATATTCAACGATAATTGTGAAAGTATGGAATAATGTTGATAATATAAAGTTACTTTTCATTCACAAATGTATAACTTTAAAGAGTAAGAGAAGTTCTACAGAGAAAAATGTTGAAAGCAATATAAAAATATTATAGGCTCCCCAGATACTTGAGAATTATTCATAATGCTACTTTTCATGATGCTATCATGATGTTAATTATTCATGATGCTATCATAGACATTCTTTGTATCCAGTCTGGAGGAAGAAGTAGAAAAGTAATTCAGTATTTATTATTTGAGCTATTTATAGTTTTAGGTGACCAACTGTATATCACAAAGTGAGCTGGGTTTTGACAACTTTAGGTTCTTTATATAGGTGATGAAAAAGATAATTTTTGAAAGTGAATTCAATCCATACAGTCAACTCATTCATACGTTGTAATTGAGAAGAGGAATGGTAATGTGAGGTGAAAGACTTGCTATTTCTATCCTCTGTAACAATTAGATGATTTATTTTGTGAGTGTGTGTGTTTTACCTATAGCATAGCAGCACTGGATGTGAAATTAGAATACCGAATTTTGAGTCTTAGATTTGTCATTAACTAGTGGGATAATCATGAATAAGTCATTTAAACATTTCTAAACCTGAGATTACTCACACCTAAAATGGGAACACAGTTATGACTCTACCTATCACATTAGATTAATGAGAGATCAAAATAAGATAATGCTTATATTAGCAGTTTATAAACTATAAAGTTCTGTGCAAATGTATCATTATCCCCACCATTCTCTACCTATGGACTTATTTTTTAGTGATTATAATCCTTGTGATTTTTTCTGAACATAAAAGTCATATTCTCTGTAAGCAAACATAGAAATAATTAAATCCTTCCACAAAATAATAAATGTTTGGTTATGTTTCCATCCAATTATTACTGGTAATTATAGGTAGTTTTTAAAAATAGCTTATTATTAAATATATGATCTTCATAGCATTTCATTATGTTTTATTTGGCATTACACTGTGAATATTTTCCCATGTCATTAACTATACTTTAAGCAATTTAATGCCTGTCTAGTACGTCATCATGTAGTATACAATTTCTTTAATTGGTTCTCAAATATTTATATTTTAAGATTTTTGTGACATACTCCCAAATTATTCTGATTTATTATTTTACCATCAACATTTCACAACAATAAAAGAGATTTGTTTCCTAATGGAGGCGCTACTCAGACTTGGTATTATATAATTTTTTCCTACTACATTGTAATTTTAATTGATTTTAATAATTTATGTGAACTATTGCATTAGCTTCATAAATTATCTTTCTACACTTACTGTCAATAAATTCTCATAACAGTAACCTTCAAATTTTAAACTATGAGAAATCCTAACAGATTTTAATTTAGAAATAACTTACATATAAAAGTTGCAATTTAAAGTATATAATTCAATGGTTTTTAGCATATTCACAAGATTGTGTGATCATTATCACTATCCAATTGAAGAAAATTTTTATCAAAAGTGCTTCATACCCATTAGCAGTCACTCCCAATTCCTTTTTCTTCCATTCTCTTGTCAATGACTAATCTAATTTCCATCTCTATGGCTTTGCCTGTTCTGGACATTTCATATAAATGGAATCATAGAGAATGTGGCTATGCAGGGAAAAGCACATCAGGCTTAGGTTACTCAAACTGTGCACATGACCAAGAAAGGTCTATTTTCAGAACGGGCCCTTGGCCAGCTCCTTGGTCCTGAGTTCTGAGCCCTTGAAATGTTCAACCTGATAAACGTTTTTGTACACCAAAGGCCTTGGACCTGTATCAGTTTGCCCATATGCTTTATGTTAACAATGTGATTAATGTGATTAATGTGAACACCTATTTTTTGCTCTGCAGATCTGGAGTCTGAGTAGCTGAATGTGAGTAGATGAGTAGCTGAATCTGGGTAGTCTGTGTGACTGACTCCCAGTAAAAACCCTGGATACCAATCATGTCAGCTTCCCTGATTGACAACGCTTGGCTTCTGTTGGCACCCATTGTTGCTGTGACAATTAAGTGCATTCCATGTGATTTCATCTAGAGAGTACACCTGGAAACTTACCCCTAATTTCTTCCAGACTTCCTCACATGCACTTATTCCTGCTGCTTTCAGTCAGCATCCTTTTGCTGTGGTAAATCATAACCATAAATATAACAGCATCTGGTTCCTGTGAGTTTTTCTAGGAATCATCAAGTTTGAGGATGGTCTTAGAAATCATCAAAACAGGGACTTGAGTGTTTGGCTTCTTTCATTAGCATAATGTTTTCAAGGTTTATCCATACAATAGCATGTATCAGTACTTCATTTCTTTTTCATTGCTGAATAATATGCCATTGTATAGATATTCCACATTTTGTTTACGAATTTATCTGTTAATGGACATTTGGGTTATTTCTACTCTGCTGATATTATGAACAAATACTGCTATGAAAATTCATGCACAAGTTTTTTCTATGAACTTATATTTTCAATTTTCTTTTGTATATAACTAGAAATGGAGTTGCTGGGTCATCTGGTAACTCTATATTTAACTTTTTGAGGAACTAACAAATTGTTTTTCAGAGTGATGCATCATTTTACACCCTTACCAGTACGAGAGTTCCAATTTCTCTACATCCTCACCAACATCCATTTTCCATTTTTTATTATAGCCATCTTAGGGGGTGTGAAAAAGTATCTTGTGGTTTTGATTTGCATTTCTCTAAAACACGCTGAGCATCTTTTCATGTGATTATTGGTCACTGTATATCTTCTTTGGAGAAATGTCTACTCAAACCTGTTGCCCATCTTTTAATTGGATTATTTGTCTTTTTATATATTTATATATTTAATATAGTAAATATATATGATAAATCACATATATATATATGATTTACAAATATTTTCTCCCATTGCATGGCTTGTCTTTTCACTTACTTGATGGTGTCCTTAGAAGCACAAACATTTTTTAATTTTGATGGAGTTTAAAATGTTTATTTTTTCTTTTGTTTCTTGTGCTTTTGATGTCATATGCAAACTATAGTAAATATTCAGAAAAATCCCCCCAAATAATATGGCATACAACTATGTACAAACAACAGAGATTTAACATATTTACTTATTCTGGAATATTTGTGTATTTTTTAGAAAGTAATATGTGCCTTAACATCTGTCTTTTCTTGCTTTTCTTTTCAGTCAGAGTAAACACAAATCCTGAGTCTGGTATGTACCATTTCCACATAAATTATTTTAAATAATTTTATGATATAGATAAAAATCTTCAGTTAATTATAGCATTATTTTATTATTTAAAACATTTACATAAATGGTGTCATCTACCTAGTTTTTTATGTTTTTCTCTACGGTAATGTTTTAAAAATTTATTCATGTTCTTGGGACACCTGGGTGGCTCAGTCGGTTAAGCGTCTGCCTTCGGCTCAGGTCATGATCCCAAGGTCCTGGGAACGAGTCCTGCATCAGGCTCCTTGCTCAGCAGGGGGCCTGCTTCTTCATCTATCTCCTGCTCCCCCTGGTTGTGCTTTCTCTCTCTCTCTCTGACAAATAAATTAGTAAAATCTTAAAAAAATTTATTCATGTTCTCATGTAGATCTAATTATTCTCACCTCTGTATCATGTTCAATTATGTAAATAAGTTAATTTATTTTTTTATTTTCTACAAATGTAAGATTAGGTTGCTTGCAATTTATTTTTTTGCTTTTATAAATAATGTTTTGATGTGGATCTTTGTACATGTCTCTTAGTACACATGGGGAAAGTTTTTTAATGTTATCTACCTGGAAGTAAAATTATGAGATTAAGAAATATACTTATGATAATTTTACTATATATTGCCAATTGCTCTGTTGTAATAATTGATATCCAACCAGCAAAGTATGAGTCAAGATATTTCTACTTGTTCATCAACATTTTGTTAGACTTGTAAAATTTTGCCAATGAGATAGGTGTAATTTGGTATCTCATCAAATTGTAATTTGAATTAATCTGTTTATTAGTAATATTAGTCTTCATATGTACTGGCTATTGGATTTCCTTTCTTGTAAAATTTCTATTCATATTATTTGATCATTCTATTGTTTTTCCTCCTAACAGCTTCTTATAGATTTGTTACAGTTTTTAATATATTCTGGCTATTAATGCATTACCAGTTGCATGCATTGTTCATACCTGGATTTTTATTTTTATGCCATCCTTTACAAAGAGAAGTTTTAAATTTTAGTTTAATTTATTAGTCTTTTCCTTATGTTTTCTGTGTCATATTTTGAAACCTTTCCTTACCCCACTTTCATGAAAATATTATCTTCTATTTCTCTGAAATTTTGAAAGATTTCATTTTATTTTGGATTATTAATCCATCTTGATTTGAATTTTACATACAGTATGTATCAGGAAATTAATTTTATTTTTCCATAGAGATAGTCAAGTATTCCACCACTATTAACAAAGTAGTTTATCATGATACAACCCTGCTGATACGTTATTTCATTTATATAAGAAATTCTCACATATAAATTATTTGATTCTCCATTAAGTTCTTGAGTAACTTATACTAAATCTATCTTTGGATTATCTATTTTATTGTCCTTGTGAATGGCATCTTATTTCTATTTTATTTTTAATGGGCTTTCCTGTTTAAAATTTTATGCTTAATTTGCATTAAAGAAGCAATTAAAAATTTCTTCCTGAAGTATATCCTTTAATAATACTGACAGTGAGGGTCTATGAATGGCAAACTCTCTTAATCTTTGACTGAAAATGCCCAGTTTGATCCTCATCCTTGCAATATATTTTATCTGTGTATAGAAATCTCAGTTGATAGATTTTTACCTTCGGCACTGTCAGGATATCATTCTGTAATCTTTTGGGCTTTTTGGGGGGCTATCGAAAAGCTGTTGCCAATCAATTTTTTTTGTTGTTGTTATGTGACTTTTCTTTCTGGTAGCATTTATGTTTTTCTCTTTACCCTTTATCTTCTTGATATATATATTTTCACTAATTATTTATTATCATACTATTACTATACTATACTATTATCTATCACTAATTATATATTATCAAAGTGAAATTTTTTTATTACTATACTCAGGACTTTTTAGCTCCTTTAATTTTAGGATTCATATCTTTTATTAATTGTGGAAAATTCTCTGCCATTATTTTGAAAATTATGATTTTCACCCATTCTGTCATTCCCTCCTTCTGATATTTCTATTTTAATATGTTAGGTCTTTTCATCCTTTCTTCAATGTTTTCTAATCCCTCTTTCATATTTTTCATCTCATCAACTTCCCATATTCACTTTATGATTAATTTCCTCAGATATTTCTTCTAAAGCATTATCTCTTCAGCTATGTCTAGTCTTCTTTTAAACCAATCCACTGACTGTGCTAAGTTTTTTTTTATTTCTGCAACTACTTTTTGGATTTCTGGAAATACTTTATATTTTCTCAAAATCTGTTGACTATTTTAAAAACGTACACTATTTATTTATACCATTTATTTATTATTTGTAGTTTATATTACTTTATTTATCTTCAGTTATTTTAAACATTCTTCTTTTTGAGGTTCTCAGAATATTGTTTTATGTTCTCAAGTTCAGGGGATGCTAACCCTCCTATTTGTTGTTTCTGCTGACTCTTGCTCATGGGGAATTTTTCTCATTTTTTATTGCATGCTCATCCTCAGTAGAGACAGTTTTTCCTTTAGCAAACCCATAACATTTGAACTGTAAATTTCTCTCCAGAGAATATTTTGCATTTACTTTATTGGGAAATAAACTGAGAAGAGTTTATATATTCATTTCTTGGCTTGAGGACTCCTCAACATTCAGCTGATACAAATTTCAACTCCACACCCACTCGTGGTGCAGTGATTTTTACTTTCTATTCTTTACTTTCTATTCTACCTAGAACCCTGTAGCTTCCAGGTTTTAGTACTTGGAGATTTAAAAAAAAATTACCCTTTTGCTGAAAAGTCTTTAGAAAAAAATCTCAACATTACCACTTTAGCATTTCGGAACCCAAAGCTGTATCTCTTATTCCTACTGGACATTGAAACTCCAGGCTCTGGCATTAGGTCTTACGTCCATGTCCAAGTTTCTCCTAATTCTGCTCTGATGACAACTCCTGAGCTTATGTTACTGATTTTCAGTTCACTTGACTTCTATCACTTGAGATATTCCTTTCTTTCCTTTGGACTGTTCCATACATTTCAAGTTTTTGTTTAGTTCAGTATTTTAAAGATTTTATTTATTTATTTGTCAGGGAGAGAGAAAGAGCACAAGCAGGGTGAGTGGCAGGCAGAGTGAGAAGCAGGCTCCCCACTGAGGAAGGAACCCGATATGGGAGTCAATCCCAGGGCCCTGGGATCATGACCTGAGCCGAAGGCAGAAGCTTAACCGACTGAGCCACCCACGCGTCCCTAGTTCAGTATTTCTATGTGTTGTTATCAGAGAGGTTCTGTATTAAGTCAGTGTTAATGCATTTTGTTCTAAACAGAATAGTACCTGGAGCAAAGCATGTGTAATTTCTCTATTTATAAAACTGTTAACTGCTTCATTGTGGACTACTATGGTCAATGTTTGTAAATGATACATGGACTATTTAAAACAAAGAGATCTCTGTATGTTAATATCAGTTTATTTAACTAAGTACAGTATGCTTCCCCAATTCAATTTTATAATTTTACACTTGATTTGCTAGGCTGAGAATTCTGTGAAATTCCCTTAGCAATATTACTATATCTGTGTTTATTTCTCCTTGTATTTTCAACAACTTTTGTTTTATACTTTATTAGTATATTTTGTTGAATGTTTTCTTAGTAAAAAGTTACCCTATATGTGCCATTTATATTTAAAACCTTAAATTCAAACTTGACTCATTCTAATACTCTGAGGCCTTCTTTCTTTGTGCTTGCACTAGTTTGGTAGATATTTAAATACCTTTAAAGATCCCAAGTCAAAACTAAGTGTGTCTCTTATGCACATAATATGGTTCCATCTGTTTTTCAGACCCTAACTGATATGAACATACGTTATTTGTGTGTTTGCTATCATTATGGCAGATGCTTGGGGTCTCTTGTCATCTTACTTTATGCTTAACAGGTTGACTTCTAAAATTTTTCACTGCTATTTCCTTTGATAAATAATTGTTATTTTAATTTCTTCACTCTGATAATTTAGAAGAAATATGTACTATTTTTATATATTTCAATAATGTGTATACCATTTCTGAATTAGTAAATTAAAAAACCCAAACAATATATAATGTCTCCCTGTACGTCTTTGTAGAGGTTATAGTTTAACAACTTTAATATATCTGTGGCTATTTTTCTAGTCAGATACAATTCTTTTTGAGTTAATGCTGGTAATTTATATTTCCCCCCAAGTTAAACGATTTCTTAATATTTCCTTCTGTATTTTGTGTATTTGTAGGGTCTTTTTTTTCTTAATTAGACTTGCATGGGGGTCTATTATACTGCCTTTACTATTGTTTTGCCATAAAACTCTCCTAGATTTATTAGTCTACAGCTTTTCCTTTAAAAATGAATTATGTTATATTCTCCTTTTATTTATGTTGTTTTATCCCTCTTGCTTTCCTTACATTTGTATGCTTGTTTTTCTAATTTCTTCAGTTCTTTACATATTTCATTAAAGGCTATAAATGCACTTCAGAACAGCTTTGCACTCAATCTCCTGAGTTTTAATACATATTGGTCTTATTATTGGCACTGATATTTACAGCTGAAAATTTCCTCTTTGGCCAAAGAGTTATCAGAAAATAATACCTTTACTTTTGATTTAATTCGCTTATTAAAAACATCTTCTTATTCATTCCTAGTTTATTGTGCATAGTTAGAATGTACAATCTGCTCACAATTTCTGTTTTGCGGAATACATAAAAGTTTGTCAACATTTTAAGATCATCTGAAAACATTGTCTATTCTGTCAGTCTTTTTTCTTTCTAACAATCTACATTAACCAAGATTGTGTAAGTGCTTTAAAAAATCAATAATGGTAGTGGATTAACTGCAATAATAAAGTTTATTTCTTGTTCCTACAACAGTCTAGTGTGGCTCTGATTGGTCTGGTAATCTGCTCTAATGATTCAGGGATCCAACTTCCTTTCACCTCCTTAGGGCATTACTACTCAAAGTGTAGCAATCTATAAATTATTATCTGTCAGCAACAAAATAAGGAGCTTGTAGCAGAATATAAATCAACTGCATTACCTATCACAGTATTTAATTCAGTTGACATATTTTTCATAGCCAGACTTTCTCAATGAAGGAAGCAGTGCCTGTTTTAGGACCTCAGAGTGCTCTACTGTGTTTTCTGTATCTTACTGGTAGACCAGGAAAAGGGACAGCACAGAGAATTGTTAGGAGACTGCTTTTAGTAGTAGCCATGCCTAGAAGTAGCATTTATCATTCTGTCCACATTTCACTAATCACAATTCACATGAACTCATGCAACTATAAGAGAAGCTGGAAAAATATGGGGAAGCTGAATACCCAAGAAAAAATGATTTTGTGAACATAGTAGTCTCTGCCACAACTTTTTCTGTATTTTCCTTTTCCTGTGCTCATCATAGGAATATCTGTAGCACCTTTTGTTCTCAATTCATTATTAGCACACTACATATATATGCATTTCTTCATTCTCAAGACATAAGGAGGACTTTCAATTAATATTTATTGTAAGACACAATATTGGGCTTTGTTCTTCTGTTTTCTTCATTTGACCCTGTTTTCTCAATTTATGCGTACTTTTAAAAAGACATCATTAGGTTGGTTCTCTGCCAACAGTAAATAACAAGACTAGCTGTGTCCACCCTGTCTTGAAGACTTTTTCCAGTTCTGATCATATGTCACACTGTTGCTGTTGGTACATTTTAGAAACAGACATGAATCAGATGCTTGGCCAGTATTATTTTCTAAAGTCTTCAACTTGTCAGAGGCTTCTAAATGGTGCAAATAAAAATTTTAAATGCTAATTTCACCCTGATTTGTATCATTAGTCCCACTTTACACACAATTGTGTAGTTTCTTCTGTATTTTTAGAGTTTTGGGGTTACAAAAGATTTCTTGATTTTTTTCTTACAAGGCTGACAATTTTCTGGAATAGAAAATTTCTTTCACTCATTCAGACACATGGTTTAATTTTTTCCCCTTTTAATGGCCCAACATGAATCTTCCACAGCAACTTGAATACTTTTTCAAATTCCTGATTTTAAGGAGTCACCCCAAGAATATCCAAGCACAAAAACAAACCCATTCTATAGAATCTCTGTGATAACTCAGCTTAAAGCCAGAAGTATAAACATAAAAACTGGTGGGCCATAAAGATATGAGCATGTTTATTACAATCAGCCTTGCATGAGTGAGTAATTTATCTCAGTTCATTTCAAGCAATTGTATGCTTACTTTATGCTTGGTAGTCTATTTTGAAAAATAACTGCAATAATTTGTCTAACTTGCTTTGCTGCAATGTAGTGTGTTTTAAATTGGCTTGCTTTGTTTGAGTGGCTTTGCAAATAATGCAAACTTCTGATCTGTGGCAGAATGTACCCAGACTCGGCTCCAAATAAGATGCAGTGAAGTTCATATACCTACTTATTTGGAAAAAATAACATAAAAAAGACAAAGTAATTACTCTATGGCATCTGAAAGGTTGATATCTGTGTGCTGTATATTGCACATTTTCAAAGGTGTGGATCATTTCTTTTACTTGCTTTCTATAAAACTTGACTAGGATATCTATAGTTGGGTGCTAGCTAATCACTGGTTCTTTCCTGCCATACTATTAATCTTTGTGTGTGTGTGTGTGTGTGTGTTCTTCTTCTTTTTTTTTTTTTTGGTGTCACATTAGACCTATCTAATAATATGTGGGTTTTTTTTTAAGTACTTGGGACTATTCATAGCTATTACAAGGACTCAGTTTTCATTGGATTATCACTATGTCTCTCTTATATGATCAATGTATGTCTTACTACTTTGTATTTATTTTATTGCCCTTTCACTTTTGACATGTGGAAATGATAGATTGATTACTCGATGTCATGGGACTTGAGTTCATTTTCTTCAGCAAGAACTGTCCAACCTTTTAGCCCTCTTCTTTAAAAATCAACACTTTCAGGGAGGGGGGTGGGGGGATGGGTTAGCCTGGTGATGGGTATTAGGGAAGGCACATTCTGTGTGGAGCACTGGGTGTTATGCACAAACAATGAATCATGGAACACTACATCAAAAACTAATGATGTAATGTATGGTGATTAACATAACAATAAAAAATAAAAAAATAAATAAAAATCAACACTTTCTTTCCCATAAATACCAATCTTTGGTAGCCATGTCTTTTCATGCTTACCACAGAAACTAGATTGGAATGCAATTCCTTATAGTTGGTCAAATTTCCGGATCGCCAAGGGATGAACAGAACTTAGTCCTGTACTTCTATGGTCTAGACTATGATGACAACACATCGGTATCCACATTTAATCTCAGAAACGTTTTCATCTTTTTGTTTATATTTGGTATTAGTACATGGGCAAATGTTTATTGTTTTGGTGGCTTTCTCTTTAGATATTCATAAATCTATGTGTGAAAAGAGTTGAGAAAAATCTGCAAGACAACTTTGATACTAAAAAACAATGGAGCATTGTAGTATTTTGTTATTGTCATTCCTAATTTGTTTCATTTATCCTATAGCAAGATCTAGTTAGATTTTATTTTAAGATGGCTTATTTTCTCTATTTATAGCATCCTATAGCAACTAGCATAGCATTTATTATGTTTCTAAACTCATTTGTGGGGGAAGGATAGTCTTATTTTAGGCAGCAGGCAGTAAGTTTTGATGCCTTCATACTGACAACAGAATTTCTATACTGCATAAGGAATGCTTAAGAATGCTAGTAGATAGCCTCAAGGGCTCTGGTGTGTGCATGTGTGTGTGTGTGTGTGTGTGCGCGTGTGAGTGTGTGTGTGTGTGATGGGGGAGGGGGGATCTGTACATCTCAGTGACATAGTGACCACAGGGTATAACAGAAACAATGTTGAGTCAGGACTGGGTGGCAATGCTGGGATTCTGTCTCAATCCCTTGATCTTGGGGTTCAACTATGACCTGGGGAGGCAGGCCTAGATTTTCACTGAGAGCACTTTCTACCTCTACAATCATTCAGTTTATGATGGGCTCCTGAAATGTGTCATTTCTGAAGCTGGATATTTCTCAGCCCAAATCTAAATTATGACAAATGCTCTAAATTAAAATATTTAATTAACAAATTACTGGGTGATCCATGTATTCATTATTAAATATCTGATCTACTCATAATCACTGAGTATTCTCTGGTGAAGAGTCAGCCTTTCTAAACTGCCTCACTCACGAAGGTTGATGATATTTCCCTTCCCTGTGTAGCAGTTGACATCTTTGGGTATTTTTGATTTTCTATTCTGACTTTACTGCATCCTAATGTTTCTGTGATACTGATGAACAATCTGGATTTCTATCTCCTTAGAGAGCTACATTGGATGTAAGATGCATTTTTCCTGAGACTTGTAGCTTGTTCTTTTACTAAGGCTAATCTTTGGGGTATAAATATATATATACATACATCCTTCCGATATGTCTCTGTAATTTCCATTCCTCCTTTCTCTCATTGCTGTCCTCATTCTGATCCGTTTCCTGCCTTTCAGAAACTTAAAGTCATGCAGCCATTTGCTCGGTGACTATCCTATTCTTAAAATATAACTCTGGGGGCACCTGGGTGGCTCAGTCATTGAGCGTCTGCCTTCAGCTCCGGTCATGATCCCAGGGTCCTGGGATCAAGCCCCACATCGGGCTCCCTGCTCAACAGGGAGCCTGCTTCTCCCTCTCCCTCCACTGCTCCCCCTGCTTATGCTCTCTTTCTCTCTCTGTCTGTCTGTCAAATAAATAAATAAAATCTTTAAAAAAACAAAAAAAAAATAACTCTGAAATATTTGCCAGTTATACCGAAAAAGGAGACTTTAATTCATTTCATTGAAAGTTTCTATCTCATTTTCTTCCTTCTTCTCTTACCCTAGAGACATCTCTACCCTCTGACTTTTCTTCATCCCAACCACCTGAGAGATGCCCCCTTCAGCTTCCCCTCCCCCTTCACTGCACATAAGATTTCAGGTACTCATGCAATGCAAAGAACTCTCATGTGTTAACTGACAACTGTGATTAATTTATAGTGACCAACCATCAGAAGTGTATAGCAAGAAATGAGAAGCTGCATTCAGGCTCCTCAGAAAGGCGATCTAAGGTCAATAGTTGAAGTCTGCTGTAGGCATGGGATGGCTAAATGAAGGGAAAGAGGTGTGCATTCAGAGTCTTCTTATTCTGCTTGAGGATCACTCATTGTGGACAGTCTAGTCTGAGTGCCTTAGAAGGAATGAAGTGTTATGTGGTGTAATATATTATTTCCATTATCATTTTACCTCCTTTGTAATAGATAAGGCCTATTTCTTGGTGAACTGAAAGATTTTAGTGATGGTATTTAGTGGGTATAGATATTGTAGCTTTCATCTTGTTTTCAATTATATAAACAACACACCAGTAACTTGAATAGAATCTGTCCACTTGTCAGGGGGATGCATCTGACTAATGAATGAGTCAATTACTCTGAAGATATTTCCTCATATTGAGATATTATGACTCTAGGACAAATTTAGAGATATATTTCAACCATTATCCAAAAAGGCAGTGCTTGCTTGCAGATCAGGGGTCTGCAAACATTCTTTTGCACAGGAGCTGATAGTAAATATTTTCGGCTTTGTGAGCCACTTAAGAGATCCTGGTTGCATATTATTCTCTTTTTTTAAGCATCCTTTAAAAATGGAAAAGGTATTAGCACATGGTCCTTACAAAGTTTACCAACTTCTGCATTAGATTGCAAACATCAGAGGAACTGCCATACGTAGATCTTTATGAGCTTGCTCCCTTAGATAACAATATTCTCACTAAAATGGACTAAACTTAAATATTGCAATTATGAAATTAAAATATAATCCCAAGACAATGTGATGGAAAATACAGTTATTTTATGGTTTATAAAGCTTTGGTTTTTGTCCTCATTGTAAGTAAGATAAGGAAAATATATAAAATGAAAGATGAAAAAAAAGCCATTTAAAAATATTCTTTTCTGGACAAGTTCCAGAAGACTAAGAGTTTTAAATCACGATGGAAAAATGATTATCTTCAACCTAACCCAATTTACTCTTTACTTGAAACTCATTGTTGTATTCATACCTACACCATTTTACTACATACATCCATTTGCAACAAAAAACAATTTATTAAAAATTCCACTCTGAGCATAAAAAACACCTAGCACATATCAAATCAAGATTCAAAATGCTGATGGTCAGTGGTAAGAATCAGATGCCATAAAGTATTCCCTTTGTAGATATCGGGGAGTCTTTTTATCTAGGGAAGAGAAAACAACAGATGCTTTCAGAAACACTATGATTAGTTGGTAGAGCCCAGGTATTCATTATATATGACCTAAACAGATAGAAATAGGTTGATTTTGTAGCCTATTCTGTCATGATGTTCAATCATTCATAATTGTGAATAAAAAGATGCACTACTTGTAAACTGAAGTTTTACATTAACTGAACACAGGTGACCAACTGGAGAATAACCCACACCTTGCCTTTTCTGAAACTCTTCCTCTTCATATGTGGTACTGATATACTGGTGAATAATTTAGTGATTCTGAAACCAAAAAGAATTATTGGTTTAAGTCTTCTCAATTCTAAGAAGGAAGGTCTTTTTTACATTAACAGAATGTTCGTAGTAGGAGAGAAATATAATTTTGCTGTGTAGTGTAAGTAAGGCTAAGAAACATCTATCACTGAATTTCTCAAACCATTTGGTTTTGGAAAGCCTCATCAATCATTTGTGTATATGGTTTATTATTTTTGTTTTACTTCTTTTTTCCACATATAAAAAATAAACAACTTATAAGTAACCTGAGTGAAGATTCAACATGAGTCACAAATATGCATTCCAGAACAGAAAGTGTGCCATATCATTTAAAAAACTCCTGGACAGAAAGTTTATGTTACTTTTTTGTGCTCCCAAGGAAACCCGATATATTCATATCTCAAAAGTCTTTTGGTGAAAACCTGGATTTAAGCAAGTAGAGCAAAATCGATTTCATATTCTCTTTTCGAAGGAAGCTTTTGTTTACTTAATGCTTTCAATATTATTAATTTCTCCTCAATTATGAATTGCTCTATTTGTGAGAAATTAATCTGGGCCAAATACTAAAGCAAGTGTTTAATATGGAAAGGCAAATAAATGGGTTTCAGTCTCATTAATTTTGTTTTCTTTTACTTGGCAAGATGTATTTCCATTCAACGAATTTTAATTACTCACCAATTGTATGTGAAGTCCTATGTTATAATAGGTATATTATGGGATACCAAGATGGATCAAGGATGGCCCTTGTTCTGAAAGTCCTTAGCTCTAGTGAGTATGACAATCAAGATATCCAAAACAGTATTAAAATAGGCAGACCTATCATTTGAAATATCACAAACAAAATAAAACTGTCTCTATCCTGATTGTTCACGCTGGATATCTTGGTCTTGCTGTACAATGATTGAGCAGCTTGTCTAAATATGTCCTTCATAGCTTTCTTGTTACATATGTGATGATAAGAAAGTGTACTCTTAAAATTAGTTGCTTATATAAAAGAAGAGGCAGGCACACTGACATATACAAAGCAAGAAATTTGAAAACTATAGATTGTCAAGCAACTCTGAAGCCAATTATGAAAATGGAAACTTAATAGAAATGCTTTGCAAATACACTAAATTTCTAAGGCAAATCATTCAATCTTTATAAAGATTTGTTAAGGTGGTAGTACTTTTATACAAGTTATTTACATAAAGAAATCTGTGATTCTCTTTTATTTAGAAATGGTTTTCTATTCTGTAGAATGTGTAAGATATGATTATACATTTGGGGAGCAATTAAAGCTCTACCTCGTCATTACAGTGAATCCTTCCAGACAGAACCATAAACAAACAGCCTAGTCCTCTGTTGGAGACAAGGATGTACACGTTTGATTAATGGTTGGCACTGATGACACCTGGAATCCAAACAGTTGGAGTCATACCTCAGGAAATGCTTCAAGGACACAAGGAAGCGCCATCTGAAGCAACACAGATGCTGATAACAGAGAAATAGTTATATCCAGGATGAAAACTGTGAATAAAGGAAGCAACTGAATTTAAATAGAAACCAGAGGGCAGAATGCAAAGCAGGAAAAGGGCTAAGAAAGAACAAAAGCAGTGGGCGTGGCAAGCGGCACCTGCTCATGAATCATATGCCTCTTTACCCTCCTTTAGGGCATCTCTTGAGCAGGCTCCTCTTCAGTCTCCCCTCCTCCAAGTGGGGTCTCCCAATGATTCTCTCCTTTAACCTCTGCTCTTCCCTTATTTTTTTAATTTAAATTCAATGAGCCAACAGACAGTACAACATTAGTTTCAGATGTAGCTCTTCCCTTATTTGAACTTCAAGTCTTGCTCATTTAAACTTTTGTTTTTCCTGCTTGCTTTTTTTTGCATTCTTTTTTTCCCTGAAGGATAGGACTCATATTTCTATGATTAAAAAATTATGGATTCATTTTAAAAACTGGATATTTATTTCTGGATAGTGGTATTTATACTGATAACATTTTATTGAGTCAAGACTCGCTTATGAAAAGGATCTATAACTCCAAGTCCCACGTGGCCACAGTGGTCACGGTAGGATTTCCAAGGAAATAGAGGTCACAGTTGTTCATCAAGCCTATGTTCAGACACCTTTATGCGGCTCAGTTCATTTGTATCTAAAGTGGAGCTGATATTGCATTTTTGAGGGTGGAAATTTATCTCGCTGAGAGCTGAGATTCTGAAATGACTATTTATGAAGAAATTGCTTTATATCTATGTTTCTTAAAAAAGTTTTTGTTCTTTTGATATATTTTCAAAATTATGCTCTGGTGTAGCTCGGACATGTATTTCCCAGTCCTCGAAGAAGATTTGTATCAAAAGAAAGAAAAGCACATGACCCTACTAACGATGGTTACTGAGAAAACAGACAATATACCTATTTTATATGACTCTCAGCTGAGCTAGTGATTTGACCGTAGGAGAAAAAGCTTGAAGCAATTTCCTTCAGAATATAAAGACAGAGAAAAGTCCAGATGGATATAAATTCGACTCTTAGTGAAAGATACACAACTACAAATATACATGTTGCTGGCGAGTGGGTATACAATATAGGTGTGCTCTCTTGTCGGCCTCATGAGTAAAAAAAAATGCCGCTTCTCTTTACAATAAAGTTAGGGAGAGACTAAGTGTTAGTAAAGTGAAAAAGCCTTTGCCAATCAAAGACTTTTTGGTAAGAGAGTTAAAGCTCAGAGTAAATGGAGAATTCTGGAACCAACGAGGTGGACAAGCTTCAGGAAGACCCTAGTCACTTAGCTTACTCAAGATTAGAGTCACTCTGTTATTGTATTGATAACAGCAAAGGATTTACGATTTTTATACCTACTTTTTAGAAAGTTATGTTATCTATATTTTAATACATAAATCACTGAATTTAAGTCACGGTTCATTTTCTTAGTTGACCATCAGAGGTCATGTTCACTGAGTGAATTATTACTCCTGGTGACAACACACTTTAACTATAGTTACTGTACCAAGGGGAAAAAGATTCACCTTCTAACTCCCCAAGCATTGGCTGTGCAAAACACAATTTATTTGTTCAGCCTGTTATTAACTTAACAAAAATTTGAGTTTATGCCCTAGGCATTGGGGATGCAATAATAAGCAAAAGGACACAGTTTCTTCCCTTACAGAAAGGGAGAGAGAAAATTAAATTACAATTGAACCTAAGAAGGATAATTCACAAAGAATACATAATTCTGTTTAGGGTGGCCAGAAAAGGGGTTGGTGTTTTGGCAAAGGGTTGTAATAGATGTAATTAAAATATTTAAAAAACAAGGGAGAAGAGTGGTCAGATTTGCAATTTAGAAAGACTAATAGAGAATGACAATAGAGAATGACTAGCAACAATATCTTTTGTAGTTTTTTAGGCCCTTGATGATAATAACCTGGCCTAGGGTGGTGATACTAGGTAAGGAGAGAAAAGAAGAGATTCAAGAACATTTGTGAATAAATCACGAAGCTTTGATAATTTGTTAGATGTGAGGGGTGAGGGAAAGGAGAGGACTCGAGAATGACATTCAGATCTTGAGCACCTGAGTAGATGATCAATCAAGGATATTCAATAAATAGTTGGATCTATAAACTGAAAGCATAAATACAGACAATGGAGTCACTAGCATAGAGATGGTACTATGTAGTCTGTCTGTGATGGGAATTAATAGCCTAGAAAGAAGCACAAGTGCTTTTAATGATGGGTAATGGGAAGAACATGGCAAATTAATAATTCCCCAGGCTTTAAATCTAGCTTTTCACTTTTGTTTGTTTTCAAGAAAATCCTTCATAAAAGAATTAGTTTTATGAATTAATTTAAAAAGTAATTATTTAAGAATAATTACAAAATTATACAAACTATTAATTTGATTGTATGTACACCCTAAAGGGAATATCTATCATATTTAAAAAGTACATTATTTTATTTTATTTATTTATTTTTTTTAAAGATTTTTAATTTATTTATTTGACAGAGAGAGAGAGAGAGCAAGAGAGAGAGCACAAGCAGGGGGAGCAGCAGGCAGAGGGAGAAGCAGGCTCCCCTCTGAGCAGGGATCCCGATTGCGGGGCTCGATCCCAGGACCCTGGGACCATGACCTGAGCTGAAGGTTGATTCTAATGACTGAGCCATGCAAGCGCCCCTAAAAAGCACATTTTTAAAATAATTTTTCCATTTTTAAGTTATTTAAACACAACATTTTAAAACAATGTATATTATTAATCTTAGATAATTTGTCTATAACAGGAGTTCTAAATAGGAAATCACCAAGTATTCATATAAAAACCACTTGTAGCCTCTACTAATTTAGGTTCAAGGGGTGGAGGAGGAGGATTCCATAGTAACCAACTAAGCCGTTCACTTGGTTCACTGAAGACAGCCATGACATAGTTACTTTAACTTGCCTGATGGAAAAGTTTCCTGCGCTATTGATGAGCAAGCTATGGTCACAGTGAACTTTCAGATAAGATGATGTAATTAATTTTAGCTTCTGTTATTTATAATAAACCTTTTCTTAACATTTTATTCTAACTCATCATCAGTTTACTCATGATTCCCCAATGTTTATCTTTGACCCATATTTATCTATCTTTTGAACTCCAGACAAATTGGGTAAAATAATATTTTGAGATATGATTTAAGATTTTCTCCTCAACATCTCCTTATAATTTTTGCTCTGCCACCAATGCAGGCATAGTAATTCATTACCTCAGGGGAGGGATAATGCAACAGAAAGCAGAAGTAAATTTGGGGGCTTTTCAGTTTCAACAGCCTATCTCTCAAGAGAATGTAGGGAAGAACTCAGAACATAAAAAATGGATTTGGAAGGATATATGATTAGCCAAAGGGCCCAGGTTTTCCATTCTGGAGACTGGATTAAGTGTCTCTTGGCTGGGAAAGAAAATGAATCAGAAGAGAAGCAAAGAAAGCTGAGATACTGATAGATCCCTGAGAAAGGTCTTTGTGCTTGTCTCTCTCCCACTCATCCCACCGCACCCAGCCCAGGACCAGGTCCCAAGGCAATGCCCGAAATCCTAGCAGAGACAGAACTTGTTCACCAAACCCTCTCCAGACTTACACTATTGTACATCAAGACTTACTAAAAAGCAACTTTAATTAAAACAACGAAATACTGACTAGTATACAACAACGATATAGAATAGGGAGACAAAAGCACCAATGCATACACAGACACTCGATACATGACAATACTGGCACTGTAAACCAATGGCGAAAAGATAGTTTCTGCAGTAAAACTGCTGGGTCAACAGCAATTGCATTACTGGGTATTTACCCCAAAGTTACAAATGTAGTGATCCGAAGGGGCATGTGCACCCCAATGTTTATAGCAGCAATGTCCACAAGAGCCAAACTATGGAAAGAGCTTAGACGTCCATCAGCAGATGAATGGATAAAGAAGATTCCATTATATATACATGTATATATATATATATATACATATATATATAATGGAATCTTATGCAGCCATCAAAAAATGAAATTTTGCCACTTGCAACAACGTGGATGGAACTAGAGGGTATTATGCTAAGCAAAATAAGTCAATCAGAGAAAGACAAGTATCATATGATCTCACTGATATGTGGAATTTGTGAAACAAGACAGAAGATCATAGGGGAAGGGAGGGAAAAGTGAAACAAGACGAAACCAGAGAGGGAGGCAAACCGTAAGAGACTCTTAATCTCAGGAAACAAACTGAGGGTTGCTGGAGTGGTGGGGGGTGGGAGGGATGGGGTGGCTGGGTGATGGACACTGGGGAGGGTATGTGCTATGGCGAGTGCTGTGAATTGTGTAAGACTGATGAATCACAGACCTGTACCCCTGAAACAAATAATACATTATACGTTAATAAACTGGGCTTAGTTGAATTAAAAAACAACAACAACAACAACAAACTGCTGGGTCAATGAAAATTTCAATATTGGGAAAATTGGGACCTTACTCCTACCTCAAACTAAAATATCAAGTCCAGATGGATTATTTTTTGAGATGTGAAAGTTAAAACAATAAAGTTTTTAGAAGACGATATAGTAGACTATCTACACAATCTGAAACTTAGAACAAGGAAAGATTTCTTAAACAACATATAAAAAGCACTAAAAATAAAGTAAAATAGTATGGACCCAGTCTGGAAATGGCCTTGGCACACTCGACAAAGATCTTTTAGCTTCCTCACAGGCTTTTTCAATGCCCTGGGCACACCAACGGCAGTCACTGTGGGTAAGACATCTTCCAGAAACAACACTGCAGCAGTTATTGATATAGATTCATCTCACCATTCTCTGTGGTGAAGGCTGACTTTGCAGGTTCAGGAACAAAGGTAACTATTTCAAATCTTTAAGGGAAAAATCTTAAAGCCACATCAAAAGAGAATTTGGGAAATGGAAGCCTAATTTTCTGAGATCCAGGAATCTTGCGTTCTATGCTGCCTCTGCTGCTAACTTAGAAAATGTCAGTGTTGGGGGCCTGGGTGGCTCCGTCATTGAGCGTCTGCCTTCGACTCAGGTTGTTATCCTGGGGCCCTGGGATCGAGCCCCGCAACAGGCTCCCTGCTCTATGGGAAGCCTGCTTCTCCCTTCCAACTCCCCCTGCTTGTGTTCCTGCTCTCGCTCTCTCTCTCTCTCTGTCAAATAAAATAAATAACATCTTAAAAAAAAAAAGAAAATGTCAGTGTTTCTGGGCTTTATATTCATTCCCAAGTGGAGGATAATAATGCCAACTTATGCTTTACTCTTCAAGCGTGTGATAAAGATAAATGCAGTATTAAAGTTCTGTGAATTCTTCATAGAAAATAAATGCAATGTAAATCCAGCAGTGCCATGATTAAAACATGCTTTATCTTCTCTATATTTCTAGACACAAAGGTTAATTACATAATCCTTCCACTACCTAGAACAGTTTATGCCTGCATCATATCACTTACATTGATTGCTCCACCGAACCCCCAGATACCTGTACTAGGTTTTCTTGAGTAACAGAACAAGAGCTCAGTTATAATTTTTTGAGAAGGAAAGTTTAAAAACAGTGTCTTTCTTAAATGGGCGAAATTTAAATTTCAGTGAATGAAATTTGACAAAAATCCATTAAGTCAGGATTATTCAATGTTGTACTGGAAGACCTCATCAGTATGATAAAGTAAGAAAAAGAAATAAAGATAAAATGTTCAGAATTTCAGATGGTGGGATATTATCTATAGAAAATCCAAACAAATCTATAACTAAATTATGAAAACTGATGAGTGAGTTTTACAAGATTGGTAGATAAAAAGTCAATATTGGCAAAAATTAATTGTATTTTTAATACTAGCAGCAAACAGTTAAATTCGAAAAACAGTGTTTTCATAAGAGCATAAAAACATGAATATTTAGAAATAAATCTCACAAACGATGTCCAAGACCTTTATCCAGAAAACTACAATCATTACTGAAGTACATTAACAAAGGTCAAAGTAAATAAAGTAATAAGGAAATTAAATCACTGTCTCAAAAAAATATCTGCACCCCCATGTTCACTGCAGCATTATTTACAATAACCAAGACATTGATACAACCCGAGTCCAAGGAGAGATAAATAGATAAAGAAGTTGTGGTACACACACACACACACACACACACACACACACACACACACACACACACACACTGGAATATTATTCATCCATAAAAAAGAGGGAAGTCCTTCCATTTGTGGCAACACAGATAAAACTTGAGGGTATTATAGCAAGTGAAATAAGTGAAACAGAGAAAGACAAACACTGTATGATCCCACTAATATGCAGAATCTAAAGAAATCAAACACATAGAAATGGAGAGTACATTGGTGGTTGTCAGGGCTGGAGTGGGGGAGTAGGAGAGATGGCTGAAGGTGGAGAAAGAGTTCAAACTTCCATTTATAAGATGAATCAGTTCTGTGAATATATGATGACTATAGTTGACAATACTGTATTATATACTTGAAAGTTGCTAAGAGAGTAGATAAAAGTTCTCACCAGACATAAACACACACACACACACACACACGCACACACACACACAAGGTAACTATGAGGTGATGGATGTGTTAACTAACCTTATTTTGGTAATGATTCTGCAATGTATATGTGTATCAAAATGTCACCTTGTACACTTTAAAGTTAAACAATGTTATATGTTAAATTATATCTCAATAATCCTAGGAAAAAAATTTGTCCCTTAAGACTTTGAAATAGTTACTTCTGTCCCTGAAACTTCAAAGTCAAACCTTCACTACAGGGAATAATTAGATCCAGAGGTTTTCCAAGAGTTGGTATCATAGCAGCTACAGTGTTGCTTACCACAAGATGTCCTTCCCCACAGATTGCTACATGTGTGCACAGTGGGATGGAAAAGTCTGAGAATCAGCTAAAGGCCCTTTGTAGAGGGTGCCGAGGCGATTTGAGGATTTGTGGCTGTATCATTAGTTGCTAGACAAGTTTGAATCTCTACCACATTCACATTTCCTCCAACAAGTTCTTCTTTAAGCATTTCCTCCAGAAAGTTCTCCATTGCTGACTGATTCCAAGCACATTTGGCTGTCGGTGTAATGCTATTCTTTCATTTTTTTTCTGCTTGTTTTGTGAAGCTGCTTCAAGATTGCTCTTCAATGTTTTCCGACCCTCTATCCCTGCTTTTGGTACTTGATACTCAGAGTCTGTTGTGAAATTTAAAAATATTTGGTATCTGTAAATTCTAAGGAAGTGTATGGCAGGGATTAAACTGACAGTTCCAAATGTGAATTTTGAGTCTCATTCGAATTATAAATTTGACATTTTGCTGTTTTTTCAAAACTTCCTTTCTTTGGGTTTTATATTTTCAGTTTACTTTTTTTTTTTTTTTAATCAAAGCAAGTGAGTGCTGTGGTGATGTCTTCCCAGGAAGGAGACTGCCCACAGAATGCATACTACAACAACATCAAGCCTGGCATGTGAAATCACAGAAGCTAGGGATACTGTTAACAGCCTGGGTGGGAGGTCTGGCTCTAAGAAGCAACAAAGTCTTCTACTCTTTCTTACAGTTTTATATATCAGCATAAGCCAAGAGCCAAGATGATTTGGGTTTCTATTTTCAGTGTATAATTTGGTTCCTTGAGATGATATTGAACTATTTATATAACAAACATACAGACATTGAATCAATATAGCTTTTCTGTGGTTGTTGTTGCTGTGTTAGAAAAAAAAAAGTTGTACATTGGAATTCTCAAAAATGTAGATCTATGCCAACACCCAAGTAATGACATCAAACAATGTTTCTCCACCTCATATTTTTATCATTGTGTTATATCAGAATATAGCATGATGTAAACATGAAAGGCTTTCCCTCTGCAATTTATGCCTGACAGAGATTTCTAGGGAACCCAGCAGGATGGTGGCTCAGTCCATTAAGCGTCCAATTCTTGGTTTTGGCTTAGGTCATGATCTCAGGGTTGTGGGATCGAGCCCCACGTTGGGCTCTGTGCTCAGCATGGAGTCTGCTTCAGATACTCCCCCCTCCGCCATTCATTCTCTCTCTCTCTCTCTCAAATAAATAGGTAAAATCTTTAAAAAAACAAGAAAAAAAATTTACCTCCTTTCCCCACTAAAATTAATCACCTGGGTATGTGGGAGGGTCTCTACTAACTTATGGTCCCTGAGAAGAGCTGACAGGACAGAGCATGGATGAACCTTGGGGTCGGGAGCAGGATGCAAGACCAACTGAGTCTTGGGCAGAGCACTGCGGCTCCCAGGCATTACCTCAGCAGTTAGGGCAGAAAAAGGGCAAAGATTTGCTCCCGTTTGCATGTGAAGTGTCCGGTGCGTGGTCAAGAAAGCCAACCCAGAAAATTAGTGTTTGTTTCTCCTCTCCATTCTCCATTTTTCGTGCCAGGCCAATATGACCTGGGAAATGCAGATTACATAAAAACTGAAATACTCTCTTGAGAAAAAGCAAGCACACACTTCAACTTTCCCTTGGCCCATATTCCTTCATAATTTTCCATCTTCTTAGATAACAGAAACATTTCTCTGCTTCTCTGCAGCCCCCACCCCACTCATTTGTTTCAGTCAAGGTGTAGTAGCCACATAAAACAGAATTCTAAGTCCTATCCTTTATCACAATATGCGTGGTCTGAATTCATTCCATCATCCGCTTCCTTACTTGTATTCCTTTTCCTGGTTAATTTCACACCGCTGTCAAGTCACCTCATGTAAGGTCTTTCTGCTTTGCTGGCTCTCATCCTGCACACTGCACATTTCCTCTGCCCTCCTCCACTCTTCGGCCCTCGTAGCCCCCATGCAGGTCTGCCCTAAACTGCTGACTCAGCTTCCTGCCTGCAGCCACTATGCCCTCTTCTCCCCTCTGGAAGCTACCAGAATTATGTCTGCAGAATGCAGATCAGATTATGTCACTTCTGTAACTTAAAATTGTCCATGGTTCTAAAAAGAATACACTAGATTTTTTTAAACTGGGAGTTGGGGCGGGGGGCAATAAAGAGATGCACGATGGCTTTCACAGAGGTCTATGAACCCTCTGACACTGTACTTGTTTTATGAGCATGAAGTCTGTTTTTCATAAGAGTGTCAGTGAATCTCAACAGATTCTCAAAAGAGTCTGTGCTGTGACACAGCCTGGGGTCCCTACCCAGTCACCTAAAGCAGTGTAGTGCAAGCATGGGATGCTGGGGGTGTCATCAAAGTTTAGAGTCAGGTGGTCCTAGGTTTCAATTCTGGTTTGATCATCTTGCTGGCTGATCTGGCAAATGGGATAATATCCCTCCTCTCATAGGACTGTTTTAGATATTAAATTTAACAACCATGTAAGGTAACTGGGAAATAATAGACACTCAGCAAATTGTAGCTTCTTCACTGTAAGTCTTTGGACATCCAGTGTAAAAATGTTACTCTCAACCTCCCTCGTAATAAATTCCTCCTTTATCAGTTGGTTATTTTTGTTTCAAGTTATAAAAAGTCCATATGAAATTGGCCACATCATTTAAGGGAATATATTAGCTCATGTAGCCCAAAAGGTTTGGAGATAGAGTATGCTTCAGGTGCAATTTGTACAGGACTCCATCTCCAATTTTCTATTATACTCAGCTCTGTTCTTCCCCTTGTATCAGCTTCTTCCTCAGGCTAATTTTCCTCATGGTGATAAAGTGACTACAGCAAGTTCAGCCCTCACAACTGCACTTCACACCATCTAACAAGTAAGAGTTTTTGTGTCCTGGAATTCCCAGCCAATGTCTGAGATTCCTTCTGCTTGGACTGAGACCCCCTCACTGGCCCACCCCTGAGCCAGCCTCTACTGCTGAGGCTACATCTTTAGTCTTAAGTATCTCTTGAGCCAGTTGAATCCACAAAGGGAATTCAGGGCCATTGTGAAGAACAATAGCTACAATATTTAAAAATTAATATGACGCAGACAACTAATCTGAACACCTACCAACCCATTCAGAACAGAGAGTGGTTGGATGTAACAACCAGTGTTTCTGGGCCGGTGCTGCGAGCTGAGTCTCTGCCTGGGGGAGGGAAGAAGGAAGAAGGTGAGCTGGTGCCTCTCAGGGATCCACTGTGCATACCTACTCAAGAATGAGCTAATCTTCATCATTCTTCAGATCATTCTTTGTAGCTAGAAAATCAGGATTCAGCTTGTGCTACTGCTAACAGGCTTCACCTAGAAAACAAGGTATTTACAAAGAGAGAAGAAAAGGAAGCTATAACATCTCCTGTTCTCCATAAAGAAAGAAATCCATCAGAGAGAAGAAATACCCATTGTAATTCTAAAAAAAAAAAAAGTTTCTAAAAAATCCCACTTTAAAACTTTGGGTTAGTAATTTATACCACTCTCACACACAGAAACACTTAGAAATGTATTACTTGATCTTAATTATTTCAAGCCATTTTCAAAAGTTTAGCAATCCCAAATCAGTTTTTAGTCTACAGTAGGAAGACCACTTAACACTGTTTGCTATTGTTTAGTTTCATTTCATATGAAATTATTCACAAATCCCTTCTCCAATCCAACCCAGGAATCCCAACTGTTATCCCAAAACAAAGCCTCACATTATGGAGAAACATAACTGGGCAACTTTGCTTCTCCTTTGCCTCCAAGTTCTGCTTTTCTCAGCTATGGGTCTGGAAGCTTTCCAGATGCCAGCAGGGCGGGGGAGTCGTAACAGGGGCTTGGCATGTGAACCTCACCACGGATTCTTCAGCGAAAAGTCAAAGCAATAATGTGAGTCTGCTGGAATGTGGAGGCAGGGGGAGGGGCAGCTGTTCTTTAATCTTAGGTAGCATTTTCTTTTTGAAAAATCAAATTAAAAAGAGAATGTGTGTCCAGAGTAGCTGGTGTGCAAACCCTTTCATATGAAAATCTGAAGGAGCATTAACTTCTCTCAGAGGCAAGGGTAACTGCTACTGTTACGCTTGTTTCGTAGTCAAAGGATGCAGTTACCCTGGAGGAGTTCTGCAAGAAGAATAACTTATTTTAGAACTTCACATTAAATATATCAGGGATACATGTCATTGTCTTGTCTCACTCATTCATTTATTCACCCATTCATTCCATTCAAGACATGTCTGCTGAGCACCCCTGGTTATCAGGCAGTGTTCTAACTCCTGGAGCAGACAACCAAATAGACTAAATCCTCGCTCTCTTGGAGCCTGTATCCTAGTGAAATGTGGACAAAAAAAAAAAAACCAAGTTTGAAAATATCAAACAAATAAACACAAAATATATATCGAATGGTGGTAAGTGATAGGAAAAAAGGTCAGTAGAGTTAATAAATACCATGACGCAGGGATCACTGGGGGGACATTTTAGAGCCTCCCTACCACAAGAAGGAAAACATAAAAGTAGAAGCTACATAAAATCATAGACTCATTGACATGGCTAATCTATGCAGTATACTCTTTAGGCGTTTTAGTACATTCTTTTTCCTTTCTTTCCAACAATCTAAAATATGCATGTCAGTGTTTCTTTCATCCATTGCTTTTAACATGGTGTCCCTGTATGCCATCTATTTTTATTCTATGTTAAGAAATAAAATTTCTTTTTCAAAAGATCCTCTTCAGGATTTTCTTCCTTACGTGATTAATTATAATTCTACTTCAGTACAGATAGAAACGTCCATTATGGATATTATTAAAATCCTTGGCATCTTTTCTAGAAGTACAAGGAAAACCTCAGTTAAGTGCCCTAAAAAGTACTCACAGGCAAGTTTTGTGGCCCAGATGAAAAATACTTTGGACTACTCCTATGTTTAATAATCTACATAATCAATTAGTCTTCTGAAATTACCTATAGAATGACGAAGTTGAGTGTATTGAAGAAGTTTGTTCACCTGTCTGTATTCGTCACCAAACTATAAGCTTCTTGAGGGCCTCCCTTCAATACACAGCACCCGGCAAGCACAAGTGATCTGCAAACATATGCTGAATGAGTGACCAGCAGTGGCTTCAAAGGGAACCACAGGAAAACTTTGCCAAGACTGCCATAGCTAATTAAAAAGCTCTGCCAAGACAGCCATACCTAATTAGAAAAAAATTATTACAGTCTTTATGGGACAACATACTTCAGGGAAAAATCCAAGGGTTTATGTATCAGCTAACAGTTCCAAAGGACCCCAGATATCAGATATCAGCTCCTCCAGTAGGTCTAAAAGTATGGATGAAGAGCTCAGAGAATATAATCCAGAAGTTACTGTAATGAGTGATATATATTCTGTGACTTGGCACTTGAAATAGATTGTGAAGACACCAAGAAGATGGAGTAGAGCGCCTTCCATCCAACTGCAGCAGAAGCCTTTTTAAACAATTTTGCTTAGTTTACGACTCATATTATGGGGATTGAGTGGGGTTGGGTGGAGTTCCAGGATTAGGTTCCATCTAGATAGCAGTGCTTTTAAAATGCTAGAAGTGGACAAAGAGAAGGAAATCACGAGCAGGGAGATTTAAGGAACTAAAAGAAATGCTAGAGCAAATGTGTCAGTCCAAACAATACCAAATTTTCAGCTCTTTCCCCCCATCTCCTGTATCATTAGAGAAGGTTGAGGAAGGGAGCCACACCTGGCTTTTAGCCTCCCAAGTCCCAGATCTTATTTATCATCCTGAGAGGCCATTAGTCTCTTGCCAGGTATTCCCTCCACTTTTATTTTAAATTAAAAGATAGTGAGGGGGGTAGATTATTGAGCTAGCAGAGATCACCATCGATGGCTAAGCTTGGCCTTGCCCTCAAACAACCACTGGCCTCCTTGTTCCTGTTGTGACCACTGCCACACACGGGATTTACCCTCAGGCATGGTGGTAGCTGACTAGGTTAGGGCTACAGGTTTTTTGCTTTTGTTTTTTTAGCAATTATTTTTTACAAGAATATTTTGAAGCAATCAGATGCAATATACTGCAATGGCATCTATTCTGCAAAGCTTTTCCTGACCAACCCCCAATTGATTTAAATGACCCTCCTCTTTCTGCCTTTCCTGCCATGAGTATCTCTATCCCAGTACTAACCACACTGCACTGTCCTCCCTGATTTACCTGTTCCTCTCCCCACTAGGGTGACCATTAGGATCCTGGCATATTATTTTTTTATTATGTTCAGTTAGTCAGCATATAGTACATCATTAGTTTTTGATGTAGTTTTCAATGATTCATTAGTTTCGGATAATACCCAGTGCTCATCACAACACATGCCTTCCTTAATACCAATCACCTGGTTACCCCATCCCCCCACCCCCTCTCTTCTGTAGCCCTGTTTGTTTCCCGGAGTCCAGAGTCTCTCATGGTTTGTCTCCCTCTCCGATTTCTTCCCATTCAGTTTTCCCTCCCTTCCCCTGTGGTCCTCCGAGCTATTGCTTATGTTCCACATATGAGTGAAACCGTATGATAGTTGTCTTTCTCTGCTTGACTGACCTCACTTAGCATAATCCCCTCCAGTTCCATCCATGTGGATGCAAATGGTGGGTATTCATCCTTTCTGATGGCTGAGTGATATTCCATTGTATAAATGTACCACATCTTCTTTATCAAATGTCCACAAATAGCCAAACTGTGGAAGGAGTCGAGATGCCCCTCAACAGATGAATGGATAAAGAGGATCCTGGCATATTAGACACGCTGGATGTCACAAACACTTAATATTATTTGACTGAAACAGTGAAATGAGTGAATGAAAGAAATGAGGATTTAATTAGAAGCATCATCCTTTTTCATTCCTAACTTTGCAAATGTACTAAGCTGGGTGGGAAAGAAATGGATAAGAATTTCTGGATGGTCTCTCCTACATTAATAATGTTAAGGAGCAACTTCTTCCAACCCCAGCACTACTGCCACCAGGCAGGTTTTGTAGGAATGCTCACACCTGTCAGTTTGGAAGCTGTGGATGCTATACGTGTGTACTTCACTGAACTGTTATTCAGGCAGAGACTGAATGCCAACCGACCTCCCTGAGCCAGTAGAGCGGTCACTGTTTATTAACTTATACAGGGGATTATATAGTATTTATAGTACTATATTACATTCATAGTATTTACAAAGACCTTGGTGCAAGGCATGGTTTCTCCACTTGGAGTCATGTAATCTTGGTTAGACCACTTAACTGTCTGAGTTTCTCCATTTGTACAATAAAGATAATAATAATAATAATAACAAGAAGAAGAAGAAGAAGAGGAGGAGGAGGAAGAAATGACATCAACAAACACAGCCACACTGCTTTTCCCCTGTGGTGCAGTTGTTGGGAGGACCAAGGTGATGAAGATTATGAAACTATTTCCTAAACCATAAAGTACAGTGGCCCACCATTTCCACCAAGAGCCTCTTTGAGGAGCAAACAGAAGAAGCAAGAATTGACTGATGGGAATGAGTCCAAGATGTTAATATTCTTTGTTTTAGGAGAGGGACTTTCCAAAATCATAATGTCTTCATGAATCAGCAAAGGGGTCAAGTTCAAACCCTCCTTTCACATATGAATATGCTTTATCTTTATTTAATATCTCAAAATGTTGATGGGGAACAAATTCTGAGTAAACATATCAAGTGGAGTCTTATCTCTGGGGCTATAAATGAGTTTTAATTTCCAAGCACCTCTTAAGATCTTACAAAGACAGAAAACTCTTGAGTAGAGAGGAAAGATTTTAAACAAATAATCCAAGATTACTGCCAACTTTCTTTTCTTTTTTTTTTTTCTGCCAACATTCTTAAGAAAGACATTGCATATTTCTACAGCAGTATATGTGTCTGCTTTAGCATGCTATATCTAGACTTCCATGACAAATTTCACAACTCATTGTAGGTGCATTCTACTGGACCACAAATGCGTTCTTGCTGGGGCACACTCCATCCCCAAGGTGCCAAGTGTTTCTCAGAAAGGAATCGGAAACTCTGCACTCTGTCTTAGGTCTTTTTTCTATTGCTTTACCATAGACTCATTGCAAACAGCTTCTCTAGGAAGAAAAAATAGAGTGAGATTTCCAGGAGAAGAGAACCTTGTAGTTCAAGAGAGGTGACTTACGCTGTGTGAAGTGTATCTTGAATATATTTAGGCAATTTAGGCACCACTTTTCTTTGACTTTTCCTCTCTGAAATAGGCAAAACAAGAAGAAATGGCTTTTACTGGGGCATCTCGGTGGCTTAGTCGGTCAAGCGTCCGACTCTTGATCTCAGCTCAGGTCTTGATCTCAGCTTAGGTCTTGATCTCTGGGTCATGAGTTCAAGCCCTATGTTGGACTCCATGCAGGGTGTGGAGCCTACTTAAAAAAAAGAAAAAAGAAATGGCTTTTACTCATGAGCACTCCACTGTTAAAATTAGAGTGGGAAAAATGGAATGAAGGGGGTCAAAAGTTACAAACTCCCAGTTATAACATGAGTAAGTCATGAGGATGTAACGTACAGCATGGTGACTATAGTTAACAATACTGTATTGCATTTTTGAAAGTTGCTAAGAGAGTAGATCTTAAAATTTCCCATCCCAATACAACAGTTTGTAACTGACATTAACTAGACTTATTGTGGTGATCATTTTGCAATATACACAAATATCTAATCATTATGTTGTACACCTGAAACTAATATAAGGTAATATGTCAATTATTCCTCAGTTTAAAAAAAAAATGAGAGATTAGTTAGCTTCAGCTCATTCTTAAGATATCAGGAGCCACTGACCAGGTTCCCCATTTTTCCAAATCAACCATTATATGTTCTTGTAGCATTGTATCTCTCTCCTTCATAAGGCTTAGCTTAGTCGTGATTTTATAGTTCTGTGTGTGGTTCCTTTGTCTAAGAGCGGCAGGCCCTGGACCCAAACTACAGGGGTTAAAGTTCTGACTCTACCACTTACTAGGCTGGGTGACCAATCACCTTACAGTTCTGTACTGCTATTTCTTCATCTGTAAAATGGGAACAATAATAGTCCCTACCAAATGGAGTTGTGAGGATTAAACATGGACAGATAACATGGAGAGCCCTTAGAAAAATGCCCTCCACAGAGTAAGTGCTTAATAGATGTTAACTATTTGTTCTGTTTTGTTGTAACTCTGCTAGCTTCAAGTTTTATGAGAGCAGGCATATCATTGCCTAACATCTGCCCTGGTGTCATACCAAAGAAGCTTTTTAAGTAAGCATTTGTTGAATAAATGAATAAATAACTTATTCTGTAAGATTTCATCCAGGTTTGCAAGTATCCCATTTTAATAGTAACTCCGGAAAATAAAGTAGAAAGCAAAATCAATTATGATGGAAGTTGGTTCTAAAACACTTGACATTTGACCTCAATTACTTCTTAGATTAATACAAGGTAAAATGAATAAAATGTTAAACTGCAAACTAAGGACAGTATTTCAAAGAAACTCATGCCTATTTGTTACATTTTGCGTTACAGCTAAATAAGTCATTTGCTTTTGGGGAATGAAAACCATTAGAATACATTTTAAATATCAATATATGATATCTCCAGCATCCAGTACTGAAAATTTATGGAAACTTTTAAGATCTAGTCTCTTAGTAATTTTCAAATATATAATACAGTATTATTAACTATAGTGGAAACATTAAAAGATATAGCAGCGTGTGGTTCAGATTGGCTTTGCCCAAAACAGGCTTTGATGACTTCCCTACAAAGATCTTTCTAGGATAACAACTGAAAAGACCATCCTTATTATCATTAAACAAAAAATTATGAGGTGATTTTTTTAAAATCCTTGGTTATAACATCATCTTGAAGAGAAATAACTCTCAGCTGTGAAAGCTGATAGAAAATAAGTCAATATACTGAGGCCATTGTATATGATCCAAGACAAGTGATTAAAAAAAGTGAGCCCTCAAAAAAACCTCCCAAAGGATTATATAATTTTTGAAGCTTTTCTTCAAAGTATCTCCTTTACATTTTGCCATTTCTGTGAGCAATGATTAACTGTATAAGCCCCATTTTGCTATACTGGAGGAAAGTAGTAGGCAATTGGGAGATCTGCCTTTCTTGTTACATAATATTAGGGGCTCTGGGAGCACTTCTTTGAAGATAGTTCTTTTCCCATCTCACCGATGATCCTAACATTTCTTTAAAGAGAGAAAGTCTATTTACTCAATGATTGGAATGAAGGCATAAAATGCAAATACTCTAAAGACTTCCAGTTAAAATATGCATTGATGACTGACCGGGGCCACTTTCTGAATAGATTTTGATAGGAGACAAAAGAATGGGGAAGCATTTCGGTGCAATAAAATAGATTAAATATTAGAAAGGGGAGGTTGTTGACCTCAAAGGCAAATGTCAACATAATAATTTGGGCCAACAAAACCTCTGATTAAATCTGAAATTAAAGCCATAAATGCTCTCTGAAGATATACTCTTTGCTGGAAAAGACCTTTTTTTCCTTGGATTTTCTTAGGGTCTCCTTCTACTTTATTATTCTTAATCTGCATTATGGAAAATAAAACACAATATTGTTATGGCTTGTCAAAGAAAGTTCAGCTCTTTTGCTTCTACTCTTTTTGGCAGAGATGAGAGAACTTCCATAACATAAATATTTTCATTGCATTATTGAAACAACAGACAGAAATGACAAGTCATAAATGTTTATTTACTCAACTAATGAATAAATGAATGGATGGATGGATGAATAAAAGAATGATGAGGGAGGAAGCAGATATACAGTTTTTGGAATGGGTGCAGCTTTACACATAAGCAGTCACAGAAAGAAGGTACTAATTTGCAGGGAGGAATTGGCACATAAAGACTGTATGTAAGCATTACTTATTTCATAGTTTTTTTTGGACCAATGGTGGTTTATACTGGCAAAAACGTTTTGACTTGTGCTGATATTTTTCCAGTTTACAGTTTAAGCCTAGAAATAATTTTCTATTTAAGCCATTGAACTAAACAGTGGGTGATTAAGAGGATGTCAAACCTTAGGCACACTGCTAAAGCCACAATCTCAAAGGTCACCGATTATTTCCTGATTTACAAGTTAGTTCATCTTTTCTTTACTCCTACCCTCCTTGACCTTTCACAAGAACTGACATTCTTGACTACCCCATCATCGAAGACATCTCCTGTAGTTTCTGCATCACTTCCCTCTCTTGCTCCTTTTCTCCTGATGGCTTCCCTTTCTAGGCTGCCCCCTAACGGTACGTATTGCTTTCGTTTCAGTCTTCCATCCTGCTCTCTTCTACCCCTGGGAGCTCCCATTTGGCTCCAGCTCCGTCAGTAAATTCCTCTAGATTAAAGCCTGTATTCTGTAGTTGTGATCTACCTCCTAAACTCCTATCCCACATTTTCAATATTGGGATGAATATCTCTGCCTGGAGATTGCACTGGTGATTCACAATGAACAAGGAAATTCATTATTCTCTGTGAGTTGGCTGCTCTATTTGACTTCCCTTGGGTTTTTTTGTTGTTGTTGGTTTTGTTTTGTTTTGTTTTGTTTTTGAATGCTGCTTCCAGAAGACACGCTTGTGAGCAATAGAGTAAAGCCGCATTGGGAGTGACCAGAAACTGGAAGCTAAACATGGTGCTTGGGGAGGGGGGCGATAATCCAAAAACAAATGGAGAAAAGAAGTTTGGCCAAACCATACCCTCTATCCTAGTGATACTGCAAGCGCTACAAGATGGTCTCAGCTGAGGGTTTAGGGTTTTTTGGTTTTGATTTTGAGGTTTTGAGGTTTTTTTGGTCCTGGGCAGATGATCATATCTAGGGCATAGGCAGTAAGATAAGGATTCTATCATAAGAACTGAAGTAAGAGATCAGGGTCTAAGTCAAAGCAAGTTACTTAGCTTCCCTGAATGTCATTCTTTTTATCACTTAATAAATGGGGCAACAGTTAACCTGAAGTTTTTTAAATAGGTATTAAAAATAAACATCAAACATGTGATTCATAGTAGTGCTCAATATGTACTAGTCATTATTACCATTATTACTTGATTCTCCCAATTTGAACCTGAGTTGTTTTGTTTTCTTTAACCAACAGCCCCATGTCTAATTGAACACTAACTCTGTCAATTCCACAGTCTTCTTTATCATTTTTACTGACTCAGCCTTAGGGCAAGTCTTGAAATGCACCAGCAGGAGCCTTCCAGTGGTATCAATGTTCAAATATTTTTCTTTCGATGGCACAACTCCTATTACAATAATTCCCTATCCAAATGTATTGCCATGGCCTACCCCTGCTTTCCAGATATGATCTGTTATTAACAGAGCAACACAAAGAGCCGCACACAATGTGGCCACATCCACATCCTCATTTTCCAGCCTAGCATAATTTGTCAACTCACTGTTGTATGAACCCTACTTGATTCTGTCTCTATGCCTTTCATCACATTTCCCTCTTTTTCCGACACCTTCTCCCTTGCTCTTTTTTATTTCAAGATTTTATTTATTTATTTGACAGAGAGAGACACAGCGAGAGAGGGAACACAAGCAGGGGGAGCGGGAGAGGGAGAAGCAGGCTTCCCGCTGAGCGGGGAGCCCGATGCGGGGCTCGATCCCAGGACCCTGGGATCATGACCCGAGCCGAAGGCAGATGCTTAATGACTGAGCCACCCAGGCGCCCCTCCCTTGCTCTTTAGCTCTGAAATCCTAGATACTTTTTCCACATTGGCTTAAATTACTCCGTCAAAAACCTTCACCAAATCACTCTAGTTCACCAAATAGTCTCCGCCGCTGAATTTATAGCTCTTACTGTATAAGCGTTTAGTTGGTCATTAGTCATATACATAAGCCTTGTCAGTCTGTGGTCCATATTATTCATTAAGTGCTCCCACCATCATTTGTGCCATTATTGCCAACTATTTTAAGTCACTAACATTGCTGACTCTTTCTTTGATTTAGGGACCAGTGAGGAATATGCTCGATAAACTTTGGGGTCAATACTAAACTTCTGTATTTGTTATTCATTCAATATATGTCTATTTTACAGCCTAATATGTACAAGGCATACTGTTGGCTGCAGGATATAAAATGAATCAGATATAGGCTCAAGATCTCACAGTCTAATGAGAAATATGGACAGGTAAATAATTGATTAAAGTGCAGCAGAAATCCTATAGAAGACACACACACAGAGAGATAGGTTACTTAACTCTGCTTTGGTAGAAGGGAAGGCCAGAGGAATATTCTCAAAGTAACTAATACTTGAATTGCAGTGAAAGGATGAGCATGGGTTCTCCACAGTGGGAGGCAGTCAGGGAGAGCTTTACAGAAATAACAAACAAGAAAAACATGCAAAGACATGGATCCCTAAGTAGAATTTTGTGTGACTGATTCATGTATAAGGTGTATAGTAGTGGGGTCCAGAAATAAGATTGAAGAGACGGACCCTAAAACCAAATCATGAAGAAACTACGTTAAGAGGTTTGGTCATTAGCTAGGAGGAAAGAGTTCTGAGGAAGGAAACAAGGAAACAATGAAGGGTTTTCTAAGACCCTTCAAGGGGAAATGATTAATTTGTGTTTTAGGAAAATCACTTGGAAAGGAGGGAGTGAGAGCCTGATGACAAGAAGGCCCAATAGAAATGAATTTCAACAGTCCAACAAGAGACTACGGCCTTGGTGGTGCCGAGAAGCCATCAGATCAAGGGATGTTTTAGTGGCAGATTAAATCTGGGAATATTTGGGCATAGGTGAAGTCATGGAATTGGGAAAATTCAGAGTGATCCAAGTTTTCTAAACTGCAGATAAACGATGATGCCATTAGCCAAGAAAGGGAAGAGAACACTCATAGTCCAGTGTCTGTTTTGAAATACATTTCTCTTCCACTTCTTTTAAAAGGCTATATGTAAACAGAGAAGCCAAAACCATCCGGGTGAAAAAGGTAATACTTTATGTTTTATTCACATTAATTCTTGGAAACAACAGAAAGCAATTATTAGTTGGAAAGAATGTATTAAACATAAAAATTTTATGAGAGTGACTTAGTATATACAATAATTTATGATAACATTACACGCTGGCAGTTCCAGTTTTCAGTTCCTCCATTTTTAATCGAGACCAAAGAACTTTATGGAAGAGAAAGTAAACCTTTGAGAAAACTTCACGAATTGCTTTAATAACATTGTATCACATAATTACGCATTCTTACACTACGATTTTGAGGTTCATCCAGTTCTTCTTAGGAAAAGACCATTTAAGGGACGCCTGGGTGGCTCAGTCAGTTAAGCGGCTGCCTTCGGCTCAGGTCATGATCCCAGGGTCCTGGGATGGAGTCCCACATTGGGCTCCCTGCTCCGCGGGAAGCCTGCTTCTCCCTCTGCCTCTGCCTCTCTCTCTCTTTGTCTCTTATGAATAAGTAAATAAAATCTTAAAAAAAAAGGAAAAGACCATTTAAGCAATAATCTATGATTAAAGAAGAATCTATCCATGAGTAATTCTTCATTCTAAATAAGAAAAATATGTCAGCCTTAATATTTCAGATGCAATGGAAGTTGGGAGAATTTTAATTTGCTTAGTATTATAACTGTATAACCAAACATTTTAAAACTTGGAAAGGGGTTAAAGAATTGTCTGGTTCTGCCTTTTTATTTAACAGATGAAGAAGCTGAGCATTATTAATGTAAGTGACATAAACAGGGCCAACATTGGGTTTAAAACCACTGTCTAATCCATTATAAGTTTCTTAAATGTCAATGTGGTACAGTTGAAAGGGAAAACTATTTCAAATCAAAAGAAATATATTTCAGTTCCAGCTCTGACACTAGCTGTGTGGTCGGCGGCAAACCATTTAATCATTGTGACACCCAGTTTCCTTACCCATAAGACAAGAATCATGTTTTTTGTTTCACAGGATCATCATGAGGAACAAATACAATGATGTATATAAAAACCCTTTGTGTAAACTATAAAACACTCAAAACATAATAGACTATATTTGTAAAGTGAATATTTAGCTACAGTTTAATGAAATAACCTAACATTTATTGAGTAGATGCTCTATGCCAGAGTCTTTTTTTGTATGTTATTTTATTTCATCCTTATATCAACCCTTGAATTAAATGTTATTTTCCAGTTTCATAGATGAAAAAGACAAGGGAGCTCAGTGAGAGTAAATAATCTTCTCTAGATCACACAGCAGGCAAGTAGGGGCACCGGGATTCAAAGCTACTTCTGCCTGGTAATGAGTTTACCAGTGGACTTTGTACTAGTACCTAATTCTGGCAGTCATGGAAAAGAAAACCACTTCCACTATTTGGGATAGCTCAGATGAAAAAGAATGAGGGCTGGGGGACAGAAAGAGAGCCTGATGGACTGGAATGTGGGCATGAATTTTACTCCAGGCAGTAAGAGATAATCCAGGTGAGGCAGGATTATATAGCAAAAGATTTCATAATTCATAGTCAGAAGGAGAGCTAGATGAAGATTCAAGAGCACCCAAGAAGGATGATAAATTGGGCTCTTGCGTGGGTTGATAATTGGTGTCCCTTCAAACTTTTCTTCTTTAAGTAGGTGTTCAACAGTTTACAGTCCTGCAGCTGAGAGCTGTGTGGAGAAGGGAGAAAAAAGACCCCAGGCAGTGGGGATCAATCTCTCCTTTCTTGTCAAGAAAAATTGAGAGTTTGCCACAAATGAACACATTCCTTTCAGCAAAAGAAACACTGAAATTAGCCAGAGCAACTTGGATTGAGATAGTTGGAGGTGGAGGGGTGTGTGTGTGTATGTGTGTGTGTGTGTGTGTGTGTGGTATGGAAGTATGTGTGGGAGCACCTGTGGGAGGGAACATCTGGATGAAATTCTCTCCTTTTGCCTTATTCTAAAGGTATTTTCAAGGTACCTTGTTTTAACTTCCAGGAGAGGAGTTTGGATAAACACATTTTATTTTAGTATGCCATTGCTAATCCACCATCTCTCACAGATGAGTACTCCAATTCCTTATTACGGGTAAACCTTAATCTGGCTCTTGTCAAAAAATTTAGTTTGATCCAAACTAGATAAAGGGAATATTGTGAAGGTTTGCAAGCAGAATGGGGTGGAAGGGGCTTTTATTTAAAAAAAAAATTTTAAGTAAACTCCATGCTGGACATGGGGCTCAAACTCACAACCCTGTGATCAAGAGTCACATGCTCTGCCGATTGAGCCAACCAGGCACCTATGGAAGGTGATTTTAAAGTGAAACATTGGGCAGGTTAGAATAGAAAGGAATGGAAGCTAAGAGCCATCCATAGGGCCAACAACCAGCAAACCTTAAATGGAAAAAATAAACAACTCTCCCAAAGTTTAGACCTAGTTCTTCCCCTTACAAAGTAATTTTAGGCAAAACCCTTAAAACAGTTTCATCATCTGAATTCTGGGGTATTTAATGTTTTTTTCATATATGTGCTTATATATAAATATATGCCTATGTTTTGCCTCATATATATATACATATATAACCTTTTTTGGGGGGTGAGCTTTGAGAACAAAAGACCCTAATAATTGTACAGCAACAGCTAACAGACAAGATGGGTTCCCTCATGTCGAGGGAGAGAAAGTAAAATTTTAATCAGGTCTAACGACCATGAGGCTGAATGACCAGTCAGCACAACCTGGGGGATAAGCTTGCACAAAATTCCGCAAAATTCACAGAAAAACCCTTGCAACACATCCTACCATGCACTTCAGAGGCTGCCACATCCTCAAGCTGCTACCACAAATAGTGAGCTGTATCCTGTTGTCTCTGCCCCTAAAGTTGCTTTTTGGAACATGAACCTGACCAACCTCAATAAGAACACAAAACTTGAAGGTTTTGCCTATTTAACCCCAAGCCTAAACCTTCCTTCCCCTTTGGAGCATGCTTTCGGTTTGTCGTCAAATGCTGTGTCTCCCTGGTTTGCAAACCGTATGGCAATAAAGTTTTCCCTCGCCTCTGACCAAATCTTTGCATTCCAGGCATTTTTGTTGACATTCCTTAATGTCAGAAGTGGGATGTAAAGTGACTCCTGAATGCCTCTCCACATCCTCTCAAACTATTGCATCAGGGACCTGCAAGAGCCCCGTGAGCTCAGTTGCTCCTCACCAGTGTCAGGAGATACTCAGGAGAGTCCTCTCACATCCAAGACCACGCACATTTTTCTGGTTGAGGTCTCAGGAGTTTTTTGCCTGAGTAGGAATCCTACCCTCCAGGAGGGTCTTCTCTCATGAAGGTTGTGAGATCTCACACTCCAGAAGGGCTTGTCCCTCATTCAGGTTGACCACCGAGGCACAAAAGGATGTTGTTGTTTGGGACCTGAGCCTGACCAACCTCAATAAGGGGCACAGAACTTGCAGTTTTTGCCTATTTCACCCCAAGCCCAAAGCTTCCTTCCCTTATGGAGCATACTTTCGGTTTGTAGCCAAAGGATGTGTCTCCGTGGTTTGCAAATTGTATGGTAATAAAGCTTTCCCTCGTCTCTGACTAAATCTTTGCATTCCAGGAATTTTTGTTGACAGCTTTTAATAAATATATTTATCACATAGCAAGGACTAAGCACTTTATAAGTACTAACTCATTCATTCCTCACAGCAATCCTATGAGGTGGGTACTGTTACATTGCATTTTGCAGACGAGGAAACTGAAGTAGAGAACATTAGGACATAAAGCTAATTAAGTGGCAGAGATGGGACTGGAACGCTGGCTGGCTGTTTTCAGAATCTGTATTAATCTTTCCACTATGCTACTTAGCCAATTTACAGAATTACCATGAAGAGAGAAGTAGAACAGTTTACCTTTCCATAAGATAATTATTTTAATAGCCTTACCTACCACTTTTAACGTTTTTAGTTTCGTGGACTGCTTTGAGAATCTGGTGAAATCACTGATATTATACCAGCATAGATATACATAGCATAAAGATTATTGTGCCATTTCCAAGATCTTACAGACCTCAAGAAGTCCATTCATAGACATCACATTAACAAAAATTCTGACAAACTTGGTTGGGTCTCCTAAACCTCAGTCTCTTCCAATAAGAAATAAGACTGAAAACACAGTGATCCATTTCCCAGCTACCAGTTTCAGGACTGAGAGACATACATATAATTTAGGAATAAATTCCATACCACTTTGGGTTGCTTAACTGTGTGTTAGGCAGAAGTCCTGGTTCAAATTTCCTTTAATAGTATATATTCAGGGTTAAACATGGAGTAGCGGAAAAAGAGTTTGGCTGAAGTGTTTAGTCTTTGTGGAGTCCAAAATACAGTATTTGAAAACTAGTCTGGAGGGCTTGGTGGCATTTAGCCAACCTGAGTTCCAAGAATCACATCTTGTCAGCTTTCATAGATTTGCTATTTGACTTCAATTATCTCTACATCCTTTCTTCATTAAAATACATTGGGTGAGTCAAAAAATGGCGCCATTCAGGACCATGTTAAGGAAAACCTTTCCTGCAAGTTGTACATTTCTCCACTTTTCCTGACACCTAAAAATTCTGAATAAGGTTATGTTATTTGAAACCCTATTGTGATTCAAATCAACAAGTTCAATAGAGAAAACCCAGTGAACAATTAATTGTGGCTTATAATAGCTGTTCATATTCTTGTTAGCAGACACAACAGCAAACCCATACTGTTTACCACTGATTACTAAGACCAGAAAGAAAGAAAAGGCACCGTCAGCTTTGTTTTGGCTTCCAAGTTGGTTGTTTCTCTGAAAAAGATGCAATTGTCTTTTAAATCAAACCCTTACTTTTTTTTCTATTTCATGTTGATAGGTCCAATTATAATTAATGAATAAGTAAAGAACAGTTGTGTAACTTAGCAATATTTTACATTTTCTCTAGTTGATTCATGAGCAGACTGCAAAGATACTGACAAGATTATTTTATGATTTTAAAAACTTTAGATGAAAAGTTCTGGTGTATATAAGAAATGCCAAAAACCTCTGCTTAGTAGCCCAAAAAGATTATCAAAGGAAGTTATAATTTTCATTTTAAAAAACTGATGTGAGCCACTTAAGTCAGCAAGAGAAATTCTGTGTGTTCGTGTGTGTGAGCGTGTTTAAACTGGTCAATGAATCAACAATGCCCAGTTCTTTAACTGCTTGAGATAATTTTTTACCTATTAAACTTTCACCCCCTGGTTAAACATGTTCTACCAATTTCAATTCTATTTCTAAATTAGGGTTTTGCTCAAATTGAAAGGATATTCATCAAGAATTGGTAAACCAAGATGCCCTTCAACAGATGAATGGATAAAGAAGGTGTGGTTCATATATATTATGGAATATTACTCAGCCATCAGAAAGGATGAATACTCACCCTTTGCATCCACATGGTTGGAACAGGAGGTGATTATACTAAGTGAAGTAAGTCAAGCAGAGAAAGACAATTATCATATGGTTTCACTCATATGTGGAACATAAGCAATAGCACAGAGGACCACAGGGGAAGGGAGAGAAAACTGAATGGGAAGAAATCGGAGAGGGAGACAAACCATGAGAGACTCTGGACTCCGGAAACAAACTGCGGGTTACAGAAGGGAGGTGGGGAGAGGGGATGGGGTAACCAGGAAATGGGTATTAAAGAGGGCACGTGTTGTGATGAGCACTGGTTGTTATAAGCAACTAAAGAATCGTTGAACACTACATCAAAACCTAATGATGTACTATATGCTGGCTAAAAAAATAAAAAGAATTGGTAAGCATTGATATCTATGTACCAGGGAAAGTGTAGAGACAAATTAGCTAAATCAATGGTGGGATTTAGCAGTTTTGTTACAACTAAGAATTCTCAAGGAAACAGTGTGAATTTAGTAAGTTTCAGGTCATATCTTCTAGTTAGTCAAAACTATTGGCCAGTGATAGTCAATGAGATGGTATATAGAAGTACTTTTGTCCTTAGAGGGAAAAGTCACTATGCCATACGAAGCTGGTGGTATGATTAGAATTCTTCCCCCAAAATAGGTATTTTTCACATACATCAGTATGATAGAAACAAGAATTATAAAAGAGAAAATTTGCTTCGCTCAAAGTAATGTCTCAGATTCTTTAGTATATTAGTGCTTTCTCTGCCACACAGTAGTGGGAAAAACTCAGTTGGTTTATTCATTCATTCATTCATCCATTCCTTTATTCATCCAATACATATTTTTTATTAACATGCTTTATTTTTTTATTATGTTATGTTAATCACCATGCATTACATCATTAGTGTTTGATGTAGTGTTCCTTGATTCATTGTTTGCGTATAACACCCAGTGCTCCATTCAATATGTGCCCTCTTTAATACCCATCACCAGGCTAACCCATCCCCTCATGCCCCCTCCTTTTTAGAACCCTCAGTTTGTTTCTCAGAGTCCATAGTCTCTCATGGTTCGTCTCCCCCTCCGATTCCCCCACCCCTTCATTTTTCCCTTCCTACTAACTTTTTTTTTTAACATATAATGTATTATTTATTTCAGAGGTACAGGTCTGTGATTCAACAGTCTTACACAATTCACAGCGCTCACCATGCTTTAGAGTAGGAGTCCACAATCTTTTTCTTTAAAGGGACAGATGGTAAATACTTGTGCTGTATTCTGAAACTCTGCCTAGTATATTGTACAAGCTAAACAATGACAGAATTCTGTTTTAAAGAAAATGAAGGAAATTTAAAGAACAATTAAAAGACCATGAACATCAATTCTACTATGTGAAATTAAATACCCCATGAAAATGTTTATTTCATTATCAAATTTAGAATATCAAATATCCTCTTGGGAACAGAGGTAACAGTACTTTGAGGAAAACTTTCAGTTCCTAAAGTAAAGAATTACTTGGTAAGTACAATTTATTGGTGGAAAATGAGAATATTTTGGAAAGGTCTGTGCTTTTTTTAATATGGATAACAAAGAGGTCTTCTCTTGTTTTTCTACATTCTTACCATAATTTTATGTAAAACCAGCTCCCTCTAGTGATGACAATCATGTTTTTCACCAAGAAAGCAAGAGGCTTTCTTGACTATGCATATAAAACCCTTTGGAATTGAATCTCAAAATATATACCTGAGGAGATCAAGTTTTATTACAAAGAAGCTAAAAATTCTAATAACCTCCCAAGACAGTCTTTAACAGTCTTTCTTATTTTAACACTCTTTCAAAAACAATAATATGGGGATGACCTGGTGTCCTCTGATTCAATTTGTTCTGTTTGCTCCTGGGAAAGGCAGGCCCAGACAACTGAATCAACTCTTTCATATCCAATAGAAGTCAATTCAGTTTTTAAAAAATTCAATGAAGAAGTTAATTGTTCAATGTAAAGATATGAATTTTTTAAATGCTGATTTCTACGCGTAAATATAGTCCTTTAAATCTATATTTTTAACATCCAATTCCTTAGATATACTTTGATATCATTGAGGATGAAAACTTAAATGTGTAACTTTAGCAATGCAAAACATCAGACACCTGTTGAAAAATGGACTCCTCACCAGAACCCCTGAAGTTTGGCTATGGTCGGTATGATGTAGACCAGCAGTTGGTAACTTTTTCTGCAAAAGAAAAAAAAGAGGGGGGGGGCAATAATGCAAGAAAATGAGTTTTAAAAACTAATACATAAAAGAGAAAATATATAAGTAGGAAATCCTAGAGTAGGGTGGTAGAAATTAGGGAGCGAAACTGGGACTTTGAAAAGGCTAAAAAAGTGTTAGCAGCTCCCAGAGTTTTAAGAAAGAAAAAAGAGAGATAAAACATATTCACAGTTAAGAAAAAAACTAACTATAAAAATACTTAATAGAATTCTACACATAATTTTATGAGAAAGATTTGAAATTCCAGAAGAAATGGTTTATTACTAAAAATATTAATTATAAAAATTGACTTAAGAGTAAGTAGAACTTAGTAGCCCAATTAACACAGAAAAGATTGAAAGAGTAGATCATTTTACCACTAAAAAGACACTAGGATTAGATAATTCTACAGGTGGATTCTAACTTTAAAAAGAAAGATTATTTCAAATTAATTTAAACTATTCCAGATTCTAGAAAAAAGATGAAAACATCTTCAATTGATTTTATGAAGCTAACATAATATTAATGCCAAAATGTAACAAAAATAGAATAGAAAACCCCCCAAACTATAGTTCAATTTCACTTGTAAGGTGTAAGTAAAAAACTTAAAAATATATTTAAAAATACAATTCAGTAAAATGTTGAATGAATAAGACAATATTGAACTTGTGGGTTTAACATAAGGATAGTTTAATATCAGAAAATCTATTAACAACAAATTAAAGCAAAAACATATACTTAATATATTCTGAAAAAATATTTTATTTTCTACATTAAATGAAGTAAAAGAAAACTTCCTAAATATGATAAAGGACATAAACCCAAACCCGAAAGCAAACTACCATTCTAAGTTTGGCATACTAAGATTTGTCTTTAAAAACAAAACAAAACAAAACTGAAACTTGTCTTTTTTTTAAGATTTTATTTATTCGAGAGACAGAGAGAGAGAAAGAATGTGTGTGTGTGTACAAGGTGTGGAGGGGCAGAGGGAGTGGGAGAAACAAACTCCCTGCTGAGCAGGGAGCCTGACGTGGGTCTGGCTCCTCGGATCCTGGATTCATGGTCTGAGCTGAAGGCAGACACTTACCTGACTGAGCCACACAGGTGCTCCTAAAACTTGTCTTTAATATCAAAAATAAATAAAGGTAGCTTCTTTCAGTATTAATTGTTCAACATCTTTTTGGAGATTTTTGCAAATGTATATGACAAGAAGATGAAAAATGGACATTAGTATTGGAAAAGAATATAAATTCACCCTTCTGCTGATGTAATATGATCGTTTACCTAGAAAACTCATGAGAAATTAAATAAAAATAAAACAACCAGAATTAATAAAAGAATCAAGTAAAGTGACTAGAAACCAGAAACATTACAGAGACCAATAATATTTCTTTACATGAGTAATAGATGGCTGGGGGGAAATCACACATTCTATTTACTCCAGTGGGGAGAAAATCATATAAAATATGTAAAAATAAATTTAGGAAGAAGTAATGGTACATATGGTATTGTGGGGACTCTAAAATCTTAATGACATAAAACTGAAAGGAAAAAGGAGAAATAGACATTTAATATTCTCCTTTTTGTAACCTATAAAGCAAGTAGATAGTAAGGATATAGAAAAGTTGAACAATTGTATCAAAAAAGTGTACATATTTGAAACATATAAAACAGTCTACCCAAACAGAGCAGGACACATATTTCTTTCAAGTGTACATCAAAGGGAACACTTACCAAGATTTAGCATACATTGATTCATAACACAAGTCATAAAAATTTTTGAAGAATTGAAATCATAGAGTATATTCTCTGATCATAATGAATTTAAATTAGAAATCAGGGCGCCTGGGTGGCTCAGTTGGTTAAGCGACTGCCTTCGGTTCAGGTCATGATCCTGGAGTCCCGGGATCGAGTCCCGCATCAGACTCCCTGCTCAGCGGGGAGTCTGCTTCTCCCTCGGACCCTCCCCCCTCTCATGCTCTCTCTCTATCTCATTCTCTCAAATAAATAAATAAAATCTTTAAAAAAATTAGAAATCAATAAAAATATATCCTAAAAATCTGCAAATATGACCACATGCTTCCAAATAGCACAGAGAAGTCACAAGGGAAATTAGAGGTTTGGTGATAAATACTTATATATAAGCTATATAAATCTGTTATATACATGTTAAAACACTGAATACACAGATTTTATTATATCTAAATTATAATTCAATAAAGTTAATTTTTTAAAAATACTGGTGGAGGAAGACAAATTTTGTATTGCTGTCAATTCTATAAAAGTTATGATTTCAGGTTAGTGTGTAAGATGAAAATTTGGTATGCTTAAAATATAAATATATCTTCTAATATATACTTCTTGTACATTTGTATACCTTTTATAAAAAGACTAAGAAAAATAGGAAGAAACAGGAATAGAAAATTCACAAAAATAATAATAATGGCCCTTAAACATATGAAAAAATGATCAACCTCACTTATAATTAGAAAAATGCAAAATAAAGCTCTACTCTTTTTCACATACCATTTTTACCTGTCACATTGCCAAAAATTAAAATGTAGGGTAATGCACTCTTTTTGTGAGTCTGTAGGTACTCTCATTAATTGCTGGCAGAAATTAAAACAGATGCCAACTTTTTAGAAGGGAATTTGACAATATTTAACAAAACTACATATGCATTTATGTTTTGATCCAGAAATTTCACTTCTAGGAACTTACTCTAAGGACATACACTTCAACAATAAGAACATATATATGCATAAAGTTACCCATGGCAGCACTATTTTGTAATGGCAAAAGAAGGAATCTAACTGCCGTATGTAGGACTGTTGTTGAATGAACTATGGTATAACCATACAATGGCATACTACACAACTATAAAAAAGAATGAGGAAGATCTCTATTGGACTGATTTAGAATGATTTTCAGAAATATAAACTGAAAAATGCAAAGTGTGAGAGTACCTATCGTTGCTACCTTTGTATAAGAAAGACTAAGAAATAAGAATATATACACATCTGCTCATTTGCTCAAAAAGAAACACAGGAAACAATCAAGAAACTAATGATACTGGTTCCCTACAGGATATCAGTGAGAGAGAGTACAAAGAATGGAAGGAAGACTGGAATCGAAGTGATGGGGTAGCGACACTTTGATGAATGTAACTTTGTGCACAGATTTAACTTTTAGAATCTTGTTTTGCACGAAAGAAAGAAAGAAAGAAAGAAAGAAAGAAAGAGAAAGAAAGAGAGAAAAACCCAAATACAGAATACAAGCAGAACAAGTAAATCTAACTCTATTTCAAAAGAATACCATAACCACACTGAAGCGAGGCAAGTGAGAAAAGAGTTAACCTAAGTCACATTTGGCAACAGTAATTTGACTAACTTCAAACCTAAAGACAAAAAGAACTATAACCTAATATTGAGTTCTAATTACTAGGTTTGTTTTTCACAATGTTACAAATTAACAGTTCCAAAATTAATTAATATGTATTATAAGATCGAAGAAGTAAATGTATATAATGGGATTACAGTTTCTCACTGTCAGAAGAAAGGGGGAAGTCTGGAATAAACCCTTTTGTGTTGAATCAGAACTTGAGTTATACACATGGGTATTTTTTAATATTAGAGATATATAGATATAGACAGATAATACAGATGTGTGTGTGTCTACTCTCTGCTGAAAGGACCGAGGTGCAATGACATTCCAGTAGCAACGAGATTACTAAATGCCTACATCTAGGTTTCTGAATACCAGTCTCCACTAAAAGGACCCACTCTTTGAAGAAGTGGCTAAGTCCAATGTGGAGCTGATCAGACACAAGATGAGCCAGGAATATTTTGTTGGGCCAGAAAAGTAATAATAATAATAATAGTAATAAAAATAGTAATAGTAATAATAATAAAATGGCCACATGTCAAAAAGATAGAGGAACCAGTTTAAAGGGGCTCCCACTGTCCAGTATGGGGCAAGCTGAACAAAAAATGATTATTATAAAAATTTATAACCATTTAACAACATAGGAACCTATGAGTTCATACAAATATAAACAAACAAAAAATATGTATTTTGGGGAAAAGGAAAAGCTCTTCCACACAGTAGAATGTCAACTAATACATACAAAAGTAATGACAGAATTAGAAAATAATCATTGGTCAAACATCATGGTAATAATTGATTTAAGCAAGAATCGTCATTGCATGCTAAATTAGTGAGGGAAAATTTGATGATAAACGGTACCTTTACATGGTCACAGAATATCCCTTCATAAATTAACAACGACAAATAGAAAAACAGCAACTACAACAGAGAAACTTGGGAGACAACACCTTAAACCCATATGCTCAACGTTAACCTTACCAGAAACAAGGAAGATATCAGGACTCTCCTAATGACACGTGTAGAGAAAAACATACTTATCATTTCTCTGGTACTCTTCCAAAGATGTATAACCTGAATATAATTATAAGTAAACACTAGACAAGCTCAAATTAAAGAATATTCCACAGAATACTTGCCCTTCATTTTTCAAAGGTGTCAGTGTCATGAGAGACAAAGAAAGACTGAGAGACTGTTCCAGACTTAAGGAGACTAAACAGACATGGAAATTTGTGAGGCTGGATTGGATATTGGCCTCAACATTATTTTTTACTTTGTTAATAAAACTTTCCTGAAACAATCATGAAAAACTGAATAGGGTCTGTGGATTAGATAACAGTACTCTGTCAATAATAATTTCCTGATTTTGGAGACTTGTACTGAGGTTATTTGAGATAGTCTTATTTATAGCAAAAGGGGCATTCTGTGTACAATTTACTCTCAAAAAGAATAGAAATGTGTTTTATACATATGTATACGTATATACACGTATACATACACACACACATACACACAGCAAGAGAGAGGAGAGAGAATGGGAAAGCAAGTGTGGTAACATGGTAACATTTGAACCTGAGTGAAGTTATATAGCATTTTTTTGACAATTTATGTAAGTTTTCTGTAAGTCTCAGAACATTTATTTTAAAAAGGTTTTTTAAAAGTCCCACCAGTTAGAATGTTTTCAGCTGCAAATTGGTAGATACTCTCACCAAAGTAGTGCAAAAATAGGTTTTTTAATCTTATAAACCTAGCCTCCCAACTTTTACTCCTCCATCAACTCTCCATTTAGATGTCATCACCTTAGCAATGGCCAATTGTTTCAAGACTTTCATAGTTTAATTTTTTACAATGTAGGTATTAGAGTCAAGATCCAAGCAAAGTCCACATAATTGCCATTGGTGGATTTGTCTCAGGTCTCTTTTAAACAAACATTGTTTTTTCCCTCCTTGAATTGGGTGAAGGCGCAAACAGTAAAGGCCCCTTTCTGTTTGGTTTATTCCAACACATGCAGGGAGCAGCTGTGCCCTGTCTCTCCTCCTACTGTGTAGTGATGCCTGCTGTATCAGAGGCAAGTTCCCAATCACAGCTCAGTCCGCAGATTCTTGAGAGAGAAACTTGCCACCCATGGGGTTTTTATTTGCTTTGTGTAGCTCCCTGCCTAGAGGTTAGTATCTCTCACCTAGCTCTTGGCCTGTGCTTACCCCTATCCCTTAGCGCTCAAATTAAGAAGAAGAAACACATTTTTCTGTGAAGATCCCCTGTCGGGCTCCCCAGGACATAAACTCTTTTCTGAACTTCAATTGTCTGGCCCCATCTGAATCATATATAGCAGATGTCCTTGAAAGTTGGTGGCATGTAGATAGTACATGGCTTCTACTGATGACATAGACTTTCTTCTATTTGTATTTTTCCTTGTCATTTCAGACAAGTCTTAGAGAGAAAGCAAGTGGGTTTTTTTTTTCAGAAATTTTATCCATGGTTTTTGCTACCCCTATAGCCAAAAAGCATGTGGTACTATAATAATAGTTGTAAAGAATTTAAGATCATTTCATACATTCTTTCATTTTATAATGGAGGAAACCAAGGTCCACAGCAAGGAAAGTACCTTAACTAAAGATGAACCCATATCTTTTGCCACCTTATTCAGCACTCTTTTTCAACACAGTACAATATCCAAGTCCTGCTGCAGTGGGGGGCTTTTTCTAGTCAATATTTATCTCTCTTCAACATCTATGAGAAACTATCACATTTTTAAGTTTTCTTACAAATAGTCCTCTTCTCAACTAGAATTAGTTTGCCAGATATCAAGTCTAAACACAACTTTATCATTCCAGTGTTTAAGTCTTTGGAAATAGATGGTTATATCATAAACATGTTCATGCAACTTCAATTATATGCAAAGAACACTGAAGCATTAATGATATTATTTTAGATATCTAATGTAATTAGTTTCTTTTTATAAATTGCATATGCTCAGATAAGAATGATTAAATGCATGGTTTTTGAAAAGGTGTGAGAAAATCTAAATCCATTTGTCAGGGTAACCTCATTTTCTCATTAATCTTTTCTGAGAAAAGCTATTATCTTTTATCACCCTTTTCTTCACTTGATAATGTTGAATTAGCTAATACCATATGGTCTTTATCACTTATGCCAGGTAGTTTTATGTAATTGGAGTTGATTATTTTAACTTTAGGAAAAGTCCAGTTTTAAATAATGTACAGTAGGCTTATAATAACATATAAAACATATTGTAGTTAACTACAATATACTATAAAATATTTAGGGAAATTATACTTGAAACAGGTTTAAATGCATCTTGGTAACAAGCTAATAAAAGAAAAATATCTTTTTGGTTGCACTGAATAAAAAAACATGGTAAAAATAAATTACATGTTAAAATTTCTGGTATAGTCTATTAAAAATATGTAATATATGGCTATAAAAACTCTAAGCTTCAGTGCTTTTACATTCAATTAAACCCACCAAAATATCACAGGTCTAGACTAGTTACAATTGGAAATTTTCCCAACAGCATAATTTACTGGCATTGCTCACAATATCAAGTAGTATTTTACTGTATTTTTTTTACTGTATTCTTAAAATGGAATAAACTTTAGCCACTGGAAATAAAGGAAATATTAATTAACAATTAATTTACTAAAGGAAAAATAATCTCCTTTACATTTTTTTTTTAAGAAGTAAAGCAAGTAGACAGGAAGAAGGTAAAGAATTGAAGAGGTAGAATAGAGCGAGAATAAATAAATACTAACTGAATAATTTATTAGATTTTTAAATAGTTACATTATTTGGTCAGTGTATAATTTTCATAATGAATTTGTATTTGTGTGCTAAGTTAAAAGATAAGTTAAAGGACAATAACTTCTATTGAATAGAAAGTCCCATATTAAAACCAAACTTTTCCATTTCATACTCAATCTAAAACTAACTCTCAATTATTTATGCTGTTGATATATGTTGGCAAAATTTAATTAAAGTTCTTATTTAGGACACAAGGGGGTTGTTTTATTTTGCAGTTTCAACTATTTTATTTACTTATTTACATTTTATGTTGTTTTTATTTTAATTCACGTATAGTTAATATACGGTGTTACATTAGTTTCAGGTACACAATATAGTGATTCACCAATTCCATACTGTTTTCTTTTTTTAAGGAGTCATTAATTTCAAAGTCCTCAACACCAGATATTTTTCCAGGACTGTTAAAATTGCAGATTAGACTGATTAGTGTTTGACTTCCTATTCCTCTCCTTTTTCATCAAATGATAGTGATTCATGGGGAGTGATGTGGAGGAGAGAACAGAGGACAGGAATAATAGAATTTGCTAATCAGGCCTTAAGTAAGGGAAGCTTGATTTCATTTGAAAACTGATGTAATGATGGAGAAATTTTAAAAAGCTGATTTTTTAAAAGAATGTTGAATTGGAAAATACAAAAAGAAATATTTTCTCTGGCAGTTCTTAAATAGATACTTATTTTTAGCTGTAATTTTTCCTAAAAACACAACTATTTCTGATTTAAAAGGTTAGTATATGGACTACATGCTGGAGTATATAAATACATTGCCCTTTAGGGCATTTGGCCAGCCTATTAGAGACTGAATTATCTGTGATTTGCTTTTGCTTTCTTCTAGTTGTATCAAAGGAGGGAACGGTTTCATGGCATCTCATGCCTTTTCACAATTAATTCCAAATTGACAGAATATAGTTTATTCAGGGCAATCAACTCAAATCAACTTGATTACTGACAAAATACATTCAGAGAGAAAATGTTGTCAGAACTTTTATTCCAGAGGGGAAGACACTGACGCTCAGAAAAAAATAGCTTTATATTAGAATATAAGTCTCCCATTCAATTTTCATATCTGGTTTAGATAAGTGTTCTTTCTTTTTCTCCCTCCTTCCCTCCTTTCTTTTCTTCATAGATCCTTTGTACAGGTTTCTTTTTTTTTTAAGATTTTATTTATTTATTTGAGAGAGAGAATGAGAGAGAGAGAGCACGAGAGGGAAGAGGGTCAGAGGGAGAAGCAGACTCCCCGCTGAGCAGGGAGCCCGATGCGGGACTCGATCCCGGGACTCCAGGACCACGACCCGAGCCGAAGGCAGTCGCTTAACCAACTGAGCCACCCAGGTGCCCTGTACAGGTTTCTTTAATTGATTTTTTTGTAAACATGAAAAACATCAAGAGCAGTCACACACCATTTCACTTTGAAAATAGTGAACCTGGGTGCCTGGGTGGTTAAGGGTCTGCCTTTGGCTCACTTTTTGATCTCAGGGTTCTGGGATTGAGCCCCACATTAGGCTCCCTGCTCAGAGGGAGTCTGCTTCCTCTCACTCTCCCTCTGTGCTGTCTTTCTATCAGATAAATAAATAAAATCCTTAAAAAAATAGTGAACCCATCCCCAGTTTGGAAGGGTTTTTATAAATGTTAGAAAGTTCATGAGCAAATAGTGCTTGAATGCCCATTTTAGTATATCAACAAAAATAAAACTACTTTTAGAAAAATTAACAATTTACACTTAGCGGCAATATGAAAGTCCAGAGTGGTTTCTTATGAAGTTATCTGTAGTCATCCTCCAAATTTTCCAGTAGTAATTCTGGACTGACAAAGAGTCATCTGCTGTGAGGCCAAAATTAAGATAAACAGGGAAAAGTGAACAAAAGGAATGTTATAGAAAGGGAGAACTTGTAAGACTCTTTGTAAGAGAAAAGTTCAGAAATGTAAAATTCATTGGGATCACCACCTCCAGAATCTAGAAAAAGTGTGGGTTAATCTTTAGGAAACTTTATTGAGGAAGAAAAATCAAATTTCCCAAGATTTTTTGTTTATCACCTAAAATTCAACACACACCATTGTCTTTCTCCCAGTTATAAGTTAATGAAATAAGCCAGTAACCTATCAATTTAAGAGATCTGGGACACATTCCAGATTGATCCCTTCCTCTTATTCCTTTCATTTCTAATGACTCCATAGATCTCTTGTCCATTTTACTTCCTTAACGCTGTTAGTGTGTGCCCCAGTCTCTTCATCCCCGTTGTTTTGGGGCAGGCTCTCATTATCTGCCTGGATTATTGAAATTTCCTTCTAAATGATTTGTTTAACTTTAGTCTCTGTACCTTGCAATCTATTTGTCACATGATCAGCAAAGTAATCTTCCTGAAAAGGAGAAATAAGATATCATTATCCTGATGAAAACATTCAACTAAACTATTTGCACTGCATATAAGGCCTCTAATATTTGGACATTTTTTTTCTTTCCCCAATTCCATCCTGTATTGCTTCACCTGCTATACACACACACCCTATGTTTAACATATTAAACTATTTACAGCACCATATTTACAGTACCATCTCTCAAAAATGTTCTTTCATGTTTCCATGCAATTGTACATACTGTTCCCTGTACTTGGAACCCTTCTCTGGCCCTTTGTCTCTACATAATCCTTCGTTCTACCCTGTACCTCGAGCACATGTGTCATATCCCCATGATACTAAATTGTAATAACTTATTTATATATTTCTCTCTTTTCCCGGACTGTTGATTTCTGGAAACGATGCCTTTTCCTCTTTATATGTGGGCACCTTATGGTTACTCACAATGTTGCATCAATGAATAAATGAATTAGTAAATCAATGTTCTAATGATGCTAAGACAGAGAGGTATTTAGAGATTTGTCCAAATATACTACATGAATCAAGGGTGGGTCCTGAAATAGATTCTGGTCCCTCCCATTCCTTTCTATTCCACAGACGCCCAGACCATGATTCACTGTTTCATTAACAACAGAAGATGGAAAGATTTTAATTTTTCTTACATAAAATTACCCACTCTAAGAAACTATCCACTGTGCTCCACTGTGTGGCCTTTAGGAGTAAAAATGGGTCTTGATGCAGTTGCATTTTTTGGGAACTTTCTTTCATTCTAGGCACAAGATGCCCAGAATAGATTCCTGCAGCACTGGTATTTAAAGAAGGGAACTAAGCTAAAAATGTCATAAGTAACTCAAAAGAGAATTGATGTCAACAATCAACTCTCGTCTGTTTTTCTTTTTATTCTTCTAAAATAGCAGATTAAGCATTCCTCATTCTTTATTGCTTTGAATTAAAATTTTGGATATTTTAGCTAGGCTATCCCTTGAGCTTTCAAGTCCGGGGAAGGGGGTGGTGAAAAGCACTTACTTCAAAGTGGTAGGTTGATATCTCCTTGAATCATTAAATATTGTTTTAAATTTTTTTGCAGGGCTCCTGGGTGGCTCAGTCATTAAGTGTCTGCCTTCTGCTCAGGTCATGATCCCAGGGTCCTGGGATGGAGCCCCACATCGGACTCCCTGCTCCACAGGAAGCCTGCTTCTCCCTCTCCCTCTGCTTGTTGCTTGTGTTCCCTCTCTTGCTGTCTCTCTCTGTCAAATAAATAAATAAAATCTTTTAAAAAATAAAATAAATAAATAAAATAAATTTTTTTTTGCATAATGTAACCCTGTTTCTAAAGTAACTATGACTTGAGAAATCTTTTATTCCAAAAAATTTTTCTGGACTCTCTACAGAAGCACTTAAGAAGTATTTATCGGGAAACCTGGGTGGCTCAGTTGGTTAAGCAGCCAGCTCTTGGTTTTGGCTCAGATCCTGATCTCAGGGTGGGGAGAGCTAGCCCTGGAGATCCAGCCCCAAGTCGTGAAGGACTCCACGCTCAATGGGGAATCTGCTTCTCCCCCCTCCTCTCCCTTTGCCTCTCCCGCCACTCAGGCTCAAGCTCGCATACTCTCTGTCTCTCTCTCTCAAATAAATAAATAAACCTTAAAAAAAGAAGCATTTATCATGTGATTAATCCTGTTCTTCAACTACATATGAGGCAGCAAGATACATTTCCTTTTCTCATGATTATAAGGAAGACATCAAAACCCATGAAGAGTTAAAACATTTGGGTAAGTAAGAAAAGTGCAATTCTTTTTACACAGTATAGTTTTTTTTTCTTTTTCAAGTTTTTATTTAAACTCCAATTAGTTAACGTACAGTGTAATATTAGTTTCAGGTGTAGAATTTAATGATTTGTCACTTACATACAACACCCAGTGCTCATCACAAAAAGTGCAACGTTATTAGCAACTTTTATAAGCCTTATGAACCTGCATTTCCTTGTGCCTTATCTCAGTGCATTCAAAAGAAACAGACATCTCATTCTGATAGCCTTGAAAAGTAATGCTATTCTTTCAATAGGTTTTCTTGTGGAAGTGCCAGAGATGAGAAAACACGGTGCATTATAAAATTTGCTAAATATCATCTGATATTTCAGATTCCCTCCAGGATTTCACTTTCGCGGCAGCTCTTCTATTGCTATTCACAAAGTCCCCTCACTGCCATAATTCCCTCCATCTTCTCCGTGTTCTCTGCTTTCCACCACCTGTAACTCACACTTCAGAGCACATGACCCTCTCCACTCAGGAGAACCCCCAGGAATGTGCTTTCAATTCCTTGCTCCCATCGCTTATCATAAAAAGAACAGCTCTTCTGAAAGTCAGGTGGGTAAAATTCCCCATTCTGCTAAATATCATCATGCAGAATATGATTGACTATGTAAGAAGAAAAATAGAAAAAAATGTTCTCTGTGAAACTCATTATTGAAAAATGACTCTGGATTGAAATACTGACCTAAGACTTTGTGGAAGAAGAGAGAATCTGCTCAGTCAGATGAAGAAATAAGACATGGCTAGGATGAGATAAGCAGCGAGAAGGTGGTCTAGGTGAGACGAACTTATGAGTAATATCACATGGATCAGGAATGCACGTGCGGTGGGGCACACAATTCTGATGGGTTGGAGGATCTGAGAAAGATGGTCGTGAGAGACGATCCTGAAAAGGTATCTGTAAAGCTAGAATGCCCGAGACATTTCTAGTTCCTGAGCACTCTTCGATTCTGTTATCCTGTATGTCATAGGTGGTCATTACAGGTGTTCTGCTGCTAAGTGACACATGGAGATAATGGGATGAAAGAGGAATTGAAGAGGGGACACATGAGAGAAGTGCCTTAAAAGTCAGGGGAACTGATGCAGACACAAATTAATGAAAGACAGCTGGCAGAGATTGATGGGAATGGGAAAGAAATAACTTGTCTTTCTATTCTTTCTACAGATACTGATGGTTTCACCAAGAAATCATTCAGCAGGCTCATTTAAATTCGTCATTTTTATAAGGACCCAAATAATAAAAGGACAAACTGGTTTATTTCCTTTTTTTCTTTTTGGCATTCCCCTTGCTACCCAAGGAAGAAACAAGAAGCATAGAATAATTTGATAATTCAATGTGTATATAATTTTTACATTTTCAAGGTTTTTTTATTTAGAACAGTTGATGAAATTTTGAGGCAGACATTAATCTAAGTCATTTTTTAATACAAAATCATTTAAATAAACATCATTTGTAATGTTCTAAAAATGTTTTAGTTCTTTGAGTATTTGTGCAATGTTTGAGAATATTCAATTTTTTTTTTTTTAAATCTAAAGCTCCATAGTTTGACACTCTGGGAATTTTGAGAAAAAAATAAATGTTTGTTTTCTGCTTCTTTCAATTCTGCTAAGTCATTCCAAAACAGGCCACAAGTCTAGTGGATATCCTTAAAATACATAAGCAATTCAATAACAACTTTACTATGACAAGTGCTAGTGCACATTTAAAATATTTTGATTTTAGTCTTAGAAGGTTTTCATTCATTTTTCCTAGTATTTCCCTACAGACTCACTGGTTTAATGACCAACAATGCAGTAATTAAGCATCACTTCAGTGACATATGAAAGGGAAATATTTTGCTTTCAACTGGAAAGCATTTTATAACTCAATCAGATGTGGGTGTATATGTATATGCAAGCATGAGTAAAGAGGAGAGAGCCAGAATTTAGATTCCTTTTCAAATTAATGCCATTAAGTCCACTTATAAGAATAAAATATGGAGTACCTGAAGGTGTTATGCTCAGCTGGTCACAGGAGAGTGCTACAGCACCATTAAATTACCTGCTTTAAAATAACTGAAAGAAATCATGCACTGGAGAATGACTTAATGTGCTTCAGCGAGCTTTGCCTTGCATGGTTGATTGAAAGAAATAATAGCACATGCTGGTAGAAATTATAGTAGAATACCAAATCCACTTCATAATATCTCCAGATGTTAAGAACGGAATGATAAAGTGTGACAGACTATCTTGTGCTATAATTATTTTAATCTTTGCAGGGCTATTATAAAAGATTTCAATTTTGTCAAATTACCCTGTGCATCTTAAAATTCCCTTTCAGCCAGCTCTTAACGTTTCCACTGTATTGTTCTACATTCATTGCAGATAGCATCCTCTTGAGCCAGTGGGAATGCAATATGTGGACAAGACCACATTTAACAACCCTGTTCTTCCTTGAAATAAAAGCTAAATAACAGAGATGTGAATCTAGTCCTTGATAATGGGAATAGTTTGCAGTCAAATATTTCTTTCATAGAATTTCAATAACTTTAGGCATCACAATTCATTTTTATGACTTAAAGAAATGAACAATATATGATTCTTATTTTCTAGACAAAAACATTATATCACCTCAGAATCCAAGAGGATTCATGTCAGTAACTTCAAGAACTGCAAGTCAGATTTTCAGACATCTAGATTTTACTAGTGAAAATAAAGCTCCTTTGTCCAGTTTAATCATCAGTTTTACAAGGACCACTTTATGATACTAAATTCACACTTGAGAGGGCCAAGTAACATTAATCAAGCATGATAATTCACTAAGCATAGAGAATCCTTGGAGGGATGCTGCAATTATGTCAGGCTCCTATGGAAATTTTGAGATATTAAGGAAAGCCACAGATATATTCCCCAGAGCAATTAAGAAAACCCACCCCCCAGTGCTCTACATATAATTTCAGGGGGTTGGGGCGGTGAGTTATAGGCTCCAGAGTGAAATCTTCAACTATAAGGGTATTTTCCCTCTGACACATGGATTGGGGTGGTTGGGTGTAGTTTCTACAGAGTTCTGGGTTTACTATCAGTCCAAGCCACATCTCCTACTTTCCTCCAATGCCTATGTCAGGTTATCTTAACTTAATATCATGCTTATTAGACTACAGATTTGAGGAGAAAGAAATATTAAACATATTCTAATATTTAAGAGACTTAAAATCAAATGTAAGAGCAACTAAATTTGTGGCCACGTTCATCCAGAAAGATTGCCAGTAAAGTCAGTGAGAAACTAAAAACCCTATTAATCTCTTTCCAATCAGCTGTATTGGAATTTATAGAAAGAGCCTAAGATAATATTTTGAATGCTACAGAGTCTTTAATATTTATCTAACAGTAAATATTGAGACCTAAAATATAAGAACCAACAATATGGAAGAATTATTTATTGAGCCATTAATTTGTATGCTCCAAGCATAGCTTGGAAGTACTGAAACTATGGGACAGGAAGGAAGATGCAGGTTGGCACAAAAGGTATCTTGGTGATAAAAATGTGTGGAGAGTACATCAGTGACTGGTAGGGCCTCCTTAGTATTTTGGTCCTGCATGAGACCCAGAGGCTAGATAGCCCTTGAACTTGACTTGAACACGTCACCAACTCAGAGAGATAGGGACTCAGAATTAAATCTGTAGATTTAAAGAAAATGAAAAAATGTTTTGTTTTGTTTTTCCTTGCACACCTGAATTTCTGTCAAGGCAGGTTTAACTTTTCTTATCACTCTGTTTACTTCCATGGTTGACTAAACTGAGCAACCTATGCTATCATCTATACAAGGTGCAAACAGTTTGTAGGGCTCTAGAAGATGAATAGTCCTATGAAGTCCCTTTAAGCACCTACAGGTCATTTCCTACAAAATATTCTCCTGGTTCTGTTCATTTCATAAGGGGGGAATGTCAGAGTACCAGCAGACTCTAGTAAGAGCTATTGGAAATCAAGAAATAGATCTGACTCTTAAGCACAGGAAACAAACTGAGGGTTGCTGGAGGGGAGTTGGGTGGGGGGATGGCGTAACAGGGTGATGGGCATTAAGGAGGGCACGTGATGTGATGAGCACTGGGTATTATATGCAACTGAGGAATCACTGAACTCTACCTCTGAAACTAATAATACACTATATGTTAATTAATTGAATTTAAATTAAAAATAAATAAATAAATAAATAAAATTTTAAAAAAGAATAGATCTGGAGAACAAAGGCATAAGGATGGCTCTTCTAGTTACAGGCTCCAGTTCTGCTGTGAAGGAAGGGACAGGAAATAGCCCTTCTTGGACCGGCCAGACTTTCATCTGCCTCTCCTCAAAGCGTAATAGCATCAAATTCTCACTTGAGAGGGTGCAGAACAGAGAGGACAGTACGATGCTTAAACTGCGTCTCACTTCAATCCAGAACCTCATGTGGCCCACTCGCACCCCTCTAGCTCTTGCTACAAAGAACCCCAATCTACCTTGGCTACTCTTGAAATAGCCAATGCTCTAAAAACTACCTTTTCTCATCCCTATTCTTTCCCTAACTCCACACTCACACATCACAAAAACTACAATTTCTGCAGTGCAGCTTAACTAACTTAAGAAAGATGTATAAACTAGTCTATAGTGTGGAAATGGCTTCCGAGGGTGGTTGGTAAACAAAAGACATTTTTATTGCTGATATTTCAGGGACTAGGGATACTCTGTGGAGGGAAAGGGGAGTTTACTAGTGGGTAGCCATGGGCTAAATATCCAAGATTTTGCCTTTGGACATTAGAATAGCTTTCTGTTCTACAGAATCAACCACCACTCATCTTGTCCCCTTAGCTGAAAGAAGGTATCTGAAAGTCATGATTTTCCTCCTTCTTTCCCTGCTGAGAAGGCCTTCCTTCAGTGGAACACCCTTGGTGATAGAGCTTAAAGGCACGGATTTTGGAAGAAGAAAGGGTATCCAGGAATCTTCAGAGATACTTCAGAATAACCTCCTTTGTTTAGTTTTCTTCTTTTCTGCAAGAAAGCTGTCTGGACAAGTTGTTTTGGCGAAGTAAAAGCCTTTTAGTCTTTTAAGTTAGCTGTTTGCCATTTATGTCCAGTTACTATAGTACAAAACATAATTAAAATAAATAATGATGGATGAACTTCAAGTTTATTTGATTACAATTTTTGTACATATTGAATGGCTTACCAATCAAAGCCTCAAAAATTTAAAACATAACCATGGATTAGGATTCTAAATCCATTGGTAAATTGGTTGTTTGGAACTCAGCACACATCTTCCCACAGAAATGGGAAAAAATGTTTAAGTAGAGTGAATCCCCTAATTGCTGTGATTCAATACATAGCGAATATTCAAGGTCTAAGGAGGAAATTAAGGGGATAAGCCTGTATATCTAGAAGGAAATACAAGAGGTATAAGAGAGCTAAGGGATTAAGGATTTAAGGGACATGGAACACAATTCCAGATTTGACCAGTAGGGATGATTTCACTTAACAAAAGCTCAGAGTTTTTATGACAGGACAGGCCTGGGTTCATAGCAAGTGGGCTGGGGTAAGTTTGGTAAGAACCTAGAATTCTGGATTTAGGCATGCGGCATGCCAAAGTATGAAAACCCCATGTGTTTGAGAAGAGAGAACTTATTTATAATCTCGTGCTTGTAAACTAGAGGCCAGTATAATATCCGTGTGTGGATTCAGGGTGATCAAACTCCTTGGATAGGGGGTCTACAGTAAATCCTCCTGTATCAGTTAGGATTGCTTCATAACAAACTCAATACACACATTTAATATGGAAGCTAGCCATTCTACCTGGGTGCTGTGCCATACTGCTAGTTGGTAAAACTGACTTATTAACAATGCACAGAATCAATTATTCATATCGTGGCTCTTCTGCAAAGGCTTATATGATTGCATCCATCTTGTTGTCTAGCTGTGTTGAAACACAAATTTGTCAGAAACCAATTGACAGACTAAATTACATACTTAGACTCTTACAAGATTCTAAAATAAAATAGCATCATTTAAGTTGATCTGGTTTTTCAGGATAAGTAAATTGGCATTTGTTATAGCAAGGGTATATGTGAACTTTTAACAGTTACTCGTACCTGAGTAATGGAATAATATCTCTTCCTAATGATTTGGTAGTGTAATAAGTTCTAAAAGAAGTATTAGTTTAATGGTTTTCCATTTTCTGTAGTGTGTTGAATCTTCTGAGGTGTCAATTTTTTAAAAAAGATTTTATTTATTTATTTGACAGAGAGAGACAAACAGCGAGAGAGGGAACACAAGCAGGGGGAGTGGGAGAGGGAGAAGCAGGCCTCCCGCCGAGCAGGGAGCCCGATGCGGGGCTCGATCCCAGGACCCCAGGATCATGACCTGAGCCGAAGGCAGACGCTTAATGACTGAGCCACCCAGGCACCCCCTGAGGTGTCAATTTTTTAATGCTGAATAGAGTTTTCAAGAAATCAGGATTTCATTAAAATTCTAATCAACTTCATGCAGACTTTAAACATGATTGTTTTCTTCTTTTGGAAAACAATCCTTTGTTATTAATTGAAAACCCACTTGCCTTTAGTTTCTCTTATTAGATAAGAGTATTTTCTAATAGCCTAATGAATTGTCTATTTTTGTTTTACTAGTTGTTATGGGTTGAATTATGTCCCCTCAAAAAGATATGTTGAAGTGCTAACCCCAAGTATCTCAGAAAGTGACCTTATTTCAAAATAGTGTCTTTGCAGATGTAGTCAAGTTGAGATGAGGTTATTAATAACCTTAAGGTGAGCCCTAAATCTACATGACTAGCATCTTTGTAAAAGGGAAAATTTGGGCACAAATGCAGACATGCACAGAAGGAAGATACTATGAAGAGACACAAGAAAAACGTCACGTGAAGACAGAGGCTTGAAGTAATAGATCTACAAACCAAGGAATGCCAAAGATTACCAACAAATTACCAAAAGCTAGGAATAGAGAAGAAAAGATTCCCTTAATGGATTTCAGACAAAGAACAGCCCTGCTAATCCCTTCTTTTTAGACTTGTAGCATCTAGAACAGTGAGACAATAAATTTCAGTTATTTTAAGTCATATAGCGGCAACTTGTTAATGCAGCACTAGGAAACTGATAAAGTAGTCAGGTCAAGACTTTTGTCAACTAGAGAATGTCTTTGTGCACCTTTCTTAGCAAAGACACCATCTCCACGAATTCCTTTACCTTTGGAGTGGAGCCCAAACACAATATCCAGCTGTGAGCTGTCATCTTACCTCCCTCTGCCTTTCTGACATTTCCCCCCACAGGGTTGCAACACAGGCAAATTACCATAAAGGATCACAGACCAATCAAAATCAGGTTACCTAAAGCAAACCTAAAATAATCTTAAAAGGGCAAACCTTTAATTCTCCAGAGGTCCCTGATGATCACTTTGTGTAATATACCAAATGGATAATAAAATAATTGTGAAAAGAAAACACAAAGAAATAACTCAAAGAAATAAATTTTACCGTTTCAAAAGTAAATAGGATAGAGATGATTAAATGGTATTTTAACCTTATCTATGTTTTAGTTTTTCACATAGATAACATATTCATGTTTTAATATGTAATTAAAAAGTAATTTAAAAAGAGTGAATAGAACTTTCAGCTTTGTTTATAATTATAATTTTTTCACATTTAGATAAAGATTAATCCAAGAGAACATTCAATTAGCAGACTGGTCACAGACAGTTATCTGTTAATTGAAGAAGGAAGAAAAATGCAAAATGTTCTTCAAGGGCCTTTGGTCATCTTTACTTGTTTCAGAAAATATCAGAACTATGTGAATTATCTTCTTGATAACTAGGTATGTCAATATTGAGCTATCAAGTCCTCATCTCCTTATCTGAGAGATAGGTGGGGTTCATCTATTCTTACCACCAACCTCACGTTGCTCTTTTCCCATGCTGGGCCCGAAACAACTTTCAAGAAGGCATAAGTAGATTAAAGTAGAAAGGACTGTTCCCTCATGAACCAGAACCAGAATTGTGCTTAGAAGATGGCTTCCTGGTATGTTCCCATGGAGCTCCTGCTGCCCACACTCCCCACCATGCCATGAGTGAGACCAGGGTTTCTTGTCCATCTGATAAGAGTGGTGGCCAGGCTCACAAATGCTCCCTCTTCAGCCTCCATAGTTCCTTCTGGGTCTTGAACAATGCCAAAACATTCATTCTGGTTGGGGTTGGGGGCAGGGGGCTCTGGCATTCATCACTGCAGGCCTAGGGCTGCAGAGTGGTGATTATATGCTTACAACTTATTAAAAGTATTATGTCTAGGAGCACCTGGGTGGCTCAGTCTATTGAGTGGCCAACTCTGGATTTCAGCTCAGGTCACAATCTCGGGGTAGTGGGATCAAGCCTGGCGTGGGGCTCGGTGCTCTGCACAGAGTCTGCTTGTCCCTCTGCTCGTCTCTCTGCTCCTCCCCTGCTCTCTCTCTCTCTTTCTCAAATAAATAAATAAAATCTTTAAAAAATAAAAGTGGCATGTCTACTTCTCTCTCTCTCCCTCCCTCTTTTGCTCTCTTTTTGCATCTTTCATCTTTTTGACTGTCGAATAAAGCCTGAAGTCTCTGTACTGTAAACCAGGGAAGGTAAAGAGAAACAAAGTACCAGAGCTGGGATCTGATCTCTGATGAACTGGGTCAGGTCAGGCAGGGAATTGTGGAACACCTACAAAGGCAAGCCATGGTGAAGAGAAAGCACAAATATACTGAACACATTTAAGAAGTAGGTGGCGCCTGGTAGGGTGTTAAGAGTCTTAGCTGATGGGCACAGCCCAGGGTGGGGTAATCTTGGGGCAGAAGCTGCCAGTTATTTTCCAGGTGTCTATCTACAGAAAATTAGAGTTCCAGGTACCAAAATTAGTTCAGGGACACAGCTCTGGGCTGTGAAGAAGGAGAGCTGCATTCCGAGGAAGAGAGAATGACAAAAATTTGGGGACCAGATAAGAAGTTCATGTCTGAAAAATAAGATTTAAGGTCCAGGAAGAGTTGCAACTCAGGGAGGAACACAAGCAATCATTTCTGAGGCACTTGGTTCCGAATCTGAGTCTAATCAGCAGAGGAGTCTGGGAGTGGTCAGCAGTAAGACTTTCATACCACTGGGTTAAAAAGTGCTAACCCTCACCAGACTGGAGATGGAAAGACTAAGGTGGTTAAGACTGCCTCACTGATGACTGGCTTAACATCTCACAGGATGAGATAGAGCTTGTAGGAAGATGGCACTAACGGAAGACTTGGAGAAGGAGAAACATGGGCAATGGTGTTAGTTTGGGGAGTGATACTACATTTAGAAGATATCTTCTGAGTTTGGAGCTTTTTTGATACTGAAAAAAATTTTCTCAGTTAAAGGTTTTCATATCATGACATTCATAAAATATCTCTCTAGTATTAATTGTCCAGTGCATTATAAAGTATAACAGTGGTATTTTGCCGCATCCATTCTTTCTAGTTTATGGTTTTTGATATATAGTTTACTACCACCCAAGTTTCTTCATTTCACTCTCTTATGGAACTCCTTCTGGTAAAACACTGATACTTGGCAGTATATTTCATATTTTATTTGAGCCTCCTATAGCAGTACCCAAATGACTGTCTCCAGAATCGACATCATCACCATTCTAGACTCAGCCTCTAAATTCCTCCAAAAGTTGGAATTCTTTAAACATGGATAGACTTTTATGTTGCTATTTTTTAAAAAAGGATTTTGGCCTAACAAAATCCTGGTTAAAATTAAAATCTAGATAACATCCTCTTTGCTTAGGCTATTTCCATACCCAACAAAATTTCATTTGTCAGTAATTTTTTTCCAATTATCCATATAACTTTCTTGGACAAAAATTACAGACTGTACATATGTACACCTTGTATCTGCACGGTGTTAGAAACCATGTTAATCTATGACTGTCTCTTTTCTTCTCACCACAGGGAGTCACCGGGAAGGTTCTACAATTTCTCTTGCTTTCTATGAACCTACAGTGCCTACCTCCAGCTCGCCCCATCCCTCATCTGAACGTGTCATTCCTGACTAGTTTCCCTGCTTTCAGTGTCTTATACTTTTAATCCACATGTGTTCTGTTTACCTTTCTAAAACATATCTGTATCCATGTTTATTCACTAGCTTCTGCTTATCTTCTCTAAGGAGAAATATACTCCTTAGTGTGGCACAAAAAAACACCTTACCTAAAACACCTTAGCCTTAAGCAATTTATTTTTCCTGCTGCTTCTTTGATGTTACCTACTCTGGTCACATCAAAATATTGCTGTATCTCAAACTTGATATGCCATAACTTTGCTTAGATTAACTTCTCTCTCTGAGAGCCCTTTATCCCTCTTTTCTTCTTGTTACAAACCCATCAAAGTCCAGATCAAATGACACCTCCTCTGGGAAGCCTGCTGTGTCCTACCCCTTCCTTTCTCCCTCCCTTGCCCAAATCAAGTCATTGTTTGTGTTCTATGGCTCTTTGCACAGATCTCTCATAGCATTATTCATCACATCACATCAGTTACATTTCAGATATCCTTTTCCTCCAGTAGACCAGCTTCTGAAGATTATGTAACATGCTTTATTTATATTTGAAGATTTCATATTTAAAAAAGGTACTTACCACCTGCTAGGTACTCTGTGTATTAACTGAATAAAAAATAAATTCACAAAAAGTTAATGCCATGATTGTGATGGTATTAGTGCTTTATCTTATTGTCATTCATATTTAAACAAACTGAGGAGGAATTTTACAAACACAGAGTTTAGGAGTTTTCATGATCTTCCATTGAGACAGCGATTTAACAGCAATGTAGAAGCAGCCCCCATACATACCTACATCCCTACAAGCACTCTGAAGAAGGTCAAAACAAAGTCAAAGAGACAATAATAGGTCTTCACTAAAGAAGGTCAGACAAAGTATTTCTAGAATCATTTATATTCTTCATTGCTTTGTGTTGATTTTTCATGTTGTTTATTTTCAAATAACCTTGAATTGGTATGTCCTTGGTAACCAGAGCCGTGTATAAAGTGTAAGAAAATGTTACTCATTTCTCTCCTTGAATTTCAAGAAGTACTTCTCTATGATGCTAAATGCCTCAAGTACTAGATTTTCCCCCTTTGAAAGTCTTTTTTAAAGTTAGCTTTCTAATATGGAAATTATTTATTTTAAAACAGCAAAAATTACACAGCAGAGATTTCACATTTATAGTGGATAATTTATTAGCTGCAATCACTTATAAGTTTCAGGATCTTATTTGTTAAATAATACCTCTTTTGATTTTTCAGTAAAAAATATCTCAATTGCACTATCTTTTTTTTTTTTAATTTAAGTATAGTTGAGACAGAGTGTTACATCAGTTTCAGGTGTACGACGTAGTGTAATTGCACTCTCTTACAGAAAGAAAAGATGAAGGGGCCTTGATCTTAAAAGGTGGAGGGGCGCCTGGGTGGCTCAGTCAGTTAAATATCTGACTCTTGACTTCAGCTCTGGTCATGATCTCAGGGTGGTGAGATGAATCCAGCATCAGGCTCTGCCCAGTATGGAGCCCGCTTAAGATTCTCTCTCCCTCTGCCCCTCCCCTTTTCCCTCTCTTAAAAAAAATAAAAATAAAAATAAAAGGTAGAATGGGGATTCATTTCATAATCTATTATATGGACTTTCAAGCTCAAATATACCAGCCAGAATAACAAAGGCTCCAAGAAGAAATATATATATGTAAATGTATATGTGTACACATACAGAAAACACATACACAGGGGACTCAGAATTTATCACCACAGCACATGATATTAAGTACACTAGCCACTACTTAAGAAGTAAGTTATGAGTCTGTTTATTGTAAAGAAAACATGGAAATTAAACATTCTCAAAAATGTGGGGCCTAAACAATGTGGATAGAACTAGAGGGTATTATGCTAAGTGAAATAAGTCAATCAGAGAAAGACAATTATCATATGATCTCACTGATATGTGGAATTTAAGAAACAAAACAGAGGATTATAGGGGAAGAGAGGAAAAAATAAAACAAGACGAAACCAGAGAGCAAGACAAACCATAAGAGATTCTTAATCATAGGAAACAAACTGAGGATTGCTAGAGGGGAGGGGGGTGGGAGGGATGGGGTAACTGGATGATGGACAGTAAGGAGGGCACGTGATGTAATGAGCACTGGGTATTATATAAGACTGATGAATCACAGACCTGTACCTCTGAAACCAATTATATATTTATGTTAATTGATTGAATTTAAATTTAAAAAATGTTAAAAAAAATTCTGGGGCCTACCTGAAAGCTAAAAACATCCTGATGGTAATCAAGAAATGAGCCCACTAAAAATGGTGCATTGCTGGTCGAATTAGTTAAATGTACTCCACATCTGCTTTTACTAATTTTTCAAAGAAATCATTCCTGGAGATGAGAGAGATTGGATTTGTGGTATTTGCCACAAATATCCCACTTGGGATAGTGAGATGCTAGGCACATTTTTAAAGATTGCTAGTTTTTAAAGACAAAAGGGTATTTTCACCAGCCTATATTTTTTCCAGCTTTAGTGACATAAAATTGTATACACTTGAAGTGCATGTGATGATTGGATGTATATATACACTGTGAAATTGTTATCACAATCAAGTTAATATATTCATCACCCCACATAGTATCTGTGTGTTTGTGTGTGTGTGTGTGTGTGTGTGTGTGTGTGTGTGTGTGTGACGAAAATGCTTAAGATCTGCTCTCTTAGCAACTCTGAAGTATATAATAAAGTATTGTTAACTTTAGTCATCATGCTGTCCGTTACATCCCCAGAACTTGTCCTTCTTATAATTGGGAGTTTGTACCCTTTGACCAACATTTTCCCACTCCTCCCCGGCTTTAGCCCCTGGCAACCATTATTCTAATCTCTGTTTATGAGTTTGACTATTTTCTTATTTTACTATTCCACATGCAAGTGAGATCATACAGTATTTGTCTTTCTCTGTCTGGCTTAATTTCATTTATCCCAATGTCCTCCAGGTTCATCTATATTGTTGCAAATGGCAAGATTTTCTTTTTTATGGCTGAATAATATTCCATTACACACACACACACACACACACACACACGTGTATATATATATATATCACGTCTTTTTTATGTATTCATCTGTCAGTGGATACTTAGATTATTTCCATTACCTTGGCTATCACGAATAATATTATTAGCCTCATAACTGAAAACTATTAAAATGTGTCCCTGTTATTAGAACACATGTAATTTGGGGCACCTGGGTGGCTCAGTCAGTTAAGCAACTGCCTTCGGCTCAGGTCATAACCCAGGGTCCTGGGACTGAGCCCCTTGTTGAGCTCCCTGCTCAGCGGGAAGCCTGCTTCTCCCTCTCCCTCTGCCACTCCCACTGCTTGTGCTCTCTCTCTCTCTCAAATGAATAAATAAAATCTTTTAAAAAAGAACACATGTAATTCATGTTTGCCTTAAAAACTTAATTTGCAAAGCCACTGAATTAAAGGTCCCTTCTTGAAAAGGTGAGTTGGTTGGTTATGAGAAAACTTGCTATAATATCTCTATTCCTGGGATAGTTTTTAGTCAATGAAAAATATGTCATCAGCCTTTGTTTTTCTCAAAGAAGAACAGAACAATATGTAAAATGTCAGTTATTGTTAATATCAAAAAACCCTTCAAATTGTGTTAAATAAAATTGCACTATTCTGCTAATAGAGAGACTCATCTCAGGGTAGGAAATTCAATCTCTTTAATCAAGTTTGCAGTGGAATGTCAGTCCACAATCTAGTTGCCCATTTTCTTTCTTTCCTTCCTCCCATCCTTTCTTCCTTCTCTCCTTCCTTCCTTCCTTCCTTCCTTCCTTCCTCCCTTCCTTCCTTCCTCTTTCTTCTCTTCTCTCCCTCTCCTCCTTCCTTTCTTTCTTAAATAATCCTAGAGTACAAACAAGGATGCAACAGACTATAATTAAAGTTTCTTAAAAGTCAGGCTAAGACTCTGCCTTTGGAGGCATCCATGTGAAGGAGGGGAGGATTTCAGGCCATTCTGCCTCTTAGTCTAGACCTGTTTATTCTAGCCCCTGTCAGGCTACCCAGTGGGGCTGGAACCTTCATCGGCGACCTCAGTGGTGGGAAATGTGGGGGATCCTCTTCCTCAGTACAATGAGAGCAGCACTGCTTGTGTAAAGGAGTGGTAACAAGGGAGGGAAAGCTGACATATCACCCAAGTACACCAAATTACCACATAATATGCTGCATTTTGACTCCTTTGAGCAAAGGGAAGTAAAGAATTCATTAATTTGATGTGCAAAGATAATTTCCCTTAATAATACAAGCACAGTTTGGTGCTTTAAAAAAGAGGGGAGGGGCGCCTGGGTGGCTCAGTTGGTTAAGCGTCTGCCTTCGGCTCAGGTCATGGTCCCAGGGTCCTGGGATCGAGCCCCGCATCAGGCTCCCTGCTCCGCGGGAAGCCTGCTTCTTCCTCTCCCACTCCCCCTGCTTGTGTTCCTGCTCTCGCTCTCTCTCTGTCAAATAAATAAAATCTTTTGAAAGACAAAAAGAGGGTATAGGATAGGAAAAGAGAGTGATTGCCCTTGACATCATGAGCCAGTATTATCATCAAATTTTCTGTAGTGTTATTCATATTAAATATCAATTCTTCATTATCAATTTTAATATAGTCAGATGCCATGTATTGTTAGAAAAAAATCGTTTTTCTTCATCTGACTTTCATATGAAGTACAGGAGACACCAGATTCCCAGCAGGGGGGAATCTGTGGATAGAAGTCACCCCACCATCTCAAAATGTATCCTTCAAAATTTTGTCACGAATGAAATATAAAGTTCCATAGTTACATGAAATAACACAGAGGACTGAACTAGAAACAAAACCAAATAGCCCCCGTGGCCTAAGGTCAACCTTGAACATTCTGACGTGGAAACACAGTGCTCACAGTGTGCCAGGGTGGCCCGGAATCAATATTATGTCCTTTACAAATTCTAGAACATGTTTCCTTCAAAAGTCCATGCAAAAGGAACCCTGTAATTTCCCTGGGTCCATTGTCAGTTCCTTGTGATCCAACCTTTCTAATATCAGTGTGTTTATCCTCTTTGCAACTCCTCCTCCCCTGCTCCACTTCCTCACCTCTGATCCACTAGACCCTCACCAGACAGAGTGGTAAAATGAAGAGACCTTGGTTTAGTAGCAAAAGATGTAGGTCTGATTTCTGGCTCCACTTCATTCTAATTGTGTGACCTTGGACAAGTTATTTGTTGAGCCTCTAAAATGTATCAGTGGCTTTAATTCATCTTTTCTCATTTAATTCTCATAGCAACTCCACAAGGCAGGTTTTTTCAGATTGGTGACTGGGATTAGGGGAGTGGGGGAAGGGGAGGTCACTGATGCACTGAGAAATTCCACAATTTCACCAACCCAGTTAGCCAGACTAAGCTACACTGTGAACTCAGCTTCCTCAAGACTTCAAAATCTGTTGTTTCTAACATTCCACAAAGCTTCACACTTGGTCAAACTACTGCTCAAGGCCGAGCTTTAATTTCTTCATGTAGAGAATTATGCTGATGCTGCAATTCCCCATGTAGTAGACAGATTGTGTTAAATAGGAAACAAGATGATGTGAAAGTAGCAAGCATAAATTCTCAATAACAGCTACTTTCCCTTTCTTTCTTCATCCTAAATGTTCTCTTTCCCTCCTGCCCCTTGCTTATCCAATCCATTCTAAATGCCATGGTTAGATTAATCACCCATCTTTTTACATGGGCCTTTTCATCAAAGGTCTTCAGTGGCTTCCCGCTAATTGAAGATCTTGCTCAAGCTCTTTCCTCTGGCATTCAGTACCCTCAATACATGGTGACAGTTATTGCCTACTACACCTCTCACAAAGAACTAGAAGTTCTCCTTGCCTTTGGGTATGCTACTCTTCTGTGTTCAGTGCCCTTCACATGCCTCTACAAATCTGCATCCTGTCTTTCTCTCCTCTCATGGAGTCTTCCAATACTTCTTTATCAAAATATCTCCCCATAGCCTCACCCCACTCTGAATTTCCCTACCATTTAGGTAAATGTCTCTTCCGACAATTACATCTTCTGTCTTATGTTTTATTTCCTATGGGTTTTATATCCTCTTAATAGTTGACATTCTTGAGAACTGGTTCTACTCAGGGTTCCCTTTTTTATACCACTTTACAGTTTTTTTTTAACTTCGATTTGCTTGAATCTCTGAATACCAGGTCTTATCCTCTAACTTGATTAAGAATTAAATTGCAGTGGAATATTTTTCTATGCTTTATAAAACACATTACATAGATATAAACTACATAAACATATTACAAATAAATGGCCAATAGATATTTAGACCATAAGGTGACACAGATATTGAAAAGCTCAATTGCAGCATGCTACATTGTAGAATATCTATAAGGATCTGTTTTCTCATCTATTGCCTGTATAGTGACACTGTATTCTTTGGCTTGTTGCTGATCTACATGGCAAAGCTATCTTTTGCACAAGCAAAATATCTTTTTTTCTGACTTATATTTTAAAAAGAAAAAAAAATCCCCAAACTTTAATTTGTGCATTTGAGAAAACCCTAGAAATAAAGTCAATCTCAAATGTGGGATATTTCCAGAAGATTTTTTAGAATGTTCTCTCTGGATGGATCTAAGTACAGTAGACACTAGAGATTTAATCAACTGAAAAATAACATCTTAGCTGTACAGTAAAGGAAAGAGAGGAAAGAAACTCAGTTACACTTTTCGATGTTTTGACCTTCTCAGACATTTATTGTGTGGTCCTGAAAGATATATGCACATTCTATAAGAAAAAAAACAATAATACTAAATTCCATTCCCTTGAGATTAGAATTGGATCTTAATTGCTATGTTGTGCATAGAGATCTTTTCTGCCTCTTGACAAAACTTAAAATCAATTCCCCCAAGGCATGGGGCATTCATATGTGGAATCATATGCTATTTGCTGAGAGTGCATTTCACAGTTGATGGGATTACACAGACATGGCATGAGAAAGGGTAAATCCACAAGCAAGCAGTAAGGAACTTTCCATTTGAGGACATGCAAAGAAATGACTAGGACATTAGACTAGCTAGAAGGATACTTAGCAAATGGTGGACTACATACTAAGTACTAAGAACAAGGGAAGTCTTGATTTTGGAAGGCATTATAAATAAACAATTGAGCATGGTAAAACTGAGGCACTTGTTCCTTTTACCACTGGTAGAAAGGGAAAATGAACAGTGCTTCAAAAAGGTTTATATGCACTCATAGATGAAAGTGTTGAAACTGGTTACCAATAGAAAACATGATTAGAATAAAACTGGGCTATTGGCTGTGATATCTACACCTGATATTAATAAATGCTTAATAAATGCCTAGCACTACTGTTTACCCATATTATCTCAATTCATCCTCAAAATAAATAGTGGAGATGAAATTTATTGTTATCTCTATTATACAGAGGAGGAAATGGAAGCACAGAGAGGTTGGAGACTCTCCCAAGGTAAGGTCTCTAGTAGTTAGCAGAGCTAGGATTAAAACCTCCATATATAATAGTTGCAGCACCATTGTGAGAAAAGATGGAAGGAGGAAAACTGAAAATATAACATTTTCCTGAAGGTCAGTAGTCTTTTTTTTTTTTTCCTCAAGGGTCTTTCCACCAAACCTGTGGTCCTTTAATATGAACTGACTAACATGTACGTGTATTCTTTCTTTCCATCAAGGTGCAGTTGAGTCTTCATGCATGGGTACCAGGATAGGTGACCTCACCTCTCTGGACTTGACCCACATCAATAGATGGAGATCCACCAAGCTTGCAAAATCATGCAAAAATGTCAAGAATTCCAGCCCTATCTAAACATACCTCTGCCTCAAAAAACCTGCAGAGAACACAAGATATGAGAGATGGTATTATGACATATGAATTGTCCATGTGAACAGAAGAGAAGTTGAATATAAACCCAAACACCAAGGTCAGTTTTATATAGTCTCTGTGATAACCAATGATAAAGGACACAAGATGTTACAGAGCAGGGACAGCATTCTTTAGGAGAACAAGGAAGAGTACAATGCAATCCAATTTAGGTTCAAAATATCCACTCACATTGACTGTTTCTGTAGAGTTCATCTCTTCATTCCATCAGTCCCTCAACCCCTTTGAAGTTTCTCCAGCATGATCACCTCTTTGAGAGCATGACATTAAGGTTATCTATGAACCACTGAGCAGAACCTCGTCTGGTTGTGTTTTATGTTTTATTATATAAAGCCAATTTATAGAATTATGGTTATATTATACACTTTCCTCTGATGAGCTATCATTGGCTGATCTAGTCTGATTATGGAGTAATTGCATTTGCTGCTTCTATTCCAAATTATTAGTGCTGGCTTTGTAACACAATACAGTGCTATGATGGCCCTGAAACCACATTCATTATTAATCAAGGATGGTCATATGCCTGAATGACTGTATTCCAAAAGCATAAATAATCTATCAAGATTTGCCAAGGGGTGATTTTGCTTCCTCCATTGTTGGAGTTATTTATTTTAAGATTTTTTAGAAGCATGCAATTTCCTTCATTTTAATAAAGATCATTTATTCTCCCTCATGAGCCACCATTTTATAAATAGCCTTCCTTAATGGTTAAAAATGGATCTAACACGGCTTATCTTTTTCCTCTGTACTGAGTATTATGTGCAATTTATGTCTCTAAATGATTGAAAAATGGAAAAGAACCTCATCCGTAGGAAGACTAATCAGGAGCTGGTGTAGAGTATGTGCTTACATATACTACTGAAATTATCGAGGGGCAGACAAGATGTTGTCCATTATTATAATTGTCTTTCTCACAGAGAACGAGCCTTTAATATGAACTGAAGTAAAAAAAAAAATATTTCCCTGGTAAAGTAAATACGGTCTCACAGAACTGTAATTTTGGAATGTCAGATGAATCTATACTGTAGGTACAGATGTGGTTTCTGGCAACTATAGGTTGCTTTGCAGGCAAACTTTCCTCTTCTGGAGAAAGTGCTGTGTGATGTTCTCTGTAAGAAAGTCTTTTCAGCTAACAATTTATACACAAATAATAATGAAGGACCTAAGCCTCTTTAGGCATTCTAGAATCAGATATTCTTTGATGGAAAAAACCCTAAGAACATGTTCTTTAAGAAGAAATAAGTTAAAATAACATAATGAAATATTTGCCTAATTTTGTTTATGACTAAAAATAGAAGCTGAATAAAGCCAACTACTTTTAAGTCATCTGTGGAAACAGCATCTGAAGTGAAACTTTTGCTTTACAAATCACTGGGAAAAATGCTAGTTGTCTTTAGTTATATTTTTATTTTGCTAAATTCACCATATGTTTTCTTGATAAAAAGTTCTTTTCAAAGAAAGAATTTGAACTAATAACCTCATGCTCTCTTGAAATAAAAGGAAAGTCAGGAGAATATCAATAGTTATAATAGTAAAAATAATATATAATTTATAAAACAAAAAGTAACTTTCTTCTCAAAAAACCGATTTAATATATATATTATATATATCATAATTAATGTTAGCATTTTTATAAGCTCCTTATGGAGAAATTGAAGAATTGAGGTAAACCACTTAAGAAATAAAAATCTCTGCTGAATAATACATGCACTTTAAAATATGTGAAGCATTATTACAAGGGGCTAATTACAAAACCTCTTTTAAGATAGTCATATTACTCATTACAAATGCATGTTATTCTTGCATTTGGGGAAGGCTATTGAAAAGACTTAAAACTCACTACCTTTTGAATCCCACCATCACTATGATAACTTTTACATTTATTGAAAATAAGAATACTAACTTCTGCCACTTCTCTCTAAAACAAGAAGAGGTCCCTTAGAACTGTCACAAGCACAGCATATGTTCACTGATACATCAGGTGTGCAGATACTTAATTTTGTATCTCTATATATGGACTTGGTTTCTATTTTGAGTCCCCATCTCTACCTGAAGGTAGAAAAATTAATCTAGTCACTTGTAGTAAACTATTCAAATTTACTATTCTCTTAGTCATTTAAATTTGAAACTCAGTCATGGAGGGTTTTTTTCCTGAGGCTGATTCTCTGCTGTGAGTGTATTCAGCGGTGTGAAATTAATGGGCAAGAGGTACCCATGTCTTAGTCTTCAACTTCCCTACATTGGGATCCATGGAGAGGCAGCATCTACCACCTGGCCTGCAGCTCACAGCCCATGCCACCCCATCTGCCACTTCCCAGAATCCTTTTCACTTTCCAGCACTCACTGTCAAATCTGGGCCACCATTGGTCTCACCAGAAAGTGTTTGGCTGTTCAACTACCTCTTTAGGGGATGTGGACTCCCTTAGGCTGTACTCAGACATCCGTCTATGCCTTCAAACAGCCAGGTCTACTCCACTAGCCACCGAGGGGAAGAAAAACAAGAAGATCAGGTTATTTGTTCCTTTAATGCTAAGATCCATGCATTTTTTTTTATTCTTTATTTTAGTCTCAAGGAGGGGATGGGGCAGCCCCCTCCTCTGCCAACCATACACATATATGCCAGCAACAAGCTCTTACCTTATAGACTTCTCTTCCTTTCCAGCTCAGAGGACACATATATTTGAAGGACAAGGGAAAAACCAGTTTTGTCAGATTCCATCTCCATTCAAATCTTTCCATTTTGATTTTCTAAGCCAATAATGTGGCTTCTTTTAGTTTCTGATTTTGTACTCCTTCCAGGAGATAGAGGCTCCCATCTAGGAGCTCAGATGAGGGGGATCACCAGGTGAAGACAAAGAGAAAAAACGGAATGCTGCCCACCTGTATTTCACTGCATTATCACATAGTCACTGCCTATAACTGTCAACTGTACTAGCTTCCTTCTTCTCTAGCTACTCACGAATCAGTGCTCCCCTAAGACAGTCAAGTAAGGAATCAGATACCAAGTAAGTGGTAGTTAAAGAACACACTGAAGTTAATTCCCTAAATGGATAGAGTCCTCTGAACAACCTCTTTTTAATAAGTCTCATTTAACCTACAAACCTGAGGGTTTTCACTCAGATTGGTCCCAGGGCCCCCCCAACCCCCACCCCCCCACCCTGCCAAGGACTGGCTCAGACTTATGCTACAGTTGTGGTTCCATATGCTGGCAAGAAGGGAAGCAGAAAAATGAGCTACTGGCTGCACTTCAGTTCTTGGAGAAGGCTTAAATAAGCTGCAATGTGTCTGTGGAGAGGTTATGAACAGGCAGAGCTTCACTGAGTTAGGTAGGCAGGAAACAAGATCAAATGCCATAACTTTTTCTTTATCTCCTTATATTTCACTGTTCAGAAAGAACCTCTCAAGATAAACAAACAAATAAAAAATAAGAAAAGAGAAGGCCCAGAATAAGTGCGAGTTCCTTGATAGCCACTCAGGGTTTAGCCATATTGAAACTTACAAACTGAAACAGAAACGATATGTTTCCATCTACCTAATGCAACTATCTCTTGTATCAGATACATTCATCATCTCCCCAAAAGAGAAGACCTCACATCCCACAAGTCACTGTTTCTATCTTGAAGTAATGCTTATTCCTTTTGCAGTAAACCCCCCCTTCTCCTTTGATATCTTCAATTTAAAGATTATTAGATTCACAACTACAAATTCACCTTATATTAAATAGTAGGGAAAGAAGAGATGAGAAATATTAGTTAATATATACAGATATCATCATAATAAAGCAAGGAAATATATACATAACTCTTCTAATCCTCATTTTTGCATTTGATTACAAGGTTGTAGTTGGTAATTACAGCCTTGTTTGTTAGTATCTATTGCATGTTCTCTTTCCTGTCTGCCAATCCCACAAATGGACATTTATTTTTATGATTCATATCTTCACTACTAAAGGAACTTACCTCTTAGTTGTCTTCTCTGTAGTATGGATGTACTAAAAGCACTCCAGGAATGCTAGTTTCTAGGACTAGATCTCCTCATTCTCATTGTGAAACACAAACACTATTTCTCGTTGATAATCAGGATCAAGATCCCCAGCTAATACAGTAAACACCTTCTTTACCTGTGGGTAATGAGGGACTAGAAGCTCCAAATGGCCAGATGGTAGTCTTAACACCTAGTTCAATGGAACCAATATTATGTTTCCTCATGGAAGCCTATATTATCCGTTAACTAACCCCTCTAAATCAATATAATTCCAAGTTACAGGACTAGAAGCAGACATTCTGTGAGAAATTCATAATGATAATAGTGAGAGGAGCCACAATCATTTCTACCCCTTGGCTCTAGATCTAGATATGATTTCTGGCTAAGAAAGAAACAATACCATATATTGGTAGCTAGTTATACAGCTATACTACATCTTATAAGAAAGAAATCCATCCTATGACTGCATAATTGAGTCTTTAATAGACCATTCCCCTCTGCTACCATGCCATTCACTGCTGTATGATAAAGCAAATGGCAAGACAGTAAATCCTTTTGGTACTGGGACAAGTGGACATCCATAGACAAAAAAAAAAAGTGAATCTCATATAAAAAAACTGTATGACTTCTACAAAAATTAACTCAAAATAGATCACAGGCTTAAATGTATAATAAAGACTATAAAACTTTTAGAAAAATAACATAGGAAAAAACCCTTTGGGATCTAGGTCTAGGCAAAGAGTTTTTAGACTTGACCCCTAAAGCATGAAACAGAGAAGGAAAAATTGAACAATTGGACCTCACCAAAATTAAAAACTTTTGCTCTGAAACACCCTATTAAGAGGACAAAAATAAAAGTTATATTCTGGGAGAAAATATTTGTAAACCACATATCTGACAAAGGACTAGTATCTTAAACTCTCAAAATATGAAGAACTCTCAAAATTCAACAGAGAAGAAGAAAACAAAATGGAAAATGGCCAAAAGCCACGAACAGACATTTCACGCAATAAGATGTACCGATAGCAAGTAGGCATATGAAAATATACTCAACATCACTAACCATTAGGGGAATGCAAATTAAAACCACAATGAGATATCACTATACATTTATCAGAATGGCTAAAATTAAAAGTAGTGATAACTCCAAATGCTGTGGAGAATGCAAGGAAACAAGATCTATCATATATTTTTGGTGAAAAGGAAAATGATATGCCACTTTGGAAAACAGTCTGGAAGTTTCCTAAAAAATTAAACATGCAATTCGCATATGACCCAGCAATTGCACTCTTGGGCACTTATCCCAGAGAAATAAAAACTTACATTCACACAACCTATAACAGGACTGCTCATAGCCCCAAACTGGAAGAAATCCAGATGTCTCTCAATATGTGAATGGTTAAAGAAATTGATGAATCAATACTACAGAATATTACTCAGCAATAAAAAGGAATAAACTACTGATACATACAATAATTTGTATTAATTCCTAGAGAATTGTGCTGAGTGAAAAGAGCCATTCTCAAAAGGCCATATATCATTTCATTTATATCACATTTTTGAAATAAAATTATAGAGATGGGGAAGAGATTCGTGATTATTTCAAGAATCAGGGATAAAGGTGTGGAAGATAGGTAGGGATGGCTATAAAAGGGCAACATAAGAGATCTCTGCGTTGATAAAATTATTCTATATCTTGATTATATCCATGTCAATATCCTAGCTGTAATGGTACTGATGGCAAGAACACGACAAAAGGAAAAAGCAAATCTGGATCTACAGCAACTATCTATTCCAGGGAAGCCAAATTGCTGTTCTCTCCATGAAAGAATGGTACAGTGCAGCCAACCTGTATCAGATGATTGGCTGGTACTCCAGGGGGAATGGTACCATTTGAAATCTCAATACTAGACTCTGCTGTTGGCCGGTTAGGCACTCTGCAGTGATGTCATTCAGATTAGCCTTGGTGAAGGGAAATTCCCATTGTCAAGGCCATGCAAAATCTTCATGCAAATGTTTTACATATTCAGCATTACAGTTAATAAGTACTGATTCTCATCCGTGTAATGGGTCCCCTTGTTCACCTGATTATTAAGAATCTCCTCTGCAGTGCATGTCCCTTGCTATGCTGCTTTCTTTCTGTTAGCATTTAACTTTTTTTTGTTTTTAATTTCTGTATGTCATTTTTTTTCTTTAAGTTACTTTCATGGCTCATCCTATTTTTATTTTGTTTTTACTCAATCTGACATTCTTAACTTTTAATGAGGAAACCTTACTCATTCACATTATAGTGAATTACCAAAAGGAAATAAAGTAAACAAATGTAATGACAAAAAACATGCCAGCATGGTTTGTGCACCAACTATGCCCCAAAATAGCATCTTTGTAGGAGCCTGCAAATTGTGCCTAAAGCTTATAATTTAATGACTATAACACATCTAAAAATAAAGCTATTGAAAAAATGCTAGTTAGTAGGTTAGTTGTTTAGCTTTGAACACAAAATATAATTACTATGGTGTTTAAATAATATATTGCATATATTAAAAATGTTACAAGATAATTATGGCTTCATATTTGAGTCACCTTTGGAGTTTTCTACCATCATTCACAAATTCATTTTCATCATCAAAAATTGAGTCAGAGAGCAGACAGAATGGTATTACCAAACTCATTTTATGAATGAAAAAACAGATAAGATCAGTTGGATATCTGTGTGTGAGACTCAGGAGTGAGATCTGGGCTGAGCCTTAAGATGGGAAGTGATCAGCCTTAAAATGGTACTTAAAGTTATGAAAATGAAAAGGATCCAAAGGAATGAGTATAGGAAGAAGGGAAGTCAAAGAACTAAGTCTTTGGAGCATTGCAAAATTTAGGTATCAAGTTGCTGAAAAGCAACAAGCAAAGGAGACTGAGAAGGAGCATCTAGACAAATAGACAAGCCTCCTGGAAGGTATGTGCAGAAACGTTTCAAGGAAGAGGGATCAGCTGTGTGAAGTGTTAATTTGATGTCTGAGAATGAACCAGTGGGTTTAACAACGTGAAAGTCTTTGATGAATTAGAAGGAAGAAACGTGGTTTCCTCCCTACCAAACAACTTCCCAAAGGAGCCGCACACATAGCAGCTATCACCCCATTATCCTTCCAGGGAAGCTAGTCACTTACTTTCAGATTATGACAAATAGTAAATAACAATTTTGGATTGAGTATTTACTCTGTGCCTAACACCGTGTTAGGCATTTAGAAGACATTAACCTGCTGACAAAGAACTTATAACCATCAATTTGTAACTGAAGAAATTAACTGTTGGTTTGCCTATGAAGAAACTGATATCCAGAGAAATCAAATGATTTGACCAAGTCATTCAGTTAATAAATAGTAAAGCCGAAATTTGAATTTGGCTTTTCTTGATTTCAAGGTCTATACATTCTATCATGCCAAAATTAAATATTGATAGAAACGTGCATCTATTCATATGCATGTGTCATTATAACAATAATTCCAAGAAAACAAGGAAAATAAAAAGAGAGACACTGGGGGGAAATTTTTATACTAGAAGAGCCAAAGCCTGCAGGAAAGCCTGTGTCTAAACAAATTAGTGTTGGTTACTGTCCAAACAACCTGGACATTTTGAAGAAAAACTAGCTACATATATAACTAGCTCAGGTATCCCTCCATAACATTGTTAGAACTGTTCCAGTTAATTAAAGGAAGACAATCTTGCTTCCATTAATACAAACTGACCCAACCTTCATGGATTATTAAAGATATAATTCCAGCAATCATTGTCAGAAGTCAGAGCTTCTATCAATATATCAATATGCATTTTTCTACCCTGCACCTATCTGTACAAGGATGGAACTAGGTTCATTGTAATCTAACAATCTCTGTGTCTTTGTCTTTTTCTATCTCTTTCTGTATATTCTATAGTCTGTTTCTCTCTCTCTCTATATATATATATTTAGAAAAATCAAAGTACATATTTATAATATTCTAAGTATAGATTTAGAGAGAGAAAGAGAGAAATATTGAGAGAATATATATTGCGAGAAAGATTGAGTAATTAAAGCTATTTTACCACTACTGAAACTCTTACTCACAAGTATATTAGTCATTTTCTCATTCTAATCTTGCTACCAATTCACTGCATAGTAGTTTTGTTTTGCTTTCCTTTGCAGTTACTTACTGTAGAAATTTTACTATTTAACAACAAATATAACCTACTCATGAACAAATGAAACCAATAAAATTTTTTTTCAGAGTTTTTTTTCCAATTGCAAATCTTATGCAGTGTTAAAACGCATATGGATTTTTTGGATATGACTTACTGACCTTTCTTTTCATTATTCCTGTAAGTCTACTTTTAATTTATTATTTATGAGTTGCTTCCAGTGAGCAATCACTTAGTGCTATTGTAAATATAAAACTAAAGAAAATATAAACTGAAAACATAAGTTTTAGAAAATCACATTCAACCACATCAAACTCTCATTGTAAATTATATCATAGAGAAAAATGTTCATTCTTGGCTTTTATACAAAATATTTCAATAATACGAAAAGCCAAAGGAAACAGTTTAAGATTATAAATTTGATGTTGGCATTGTTTCTAAAATAAAGAAAAAAAGGCAACTAAAATTTGATTGCCCATTCTAAGCTGTGAACTTTGGTAGATATGTCATTGATTTATTCAACAGATATTTATTTATGTAGCTTCCACTGTGGACCAGGTGCAATACCAGGCATTAAGAGTGTATCAGAGAAAAAAGAAAAAGAACAAGAAAGACCCACACCTGTGAAGATTTAATTCCCCAAACAAACCCTATCTTCAGCATTATTATCTCCATTTTCTAAATGAGAAAATACAAGCATAGAGAAATTAATCAACTTGTTCAAATTTGCACATCTAGTAAGGGGCCAAGAAGAAATCTGAATCTAGATTTCTCCAAAATTCCCTCTCTTTTCCACTGGGCTACAAAAAGCTCCTCATTACATACATACCAACTGCCTAAAATTAACAAAAGATTTCTAGATCTGCTTACTCATTCTCTAGAATCAATTTTTTACTCTCCACAAATTTAATACAATACCAATAAAAACAACATAAGTGGATTTCTTTTCTGGACTTAGAAGAATTGATTCTAGAATTCAAAAAGAAAAGTAAACAAGCAAGCATGGCTGGGAAACTCCTCAACACCAAGTACAATGAGGGCAAACTAGCCATATTAGACTCCAAAACATAAAATTTCTGCAATAAAAATGTGGTATTAGTGATTAAATAAACCAATAAAAGAGAATAGAAAATTTAAAAATAGACCTAATTGCATGTGGATCTATTATATGAAATATATTACCTATTTATGGAGGTGCTTTCTTTGGAGAAATGTCTGTTCATGTCTTCTGCCTGTTTTTAATTGGATTATTTGAGTTGTTTGGTGTTGAATTCTATAAATTCTTTATATATTTTGAATACTAACCTTTTATTGGATAGTCATTTACAAATATCTTCTCCCATTCAGTAGGTTGTCTTTTACTTTTGTTGATTGTTTCCTTTGCCGTGCAGGAGATTTTCATTTTGATGTAGACCCAATAGTTCATTTTTGCTTTTGTTTCCTTTGGCTCAGGGGACATATCTAGAAAAAAAGTTGCTATGATTAATGTTACAGAAATTACTGCCTGTGCTCTCTTCTAGGATTTTTATGCTTTCAGGTCTCACATGTAGGTCTTTAATCCATTTTGAGTTTATTATTGTGGATGGTATGAGAAAGTAGTCCAGTTTCTTTCTTTTGCATGTAGCTGTCCAGTTTTCCCAACATATTTGTTGAAGAGACTGTCCTTTCCCATTGCATATTCTTGCCTCCTTTGTCTAATATTAATTAACCATATAACTGCGGGTTTCTTTCTGAATTCTCTATTCTGTTCTATCAATCTATGTGTCTCTTTTTGTGCCAGTACCATACTGGATTTTTGAAAAGATTTTTATTTATTTATTTGAGAGAGAGTGAGCCAGTGAGAGAGAGCACGAGCAGGGAGAGGGGCAGAGGGAGAAGCAGGCTCCCTGTTGAGCAGGGAGTCTGATGTGGGGCTGGATCCCAGGAACCTGGGATAATAACCTGAGCCAAAGGCAGCTGCCTAACTGACTGAGCCACCTAGGCATTCCAGACCATTTTGATTACTACATCTCTATAGTATAATCTTGATACCTGGGATTGTGATACCTCCAGTTTTGTTCTTCTTTTTCTAGATTGCTTTGGATATTCATGGTCTTTTGTGGTTCCTTACAAATTTTAAGATTATCTGTTCTAGTTCTGTGAAAAATGCTTTTGGTGTTCTGATAAGTATTGCATTAAATTTATAGATGGCTTTGGGTAGTATAGACATTTTAACAGTATTTCTTCTTCCAATCGATGAGCATTGACTATCTTTCCATTTGTTTGTGTCATCTTCAATTTCTTTCATCAGTATTTTATACTTTTCAGAGTACAGGTTTTTCACCTCCTTGGTTAAGGTTATTCCTAGGTATTTTATTATTTTTGGTGTACTTGTAAATGGAATTATCTTTTTTAATTTTTTTTCTTTTGCTTCATTATTAGTGCACAGAAATGCAATGGATTTCTGTATAGTGACTGTGTATCCTGAGACATTAATGAATTCATTTATCAGCTATCATAGTTTTTTTGGTGGAGTCTCTAGGGTTTCCTATATGTAGTTTCACGTCATCTGCAAATAGTGAAGGTTTTACTTCTTCCTTACCAATTTGGATGCCTTTTATTTCTCTTTCTTGTCTGATTGCTGTGGCTAGGACTTCTAGTACCATTTGAATAAAAGTGGTGAGAGTGGACATCCTTGTTTGTTCCTGACCTTAGGGGAAAAGTTCTGTTTTTCACCATTGAGTATGATGTTAGCTGTGGATTTTTCATATATGGCTTATACTATGTTGAGGTATGTTCTCTCTAAATCTACTTTGTTGAGGATTTTTATCATGAATAGATGTTGTAGTTTGCCAAATGCTTTTTCTGCATCTATTGAAATGATCATATGGTTTTTATCTTTTCTTTTGTTTATGTGATGTATCACATTGGTTGATTTGCAAATACTGAACTACCCTTGTATCCCAGGAATAAATCCACTTGATCATGCCAAGTGACTTTTTTAATGTATTGTTGATTGGATTTGCTAATATTTTGTCAAGGATTTTTGCATCCATGTTCATCAGAGATATTGGCCTGTAGTTCTCTTTTGCTGTAGTGTCTTTATGTGGTTTTGTTATCAGGGTAACAATGCTGGCCTCATAGAATGAATCTGGAGAAGAATAAGTATTAACTCTTTTTTAAATGTTTGGTAGAATCCACCTGTGAAGCCATCTGGTCCTGGACTTTGTTCAGAGTTTTTGGATTACTGATTCAATTTCATTGCTGGTAATCAGTCTGTTCAAATTTTTTATTTCTTCCTGATTCATTTTTGGGAGGTTATATGTTTCTAGGAATTTATCCATTTTTTTCTAGGTTGTGCTATTTGTTGGCATATAATTTTTCATAGTATTCTTTTATATTCCTTTGTATTTCTGTGGTGTCCACTGTTATTTCTTCTCCTTCATTTCTGATTTTATTTGAGTCCTTCATTTCTCACACACTCTCTCTCCCTCTCTCCCTCCTTTTTTCTTGTTTTTATGAGTCCAGCTAAAGGTTTATCAATTTTGTTAATCTTTTCAAAGAACCAGCTCCTGGTTTTATTGATGTGTTCTACTGGGATTTTTTGGTTTGGTTTTGTTTCTATTTTGTTTATTTCTGCTCTAATCTTTATTTTTTTTCCTTCTACTTGTTTTGGGTTTTCTTTGTTCTTCTTTTTCTATCTCCTCCAGGTGTAAGGTTAGGTTGTTTATCTGAGATTTTTCTTGCTTCTTGAGGTAGGCCTGTATTGCTATAAACCTCCTTCTTAGAACAGCATTTGTTGTATCCCAAAGATTTTGGACCATTGTGTTTTCATTTCCATTTGTCCCCATGTATTTTTTGATTTCCTCTTTGATTTCTTGGTTGACCCATTCATTGTTTAGTAGCATGTTATTTAACCTCCAAGTATTTGTGTGCTTTCCAGATTTTTTCTTGTGGTTGGTTTCTAGTTTCATAGCATTATGACTGGAAAAGATGTTGGTACCACTTCAATCTTTTTGAATTGGTTGAGACTTGTTTTGTGGACTAACATGTGATCTCTTCTGGAGAATGTTCCATGTACACTTGAAAAGAATGTGTATTCCTCTGTTTTAGGATGGAATGTTCTGAATATATCTGTCAGATTCATCCGGTCCAATGTGTCATTCAAAGCCATTGTTTCCTTGTTGATTTTCTGTTTGGATGATCTTTCCAGTGATGTAAGGGGGGTGTTAAAGTCCCCTCCTATTATTGTGTTACTATTGATTTCTTCCTTTATGTTTGTGATTAGCTGTTTTAGGTATTTGGATGCTCCCATGTTGGGTGCATAAGTATCTGCAATTGTTATATCTTCTTGTTAGATTGTTCTCTTTATGATTATGTAGAGTCCTTCTTTGTCTCTTGTTACAGTCTTTGTTTTAAAGTATTTTGTCTCATATAAGTAGTACTACCTCAGTTTTCTTTTCATTTCCATTTGCATGTTAAATTCTTTTCCATCTCTTCACTTTAAATCTGCATGTGTGTTTAGGTCTGAAATGAGTCTCTTGTAGGTAGCATATAAGTGGGTCTTGTTCTTTTATTCACTCCATCACCCTATGTCTTTTGATTGGAGTGTTTAGTCCATTTACATTCAAAGCAATTATTGATAGGTATGTACTAATTGTCATTTTGTTCTTTGTTTTATGGTTGTTTTTGTAGTTCTTCTGTGTTCCTTTCTTCCCTTGCTCTCTTCTCCCATGGTTTGCTGGTTTTCTTTAGTGATGTACTTGGATTCCTTTCTCTTTATTTTTTGCATATATGTTACTGGTTTTTGATTTGTAGTTATCATTAGGTTTGCATAAAGCATTTTATGCATATAGCAGTCTATATTAAGTGGATGGTCGCTTAAGTTTGAACCCGTTCCTTACTCCTCTCCCCTCCATGTTTTAGGTATATGATGTAATTTTCACCCTTTTGCTTTGCGAATCCCTTGACTGATTTTTATAAATATACTTAATTTTACTGCTTTCCTGCTTCCTATTATTCTTACTCCTGCTTATGATCTTTCCTTTCCACTCAGAGTTCCCTTTTGCATTTCTTGTAGGACCAGTTTAGTGGTCGTGAATTTCTTCAACTTTTGTTTGTCTGGGAAACTCTTTATCTCTCCTTCTACTCTGAATTATAGATTTGCTGGATAGAGTATTCTTGGTTGCAGGTTTTTTTCTTTCTGTACTTTGAATATATCATGCAACAACCTTTGGGCCTGCAAAGTTTCTGCTGAGAAATCAACTGATAGCCTTTTGGGGTTTCTCTTGTATGCCACTGTTTTCTTTTGCTGCTTTTAAAATTCTCTTTATCACCACTTTTTGCCATTTAAATTACTATGTGTCTTGGTGTGGACCTTGGGTTGATTTTGTTGGGGGTTCTCTGTGACTCCTACATCTGAATTTCTGTTTCCTTCACCAGATTTGGGAAGTTTTCAGTTATTATTTCTTCAAAGAAATTTTCTGCCCCCTTTTCTCTTTCTTCTCCGTATGGGATCCCTATAATGCAAATATTATTATGCTTGATGGTTTTGCTGAGTTATCTAAGTCTATTTTCATTTATTATTATTAATTTTTCTCCTTCTTGTTCAGCTTGATTACCTTTCATTACTCTGTCCTCCAGGTCACTGATTAATTCTTCTGCTTCCTCTAGTTCACTATTTATTCTATCTAGTGTGTCTTTAATTTCAGTTATTGAGTTCTTCATCTCTGACTGGTTCTTTTTTATGATTTTTATCTCTTTATTAAGATCTCAATGAGGTCTTCCAGTCTTTTCTCAAGTCCAGTGAGTATATTTATGACCATTACTTTAAATTCTCTCAGGAAAATTACTTATCTCTGTTTCATTTAGCTGTCTTGCTGTGATTTGTCCTGTTCTTTCATGGGTCTGGGGTCTGGTCCCTCTTTCATTAGTGGGCCAGTGTGGGGCTGCCTTGGGCTTGAGTTGAGTCAGACCACGTGCTTGCCAGAGATGTGGTAGCACTGAACTGCTGGGTGTTTTCCCTGTGTTGTCTCCTAATAAGTTTTCATTGGTGGATGAGGTCTGCAGTCAGAGCAAACGTCTGCCTCCAGCCCATAGCTAGGGCTTCAGTCAGACTAGTATGTGTGGTTCTCTTCCTCTTTTCCCTGGGGTAGGAGTCACTTTGGAGTGGTGCTGGTCCCTGTCAGGGCTGCTTGCAACCTGCCAGGCTTGTGGCACTGGATGGGCCCTGGCTAAGTGCATATTGGAAGGAGCAGATCTTCAGGAGAATGTGGGGGCAGGGCACAAGTGTTGGCAAGGCTGGTGCCGGTCTGCTCTGGGAGGGGACCTGGGGCAGAGGCCTAGATGGAGGGGGTGTGTCTTCAGGAGAATATGGGGGAGTGCACTGTTAGCAAGTTAGGTAGGCACTGTACTGGTTCCTACAGGTGTCCATGTATCTAGACTGGGGTGGGGGGAGCGGGGACAGGGGAGGGAAATGGCATCTGCCAGCTCCTTTGTTCCTAGAGAAGTTTCCAAATGATCTCTGCCCTTCCAGCACACATTCTGAGATTATTGAACAAATCCCTCTCCTGTATACCCCAGGCATTTTTCAAACTGCTGCTACTATGCTGCATCTCTAAGGGGCTGTTTGTTGTGCTATCTCATCAAGGACAGGGACTCAGTTTCCTTTCACTCTTCTGGCACTCCAAAAGCCAAGCCATGCTGATTTTTAAGGTTCCAGGTTAAGCCCTGCTGATCATAAGAACTCATGAAATTATGTCCCTCTGGTTTTCAAAACCATATGTTATGGGGATTCTTTTTCCCTGCACAGGCTCTCTAGTGTGAGAGTCTGTTTCTCTCCCTTCTCCATGTCCACGACCTCCCTGCCTCCAGTGGACAGTCCCATGGTTCCATTTAGTTCCTGGCCAGGTCTCTGCACTTCTACCTTCTTCAATGTTCCCTCTTCTATACATTTAGCTGTGGAGAGTCTGTTCTCCCAGTCTTTGGGTCATTTTTAGGTTTTTTTTACACTGATGTGGGTGTTATCTAGCTGTATCCATGCGATGAGGTGAGCTTAGGGTCCTCTTACTTTGCCCTCTTCCCCTCAACTCACTGCATAGTTTTGGAAAGAAGTCAGCTGTTAATCTTATTGGTATTCTCTTGTATGGTAAACGATTTTTTTTTGTCTTTATCTTTCAACATTTTGACTATGACGTGCCTGGGTCTGGATCTCTTTGTGTTTATCCTGTCTTTGTGTTTATTGGGTTTGTTGAACTCCTTGGATATACAGATTTACGTTTTACATCAAATTGGGAAGTTTTCAGCCATTATTTCCTCAAATACCTTTTCTTCCCCTTTTTCTTTCTTTTCTCCTTCTGGTATTCCTATTACACATATTACACATTTTAAGGCAACCACTGAGGTTCTCTTTATTTTTCCTCTCTGTTCTTTAGATTGCATTATCTTTATTAATCTATCCTCAAGCTCACAGATTTTCTTCTGTAGACTCAGATCTACTCTTGAGCCATTTAGAGATCTCTTCATTTTGGCTATGTGTTTTGCAAATCTAGAATTTTCATTTGGTTCTTTTTAAAATAATTTCTACCATTTGATGTGACATTGTCATTATATCTATCTTTAATTCATCAAACATGATTTCCTTTAGTTTTAAACATATTTCTATAGCTTCTTTAAAGTCTTTGTTTGATAAGTCCGATATTTAGACCTCCTCATAGGTAGTTTCTATTACATGCTTTTGTTTTTGAGTATGGGTCACAGTTTCCTGTTTTGTTTTGTTTTGTTTTGTTTTTTTCACATCTCTTAATCTTCCACTAAAAGAAGAAAATCTTTGATAATATATTGTGGCCACTATGAATTCTGATTCACACTCCCATGTTTATTGATACTGTTTGGTTGTTTATTTTTTAGTGACTTAACTAGACTACTTTGCCAAAGTCTTTTTTCTCCAGGATGTGCAGTCTCTGACATCATTCTTAAGGCAGTGCAACCTGGGGCCTGCACATAGTCTTCCTGAGCACCAGGGAATGACTGGTTTTAACTTGCTTTCCTTGACTATCTTTTTTGCTGATTTCCCCATTAAGTTTCTGGTTGGTTTTCTTTATTGGTATCACATGCCACCCTTAACTTCGCCTAATTGCTAGCTAATGATTCCATTTTAAAATAATTGTTAAATAAATTTTCACACGGTCTCACCAAATTGAAGTCAAATGCCTTGTCAAGGGCAGGTGTTGTCAGGAAGTTTCTTTTATATATGTATTTCAACTGATAAATGATATAGAATGTTACCACTCTAATGAATGAATGGATATACACAACGAATGCAAAAGGCTGCTAAAATCATAAAAACTGTCAACCAGTTATTTTGTATCACCAGGTTGAAGAACACATCTTTCACCTTTGAAGTATTCTTGTAAAAGGGGGAAAAAAAGAGTCTTATTAACATTCTAGATCTAATTATGATGTTTTGGATATAAAAAGAAAAATTTGTTAAATGACATCACGAGAATACAATCAACAAAATCCAAAACTGTTGGCAGTTCTAGGACAAATCATTCACTTTTTAAAGAAATAAATCAAGAAGCAGAAGAAAACAGATAGGAAGAAGATAACCTAGAGATTATTAAAGACTTAAGAGACCTATATCAATGGATCTTCTATAGATCCTGATTTTAGCAAACTATAAAATGAGACAAGGAAATTTTTAACGCTGACAAAATGTTGTCTATCATTATGTAATTATATTTAATTATTTTTAGGTAATTATACCTTATCTGATCTATATCTCATCTATATTTTCAAAAGTATTCTTATGTTTAGAGATATATAATGAGATATTTAGAGATAAAATAATAAGTTGTCATACACGTACTTCAAAATGATCCAGAGATCGAAAATGTGTAGAAAATAATGAAGCAAATTTGGTAATGAGTTGATAATTGAAACTGGCAATGGACTGATTCATGGCTTCCTCATATTATTTTGAAATGTTCCACAATAAAAAGTTTAAAAATAAGCAACACATACTTATCAACCATATACTCATTACCATATTAAGCAATGTGGAACAATAAAAGAACTATACATTATGATTTTGAACTACAAGAACTTTTTATCTAATTCAGGTGAGAAGATTAAAGTCATAAAACAATAAGAATCAATGGAATTAAAATTAAAATATTTGGTGTAGATTGTAGGTATCCAGAAGGGAATTAAATTCCCAAGGCCTGGAGAAGTTAGAAGATAAGAGATTCAAGCTGGTATTTTAAAAGATGAGACAAAGCTGAACAGATGAAAAGAACAGAGAAGAGCTTGGGCAATTTATTAGATTCTATAAAGGTTAATAAATAAAAATCTCCTCTTACTATTTTGCTTGGGATGCACTTCCCAATAATCCACCCCTGGGCTCTCAAAGGTAAATTAAGAAGGTTTAAAGATTTAGAAATTCTTCCTTGAATTAATCTCTGAATGTTAAATTATGGAAATTTCATCAAGTACACATAGTCCTTCTGTCATCGTATTTTAAAGGTCATCTTTTATTCTCTTGAAGAGAAACTGTCTCTTCTCAGTAAAAATCAAACTGAAACACATATTTCAAATAAAAGTAAAGATGGAAGTTTTTCCTTGCATATGCTTCCACTTTCCAAAGGAAATCATTACACAAGTTAGCCAGGAGTTAAATATATCCTTAAGAAAAAGGTATCATCTATTTTGTTGAATGCTATGCTTCTAATTGAGCCTGGCATTATAGGCTATCAGTAAATATTTGTTGATTCAATTCTGAGTGAAATTAAGAAGCAAAAAGTCAACTCAATAGAAGAATGAGCAAGGGATAGTTCAAAAATTAACAACATATAAAAAGATGTTTATAATTAAAATATGCAAAGAAGTTTGCAATTATTAAATATTTTGACAAAATGTGATGAAGCAGGCACTTTCACATACAGGAAGTAGAAGCACAAACTGAGGAGCAATTTGGCTTTATTTATTAAAGTTAATGTTCTTTTAGCCACAATTACATATTTAGAAATTTTACTATTACACTTACATAAGAACACACAAATATATGTATACATAGATGTGTACTGAAGCACTGTATGTAATAATAAACAAAAAAAAAACCTTAAAACAACCAAAATGTTGAGGATTGGTTAAATAAATTATGGAGCATAATGTAGAATTTAACAGAGCAGTGGAGATCCATCAGATGATAGGGGGAAATGTCCTAGTTATATTATTAAGTAAAAAGCTAGGTTCCAAAGAATAGATATTGTAGGAAATCTTTTTTTTCTGAGAGTACACACAAACTTACATGGTCACATTTACATATATGTAAAACATTTCTGAAGAGATATAAACCCACTTTTCCACATACATATATTGTGTGAGTAAGTCACCTTAGGAATGGTTTATTCAAATTCTTGTGAGTTCTAGTGATTATTTGATCCTCTATAAAATGTATTTCAAACTTAAATCATGAGTAGCCTCTAAGATAGCAACCATGGTCATGATTGAGTTTCTGAGGATTTTTTAAAAATCTGAGACTTTTTTTGTGAAAACTTTTTTTTAATTACCTCAAAAAAGATCTTTCACATCTTCAGACAGTACTGTTGTTTGACTGGAACCCTCTCCCCACTACCCTTCTCCCCCCCAAATTGGGTCATTAGTGACTAATGTTGACAACAGTAATAGTAATGCAACATTCGCAGTTCATGAATCTGAGAAAATTTTTAAAAACTGTCACAATTTCATATATTTAGAATTATTTTATTTTAGAATTATTTAAAAAAAACCCAGAAGACCAAATTGTTTAAAATATCATTTATTTATAAGAAAGAAAGCACTATCAGATCACTACCACATTTTTTACTACAAGTGGTAGGTTCTCCAAATTTTGTTTAAAAGTATTCTCTCTGGTTAACATCTGCTTCAGTCTAGCTACGTTCTAGTAGAACTGAATAATTGAAGAATTATCAGAATGTCAACTTTTGTATTCTGCGCACAAGACAAAAAGCTGTAATGGTAGTGCTAGCTTTTCACTAAACCAGTTATAAGAAATAGTATGTTTACAGCTAACATTCAGTATCATATGCAATAAAATACACGTAATGGAAAAGTCATGAAGCATGCAAGGGATTCCAAATAACCTATTTGGAGTTGCCTAGTTTCTGTGTATCACGTGATTTTGATAACACTGAATGGAATGACAAGGTCATTTTTGCATCTTTATTAGATTTTTACCCTAAAAGTAAAGGTACTAACACTTCTATTCCCACTTCTCAGCACAGCTGATCATTGATAAAATGTCACAGCCTATACAACCTTCGCTGGTTTGGAGAAAGCACATTAAAAAAAAAAAAAAAAAACTGCCACATTGTAAAGTAAAGCAAATTACATTAAAAATTAGAGCTATGTCCTAGCTCATGCCATTTTAGTGAATTTTGCTCAATATTGTTCCTGCAGTTGTTCAGCTATAATTTGCAAAGCTAGTGCAGCGGGGACAATGAGCTATTTTATGAGGACTGCAGGAAGTGATGTCATGCTGGGTAAGTAGAGAGAGATTATTCCACTCCAAAAGGGCTTTCAAATGTGAAATGAGAAGGAAAGTGAATGAACAAGACATTAACTCCACAGAGAAAACAACCTTAACAAGGAACTTAGACAAAAGTTTCTCAGAAGAAAGAAAGTGTTGCATTATGAGGGTTCACAGATGACTGAAGCAAAAAGCAACTGTCCAAGCCAGAGTTTGTGAGGGTCAAGGGCAGAGGTCTGAAAATAGTAGCTCATGGGCAACATCCAGCCTGTGGGCATGATTACTTCACATGTTTAATTGAGCAACTATTTAAGAATTAGATTTCACATAAAATGCTATATTTCTAGCTTCTTTTGAAAAAAAAATCCATGTTCTTCAATCATAGAATGACATTTGATATAATGACATAGAATGGCACTAAAACAATTGATTGCCATGAGTAGCAGTTTCCCCCAGAGAGAATACCTTCCTCCCATTATCCCTTATCCACTGTCCCTGCTCTAGCACCAGTCCAAATTATTCCTTCATGTAAATTAGAAAGGGCTGCCTTTTCTCAAGATAATTTACTACTATCACTCAGAAAATTTTCTTAATAGATATACTCATCTATTACAAATTGTGATTTGTAATTGCAAATGTGAACACAGAGTTCCTTGAAATTGCTCGATGCCAGTCTGCACAATGGTATACAGAGGCATAAGGCTGCTTCACTCACTTACGGCACCTGCTTTTAGGGGACTTAGAATAACATGGGATGAAAGGAATAGGACAAAACCAGACCAGCACAGGATCTATTCTTTTGACACTGTCATCAGGATTAGCATCTTCTCTCTTCTTTTTCTTTCTTTCTCTCTTCCTTCCTTCCTAATATCTTCCCTCCCTCCCTTCATCCCTCTCTTCCTCTCTCCTTTCTCTCTCTCTCTCTCACACACACACACTGACACGATGGTTTTAAAGTGTTAAATCTGCTAACTCATTTCTTGATAATAGCTTATCTGGTTATTAACAAAATATTTATTAAAAAGGTAAAATACAATAGATCTATAGTTCACTTAAATTTGCTAAGAGACCAAACCAAAACATTATCAATAGTCTTGAGTGACTCAAAGATCATGAATAAATAAGTTTTCTTCTAGAAGTTATTTCAGAAGCAGGAGGAGAAAAGTATGTAAAGTATGTCTCTCTTATATAGTACCTCAAAGAATATCAATTTTTCTTTCAAACAATTATCAATATGCTTTCTGAGGGAGTATCTGACGGGATAGGAAGAACACATTTTCCTGAAGTATATCTACCTGGACTACAGAGTCCTCAAATCTTACCTTCCAAAACGTAAGAATAAGAAATAAGGTTTAAAAAATTAGAAGAAACAAATCATCAATATTCTTTGGCCTATTTGTTTTGCTTTCTTATCTCTTCCATCAGAACTAACATATAAGCTTTTCAGTGAGGGCTTACCCGGATACCCAAGCTAAAGTTGACCTCCCATTTTTCTCTATGTCATGACCCTACTTGTTTCCTTCATAGTTCTGACTATGCATGCATTTGATCAATTTATTCAACTCATTCATTGAGTGCCTGCCCCATGTCAGACACTGCTGTGGGCACTGGGAGGACCGAGGTAAATTGGCCTGCTGTCTTATTATCTACTGTGAAGATACATAAACAACAGACAGGCACATAAGTAAAATCATTACCCACTGGGGTAAATGCAATCCTTAGTTCATATTTCTATTTTTCTGTCTCACTAGTCTGTGTCTACATGTATTTTGTCTTTTACTATATCCCAGCACCAAGGACTATTCTGGCACATTCCCTGACTGAGTGGCTGAATGATTTTACTAACATTTTTATTTTAGTGAAATGAATTTCTGTGATAACATGCAAGTAGGAGGCCCACAATGTGAGTAATTGTAGGTAAATATAACCTATGTGAGAGTGGTGAAGGGTTTATACCTGACAATTTGAGTTCATGTAATGATTAACTACATTTATAAAAAAAGGTTTTTGGAAAATAAGTGACAAAATTCTGCTACTGCTCAAACATCACCACTGCTAATACCTCAGTGCTTATCTTTCCAGATCTTATTGTGTGAAATAAACATTTATAAAGATATGGATTTCTTTTTTTTTAAGATTTTATTTATTTATTTGACACAGAGAGAGAGATAGTGAGAGAGAGAGAGATCACAAGCAGGGGGAGCAGTAGGCAGAGGGAAAGGGAGAAGCAGGCTCCCCGCAGAGCAAAGGGCCCGATGTGGGGCTCGATCCCAGGACTCTGGAATCATGACCTGAGCTGAAGGCAGCCGCTTAACCAACTGAGCCACCCAGGCGCCCCAAGATATGGATTTCTTTAACAAAATGATGTCATACTATACATGCTGCCTTGAAACCTGCTTTTTTAAAATCAATAATGTCTATTTTTACATTTCAGTAAATACGATGAGGTTTTACTTTATTTCCCCCTGAAAACTTGACAGTTCAGTGAGTAACAGTAACCCAACAGGTAATAATTCTGAGTCATAACCAAACCAAACAAAAACTTACAAGCCATGATCTGTTTGTGCATCTGAGATTTTAAAATAGTGTACATTTATAAAGGGAAAGGGAGAGGAGAGGGGAGAATATAGACCCACTCAAGCAAATCAGGGAGCAAACTAATACTATTGCTATTTCAGGACAATAACCGACCCCCAGGCACTCAAGTGGCTATTATCCCAGATGGAATGTCAGTTCTAACATTTCTCTATTTGAATTGTTTAATTTGTTTACTTGTACCCATATTGTTCCAGAAAATAATTTCAAGTGAAATGTCACCATCAATACTTCTCTACTTGAAGTATTCTTTTTTATAATTTATCCATATGCCATATTTCTCCAAAAAAAAAGCACTTAGGGTGGGTAACAAAGATGTGTACATATATAAAAAAAGTATAAATAAGAAAAATACAGGTCAGAAAGAAATAGAGTCAAGAATTAAGTTAGAAAACAAAATATTCTAGAAACATCTTATCAACAATGTTATTTATAAAATAGAAGAACAGAAAAATACATTTTATTAATATTGTTAGACTGCATGTAAGATATGAGCATTCTTTCCTAAAATGTTGCTCATGTGTTTATTAACATGAAACCAGTGGGGGAAAACCTCATGTATTACTAGAATGAGTAACAGTGGAATATACTTCAGGGATAGATGACATATTAGGATCTCTTTCAAATCAGATTTTTTTCATTCTCTTTTGCACCCTGCCCTTGATTGCCTGACCTTCCCAGAGGTTTTTCCATCCTGAGAGTTATTTCTGTGCAGCTATGGCCTTTCATCTGAAACTACCAAACTCCCCCACGTCCTCATTTTGAAGAACTGCCTGGCAGAAGGAAAGCTGTGACCATGCAAAAGGAGCAATTCTTACAAAGGCTTGGCCCTGCCAATCTCCCTTGCTTTGGAGTCGGCTTTATCCCATCTACTTTTTTTCTAACTTTTGATAAATCTCAGCTCTGTTGCCCCTGATAATTACCCGGTGGAAGGAAAGGGGTGGGGGGCATCTGGACTATTAAAAACCCACTAGCTTCTTGACCCTGATTGGTTGGCCTATGGGAAAATAGGTCTTCAAGGACCTATAGTAAATTTTACCAGGCATAAGGGGGATGCTGTAGACTGAAAATTTGTGCCCCCCCCAATGCATATGTTGAAACCTAATCTCCAATGTGATGTAAATATATGGAGAGCCTTTGGGAGGTGACTAGTTTAGGAAGGTGAAGGCCTCATTAATGGGATTAGTGACCCCAGAGTTCCCTTGCTCTTTCCGCCATGTGAGACAGCAAAAAGACAGCCCTCTATGAACCAGGAAGCAGGTTTTGCCGGGCACTGAATCTGCCTGCACCTTGATCTTGGACTTCTCAGCCTCCAGAACCATGAGAAACAAATGTTTGTTGTTTATAAACCACCCAGTCGAGGGACTTTGTTATAGCATTTTGAAGTGACTAAGACATGGCAGATGTCCCAGATCACTTCTTATACTATATCTTATCCTTACTAAAAGTAAGGGGAAAAATTAATACATACAATGCTAATCAAAATTCATTTTCATAGTATAGATAAGTGTGGTTGAAATAGCAATGAGAATACATGTCACACTTGTCACCTGTAAGAAGGGAGGAATGGGGAGGATGACGGGATCCTGTCCACTGTATACTTTATTTTTTAAAAATTTGAAGCAACTCAAAATTAATAAGATCTAATAAAGAAACGAAGAGAGAAGATGGGAGGAAGGAAAGATGGAAGGAAGAAAGGAAGGCACAGAGGAAAGAGGGAGGGAGGGAAAGAAAGGAAGAGAGAGGAAGGGGGCAGCTATAACATGCAGAAATTAAATATCTCTAATGTGGAAAATGGAAGGAAAAGGAGAAGCCTTTATATATTGCTTAAGTTACTGTCAGTACCAAATTCTCATTTTTGTCATTAATTATAGAATATAGTATATAGATTACATCAGCTAATCTATTATGTACTTACAATCAGAGACAGAAACTAAACACAATTAGTTATTCCTGTTCAGAATGGAAGTGCCAGGTCACATTATATCTATTTATGAGTGGCTTTCTACAGACCAGTATGCCAAACATTGTAACATCTATACACTCAGAATAAATCCAGTTGAATTGTAGGATTAACCTTCAATTTCTACTACAGAGACTATTATTTTAGGCAACATTCTTAAATCGAACTCTTTCCTTCAGATTGTACTTCTTTTATTTGTCCACATTATAATACTCAAAACTTCAGTTTGCAACTCCAACTATAAATCTTCTGAGCCAATACAAACATGTGTGGCAACTCACGAGCTGCCTGAAACCGCAGAGACCTGCAGGGGCCTCTTCAGCACTTTTTTCCAGTCGTGCAATAACCCCCAAACGTAATTCTTTTCCTCTTTCTTCTTGCAAAACAGAGAGAAGGGATGGCTCTTGTGAAAGACTCCAAATAATTAAAATAACATAGCCAGGTTTGTCTCTCAGTGCCACTAATATATGACTGCTTTTACAAACCAAAGAAATGTGGAATATAAATTTGTTTCTAGTCCAAATATTTTCTCAGCGATATGTTGGTAAATCTTTAAGAAGGACTTGGGGAAGTGGCTGGGGAACCAATTTCTGCGTTTGCCAATCTCTGTGATGTGAGTATTCCCACCATGACTGATTCCAAACAACCAACTCTTTACACTCTATTCACAGGAGAGTTATCCTCTTCAGCATTCCTTGCCCCTTCTCTGTTTTGTGCTCCTGTCATTTCACTTCAGCCATTGGTGTTTCTCATTGAATATTGCAACCACTCCACCCAAAATTCAGTCCCTGAACCCTCCATCTACCCTCAGCAATACAGCCAGAAATATCTTTCTAAAATGAAAAGGTTCTTGAGGAGCATGGGTGGTGTGGTTGGGTAAGTGCTGGACTCTTGGTTTCCGGTCAGGCGGTGATCTCAGGGTAGTGAGATCAAGCCCGTGGTTGGAATCCACGCTCAGCGCAGAGTCTGCTGATGATTCTCTCTCCCTCTCCCTCTGCCCCTTTCCCTGTTCTCTCTCTGTCTCTCTCAAATAAATATTAAAAAAAAAATAAAATGCGAAGTTCTGGATCAATGTGATTCACTGTCTTCAGACAAAGCCTAAAGACCTACCACAGCCTTAGATGGTCCTTTTTGATTTGACCCAGATCTATATTTTACCTAACCACACTGATTCACTGGAAGTTCCTTGAAAATTCCCCCTCATGTCTCTGTGTATTTGTGTACCCTATAGTTCATTTTGTTACTAGTATCTTTGTTTTTGTTATTTCATATCCTCAAAACATCTTTTCCTTCCGCCTCATCATGGAAATTCAAGGATGTTCTGTTGGACTACACTCCTTTCAAGCTTTCCCAAACTATAATTCCTAAAACAAACTTGTGTGATGACACTCAAAATCCTGTATTGCAACTATTTTTTCACATGTTTACCTTCTCAATAGACTGTGAGCTTCTTGGAGAAAGAAGCCACATTTATTTTTCAGTTGTAATGGAACATAGTTGAAATATTGATGTCATGTCTATAAACTGAAAATATTGTCAGTTTTGAGAATCTATCTTTATAGTGTATTCCCTGATGGAATGAAGTTAGCAGGATTAAGTATAAAATAAATATTTTTAAATATTTCAAATTTTGCTATTTTGCATCAACTTATGCCTTTTTTGGTAATTCCTTTAGAAAATAAAAAAAAGTGTCTGAAAGTACACATTAGATTTGCAGATGATCCTAAGCTAAGAATATATATCATCCTGGACTTATGCTTAGAGTTCAAAACAACTTTAATAAAGAGAAATCATTAAAAGTAAAACTTAGCAGGGACAAGTTTAATGTGGCATACTTGGGGATAAAAAAAACAAAATTGTGCAGAATTAAGGAAAATAGAGGAATCATAATAAGATACATACGTATAAAAGCATTGCATTTTTAAAAAGCATAACACAGCATTGTATAAATAAGAATAGAACTTTAATAATCAGTCATGGTTTGATTAATTCAACAAACATTTTGTGACAGTCTGCTCTATGCAAAGCTGGATACTGATAATTTATGAGTTGATACTGAGGAAGAATTATGTCCAGTTCATCTACTTTTAATAGACCACACAACAGTCACTCCTAAATGATGAGAATGAGGAAATGGTAATAAACCATATAGTAAGAACTGGTCAGATGTTCCCTTCTGTTTTATATCCAAATTTGGACTCCATAACTTTAAAAGAGACATAAAGAATTTGAAAAAGTTCAAAAGAAGTCATAAGGAATCCACAGCATTGATATAAAGGTTAAAGCAATTACCTTAAGAAAAGAAATAAAAAAGAATTGGTATTATTTAAATGGAGAAGGAAGGATGAGGATCACAATCCTTTATTTGAAACCCTTAGAAACAAATATGTTTCAGACTTCAGAAAATTTGAGATTTTTAGGTAACACCTCTATATTGATTATAGTACATAAACCAACTCTATCCTACAACATCCTCCAGCAGGGTCTAGGGCAGCACTCCAAACACTTCCATATTTCTGTAGTCAAACCTATGAATTGTCTTATCAAGTGGGATAAAGAAAGATTACACACAGCTTCATGTAGGTTCAGGCCAGATCAGATTTTGCTGTCAAATGAGTAACCAATAAAATTTCAGCTTTCAGAGCTTTTTGGATTTCAGACTTGTCTTTGTCTTGCTGATACATAGTATGAAAGATTTGGGTTCAGGAAAGCTTTTAAGTGTTGAAAGCTTTAAAAGATTTATTTGTATTTACTTGTAAATGGAATAGTTTCTGAGAGATATTCTCTATTTGAAGTGCTTCCTGATGTGATGAGCACTGGGTGTTATACACAACTAATGAATCATTAAACATTATATCAAAACTACTGATGTACTATATGTTGGCTAATTGAATTTAAATTAAAAAAATAAATGCTTCTTCAATTCAACATTAAATAAACATAGCAAAGAGGAAATATCACCTCCCAAGATCTTCTCATCATCTCAGAATTACTTTGCATTTTCCTTATGTAACACCATTTTTTATCCACTCTTGCCTAGAACGGTTTTTCCACCTCTCTCCCACTGACTCACATTCTTCATAAAACCACTACCAAATCAGCACCTCTGGATCTACGAAGGGTAAACCTTTCAGAATCTGCTTTGCCCTTTCTCTTTCTTCTAGGCTTCAACCTGGACTTCGGCTCACTATGTTATGTCTCCACATACATGTGACACTTCCTTCCTCATTGATGGTCTGGGGTTTTACATGTGACCATAAAGTAAAGAAAATTATGTGTTTCAGAACAGGGGTAAATTTTAAGTTGAGATATTTTAGATAAAAAACATACTTTTATATATCCTTTTCATAAGCCAAGACTAAAATGTCTAAAGCACTTTTAAAAACATACATTTAAGATTTGAGCAGACTTTCAAATCACAAAAGTTACAGTTCACCTAAAAAAACTAAATTTCCTTCCACTTCACATTCAAAAAAAGCTTTCTGAGATTCTAAACAAGCAAACGAATTAACAAATCAGTCATGATTTTCATGCAACCCTTAAAATATAGCACATGTTAGAATATTATATCCTACATTATGTGTATGTTTCTATATATAATGTGTATATATATATATATATATATATATATATATATATATATGGTCTACAATTACAGCTGTGATCATTGTTTTTGCCATATTTCTTTATATAAAAATACAAGTGTTAATTTTATTTAATCAAGTGAAAAATAGATATTTTAAAAGTGTTTTTATTATTGCATAGATTTTCTTTCTTTGTATCAACCACGGATTTTTTAAAAAACATGAGAAGAAATTTAATTTATTTAATCTAATAAATATTCCATTTCTTTTGTTTAACTCCTTTCACAATATGTTTCATTCTTTCCATTATATCACAAATATTTTAGAACATAACATCTAGCATACATGGTATAAAAATTTACCCACCATCCTTCATCTCTTTCTTCTTTACCTCCCTTGCTTTTGTTTTCCTGCTCCAAAGGAAAAATTTCAATGTTGACCATAAGAAAGAGTGTTTGGCCTCTCTCACAAAAAATAAAAAAAAATTTTTAAATTTAAAGGGTTCTAACATTTCCCTCAAATCAGAGGTTTCTGATGCTGTTATTTTCAGACATATTTTTTGGTTTCTGTGACTTTTGCTAGAAATAATTTTGCATTATTTATTAAGTATTTGAAACAATTTTTTTTTTTTTGCAAACAGAGGGATAATAAGATTCTTAAATGTGCCAAATTAGAGGCAGACAATCCAAGCCCAGGGCTGAAAAGGCATATTGATGTTATTTCACTGAGCGGAAAACAACAGATGTTTTCCCAAAGGATATATATGGAGCTCACAGAACCAGTTTTTAATTGTGTTAATGAAAAAATCAGGAAGTGGAGGCTATATGGACAATATACACTCTTATTCTTACATATCTTAAAAATCACTTTTTCATTAGAAAAACAATAATCATGTTTGGTTATTTTGTGAAAGCTGTATGCATCAGCATAATGTATATGTGAAAAGAATGACAGCAATGTGAAATTCAAAATGCTCTCTAGGTAGCAGTCTGAAGGAGCAGAGCACTGTTTGTTTGTTTGTTTGTTTGTTTTGGTGAAATTTCTGCCAAGAAGTCATGAAGCCAAATGATTATTTTTCTCAACCACAGGAAGTTGAAAACTTTATTCATTTTCTAGCCCAGTCTTATACTCAACAAATCCATTTGACTTTTGAATAGATTTAAGTCGATTCCAATACTCTCATTGTCTTCTAATATTGTGGTAGGCATTAAAATAGAGTAGTTACTCATATTCAAACATTCCAAACACCTGTTGTAGAAAATGGGCATTTTTTTCTTCCTTAATTGGCCTATTCATGTATAGTAATGGAAAAATCTAGAATTAGGACTATTTAAAGTCTTATCCTGTGACCATGATAGTGGTTATGGCAGCAGAGAATGTTTTATTTGGAATTCTCTTGGAGTGGGGAGTTCCAACACTGGGAGGATCAGTTTCTGATTTGTAATCGCCTATAGACAATGAGAGATAAATGAAGGTTGTGGTAACAGAATTATAAATGAGGCCTATATGTCAATAATAATTCATTGGTAAAGCCTGTAGGACATAATATATATTGGATGTGAAGAAAATGAACACTTAAAGACAATGTTTAAATTAATCCTGATCTGAATTTAACCTTTGTTACTTTCCCCTTGCTCACTCAGCCCCAGTCATATCAACCTCCTTGCCATTATACAAAAACATCAGGCACACTCTTGTGTTAGTGCCTTTGAACTTGCTATTCCTTCCTCTCTTCCTCCAGACATTTCCATAGCTTGTTCCTTCTGTCAGGTGTTTGTTCAAAGGTTATCTTCTCAGTGAGGACTTGCATGACCTTCTGTTTAATATTGCAACTATCTCTAACCCTCAACATGATGGTGATCAGGAATCTGATGGAGTTTTACAGATATGGGAGGATAGAAGGTAGGTTCTCTTTTGAACACATTAAAATTTTTAAAAAATGTGTTGGAGGCAGTTACAAAAATAAATCTGGAGCATAGGAAAGATATAAAATTTAATTGTTTACTCTTAGAGGTACTCAAAATAAAGGTAATATGGCTGTTACGACTGCTGTTTCAGAGCAGGATGAAGTATTCATGGCAACTAGAAAAGCCAGGCATATTATAAAAATGCTTTTTTTAAAGGTATCAGAGAGGTGTCAAAGCAAAAAGTCTTAGGAGAACTGAAATTCCAGAGAAAACAGAGGTAAATTCAGAAGTAGACTGAGGATCTATAGTTTCCTTTTTCTCTCAGGACATTTGCTGATTCTGGGTATAAACAAAAGGCTTAGAATATGAGCACAAAGACAGAGAGCTGCTGCTGAGACATAGATAAACAATCACAGTTTTGGAAGTTATGTGGGTTCGAGTGACAAAATTAGAGACCTCAACGCCAATCCCCTGGACAGCCCATCCCCATCTCAAGACTTTGCTATATTCCGAAGATGTGCAGAGCAAAAGCTTAAAGAGCTCATTCAAATAACTCTGAAAAGCAGGGGGAAATTCCAATTTCTTAGTACTAAAAAGACAAAGATACTAAATTCTCAAAGTCCTATTGAAAGCCATACCAGAGGAACAGATACAAATCATAAGTAGACTGAATCTTACCAAAACTGTATCTCAACTGCAACTCCCTGAGCTTAGTCCATAACTGGATAAAAGTGATCACTTCTCCATTATATTTTTTTTTATTAAGACATAACTTTTTTTAGAGCAGATTTAAGTTCACAGCAACACTGAAGGGAAGGGAAGGGAAGGGTAGAGATTTTCATGTATCCTCAGTCCCCACACATGTACAAGCCTCCCCCATTATCAACATCCCTCAACAGAGTGGTACATTTGTTATAATTGATGAACCTAAATTAACACATCATAATCACACAAAGTCTATAGTTGATATTATATATATATATATATATATATATATATATATAAAATGGTTCACTCTTGGTGTTGTACATTCTACAGGATTGGACAAATTTATACCGACACGTATCCATAATCATGGTATCATACAGAGTATTTTCACTGTCCTAAAAATCCTCTGTGTTCCACCTATTCATTTACCCCCTACACTCATCCCCAACCACAGGCAACCACAGATCTTTTTCTGTCTCCATAGTTTGCTTTTTTTTTTTTTTTTTGAATGGCATATAGTTAGAATCATACAGTATGAAGCCTTTTCAGATTGGCTTCTTTCACTTAGTAATATGCATTTACGTTTCCTCCATGTTTTTTCCACAGCTTGAGAGCTCATTTCCTTGTAGCACTGAATAATATTCCATTACCTGGATATACCAGTTTTTTTTTCCATTTATTTATCCTACTGAAGACATCTTAGTTACTTCCAAGTTTGGCAATTATGAATAAACCTGCTATAAACATCCATGTGCAGGTTTTTGTGTGGACATGTTTTCAGCCCTTCTGGGTAAATACCAAGGAGCATGACTGACATATTTTTGATAAAAACTGAAAGAATTCATTCCCAGTAAGTCTACTTTAAAAGGAATATTAAACAAACCTTTTTTGCCAGAAGGAAATTGAAACAAGCATACATAGAAAATAATTAAGAGTATCAGAAAAGATGTGCGGATAAATATAAATGAATGCTGTCTATACAAAATGATTCTACTAATGCCTTGGGAAGTTTAAAATATATATAGAATTAAATTTGAAGACAATTACTCAAAAAGTAGGCAGTGATACATGAAGCTAAAGTTTTCTAAGGTTCTAACATTAATGCATAAGTGGTAAAAGTAATATCTTGTATTAGACAATTATTATCAAGGATACACCCTAAAATCATAGAGCATAAAACATAAAAAGAGTAACAAAACAGTGTATAACTAATAAGTATAGAATAAAATATGGAAGAATTAAAGAGTTGCTTTATCCAAGAGATGGCAAGAAATTTAAAAAACACATAAAATAGATTAGTTACTAAAAAACAATTCGTAAAATGATAGGTATAAGCCCAGCATTACAAGCAATAATATTAAATACAAATGGACTGGGTCGTATGGTAGCTCTATTTTCAACTTTTTGAGGAACCTCCATACTGTTTTCCAGAGTGGCTGCACCAGCCTGCATTCCGAGCAACCGTGTAGGAGGGTTCTCCTTTCTCCGCATCCCCGCCAACATCTGTCGTTTCCTGACTTGTTAATTTTAGCCATTCTAACTGGTGTGAGGGGGTACCTCACTGAGGTTTTGATTTGGATTTCCCTGATGCCGAGCGATGTTGAGCACTTTTTCAGGTGTCTGTTGGCCATTTGGATGTCTTCTCTGGAAAAATGTCTGTTCATGTCTTCTGCCCATTTCTTGATTGGATTATTTGTTCTTTGGGTGTTGTGTTTGATAAGTTCTTTATAGATTTTGGATACTAGCCCTTTATCTGATATGTCATTTGCAAATATCTTCTCCCATTCTGCCGGTTGTCTTTTGGTTTTGTTGACTGTTTCTTTTGCTGTGAAAAAGCTTTTTATCTTGATGAAGTCCCAATAGTTCATTTTTGCCCTTGCTTCCCTTGCCTTTGGTGATGTTTCTAGGAAGAAGTTGCTGTGGCTGAGGTCAAAGAGGTTGCTGCCTGTGTTCTCCTCTAGGATTTTGATGGACTCCTGTCTCACATTTAGGTCTTTCATCTGTTTTGAGTCTATTTTTGTGTGTGGTGCAAGGAAATGGTCCAGTTTCATTCTTCTGCATGTGGCTGTCCAATTTTCCCAACACCATTTGTTGAAGAGACTGTCTTTTTTCCATTGGACATTCTTTCCTGCTTTGTCGAAGATGAGTTGACCATAGAGTTGAGGGTCCATTTCTGGGCTCTCGATTCTGTTCCATTGATCTATGTGTCTGTTTTTGTGCCAGTACCATACTGTCTTGATGATGACAGCTTTGTAATAGAGCTGGAAGTCTGGAATTGTGATGCCACCAGCTTTGTTTTTCTTTTTCAGCATTCCTCTGGCTATTCGGGGTCTTTTCTGGTTCCATACAAATTTTAGGATTATTTGTTCCATTTCTTTGAAAAAAGTGGATGGTATTTTGATGGGGATTGCATTGAATGTGTAGATTGCTCTAGGTAGCATTGACATCTTCACAATATTTGTTCTTCCAATCCATGAGCATGGAAAGCTTTTCTATTTCTTTGTGTCTTCCTCAATTTCTTTGATGAGTATTTTATAGTTTTCTGAGTATAGATTCTTTGCCTCTTTGGTTAGATTTATTCCTAGGTATCTTATGGTTTTGGGTGCAATTGTAAATGGGATCGACTCCTTAATTTCTCTTTCTTCTATCTTGTTGTTGGTGTATAGGAATGCCACTGATTTCTGTGCATTGATTTTATATCCTGCCACTTCACTGAATTCCTGTATGAGTTCTAGCAGTTTTGGGGTGGAGTCTTTTGGGTTTTCCACATAAAGTATCATATTGTCTGCAAAGAGTGAGAGTTTGACTTCTTCTTTGCCGATTCAGATGCCTTTTATTTCTTTTTGTTGTCTGATTGCTGTGGCTAGGACTTCTAATACTATGTTGAATTGCACTGCTGGGTATTTATCCCAAAGATACAAATGTAGTGATCTGAAGGGGTATGTGCACCGCGATGTTTATAGCAGCAATGTCCAAAATGGCCAAACTATGGAAAGAGCCAAGATGTCCATCAACAGATGAATGGATAAAGAAGATGTGCTACACACACACACACACACACACACACACACACACACACACAATGGAATATTATGCAGCCATTAAAAGGAATGAAATCTTGCCATTTGCAACGACATGGATGGACCTGGAGGGTATTATGCTGAGCGAAGTAAGTCAATCAGAGAAAGACATGTATCATATGATCTCACTGATATGAGGAATTCTTAATCTCAGGAAACTGAGGGTTGCCGGAGTGCTGGGGGGGTGGGAGGGATGGGGTGGCTGGGTGATAGACATTGGGGAGGGTAAGTGCTATGGTGAGCGCTGTGAATTGTGTAAGACTGTTGAATCACAGACCTGTACCTCTGAAACAAATAATACATTATATGTTAAAAAAAAAAAGATAGTAGGAAGGGAAAAATGAAGGGGGGAAATCGGAGGAGGAGATGAACCATGAGAGACTATGGACTCTGAGAAACAAACTGAGGATTCTAGAGGGGAGGGGGTGGGGGGATGGGTTAGCCTGGTGATGGGTATTAAGGAGCACATGTATCGCATGGAGCACTGGGTGTTATACGCAAACAATGAATCATGGAACACTACATCAGAAACTAATGATGTAATGTATGGTGATTAACATAACATAATAAAATAAAATAAAATAAAAAAATGTGAAAAAAATACAAAAAAATACAAATGGACTACATATTACAAGTAAAAGGTTAAGATTATCAAATTGGATTAAAAATGCCTACATGCTATTTATAAGAAACACATCTTAAATGTAAAACATAGAAAAAGTGTATGTAAAAGGACTGAAAAAGATATTTCTTACAAACTCTAATCAAAAGAAAACTGACATAGCTATACTAATATTAGAGAAAGCAGTCTTCAGGGGAAGCACCATTGGTAGAGTGCAAGAGTAGCACTTCACAAATAAAGGGGTTGCAACAACCATAAGATACCAAAATTCTAAATCTATATGCATCCAATAGCATGGCTTCAAAATATATAAAACATAATTAGCAAACTGAAAAGTAGACAAATTCACAGTCATAATGAAAATTTTAACACACCTCTTATGACAGCTGATAGAAAAAGCCCAAACAAACAAATATAAGTAAATAGAATATATATGAACAGTATAATTAAATCTGACCTAAATGACATATATAGAATGCTGCATCAAACAATGTTGGACTTCACATTCTTTTCATGTACACATTATATGAAATTGTCTTATGCTCTGTGTTGCTTTGTATTGGTCAGAGTTCTCCAGAGAAACAGAACCAATAGATGGTGTGTGTTTGTGTATGTGTATATATATATATATATGGTCTGTATGTATGTGTGTATAATTATCTATAACATAGATACATATATTTTCTATTTATATAAAATTTATATATAATATCTATGTATATATAATATATAAAACAGAATTAATAGGATATATACCAAAAGCAGCAGAACATGTATATTCTATTTTCTGTATTATACACACACACACACATATATATACAAAATGGTTTATGAAAGGAATTGGTCATGTGATTATAGAGGTTAACAAGTCTAAAATTTGCAGAGCCAATCGTCAAGTTTGAGTCCAAAGGCCTGCAGGCTTCTATAGAACCAGCAAAAGGCAATATCTCAGTTTGAAGACCAACAGACTAGAAAATTCTCTTTTCCTTGGGGAAGGCCCAGCCTTTTGGTCTATTCAGGCCTTCAAATTGATTAGATGAGGCCCACTCTTATTATGGAGAGTAATCTGATTTACTTAGTCTATCAATTTAAGTGTTATCTCATCCAAAAACAGTTTCACAGAAACACCCAGAATAACGTTTAACAAAAAATCTGGGCACCCTGTGGCCCAGTCAAATTGACACATAAAATTAATCATAACATGTTCTTTATAAAGAAATACTCTTTGTTGTCAAGTCAAAATATAATCATGCTAGGAATCAGAAAAATAGAGAACACAAATTATCAATGGTAGGAATGAAAAATGACACTTTACTATAGACCCTAAAAACATTAAGATAATAAAAGTATGCCTGATAATTTGGATAAAATGGAAAATTCCTAAAAACACAAGTTTCTAAAATTGACAAGAAAATAAATAGAAAGCTTAAATAATAAATATATATGAAAGAAATTGAATTTGTTAAATTTTCCCTACAACAAAATCCTATTTAGGCAATGTAATTAGTGAATTATTCCAAACATGAAAAGGACAGTAACAGTAGGATTACTCACAGTCTTTCAAATAATAGAAACACAGAGAAAACTTCACAACTGTTTTTGCGAAGGCAACATAACCTTGATTCCAGAACCAGATATTATAAGCAAAATTATAACCTCAAACAAGGCAAGGGCTTAGAAGAGTCAGGAATAAAAAGGGAAATCAATAGAGCAGAAACATAGCAAATAAGGGGAGCAGAGGATAGAATTGGAGAGAAATAGGGGCCAGCCATGCAGGACTCTACAGGTCATGGAAGAAGAGTCTGAAATTTATTAAAGTTAGTAGTCAACAGTGTGTTTACATTTGTATATTCAACCTAATTATGAAATTTCATGTCATAATTAAATTTAACAAGAAGAATCTTCACTGAATATCACCTCAATGTGATATGATAAGAAAGATTATTCTTTTTGAATCCTTTTAAATTTTTGAGAAACTATGTTCATGTCACTTTTTTTAAATTTTTTTAAAAGATTTTATTTATTTATTTGACAGAGAGATATAGAGCACAAGTAGGCAGAGCAGCAGGCAGAGGGAGAGCAGACTCCCCACCGAGCAGGGAGCCCGATGTGGGGCTCTATCCCAGGACCCTGGGATCATGACCTGAGCCGAAGGCAGACGCTTAACCGACTGAGCCACCCAGGCGCCCCACTCATGTCATTTTGAAACAAATAAAAATATAAAAGATTTAATATTTCCATTTGGATATCATACTATGACAAATTTTAATAATTAATATTTAACAATACAAAGTGGCTCCTCTTAAAGGTACACATAAGTTCTATTATCAAAAAGCACATTGCTATCACTGCAAACATCTTATTTTATTGACTGATTTTCTCCTCTTGGCACTGCAAATTAAAAAAAAAAAAGGTGTCCAGTAAAATTTCCTTCCTTCCTTCTCTCATCTGGCACCCTCTCTTTTTGTCCTTCCTTATCTTTTTCCTTTCTTCCATGGAATGTATACCTGAGTTCAAAATGTAGCCAAACATGTCAAAGGAAACTTCTTTCACTTCTCAAGTATAGTCCAATTAGGATTTTTAACAAGTAAACAAGAAAAATGTTATCATATTAGCATATGAAGATAAAGTGGTTCCAAAATTTTTGAGTCAATATACAACAAGAATAATTCTGAAACTTCAAGCTCTGTTGACAAAACTCTATAAAGTGTTCGATTGTATTTCACCACAAAAGTACATTCCCTTTTTTGAAATTGCTAAAAATCGAAATTATGACTACCACCAATGAGCTATTCTCAGTATAGGCTATGCAAAGCTAGCAAAAAAAAAAAATCTCAATTTCTTAACATGGTAAAAGTTTATCTCCTGCTTTCATAAAATATAGTGCAGGTCAAGAGGATCTTCTACTAATTTACTTTTTGAGATGACTCAAAGTTATCTAGGATTCTAGTTGTATCTGCCATCTTGGGAATCCTTGTTCCTCACCATGTGGATGAGTGAGAGTAAGATCATGAGGACCTTTTAGAAGTCAAGCAGAATGTATCTTTCCATTCACATTCCATTGTCTAGAACTAATCATGTAGCCCCATCTAAATGCAAGTGATCTGGGAAATGCCTTCCTGTGTGCCCAAGAGAAATAGAAAATGGTTTGGTCCAGGAACCCTGGAGTGCTGGGGGGGTGGGAGGGTTGGGGTGGCTGGGTGATAGACATTGGGGAGGGTATGTGCTACGGTGAGCGCTGTGAATTGTGTGAGACTGTTGAATCACAGATCTGTACCTCTGAAACAAATAATACATTAAATGTTAAAAAAAGAAGATAGTAGGAAGGGAAAAATGAAGGGGGGGAAATCGGAGGGGGAGATGAACCATGAGAGACTATGGACTCTGAGAAACAAACTGAGGGTTCTAGAGGGGAGGGGGTGGGGGGACGGATTAGCCTGGTGATGGGTATTAAAGAGGGCACGTATTGAATGGAGCACTGGGTGTTATACGCAAACAATGAATCATGGAACGCTACATCAAAAACTAATGATGTAATGTATGGTGATTAACATAACAATGAAATTTAAAAAAATAGAAAATAGATTAAAAAAAGAAAATGGTTTGGTGATCACATAGCATTATACTAGCACAAGCTGAAAATGCATTATCAGATAGTTAATAGATAGTTAATAGAATATGTAAGTCCATATTTAAGGCCTCACAAATAAAATATATGACTATTCTCATTAAAAAAAAAAATTCATACTGGGGCGCCTGAACGGCTCAGTAGGTTAAGTGCCCAACTCTTGATTTCCATTCATGTCATGATTTTAGGGTCCTGAGATTGAGCGCATGTTGGGCTCTGTGCTCAGCGTGTAGTCTGCTTGAGAATCTCTCTCCCTCTGCCCCTCCCCACTGCTCACCCACACACATGCGCATGCTCACTCTAAATAAATAAATAAATACATAAAATCTTTTAAAAAATTCATACTATAGAAATAGGAGATAGAGTAGGGGAAGTCAAAATGAAGAGACTGTGCCTCATTATCATTGATAAATTGACTACAGGGTTACCTATCTCCACAGATAAACAGAGTAACAATACCATATCATTTATTTTGTTTCTGGGCTAATCGTATATCCAAACAGCAACTCTTAACAGGTTTTTATCTTCTCTCGGAATATCTCAGACTGTTTTGCAAAATAGGACAAACCTTGGACAAGAGTGCACAAAGGTCTACTACCTTGCTCAAAAACAATACACACATTTTTTTTTTTCAGTAAATGTTGGAGGCCTATACTTCAAAATAACCTTTTCTTCCAACAACATTAAAATATATATATATATACACATATATACCTACACACATATATATGTTTATGTAAGTAAGCATATATTTCTAGGAATTATGGAATACTTGCTTTAATTTGCTAAGAAATGAAAGTTACAATCTCTATGGTTCAAACAAATAAACAACAACGACAATAAAACTAAGATCCAATGCTTGGCAAGGAGTTAGCATGTAAAAAGTTAATTCTCTTACGAAAAGCCAATTTCTCTCTGCCCTCTGCAAGGATGTCTGGGTTAGTAATTCGAAGCACTAATTGCCTGAGTTTAGAAACTACTGGGATTTATAAATGCCGGAAGGTCGAAATAGTAGGACAGGTAACTGAAGGCTTGTTAGCATGAACTAGCAATTGGGTTCTGGTGTTGCAGATATTTTCTATTAAATGAAACAATGTAAAGGGAAAATAACCCAAGGGAATGCTGAGTTAAAAGCTGGTGGCAGCAGGAAGGCAAAGAGCAAAGCAATCATTAAAAGTCCTTTGGCACTGCCGTCTTTAAAAGAGGTAACAACGCTTGCTGATGACACGCTTCATGATCTTACCAGTTTTTTTGGTTTGGGTTTTCCTTCAGAGACAGCAATTCACTGCTGGCCTTACTTGTGCACCCAATATGCACTTTTCCAAGCAACCCTGTTACACATGGAAGGCACAGGCAGATGACTCTGAAAAAGAGATCTTGCAGAATACCTTTTCCTTTCTGTGCTTGACCCTTTATACATTTCTTTTTTTTATTAATTAATTTTTTTTGATGTAGTGTTCCATGATTCATTGTTTGCGTATAACACCCAGTGCTCCATTCAATATGTGCCCTCTTTAATACCCATCACCAGGCTAACCCATCCCCCCCCTCAGGAACCCTCAGTTTGTTTCCCAGAGTCCATAGTCTCTCATGGTTCATCTCCCCCTCCGATCTCCCCCCTTCATTTTTCCCTTCCTACTATCTTCTTCTTTTTTTAACATATAATGTATTATTTGTTTCAGAGGTACAGGTCTGTGATTCAGCAGTCTTACACAATTCACAGCGCTCACCATAGCACTTACCCTCCCCAATGTCTATCACCCAGCCACCCCATCCCTCCCACCCCCCAGCACTCCGGCAACCCTCAGTTAGTTTCCTGAGATTAAGAATTCCTCATATCAGTGAGATCATATGATATTTGTCTTTCTCTGATTGACTTATATACATTTCTGATGAAACTCAGAACTGGTTTTCTTACCCACCCCCTCTCCTCCATTTTTTTCTTTCTCTCTCATGTGCTCAATTTCTGAACAGTCTCTAGTCAGCCAGGTAGTGCTCTGTCCTTCACAGCGTCCCCAAGCCCCAGGGGGAACAAAGCCAGGTGACCTCCTCCAGAAGAGGCACCTCTGTCAGAGTTGGGAGGCGGAAGGGCAGTGTCGATAGGGAGCACCTCTGTCATGTAAAGCATTGAAAATCAGTGCCTTTCAGGATTCAAACTGCATTTTAAATTTATCTCTTGATGTTGTTATGACAGTAATATGCTCATAAAAATTAAAACAAATACAGAATGTAAAATACTCCTCCTACATCCTCCCCCAGTCAAAATAGTTTGAATGTGTGGTCTTTTCCAGTATTATCCTATACATAAGTAATCATGTATATGCCGTACATACGTACATCTGTGCACTCATATTTGTAAATTGAGTTATAGTTTACATAAAATAGAACACATATATTTAAGTGTACAATTTAATGAGCTTTAACAAATATATCCTCCTGAGTAACCATTACCCCAGTGAAGATATAGGACCTATCTATCGCCCCAGAAAGTTCCCTCATGCTCCTTTCTAGACAAATTCAACAGCGCCAGAGGTAACTAAATAGTCACATTTCAAACATCATGATTAGTTTAGTCTCTTCTTCAAATTTGTATACCTTTTGTTTATGATTTCCTTTGCTCAATATAATGCTTTTTGGTTCTGCCCTTGTTGCAAAAATATCAGTAGTTTATTCCTCTTTTTTTTCGCCAAGTAATATTCCATTTTGTATGAATCCACAGTTTTGTAAAGATTTTCCTATCAGTGGAGATGTACATATATATAATTTTCTATAACAAAAGGGGTTGCACTGTGCAATAATTTCCATGACTTTCTTTCCATTTTTCCACTCAGAATTACATCCTGGACATGCTTTCCTAAATGTCCCTGCAACTCAACTGATTCTTTACTAGGACTGCATAGTCTTCCTTCATAGGGATATGCTACATATTATAAACTTGATCCCTCATTTATAATTATACACTTTCAATATTAAAATAGTTTTATACATTAAAGTTATCCCTGTAAACAGTTGCAAAAATTACCATGGTAAAGATATGTCTAAGACACAATACAGAATGTCTAAATCAAAATCAAAGTTTTCTCTCACTTTGCAACCCCATTACCAAGATAGGACAATATTTGACAGTTTTTTAAAAAAAATAATAAACTAGTAGTTATGAAACTATTACTTTAAATAAGAATACATATTTCTGTGTTTGTTTTATCAACTTTAGAAATATCTCTTGGCCCTCTGATATGAAAGATGAGGAGTTTAGTATTTTTATACTATTCTCACTTCCTTTACCTATCTCCACCTCCAGATTTATATTTGGTTATGTTGTTGCTTTTACATTATAAGCATCTTTACATTCTGTTCTACAACAATAATTAGTCCATTCTGTCTAAAATTTGGTTCTGTAAATGTAAACACGTATAAGAGCATTTCAGAGCTATCAAGATATAAATTTTATTCACTCAAGAACTAAGTAGTGTAAATAAGACAAAGAAAGAAATAAATGTAATATTATATCAATAAACTCCTATTACTTTTTTTTTAATATTTCATTTATTTATTTGACAGAGAGAGATCGCGAGAGCAGGAACACAAGCAGGGGCAGAGGGAGAGGGAGAAGCAGGCCTCCCGCCGAGCAGGGAGCCCGATGTGGGACTTGATCCCAGGACCCTGGGATCATGACCTGAGCCGAAGGCAGATGCTTAACGACTGAGCCACCCAGGTGCCCCAATAAACCCCTATTACTTAAAGGTGAATATTCCAAGTTTGGAGAGTGGAGTAATCCATTTTATCTGCTTTCATCAGGCTTTTCAAAATCCTCTCCATTATAATCAACTAGAATTTGTATTTTATTTTAACTTTTTTGGGGAGGGGAGTTCCTGTTTCATTTTGTGGAAATGTTTCCATATGGATTATTTTTTTTTGTCAGGTACATACATAACTAACTTTGAGTCTTTGCATTTTCAGAGTATGAATTTGCCATATATTTGAGAGTTTGTGATGAAGTGCTGAGACCCACAGGTCTGATGTGCTCCATCTAGTTCTGTCTCCTTCACAGGGAACCACCCTTTTCTCTCTGAATGCTTTCAGGTTTTTTTCCCCTTCATTCCTGCCGGTCTAAAATTTCCAGCACCTACCTATGTTGGGGCTTCATTCATTTGTCCTGTCTGCCACTGGTGGACTATTTTTATCTACACTCTACTTTCTTTTTCTTTATTTAAAATATTATTTCTGGGGCACTTTGGTGGATCAGATGGTTAAGCGTCTGCCTTCGGCTCCGGTCATGATTCCAGGGTCCTGGGATTGGGCCCCGCATCAGGCTCCTTGCTTCTCCCTTTCCCTCTGTTGCTTTCTCTCTCTCTCTCTCTCAAATAAATAAATAAAATCTTTTAAAATAAAATAAAATATTATCACTTCTTCATTTTCTTGGCAACCAGCTTCTGCATCTCCTTTAAACAGATGGTAGGGCATCTGAATGAATTCCCCTATGTCATGTTAATGTTACTTTTTCAGTCTCTGCTTGGGTCTATGTTCTGAGCAACTTTTCCTATTTATCTTCCAGATCCAGTTTAAGGCTCTGTTCATGGTTTTATTCAACTCTTTCACTTTCTCTTCTAATTTCAGCAATCATATTTTAAATTTCAATATAGTTGTTACATGATTATACTTTTTACAAAGATATATTAAAAATTATATAGGACTTACTCTGTTGCAGGCATATTTTAGACATTTTGTGTGTAACAACTCACTTATCCTCACAGTAACCCTGAAAAAAACTTTCTTCTTAACCCCATTTCACAGATTTGGAAACAGAAACACAAAGTTAAATGTCTTGTCTAAGAACACATCTGGCTTCAGTACCCATGCTTTTAACTACTGTGCTGAACTTTCTCTCTCGGTTTATTGCAATATCTTCACAAATCTTTCTGAAAATCCTAATTCAATTATTTAGTGTCAGGGTTTGTTGTTGTTGCTATCCTAATTATCTTTTTTTCCTTCAAGACTAAAACTCTTTTATGCTTATATTAGCTTTTCCTAATCAGTTAATTAGGTTGAATGCATTCATACAAATACACCATTGACTTTCGATCCTAAAATACAGAATCCCCCACCATAACCTGTGGGTTCCTGGAGAGCTGCTCCTTATTTTCCTCCAGTCTTACCTACTTTCCCCTTAAGTTTGTCATACTTCTGTCCTACTGGCCTTCATTTTTCTTGCTAAGCTCTTCTAACCCCTTGCCCTCTATATAGATGTTGTGTCTGTTCTTCTCTCTGACTGGAACCCTCTTTCTCCACTTCTTTGTTTAGCTGGCTTTTTATCATCCTTCAAGTTTTTCCACTCAAATGCCATCTCTTCAGAAAAGATCACCCCAAGCTTCCAGTCCAAAGTGTACTCCATCATGACACCCTGTTTCACTGATAATACCACAATCCATGATAAACATGCTAATTTCTTAGTTTACTGTTTATTTTTATGTCCTATCTAGAAAGTTAGGCAGAGACTTTCAGTGCCTTAATCACCATTCATTATCCCATTCGCCCAGCACTATGCCTGGAGCAGAGCAGGCAGTCTTAACTTGATTTGAATTTAAGTTGAATTGATATGAGCATCACTGCTCAGAAAACTAGTGTTCCTACCCAACTAACTGAAACAGAACAACCAACTCTCCCATCAATTTGAACAGATAAGGAGAAGAAACAAGTGCAGAAGGATGGCAAAAGCATTTTACAATTTATGGAGCCCCATTTTATATTTTTAAAAAATCCACAATGATAAGATTTATTCTCTTATCTATAAAATCAAGCAATATGTTTTAAATGAAAATGCCTTACTGCAGCTGAATACTCATTGAGTATACGCTCCATTTTCTTTTCCATTTTCTTTATGTACAGTTGTGTTTTAATTAAGGACAATATCCTACACTAGCAGCCTTTGGGATATATCTCATTGATCAAAGGTGAGAAACAAATAGGTGACATTTACCAGGACCCCAAGGCACATATGTCTTTCATGTGAAAGGAGACCAATTTAAAGTCTCACAGTGTGGTGTTACTAATGGTCCTCAGCTGGGCAACCTTCTGAAAGTACAGTTTTGATTAGACTGCAATTACTTTTCTGTAAGTAATGGAGAAAGGATCAACTCATCAGAGAATACAGGAAAGGAAATGTGGGGGAGGGAGGGTAAAGAGAGCAGCTGTTAAGTGAAATGTAGAAATTGGAAATACAAACCTTGAGAAGATTCTTCAGTTACTACACATAAATATTGCAAAAAAACTGTCTTCAAAGCCATAGTTTGAAGGGGCTGTTTTTAAGGCCAATTTTGTTAAGGCTAATGGGAAAGCCGAATAATTTAATATCTAATATAGCCAATGCACTTCATATACTCTAAGCTAAAATAGCTTCATAATAATATGACAATATCTTTGGTAACTACTCCCAGACATCAAGCAATTAAATAAAAAAGACTCCAAACCTTCTCTTTTACATAGTCACTAATTAGTTCATAAGATAATCTTTTGTTTTTCCAAATTTCTAAAATCTAATTTCTCATCCTAATGAATGATTTCAAGTATAGAGCTGATGTCATTTTAAAAATATTGGCCAGACAGTCTCTTTTTAAAGGTTATTAGAAATCCCACTTCAGCCAAAGTAGTCAGGCAAGAGTTTCCTCCCCTTCACCCCTGAAGAAGGTAAATTTATTCCCAAGACATACTGAACAGGAAAGGATGTGGATTTGGGCGTACCAGACCTGGCAGAGGGTGAAGACAAGGAGCCACACTGAGAATAGGGGGATCAACTGACTAGCTGCAGGCTGAGCAATAAGTCCCCCCAGCTCCCTTCTTTGCCTGGCTCAAAGAATATGCCAACAGACACACACACACACACACACACACACACACACACACACACACACGGCAGATCCCTGGAAGACTCATCTCTAGAGAAACTTCATGGGTCCAGACAAAAGACCTATGGATTTGTATACTATCCAAAGAGAACAAAGCCCAGAAGAGAAACTTAAGAGGAGAGCAACATTTAAGGAACTGATAGAAAAAAAATAAAATTCAAGAAAAAAAAGAAGGAAGGGAAGGAAAGAAGGAGGGAGGGAAACAGAGAGAAAGAGAGAGGGGGGGAAAGAAAAATGGATGGAAAGAAGGAAGGAAGGAAGATGGGAGAGAAGGATGGAAGGAATGAAGAAAAGAAGGAAGAATGAGCAAGCCAGAGAGGCAGCAGAAGCACCAGAAAAGTAAAGATGGTGCTGTATAAGCCAAGAAAAGATGATACTGTCCAGTATCAAATGTTGAGTAGAGATTAAACCAAATGAGATTGGAAGCATGCCCATGGAATGTCACCACTCTTATGTGTGTTTTGTTTTGTTTTGCAAACTTTTCAAGAGCATTTTCATTGGAGTACTATGAAGGGAAGCAGATTGTGGGTGGAGGCATGATTGGGAAATGAGGATAATCAGAAAAGTAATATAGTCAGTTCTTTCAATATGTTTAGCTATAATGGAGAGGAGAAACTTGGAGGAGGGGCTAGAGGGATTGGAAGGGATGAAGAGTTGGAATGAATGAATGGTTGGTTGGTTGTTTGTATTTGCCATTTTGTTTTTGAGGAAGAAGCAGTAGCCATATAAGTCCTCACTGAAAAAAAGAAAGGGGCAAAGAAGTTGACAAAAGAAAAGAGACAGTGGGTAATTAATGAAGTTAGGTTATGGAAAAAGACAGAACCAGAGCCCGGGTGGAAAGAAGAATCCATGCAAGAGGAGGAAACCTCTTCTCATTGCACAGGAGGGGAACAGAGTTGGAGAGTTATGGTCGCAAGTACGTTTGTAGACTTCGTAGCAGGAAGGCAAAGGGGATCCTTTCTCAAATTTCTCTTTTCTCTGTGAAGTAAGCATGGGGTGCACACTGAGAACCAAGAACAGTAAGGAAGAGATTTCAGGAGAGTCAAGATGGAGAAGAAAAGCAAGAATTGACAGAGAACTAGCCAAATTGCCAATGTTTGAGTTGAGATTGGAGATTGGATGTATTGTGTTCTGAATAAGTTTCATTGTGTGATATTTCCACAGTTTAAAGTACCACAAAAAATGAGCAGTTTGGTGAATGTTTCACCAGACAGATATAATGGGAGGAGAATGAGGTAAGGGGTTTGAAATGTTCATAAGATTGGTGGAAATAATGAACCACCGATCCAAGCTTCATAGGGAAGGAAATGAATGCAGGGTAGAACTGACAGGGAAACATCAAAGAGCCAGTGTATCAGTGGTCAAAATGAGACAGATGAATTGGTGTATTGAAAGTAAACTGAATAGAAAATAAGGATCTTAGGAAATGGCACCTCCATACACCTTAAGATCATCCTTGATTCTATCCCTATTCCCATATCTACTCTGTAAGAAGTTCTCATTAGCCTGAGTCTGTTCATTTTTTACCTATTCTCTGCTGACACCCCTGTCTAATGCGCAATTAGACCACTATGATATCCTGCTAACATCCAGCCCCCACTTTGTCTCCCTGGTTTTTTCCTAATGCTGTCGCTACATAATAGCCAGAGTGACCTGCTCTAAGTTCAGTACTCCCTTAACTGCTCCCAATCACACTTTAAATAAAATCCAAATTCCTTACCAAATCCTCCAAGCTTCTAGATAATCTGTCCCTGCAGAACTTTCTGATTTTTGTCTTCTACCTTACTTATTACTGATGAGGAAGTCAATGAACTGAGGAGACCAAGATGCTGGATGGGTCATTCACCTGGCACTGAAGACACATGAGAGAGGTATGATGAAATAAACAGCTCCCAAGAAACTTGGACTTTTGGGCACCTGGGTGGCTCAGTTGGTTAAGTGTCTGCCTTTGGCTCAGGTCATGATCCCAGGGTCCTAGGACAGAACCCTTCATCTGGCTCCTTGCTCAGCAGGGAGTCTGCTTCTCCCTCTGTTCCTCTCCCCTGCTCGTGCTCTCTCTCTCTCTCTCATGCTGTCTCTCTCTCTCTCTCTCTCTCAAATAAATAAATAAAATCTTTTAAAAAAGAAAAGAAACTTAGACTTTTGTTTGATCATTCATTTTGATAAAATTATTAAATTAATTAGAAAAGTAATAAAAATATACTGTACTATAAACCCTTTAAAGATATGGAATACAACCTATTTATATTTCTATCCCCAGAAATTAGCACATTGCCTGGTAGAGCAGGTACCCAGTATTTTTTGATTGGTTGAATAAATGCATGAATGTATAACCACAGAAGTTTATAGGATGGATGTATTAGAGTCTGTTGTTTTTACTTGCTGTGCATCTATCTATTCCCCCCAATTTCATTTTGGGAAATAACCCATTCTTTCCTTCATGAAATCTCATTAAACCTGTCAGTCAGGGAGTCCCATCCCCTCCTGCCATGTGGCTCAGTCAAGCTCATCATTATTCTTCAGGGAATTTCAATCTTGACCAGAATGATTTTGAAACAGGAACACTGTTGGAGCTGGTTCATGTCCATGGCAACGCACTAAGAAGATTTTCCCTTAATTCCTAAAAACCTAAATAGCTGGGACAACCTGCTTTCTTTGCCTTCTGAGAGATGTTTCTTTGACTTTTTGTTCACTATTGTGAGTTACATCATAGATTTCTAATAAATTATTTTTTTAGCATAAGTTAAGCAGAGTCCTTTTCTCTTGCTTGCAACCAGAGAACGCTAACTAAAAAACTGGAAATGTAACACAGTTAGGAGAAAGCATATTTATTTTAATAATTATAGAGTACTGCTGTTTTCAACATAAAGTACCAGAAATTCTTCTGATCAAAAAATATAAAAATTCTTTCAGAAAGAGTTCTTGTCTTCAAGCAATTTAAAGGGAGATAGGACAATTATTAAATAACTTTAATTCAAGATAAAATGAGATTAGTGGCATAAGAGATACAGGTGAAATGCCAAAGGGAATTGCAGAGGGGATTCCTCCAGTTGGGGTAATTGTGGTAGAACCAACATTTGGTCTATGCTTAGGATTTGGGCATGCTGACTGAGGAAAGGCATTCAGGATCAGCATAGCAGTGCAGAGAGGTAGGAAAGTATCAAGTATGTATGATGGTCAGTGAGTAGATCAATTTGCCACAGCACAAGGTTCATGAAGGAGAATAATCAGTAGCGTATTGGAACTGAAAAGCCAGGCTAGGAGAAGTCTGGCTTGGAGTTTGAAGGCAATAGGGAGCCAAACACACTCTCTGTGCAGAGTTGTGTGGAAAAGCAAGGTGTGCAAAGTCATGTATGATGTACTAGAGCAAGGTAAAGAACAAATTAAAGGGACAAAGTTTCAAGGTATTGTGATAGTTCAGTCAAGGCATAATTAGTACCCGAATGAAGACAGTTTCAAATACTTTCTATTTAACTGATGATGGAAAGGTAAGAATCAAAAAAGGCAGTGAGGCCTTGAACTGAATAAGATGCTGAAATTGATATAAAATATTCCACAGCTCTGTGTTTCGAACTCTCATTTTTCTGCCTTCCCTCTCCCAAGTTTCAGTTCTCCATCTCCAACTACCCACACATTTTCCCTGGATAAGCCAGTGTTATCATAAACTAACATACCTAAAAACAAATGTCTTCTTGGACCCTCCACCCCATAAATCACCTTCCCTCCTTTTTTTGCAAACTTAGAAACAGCTCTGCCTCTTCCTGTCCTTCAATTCCCATTCATCTCTACATCACAACATTTAGGGAAGACCCTTATTCATTCATGCCTGCTTCGCTTCAGCTTCATCCTGATAACTCTCACTGTTCCCATTACTCCCCACTATATAGCAAGACATCAATAAACTCTGCCTAAAGTTGAGAAATTAACCTGACAAGCACAATGCAGTTTTCACTCCCATGCAGACATGCTGAAAACACTTAAAAATAATAACATTACTTCCATGTTCAAAACATTACAATGGACCCTACTTGCTCCAAATTTTGGTGGGTAAGAACTACTTTTCCTATTCTTTTTGATTTCTGAAGGTTCACTATGTAATGTGCATGTGCATGTGTGTATTTGTGTATGTGGGGGAGTGTGACTGTGGGCATGTGCACACATTAACGATAGAGCCGGAGGACATAGAAGATAGAAACCCAGATACCCCAGGGGGAAGGCCGTATTACCCAAGTAGATACCACCTTTTACCTTTCAGTTCTGAGGGCCATGACAGGGAAAGAAGGAAAGTTGAAGGGTAGCTGCTCTCCTTGTGTCTACTAGGGTGAGCTCTGGCAGGTTATCTGTTCATGTACTCAGTTGTTTCATCTTCAGAGGTTTCTCTTGATTGAACCTATCCACATAATGTCCAGCTTTAATCCACATTATTCCACAAGGACAAACCCTGTGTACCAGTAACTTAAAAAAAAAACAAAAACAAAAACAAAACTGGTTCAGTCAAGTAACTGCAGGTACTGACATCTGAAAATCACCAAAACACTAAAAAAGAACTAGATTCATTCATGTAGAAAAGAGATAGCCAAGGGGAGTTTAGTATGATTTTAGTATGTACCTAGTGCTTATTTAGAGATTGATGACCTAAGAACAAGAAGAAATAATCTCAGTGTCTCCAGTTTCAGTTAAATACTCGTTGAAAAAATATATTTTTAAAATGCTGTGTAATCATCTTTTAGGAATGTCTTTAAGGGAACAAGGTCTTTGATAGTAGGGCTGGGGTACGGTCCTGTCTGAAGTCAGGCTGAGAGACACATAGGATGGGAAGAGAATGAGAGGCTTCTCAGCTCAAAGCCCTGCTCTCTGACAACTTGCTGCAATTCTGTGCACTCAGGAGAGGGTTAAAATGAAATGGCAGCTTTCCCAAACATAATAAGTTCAGAATGAACAGATTTGTGGGTATTTCATGCTGGCACTGATTGCAATGGGCGCAGGAGAATACGATGACAAATGTGTTTGTTATAAAATAAAGCGTTCATCTCAATGCATGAATTTAGTAATTAAGAGATTTTGAAGTATTTTCTCTCTCTCTTTTAAGTATTCTCTTTTGAATTTAGTGTTGATAGTCCATTTAGAGATGTATTTTTTACAAAGTCTTGCAAAAGATTCTGAATAAGCTCAGGTTAGAGCCCATGGCTCATTGCTCAGATGTCTCCATGTTGGCAGTTTCTGACTTCATCGTTATTAAAAACTTGGCAATGTTCCAAGCATCTGGGCTGTTTTCGCGTGAAAATAAAAGCCACAATGGAAATTGTGACGAAAGCCACTTAAAAAAAAAAAAACACGTATCGGATTTTTTCCTCGAGCATATGATTGTTATTTTTCATTCTGCTCTTTGAGCCTTGTTCTTTTCTTACCTAATCGCCAAAACACAATTCATCAGACCTACAAGGATGAGCTTCACTGCAGTCGCATTTCCTCCTGAGGAAAAAGACATAGCTCGCTGCTGCTGTAGTAAACTTGATCTACAGGGCTTTTCCCTGTAAGTTTATGTTTTGTGATAATAAAGCTGCTACATATCCCTCTTTTAGTCAAAATTCCCTAAAGCTAATATTCATTTGTTTATTCACTCAGCAAGTATTTACTGAGTATGTACTATATGCCAGCATCGCTAATATTCAATAATTAACATAAAGTTGTCCCAGCCCTCAAAATTGTATGTAGCATGTATTATTGAAACTCTTGACTCAGTTGTGAGCAAACAGGAAGGTCAGCTTATTCTTTAGAATATGTACATATTCATAAGAATTCATATATATATGACTGGCTTTAGCTACTGATACCCTCTATATCGCTGGGGACTCCCAACTGCTAATGTCAAGGATAAGTTCAGGAGACAGACTTTTGTTAAATCACACAAAGATATTACAATTGTTATGTAGATGAGGAATGGCATTTGAGTTGCCGTAAAATCATATAAAGAAAGGGGGAACAACTTGCCCCTTTATATATTTTTTTTATACAGGAAGTAGTTTTTATATTAGAAGCTGAAGGATAAGTAGGGTTAAGAAGGTGCAGTGTGGAGTTTCAGAAGAAAATCTGAAGCAGAAGGCACACTATTTACAAAAGTCCTGTGGTAAAAGGGAGTGCAGTGTCTTCCAGTAACTGAAAGAAATTCAGTACAGCCAGGGACAGAATGAGAAAACGAGTTGGAGAGCACTGGGGAATCTAAGACTGGCACATTTGCTGCGTGCTCATCTTTCCCTTCATATGACTCCAAAGTATGGAGTCATCTGTAGCAAAGGAGAAAATTATATAGTTCATTAGCTGAAGTTTGTTGAGTGAGTTCTACTAATGTGTCCCTACCTGACTAAAGTGTGGTAGGACCATAAAAAGTGGTGAATGGCACAGTGAGGACCACTGTCCTCAAACTTTCCCCCTTTTCCGTGAGGCAAGGTTGGAGGAGCAGGGAGTTTTAAGTTCCTAATGGAAACCAAAATTAAAATATGTCTCAAATCACCTGCTGCCCCTGTCACACCACATACGAGACACACACACACACACACACACACACACACACACACACACACCAGGTCCTCCAGCATGGTGGGGTAAGAGGAGCAAACCATATCCCAAGCTTCTCTGAGGTAAGACGGGCCACGCCCCGGTGTCTGCACCATCAGCAGCAGACATCAGAGCTCTAAAGTTACCAGCCCTTGGAGTCAGCTACCGGTATGTTTATGAATATATATGAATAAATTGACCCTATTGTTTGACCACAATTGAGTAAAGAATTCAGGAATGCCTGCTACATATAATTTTGATTAAAGAAATTACTGGGTAATTACTTGTTTAATATCTCTGTTAGCTGCTGGAACACAAATTCCCTCAGAGCAGGGACAATGTCTTTCCTATTCATCTCTGTAGGCCCAGTGGAGTGCTTTGCATGTATCTATCACCCAAAACTGTTCTATTTTTGTTGACGACAGAATGGTGTCATTTCCTTTGATGGGGGACAGTGAAGAAAGAGGATGTGTGAAGCAAAAGATCAGAGACCTGGAGCTCAGATGAGAAATCTAGACCTTGGCTATCAAATAGGATCACTGAATTAAAGGATTGTATTTTGCATCTTGGGATTAAATAAGGTTGCAGAAAGGATAGGGTGAGACAAGAAGAGACAAAAATATAGAAACGATACTTTCATTTTAATAGAATAAATAAAAGAATAAAGAAATCTGGGCCAGCCAAGGAGGGAGAAGCACTTCCTTCCCGAGGGGTGTGTAGGACCGGTTAAAGTGATCCAGGAGGGGGAGTGTGAAGGGTGTTAGCAGCAGAACAAAGGCTATGAGCAAAAGCAAGGGGTTGGGAGGATGAAAAGGGTGTGTGTGTGTGTGTGTGTGTGTGTGTGTGTGTGTGTGTGTATGGAGCAACGTACAAGAAGCAAAGTCCCAGGCAGAGGACAAGACAGGTAGCAGAACCTAGACTGCTGAGCCAGATGTGTGTTTTAGAAGGACCTTAGATGGATTGTCAGAATGTAATATGGAGGCTAGATATAAAGGGGACATGACTAACAGCAGTGAAGAAGCCAGATGGTGAAAGACTACAGAAATAAATGGCAAGTAGAAGGAGAGACAGGATCCAGAATCTTGAGTAGTTCCTATAGTAACCTCGTTAGTGACTTGGGCAAATATTTGTTGAAAGAATGAGGGAAGGAGGAATCAATTAATCAATGCATCAGTGAATTAATGACACAATTTCAAGGAGGTTACATAATTAGAAGAAACAAAGATGGAATTACTGACTATTTTAGAAATGAAAACAATTTATATTTCTTAAACAAAAGGAAAAAAGTATTTTTAAATTCTCATACATGCAATGTAAATCACATGAGAGGTTTTTTTTTTCCTTTTCTTATTAAAGCCATAAAGCAAAGAAGTACTCTTGTGACTCTACAAAAGGAGATATTCAAAAGCTTGAAATAATATAGACCAACTTTGGTTTTCCTAAACCAAACCTTTCTCTTTTATTTGTATTTGTGATATTTTTGATCAAATGGCTCTGAAACCACTGAATTTCATATATAGTCAGATCTTTGAGATTATAATCTCTAAGATTATATTTATTCAAACTCCTAGTTATAATGCTCAATTTCTAAAAAGTATAATTGACCATAACCCTATGCTATGATAAATGCCTGTCATCATAATCTACAAAACAACCCCAAGTTCAAGACATAATCCTTGAGTTTGACTGGTTCAGAATTCTTGATTTATTGAATGGGCATTTTGCTTTCACTAAGGTATTCTCCAATTTATAGCCAGAAAATTATCTCCAACTTATAGCCAGAATTTATAGTCATCCTTCTCGAAGGCCCAGAAAAAGTAAAAATATAACACAAAGATATGTAGCTAGTGAGTAAAAAAGCCAGGACAAAAACTACTTAGCGTTGTTCTTGTTCTAGCACCAAAGGACTGCCATTGCACTCATAACATTATAGGTTTTAATAAAATTAGATTAATTGAAAAATAAATACTTAATTATCACCATTCAAAGCTGCTCAGGAATCTTCCCTAATTTCAGACATGAAAATGTTTGTACTTTATTAATATTGCATCACACAAATAAGCATTTATAGCTTTGAAGAGCATAGCACTTCATAGCTTTGCTCTTTTGGAAAAATTTTAAACCTCCTTTAAAGTTATTTACTTAATGCAGATGGCATTTTCTGCCCTTTCTTTTTGGTAAAAGATTATTTGATCCAAGGTAATAAGAAGTATCCCTTTGAGGTTTGATGTCTCATTTTTCCCCCAGAGAGAGGCATACATCAGAGGCACATTTCAAGACTTGAAATTGTTTGGTCAAATACCTTGTGCAAGGTGAATATTTGTTGGTTGGCTGGTTTATTAGATTTATTCATTAATTAAAATATAAATTGAATACATTTACAATTCTAGGTAAGATTAATGAAATATGGTTGATGATCAAATAGAAATAAATTGGCAATGAGCAGCCATGGAATCTTGAGTTTTGCAAATTTCACTTTTAGAAAGTGAAATCTTTTTTTTTTAAGTTTTTATTGAAATTCCAGTTAGTTAACAAAGAGTGTAATAGTTTTAGGTGTACAATTTAGTGATTCAACGCTTACATACAACACCCGGTGTTCATCACAAATGCACTCCTTAATCCCCATCACCTTTTTAACCCATCTGCCTACCTACCTCTCTTCTGTGTAACTATCAGTTTGTTCTCTATAGTTAAGAGTGTGTTTCTTGGTTTGCCTCTCTCTTTTTTCCCCCTATGATTGTTCATTTTGTTTCTCAAATTCCACATGTAAGTGAAATCATATCCCTTTGTCTTCCTCTGGTTGACTTATTTCCCTTAGCATAATACTCTGTAGCTCCATCCATGTCTTTGCAAATGGCAAAATTTTGTTCTTTTTTATGGCTAAGTTATATTCTTTTGTGTGTGTGTGTGTGTATATATATATGTATATCTTCTTTATCCATTCATCAGTCAATGGACATTTGGGCTTTTTCCATAATTTGGTTATTGTGGATAATGCTGCTAAAAACATCAGGGTGCATGTATCCCTTTGAATTAGTATTTTTGTATCCTTTGGGTAAGTACCTAGTAGTGCAATTGCTGAATCTTAGGGTAGTTCTATTTTTAACTTTTTGAGGAACGTCCATACTGTTTTCCAAGTGGCTGCACGAGTTCACATTATCACCAACAATGTAAGAGAGTTTCCCTTTCTTCACATCCTCACCAATGCCTGTTGTTTCTTGTGGTGTTAATTAAAATGGCTAAAATTTTAGCCATTCTGACAAGTGTGAGGTGATATCTCATTGTAGTTTTGATCTGTATTTCACTGATGATGAGTGATGTTATTGGAAGTCATGGCCACAGCAATCAGACAACAACAACAACAACAAAAAAGGCATCCAAATTAGCAAAGAAGTAAAATTTTCACTATTTGCAGATGACATGATATTCTATATAGAAAATCCAAAAGATTCCACCAAAAAATTGCTAGAACTGATACATGAGTTCAGTAAAGTCTTAGGATACAAAATCAATGTACAGAAATCTGTTGTATTTCTATACACCAATAATGAAACAGCAGAAAGGGAAATCAGGGAATCAATCCCATTTACAACTTCACCAAAATCCATAAGATATCTAGGAATAAACCTGACCAAAGAAGTAAAAGACCTGTACTCTGAAAACTATAAAACACTGATGAAAGAAATTAAAGATGACACAAAGAAATGTAAAAACATTCCCTGCTCATGGATTGGAAGAACATTGTTAAAAAGTCTATACTGCTTAAAGTCATTTACACATTTCTCTAGAGTTTAATTTGAATTCATAATGTGGTGTAATGTTGTTATTAAAGTAGTCCAGAAAGATAGTCTAAGGATCTTTATTTTTAGCCCAAAAATGAAGAAAGAGGTTTTAAAGATCTGAAAATAATTTTTCCAAAGTTAGAATTCTAAGAATAGAACCAAGGTCTTCTGCACTGCTGATACAAACAAATGTGTGTGAACATGTGTGAACATGTACTGGAAAGCAGCCAAGACCAAGTAGTTCTGATCTTGGATTCTAGTCTCATTTTTGCCATCAGATTATGAACATCTTGGAAGTCTTTTTCAAATTCTGTAGTCCAAGTATATTACATACTTCCTGGCACACACTAGACACACAGTAAATGTTGAAGAACGAATAAATGAATGAATGAATATGCTCCATATTTAACCATGGGAAATTCACTTAAACCTTCTAAGATTCAAATTCTCCGAAGAAGAGTAGATGATTTCCAAAGCTCAGTAGGTTTGTAATTGGACCATCACTGGAGTCATTTCTTTCTCTAGAGTTCAGTGGCTCATCTTGAATATTACCATGATGTTAAAACTACTTTCTAAGTTCAAATATAAAGCAGTCTTGTTTTTAACAAGTTTGACTATGTCTTCTAAATTTAGAACCATATTTCTGTCATTTAACGTTAAATGCTTAAAGACTCATTTGCATGTTCATAACTATACTTGAAATTAAATAGTATTAAATATATATGTGCGTGTGTGTTAAGGGAATATTTTTCTTTATTCAATGCAGTGATGTTTCAAGATAGTTTTATTGAAGATTATAAAGATAAGTTTTAAATAAATGTAGTAAAAAACTACACTTAGTTTCAATATTTGGGAACTCCATTTTCAATTTCTGGTCAACCAGAATCAAGGCAATTAAATTGAGTGATAGATTTATATCATACTTTTTAATATCCTTCATTCTGGGAGCAAGATATTCAATATCCTTTACAGATGACTCTTTCAAAATATTTTTTGACAATAAGACATAAACCTAACCTTGGAACAATGTTCTCTTAGGCCTTCTTCAACTTTAAAATTTTATGAGGTTCTGCTTATCTAACTAAGCTATGAAGATTTAAAATGATTAATATTAATAGCAATTCTATTCATCTTGAGGCGACATAGGAAACTGTCTAAATCAAAGTCTTTATGAAAAGCATAGTAATATCTTGCTGCTCTTAAAGTCATGTATTGGTAACCTCAGGTGTTCAGAACCTGAAAATACATTTTAAAAGCCCTTTAGCTGGTGAAATATTCCTTAAAAATACCCTATCTCTCTGCCCCTCTCTTATAAGGACACTTATGATTGCAATCATTTAGGGCCCATTTGGGTAATCCAGAGTAATCTTCCCATGTCAAAATTTTTAATTTAACTACATTTTCAGAGTTCTTTTTTTCCTCTTAGGGTAACATTTGCAGGTTCCAAGGATTAGAACCTGGTATCTGTGGTTTCCATCACTCAGCCTACTATAATAGGGTAAGTGAAAACTAAATGTACCAAAAATTCTTAGTGAAGTTGTCAGCATGTAGTAAAAAGCTATTCACTGAACACTAAAAAAAGTTGAGTACCTACCATGCACGAGGATTTACATCAGTGAAAAAAGCCCATCAAACAGATGGCTAGAATCTTTCCCTTCAAGGAGTTCTCATTTTAGGGGGGAAACATATAACCAAAAATAGATAGACAGATACATACGATGGATGGATGGATGGATGGATGGATGGACGGATAGATAGATAAAATGATAGGGAAAATAAAGCAGAGCGAGGAGGCTAAGATACACTAGAGGTAAGAATGGTGAGGAAGGCTACATTTATAAGATGGCAGTTAAGTAGATACTTGCTCATGGAAAAAAAATCCATCAAAGTTAGCCACTATTACCATTAGCAGTTATTACAGTTTATAATTCTGTATTTATCTGTATCATAATTTGTTTAACATCTGGTTCCCTAAGTAAATTTCCATAAAGGCAGAACTGAGTCTATTTGAGAAACTGCTGCACTGCGGAGTACTTATACATAGGAGACATTGAACAAATATTTGTAGAATAACTGAATAAAAATAACCAGATTAACAAATATTTTTATTTAAAAACAAGATGACAATTACTATAATGTTTTTTAATCTCAGACTTCCACTTCTGGCTCTGAATAGAGCAGCTTTAAGCAAACTAATGCTTCAACTATACAGTTAGATAGAAAACAAACAACAAAAACCCACATCTGTTTGAAAAAGGAAAGCGCTGAAGAGAACCGGTATGTGGAGCCAAAACAGAGAGAGAGAATAGAATCTCAAGAAAGGTGAACTGACATTCTTTGAACCACTTTTTCCCTTAAGGCATTTGGCAATTATAAACACAGGACAAGAGAAACCAAGCAGAGGAACTATAGTGAAGAGTCAGAGAATTCAGTAGCTATTTGGACAATCTCAAAGAAATAAAAAGATATTACAGGGATTTTCCTACTGATACTAACCAATTCTCTGATTGTCCAACACCAACTGGTGCCCAACAATTCAATTCAGTTCTGACACTAGCTATCTGGAGTTAGCTCAGATCCCACAGGTTAAGGGCTCAGTACCACAAGACTGCTCCCACTTCACGAAATAATACTCTTATAATAATAAGATAATTATAATAATAATTATATATTATATAATAAAAAGATAATAATAATAAATACTCTTATTTCTGTCAAGCTGCCTATAAATTCTGGGGTTCCCATGACTCCATCCCAGGGGCAATAATTCACCAGAATGACTCACAGAACTCAGGAAAACACTTACCTTACTTTTACCGCTTCATTATAAAAGATACAACTCAGGAACAATCAAATGAAAGAGATACATAGGGCAAAGTATGGGGTAGGGGCACAGAGCTTCCATGCCTTCTTCAGGTACACCACTCTCAGTACCTCAAACTATTCACCAACACAGAAATTCTCTGAACCTCATCATTTAGGGGGTTTTATGGAGGATTCATCACATAGGCATAATGGGTTATTAACTCAATTTTTAGTTCCTTTTCTCTCCCCAGTGGGTTGAGGCCAGGGGCTGAAATATCCATGTTTCTAATCAAATCTTGTTTTTCCTGGCAACCAGCCCCCATCCTGAAGCTATCTGGCACTCAACAAGAGTCATCTCATTAGAACACAAGACACTCCTATCATTCCTATCACTCAGGAAATGCCAAGGGTTTTAGGAGCTCTGTGCCAACAGGGACAAAGACCTGTATCTTTCTATGACACCACAGATGTAAAAATTGAATTTGGGGCTCTATTTCCACTTCCACGAATGTGAAGTAGATGGAATTTACCCTATCCCATCTACTAAAAGCTCTGGACATTATAAATAAAACAAACTTTAAAAGACTCCTATGACCAGATGACCCGCATGACCCATCCATTCTACTCCTAGGTATTTACCCAGGGGAAGGGAAACATGTGCCCATACAGATTTGTAACAAATGTTCATGGCAGCTTTTCTGTAACAGCTAAAGTTGAAAACAATCCAAATGTTCATTAACATGTAAAGTGGATAAATAATATAGCTATATAATAGAAGAGTACTCTGCAATAAAAAAGAACACAAAAACATAAATGAATCTCAAAACAATTGTGTTGAGTGAAAGAGGACAGAGGGAAAAATACTACACACTGTATTCCTTTTATATAAAATTGTAAGAAATGTAAATATTATGACAGAAAACAACAACATAGTGGTTTGGGGATTTGGAGTCAGGAAAGGGTGGGAGAGAACAATTAACAAGCAGCAGGAGGAAACTTGGATGGTTTCACATATATATATCTATATCTATCTATATATATATAGATATATATACAGGTATCAAAATTTATCAAATTATATACTCTGAATATCTGAAGTTTATCATACATCAATTAGACTTCAAGAAAGGTATTAAAAATTAATTCCATATTTTTCCATGTATACATGCAAACTGTAGTAAAGGGTCCACAAGCTTACACACCAGAATGATATGCATGGTTCCGCCTCTGGGAAAGAAGCTGGAATTGGGGTTGATAATCAAAGTGGAGTTTTTCATCGTCTGTGGTATTTTAATCCATAAAAGAAGAACACACTTATTTAAATATTTAAAAAATATGTAAAACAATGTAATAAATTTTATTATCCTGTGAACCCAAATTAGAAAGTGACTAACTCTATAAGAGAGGCAGAGATGGAAGAGAAATGACTTTCAGGAAAAACTTCACAGAAGAAATAATACTCAGTCTGAATCTTAAGGAATAAGTAGGATTCTATGAAGGAAGACAATCTAGAGATAATAAGCAGTATCAGAGAACACTGCCTGAGGGATCAGTGCTGCACAGTACTAGGGTGTGGAGTGCAAGGTGGGAGGGGTTGAGGTCTGTGCCAGCCACGGAGGAGCTTTCAAGGGATAGTCAGAGTGTGATGGTGCTTAGAAAGCAATGGACAGCCATTAAGAGTTTTTTTGGATTTTTGTTTTTATGATTTGTCGATTTATTTGAGAGAGAGAGAGAGAGCATGCAAGTGGGGGCAAGGGGACAAAGGGAGAGGGAGAGAGAGAATCTCCAGCAGAAATCTCCAGCAGACTCCCCGCTGAGCTCGGAGCCAGAGGCATGGCTCCATCTCAGGACCCTGAGATCATGACCTGAGCGGAAATCAAGAATCAGATGCTTAACCAACTGAGCCATCCAGGCACCCTAGCTATTAAGAGTTTTAAGCACAGGGGCGCCTGGATGGCTTAGTCAGTTAAGCACTGGACTCTTTGATTTCGGCTCAGGTCATGATCTTCGATTGTGGGATCGAGCCCCAAGTCTGGCTCCAAGCTGGGCGTGGAGCCTGCTTAAGATTTTTTCTCTCCCTCCCTCCCTCTCTCTCTCAAAAATAAAAAGTTAAAAAAATAGTTTTAAGCAGAAACATAATACAATAAAATGTGTGTTTAAAAAAAAATCACTCTGGTGGCACTATAAAAAAAAGATCATGATGATTTGTGTGGAAGAAGAGTTCTCTACCTCGGGCATTGGAATGCAGAGAAAGAGATGAACTTAAAAGATCATTGAAGTGTAAAAGGGTCTCATGGGTTTTAGGGAAATACAGCAATTTAGGGATTAGGTGATTGGGGAAATTAGGGAACAAATAACAGAGGCAAGGGATCTTTGTTGTGTTATTTTTAGTTTTATTTCATTTTGTTTGGGATTTAGTTTTACAGAGGTGGAAGTAGTTGGTTCTAGGCAGCTATAGGCACAGAGATTTTTGAGATTTTTGCAACATCTGTGGTTGAATATAAAAGCCCAACATTTGGGTTATCAGCCAACAATATGAACATATCAGCTGACACCAAGAGACTGGTCAGAACCACTCAAGGAAAACATGCAGGAAGAGACTAGAAATTAGTTAAGGTGTTTTTTAAAAAGAAAAAGGAGTTGATTGAAAGATGGGGTTGTGGCAGCTAAGAATGCAGAATATTTAAGAGCATTGAGAGGTAGAGAGTTTCAGCAAAGAGTGGGCGGCGGGGGGCGGTGAAGAGTGAGAGGGATTATTGGAATTGGTCATTGAAGTCATGGGTGGTGATCCAGGGCAGAATCTTTTTGACAGTGTGAGAGTGGAGACCAGATTAAGATTCATGTGAGGGAATCTGAATATAAATTAAGCATTCATATGGTCTGGAAGAGAAGAGAATGAGAGAATTAGGTGGCAGCTTGAGAGGAACACTGGGCCAAAGACAGGAGAAGCAGCCTGTAGAAGCATGAGTGGAGACGAGAGATGGGGGACTGACTTAAGCAAAGTCCTAGAAGACAGAAGAGGATAAAATCAAGGGCGCTAGCTCTGGTAATTGAGAAGGAAGGAGTGATCCAGGAGGTCACCAGTAAGTAATAGAAATTGAAGAATTTCACTCTAGGTGCCTGCCTGGCTGCCTGCATTCCTTCCTTCCTTCCTTTTTCTTTTTCTTTCTTTTTTAGAGGAGGTAAGATCATATGTTAGGAGTGAAGACAATAAGGGTGAAATAATATGATGAAGATTTATAAGGGTTTAAAGCCTCCATGACGGGCGCCTGGGTGGCTCAGTCATTAAGACTCTGCCTTCGGCTCAGGTCATGATCCCAGGGTCCTGGGATGGAGCCCCGCATCAGGCTCCCTGCTCAGCGGGAAGCCTGCTTCTCCTTCTCCCACTCCCCTGCTTGTGTTCCCTCTCTCGCTGTGTCTCTATCTGCCAAATAAATAAACAAAATCTTAAAAAAAAAAAAAAGCCTCCATGACATATATGAGGAGCTAAATAAAACTGTATTAAAAATTGTTCAGAGGGGCGCCTGGGTGGCTCAGTCGTTAAGCTTCTGCCTTCGGCTCAGGTCATGATCGCAGGCTCCTGGGATCCAGTCCCGCATCGGGCTCCCTGCTCGGCGGGGAACCCTGCTTCTCCCTCTCCCACTCTCCCTGCTTGTGTTCCCTCTCTCGCTGTGTCCCTCTCTGTCAAAGAAATAAAATCTTAAATAAATAAATAAATAAATAAATAAATAAATAAATAAATAAATATTGTTCAGAAACTTACATGGCCCAGCTGGGTTGGAGATGTGTGTTTATAATGGCACGAATCATGCCCTTTAATGACTCTAACCCAATTAGGCCTTATTAGTAAGCAGTGGTTCTCAGTCATGGCTACACGATGAAATCACATGGGGAACTTTAGAAAGCACTTTTGCTTGGGTCATATTCCCAAATACTCTGATTTAATAGGTCTGGGGTGTGACCTGGGTATTAAGAATTTTAAAAGCTCATTAGGTGATTCTGATGTGCAGCTAAGCTTGGGGAACACAGCACCAAACTCTCACGTCTTTCATTCGTTACGCCCAGAACTGAATGCAAAACATGGAATGTAGTTGGATTTAAACTAAAAAGTGAAACATGGGTCTCAAAGGTAATAACAAATAAATGTTCATGAAAGAACTTCAGAATTTGTAACATCTTCATGCTGCACACACATTCGCATTTTACAAGTTTATATTTTCAGCATCCAGGCTTGCAGCTCTGGCATACCCACATCAGCAAGACTGCCGTAAAATCTAAGGAAATTTTTAAAACTTAACAACTACCTGACAAATAGTGAAACAGAGTGAATGATGCCAGGTCTATATTGTTCATTTCTGAGTCACTGATTCAGCGTATATATTGAGCAAACATATCATCTTGACTGTTTTGGGCTTTTTTTTCTTCTTCGCTTCTTATACTGATTTTTAATCTAAAACAAATGCTGTATATAGTAATATAGTGAGTGAGACAAGAGGAAATTTCAGCCTGGGTTTTACAGTCCTGTCACTCAGTTTTGCAGATTAACCTTTGATTTTATAAACCTGGCAAGTTGAGTCATTCTTAATAGTTTCAGGAAAAAAGAAAATTATAACACAAAATAATAGTTTATTAAATTACAATAAAGAATGTGATTTCCATCTGGGCCACATTCTTGTTGGTCAATCAACCCATTATTCTCTTTTCATCAGGGAAGGGAACACTTCATTTATATGGAGGTCACATGATTCCATCTTAAGTATCTGGAACAAAACCAAAATTTAAGAAGTCCTCTGAGCAGTCAGAACAGATTTTAGAAGGCCCATGCACTAAAGCTTGGGTAATTCTGTCATTCAAACATATGATTTTGGATTCAGAACACTAATTCTAATTGGGAACACCCAGTTTGAATGAAGTCACAGGGGACTAGAAATAGCGAACTAAAAGCAAAGGGGTTTCTGGTTACACCACCAGAAAGACACCAAAGACTGCCTCCCACTCCAAAAAGAAGCAGACCTAAGATCTCACAAAACAGGAGTCATTTCAATTAAATACAAATGGCCTGACATACCTCAAGATTATCTGAGGCCTAATAGAGACTCTGAAACAAGGAAAAATGTATTTATTTATTTTTAAATAAATAAGGAAACACATGTGTATATACACACATACACATATATATGTGTTATTTGAGGGCTTAAAATTACTTTTTTTTTTAATTTAGGGAATTAATATATTTGGCTATATCCATCTTGGGACTAGTTTATTTGAATCATGTTATGGCAGACCAAAATCCTTGCCTCTGATAAAAGCAGATGTGATGTTAACCTGTTAGGGCATGCTTTCTTCTGCGGTCTGCAAAAAAAAAACTGCTCTGGTCTCAATCGTTCGGATCCATGAATCAAAGCATCATCCCTCTTCAACCTGAGAGACTTTCATTACCTGTTACTGTGAGTTTACATTACTCTTAGTTCATTTTGCAGGATGAGAGGTTATCTTCTTCCAGTCTACATCAAGTCAGCATCATTTATATCTTTCTAGTGAGTTAATTCTAAATCAAAATGAAAGATGAATCACTCCTAGGAGATCTCCCTGCAGTCAGTTAATGTCATCAATGGTAAATAGCATCAACTGACTTTCCTTCTCCATAGATTTGGAGATGCAACTTTTTGGGGGGAACCTGGAAATTTTTACCCATCAAATTTATCCGTATTTGTTCATACAGTAATACCATCAGCATGCATGTGATGCCTAGGATCTTCAAGCAAACACACAATCAGTCCAAAGTGAATAGAGTAATATATGGCCACAGAAGATACTAAATATTTATTAAGGTGTTTGCTAACATCCAAAAATGCACATACTCCAGCAAGTTAAATATAAATGGATTTGTAAACCTAGGAAGATCAAAAGGAACAATTCACCTCCAAAACTGAGATCTCAGTAGCATTCAGGAAGTTTTTTTTTTCAGTCAAGATAGGGCCCAAATATAAGAGAGTAAAGCATACTAAAGAATTTATATAGTGCTTTATAAAAAGCATCAATAATGTTTTCCTAAAAAATTATAGAAAAGAAAAATGCCTTGGATAAAATCTAATAAATATCTTTTTAAATATATAGATGAGCTCACAAAAAAGAAAAATCCCAGGGTGGGGTCAAAGGAAAACACCTCTCTGGAGAATTAGACATCACAGACCTGGGTTCAAATTAATAGCACTGATCTGGTCAGTAAAGTTTAACTAGCAGAGGGTCTAATACAAAATACATCTTAAGACCAATGAAACTCCTAGGACTATAGGCAGAAAAAAATGCAACCTATCTCAGGAAAGACAGTCCCTTAACTCAGGTGAAAAGAATCACTACCTATAAAGTTCTGCTGAAAATGAGTTTATCCTCATCTTCCCGCAAAAAATATAATGAAAGTATTACCTTTGAAATAATGTGCCACACTGAGTAGCTGGTTCTTACACTTATTTTCTCTGTAGTCACCCAAGTGATAAAGTTGGTTTTGTTCATGTTACTTTCAGTTCTAAATTCTAATCACTGTTCCTTTTTCTCACTGTTCAAACATAATCTTTCCATATTTTTTATATATTATCATATCCTCAAATCTTATCATGCTTGTGAAGCAGAAGGAAAGAAGCATGAAAAGACATAGAAATACAGTCTTTCTTTTAAAATCCAGACTTACTCAATAATCTATCAAATAAGAATGTAATTCAACGAATAGGGTAAAGGTTAAGCAGTTACATACTTCCAGAGGAATAATAATAAATAGCTAAGGGCAATTATTTTTTTGAAACAACTTTTTTTTTGCAGTTGTGTCATAGAATTATTACATATTTGGTGTACTTTCCTGCACTTTCTTCACGCATATATGAGTAAAATGATATGAATTAGATGTCCCAGGATCTTGAAGGACTGCAGAAATCTGAAAAATTTTCTCAGTCATCAGAGGAGTGAACTGCTTGCCATATACAGTGTAAGTTCAAAGCATATTTTATGTATTCAATTTGCTCAAACATCAGCATTCCCTACGGGGAATTCTATTTACCAAAATATATTATTTCTGGACTCTGACAAACTGGCATTCTTGTACACAGATAACTTTACTGACTGAAATTTTTCTTAAGGAAGGTATATGCTAAACTTCTGGGTGGTCAGCTACTCTTAGGAATAACAAAGATAAATTCCTGAGAACAGCCCTGAATGTTATCTGAAGCAAGAAAATTCCCTATCTGTCAGAAGTGAGGGCTTTTGTGGCAGAGGCCCCTCTTTGCCCTATGGGTGAGTGTTCTTCACCTCATGATTCTAAAAGTCGCCCCACAAAGACATTCCAGAGTATTCCAAGAGGCAAGTTCATGAAAAGTTTTGTCTCTTTTAGCTACTTCCTTGGAGAGAAAGAATCTGTTTACAGAACAGCCAGCCACCTTAGTATACTTCACAAGTATGTGGGATAGAGGTCTGAAATTTTAAACCAATCCTGTGACCACTTCTTTTATTTAGCTTTTACTTTGTAGGACGTTAAGAAAAATTATGAAGGCTTCATACACAATCAGACATAACAGAGACTTCCACACTTCAAACTACATGGGCAGAAAAGATCAGATATAGTTAATGAGTAAAAGGACAGATATTTGGATTTCCTGACACAGATATCAAAACCTACTTTATGTATTTATGTATTTATTTATATTTTCTGCCAATTTTTAAAAAGATTTTATTATTTATTTGAGAGAGAGAGAGAGCACACAAGTTGGGGGGGTGGGAGGGGTAGAGGGGAGGGAGAAGCAGACTCCCCACAGAGCAGGGAGCCCGATGCAGGGTCCATCCCAGGACCCTGGGATCATGACCTGAGCCAAAGGAAGATGCTCAACTGACTGAGCCACCCAGGTGCCCTGTATTTATGTATTTATTTAGCAAACATTTACATCATAACATTTGCCAGGCACAGTGCTGGGTACTGAGGGAATCAAAGGTGAATAAGACATTGTCAGTGCTCTCAGGGAACTCACAGATTAACGTAAAGAGAACATTGTGAAACTTCACTTGGAATAACTGTGATTGATTTTTCTTTTGGCTTCTCTCCAGTTTCTGCAAGAAGTGAGTTGCTTGGAATACCTATACTCTATGTTCCATATCTTAGCAGTAGTTTGGGGCAAAAAGTGCTTCTACGAAGTGTTGCTATTGAACGAAATGTGGTCGGGATAACTTGTGCTCCATATTTTTAAGTCACAGGAAAGTGACAAACAGTAAGAATGAAAACTTCAGCAATGATTACCTGATGCTAAAATAATAACTATTTGATTTGGTACAAAAAAAGAAAAATCACATTCAGCAGTCAGTTCACTCCCAGGCTGGGAGGTCAGAAGGTAGTAGGAATAATACCAAGCCATTTCTTACTCATTATGACACTTATAGAGCCCCATTTATTTTTACTACATCCAAGTGTGAACCCTATTTCTTTATTCTCAACAGATTGAATCTCTGACGTACACTTCTTGCATTCCACAGACTTCCCATACCTCAGGCCATAGTTCCAGAACCAAGTCCTCATGACTCCTTACCATGCCAAGTCCATGATGGTGCCACCCTTTCTGTGCTCCTGCAGTATTCAGAGGCTGACCACCCACTCTCAGACTCTAATACGGTTGCCCTGTGTGGTTCTCTAGCCATGGTAACTTCTGTGAGAATAGGAATCATGTCTTTATAACTCCTCTGCACCTAGCATGGCCCTGAGATAAAGCAGGTTCTCATTAATGCCAATCAACTGGATTCCTCAACAGAGTTTCTAAATTATAAATATTAAATAAAGAGAAAAACCTTAAATCTTATCAGAAAAATAGTTCCTCCAGGTTATGCAATAACCTTATCAGCAAAGACTTCTGATCCTAACCACCTAGCATGATGCTGGACAATAGAAATTTAATAAAAGTTTATTTGTTGGCTCATGGATACACGATAAGTAACAAAATAATAAGCTACTAAAGATGTGTGAATGAGTATATATCTAAAATCATCCTATATTTTCAAGGCAAATGGTTATCTCAATTTACTCAGCTAAGTAAATCTATACTTGGAGAATTATAGGTCAGCATCCACTATATAAGAGTAAGTTACTAGAACTTCCATTTACTTAGTGCATTAATATCTTAAATGTCATCACAGTATTTACACATAATGGATAGTAACATACAGAATAATGAGCCACAGTCTCTAGGATTACACTAGAGAAATTGAAATATGCTCAAGAGACTGGGTTTTTATGACATATGATAAATGAATATTTTAGCACCAAATATTAGTAGTATTTATTCTCAAAATCCCAAAAGAAAGGATAGGGGTGAGGTTGAGCATGAAAAAGAAATTCTGACTTTGTTGGAAGTCTTTCATATTATTTCAATTTTACCAATGAAGTAAGCAAGGTTTGTAGCTACCAGCAATTCACTCTTTACTGACTTAACTTGACTCTCCCTTTTTTTGGGGGGGGTGAGACACTGACATTGTGAGGGCCACAGAAGATGAACCAGTGCCTCAAACAGGCATTTAATTTTGCATTTAAATATGTTCTGATTTCATGATCATGTTCTTATAAAATCCATTTTTAAAGTGTTTTCATTAATATTTTTTGGCTTCCCTGATAGAACTTATCTGGTCTCTAAACGTTAGAGTATATACAGTTTGTTCTTCCATCAGAAACATTAAAGAAAATATGATAATTGATTTGACTTGGTATGTTATTAGTGTGTTTTAGAACATTAGAAAACCTTTATTTCAAACCTTTAAAACCCAGCATTTTTTCTCTTTCAGGGAAAATATTATTCTTTATAAGGATGTTATTTGAGGAGGCATAGCTCACTAACTAACACCTAAATGTTGACCCTTTAAGAAAGATTTTGCTTATTGTTAAGTAACGTCTAAAATGACGATTCTTGCTTGGACTAATGCCTCCCACAATGAAGTCCCATCCAACTCCACCATTCAGATTTTTCAGCCTATCGATTTCCCATTATTTAATGCATCCAATATTAGCCAGAGATATTGTTTAAACCTGATTCAGATCATGTCACTACTCTGCTCAAAATGCCAGTAACTTCCTATCTCCTTCAGAATAAAGGCCAAAGTCTATATATTTCCCTACCAAAATCATGGAGTCTTGTTGCTCATGACCCTTTTTTGACCTGCCTCTCTTCCCTTTGCCTATTTCTCTCCAACATCTTGTTCCTTAAGTATGCCTATCCCACTCTATTGCAGGGTCTTTGCACTCACTACTGCCTCTGCCTGGAATGCTCTTTGCCCAGATATTTGCAGTTTCTCCCTCATTTCCTTCAGGCTTCCACTTAAATGTCTTCTCCTCATGAAGGTCTTCCCTGGCTACCATATAAACCAGCAACACATCCTACCAGTACTTAATGCCCTTTCCCTGCTTTATTTTTCTCCATAGCACTTATTACTAAGTGACCCCATAATATACTTACCTGTCTGTCATTTATTATTTTCCTCCCCCCACTGAAACATGAGCTCCCCCAAAGCAAGGACTTTTTGACTTTTTTGTTTACTGCTGCACCTCCAGTACTTATAAGAGTGGCTGGATATAGCTGGAACTCAATAAATATTTGTTGGATTAAGGGATTCACTGTTGTGAATAGAAACACTTATTAATACTTATGAAACTCCAGCATGCAAATGTAGCATGACATTTCTCTCTGAAATCAGTTCCCTACAAATTATATCTACATTAAATATAACCCAGTTTTCTGTCATTAAAGAATTAAACCATCCTAACACAATAAAAGAGTACAAATGGAGGCCGATTTGTCATATGTCTAAATATTTAAGAGTTATTGAACAAACTAAAAATGTTAATATATGATATGCCTTTCTACCTTGATAAATATGCCTCATAATGGCAAAATCTTCAAGCCAGATTTATTGGAAATTATTTTGAAGTAAATGAAAATTCAGTTCTCTCTCTTTTTGCTTTTGTTTTGGGGTGTGTGGGGGAGGGAGAGGACAGGGGGAAGATACTGTGTGTTTTGTTTATTTTTGTCAAGAACTGACAGTCTTATGAAGGGGGAGAAATCAGAGGGGGAGACAAACCATGAGAGACTATGGACTCTGAGAAACAAACTGAGGGTTCTAGAGGGGAGGGGGGTGGAGGGATGGGTTAGCCTGGTGATGGGTATTAAGGAGGGCACGTACTGAATGGAGCACTGGGTGTTACACAAAAACAATGAATCATGGATCACTACATCAAAAACTAATGATGTATTGTATGGTGACTAACATAACATAATAAAACAAAATAAAATAAAATAAAAAGAATTGACAATCTTCCTCAAAGTGAGAATTTGAGGTGTGGGCTTTTTGAAGATGCTCTGATAATCTCATCCATAAAAGCAGTAGCCAACTTCGTCCTAACAGAACCATATTTGAAGTAACTTTTCATGTTGGCCCAACAGACTTAGCTATTATTCACTGTGCAAGGAAACTGAACTGGTAACTGATACTAAAAATACTTTCAGTATAATCCTGTAGCTTCTGATGCCCTTCTCTCAAAATAAAAACTGAAAAATGATTAAGAGAAACCAATATGCAAGTGAAAAAGAATGAAAGAGGGGTTTTAACTCATATGAGAGGGAATTATTAGTTCCTTTGGGAAATAATAAAATGTGGACAACATGACCTAACCCCAAAGGACCAGACAATCCTTGCAAAAACAAGACACAGAGATATGAATAATTCACCCAACAATATAATTCCAGGACAACTTATAAATAAGTCATAGAAGTGTGGTATAGTTGTATTTACCAATCTTGAAATAAATGTTAAAAGTAGAACTCAAGGTATTAGCTTTCACAAGGCAGACAATAATAATAATAGGAATAATTTTATATCACTTATTTTGTGTCAGGCATTGTTCTAAGTGCTTTTCATATATGAACTCATTTAATTCTAAAAATGATCACTTTGAGAAAGGCACTATTGTTATCCTCAACTCAAAGGCAAGGAAAATGAGCCACTTAAAGTTCAAGTCACTTGCCCGAGGTAGTATAGTTGAAATTTGAATTTAGCCATGTGGCTTTTGAGTTCATACTCTTAACTACTACTTCTACTCTACATTGTTTTAGCCTAAACAATATAAACATTATTAAAATAATAATAGTACTTTAGTTGTATAAAGTGACTTATGATACACAAAATGTCACTCTGCATTCATTACCTTATTATAGACTTACAACTACTCTATGAGTTGCATGTAATCATGTTATTCCTGTGTTGCATGTAAGGATTTTTTAAGGCTTTGCTTTTTGAATAAGCAAGGCAAGAAAATATATTCTACATGTGAAGGAAAAATTAAGGATGTACAGGATTAGTAAAGTAATGGGGTCTCCGGCCCTAATCTCTTCAGAGCATCACTTGGACAGAGCACATATATGGCTCCCAACCAAAAGTGATTTTTCAGAGCCTGTCCTTTACACACTCTCAACTAGAAAACACTGTCCAACAAATGTCTCACATGGGTGTATGCACTTCTCTAATTTTGAAGGGCACTGTTTTGTGAATAGAAACATTCTCTTCCTTAAACGAAACACTTAAATTGTCGCTCTGAAGGAGGATCCCCCAAAGCTGTGTATATAGTTTATACTTTCAACCAAAATGGATTTACCTGAATAAACAGTATGTCTGTCCTCCCCACCCCACTCCCCACCCCAGTGAATTCAATTTTCTCTCCTAGGTTAGCCAAATGATTGAAGCTTTAACATAAGAATTTTCAAACTAAAACAATTTTAAGTGTCATTACTCAATAAAAACAACTAACATTGATTCCATGTTTCCTTTTTGTCAGGCTCTGTGCTAAGCACTTTAGATGCATAATCTCACTCAATTCTGGACAATGTGAGATAGGAAATCTTTGCTGTATCCATTTAATAGATAAAGAATCCAAGTCTTAGAGAAGTTAAATGATTTTCCCGAGTTTATACTCTTTTATGGGCACTCAGACCCAAATTTCTCTATTAACGCACGCTATCCTATTACCTATTGGAAAACTATCTGAGGTTGTTTGCTGTACAGCAAAGTGGAAAGAATAACTATAGAAGTTGCAAATTCAAAGAGTCAAAAAAATTAATAGTGAGATCTTCTTATAGTAACTATAAAGAGTTAAGTACATTCTGTGGTGAGTCATTTCTCCTTATAGAGCTATATTTAGTTAAACCATGTGAAATGGCCATTTGTTTAGGTCACAAAGAATAACTGGTAGTTCAGTATTAATAGGGCATGAAGTAGGAGAACTGATTGCAAAGACTGCAGTGTTAAATTCAGTTAGCCCAAGCGTCTGAAGTGAGGAAAGTATTTTTTCACTTGTGTTGCCTTTGGTCTCAACATTCATTCCCTTTCTTTATGAAATAGCAAGCTAACTTTTGCTTTGGGAAAACTGTTCTTCTGTTGGATACAGTCTTATGGTACATGATTTTGAGCCAAACCAATTATACATTTTGAAAGCACTGGAGCTGATTCATGCCTCCCTCACCCAGCCAAAAGAAAAAAGAAAAAAACAAAAAACAACTGTCTATGTATTTCTGCTATAGTTACTCTAGTTCCTATCCTTCTGAAGTTTGGCTCCTAACCTTTCCTACTGCTTAAGCTCTCTCATAAGCAGAACAATTTTTTTTCTGATTGATTTGAATCAGCTTAATTCTAGTTAATTCTATTAAATAAGCTTAACTCTAAGCTAATTCTGATGAACTAGAATCAGTTTCTGTTGCTTGCAACCAAAGAATCATAACAGATCATTTTATTTATTTATTTATTTTCTTTCTTTCTTTATGTCACCATTTTTAAGGTTTTTATTTAAATTCCAGTTAACATACTGGAATTAATTTCAGGTATACAATATAGTGATTTAACAATTCTATACAACACCTGGTGTTCATCACAAGTGCCCTCCTTAATCCCCATCACCTATTTTACCCATCCCTCCACTCAGCTCCCCCCTGGTAATTCTCAGTTTGTTCTCTATAGTTAAGAATCTGTTTCTTGGTTTATCCCCCTCTCTCTTTTTTCCCCTTTGCTCATTTGTTTTGTTTCTTAAATTCCACATGAGTGAGATCGTATAGTATTTGTTATTCTCTGACTTATTTTGCTTAGTGTAATACTCTCTAGCTCCATCTACATCATCGCAAATGGCAAGATTTTGTTCTTTTTTGTGGCTAATATTTAAAGATGTTTAAAACACATCTTCTTTATCCATTCATCAGTCGATGGACATTTGGGCTCTTTCCATAATTTGGTTATTATGGATAGTGCTGCTATATACATCAGGGTGCAAGTATCCCTTCAAATTAATATTTTTTGTATCCTTTGGGTAAATACCTAGTAGGGCAATTGCTGGATTATAGGATAGTTCTATTTTTACCTTTTGAGGCACCTCCATACTGTTATCCAAAGTGACACACCAGTTCACACTCCCACCAATAGTACAAGAGGGTTCCCCTTGGTCCACATCCTTTTTTAGCAAGACAGAACTTGTAGAATAAGGGCAACGGATGAAACAGGATTATGGTGAAGATGAAAATGGGGGTAAGAAAGAAAAGGTGAGCAGAGGAGGTAACAGGTAAGTGTATGATACAAGGAGGGTTGAGATAATTTCAACAGGCTAGTAGAAGACTAGGTGGATGTTAGTTCTTATTGATATTCTAGCTTTTGTGTTGGGTGATGGGTTCTGGGGTGCTTATCTTATAATAAACAAATAAATAAATAAGAACCTTAAATAAACTAATGATGTAAATGTGTCATAAAATAAGAATTATGATTATCCTGAGGTGCCTGAGTGGCTCAGTCAGTTAAGCATCTGACTCTTGGTTTTGGCTCAGATCATGATCTTGCATTTGTGGGATTGAGCCCTGTGTTAAATGTTAAAAAGGGGAGAAAATGGTAAACAGTACCCTAGCTGAAATGGGAAATATATAGGGTATTCAAGGAAGGTATCTCTTAGAATTCAGGCCTGGGATATGAATCATGTAGAGGAGTCAGGTGTGATAAACTATGTTGTAAATGAGGAAAATGTCAAAGGCAAAGCCATGGATATCTTTTAACTTTGATATAAAGTATAAAATAAGATCCCAGAAGGACCTTCTTTTAACCCTCATTTGATCCTAAAAGTCAAGTTCCTTCCATCACATCATATTGTTTCCATGTGGCTTAGTTTCTCATGAAATCTTCCCAAAAGGAAGAGATCATATACATTTAACATACATGCACAGAATTTTAATTTTGTAAAATGCTTTCAAACACATTACTTTATTTGATGTTTACAATAGTCCTGCACAGTAGTCAAGGTAGATATTGCTGGGAGAAACCCATGGTGGAATGAAATGAATATCAGTTTTGAAAAATAGAGTTCAAAACCTGGTCTTACCACTAAAACAACTTTAATCCTTGGGTATATAACTTTTAAACTCTCTGAAACTAGGTTTCTTCATTGGTTAAATAAAGTGTACCTTTTTTATAGGTTGTTGTAATAATAATGTAAAGATATTCTTTAAAATATATTTGACTTACAGGAGGTACTTAGGAATTTTATTTTATTTTATTTTTAAGTTTTATTATTTCACAAAGGCATTCATTTTTTTCAATGAGGGAGAGAGAGAGGGAGAGAGTGCGAGTGCACACCAGATAGAAAGGGAGGGTCAGAGGGAGAGGGACAAAGAGGGAATCCTAAGCAGACTCCTCACTGAGCGCAAGCCAGACGCAGTGCTTGATCTCACAACCCTGAGATCATGACCCCAGCCGAAATCAAGAGTTGGACACTTAACCAACTGAGCCACCCAGGCGCCTCAGGAATTTTAAATAATGATTCTTGATAAATTTAGGCAATAAATGCTGGAGCCCTCAAAACTTTCAGTGGTATATTAAAGTCCTACTACAGAAATGTGTTAGAAGTTTAAATCTTTGGCATTTAGATACTTCCTAACCTTCTAACCAATGTCTAATAACATATATTACATAAAGAGTCTTTATGCTATTGAAACATGGCAATGTTAACAATCTAAATTACTTCTAAGTAACTGTTAGTTATGGCTTGGGCTTGGCTTTTTGTTGCATCAGTGATGGTATTGGTAGTAGTTTTTTTGTTATTTACCTTGGAGGTCAGTTTGTTTTTTATTTCATTTTTCTTTGTTTTACTTTACGGTTGTATGACATTCAAACACCCAGGAAGAATGGGAGAAGTGTGATATTAATGAACCAGTGGTGTTCGTTGTTTGGATTTTGTACCAATTTAATCTTAGTCTAGAGGCTTCTTTATGAAGCTAGGGAAGGCTAACATGTTATAAGTAAACTAGAAAACAAATACATGAAGTATTCTCTCCATATTTTCACTTAAGCTTTTATATATTCATCCAAATAGTCCAAACACCTTTCTTATCACACTGCTATCTGAGAGAAGAAAATTACGCTGTTTTTAAGATTTAATCAGAGCTTTGAATACCTTCAACCCAGAAATAACCCAGCTGCTCCTTGGAAGCTTCCCTCAAGTGAACTCAGATTTATGCAAGAACAATCCCATAGAGACAAAAGAAACGGAGTTTTCAAAGACAGAACCAAATTAAAACCTGTATATTTTGCCACACTTAGACAACAAAGTTTATACTCTTTCTCTGACAATTACATTATAGAATAACTATTATCTGCCCTTGACCTCTGCATCAAAAGGTCAATGTTAATCCTTTGGAGGCCAAAATAGATGTAGAAGAGGAGAAGATCAAGATGAAGTTCTAATTTTATGGAGCATCATACAAGGATGTTCCATAATCCTCACAGACATTTCTAATAGAATAGAATCCATGATATCTACGATGAGAAAATTGAGATTCAGAAAAGATAAGCTATTTATCCAAGACCACACAAAATGTGACAGAATCAGGATTTGATCCCCAGGCTCTCCACAGGGGATCTTTCTATTATATAGGGTCTCTCCAGTTTAGAGCATCTTAAAGATTTGATAGTAATGTTGCATACATTAGCTTATCTCCAACTTAAACTGAGTTCATTTAATCGGCAATGATAAACACAGGAGGCCAAATGCTAAATAGAATCAACTCAGTCAAACCCTCCCATACTCACCATTTTATGTTTATACTGCAATTAACCTTTAATCTCATAATTTCAGAATACAAACTCATTTGTTAGGGGGAAAAAAAGGAGTTGGGGAGGATTTAAAGCACTGATTAATTTTTCAAATATATAGCTGGAAAAGGCAAATTGCTTTTCTGCTTCCTTATTATGCTAGCTAATGCTTATCATTTCATACACATGTCAAACGCTAATTGATTAAACTTTGAAAGAGGAAGGGAAAGAACAGTATCTCACTTTGAAATATCTTTGAGAACTTCAAATTAAAATGAACATAAGAAAATCGGGGGTGGAGGGAAATTCACACTCTCTTCATTTCAAACCAAGAGCTCACAAAAGATACCAATTCAAACTCCCACCTGCTTGGCAATTTAAGAAAAAAGACCAACTTACTAATATGCTCTTTTAGTTAATTCTAACATCTTGATGATAAGGGAGCATCTGTTTATTTGTTTTCATTCAGTAATCTCCTATTTGCATCATTTTCTACACGATAAGCCCACCACTCAAAGCAAGTTTGATGTGTATTCTTAATAAAGCTAATTAGGCAGCAGGCAGTTTGGCAGGCTTTTCTGCATAGCAAATTAGCAGTTAGGTAATTTCTCCAGGGAAGAGGGGGAGGAGTCCTGGGTCTTTTAGAATGCCAAATAGTTCGTTATTGTCATCATGTCTTTTTTCTTTAACAAATTTAACTTATTTAAGTGCCACTGAGAGAGAACTAGGGTCCTTTTGAAAATGAATGCTGATTCCATGGTAGTGAACTCAGGATCATAAGTCCATGGCCAGAAACTAAACTATATTTCTGACCAACTACTTGGCAAATACATAGCATTACATGTAATGGAGAATTGCCCAAAGTGTGAAGAGCTCAGGGTAAGTCCTCACACCACAGAACACACAAAGGTCAGTTCAAGATCCGTACTGTCTTGATTGCTTAGTGGAAGCAACACACTGACTTAACTGGAGAAAAGACAAAATTTCCATGAGTATTGAACACTTACGGCAGTCACTAAGTCTTCCAGGCCTTGCAGAAACCATTTAACGTCACAGGGCTCTGTTACTAGTCCATTGTTTCCATTTCCCTTTCTTAAGATACTGAAATGCTGCAGTGAAATAATGGTACTCCAGTTGCCTCAAATAGCTTGATGAAAGGCTCTTATTAGTGTCTTCCATCAGGAACCAAAGAGTCTTAGAATGTCAGAGGTTTATAAAGACTATATCTTTGCAACATTCCATTTTATATCTATATCTATCTTCTTTTAATATTGTAATCGTTCTTTAATGCAATTAGCTGAGAAGGCTAGTCCAAAATCAGTTCAATCTGAAGAATTCACCAATTTAAGGAAAATGCAATTTTATTACTTTAGTAACATGTAATTATACCAACAAATAATAATCAAAATCTTAGGCAGAGATTTTCAGCTACAAATCAGCTTTTCATTTACTCTCTGTAAAGAGTCAGTAAAAATTGATTGAAAACAGTTGTCTTAAAGAAGCTATTCTTTCTTTTCTCCCATTCCAACTTAAAAGTTAGTTACCAAAAAAAAAAATGTTAATAGAAAATATAAAGCTAAATCTCATATGAATCCAAGAAGAATCACCACAAATTCTGAATTAGTAAAAACTTAGATTTTACTTTAATAAAAACCGGGTTTAATCATCTTTTTATCATTTACTGAACATTTAACATATATGCAAGCCCCTTTGGTAAATGTATTCAATACATTAGTGAATAAAATAATCTGTGACTGAGGAAGAGAGATAAACAATAAGAATGTTGGATAGTGCTAAGTGCAAACCAAATTTAAAAAAAATAATAAGGATAAGATAGAGGAATTGGAAGTGTTTGAAAGTACAAGTTGTAACTTGAGATGACCTGGCCAGGTTAAATCTCATACAGTAGGTAATATGTGATCAAGACTTAAAAGTAAGGAGAGAATCATGCTGGGTCAAGAGTTTTCTGGCAGAGGGAAGGCAAGTGTGAGGTCCCCAAAGTGTAAATATGCTGACAGGTTTGAACATCATCAAAGGATTAATGTGGCTACAGCAGATTCAGCAAAGGAGAACATAGGAAGAGAAAAGGACAAAGAGGTAATTTGTGGTGGGAGGGCACAATCATGAAGGATTCAGAAGAACTCTGGTTTTCACTCAGTGAAACAGGGAGCCAATGGGGGGGTTTGAGCAAAGGAGGGTCATATTCAATACATTTTTGAAAGTATCTTCTGGCTGCTATGTTGAGAATAGATTACAGGAAGCAGGGATTGAAACAGGGGGACCGGTTAGGGGCTATTCTGCCAATCAAGGTAAGAGGTGCTGGTAGCTTGAAGCAGAAAAGATGTAAAAGGTACAGGCTTCAATGACACTCACCTTCAATCTCTTTGCCTCAAGTACTTTGTTCTCCCTATATAACGGGATTTATTGTGCTATATTGCCATATATCTTTTTATAATATTTCTTCAACAGACTGTGAACACCTCAAAAACAGGGACCATATCTTACTCATTTTGTACTCTCAGAGCTTGGCACTCTGCCAAGCATATGAAAGTACTCTATACACATTTGTTGAATAAACAACCTAAAATTAATCAAAATAGACAATACTGGATTTTTCATTTCAGAATAATTTTTTAAACGTGATTGAGAGGTAAAAAAAAGATGAGAGGTTTCAATGTTAATAAGCCAGCCAGAATTACTAAGCTGTGAGATAGCAAAAAATTATGTATTTTGTGCCTTATCCCACTGTGGAATAATTCACATTTAATGGTGATCTGTGGTTCTTTAACAGTATCACATATTTTCTACAAAAGTATAAAAAATTTACATTCTTTAAATTTGGCTATTGAAGAAAAAATGCCAAACCCTTCAAAATCCTAATCGGTAAGCAATATGACAATGTTTTCAGAAGTAATTACTCAAGGAAAGAAACAGTTCTTAAAAAAAAACCCCACAGATTAAATAAATGGAGTTACATCATAGAATGACAAATAATATATAAAAGTATAGAATTATATTAGTGCTCAGAGTGCCTCTAAGCCTAGGAGAAGCTATATTAACATAGAATCATTGGGTCTGCTTTGAAAAATGTTTCATGGGATATAAAGAGTATAAAAAAGCCAAAACCTTCCATCAAAAATTACTAAAAGGATGAACTGGAAAATGATGGGTTTTAATCCTTATTTATATCCTTAACAGTAATATAGAAAAGAATATTGATTTCCCTTTTAGAATAATTCATTTTTTTCTGATCATAAAACTAAATTACATAATCTTTTGCCAGCAAAACATTTTCTCTATTAACATTTCGGTATATTTCTAATCTTTTTTTCAGTGTAAAAATTTATATTTTCTTATTTTACAAAATTAAAATCACACTGTAAATAATCCCATAGCATGCAGTTTTTTTACTTCTCATTATACCTGACATTTTCTCATATCATTAAACATTTTTGAAGATAGGTTTTGTGCTACCAATTTACGATTTGGTAACTAGGCATTTATGTCACCAATTTACTATTTTTTCAGTTGATCAAATATATACTGAGTACCTACTATGTACCAGATAATATGTTAAGCAGTAGAGACAGACTCGTGGAGTTCTTACTCTTGCGGAGCTTACATTCAACAAACAGTGCAGTAAAGTGTGATGATGCTACAGGATGCTATGGAAACACGGTGAATCACCTCACTTAGTCTAGGGAAATCAGGCTGCAGTTAAGCTGAGACATGCAGGATAGGCAGGATAGTAAATAGTATGTGTTGAGGGATTTCTGGATTGTTTTCCAAGCCTAGGAAAACGTGTGTATAAAGTTCTGTAGTCAAGAAAAAACATAACTTGTTCAAGATATTGAAAGAAGTTTGTTGTGGCAAGAGGAAAGAAGAGAAGGGTTAGGAAGGGGTGTGGAGCTTGAGGACCCATGATATTTCCAAATGACAGTTTCCATTAGACAGCTTAATATGTAGGTCTGGTGTTCAATAGAGGTAAATGCACTAGAGATGAGGTTTTAGGAGTCTTTAGTATACATATGGCGATTACTCACCACTCTAAAATTATGTGACTATTTTAGGAATGCAAAAATCTACTATGCATGTGGTTTGTTTTATACATATATATATAAAATGTTTTAATTAGTAAATCCAAAGGTATAATTGGAGCAATAAATATTTGATATCTGAATATTGTAATAATTATTACTGGGGTTGCTGTTGCTTTAACTAAAACCGGTGAACACTAAAGAGCCTAATTTTTTTCAGATCATCAAAATGGAAGAAAAATTAAGAATACTAAAAATTTAAGAAAATACTGAAAATCATTTTCTTTCCAGAAGAATCTTATATCTAGATTTTACCTGCAGATAATAAACACAAATAAATAAAGTTTATAACACATTAAAGAATGGTAAGTGTTACAGAAAAAAAAGTAAAGACGGAGAGTGGAAATATGGGGTGCAGGTGGGGTAGCAATTTTGAATAGGGTGGTCAGGAAAGGCCTCATGGAGAAGACTTTTAAGTAAAGAATTCATGTAGGGGAGGGAGTAAGCCATGTAGATATCAGGTTTCCAGACAGAAGAAAAAGCAAGGAAATCAGAGACAAGAGTAGAGTGAGCTCAGCAAGGGGGATTACATAGGCGATAAAGTCAGAGAGGTAAAGTGCTGGTGGGGTCTAAGGAATACTGTGTGGCCTCAGAGTCCATTCTAAGAACTTGGGTTTTACTCTGAGTGAAATGAAAAAGCGATCACAAGGCTTTGAACCAAGGAGTAATACAACTGACTAACAACCTGCTGTGTGGGGAACAGGCATAGGGAACAAGGGTGGAAACAAGATCAGTAATAACCAAGTCAAAAAATGATACCATCTGGTCCATGACGGAAGTGATGAAGTTTATCATTTACTCTACGAACAGAAATGCATAAAATAAAAATACTCAATTTGCTAATATTATTACAGTTAATTATTGCTATTTGTGGTTACTTATGTTCTATTAAGTCTACACAAACACTAAGGAGACCTGTATTAGCAAGTACTCAAGCATTGATTCTAGGGGAAATACAGGGTTAGGTTCCTATATGCTTCTGGTCACAACATTTGCATCAGCTGTTTATTATGTGTGTTTCTGCATCTTTATTTAATATATATTGTTGATTCATTCACAATGAAGTCATGATCAAGAGCACTATAACTCATGCCTGAACACAGCTTATCTAACATGTATTTTATCCAGAAAGCAAATCACAGCCTTCTTATGATTAGGAACCCACACAACACCTCAAGCACTATGCTTGGGGGTCAATTTAAATAGCAAAGTCAAGGGGTGCCTGGGTGGCTCAGTTGTTAAGCGTCTGCCTTCTGCTCGGGTCATGATCCCAGGGTCCTGGGATTGAGCCCCACATCGGGCTCCCTGCTCGGCGGGGAGCCTGCTTCTCCCTCTCCCACTCCCTCTGCTTGTGTTCCCTCTCTTGCAGTCTCTCTCTCTCTGTCAAATAAATAAATAAAATCTTTAAAAAAAATAAATAAATAAATAGCAAAGTCAACAAAAAGCAAAAAAAGAAAAAAATTCAAGAAACATGACACAAAATTAAGACTGAAAAGAACACACTTGTTTACAATATGAGCACTGAAATAGGAAGGCAGAACATTACCTAGTTTAACCTCAGCTGAAAATGTGTGCAGTGGGCAACCCAAATTTATTGCTGCTCTGAGAGTACCCACAAATGACCACAACTGTGAGTATTGACTTTGGAGTATAAATAAATTTTAATGCATAGGTGAAGTAGCAAATATGAAATCTTCAAATAATGAAAATCAATTGTATTTTTTAAAAATATACTTCTCAGTTCATACCATGTTTTAGAAAGATCTTAGAAAGTAAAGGCATGAGATCACAGTATGATTCTGTTGTTTTAAACAGATTTTTATTTATATATTCATATGTAATATTTATTATCTACTTATAATTTTTATAAATATAAAATACAACTTTACCATCCTACACACTTGCTATGATCAGGTTTTTTTTTTTTTTTCCTCTTTTCTTTTTCCTCCTGGGATCTTTATATCTCCATGAAGGTATTAAAAATAAAATGAAAAACTTATCAATTGTATGTATAGTTCTAAAAATTCAGTCTTTCTCTTCTGTAAATATTTCACTTTGTTTAGTGTTTCTGCTAACACTCTTGGGAAAGTTGCAGTATTATTAGAAAAAGGATAGGCAGGACTTTGGATGTGTCATAATGCACTTGTAGTCGGTAGCTGTATACCCATTAAATTGGAATTTCAATTGCCTTCAAGTGAAAAAAATTCTGTAAAAGCTCCTTCTCAAAACTTCCTATCAAGTAAGTGAACAGTTTTCATTTTGAAGATGAGAAGTGTCTTTCTTAGAAAAAGGAAAGGTATAATTCTTTCATTCCTCTAGTCTTTATTAAACTAAATCCTGCCCATTTCTCTTCCAGAACTGCCTCTTCCACAAATTGTTCTGACAGTAGTATGGCATGTGGATGTCTTCCACTATTCTGTCCCTATTTCCCTATATATAGTGCTGTTCAATGCTTATTTACTAATTATTTCATTTAGGTTAATCTTATATTCTCAAATATCTGTACACCCCTCAACAGGAGACATCATACCTCTCTCATACTCTCCATGAGGGTTTCTTAACCTTGGCACGACTGACGTTTTGGCTAGATAATTCTTTGCTGTGGGGGCTGTCCTGTGCATTGCACAGATTAGCAGAATCTCTGGCCTCTACCTATTAGGTGCCAGTAGCAAATTTCCCTGCCTTATACCCACCCCCCAAGTTGTGGCCACCAAAAATATCTCTAAATGTTGCCCAATGTCCCTTGGGGGATAAAATCACGCCTAGTTCAGGACCACTGCTCTATATAATATCCTATAGTCTGGAGTAGAAGTTTTAGTCAATTTTAGATCATTCAGTCAAATTTATTCAATCAATAATTAACACACATATGAACTAGATCTGTGGAAGGCTGCTTGCCCTTTATTGTCCATGTTCATAAAGAAACAAAATATTCTAGTTGTTAAAAGAAAGCAATCACTATAAAATTGACACAAATTAATAACTTCCTAAGTAATAATTTTTAATGTTTTTATAACAGAAGAATTTCTAAACTATTCTATCTGCATAATTATAAAGCAAAACAAATGGTACTATCAGCCTATTTTTATTATGGTTCTTCTTCCTATGTGTGGTATTATATAAATATCTTTGTTTTTGATCCCTGACTCTCAAAGCATGGTCTAGGGACCATCAGCTGAGAGTCTGTCACAAATTCAGAACCTCAGTTTCCACTCCAGACCACCAAATCAGGATCTTCACTTTAACAAGATCTCCAGTAATTTGTATACACAGTAGAGATTGAGAAAGAGTATGTTAGATGAATCTTTTTTCCTGCTACCCACTCTAAATTAGTAAAATACAATTTTTTTCTTTTTTTTAAAAGATTTTATTTATTTGAGATAGACAGTGAGAGACCATAAGCAGAGGGCAGAGGGAGAAGGAGAAGCAGGCAGGGAGCCTGACGGAGGGCTGGATCCCAGGACCCAGGGGACCAGACCTGAGTCAAAGGCAGACGCTTAACCGACTGAGCCACCCAGGCGCCCCAATACAATTTTTTTCTATCCATATAGAAAGTTTTCAATGTTTATGTTAATAATGTTTTTATTTTTAATTTCTTATCTATTTGAAAATAACAGAAAATTAGATATAGCCAGTAGAATAACAACGTTTTTTTATAAGCACTTTGAGCATCAGCTGAGTCATGTAATATGTTTACATGCTTTTAATGACAAAATTGACGACTTCACCTGGTATATAATCAGAATTTCAATTAAAGTAGCTATACATAGATAAAAATATCTCAGAGAATTCTTGACCCCTATTCTTCAGCATTTACTTTCTTTTCAGTATAATCATGTACTACTCCCAGATATATCACTGTTGTACAATTTTTGATTTTAAAAAAATATACACTAGATATGTATATAATTTATATATCTATTATAATATATAATTTATATATCTAATATATATATCTAAAAATATATTTTTTCCAAAGTAGGTAAGCTAGTGGTTTCTATGGCTAAATCATTTTTATATTATGTTTAATCAGTTTTAGAGTCAATAAATAAATTTTCAAATATAAAATCATTTTAAATAACTTTTACTTGCATAATCTCTTCCCTTCCCTCCTGATATTTTTACTCTCAATTTAGCAACAGTGAGTACAGTAAACATGATGTTGAAGGTTAAATGAGAGGGAGAATAATCAGAGCATGTGTTTTTCCCGTTTTTTTGTTTTGTTTTGTTTTCAGCCAACACATTTAAAAACACAGTGACTTTCAATAGGACAGAAAAAAATAAGTGACAAAGTTAAAGTCTAAAGTTCCAATAATTTCTTTCTTACCACTGATATCAATAAAAATGGCTTTGCCCAAGGCTTCACATCAACTGAGGAAGAGATAAGACAGAGGTGATACGCAAATTTGAAGAGTGACCTTTTAGGATCCTTTGCAGCCCCATTTTTGGAATTAAGAATCCAGATGATAAAGGACCAAACAGCCAAACCACTATAGAGCCAGGAAACCTAAAAACCTTGTTTTCCTGTCCCCCCTGAACCTTCAATTAAGAAATCAAAACTCTGAGGAAGCAGATGGATTGTAATGAAAGGCAGCTCCCCGGAGACAGAAGTGTAATTGCTGAGCGTCTTACCTGTCCTTCTATCAACCAAAGGGAAAAAAATGGACTGTTCCTGCAGTTACCTAGCTCTCCATCTGCAAGGATAATACTCATTCCACAAAGTGCTGGAAAAGCTAAATTCTTAGCTTAAAGAAGGCAAGAAAAGAAGAGACACTTAACGATATAGAGAGAACATAGTCTTTATTTTCTGCCCAGAGAATACATGTATATACAAAGTAGAAATACACAGGGGAGGATCATGTGAATAAATACAAATGAGTTCAGCACTTGTCCTGATGTAAACATTTACATTTCTTTTGAGTGATGGATGCAGAAAACACCGCCTTCCACGCTAGACTGCCAGAGCTCTTCTCCTGCAGATTCACACAGGCTCAATAACCCATCATTACTTCATCTCACAATCTGATCTGACCTTTATAAGCTTTGCTTCTTTTATCAACTCTTATTCTCCAGTGTCTGCCCGCCTTTATTTTATAGTTCTATATTCCACCCAACTGAATTCTTCTGCACATTTTATTAATCCTTTTTCCCACTATCTACACAGCTGTGAATCTATGCGTGTTTTTAAAGAATATTTCATTAACTGAACGTTGGCTGACTTATTAATTATAGCACATACTAAGAGAATATGTGTGCTTCTTAGAGATTTTGTGTATGACTCTGAAGTCTTTTGGTAATATGTTTCTAAAAAATAAAAGAGATTTTATTTTTCTTAAAAGAGATTTTTTAAAAAATATTTTAGAAGAAAAAAGAAAGATATTAAACCAAGAGAGAACATGAAAGAGATAAAGCCATTAACTTGGCATGATGTAGGTGTGCTGCCCAGAATAGCCCTGGCTATAGAAAATGTCTTTAGTATTTTTTTTTCTTTGAATCCTATTTTTGGTGACTCGAGCTCTCACTTAGTGATAGTAATAAGTGAAAACTATCCAGAGAGGCTTTAGTTTTCTGCCCTCACATTTGGAATCCCCCAGTAATTTCTTTAACTTTTCTAAATTAAATGTTTATCTTTCATACACTAGTACTTATATTTCATTTTTTTCTACTTAATCTTTTAACATAGATGTCTTGTAAAGACATAATGAGTTCTGTCAAATCCTTGAACATTTCCTTTGGCTCCAAGTTATTAGGTTCCTAAGCGACATGGGCTATAAAATGCTTGTACTTTTCATATATTCTGAGACTGTGGGGAATTTTGAAATTCCAGTGGGGGTGAGGAAGGGGCATTGATCCCCACTTCTGTCTCTAGAATTACAGTGGCTCTACAGGCCTCAGTTTTCTAATCTGTAAATCGAGAGGGCTGAACTAGGTGATCTTTAGGTTCATTCCAGTTTTATTAGTCTTTGATTCTAATGGCCATGTCTTTTAGATGCCATTTAAATTGAGTAAACTAAAATGTAATAATAAAAAGACTTTTAATTCATAGAACAGATATTTGTTCAACATATCTATTTTGTGAGAGCTTCATTAAATAGCCCATTAGCACCCCTTTTATGAAAGCACTTGTACTACATTTAAGGTTGCCAAATTTAGCAAATAAAAATACAGAACACTCAGTTGAGTCTGAATTTCAGATAAACAACAAATAACTTTTTAGTAAAAGTATGTCCCATGCAATGTCTTAACTCAAGTTTAACTAAGAGTCCTATATTTTATCAGGCACCCTAACTACATTTTCAACCTAAAGTTTATTATAATTGCTCAAAAATAGATATTTTTTTACTCCTATAAAATAGTCTTTTGCCATTTTTGCCAGTGAATTGGCATAATTATTTTGTAGACATTATTTAAGAACATGTAAATTCTTCTTGCTTTGTGTTCCTGAAAGATGCAGTTAAGAATGAGTACAACACCATACTAAACTTCTGTAATTTAAAATATTGCTTCAATATACTCCCGCTTATTCAAGATAGTGAGGGAGTAGTTGTTCTGGTTAATTTGCTATTCTTCAGTATCCACCTGTGTCTCACACGCATTTTTCCATTTGTCAGAAAATTACAAATTATACACTTAACATTAAAAACTACTTCATGACACCAAAAACATAATACATAAAAGAAATATTTGCAAATTGTACCTTAGTAAGGGTTTAGTATCCAGAATATATAAAGAACTGTAATTCAACAACAAAAGATAAATAACCCATTTAACAAATGAACACTGGACTTGACATTTCTCCAAAGATATACAAATGGCCAACAAGCACATGAATCGGTTTAATTTCATCGGTCATTAAGGAAATGCAAATCAAAACCACAATGAAATATAACTTCACCCCACTAGGATGACTATATAAAATTTTAAAACTCAGACAATAACAAGTGTTGATGAGGACGTGGAGAAATAGGAACTCTTGGGTATTACCGGTGAGGATATAAAATAGTGCAGCCACTGTGGAAAACAGTTCGGTAGTCCCTGAAATGTTAAACCTAGAATTACCATGTGACACAGCAATTCCATTCTTAAGGATATACCCAAGACAAATGACAATGTATGTCCACACAGAAACTGGTACATAAATGTTTTGGCAGCATTATTCATAAAAGCCAAAAGGTAGAAACAATTCAAATGTCTACCCAGAGATTAATGGGTAAATAATGTCACATATACATGTAATGGAATAGTATTCCAGTATAAAAAGGAATGAAGAACTGATACATGCTACAACTTGGATGAACCTCAAAAACATTATGCTAAGTGACAGAAACCAGGCACAAAAGGGCACATATTGTATGATGCATTTTATACCAAATATCCAGAAGAGGCAAATTCATAGAGACAGAAAGTAGAATTAGTGGTTGCCAGGGGATGAGGGAGTGGGTGGAATAGGAAATGATCACTTAAAGAATATGAGATATTCTTCAGGGGTGTATTAGAGCTCTCCAGGGAAACAGAAGGAATAATGTATGTGTGTGTGTATATGTATATATACACACAGAAAGATATTTAAGAAACTAGTTCATGTGATTATAGAGGCTGGCAAGTACAAAATCTGCAAGGTGGGTCAGCAGGCTGAAAACTTTTATGAATAATGCTGCCAAAACATTTATGTACCAGTTTCTGTGTGGACATACATTGTCATTTGTCTTGGGTATATCCTTAAGAATGGAATTGCTGTGTCACATGGTAATTCTAGGTTTAACATTTCAGGGACTACCAAACTGTTTTCCACAGTGGCTGCACTATTTTATATCCTCACCGGTAATACCCAAGAGTTCCTATTTCTCCACGTCCTCATCAACACTTGTTATTGTCTGAGTTTTAAAATTTTATATAGTCATCCTAGTGGGGTGAAGTTATATTTCATTGTGGTTTTGATTTGCATTTCCTTAATGACCAATGAAATTAAACCGATTCATGTGCTTGTTGGCCATTTGTATATCTTTGGAGAAATGTCAAGTCCAGTGTTCATTTGTTAAATGGGTTATTTATCTTTTTGTTGTTGAATTACAGTTCTTTATATATTCTGGATACTAAACCCTTACTAAGATACAATTTGCAAATATTTTCTGTGTTTTGTAGGTTATCTTTAAATTTTCTTCTTGGGGAACCTGGGTGGCTCAGTCAGTTAAGCATCTGACTCTTGATTTCAGCTCAGGTCATGATCTCAGGGTCATGAGATAAAGCTCTGCACTGGGCTCTGTGCAGCTATTCAGGGCGTGGAGCCTATTTGGGATTTTTCTCTCTTCCTCTCCCTCTGCCCCTCCTCCCCCTCACACTCTCTCTCTCAAATTAAGTAAATAAAATAAAATAAAATAAATTTTCTTGATAGTATTTTTAAGGAACAAAAGTTTTTATAATTTATGAAGTTCAATTTATATATTTTTCTTTTGTTATCCAGTTTTGATATCAAAACATCCATTACCAAATCTGAGGTCATGAGGATTTATTCCTATGCTTTATTATAATAGTTTTATAGTTTTAGCTCTTATAGTTAGGTTATCGATCACTTATATATGGAGTGAAGTAGGAACCCACCCTCATTCTTTTTCATGTGGTTATTCAGTAGTCTATCCAGCACCATTTGTTGAAGAAACTATTCTTGCCCCACTGAATGGTGTTGTCACCTTTGTTGAAAATCAACTGACCCTCTGTTTGGGTTTATTTCTGGACTTTCAATTCTACTCCTTGATCCACATGTCTACCTTATGCCAGTACCATACTGTTTTGATTACCATAGCTTTTTAGTAAGTTTTGAAATTAGGAAGTATGAATTCTCTAACTTTTTTATTTTTCAATATTGTTTTGGCTATTTTGGACCCCCAGAAATTTAATATAGATTTGAGGATCTGCTTTTCCATTTTTACTAAGAAGATCACTGGAATTTTGGTAAAGATTGCACTGAATCTGTGTATCATTTGGGAAGGTATTGCTATATTAAAAATATTGTCTTCCAATCCATGAACATGAGATGTCTTTCAATTTAATTGGGTCTTCTTTAACTTCTTTCAGCAATGTTTTGTAGTCTTCAACTTACAAGACTTTCATCTCCTTGGTTTAAATTTATCCTTAGGTATTTTATTCTTTTGAATGCTATTATATATGGAATTATTTTCCTAATTTTCTTTAGTTTTTTTTTCCTGGTGTATAAAACACAAATGTGTTTTGTATATTTATCTTGCCCCTTCCACTTTGCTGAATCTGTTTATTAGTGCTAATAATTTTTTTGTTTGATTCTTTGGGATGTCCTATATATAGAATCATGCTCCCTATGAATAGAGATAATTTTACTTCTTTTTCAATTTAGATACCTTTCATTTCTTTTTCTTGCCCAACTGCTCTGGCTAGGGCTTCTAGTATGATGTTGAATAGCAGTAGCAAAAATGACCATCCTTATTCCTGATCCATGAGAGAAAGCTTTCATTCTTTCACCACTGAATATGATATAAACACTGAGTTTTCCATAAGTGCTTTTATCTTGTTGAGGGAATTCTTTCTATTCCAACTTTTTAATGAGTTTTTATCATGAAAGGGTGTTAGATTTGTTGAATGCTTTCTTCTGTGTCTATTGACATTCTTTTTTTAATTTAAGCTAGTTTAAGTGAGATTTTCTTTTACTAACAATTGTAAGCATCTTCTATAATTTTGCTTTCACCTTTGTTTTTGTTCTCTTCTCACAGAAATTGATTCAGCAAGTGGCAAGTTTTATTTTAATGAATAATAATTTACCATTGGTTTGGCAAGGAAGTCCTGAGAAATAGCTCTTTTAGATCACTCTGATTTTACTGGCTTTAATGTCACTATTATATGGATCTTGACTTTTATCAAGCTATGAAAGGTTGTGGCCTTAAACAATGAGAAATAAAAATGAAATGAAACAATAAAAAAACCCTTATTTGCAGTTTTATCCTAATATGCAGGAACAATACTGATGTGAACAGAGGTGAGAAAATGCATCACATCTTCTTGGCATCACATAATCCTTTTGTCCCCAGAAAAATATTTTCAAGAAACAATACTTTTTTTGGGTGAATTCTCCCTTAAAGTCCCTACTGGTTTCTAGCAAATCTTGTCCGAAGTCTGAGGCCATCTGTTCCATAACAATTAATTTTTCTGGGCAAAGATCTATTGAATGGGAAGGTGAAATGTTTAAAATAGTAATCTAGGAAGACTGTAACCAGAGCGGCTTTAGCTTTCCTTTTGCTCTCCCATTTGGAAGTCCTAAGACTTTCTTTCACTCCTTGGCATTTTGAGAAAAGATTTAGAAGCTGTAGAACGCAAGTGTGCAAATTCAGAACAAGATCAATAATGGGACCAGTTCTGTACAGTCAGTGCTTTCAGGATCTCCAACAGTTCCCTGTGCTTTCTCATGTACTCCTTGATCTTCAAATGTTTTTATAGACAAAGGGAAATAATCTGATTGAATGTTAATGTGACAGGTAAGTATCAGATCAGCTAAGCTGTCATTCTCTTGAGTTTTCTTTCAATTTCTTCTTAGTTTCTTATTATTGAAAAACCATTTATTTCATCTTCAATGTTATTTATTCTTTAAATGAGAAAAGAGCATGACATTAAGAACTAAATGAGTAAGATTACCCCAAGTGTCATTAAAAAAGACAGGAAATTTGGAAATGATCACTTGACTAAAGAGCCAGAGTGAAGAGGAATGAAATGTAAAACAGAGAAGGGGAAAACTACTGCACACATACTCATGTGGTTGAATTGGGCAAATGCTCAGAGATATTTTGGAGAGAAAGTGAAGACACCTCTTTCCCACCTCCACTCTATAAAATATCTTTACAATTATATGCCCACCATTTTGGTAATTCTGACTAATAGATTTATAAGATTCTTGTAAGCAGAACTGTGATGATTCAAAGAGATGTCATTTAGTCTGTTTATAACAAAGTCCATTACCATCACTACCAGAGCTTTGGGAATAAGATAAGAATATTAAAGTGCTTTCTTCCAGTTGCCAACAGCAAACCCCCGAGGCTCATGCTTCCACAGGGAGATAAGGGCGATTACACTATTGTTCACCACCCTCCGAAAAAAAGCCCAAGTAATTTCCGACAACAGACTTAAAGCCCATTTTCCTTCCTTAGCCATTCAAGATGATAAATTCAAAAGATTTTCAGAAAAGAATGTACAAGAAGCCCTAATTGTTAAAATTGGATTTTTAGCAAAGCTTTTACATTTTTTCCAAGTGCTCAATAAGATTAAATATTCATCAGCTGAAACCAAGAAATGCGTGGAAACCCAGGGTCCTGTGTACTGACTGGGGCTCCCAGGACATTTACACTGTTAACAAGCTACTTGTTGTATGAACATTTGTATGAAGTGTCTGATACTCAATAGCCATTAATGAGATCTCTAGCAGCATGCTTGAAGGCTGGGTACCTGATGCCATATTTTGGATTAAGTAAGAACATGAAGAGAAAGAGATTAGTTCCATTGACTCCTTGTGCTATACAACCTATGCTACCTCTCATTTCTAGCAGAATCAGGGAAAGCAACAAAGCTCAGAATTGAGACCACTAGAACAAGCATCAGCTAAAAATCATTAATAAAGTAGATGCAACATACAGCAGGATCCACAAGACTGGCCTTAACAATGAATGGAGTAAACCAACAACATACATAAAAAGTAACAGGATACACTGCTATCCTTTTTATTTTATTGTTATCATCCATAAAAACCTCACTATATAATACCCATTTTTCCATAATCACTTATCCTCAATTTTAAAATATTTGTATGTGTAAATACAAAATAGGTGGGTTTTTTTTACCTAACAGATTTATTTTATTTTTGTTTAAAGTTTTCATTTAAATTCTAGTTAGTTAACATATAGTGTAATATTAGTTTCAGGAGTAGAATTCGGGGTGCCTGGGTGGCTCAGTCGTTAAGCGTCTGCCTTCGGCTCGGGTCATGATCCCAGGGTCCTGGGATCGAGCCCCACATCGGGCTCCCTGCTTGGCAGGAAGCCTGCTTCTCCCTCTCCCACTCCCCCTGCTTGTATTCCCTCTCTCACCATGTCTCTCTCTGTCAAATAAATAAAATCTTTAAAAAAAAAAAGAGTAGAATTCAATGATTCATCACTTATATACAACGCCCGGTTCTCATCACAACAAGTACCCCCCTAAATCCCCATCACATATTTAGCCCATCTCCTGCCCACCCTACTTCCAGCAATACTCAGTTTGTTCTCAATAGCTAAGAGTCTATTTTATGGTTTGCTCTCTTTTTTTTTCTTTCCCCCTATGTTCATCTGTTTTGTTTCTTAAATTTCATATATGAGTGAAATCATATTGTATTTCTTTCTCTGACTTATTTCTCTCAGCATAATACTGTCTAGCTCCAACTACATTGTTGCAAATGGCAAGATTTCATTCTTTTTTATGGCTGAGTAATAGTCCATTGTGTGTGTGTGTGTGTGTGTGTGTGTGTAAATATATATATATGTAAATACATATATGTAAATATATATATATGTGTGTGTGTGTGTGTATATATATATATATATATATATATATATATATATATATATACCACATCTTCTTTATCCATTCATCAGTTGTGGATGTTTGGGCTTTTTCCTAATTTGGCTGTTGTTGATAATGCTGCTATAAAAATCAGAGTGCTGTTCTAAAGAAAAGATACATGGCAGCCATACTCTGTTTCAAAGGGGAAAAAACACTACTGATATTACAAAAATCTAATAGAAACAGAAAGAATAAAAAAATCTACACATGGGGGTGCCTGGGTGGCTCAGTCATTAAGCGTCTGCCTTCAGCTCAGGTCATGGTCCCAGGGTCCTGGGATCAAGCCCCACCTCGGGCTTCCTGCTCAGCGGGCAACCTGCTTCTCCCTCTCCCTCTCCCCCTGCTTGTGTTCCCTCTCTTGCTGTGTCTCTCTCTGTCAAATAAATAAATTAAATCTTTAAAAAAAAAATCTACACATGGATGAAGGCAATAGTAAGCAGTAAAGGAGAATAAGACAAAGTTACATCAAATCAGGTACTTAAAACATCAAACCTCATTAGCTGGGGAAACCCCATGGAGACAGCCAGGCTGGAGTCCCAACTGAGTTGCCTGGGCTGAGCATCCTCCCCTCAAGTGAGACTTCCAAATGACCATTCCCATAAGGGCCCTATTTATAGGGCAAATGACAGGGTCTGAAGTTAAACATTTGCTCACCTATACACAGTTTGGAGCAAGCTGCATTTCTATGTTATCATGTCTTTATATATTCAAGGAGCCTCCCCTCCCAGATTCCATTTCAGGGGGCCGGCCCAGCCTGGAGATGGAGATGTAGGCAAAATTTATAGCCATTGGCATCCAGACCAGAAGGGCCAATTCTGACCTGGAGGTCAGCTAATGTCAACTAACTAGACTCCCGAGGTCACTTGTGCAGCACAAGTCTCAAAAACAACACTCCTTAACCTGCCTGTGTATGTGCTGGTTGGAGTGGTCAGTTCTGCAGGACAAATCACAGAAACCATCCATATAGTAAAGGTACATGTGCCCCTTCAAATCAGTACTTTTGTATCCTTTGGGTAAATACCTAGTAGTGCAATTGCGGAGTCATAAGGTAGTTCTATTTTTAACTTTTCGAGGAACCTCCATACGATTCTCCAGAGTGGCCAAAATAGTTCCATCTAACAAATGGCTTATGTTCTAAAAGCCAATTAATAAACAATATTATAAATCAAGGCCGACATTCCAAGCCAGGTTACAAATAAAGTCACACTTCCTAGAAATTTAATAGTAGTTTTCCAAAATAATTGCCACATTTTCCCCTAGCATTGAATATTAATGAACTCTTTAATTAACAGTGGAGCTTTATATCACAATTACTTAATGGTTTTTTTCTTTTTTTTTAATTAACATACAATGTATTATTTGTTTCAGGGGTACAGGTCTGTGATTCATCAGTCTTACACAATTCACAGCACTCACCATAGCACATATCCTCCCCAATATCCATCATCCAACCACCCCATCCCTCCCAACCCCCTCCACTCCAGCAACCCTAAGTTTGTTTCATGAGATTAGGAGTCTCTTATGGTTGGTCTCCCTCTCTGGTTTCATCTTGTTTCATTTTTCCCTCCCTTCCCCTATGATCCTCTGTCTTGTTTCTCAAAATCCACATATCAGTGAGATCATATGATAATTGTCTTTCTCTGATTGACTTATTTCACTTAGCATAATACCCTCTAGTTCCATCCATGTCATTGCAAATGCCAAGATTTCATTTTTTTTGATGGCTGCATAATATCCATCCCATTGTATGTATATGTGTGTGTGTGTGTGTGTGTGTGTGTGTGTGTGTATACACCACATCTTCTTTATCCATTCATCTGTTGATGGACATCTGGTGGACATCTGGGCTCTTTCCATAGTTTGGCTATTGTGGACATTGCTGCTATAAACATTGGGGTGCACATGCCCCTTTGGGATTTTTTATCTTTTTTAAAGGAGTCATTCAAAAATAAAAAGTATTCTTAAAATATCTGCTATGATTTACTCTCTTTATGACTTTGAGCTATTATTATGAGCATTCTCTTTGTAATATACTGATAATTTTTCAGATGGCATGGGGCATGGGATTGCATAGGCACTGGTTACTCTTCTTACTCAATTACTGTATGTATCTTTTCAAATTAGAGTAAGACAAAGGTAGCTACAAAACCTCCACAGCAGAATCACATGAGGCCTTTTAAACAAAATTACTTAGTAAATTAAAGCAAGAGCTCCTCTTCAAAGTGATAGTTTTACCCTCTAAAATGCATTTCTCTTGGGGCGCCTGGGTGGCTCAGTCAGTTAAACATCTGCCTTTGGCTCAGGTCATGATCCCAGGGTCCTGGGATCAAGTCCCCACATCAAGCTCCCTGCTCAGTGGGAAGTCTGCTTCTTCCTCTGCCTCTGCCCTGACCTCCTCCCCTGTTTGTGCATGTTTGCACTCTCTCAAATAAATAAATAAATCTTTAAAAATAAATAAATAAAATGCATTTCTCTTCTGTTGTTTTCAGTGACCTTTGCCTTCACAGTATTCTCCCAAAATATAACTGGATTCTAAATGGTTAGAAAAATTAACTGAGACTCAGAAATTGACGAAAGAGAGATTACTAAGTGTTCTTAGTAAATACAATACTAACCTTGACTTTCTACTGACAGAGCCAAAACTGTAGAGGAAGAGGTTAACTTGTAGACTTTTGTCCAGTGGAGATGAAGATATATAGCATAATGTCCCCCACCAAAGATGGCCACATCCTAATCCCTGGAAACCGTGGCTATATAATGTTACATAGTAAAAGAGACTTTGAAGATGAAGCCTCTTGAAATGGGAAGATTAGCCTGGATTATTCAGATGGGCCTAATGCTCAGGATCCATGATACCATTACCTGATCTTCTGGAAGTTTCCTATAATGTTGGATTGAACAAACCAAGCCTATAAAATGCTGATGTGTATATTTAATATTTTAATATATACTTGGAATCCCTGTAGAGTGTATTTCAGATGCTTCAAATTTTAATTATTTAATGAACATTTTATATTTATGCTTTACATTTATATTCAGTACTTCAGAGAGCTTGGGAACAGGACTGTGCTTGGCAGAGTTGAAGACAGAGAAGTAGTGGTTATACAGTTTTCTTGCCAATGAGTAGATGCCTTATGATTCACTTGACATTAGCATAGTACATTCATATTCATAAAAGAAATCCAGTTGTAGGTGACTTTCTGTTTGACCTCATCTTTTTTCCTGTAGTCTCCTAGGTCAAGAGTATATTTACAAGGGCCTCAGTTATTTCAGTTATAAAATAAGAAAACTGAAATAATCCCCAAGGTTATTTTTAGCTCTAAATTTCCATATATCATTTTTATTTGGTCCTAGCAACAAGAGAGTAATCAGAGAGTTCAAAGTTGTCATTCACCAACAAATTCATTTAACAAACATTTATAATTTAGTGCCTGTTACTATGTGCCAGGCAATGTTCTAGGCACAGAGGATATGGCAATAAACAGCAAGTTCTGTCATAGGGTTTAAATGTTAAGTGGGGTAGAAAGACAATGAACAAAACACAAATTAATATCACTTTAATGGAAAGTTGCATAACTGCTACTGAAAATATTTAGCAGCATAAAGAGAAAGTGAGAATATACTCCAATATATATCAAGCATCCCTTTTTTAGAATCAATTATTCTTAATCTGTATTGTTTCTATAGTCTTTCAAACTTTTCATTTGTTATAGCCTGAGATTTTTATTTATTCTTTACATTATACCAGTTCCTTGGTTTCTTAAATGGAACTGCCATTTGGATTATTGTGAAATGTAACTAGTGCAACACCTTCAGAGAAACTTGAGTATGATAAGTCAAAGCTAAGAAGCTTCAAAATAAAAAAATTCTACCATTTGTTAGTGCTCTTGGCAAAATAGATGAAGAGTCAAAGGTTAGTCGCAAGGTAAAGAAAAAAAAAGGGCACGAATTTAGCAACACAAACATTATTTGTATGTTAGCATTTCCTATTGTTCTTTGTCCTTTGGGGCAGAATACTGTTAGCCTACAATGGTCTTCCTTCTCTGAGAATTGTCCCTAGAAAACAGGGATAGACTTTCAATATCTCTGACTTTTATTACATTACCCCACATCCTTACTTTAGCTGAATGGTCCAGCAGCGGACACCTGATGTGAGCTGGGCCAATCAGATTCTCGTTTTTTCTTTCTCAGGACTATGTGTGGTATTTATAATAAAGGGACCTAGAAGCAAAATATTGTTAAAGCTAAGTCATTTTAAATGACAATTGGTTAGATAGGTCTTTGGGATATTGTACTCCTTGTTTCTTCATTATTTGTCTCTTTTTTGGTTCCATGAGATAGCTTAATGTTATTTTTAAAACTTCACTTTCTAATTTAAGTTAATGAATCCTTTCATTGCTTGCTTCTGCAATAATTGCATCAGATTGACTTTTACAATTAGAGTGCCATTGCAAATTTAGGTCTCATGTATTTGAGATCCCTGAATGACTTAGATAAGCAGAACACATTCTTGTGATCAATATTATTATTGTTCCATTACGCACAAGCCTGATAAGCTTCTGTTAGACAAAAGCTGAAGGGGTGAGAAGTAAATGACATAGGTAGTGTAATACTCCATGTCCTCCACAATCAGAAAATATCTATTGTGAGTTCATACATGAAACAGTGTAAAAAACCTCTGAGGCCCAAAATGGATTCAGGAAATAAAATGAAATAAAATAAAACAAAGGTTGCTTCAAAACATAAAGAACAAAAAACGACAGATGTTGGCGAGGTGCAGAGAAAGGGGAACCCTCCTACACTGTTGGTGCAAATGCAAGCTGGTGCAGCCACTCTGGAAAATAGTATGGAGGTTCCTCAAAAAGCTGAAAATAGAGCTACCCTACGACCCAGTAATTGCACTACTGGGTATTTACCCCAAAGACACAAATGTAGTGATCCGAAGGGGTACACGCACCCCAATGTTTATAGCAGCAATGTCCAAAATAGCCAAACTATGGAAAGAGCCAAGATGTCCATCAACAGATGAACAGATAAAGAAGATGTGGTATGTATACACACACACACACACACACACACACACACACACACACACACACAATGGAATATTATGCAGCCATCAAAAAACCCCCAAAATCTTGCTATTTGCAATGATGTGGCTGGAACTAGAGGGTATTATGCTAAGCAAAATAAGTCAATCAGAGGAAGACACATATCATATGATCTCACTGATATGAGGAATTCTTAATCTCAGGAAACAAACTGAGGGTTGCTGGAGTGGTAGGGGGTGGGAGGGATGGGGTGGCTGAGTGATAGACATTGGGGAGGGTATGTGCTATGGTGAGCGCTGTGAATTGTGTAAGACTGTTGAATCACAGACCTGTACCTCTGAAACAAATAATACATTACATGTTAAAAAAAAAAAAAGATAGTAGGAAGGGAAAAATGAAGGGGGGGATATCAGAGGGGGAGATGAACCATGAGAGACTATGGATTCTGAGAAACAAACTGAAGGTTCTAGAGGGGAGCAGGTGGGGGGATGGGTTAGCCTGGTGATGGGTTTTAAAGAGGGCACATACTGAATGGAGCACTGGGTGTTATACACAAACAATGAATCATGGAACGCTACATTAAAAATAAATAAATAAATAGAAAAAAAAGCATAAAGAACTTCTAACCCTGTGCTGTCCAATATGGTCGCCATTAGCCACATGTGGCTATTGAGCACTTGAAGTGTGGCTAATTCAAATTAAAATACACTGATAGTATAAAATACATATTGGGTTTCAAAGACTTATTATGAAAAAAAATCCCAATAGTTTTATATTGATTTCATACTGAAATGATAATATTTTAGATATTTTGGGTTACATAAAGTATGTTATTAAAATTAATTTTACCTTTTTTTCATATATTTTTAAATCTGCTACTAGAGGATTAAAAATTTTGTGCTTTTAGAATGGGTTCAAACTTATGTTACAATCAACTCAATATAGACTGTTACAAGCATAAGATATTAATAGAAACCTAATGATAACCATAAATTAAAAACTGGTAATAGATACGCAAAAAAATAAACAGAACGGAATCCAAGTATATCACTAGGAAAGTCAGCAAACCATGAGCAAAGAGAGCAAGAGCAGAAGAACTACAAAAACAACCATAAAACAAGGAACAAAAGGACAATTAGTACATACCTATCAAAAATTGCTTTGAATGTAAATGGACTAAACACTCCAATCAAAAGACATAGGGTGATGGAGTGAATAAAAGAACAAGACCCACTTATATGCTACCTACAAGAGACTCATTTCAGACCTAAACACACATGCAGATTGAAAGTGAAGAGATGGAAAAGAATTTATCATGCAAATGGAAGTGAAAAGAAAACTGAGGTAGTACTACTTATATGAGACAAAATAGACTTTAAAACAAAGACTGTAACAAGAGACAAAGAAGGACTCTACATAATCATAAAGGGAACAATCTAACAAGAAGATATAACAACTGCAGATAATTATGCACCCAACATGCGAGCATCCAAATACCTACAACAGCTAATCACAAACATAAAGGAAGAAATCAATAGTAACACAATAATAGGAGGGGACTTTAACACCCCACTTACATCACTGGAAAGATCATCCAAACAAAAAATCAACAAGGAAACAGTGGCTTTGAATGACACATTGGACCAGATGAATCTGACAGATATATTCAGAACATTCCATCCTAAAACAGAGGAATACACATTCTTTTCAAGTGTACATGGAACATTCTCCAGAAGAGATCACATGTTAGGCCACAAAACAAGTCTCAATCAATTCAAAAAGATTGAAGTGGTACCAACATCTTTTCCAACCACAATCCTACGAAACTAGAATTCAACATAATAAAATTAAAAAAAAAATCTGGAAAGCACACAAATACTTGGAGGTTAAATAACATGCTACTAAACAATGAATGGGTCAACCAAGAAATCAAAGAGGAAATCAAAAAATACATGGGGACAAATGGAAATGAAAACACAATGGTCCAAAATCTTTGGGATACAGCAAATGCTGTTCTAAGAAGGAAGTTTATAGCAATACAGGCCTACCTCAAGAAGCAAGAAAAATCTCAGATAAACAACCTAACCTTACACCTGGAGGAGACAGAAAAAGAAGAACAAAGAAAACCCAAAACAAGTAGAAGGAAAAAAAATAAAGATTAGAGCAGAAATAAACAAAATAGAAACAAAACAAAACCAAAAAATCCCAGTAGAACAGATCAATAAAACCAGGAGCTGGTTCTTTGAAAAGATTAACAAAATTGATAAACCTTTAGCCGGACTCATAAAAACAAAAAAAGGAGGGAGAGAGGGAGAGAGAGTGTGTGAGAAAGAGAGGACTGAAATAAATAAAATCAGAAATGAAGGAGAAGAAATAACAGTGGACACCACAGAAATACAAAGGATTATAAAAGAATACTATGAAAAATTATATGCCAACAAATCGGACAACCTAGAAAAAATGGATAAATTCCTAGAAACATATAACCTCCCAAAAATGAATCAGGAGGAAATAAAAAATTTGAACAGACTGATTACCAGCAATGAAATTGAATCAGTAAATCAAAAACTCCAAACAAAAGTCCAGGACCAGATGGCTTCACAGGAGAATTTTACCAAACATTTAAAGAAGAATTAATACCCATTCTTCTACAAAGTTACTGTATGAGGTCAGCATTATTACCCTGATACCAAAACCAGATAAAGACACTACAACAAGAGAACTACAGGCCAATATCTCTGATGAACATGGATGCAAAAATCCTCAACAAAGTATTAGCAAATCGAATCCAATAATACATTTAAAAAAATCACTCACCATGATCAAGTGGGATTTATTCCTTGGATACAATATTTGCATCCAATATTTGCTGTCCAATAGTTGCAAAGCAACCAGTGTCATACATCACATCAGTAAGAGAAAGGATAAAAACAATATGATCATTTCAATAGATGCAGAAAAAGCATTTGACAAAGTACAACACCCATTCATGCTAAAAACTCTCAACAAAGTGGGTTCAGAGGGAACATATCTCAGCATAATAAAGGCCATATATGAAAAGCCATAAAAATCCTAGAAGAGAGCACAGGAAGCAATTTCTCTGACATTAGCCTTAGCAACATTTTTCTAGATACGTCTCCTAAGGCAAGGAAAAGAAAAGCAAAACTAAACTATGGGAATACATCAAAATAAAAATCTTCTGCATAGCCAAGGAAACAATCAACAAAACAAAAGGACAACCTCCTGAATAGGAGAACATATGTGCAAGTCATATATCTGATAAGGGGTTAATATCCAAAATATATAGAGAATTTATACAACTGAACACCAAAAAGCCCAAATATTTTAATTAAAAATGGCTGGAAGATATGAACGGTTATTTCTTCACAGAAGACATACAGATGGCCAACAGACACAGGAAAAGATGCTCAACATCATTCTTCATTAGAGAAATGCAAATTAAAACCACAATGAGATATCACCTCACACCTGTGAGAATGGCTAAAATCAAAAACATAAGAAACAGCAAGTGTTAGTGAGGATGAGGAGAAAAAGGAACCCTTGTGCACTGTTGGTGGGAATGCAAACTGGTGCAGCCACTGTAGAAAACAATATGGAGGTTCCTCAAAATATTAAAAATAGAATTACCATATGGTCCAACAATTTTATTACGGGGTATTTACCCAAAGAATACAAAAACACCAGTTCAAAAAGATATGTGCAGCATTATTTATAATAGCCAAGATATGGAAGCAACCAAGGGTCCATCGCTAGATGAATGGATAAAGAAAGGGTGATATATACACAATGGAATATTACTTAGCCATAAAAAATGAAATCTTGTCATTTGTAACATGGATGGATCTAGAGGGTATAATGCTAAGTGAAATAAGTACAATCACAGAAAGACAAATACCAGACGATCTCATTCATTAGTGGAATTTAAGAAACAAAACAGATGAAGAGAAAAAAAGAGACAAACAAAAAAACAGACTCTTAAATATAGAGAACAAACTGGTAGTTACCAGAGGAGATGTGAGTGGGAGAATGGGTAAAGTAGGTGAAGGTGATTAAGAGTACGCTTATCATTATGAGTACTGGGTAATTTATAAAGTTGTTGAATTTCTATGTTGTACACCTGAAATTAATATAACACTGTACACTAGTTTTACTGGAATTTAAAAATAATGACATTATAAGGTGTCCCATTTATATAAATTCCAATATACAGTGCCACTGTCCAAATGATATCCCCTCTACATATGTAGATTAAAATACTTGAGACTTTTAAATGGTCTTGGATATCCCAGTGGGAATTATGTCAACTCCATTTCAAATAACTCCCCTTTTACTCTTTATCTCAGAACCCAGTTTATTTTTCATCATGACACCCATAACTACCTGACAGTATAGCATATATTTACTTATTTCTTTATTGTCAATCTCCCTCTCTAGAATGTAAGCTTATTGAGGGCAGGGACTTTGCTTTATTCACTGCTGTATGCCTCCATCAATAATAGTATCCAATGCATATTTATTTCTCAATAAATATATGCTAATCAACGAATGAACAAATATTAATTGTACAGAAATCACTAGGTTTCTTTACTCCAAATTCACTACCCTACTATGGTGGTTTACTGGTCTAAGCATTCTAAAACCAAGAATATTTATAAACACTTAGAGACTGAATTAAATGTATGTCTTCTTTTGCTTTTTGGAGCATTCTCTGTGGTGGTGTGAAAAGAAAGCTCTCAGTATAAAAATAAAATTATCTCTGGGCATTTCACACAAAGGAAAGGACAATGTAAAATAGCAGGAAAAAATAAAAACCTAGTCAATTGGTTAAGAAATTTTACTAATGAAATTTTTGTTTTTAAATAAATATCAATTTTTGATATTTTCCTTGCTCTTACCTCTGTCTCCATGTTGCTCTTCAACAAACTCTTAAAAGGATCCAGGTATACCATTTTAGAGTTTATTTTCTCTTCTTTGGCCTTCTCCAGGCATAATATTAAGTATCTAAAATGTCTACATTTATTGTTTAATTTATTCTCTTAAAACCATCAGTCATTAGCAGTCATCAAAAGACTACTGTGTGTGTCATCACAGGTGTTGGCTTGTGGCAAAATAGTTTGTACCAGAAGCTCCCCACCATCCTGCAATGGCTGCCAGCTAGAGGGGACACAATTTGTCTGCTTGCCATCACAACTCCTTGTCTTAGAACCTCAAAGATCATGCCAGAAATCTGGGGTGAGATATGCAATTACTCTGATAGGACTTCTCTGACATTCTTCTTTTCTTCCTCTTGCCTTAAGACAACAGCTTATCTAGATCACCTTCCATATCACACCCCCACATAATAGTTATATATTTCTTCAAGATTACTGTGAGAGAGTTTTCTTTCTACCCATGATAGATGGTATTAAGTACCCACAAAGAGAAAAAATATTATTTTTATCTAGTCTCATCTATAAATTTTTACAGAATAGTTTCTAAAGAGAATTGAGATTTCAACCTTGGTTAAAATTTATTAGCTCCTATTTTTTTTTAGCACTTAATGCATTTCAAAAAAGTTTATTCACTCATTAATTCAATATATATTTTTATGAATAATGTGTAGATTCTGGGGGTATAAAATGCCTAAGACCAAGATGGTTTGGAAGAAGTTAAGTTGACAGCCTGAAGACCAGTAAGAACAAAAATAAGTAGTCTGTGAAAGAAATTCCAAGAGCCTGAGCTAAGGCAGAGATAGTCAGAACGAGGAAGATTTAAGCAGGAAAGAGACTTACACATGGGTTGGATAGGTGATAAGGAGGATGTAGTTGAGCATGACTCCAGAGTTTCCAGGTGGGTAAGTGGTGGTTCTTTTCACTAAGATGAGAAGGGGAATGCAATAGAAGGTGCTCTATCCCTTTAACTCCACAGACATCCTGGGATAGCTTATCCACAATCATAGATTCACTTATCATCAACATGCTATTGATTTCAAAACCTGAATCTCTTGCTCATATTTGTATTTAAGGCTTTAGATACATATGCGGCTGCTAATGGGATAGCTCCATTTAGATACTCCACAGGAGTCTCAAACTCAACCTTTCCAAATAAACTCACCATCTTCTCCCAAAGGTACTCATCCTCCTGCATCTTGATCTTAAGGAATCCCTTTATCATTGAATAAGTAACTAAAAATCTATTATTTCTTCTTCCCTCTTATGTTCTTTCACTTCATCATCAGATCATGTTAATTCTATCTACTATATCTTTTCAATGCTTCCATTTTTCTCCATTCTTTGTCTACCTTAGTTTACCTAAATCATGTTCTAATTTAGGATTATGCAACAACCTAATATCCCTTCCTTCCGGTATTGCCTTATTTTATTTGACATGCTATCCAGTCTTGCCAAGTTCATTCAAAATTATGTTTTTAAAACATGACTTTCCTTATTTAAACCTTTTATACAGCTCTCAATTGCTTTCAGGCTAAATTTGATCTCCTTAACATGGTCTACTGATTTCTATAAGAGGTGGCCCTAGCCTTGTCTCTCAGCCCTGCTCTTTTCCTAACTAAGCCACCTCCATTCATACATTGCCATTAGAACCCTCTGCATGGCAACCACAATGAATTACCCCTAATATTCCATATACTTTAAATGTTAAGTTAGATAAGAACAAAAATTGTCTATGAATTTGGCAATTTATATTACCCAGAGCAATTTTAGATAATTAATGGAGGCAGAAAGCAAAATACAATGGCTTCAGGTATCAGGCATCAGGAGTAATAACAGAAAAATTAGGAACAACTCATCAAGTTATCAAGTTATCAATTGAATTGACCAGGTACCAGTTACCAGCATATGACAAAATAAATGGGGGTATGACACCAAACTGATCCTTGAAATTTAGGTAAGAGTAAGCTAGAAGAAACTGTTAAGGATATCCCAATCCAAATATGGCCAAACAGTATCACAAAAACAAAGTGCTGGAAGAAAAACTTCTGTTGACAAAGGAAGACAATTTCAAGAATCTTGTAATACTAGCACATAAAATAGGAGGATAGAAAATAATAAGAGATGAGACCCATAAATAGGAAAGAATCAGACCATAGAGGGTTTTATCATGTCGTGTCCTTAGATCTGATTTTTTTAGCAGATAAAATGCCACTGAAAATTTAAACAGGAAAATAAATTTCATTTCTGATTGATCGTTCTATCTGCAGGATGGAGGTGAGGTTTCAGGGGAGTAAGAACTGGAGACAGGGAAGAAGACTAGCTATGAAGGACAACAGAGAGACACTGACAGAGAAGGAGAGACAGAATCAAGACTTTAATTAAATCCCTGAAACCACCTGGTGACCTAGATAGGCAGGCATTGTTAAGCCACTTTTATAGGTCAGGAGGAAGAAAAGGAGAGATCAAGGTGATACAACTGGTTTCTAGCAAACCTGGAAACATAACACACATTCTTCATTTAGAGTCTAGTGTAATTGGAGCTGGAAACCTTGAAAAATCAATTAGAATAGTTTATAGGTTATATGATAATGATAATAAATAATTATATATAAAAAAAAGGCCCATCAGGTGGTTGAGGTAGCAATATGAACTTGTGTTTAATAGGATAAATACAGAAAGAGTTATAGAAGTATGTATTCATGGGTTGGTATACATACATATATTTCCAAGCTTGTCCACTGAGAGGGCCTAGGAGCAATGACACACACCTATCATCCTAATCTTGGTTTCTAAATACCATTCTCTAAAAAAGAAACCAGGGCTCTTTAAATGTGATTGGTAAAAAAAAAAAATGATTGGTACCAAGACTGAGGCAGGGAGAACAAAGAATGAGCCTGAAGTATCTTGTGGTTCCAGGAAGTAAAGAAGTGTGCTCCAAAAAGAATGAGGGCAGATCAAAAGGACACGGGAGCTAAACTGAAGGAGCTCCCAATGGCCAAAGCTGCAATAATAGGAGAAATAAATAAATAAATAAATAAATAAATAATAATGATACTGGATTATAACTCATAGAATAAAATAAATATCCATGAGTCCATAGTGATAAATATAAATAATTGAATAAATAAATAAATCTGGGACAGGGCCACCTCTTCCCTACAGAAGAATTCTAATTAATAAATATAGAAGGAATGAGGGAAATACAAAGTCACCATGAAGCCGACACCACAGCAACCATTGTTTCAAACAACACCTACCAACGGATACTAAAATTAGTGGATAAAAATTTCAGAAAAAAATAGGATATTTGCATAGTTTCAGAGTATTCTCTCGAATATTTATTAATTATAAAAGGAAAAACAGTAACTACAGTGGAGAAAGTTAGTAGACATTACTTACCTAAGTAATCAAAGTCAACATCACCAATAACAAGACAGTGACATTATGAACACTTTATTTTGGTAAAGATTTTATTTATTTATTTGAGGTGGGGAGGAGCAGAGGGAGAGGGAGAAGCAGACTCCCTGCTGAGCAGGGGCTCCAACCCGGGACCCTGAGATCATGACCTGAGCTGAAGGCAGACACTTAACCAACTGAGCCACCAAGACGCCCCGACATTATGTACTCCTTGATGTGATTCACTGAGAAGGACACATCATCATTTTGGTGGTATTCTTGCCAAAGATACATCAATTTAACTGTGAATAAACATTACATGAACCTCATTGAAGAATATCCTACAAAATAACTGACCAGTCCTCCTCTATAATGTCAAGATGATGAAAGACAAGGAAACACAAAAGAACTGCCACAGATTGGAGGAAACTGAGGAAACCCAACAACTAAATGCAATGTATGAAGCAGGACTGGATTATGAAACAGAAAAGGAATGTTGGGGGGGGGGAACTGATGCATAACTAAAGTCTGGAGTTTACTTAGTAGTAATCGGCAACATTAACTTACTGGTTTCAATCAATGTGCTATGGTCATGTGACATGTTAACATGGATGAGGAAATAAAGGAGCTTTGTGATTATTTTAAAGTTAAAATATTTTTTAAAAAGGGATGGCAGAAATATGTTTCTCAAAAAATTTCCAGACAACACTGAACTGTATCCAATAAACATGAATCATTTTTTTAAAAAATTCATCCATGTATCAAGTTAGTTTTCATTCTTGTTTTTCTCTGTTCATCTTTCTCTGCACTGGAGTCCAAATTCATCTAAATAGGAGGCAGCCTGGTGGCTGATGTGTAGTTTAAATTAGCTTTGTGAGGCCATAAGAATTCTGAGAAGGCACACCAGAGCCCCTGGAATGGAGACAGGAGCTTTTAGAGATTAGGCTTCTTTATAAACAGGGATCTGGACTCAAAAGACAAACAAGTACATTTTAAAACCATTGAAAAAATCAAACGACCAAAGACTTTTGCATTTGAAGGCCTATGTTTGAATATCAGTTCTTCCACTTGTAGATGTGTAAACTGACCCACTTGGGGCCTCTGGTCTCTTATTGGTTAAATGGAGACACCACACTCAAATACTGATTTCCTAGGATTGTTATAAGGATTTTGTTTATATTTACTGTAAAATCACACTCTGTTCATACCAATTAGATGTTACTCATAAATGATGTAAAGGTCATATTTAAAATGCTCTTTGGGGGGTGCCTGAGTGGCTCAGTCGTTAAGCATCTGCCTTCAGCTCAGGTCATGATCCCAGGGTCCTGTGATCAAGCCCTGCATCAGGCTCCCTGCTTGGCGGGAAGCCTGCTTCTCCCTCTCCTACTTCCCCTGCTTGTGTTCCCTCTCCAGCTGTGTCTCTCTCTGTCAAATAAATAAATAAAATCTTAAAAAAAAAAAACCATAAAATGCTCTTTGGGATGCCTGGGTGGCTCAGTCAGTTAAGTATCTGCCTTCGGCTCAGGTCATGATCTCAGGGTGCTGGGATCGAGTCCCACATCGGGCTCCCTGCTCAGTGAGGAGTCTGCTTCTCTCTCTCCCACTCTCCCCTGCCGCTTCTGTTCTCCCTCTCTGACAAATGAATAAATAAAATCTTAAAAAAATAAAATGCTCTTTGAAATATAGATCTGAATGAAATGTAGTCCTTTTTTAATTTTATTATTGTTGCTGTTTCTCCCTGCAGTTAAAGGAACATTTGGGAAAGCAGAAATACTGCTAGCTTTTCTGACTTGCACGGAGTACATGGTCATATTTCTATTTGGCAGCTAATGAAAACAACTGCTGGGATTTAGAAGCCTCCTACTTAAAAGGACTATGATAGATTGTTAAAACCAAATTTAAATGTTGTTAATCAGTGTCTGAAGATAAATGTAAGATGGTAATTAATTGCAGAGAGTCTCTGGAACTATGACATATTCACATTTATCATCACCACATTCCTGAAATAACAGGATGATACTGATAGATAAGCTTCATTACCCATATAAACTCCAAGACATCTCTTAGAGAGTCTCCCATTAAGGAGGTTTGGTCCAATTCCCTTTCCCAAAATTACTATTGACCTATTGACAATTGACCGAGTAATAGAGATAATTTAGTGAATGCTAAGTCTTTGCTTTGTTTTAAAAAGAAAACCACTACTTTATTTTTCCCTAACACAAACATCAAAACACTTTTCTCCCCAGGCACATAAGTAATGAAGTGTAACATTTAGTTTTGGACTCACCTTCCAAAAAATCTCCTGGTTATACTCTCACCACTCATTCTAGTCTTCGGGTTCTCTCTCTTCAACCCATCTCTTAAATGTTATTTTCCAAAGAATTTCAGATCCTCTTCCCCTCAAATCCTACACATTGTCTGATGAGTAGACCTGTCCATAAACTGCCTCTACTTATTATGGACACTATCATCTTTGCTTGAATTATTATAATAGCTTCCTAACTAGTTGCTATACTTGCAGTTTCTCTGCAATCCATTCTCTGCATGGCAGCCAAAAGTGATCTTTCTACAATACTAATCTATTCATGTTAATCCCCTGATTAGGCCCTAAGAGTTTCCCACTGCCCTCAAGATTAAGCACCAACTCTTAGTTGTCACCTTCATGATCTAACTCCTCTTAATCTATTAAGCTCTCCAGTTCCAGATCTTAACCACTCCATCTGCTACCGATACATCCTACAATCATGTGTATTTTTCTTTTCTCTTCTATTTCTCCTGAACTGGAAAGTTGTATTGCATTTATAGTGCCTAACACTGTTCTAGGCACCTAAGTGTTCAATAAGTCATTGTTAAATGAATGAATGAGTGAGTGAAAATGTCCATCTTTACAAACAAGGCAAGTCATTGCAAAAATTAACAACTTAACATCAAAAACTAATGATGTAATGTATGGTGGCTAACAGAACAATAAAAAAATTAAAAAAAAAATTAACATCTTAAATCCGAATATACAAAAACAAATAATTGGGCAATATAATTTTACAACAATAATAAAGAAAGGGAAATAAACATTAAAATGATCATCGTAGGGGTGCGTGGCTGGCTCAGTGGGTACAGTATACAGCTCTTGAACTCTGGGTCATGAGTTCAAGCCCCACATTAGGTATAGAACTTACTTACAAAAATAAAAATTAAAACAAATAGCTAAATAAAATAGGTTTATTTTTTTAGCCTCATTATCCATACAAACTTTTTGGAATACTTTTTTTAAAATAGGTTTAAAAATATAAAAAACAGCAATATATTCTTATTATCAATCTATTACTAAGAGAATGTGCAATTTCATTCTCTGTAAAACAAGCTTAAATGGTTTTAGGACAACTTAACTTATTTTGGCACCTAAAATATAAAATATGTGTTACTGACATTTATAAAACTGCATAGTTGAAGAAACCCACTGTCTATTCAGTTGTATAGAGGAACAAAGTTTTTTGCTTGCTTCATAAGAAATTTGAAGAAGTTACTGGCTCAAGAGATGAAAAACAGCCACTTGCTGGAATACTAAGTGCTGCCTGCACTATTATACAGCATTTCTATAGAAATATGAGCAGATCCCATCAGCATTTCATGAATGTGTATGGACATGTGAGAGTTTTCATTTGTTTCCCAGGAAAGTTTCTCATTACAAAAAGGCTACTGCCTAAGTTAACTGCCCTCTATTTTCCTCTTCAGACACAGGCAGCTGCCATCAAAATTCTTATCCAATGACCCTCTGATTTTAACACATTCTAAACTAATGACTTCACTTTTGATATCATAACAAGAGATAAAAAAGGTAAGAAAATTGGGCAATTCAATATGTAGTTGTAGCCCTAGTAGGAATATGGAGTAGAAAATTTTGTTCCTACTACAACTATCCATTCTTTATTTCTTGATAAGCACTCATATCCAGGTCACTGAAGACATAAATCACATTCGTAATTTCTCAATCATAATCACTTTAAATTTTAACAGGTAAATGCATGGGGTCCTATTCTTCCTGTGTGAATTATTCAAATGCACAGCCTACAACCTTAAACAACATGATGTTATATAAATGGGACATAGGACATAGACAGAAACAGGTCAACCATAAAGTAAGAAGTCATTGAATTGACAAGTCCCCTCTTATAACAGTCCTAGTCTCTATGTATGTATTTGAAAATTTAGAGGCTACTTCTGTTACATACTGGTTTGCTAAAAGTATTCCAAAAAGGTCTATAGTCTAACCAACTCTCTGGTGTTACAACTGCTAGTCTTGAACTCTTTCCCTAGGCAAACTCCTGACACAATATGAAATATAATCAGGCAACATTTCTGCATGCAATAAGCCAATCTTGCTACTATATTTGAATTTCTAATAACTGAAATGTAATTAATTTCAATGGAAAATTATTTGTATGTGAACAAAGAACACGTGGTTCATCACCACAGCTACACTAGTTATACCACAGTCTATCATGTTGTGTTTATTCTAGGCAAAGCACTTAAGAAGAAATTAACAAATAAAGAAATCTCACTAAAGTGATAAAGAGGGACGCCTGAGTGGCTCAGGCAGTTAAGCGTCTGCCTTCAGCTCAGGCCCTGATCCTAGGGTCCTGGGATTGAGCCCCACATCCCTGCGAGCCTGCTCCTCTCTCTCCCTCTGCCCCTCCCCACCCCCCCTCCACTCCTGTGTGCTCTCTCTCTCTCTCTCTGCTTTCTCTCTCTCTCCCAAATTGATAAAAAAATCTTTAGAAAGAAAAGAAAAAAGAAAGAGAAAGAGAGAAAAAAGAAAGAAAGAGAAAGAAGAAAGAAAGAAAGAAAGAAAGAAAGAAAGAAAGAAAGAAAGAAAGAAGAAAGAAAGAAAAAAGAAAGAAAGAAAAGAAAGGAAGGAAGAAAGAAAAAGTGACGAAAAGTATAAAAAGTTGTAATATAAGGAACTTTTAACTTTTAACTTTTAATAATATAACTTTAACTTTTAACTTTTAACATGAATGTAAGCTCCATGAAGTCATGGTCTCTATTTTTCACTGTAATGTACTCAACATGTAAAACATGGCTTGCACATAAGTGCTCGATAAATATATGTTGAATAAATTAACAAATGAATATGAATGAAGAACTGGAAAAGATATACTTAATAAGACTACAAAAACTATCTTCAAAGATTTAAAAGCTATGAAGTGAAAAAGAAAATATTAGACATATCTTGCAGAACCTCAGACAGCAAAACTAGAAGCAACAGGTAAGAATTACAAAATAATTTCTAATAAATAAAGTTAGAATGATCTACCAAGAAAACCAGAAGTTTCTTTTTTTGACTGGGAGAGTTTAGATTATGTGACCTTTACTGTCCTTTCCAAATTTAACTCCATAAATACAAAAAAATAAATTTGTTTTCCAGTATTTTTTCAGCTGATTGCTAAACCTGCTGGTACAATTTTGTAAAGATGGCAATACTTGTGTAATTTTTTTATCTGTCACTTACAGGTTACAAACTGTATATATTTGTTATGAGAGAAGTCCATCTAATAATATATATAGTATTCAAAATATTTGACCATTTTACCCAAATAGTAAGGGTTCCAATAATAATACAAATCACATATCAAGGGCTTGGTGATAAATTTTCTCCAAATTAAAAAATATATACTACAGATTCAATGCAATTCTTATCAAAATTCCAATGACATTTTGCACAAAACTAGAACAAACAACCTTAAATTTGTATGGAACCACAAAAAACACCAAATATCCAAAGCAATCTTGGGTAAGAAGAACAAAGCTGGAGGCATCACACTTCCTGACTTCAAACTGTTAGTAAGCTATAGTAATCAAAATTGTATAGTACTGGCATAAAAACAGACACATAGATCAATGAAACAGAATTAAGAATCCAGATATAAACCTATACATAAATGGTCAATTAATATATGACAAAGGATGTAAGAATGCACAGTGGGAGAAAGATAGTCTCTTCAATAAATGGTGTGGGGAAAATTGGACAGCCACATGCATCAAAACAAAACTAGATCCCTATCTTCCATCATACACAAAAATCAACTCAAAATGGATTAAAGGCTTGAAAATAAGACCTGAAACCATAAAATTCCTGGAAGAAAACATAGGGGTAAGCTTCTAGGCATCAGTCTTGGCAATGATATTTTTGGATTTGACACCAAAAGCAAAGGCAACAAAAGCAAAAATAAACAGATAGGACTATACGAACTAAGAATCTTCTGTGCAGCAAATAAAATCATCAACAAAATGAAAAATCAATCTACCGAATAGGAGAAACTATTTGCAAATCATATAACTGATAAGGGGTTAATATCCAAAATACATAAAGACATAAATACATACCACTCAACAGCAGAAAACAGAAACAAAAACAAAGCAGGCCATCTGATTAAAAAAATGGGCAAAGAAACTGAATAGACATTTTTCCAAAGAAAACATACAAATGGCCAACAGGTATAAAAAGTTACCTTTAACCACCACCATCATTAACCACCAGGGAAAGGCATATCAAAACCACAATGAGGTATCACCTCATACCTGTTAGAATGGTTATTATCAAAAAGACAAGAAGCAATGATTGTTGTCAAAGATGTGGAGAAAAGGGGACCCTTGTGCACTGTTGGAGGGAATGTAAATTGGTGCAGCAACTATGGAAAATAGTATGGACTCCCCTCAAAAAACTAAGAATAGAACTGCCATATGATACAGTGTTTCCACTTCTGGGTATGTACTCAAAGGAAATGAAATCACTATCTCTAAATGAAATCACTACCACTATGTGCATCTCCATGTTGACTACATCATTATTTACAATAGCCATGATTAAGTCACAGATACAGAGAAGAAATTGGTGGTTGCCAGAGGTAGGGGATGGTAAATGGTCAGGATGGGTGAAGGAGGTCGAAAGGTACAAACTTCCAGTTACAAGATAAATAAGTTCTGGGGATATAATGTACAGCATCGTGATTATAGTTAACACTACTGTACTGTAATTTGAAAAGTCGCTAAGAGAGTAGATCTTAAAAGTTCTCATCACACACAAAAAAATTATAACTATGTGAGATGGTGGATGTTAACTAAACTTATTGTGGCAATTGTTTCGCAATATATACATATATCAAATCATTATGATGTATACCTTAAACTAATACAATGTTACATGTCAATTATATCTCAAGAAATCTGGAAGGTTGGGATATATAAATAGTTCTCTATTTGATGGGGAAGGCACACTATCAAGGCTAGAACTTATAAAGTCAAATAATGTGACATTTAATTACAAAAAAAATTAGAAGTGCATGGCAAAAGAATACATAGACAAAAGTGAAAGAAAAACAACACATAGAATACATATTAAAACTAGTGAAGATAACATTTAAGAATACATGTTTTTACATGTCTGTAATATTTTGGTTGTGCCTGCTTTTGTCTTTTAAGTTATTAAAGAATACTAAAGAATAAAAAAAAAGAATACATATTAAAAGCTTTGGTATACTTAATTTATAATGCACTCCTACAAGAGAGATATAGATCTTGTATTAATTTAAATTCCATAAGGTCTTCCCAGTACCTGTTTTGTCTTGGAACAATGTTTTCATTTTACCCAGTTCCCTTGACCTAGGAGGCATTTGGAAATGTATGGAAGTGTTTTCTTTGTCACAGTGTCACTGTGGATCACTTAATAGGAACTAGATTGACATATTCTTAAATGGCACAGATTAGTCCCCACAACACAAAAGAGTCCTGTCCAAAATGCCAGTCGCACCCCCATGAGAAACCCCTAACCATTTCCTACTTGTCTAACTAAGAAGGACAATTACAACTACTCTACATTAAATCCACAAGGTTTCAATACTATTTTAGCTTAATATTTCAACTAAGATCAGTCTGTGAAATTATTTCTACTTCTACAATATATTACTCAGCAAACACAATTTTATATGACCTTTCTGGAGAAAAAAAACTTCTCTCTATTCCCAAATACAAAATGAGCCTACATGCGTTTTGATGAATCAATTTCATATGTATAAATTTATCATAAGGAAAAACTAAACAAGTGCGTACAAAAAATGAAGCTGCAAGAATTCATTGTAACATTGTTCATGAGAGCAAGTAGGTGGACACCTTTATATCCATTAACAAAATATCAGTTAAATCAATGATGGCATGATTGAGACATCATTATTTCATGTAGCACTAAGAAAGAAACAAAAAACTTGCCAATTAAACAATGACTTATCTCTTACAATTTTTATTCAAAGGGTTTCTTTAGATTTATGTAGGCATAAATTTCTATCATATATATATATATACTCCTGAGCACACTTAAAAAGGATAAGAAAGTAAAGTAGGTACGCTACAGTATTCTTTCAATTATCTTCATGATTGGCTTGACTCCTCTGAATCACTTTTCAACTCAGCATGATAGATGACTCTGTTTTTCCATCCAATACATCCTCTGTGCCACCATGAGCAGGTGATGCAGCATGTCATAGAAGATTGCCCTTCTGTCTTAAGAATTATCTTCCTAGACACTGACACCCATTTTGCAAGTTTTGATGTGGGTGCTTTTTGATCTTGTGAGAAGACAGTAAAAGGTTTCAGACAACAACCAGGACACATGTCTCTTCCTTATTTGATCCTTAAGTTGTTTGCTGACTGAATCACTAATGGCTTGTAGTTGTCTAAGCATGACAGCAGGAACCAAGTTTGTGCATAAGCAGACAGTTAACTGTGTCACAAAACCTGCTTGGCTTTGGCTCACTGCAATGACAAAATGCCATCAATTATAACACACATCTCTATTTCACGAGTGGTAAAATGTAAACAAAAGTGCTACTTGTAATCAATGAAATGTAGCTTTGGTACCATCATTTTGTGGATAGGAAAGTAGGATGCTTAAATCTCTTATTGCCCATAAAATCACACTGCCAGTAAGTCAACAAGCTAGGGCTTAAACCTAGGTCTCATAAAATACTGTGTTTCAGATCAATAGATGTAACATTATGCTTTACTTCTTTTAATGTCAAGAATTCTTATAAGCTAGATTTGTGTGAATTAGTCTTCTCTATCCCCCACTCCCGACCATGACTTGCTCCCTATCTTTCTACTAAAATTTAACGCCTCTTCAATAGACATATTTACTTTATATTTAGTACTTCTTTCTGCTGACCGAGAGAAGATATACAATCATGTACAAATAAGATTAGTGCTTTTAACTGGAATCACTATGTTAGCTTTAATGTATTGACTCTTGAGTTTTCTATGAGGTCCCTAAAGAAATTTTCTTTTAGTATCCTCTTCATCTCTAGCTATTTTCTACATGGCTATGGATGCCAAATGCACATCCTACACATAACCATAACAACCCTAGAGCTGTATTCTTTTTTTGTTTCCAATTTTTTATGTATTTCATATGATCTTATAATTCTTTCCTAATTTAGTCTGTGCTATAATATTTCTCATATCTTGACTCATAAAAGGCTTACTGGTAACAACTACCATTGCTATGTTATAGGGGTACTTAATAATTTTAACCAGATAAGTTATCTATAATTTATGAGCTTCAAAAAAACCCAGAATTATAAGAATCAGATTACTTCTATAATTGTCCAAGTAACCAAAAGAGGATATCATATATTATAGTAATTTTTAATCACTTGGCTTTCAATTTATTGCATATTTTCTCTAGATAGATAGATAGATAGATTTTTTTTTCACCACTAATGAATGCTCCCTCTTCCCTTTCCCCTGGAGTTGCTTAACAAGCTATAACAAAGCTTGTCACAACAGAACTCTGGGGCAAAGAAAGCTATCAGGGTTTTTATCCATATTGAAGAAAAAGATGAAGAAAAAGATGAGGAAGGTATTTATCTCAAATCCAGGTTTGGTCATATCTGTCTTATGCAGCAGAGAGATCTTTTCTAACTTACCAATGTAGTCCTGCTGAAATAGCGTTTCTGCATTCGTTTGCTAGCTAACTTCAGTTATCCAGATGGTTCCCCAGTCTTAAATTGTTTATTGGCGCTTGCCTATTTTCCTATAGGTTATTTTCATCATTCTGAATGCATAGTTGGATTATTGGTGTGTCTCATGTAGCTTTTCTTCTTCCCCTCTCAATGAAATGCTAATATGTTGAAAGTTGTGCCTGCTGTTAAATCTCAGAGTCTTATGTTTTGACAAAAGCCCCAGAGCCGCATAGTTTATAGAGTAGTGACTCTTCTTATACACACACAGATAGCTGACATGCTTGCCTTGACATTTATGTGCCAACAGATGGGGCTTCCCATTTAACAGTAAGGCAGAAAACCCCCAAGTCACATTGAGTGGTTTGTTTCTCTGCATAAAACACAAGAGTAAAGAAGAAGAACACACTTTAATCATTCGGCAAGCAATCATGGATCTTTTATGCTGTCAACTGTATTGGTGTCCTTGAAACACAGAGAGCACCTCCTCATTCCTTCTGAGAATTTGTGCATTTACTGAAAGCTGTATGTAAAATTAAAGAACAGTCTTCCTGTCAAAGGCATAGATCTGGAACTCAAATAATGTGATTTCATCCTGTCCTAGCCTAACTTGAGGAGAGGGGCATTTATTCCAATATTAGGTTATTGTTTTCTGTTTCTTTTAATTTAGTATCTAAAACATCAATGCCCTCAACTTCTTTACAGTCATCTTTTTGATGGGTGTATGTCACAAATCCCCTACCACATTTCTCTACCCCTAACCTTAGAGAAAGAGAATAACTTAAAAAAAAAAAATCTTTTAAACCTGCAGTTTGGTAACACTACCCGTTCGTGATCTTCAGGCTGCAGGGAACCTTCAATAGTACATAGATATCTTGAAGAAATTGTTTATTACAGGTTGTTTCTTCCCTATCACCTCTGAAGTCCAATCTGTTCAGTAACCAATCCCCACTATCCCACGGCAATTGTTCTTACCAACCTAGCCATTACCTCAGATATATCCAATTCAACGGATAGTTTACAGTTCCTAGCTTTTTTTCTTTTTTTAAAGATTTTATTTATTTATCTGACAGAGAGAGACACAGCGAGAGAGGGAACACAAGCAGGGGGAGTGGGAGAGGGAGAAGCGGGCTTCCCGCGGAGCAGGGAGCCCGATGCGGGGCTCGATCCCAGGACCCCGGGACCATGACCTGAGCCGAAGGCAGACGCTTAACGACTGAGCCACCCAGGTGCCCCTGCAGTTCTTAGCTTTTAATTCTATGAAATCACATTCTCATAATAGTCTTCCTATCTCTTTAGTGACTCTTTTAAAGCCTGCTTTGCAAACTTCTATTCCTTTGCCCAACTCCTAAATGCTCTAGTCATCCAGGCTTCCTTCTCAGCACTCTTCTTCATACCCTCCATCTCTTCTTTGGCCATTTCTCCCCCACATTTGGGGACCCAAAACACCACCAAAATACTGATCATAAGGTCACCTATATCTTCAGAAGCTAATCTTTTACCTCAAATTTTCTTTTTGACTGTCAAATCCATGTTCCTAACTTCCTACAAAACACCTCCACTGAATGTATCACTGGTATCTCAAACTCGGCATTTTCAATCTGAACTTGTCATCACTCCTATTAATTTGCTCTATTTCTTTGTTCCCTGTTTCAGAATATAGCTCATCATTTATCCAGTTGCCCAAGCAAGAAATCTGAACATCATCCTTATCTCCTTTCTTGCCACGATCCCCTACAGCCAGTTAGTCACTGAGTCCTAACTTTACTATTCCCTTAATCCTTCTCAGACCTGCTCTCAAAGTTCCATTTCTACAGCTCAGTGTATGAGTTCAGCCATTGTGAGTTCTTGACGGAATCTCTACACAATGTCCTAGCTCCCTCTCCATCAGTCCTTCACACTTCTCCAGAGCGACACCCAAACGCACAAATTAGATCATACCATTCCACTGCTTAGATCTTTAATGGCTACCATTCAACTTCAGGACGAAAGAAATATCATATCATACAGGATCTTTCAGTAGTGAAACCTTGTCTTTTGTGCAGTTGTATCACTCTACATCCCTTCAATACCACATACACCATTTGTGGCCGAGCTCAAGTGCACTCTGAGCCTTCATGCTGAATTAGATACTCCCCAAGGTGGCAATCACACCTTAGGCAAGTATCTATAGAGGAGTCATTATGTGTTATACTTATTTTTCTCTCTTCATTCTCAGTCCCTTGAAAGGAAGAAATTTATTTCATTTCTGGACTCCACAACATCTGGCACATAATAAGAATTCAACAAGTCTTTGCTGAATGTCTGTCTGATTATAACTGTTTGTGAAAATAGAAAAATTTTGTCTCTTCTTAGTATATTTGATGCCTATTCTTTATTGAAAAACATGGCTTAAGGAAACACCTTCTGTTGCTAATTCAAATGAATTCAGAAGTTCAAATAATCACAATGGAAGAATAATAGAAAGATCAAAGTGAAAATCAAAAGAAAGTTCGAATGATACCACAGACCAAAATTATGAGTTACACAGTCTTTGAGAATAATTTTTTAATTCTAAAGATGCTATTAAATAGGTTTAATTGGCTTATACCTAGAGGTGATATTTGATTTTATATTTGAATTTAAAATGTTAAGAAAATAAGATCTGGTATGGTCAAGGCAAGAAAAGGGACAAATGTCACCTATTCCCCCCAACAACCATTTTACAGCCTGCTAGATTTGCAAAAATCAATGTGAATTTTCAAAGACTTATATATAACAAAATTTGCCTCCAAATTTTGGATGGTCCAGTCAGACAAAGACAATGCAAGAAATTGAATATACCTGAATTTCAATAGCATTAGTAATTTCTATTTCACTTTCCACAAACGTCAACAAATAGAAAGGTCTGAAACTGTGACTCCCAGCTAAGGTCATATATCATCTCAGTTGTACTTAAAACAAACCGGAGGGATGCCATAACATTTTTCTAAGAAATCTAAACTAGAAATTCACTTTCATGTTAAAAATGGGTATCACCTTTTAGATTTTGTGTTGAGGATTGCCAAATCCAACAGTGATTTGGGAATATAACAGGCAGGAAACCCAGAGACTCACATTGAAAATACCATATGAAATAATGAGACTTATTTGTAAATGAGAGGAATTTCATTGTTTGAATTCTTACAAATCACACTATTTATTGATTTTAATGTTCTAGATGAGATATGAAAAACCAAGACAAGCACAAAATTTATAATTATGAACATACTTCAGTGATAGCTATTAATATAAATGCTTTGATGTACAGAATAGCTCTATTTCCACAGAGAAAAAGATCAGTATAGCACTAAAGAGTAAATTATACACTTCTTCCTTCTTAAATATGTGGATAAGAAATAAGATTCGTAATTAATTTATTCCTTGTAGATTAGAAAATAAAAACCAATGTATTAAACATTTTAACATGTTAGAAGAAATTAAAGATGCACTAAGTAATTATCGCAGAAAAATCATGCACCTAAAAATGTATGATGGAAAATTAGAGAAATGGCTAAAGTCTCTTGAAGTAGGTTAACATATCCTGGAATTGACACAGAAGACCGAAAATTAATTTACTATACAAATAGAGTAACAGATAAATAGAAAAGGAAACTACTTTTAGTTACAATGAAATAAGGAATCAAATGAGAAAATTGTTATTGGAAGTAAAGAAAGTTTCTGGAGAGTAACTGAAATATACATTGCCTTATATAAAGTAAATGCCTTTGAACACAGAAATTCACATCTAGGACTTGATCCTAATCAAAGTTGGTGTAAAATATGCAAATGTGTTTGAAGAAGGATATTTACCATTTATAATATTGGAAACTGAAACCATACTTAGTTCCATCAATAGATGATTTATGCAACAAATTGTAGTATATACACATAATGGAATGTTAATCTATCATTAAAAGTTACTTCAAAGTGTATATTTATTTAAAATACATTTTCTACAATCAATATGACTTAGACTTAACTCTTTATAAAGAAATAATCAATTTTTAAAAAATGTACCATGAAAGAAATAGGCCAAGGTTAAATTGGATTAATTAAGTAGGTAGAACCACATGAAATAAAAGCGAATAACAGATTTAGAGCTCAATAACACCTTAGATGTAATTAATGAATATAAATAACATAAGCTGTGCTGTAGTAGTAGAAGTAGTAATGGCCTACAAATCTGGTGAGTGGTAAAGACGTGATTCAAACCTAGGCAGCTTGGTTTTGGAGACTATATATAGAACTGCTTGCTATACATGCTGCTTCTCTGCAAATAGATATTCAGTCAGTTTAGTAGGAAATAAAACCATGCACCTAAAATCATATAACTAGGGAAGAATTGAGAATTATTGGGGCGCCTGGGTGGCTCAGTCAATTGGGTGTCCAACTCTTGACTTCGGCTCAGGTCATGATCTCAGGGTTGAGAGACTGGGCCCCAGATCAGGCTTCATTGGGCATGAAGCCTGCTTAAGATTAAGATTCTCTCTCTCTCCCTCTGCCCCTCTCCCTCTTTCTCTCTTTCTCTCAAAAAAAAAAAAAAGAATTGAGAATTATCAAGAGAAAAAAAGCTACTACATGAGTATACAGATGAGTATATAGGAAGTAGGCTTGGAAATTAAAGTAAGAGTAGATTTAAGAAGTCAAAAGCAACTTTTGTAATTTATGAAAACACAGAAACTGAGGGTGATACAGGCCATATAGAGTCTACTGGTAAACAAACAAACAAACAAACAAATAAAATGAAACAAGCAAAAACAAAACAACAACAAAAAACCTCATATCCCATGCAGGGATCTTTTCCCTAGGAATATTTGTGGTCAGCCAGCCCTCTCTCCTGGGTATTTTTGGTGAGTCAGTCCTATTTCCCATACTCTTGCAATTCTAGCTGTAGAGTTCTAATCTTTACAAGTTTCTTAAATTGAACAAAACCCCCTTTTCCAACTTCTACACATTAAACCCAGGAGTGTCTTAAAAGGAAACAAATGTTCTAACTCTTCTATATAATGGTACATAGTCATTGAAAATAACTATCTTGGGCATTTCATTTTAGCTTTTTCTTCTCACAAAATATCTTTAAATTTCTTTCATAAATACAACACCTGTTCAATGAGTATATTCTGTCCTCTGGACACTAAAGAAACAAAGACAAATAAGGAAGTTACTGTTCTTCAGTAACTTACACTCTAGAGTAGGAAAACATTGTATGAAAGAGTGACTAAAGATGCTCTTTGCTGCTAGGTCAGAACAGAGTGTAGTGGGAGTATAAAAGATAGAGTAACTGGTCCTGACTCAGAGGGAACCAAAAAAGTTTCACTGTGAAGGTGAAATTTTAGCTGATGCTTAATTAATGAACTTCTCTAGCAGACATGACACCAAGCACAAAGACTCCACCGTGGAAGAGTTTGATTTGTTTATAGAACAGAAACTATTGTGCCTGGTGAATAGGTTGAAGTGACAGAAAAAAGCCAGATCATTGGGTCTTTTGGGCTGGAGCAAGGAATTTGCATCTTAGTCTATGAAGGGTCTGCATGGGAAAAGGCAGTTTTCTGATGAAAATTTTTAAATGAGCGCTCTGCGGGAATGAATGGAAGTAGAGCAGTCAGAGGATAATGCATTCATGCAGCTAGAAAGGACTGCAGCTTGGTCTAGGTTGGGGGCAAATGAAGTCTAAGAGAAGTAACTAAATTCAAAAACTGTTCTAGAGGTAAAATTGGCAGGACTTGCCAATGCATAAGGAAAGAAAGTAAAAAATCAAGAATCGTTAAGAATTTGGCTTGAGCAATGGTGGTATCTTTTACTGAGATGGGAAAAATTAGGGTGGTACAAGTTTAGAGAATAAAATCAAGACCCTGGTATTGAATATGCCTCTGTGTGTGTGTGTGTGTGTGTGTGTGTGTGTGTGTGTGTGCATGATGTCTATCAGACATCCAACTGTGTGTGTGTGATGTCTCAAGTGTGGGTGTCAGGCATTAGAATTCTCAGGGAAAAGTTCTTGGATAAAGATATGAATTAGAGAGTATTGAAAGCATCAAACCAGAAAGTATCATCTAGGGAAGGGAAGAAGACCAAAGACAAAGCTCTGCTTCCTACAGTCTTTAGAAATCAATTAGAGAGGAGGCATTAGCCAAAGGGCATGAGAAGAAATGGATGTTAAGTATGAAGAAAACTGAAAAGTGTGAAGCGTCACAAAAAGACAAGAAAGGAGAGTGTTGTGGAAGGTGGAAGGTGGAAATAATTGTGTCCAATACCATTAAGAAATATAGAAATGGCTATTGGGTCTGTTAGGATGGAAGGTACTAGTAATCTTAACCGACTGGGGTAGAGTCAGGGAGTAAGGCAGACTCATGCCCATTTAAAACAGGTGGACCAGACAATGGAAATAAAGTGATGGAGACAGAGTGGATACCTCTGTGGGGAAATTTTGTAAATTATTTCCTGAAACTAGAAATCTGTTCTCTTTATAATCTCTTAATCTACTACATTATATAGACTATCTTGGAGAAAAAAGATGCTAAGTTTAATGTATTGCCTGGCACATACTTGCACTGGATATTTTTTGCCTTTTCATATCAATTCTGCAGCCTTCTCTATCCTGCTCTGTGGTCTGCTTCAGCCAGGGTCTATTACATTCAGCTTTCTACTTGGGTTTAGCGGATGGGATACACCAATAGAAGGAGAGAGGGTAGAAGGGGGCAGAGAAGTCAGGGTATTTATTCTCTACATTTTGCCTGGTGGTCCAAGGTTTGGCAGTAGTTTTCTCTTGTACCTAAGGTCTCAGTACCTGCTGAGACCTTGTAATTATGGTCACTCACTGGCTTCCAGTAACAGCTACCTGTCTTTGTCCTTTCAAGTATAAGGATGATAATGGCTTCCTGCTATTTGCCAGCCTGTCCTTGGGTATTTCACTATTCTTGATTGATTCCTGCAGCCCTACCTACACTTTATAAACAACCCCTTCACTCAAGTTTTTTCAATTGCCCTTTGGAGTGTGCTATCTCTTTCCCACCGGCACCCTGACTGATATAGCCCTCAAAAGGGTTTATTGGAAGTATGTGGACTATATTTTTCTTAGAGAACACGTGCTTTATGCTCATTGTCAAATATTTCAGCCTTTTCTGGAATAAGGCAGGGCAGTCAGGAATAATGGGAAAAGCAGAGAAGAAAGGGAGGGAAAGAGAGGAAGACCAGTTACATTCCTAGCCATTAGAATTTTTCACTCTGTCCTCAACTGAGTGAGCTATCTCAATTTTCTCCAAGTCAATCCTGTTTTGGCACAAAAGCCAGCCTTTCAGGATGCAATCTTCAACATGTTAAACACATCTCTCTTTCTGGGATTTCAGATCCCTTTATTTTAAATACAGTTAGATATACAATAGTGTGTTATATTCAGATAACACATTAAAGAATAAAATTTCCCTGGGTCTCTAGGTTGATAATATAGTATCTCAGCCCCCTGATCCAGACGTATAATGCCAGGTATTTGCTTCCTGACAAGAGGTTTTATAACAATACAAGTTCAGGGAAAATTTCCCTGACTGATTTAAATTCTGATGCTATAGCCACTGATCTCAGTCACAAAGATTTTGGGGGACATAATTTTTTCTTCAGGTTGTTGAATTAATTAAAAGGATACATGGACTCTTTTGGGTATTTCCTTACAGTGAGAAACCATGCTTTGTAGATAAAAATATTTAATTTTTGTCAAGGAAATAGAAAGTGCATATTTTCTTTTGCATTTTATTTATCTTTTGTATTGAGTTATAATGTTTAATCTAAGTTTCTAGGGGAAATATCTATACTGAAAAAGCCTAAAATATATTAAAGTCCTTCTATGGTAGACATGTCACTTTGCCAGTCACATCTAGTTTCCCCTTAACCTATGTTTTCTTTTCCAATCTCAACATAAAAGAAATTCAGTTTAACAACACTAGATTTTTTTCCCCAAAAAAATACCCTTACATGAGCAACTCTTTAAAGGTACTATCCTAATTATCATAAAGCATCACAAAGCTTTGTGTCCATAGTCTAGGAAACTAATCTCTAAAAGAAACTTTCAATGAATGGGTTGCGGAAATAATCTCATCTATTATCTAGCTAGATATTGTTATCTAGCATTCAGTACGATGTTCCTTTGGAGTAAGCTTTCATCAGAGATGTTCTCAGCCAGTACCAGAAATAGAGCATTTTCATTTGGAGCCTCCAAAATTGGATTCAGTACTTTAGAAATAGATATAGACAGATGCATTTGCCAGCACATTGGTTTTCCAAATAATTTCTGAAGAAGCTTTCAGGCCTCATACCCTATTATCCAACTTTTATTTAGACTTTGGGGGATATTTGGGAGAGCAGCAGCAATGTGGGGGCTAAAAACAAAAGAGGAATAGGAATTTTGCTTTGGTCATGATTAGGCTGCCAGCATTCTGGCCATGGGTTGTATGAATTGCTGAAGAGACTTATCAGGAATAAAAAAAAGGTAAGTTGGTTTTACCAGTAAGAGTTTTTCTTCTGGAGCTCCAGAAATAAGTGACTATACGGGCTTATCTAATTTTCCTACGAAGTGTTTCACAAATGCCTTAAATTTGTTTTTAATAAAAAGAAAACTACAAATGAGTAACATTTTTCATCACCTCCCCCACCCCAATTGCTTCCACAATTAATGATTACTCTTTGTCTTAGTTCATTCAGGCTGTTGTAGCAAAATACCCCAGACCAGGTAGCTTTTAAACAACAGAAATTTATTTCTCATGGTTCTGGATGCTGGAAGTCCAAGACCAGAGTGTCAGCATGGTAACCTCTTCTTGGTTATAGAATGCCAACCTTTGTAAAATCATGTAGTAGAAGGGACCAGAGAGTTCTGTGGGGGACTCTATTATAAAAACACTAATCCCTTTGTGAGGCTCCACCTTCATGACCTACTCCCCTCTCAAAGACCTCACCTACTAATACCACTTCCCTTAGGGGTTAGGATTTCAACATATGAATTTTGTGTGTGTTGAGAGAAGGGGACACAAACATGCAGACCATAGCACTTGTTATTCTATGACAGTGGATTAGAAAGTGTATGTTGAACACATAGGGAAAGGAATGAATGAGAGACTAAGAAGGAAAAATCATTAACAGTTCACAATTAATAGTATTTAAATTACTCTACAAATATTTATGTATTTTTCTCTTCCACAGCCTCTCCTTCAAATGGTTGCCATGTAAACTGTGAGTTTTAGAAGACTGAAGCCCTTGAGATTCACAGTGTTTACTGGCTAAGAGTGTGCATTTTAGTCATTTGATTAAGGATAGTGCTAAACTCACTCAAATAGCTGCTGGCAATTGTCCTTGGAGTCACTGTCCTTATAGTCACTAGTTAGAGAAGCCCGCAAATGTAAGCCTTGAAAAATTAATAGGAGTAGACAATTCCTCAGCGATTATGGTACAATAGTTACAATACCTTTTTTCTATATTTGAACGAAAGAATCATGATAAGTTAAGGATAGAATATGAGTTTTGCACAGTTATCAAAACATGTTTGTGTGTTTGTGTGTACATACATATAAAAACAGAAAAAAAAAATCATTCCAGAAGTTTGGAATCAAAAGGAAGAGCTATAATGGGACAACACCATAAGGTTAAAATAAATTCTATTTTTTAATGTCTTGACAAATGAGGCTTTGGGCCTTATTTTATTCATTAACTAAGATTTAAAATGTGAATTATCTTTAATTCCACTACTATACTAATTTACAAGGGACAAATTCCTAAGTTATGTTATTTTCCTCCTTTACTTTGTATAGACAGCCTCTGTCCAAGTTCTACTGCTTTGCAGATGGAGCCTTCTCCAAAGCTACCAACCTTCCCTGCACAACCCACAGACCTCTGCCTGAGTTGAAACTTTTATCACAGAATCTAGTATTCTTAGAATCTCAAGGACAAGAAATGGCATCTAACCCAACCCAGGGTAGAAATTCCTTGTAGATTAGAGCATCCCTGACTGACAGCCACCTTGTCTCAGCAGAAACAATTGTAACTAAAGGAATGAAAGAGCAAGATCTAGTTTATGTGTGGCCTGCTAACTGGATGACTATGAAATAATCACTTGATTATTTGTCAATGAAATATAAACCAATGCCCATTTACATAGACTTTTGTGTAAAAACTCTTTATAACCTCTAAAATACTATAAAATGTGCTATTATAATTATTATTTCACAGGTCAACCTATTCCATTTATATTTATCTCTGGTTATAAGTTTTCTTTTCTCCTTAAAAAGGGCCAGAGGTGTTTCCCTAAGGCTCCCCCTTGAACAACACAGACGAGTCTACTGATAATGTTGTCCCTGAATGTCATGAGGAATAAATGGATAGTCATGTCAGTAAGGTCAGGCATAACTACAACATCAGTAAGGAACAATGTCTATTAGATACTTACAAGCTGTTCAATTATTTCAAAATCTTGATGGAACATTATACCCTTTTACCAATACATATCTCTTGGTTTCTGAGTTCTTCCAGCCAAGGTCTACACCTTTAAGATTAAGTACACAAATCCGAGGTATGGAAATAATAAGTATGGAATAATAAAAATCCTGCTTTTAAAGGAACCCAGGGGCCCCTGGGTGGCTCAGTCAGTTGAGTGTCTGACTCTCGATCTAAGCTCAGGTCTTGATCTCAGGGTGGTAATTTCAGACCCAATGTTGGGCTCCATGCTAGGTGTGGAGCCTACTTAAAAATTAAAATTAAAATAACAAATAAATAAAAAGAGGCCAGGCAGCTAAATCTTGGACTGCCCTGTTGAGGGCTGCTCAAGCTCACCGATATTCTATTTTTCATAATATTAGTACCCACATATGGTAGACACTTCTTTATGATCTCATATTCTTTATTGGCTGCAATAAACCAGTTTGGTAGACTTTCCTAGCAGACTGGTGGTGATTTGCTTACATCAAACTTCAAATCCTGGCACTCCAATTAGTAGCTTTGTATACACACCTTCCTCCATAAGGCCTTCCCCATTCTACATCTCTATGTTCACCTCTCCCTGCACTTCCACACCAGGATTTTCATCTGTGTTATAGCATGGGCATTCTGTCTTACACTGTGGTAAGCCATTCTCTTGCCTGTCTTTCCTAATGAGCCATAAACTCCTTAGATAGCTGATAATATGATAAATGGATGAGTTAAAGAATGAAGGAATCATTTTAATAAATGGCAATAGAAAGAATACTCTTTTTCCCTCTGCTGTGTAATATTTTTAATATTTTCTGTGTTCTCTAATAAGAATATTTCTTATCATGATTGATCAATCAAGAAATCTAAATTTATTATCAGTTAAAATTTTAATATATTTCAGAACAAGTTGAAAAGTTGAAAAGTGAGAATTGTTTCCAAAAATGGCCTATTGTTGAAGAGATATCTTAATGCCAGTTATCAGAAGTTATAAAAACTCATAGGATAAATAAAATTAATATTCCCTGACTAATTTAAAGATTCAGAGAAAAAAATCATGTTTATAATCAAGTAAATATGGGAGATTATGTTTATAAATATGTTTGTATATAGTTTATAATAAAATAAAGATGATAATAAGAAATTTCATATTTTTAAAATACGAAACATAAAAATATTGCAACTATTACAATCCCTGGAAGACTAAGCTTCCAGCCCCTGGGGCTCTTTGTTCATTCTGTGTTTTTAGGAGAACTTTGGTAGAAAACTGTAGTCTATAAAGGGAATGAAAACAGTTGTAAGAGCAAATGGATGACAAGTAACGTGTACATCTAAGTAGGCTGATACACTATGTAATTACACAAAAGATTATCTTACTTGCCTTTCTTGTCAGTTTGTTGTCTCTCCTGAATTTAAACCTGGGATTGATTTATTCCATAGACATGTTTTCCCTATGATTCAGGCACGGACCAGGCAGTGAAAGTATGAAAACAAATGTAACACGCTGCTTGCCTCAAGGAGCTTTCTGATGAGTAAGTGGTAATGGACATTCATCCAGTGGCACAGGGGTTATGATACAGTGAGGCCCAAGAAAGAGGCAATCAGAATAGTCTTCTGGAAGCAAATATCTATGCATTATACTTTGGGAATTTAAAATTGAGCAAATTAAAGAAAACATGAATTCTAAGGTAAGCCCCAGAGAAATCTTTGAATTCCCAACATGTTCTGTGTATAAATATTCAACAGTTGATCTGTTGCAGATAGGATTCTGTAAATAAATTCAGACATGACCTTCATTTGCTTTGTGCTTGGCTAGAGTAACAAAGCTCCTATAACTACTGAGAGCCCCTGGTTTCATTATAACAACAACATAGAAAAACCACAGACCACTGAAAAAATATTTTGAATACGTTAATACTTCTTCTGAAGCCATGGCAACCATGAAACAGTTGTAGAAATAAAAAGTTTTGAATTCTTGACATATTTTTAAAAAGATTCTAGTGTTCTAGATTTGCACAATACTTAATATTATATAAGACATTATGAATCTGAAGTGGCCAAAGGCCCCTTTGTCAAGGATTCCCTGAATAATTTCAAGTTGAATAGGAATTTTTCAATGCTTTGTCATTTTGAAAGTATTTACAATACTTTGCAAAAAATCATTAGCCATTCAGACATTGAGTAATGCCATGGGATTTTGTAGATTTTATTCCATACCTTAATATGAGCCACGAGTAAGACAAATCACTACATTAGTGAACAGATTTTTATTTCACTGAAAATAATATCTAGATTTTTCAGACTTTAATTTTTACAGACCATGGCCAATGGCCTCAAAACAGCCCCTGGGTTACTGAATAACATTTCACTAACCTATTTAGAAGCATCAGTATTATGTTTTCATGACTGAAACTAAAAAATGAAATCAATTTCCTTTTTGTACAACTTTTCTCCAGGATTTAATACCACAGTGTTTAATATTAGTTCAGTGACCTTTCTTGTCATATTTATTCACAACTGAAGGAGGATAAGAGTGAATTCTTAGACTAAAAAGACAGAATTCATTTATCTTTAAGAAAAGAAAAGAAAAACATGTTTGTCTTTATGTTTTCTTGTCATGAACAGCCAAAATGTGTGCATGTCATTTAGTTCCATAATGAAATTATATATTGCTCAGACCACTCTGTACAGATTTTATTATTATTAATGATTTTGACATCACAAAGATTAATTTATTATTACTGAAAATCAATTGCTTAAAATAAGTTTTGAAAATGACTCAGTTGAAAGATAATTCAGCTGCATCTAAACAAAATGTTTCAGCACCAGTGAAGCACGAATCATAATTTTTAAGTAAAAATGTATGGTTTTACATTTTCACATACTCTCTAATAAGATCAACATTAGAAATGAATGAGTGCAAGTTCCATCTCTATACCCAGCACTGACAAACACTGAGAAATTTAGATTTTTATGTCATCATGTTCATGGGAACTTTCCAAATCTTAACTGCAGCATCACTGTCAAACCTAGGCTTTTGCATCTGCTGATTTCCTTGGAAGCACAAGCCATTAGGGACATTGTTTTCAATAAATTGGTCAAACCATATCCACATATATGTTATTGGTCATGAACTAAATCTATCACAAAGCTTGAAAACAGAATCAATTCCAGATGGATGCCCTCCTGAAAAGAGCCTCCTAAATCATGAATTCCTGGCACGGAGGATCAATGTTGCCTTCTTTGTTGAATCCTCAGTTTCTGGCACATAGTTTTGATGAACAGATGTTTGTAGAATAAAATTTCACGTATCATTGGTTAGCTACATCAACATGAAATACGAAGAATATCCCGAGTTCTAAATTTAAGGTAACTGCTGCCAGTTGTCTGTCCTTCTTCTGAGTTTCTACAGCACTTGTCTACAAAGCACAGATGGAACTGCACTGCCTTAAATGAGATACTTTTTTCTTTCTTTTCTTCTCTTTCTTTTTAAATTTGATATATGCCATTCTTTAAACAGGATGTAAACACCCAGAGAACAAGAACCCTGTCATATGTCTATTTTCAAACAATCTTTTTTTTTAAAGATTTTATTTATTTATTCATGAGAGACACAGAGAGAGAGAGAGAGAGAGAGAGAGAGGCAGAGGGAGAAGCAGGCTCCCAAGGAGCAGGGAGCCCAATGCGGGACTCGATCCCAGGACCCTGGGATCATGACCTGAGCCGAAGGCAGACCCTTAACCATCTGAGCCACCCAGGCGCCCTCAAACAATCTTGTAAAGCAAAAAGTTCAAGAAAAATTCAGATAAAAAATAATGTTCTATTTTCTTCATGACGTAGACTTACTCTTTTATGATCTTCATAGCTTTATCAATCTATTTGACAACTTACAATAAGGGCAATCTGTTAACTAAATGTACTGAATCCACATGTATTTTAACATAAGATTAATCAAGTTCTGATCATTTTAAAGATATTTGGCATAGAAAGAGCATTTTCAAGAGCAAATTCTTATAACATAGTGACCTAAAGAGAGTTCCCTCCCTCTCCCCATCCATTCACTACTTTAAGCTATTTCTCTTTCCTGGCCAAATGCCTCCTGGAATCTATAGGTTTGTAGACTTTGAACTCATTCTGGCCTAAGGAACTAGTGTGGGACTCTATCCAAGTGTTAGGCCAAGGACAAAGAATGGGAAACAATGGGAACTGGGAAGATCTTGTCACTTAGAGTTCCCAAGGCAAAGTTGCCATCAGCATTTTATGAATGTGGAGAGTGTTCCTGACCCTGGAAAGACCAATAAAGAATGAATGGGAGAACAAAATTTTTCCTGCAGTTGAGGTTTGGAGAGCACAGGAACATAACAATCAAAGCGGATTTGCCAGATGCCTCAATAGGCAACTGACAGGCTGCCTGTCTCTATGACAGAAGGCCACAGAAATAGAAACCCCTCTTCCACATCCTACCACCTCTGGAACTCCCACAGTTTCAAATACTGCACAGCCAGACCTGAGCTGTAATGAGCTAACAAGGAAAAATCACATCTACAAGAGGCCATCAGCCAAAAGAATCATGGAACAAATTTCCAATGAAACAGAATGGCTGTAGTAGAAAATGTAGCCTTGAATTAAAAAATAATAAGAACAACACTAACAGAAATTTCAGAATGTGACCCACTTCTCAATACCTCCACCACAGCTACTATATTCCATGCCACCACCCTCTCTTGTCAGTGTTATTACAATACCTCCTATTGCTCTCCTTATTGTCTCTTCACACAGAAAACAGATTTTTCTATCAAAAAAAGCAAGTCAAAGAGGAGGCTCTGTGGAAGATTTTGGAAGCGAGGACTTGGTTTATGAATCTCCCAAGACCTTTCATAAAAACAGAGAGCAACTAGGAGAGGAAAAACAAAGAGCCATGGATAACATCAATAACAAAACTAGGTGATAAGACATCCCCACAAATAAGGAGGTGATAAAAGCCACTAAAATCCATGTGGTATCATGGTGTATGGGAGGAAGTAGAGAGAAGGCACTTAGGCTTTAGTTAGCTCTGAGCATGGGAGAGCCCTAAAATCATGAATAAGTACCCTCTGGAAAGCACAGTGGACCAATCTAAGAGTCACAAGGAAACTTTCAATTCACAGTGAGTGAAGACTATTATGGACTACACTATAATCAGGGCTAGAGCAGTCTGGGTCTTATAAACTCCTGATACTAACAAATCAAAACAAACTTTCAAGCCAAAGCCTTACACTATAGAAAAATTGCTTTTAATTCGATATAAATTGAACAAGACAGGAAAATATGGACAAAGAAAGAGATGATCCGTGTAACACTGGAGGAGGGGAAAAAAAGGAAGTAGATTGCAACTTTCTCAACCCAGAAAAAAAAAAGAAAAAGAAAAGAAGAGCTTAACAAAAAATATATCACAAACATAAAGGAAAAAAACAAACAAATCAGGCATTACACTAAATGTGAACACTAAAATCTATCATTAATCAGACTGGGTTAAAACAATAACAACAAAAAAGCCATTAAGAGAGAAGATCCTAAGAGTTCTCATCACTGGGAGAATTTTTTTTCTTTTCTTTTTATTGTATTTATATGAGATAGATAATGGATGTCAACTAAACTGTCGTAATCATTTCACAATATATGATACATAATATATGTGGCAATCATTTCACAAACCATCATGTGATATACCTTAAACATATACTGGGATGTATATCAGTTATTTCTCGATAGAAAAGAAAAGGCTATTTGTTGCTTCAAAGAAATACACTTATAATAAAGTTATGGTAGAAAATAACAAGTTAGAAAAAGAAAAGAAAAAAATACGAGGCAAAGGCAAATAAAACTGAAGTCGGAAAAGAATATCAACAGGGTGAAATTTAAAGTTAAAAGCAGTAAATAGGCTACAAATAGATACTGTAGAAAATAGAAGTTCTTCTACAACTTATGAAGAAAATACAATAATTATAAATATATACAAAACAATTAAGTAATTAATTACATAAAGCAAAACCATTCAAAATGGAATAAGAATTTGATACGTATCCTATTAAAATAAAAGCCTACAATAGGTTTATTTCAGAATGAGACAGATCTAGACAACAAAAAATATACAGCATATATTTACCAAATTGATGATTTGGCTATAAAGAAAACCTTGTTGTCAGAATAAAATCCAGTTACGTTAGAAACAGAGTTTTTTTTGATTGATTTATTCATTTTAGGGGTGGGGGAAGGACAAAGGGAGAGAGAAACTCCAAGCAGACTCCGTGCTGAGCACAGAGCCTGACTCGGGGCTGGATCTCACAACCCTGAGATCAGGACCTGAGCCGAAAACCAAGAGTTGGAGGCTTGACTGACTGCACCACCCAGCTGCCCCAGAGACAAAGTTTAAAAAAATAAAACCCTCAAGTACTCAGATATTAGAAACAGTCTCCTTGAGAGCAGTTGCATCAAAGAAGATATAAATGTGAAACAATAAACTATATAGGAAGCAATGAAAGCAGATAAAGTAGTATGCAAACTTTACTAGAATGTAAACACCATTATGGCAAGAATTTTGCATTTATGTGTTCCTAAATCAGTGAACACAGTAAGTGTTCAATAAATATTTACTGAATACATACCAAAACTAATAGGCACAACAAAAACATTATTCAGATGAAAACTAAAATATTTGGTACTCACCATCAAAATTATAAAAAGAATAACAAATAGAAAAACATTATAAAATGAAATTAATAAGAGGAATTCCCAAGTTAATTTTTAATGAAAAAAATAAATCCAAAGCTGGTTCTTTGAAAATATGAAGATTAGTGATTAATCTAATCAAGACAAACAGAAGAGGGGCGCCTGAGTGGCTCAGTTGGTTGAATGTCGACTTTTGGTTTCAGCTCAGGTCATGATCTCTCATCATGAGATCCATCCCCTGGTGGGGTCTGTATTCAGCAGGGAGTCTGTTTAGGATTCTCTCTCTCCCTCTCCTTTTGCCCCTCCCCCTGCTCATGTTCTTGCTCTCTCTCGAAAATATATAAGTAAATCTTAGAAAAAAAGAGGTAAACACACAAATGAGAATGGAACCATAGACAAAGGAAAATGAAAATAATTATCAGAAAATACATATGTAACTCTATAATTTTATAGACCTCTCAAGAAGGATGATAAATTTATAAACCTCTCAAGAAGGATGATTTCCTAGCAAAAGAGAAAACTATTAAATTTGGTCTCAAGAAGAAATTGAAAATTTGAGTAAATACACTAAAAAAACTACAAAGGTAAAAAAAAACCACTTGTATTATTAGAAATGCAATTGTATGAGGGGATTCAAAAGAGCATAGTTGTAATCATTGATTCGAAAAAATATATAACATTTTTGTGTTTGTATCTAAGTAGGCATCCCTCCATAAAACAGTCACAACTGCCAAGAAGAGAAAATTTCCCAGTATTTGGAAAGATGGTCCATGGGCATACCCTAATACCTAGCAACTCTTTAGAGAGGCTTTCCCACAAGAGCTTAAACAGCCATGATCAGGAATATTAAGTTGTAATGGTGAAGATCTGAAGATAATCTAAATGTCCATGGGAGGGGGATGGATGAACATATTGTGATGCATTCAAACAAATGACTTTATGCAGCAGTTAAAATGGTTACAGCTCAAAAATATGTTGGGTGAAGAAAGCAAGTTGTAGAAAATTATTGGTATATGAAACCAGTTATGTAAATTTTTTAAATAAACAAGACAATGACTATGCATTTGTTTCAGACACATATGTATGTAATGAAAGCCTGGAAATGTGGACTGGATACATGGTAAGAATGGATTGCCTGCAGAGAGAAGCAGTAGCACACACCCTAGAAAGGGAAAGATGGGAACCTCAACTTTAATTTTCACCATTTAAAATGAGATCTAAAATAAATATGACAAACTGTCAATATGCTTTAAAATTCTGGAAATACGCACAATTTTGTATAACTCTTAGTCAAAGTTTTAAATTTATATTGCCTCTCAAGAGCTCTTTTCTGCATTCCTTTTGTCCTGTATGTTTCCAGTTTCCTGAGAGACACCCAGTACTGTCTCTTTCCCCATACCAATTCTCCAAAAGCAAACCAATAGCTGCTGTTGGTATTTAGTGTAATTTAAACAGCTTATTACTCTCAGAGATATCTAACTATTAAATCTATATCTGTATGTTCTTTCCAAAAATTAAAATATCAGAACAGGTAGTTGCATCTTTGTAATTGTAGTGATGTTTTTCTGGGAAACGGTTTTCCCTGGGCTCCTGGAATCACATCTGCTAGGCAACCTTTTATACGCCTGTGTGTAATTCAAGTCCAGCTCAATGAAAGCAATTAACTTGAGCATTGTTTTATTATTACATTAATGCAAAAGACTTGCATAGGGACATTCTAGTATTCACAATACTGCAAATAATTGCATAAACACACTTCTCAGTTCCCTAGATGGATAGGGTGACCAAACACATGAGAAATCTGTTTTACTTAGAGAGACAATAGTTTGCTAGTGAATATGTGTTTAGAGAAATATAGGTAAGGGACATGGTTGAGTTTGGAATTAGGCACTTGATACTCTCAAGGATGCGGCTTCTTCTTCAAAGAGACCAGAAGGCGATTTCTCTATAATGTACAAGCTGCAGAGCAGGATACAACTTTTTGGCCATGCACATACAGGCAGATTGCCACTGGCCGGAACAGAAAGCTCAATAACTTGCCCATTATCATTGGATTTAGACTTTTACTTCAGCTTGTTTTAAATAATTTTTAACATAATCCAAGATTCCCTTAATGAGTACAAACAATATACACTTTCTAATAAGCCTGGTAAATGTATTTAGATTTCTGTACCACTTAATATCAGGTAGTACACAACTTATTATATTAAATAACTAAAAGCTTGGTTTACTAGTTTTATTAGTTTTTTTAATTGGCCTATTATACCAATTTATAAAATCTGAACATTTCTTATAAGAATTAGAAACTTCTGTTTCTATTATACTGAAGTCAGATAAATGACTCATGAAAATGTTAGAATCATACTGATAATTTAAGTATATATATATATATACACACAAGTATATATGCTTAATTAAGTATATATATATACACACACACTCTTTATATATATATATATATATATATATATATATATATATATACATACAAATCAAATCTTTGATTACCTAAATTCAATTTTTGTTTTTGGTAATACTACATTTAAATGTATAATATGCCCAGGTGTTATTGGTTCTTAAATACCAATATCCATGCTTCATAGTAGAAAAATTGCTGGGACACCTAGGTGGCTCAATTGGTTAAGCGACTGCCTTCCACTGGGGTCATGGTCCCAGGGTCCTGGGATCAAGCCCCACATCGGGCTCCCTGCTCAGCAGAGCCTGTTTTTCCCTCTGCCTGCCACTCCCCCTGCTTGTGCTCGCTCTCTCTCTGACAAATAAATAAATAAAATCTTTAAAAAAAATTGCTTAGTTTGGGAATAAAATTATATTATATACTCAGGGTCATCTGTATTAATATATGTGACTTTTTGGTTCAGAAATATACTCCTACAGGCTCAACTTTCAAAAATATTTTATATTCCGTGTTTAATATCAGGAAGCTTTAATTTTACAATATGTTAATACAAAAGACTTGATAGCTCTGTGAAAACTTTTGTAAGACAGAGAAATTATACTAGTCACTTGCATTACAGTTAAAATATTCAAATAGATATATTTATTACTATAATCAGTTACTATGAATCATTCTTATTTGATATATAGTGGAAATAAAATATGAAATATTCCTCTGAAGGCAAAAGTATACAATCACATTTCCATAAGAGTGAGGAAGTAAAATAAAGCATTTACCTCTGAACTCTCTATATATTCCAAAGAATTTGCAAACTTTAATTTATGACTAAATCTAAAAGGGAATACTTATGAAATAAATTTATCTGAATATCCAATGTACTCCCAAAAATGGAACTCTTACTTAGACTAAAACTCTGATGGAATTCAGTAAAGGCATTTCTGTAGTTATTCAGAAAGATGAATGGCTACTAAATGAAACATTAATGACAATGGCCACTCTGGCTCTGAATAAATGTGATAATCCTTTTCCCTTAAAAAAAAAAAAAAAACAACGGAATTCTTCTATGTTAGTGCTCACTTCAGTAGCACATATACTACAATGGGAACAATACAGAGAAGATTAGCATGGCCCTGTGCAAGGATAACACGCAAATTCTGAACGCAGTCCATATTTTTTAAGATATGGAAGCAACCCAAATGTCCATCAGTAGATGAATGGATAAAGAAGATGTGTACACACACACACACACACACACATACACACACACGTGTACATACATATACTTATATGTATATGTTTATATATATACATATACATATTTACTGGAATATTACTCAGCCACAAAAAGGATGAGATCTTGCCCTTTGTGATAACATGGATGGACCTAGAGGGTATTAGGCTAAGTGAAATAAGTCAAATAGTTGAAAGACAAATACCATATGATTTCACTTACATGTGGAATCTAAAAAACAAATGAAGAGACAAACAAAAAGCAGAACCAGACCTATAAATTCAGAGAACAAACTGATGGTTGCCAGAGGGGAGAGGGGCAGGGGTATGGGCAGTATGGGTGAGGGCGCGTGGGAGATGCAGGCTTCCAATTGAGGAATGAATGGGCCACGAGAATGGAGGGTATAAAATAAGGAATGTAGTCAATGGCATTGTAATAGTATCATATGGTGACAGATGGTGACTTGCACTTGTGGCAAGCATAGTACAAAGCATAGAGATGTTGAATCACTATGTTGTACACCAGAAACTGGCGTGGCACTGTGTGTCAACTATACTCAAAAAAAAAAAAAAAAAAGGACAGTGTATCATCAAGATTTAGATATGTTATAAATAAAAGCTTGCCTTGTTCCCATATTTTAAAATAAATAGTTCTAAAATTCTTTAGAATAAATAAATATTTATTTATTTATTCATCAGAGAGAGGGAGAGAAGCAGGGGGAGCAGCAGGCAGAGGAAGAAGCAGGCTCCCTGCCGAGCAGGCAGCCCGATGTGGAACTCAATCCCAAGACCCTGGGATCATGACCTGAGCTGAAGGCAGCCGCTTAACCGACTGAGCTACCCAGGCGCCCCTAGAATAAATATTTTAAAAGACTGATATCTTGACCTTGGTGGAGAAGGCATGGCCATGTCTCACTGAATGGCAGAGAAGTCACTGTGGTACTGTGTCAGCAAAGACTTCCAGAAATCTGCTGTCTAGGGTCTCAGAGAAAGCTAGTCACAGGGAGACATCAGCCCAGAGGCATTCTGCTACAGTACCAGCAGGGGAAGCTGCTGGCAGCTAAGCTCTGCTGACCACCGGCACCACGGGAGGTAGAAGATGGAGAAGCTGCAACTGCCACAGGAGCCTGCTGAGTGAGCATACACTGGAACCAGGAAGCAAAGCCCTTTTCTCCTCCAAACCCTCTCCATCATGTACTTGCAAAGCCTCGAAGCTTGGTGACAATGGAAAAATACTTAGGGTCCCAAATCCATTTTCACAAAGTAATATAAAAGAGTGAATTTGGCTTTTTCTTCTGAGTGGTTTTTCTGTCCTCTGCATGCAGTGTTCAATGCTACAATGCTTGGTTATATCAAATCAGTCAAAGGAGAAAGATCATGAAGAATTTCATGATTCTAAGGTTTCTAAGGGCAAGGTCTGGAAGTGGCATGTATCATTTCTATTTACGTGTCTTTGACAAGAACTCGGTCAGTCATATGCTCACACCTAACTGCCAAGACAGGATAGCAAATGTAGTTAAGCTGGCGCCCAGGAAGAAGAAACGTTTTTTTTGTGTGTGTGGTTTTATTTATTTGTTTGTTTTGTTTTTTTAAATTTATTTGAGAGAGAGAGTGATAGAGATTGAGAAAATGAGTGTGTGGAGGGGGAGAGGAAGAGGGAGAAGCAGACTCCCTGCGGAGCCCAGATGCGGGACTGGATCCCAGGAGTCAAAAGCAGACGCTTAACTGACTGAGCCACCCAAGCGCCCGAAGAAATGGTTTTGGTGACTCGTTAGTCTCTGTCATAGATTATTTCTCTTAATTTATTATTTTATTTTTCCTGAAAGCACTGCATCTTACTGCTGGTCACCATTACCCCTGGCCTGGTTGATAGTAATATATGCATGTAATAACCTCAGATGTCAGCTGGAGCCCCTCCAGTCCACTAAAATCTGATGATGGTGGTAATGTGTGTACATATATATTGAGATGTCAGCTAAGATTCCTCTGCCCATGGAGTTCCAGATAAGATTTGCCCCAGTTTCTTGCCCCCAGAGAGGTCTGCAAATTCCCAGAGTGCCTATATTCTTATAGACTTCTCCATGCCTAACTTCTGCTTTCATATACACTGCTGACATTCCTCACCGCTCTGATCCAGATATGAAATCCAAATCTTCCATCGATTTCCACTCAAAAGTACTTGCTTAACCACCACACTTGTGGGTATGGAAGACTTTACAGAGGAGATTTAATGATAGGAGGAGGAATAATTTCAAACTACATACTAGGCAGCCTCTCCTTTAGTACCGACTTCTGGGAAATTTCTGAGGCTTTTCACCTCATCTGGTTTACTTCTTCACATCACCTCGAGGCTCCCTTTTTCCCCAGAGTCTCTTTACTCCCCAGAGTCAAACAGATCCCTTTTGCTTTGTCATACAGAACAATTTAACCATTTTTATTAGTTGTTTCTTAAGTTCCTACTGACACCAGTGTTCTTGGGAGCCTTATTTTCCATCCCCAAGGACTCTAAATGTACTTTAAGAGAAATCCATGCGCTGGTTGCTAAAGCCAAAATTTTCACATTATTTCATACAAAGCCAAATGACTTGATACTGACTATGCTAAGTGAGTTCTACCAGATCAGCATTCCCAACATGTGTTCTATAGTGCACCAGTCCTATGAGATAATCTGTAGGCAAAAATAAATAAACAAATGAGATCTATGACCAAGTAATTTTAAGAATCCTTGCATACTACATTCCTCTTCTTGGAAATTCACAATGCATATTAAGCATAATGAAAGCTGGGAAAAGTTATGTATCTGTTTAGCTGTGATAGTAGCTAACTTATTTGATGACATAACCTGTTTTTCCCCACAAAATACCCTTTAATGTACAGAATGTACAGAATATAGAAAGTCCCTTCTAGCTATAATGTTCTGAAATACTGTAATTCTTAAGCACCTATATGACTAATGACAAAACATCCATAAAAGAAAGAAAGAAAGAAAAAAAAAAAAAAAAACATCAGAGCAACAGCCTGGCCAGAATAGGAGCTGTCGCACACTTTCTCATTGGGTCACCCTCTTGGGTGACCACTGCCTCCACCCAGAGTTTTAAGTCATCTAGTTATTCTAAGAGGGTGAGGCAGAGCCTCTCAAAGACTAATCAGAAATGAACAGGAAAAAGAAAAAGCAAATTTCCCAGCTGGTGCTGAAAGCTCCGTTTCTATACTTTCACCTTCAACAAGGCTACTTGAGTCAGGGCTTTGTCTGTCTGCCTGACAAACATCCCCTCCCTCTTTCCTCTTTGTATTCATCCACTCTAGGATCCCTGTGTTCTCTTGCGGTAAGCTGCTTCTGCTCCCTGCACTCCTCCCCAGTACCCCCCTAACCCCATATTTAACCTTTCACTACTCCTGGTCTTAACTCTTGATCTTTTTGGCCAAAAGGACACTTGGTTGTAATGTAACCAAATTTTATAGTAAGTCAGCAGTCTAGACAGTAGATGACTTTTATTGCCCCTTCTAACCTTGACACTATGAAGTAGTTAGACCTTTGCTCTGGTAGAACATGCTGACTACCAAATTTTTAAAAATATATCTTAAATGAGAAATACTGTTGGGTAGCACAATTCACTTGAATATTGTCACCAAGGCACAGGCCCACATTTTTATCAGATTGAAAGTGTCTTGGAAAACACATAGTGTGATATAAATACAGTAAATCACCAGTATTTCCTGTCATTTTCTTGAAGAAGTATTTATTTCTACTGTTTGAGTACTTCAGACTCTGAAATAAATGTACTGAAGTCTCCTCCTTTCAGATAAATTAACTTCTTTTAAAAAAAGGTAGAAGTCTTTATATTTACTGACTACAAGTTCTTTGCCTGATATATGTGTTTCAAGTATTATCACCCAGTCTAATGGCTTACCTTTCATTTTCTTAATGGAGTCTTTTAAATAGCAGAGTTTTAAAATTTTAAGTTCAATTTATCCATTTTCTTCCAGAATATTTATATTTTTAGCTTTTATGTTTAAGTTTATAATCCATCTCAAAAGAAAGTTCATGAAGGATATAAGGTAGAGATCAAGGTTAATTATTTTTCATATATTCATCTGGTTGTTACAGCACCATTTGTTGAAAAAAATTTCCTTTCTCCAATGAAATTCTTAGTGCCTTCATTAAAAATCTATTGACCAAAAATGGTGGATCTATTTCAGACTCTTAAAGACTTTAATTAAATGCCTCAGTTTCTATGTTCTCTGCCCTTGGCCTACCAACAAAACTTTAATGCAGTAAATTTTAACTTAATCTAGTCTTTTAATCTAGTACTTAATCATTGCTCAAATTCATAGTAGAAGTTTATAAGAAGCATTTTAAGCTAGTCAAAAATATATTTGTAAGGCATAAAAACTGATTAATAAATCCAGTGTCTATGCTATAAAATTTATACACTGCCACCTCAACATCTTTTAAATCCTGTAACTATCTTCTTTTCCTTTCCAAATCTCTGAAGTTCTTCTTCCTATACTTTTTCTTTTTCTCCCTAATATTTTTATTATTCTTAATGTCTTCCCATACAATGGTTATCTTATTCCTATATTAAAGGTAACTAGATTTTTCTTTTGTTGAATGAATCTTTATAAAAGAGGCTCCTCTGGCCCACATCATCTTTTTCTTTTGGCTAAGCCCCCTGAGTGTCTTCATCAGGTATTCACTACACAAACTTTCCATATTAGTTCATGCCGAGAATATAGAAGGGGTTTGGATAAATATTTTAAATGAATGAGTAAATGAATAGACATATAAATGAAATAAATCTGGGTTATATTCTCAACTTTCCCTAAATTCCCTAACATTAATAATTCAATAATTGTTTCTCAACCTAACCTTGCTGAACATTTTCACTGCACTTGGTATCACTGACTCCTTCCTCCTTAATATCTTTGGTTTTTTTTTAAGATTTTATTTATTTATCTGACAGAGAGAGACAGGGAGAGAGGGAACACAAGCAGGGGGAGTGGGAGAGGGAGAAGCAGGCTTCCCGCCGAGCAGGGAGCCCGATGCAGGGCTCGATCCCAGGACCCCGGGATCATGACCTGAGGCGAAGGCAGACGCTTAACGACTGAGCCACCCAGGTGCCCCCACATACTTAACTTTATAACTTGTCTGTTTATTTTCTTTCAGAGACTACCACACTAAAACAAGACTCTACAATCTGATCATTTCACTATTCCAGTGGTCTCATGTTGGAGGTATTTATCTTTCAGTCTATTTGGTGACTTTTCATTGCACTCAGAATAAAATCCACTGAAATCCCATAGGACTTGGTTTGATTGCACTCACTTCCCTTCCTCAACCTTCATATTAGAATTAGCATCCTTGATATCTCATAAACCTGCATTTTTCCTTGACAGTTTCTCATCATTTTAATTAAACAAACATTTGTAAAGTCATGTTTTATGTTTGTCTCCTTCAGATTCACATTCATCTAAGAATGTAAGGAGTTTATCAACTTATTCAAACTTTATTCTGAGAATCTAGTATAATACTTACCACATAATAGGCAATGTGTATTTGTGAGAGAATAAATGTAAATATCAAAAGAGTATCATTTTAAAAATGGAAATGGTCTGGTTAAATAAAGCCTATATTGAAAAAGCCAGGAAAAATAGAGTTCAAACTCTGCCATGTAAACTGAAGATGAAATAACGATTAATCATTCCCACAATTTTCAGAGGTCTTGATTCCTCCAAGAACACCATTAGTCATTGCTCCTGGAGCAGACCTTGTATGTATCTCAGTATCTCACAAGGAGAATAGTCCCTAGTTCTCACCATTTAACATTAACGTTTTAACTAGTCCATCTCACTTTTTCTAATTTTTTTTATATTTTGTAGGTCTTTTTTTTTTTAATTTTATTATGTTATGTTAGTCGCCATACAATACATCATTAGTTTTTGATGTAGTGATCCATGATCCATTGTTTTTGTATAACACCCAGTGCTCCCTGCAGTACGTTCCCTCCTTAATATCCATCACCGGGCTAGCCAAACCCCCCTCCCCCCTCCCCTCTAGAACCCTCAGTTTGTTTCAGAGTCCATAGTCTCTCGTGGTTCGTCTCTCCCTCTGATTCCCCCCCTTCATTTCTCCCTTCCTTCTCCTAATGTCCTCCATGCTATTCCTTATGTTCCACAAATAAGTGAAACCATATGATAATTGACTCTCTCTGCTTGACTTATTTCACTTAGCATAATCTCCTCCAGTCCCATCCATGTTGATGTAAAAGTTGGGTATTCATCCTTTCTGATGGTTGAGTAATATCCATTGTATATATGGACCACATCTTCTTTATCCATTCATCTGTTGAAGGGCATCTCGGCTCTTTCCACAGCTGGGCTATTGCGGACATTGCTGCTATGAACACTGGGGTGCATATGGCCCTTCTTTTCACTACATCTGTGTCTTTGGGGTAAATACCCAGAAGTGCAATTGCTGGGTCATAGGGTAGCTCTATTTTTAAATTTTTGAGGAACGTACACACTGTTTTCCAAAGTGGCTGTACCAACTTGCATTCCTACCAACAGTGTAAGAGGGTTCCCCTTCTCCACAACCTCTCCAACATTTGTTGTTTCTTTCCCTGTCCATTTTTGCCATTCTAACTGGTGTAAGGTGGTATCTCAATGTGGTTTTGATTTGAATTTCCCTGATGGCTAATGATGATGAACATTTTTTCATGTGTCTGTTAGCCATTTGTATGTCTTCTTCAGAGAAGTGTCTTTTCATATCTTCTACCCACTTTTTGACTTGATTATTTGTTTTTTGGGTGTTGAGTTTGAGTTCTTTATAGATCTTGGATACCAGCCCTTTATCTGTAGTGTCAATTGTAAATAACTTCTCCCATTCTGTGGGTTGCCTCTTTTTTGTTGTTGTTGACTGTTTCCTTTGCTGTGCAGAAGCTTTTTATCTTGATGAAGTCCCAAAAGTTCATTTTTGCTTTTGTTTCACTAACTTTTAGAGATGTATCTTGAAAGAAGTTGCTGTGGGCGATGTCAAAGAGGTTACTGCCTATGTTCTCCTCTAGGATTTTGATGGATTCCTGTCTCACATTGAGGTCTTTCATCCACTATGAGTTTATCTTTGTGAATGGTGTTAGAGAATGGTCGAGTTTCATTCTTCTGCATGTGGCTGTCCAATTTTCCCAGCACCATTTATTGAAGAGACTGTCTTTTCTCCATTGCATGTTTTATCCTGCTTTGTCAAAGATTATTTGACCCTAGAGTTGAGGGTCCATATCTGGGCTCTCTATTCTGTTCCATTGGTCTATATGTCTGTTTTTGTGCCAGTACCATGCTGTCTTGGTGATCACAGCTTTGTAATACAGCTTGAAATTGGGCAACGTGATGCCCCCAGCTTTGTTTTTCTTTTTCAACATTTCCTTGGCGATTCGGGGTCTTTTCTGATTCCATACAAATTTTAGGATTGTTTGTTCCAGCACTTTGAAAAATGTCATTGGAATTTTGATTAGGATGGCATTGAAGGTACAGATTGCTCTGGGTAGCATAGACATTTTAACAATGTTTATTCTTCTGATCCATGAGCATGGAATATTTTTCCATCTTTTTGTGTTTTCTTCAATTTCTTTCATGAGTGCTCTGTAGTTCCTAGAGTATAGATCCTTCACCTCTTTGGTTAAGTTTATTCCAAGGTATCTTATGGTTCTTGGTGCTATTGTAAATGGAGTCATTTATCTAATTTCTCATTCTACAGTTGCATTGTTACTGTATAAGAAAGCAACTGATTTCTGTGAACTGATTTTGTATCCTGCCACATTACTGAATTGCTGTATGAGTTCTAGTAATTTGGAGGTGGAGTCTTTTGGGTTTTCCACATAAAGTGTCATGTCATCTGTGAAGAGAGAGAGTTTGACTTCTTCTTTGCCAATTTGAATACTTTTATTTATTTTTGTTGTCTGATTGCTGTTGCTAGGACTTCTGGTACTATGTTGAACTAGTTGGCAAGAGTGGGCATCCTTGACATTTTCCTGATCTTGAGGGAAAGGCTCTCAGCTTTTCCCCATTGAGGATGATATTCTCTGTGGGTTTTTCATAGATGGATTTTATGAACTTGAGGAATGTTCCCTATATCTCTATACTCTGAAGAGTTTTAATCAGGAAAGGATGTTGTATTTTGTCAAATGCTTTTTCTGCATCAATTGAGAGGACCATATGGTTCTTATCCCTCTTCTTATTAATCTGTTCTATCACATTGATTGATTTGTGAATGTTGAACCACCCTTGCATCCCAGGGATAAATCCCATTTGGTCATGGTGGATGGTCCTTTTAATGTATTGTTGGATCCTATTAGCTAGGATTTTGTTGAGAATTTTAGAATCCATATTCATCAGGGATATCGGTCTGAAATTCTCCTTTTTGATGGGGTCTTTGTCTGGTTTGGGGATTAAGATAATGCTGGCCTCATAGAATGAGTCTGGAAGTTTTCCTTCTGTTTCTATGTTTTGAAACAGCTTCAGGAGAATAGGTATTATTTCTTCTTGGATTGTTTGGTAGAATTCCCCAGGGAATCCATCAGGCCCTGGACTCTTGTTTTTGGGGAGGTTTTTGATCACTGCTTCAATCTCATTACTGGTTATTGGCCTATTCAGGTTGTCAATTTCTTCCTGTTTCAGTCTTGGCAGCTTATAGGTTTCCAGGAAGGCCTCCATTTCATCCAGATTGCTCAGTTTATTGGCATATAGTTGTTAATAATAATTTCTAGTAATTGTTTCTATTTCCTTGGTGTTAATCGTGATCTCTCCCCTTTCATTCATAATTTTATTAATTTGGGTCCTTTCCCTTTTCTTTTGGATAAGTCTGGCTAGTGGTTTATCGATCTTATTAATTCTTTCAAAGAACCAGCTTCTAGTTTCGTTGATCTGATCTACTGTGTTTCTGGTTTCTAATTCATTGATCTCTGCTCTAATCTTAACTATTTCTCTTTTAATGCATGGCTTAGGCATCATTTGTTGCTTTTTCTCTAGTTCTTTAAGGTGTAAAGTTAGTTGGTGAATTCGGGATTTTTCTATTTTTTTGAGTGATGGCTATGTATTTGAGTAGATGGCTATGTATTTTCCCCCCTTAGGACCGCCTTTGCAGTATCCCACAGGTTATGGACCGACGTGTTTTCATTCTTATTGTTTTCCATGAATTGTTTAAATTCTTCTTTGATTTCCTGGTGGACCCAAACATTCTTGAGCAGAGTGGTCTTTAGCTTCCAAGTGTTTGAATTTTTGCCAAATTTTTTCTTGTGAGTTCCAGTTTTAAAGCATTATGGTCTGAGAATATGCGGGGAATAATCTCAATCTTTTGGTATCGGTTGAGACCTGATTTGTGACCCAGTATGTGGTCTATTCCGGAGAAGGTTCCATGTGCGCTCGAGAACAATGAGTATTCCGTTGTTTTAGGGTGGAATGTTCTGTAAATATCTATGAGCTCCATCTGGTCCAGTGTATCATTCAAAGCTCTTGTTTCCTTGTTGATTTTCTGCTTAGATGATCGTCCACTGCTGAGAGTGGAGTATTGAGGTCTCCTACAATTAATGTGTTGTTATCAATATGACTCATTATTTAGGTTAACAGTTGGCTTATGTAGATGGCTGCTCCCACGTTGGGGGTGTAGATATTTACAACTGTTAGATCTTCTTGTTGGATAGACCCTTTAAGAAGGATATAGTGTCCTTCTGTGTCTCTAATTACAGACTTTAGTTTAAAATTTAATTTGTCCGATATAAGAAATGCTACCCCAGCTTTCTTTTGAGGTCCGCTGGCATGGAAGATGGATCTCCAGCCCTTCACTTTCAGTCTGGATGTATCTTTAGGTTCAAAATGAGTCTCTTGTAGGCAACATATGGATGGGTCCTGTCTTTTTATCCGATCTGCAACCCTGTGCCGTTTTATGGGAGCATTTAGGCCATTCATGTTGAGAGTGATTATTGAAAGATACGAATTTATTGTCATCATGTTGCCTATGAAGACGTTGTTTCTATAGATTGTCTCTGTAAATTTCTGTTGTATATCACTCTTGGGGTCTTTCTCCTTTTATAGAACTCCCCTTAATATTTCTTGTAGGTCCAGCTTAGTGGTCACATATTCTTTCAGTTTCTGCTGGTCTTGGAAGCTCTGCATCTCTCCATCCATTCTAAATGACAGCCTGGCTGGATAAAGTATTCTTGGCTGCATGTTCTTCTCATTTAGTACCCTGAATAGGTCTTGCCAGCCCCTTCTGGCTTGCCAGGTCTCTGTGGATAGGTCTGACGTTATTCTGGTGTTCCTCCCTTTGTACGTAAGGAATCTCTTCCCCCAACTGCCCTTAAGATGGTTTCCTTGGTTCTAAGATTTGCGAGTTTTACTATTACATGCCGGGACGTTGGCCTGTTTTCCTTGATCTTGGGAAGGGTCCTCTCTGCCTCTAGGACACGAATGTTTGTTTCATTCCCCAGATTAGGAAAGTTCTCAGCTACGATTTGCTCAAATACATCTTCTAGTCCTCTCTCTCTCTCTCTCTCTCCACTCCCTCCGGGATTCCAATTATTCTGACATTGGAACGCTTCATAGTGTCACTTATTTCTCTGATTCTATTCTCATGGATTCTGAGTTGTTTTTCCCTGGCCTCCTCTTTTCCCTTTTTATCTATTATATTGTCTTCCAGGTCACTTATTCATTCTTCTGCCTCGTTACCCTAGCTGTTAGATTATCTAGATTGCATTGGATCTCACTGATAGCATTTTTAAGTTCTGCCAATTCAGCTTTCATTTCTGCCCTTAGAGACTCTATGTTGCCATTAATTGATTTCTCCATTCTACCCATTGTCTTCACAATTGCTAGCCTGAATTCCATCTCTGACATCTTGGTTATATCTGCATCCATTTGTAAATCTGCAGCATAAGTCATGATCTCTGAGTCTTTTCTATTTTGGAGGTTCCTCCTCCTAGTCATTCTGTTGATGGGTATTTGAGGGAATGTATAAAGTCCAAATTAATGACCAGAACCCAAGCAAGATGCACCTGTTTTCTTGGGACCTTAGGGTTGCTGGCCTCTTGTTTTCCCAGTCTGTCTTTTGGAGGAGGGGCCTGCTGTGCTGTTACTCAGGCAACTCTGTTTGGGCAGAGTTGCCCTGCCCCCCTGTGGTGGGGTATTGGCTCAGCGGGTATCAGTTTTGGGGGCTTTTGTTCTCTGGCAGCTTTCCCTGGTGGCTTTCCACATCTCTTCTGTGAGTCAGAGCAGAAGAGACTGTTTCCAACCCTCTGTCTCAGTGCAGAGAGACTGCAGTTTGTTCTTCAGTGAGCTCTCCAGGCCACACCATCTCCGTTTCTGTCCGTGTTGCTATAAACTGCAGCGTCCTGGGTTGCACGCCCCTCCGCAGCACCCCCAGTCCTGCCTCCAGGTCGGAGCACGTCTCTGCCCTTTGTGCTTCTAAAGTGCCAGCCGCTTCCAGTTCACACATGTGACCCCGCCACCCTGGGTTTCTGCCCTGGGGGCTGCCCTAAAGTCCTTTCCCCACCACTACCGGGTCTGCGAGTCTGTGCCCTGTCCCCAGCGCACGAGGCTATCGCTCACTGGCGGTGTAGGATCCCCACGGACAGGCTCCCTCTCACTGCCGTTTATCCTCCAATATCTGCCTGCAGAATCAGGGCTCCCTGCTTCATACCTCGAAACCAACCACCTGCGATATTCTGTTTGTAGAGATCCAGATCTTCTTACATCTCAGGCTGGTGTCGTGGGTGCTCAGAGTGGTCTCGTAGATATCCAGCTCAACTCTGGGGACCAGTTGAAATAGGGTCCCCTACTCCTCCGCCATCTTTCCTTCTCTCTCCATCTCACTTTATTAATGAGAGCGAGCACACTGACACAAACAGCTGGAAGAGTTGCTTAAAAATGAAGCATAATTTTTATTCATTTGTTTAGCATTTTAAAGGGAGAAATGGCAGAAAAGTAAATGGAAATACACATGAACAAAAAGTATAATCGTTTGTGCTTACCATTGGAAAAGGAAATGAGCATTGATTTATTTATTTCTCCCTAGGAATGTGAAACAGAAATGCCAGAGCCAAAACTCCCCTAGCCCACCTAGTCAGATGGTCCTCCACAACAGAACTTTTTGTATCCAACTTCTCTACTTATTGAATAAGGACATAATGACATACTTGTGCCTCATTTTGCTCATTTTAAGAGTGGGATAATACTAATATTTACCTGCTTATATATAATGAGATAGTGCACTTAAGATATTTATGACAGTGTTTAGCATGTAGCAATGAATAAATAGCTTCTCTCATTATTATTAATATATAATATTTGTGTATGGATATTTGATAAATTTCTTTGGCATTAAATTTCAGTGCCGGTTGAGTTGTTGCCAGTCCTTTTGTTCTATCAGTTCTTTTTTCCAGTTAAACCTAAAAGTTTTTATCTACAATTCAAACTAATCTCAAACTATTTACAAAGCTATCATTTAGTCCCATTCATACCAGTCACAGCCCTTTTGTTTGCTGAGAAGATCTTGGCTCAATAGGCTGTCCACTTACCTGGGCTTTAGCCCTAGCCCACATTTTGCATCTTGGTTTTACAGGGTGCTATTTTAAGCCCTCCACTTTTGCAACCACCTCTCCGCTACTCATCACTCAGAGATGGCCAGCTGATACACATAATCACGACAAAAATACTTCTACTCTTCCACTGTTTTTGTATACAATGAAATTAATCCATATCCCAAGTCACTATGGGATGTAAATTCCATATTAAACATCCTATATACCACAGTCATTTCCATCTTTGCTTCTTTGCCATTTTTCCCAAAATCATGGACACCTGGCCAGTATCTAACAGATTTAAGGATTATTTTCCCTCTGTTAAGAGAACCTCTGAAGCAGACTCCAGCACAGGAAGAGCCAAGTACCAAGAATATCTAGAAGAAATGATATCTGCCTCTCCAGACATATATGTATTGCTCATCCATCCCAGAAATCACAGCCCCACTCACTCTGGAAAGTGTTTTTTTGGTCCTATCTGACCAAAAGGACTGGCAACAACTCATGCCCTGCAGCACTTAAGCCAAAAGGCAGATGGGCAGAGCTGACTATCCCTAGAGTAGAAAGCCAGAACCAGGCACGAAACGTTCCTGTGTTATGCACACACAGGAGGGTTAATCCTTAGCCAAGGCTCAGGGTAGCTCCTGGCCCCTCCCAACCAGAGAGCCTGTTAGGGAAACAGAGTAGCCTGAAGTGGTCCCATTTCATCCTATGCAAGCAGGAGAGCTGAGACATAGCCCCAGCCATTATGGATACTGTCTTTCAACCCCACCTGACCAGAAGGGCTGGGGACAACTCCTGGAAGCTGTGTAGTCCAGTGGCACTCAAGCCAAGAGGCAGGTAGGCAGAGCCAATAGTTTACAGAACAAAGCCAGTGGTCCTGTTTGGTCAGAGAATTTGGGGTGTGGGTCAGCTTGAGTTAAGATAATAAACAAGGAGCTTTAATGGCTTTAGAGCTGCTTTCCCCAAGCAGGGAATCTAATCTGTAGCCCCAGTCATCCCTGAAGACAGCCTTTAGCCTGTCCTACCAGGGAACCTAACCAGAGTACACAGGAAGCTACATAGCCCATTCAGCAGTCACATGTATAGTGGCACTTGAAGAGAAAGCATGGGCCATGGCTTCCCCCATCTGCAGAGCAAAACCAGAGAATTCAGTGTACACTGGCCTGATATGGGTCCCCAAACTAGGGGCTATACCAACCCTGGGCCCTGTCTTGCTGCCCTGTCAGGGGAAGAAAGCTAATTTGTAGCCTCATCTACTACTGAATGTAGTGTCTAGTCCTGACCATCTAGTAAGCCTTACCAGAGAATCCAGGCATGGAGCCCATCCTACAGTTTAACGTGGGTAGAGAACCAAACCAGCAGTCCTATCCAACTATTCTAAGCCAATGGCATACACTCCTATTCCCATCTTCAGAACTCAGATAGTTGTCTCACCCAAAATAGAGTATAAGATCAGGCTCCACCTGCTCAAGGATATTGCCAGCAGACCACACCTAGAAACCCAAAATGAGCTGACTAGTAAAAAACTGTCTTTGCCAAAGAAAAACTGTAAAGTCTGAAAGAAGAGCCTGACTACTCAAATGCACAGATAATGACATATGAAAAGGAGGATCACAAAAAATCAGGTTAATATGACACCACCAAAGGAAATGAATAAAGCTCCAATAACAGTCCCTAAAGAAATGGAGATCTATGAACTATGAACAAAGATTTCAGAATACTCTTAAGGAAGTTTACTGAACTACAAAAAAACACAGACAACTAAATGAAATTCAGAAAACAATGAACAAACAAAACAAGAAGTTCAACAAGGAAACAGCAACCATAAAGAAAAAAAAAAAACAACAACCAGGAATCCTTGCATTTAAAGATACAATAACTGAACTGAAGAACTCAATAGAGAGTTCAAAAGTATACTCAACTGAAGAAGGAATACTGGAGGATAAAACATTGGAAATTACTCAGAGTTGCAAAAAAGAATAAAAAAATGAGAAAGATTAAAGAAAGCTTATGGGAATTACAGAACACAGTGAAAAGAAACAATATGCACTTTATGGGATTTCCAGAAAAAGAGAAAGAGACAGAAAGTATATTTAAAGCAATAATGGCTGTAAACTTCCCAAACCTGCAGAGAGAAATAGACATCCAGATCCATGAGGCCCAAAGGAGCCCAAACAGGTTGAATCTGAATAGGGCTATACTGAGACACATTATAATTAAATTGCCAAAAGTCGAAGACAAAGAATTACATGAGCAGCAAAGAAAAAAGACAAGTTACATACGTCTTAAGGGAACCCCGTAAGACTATCAGTGTATTTCTCAACAGAAACTTTTGAAGTCAGGAGAGAATGGGACAACATATTCAAAATATTAGAAGAAAATAACTGTCAACTGAGTAGTAATTACATAGAAGTCCTGTAGTAATTAAGAAGAATACAATGAAGAAATCAAAGCATACTAACACCAAAAGACATCAAAACAGACACACACAAAAAGACAGCAGGATAAGAAACAAGGAACAACAGATCTATAGATCAGAAAAATGACAATAATAAGTCCTTACCTATCAGTAATCACTTTAAATGTAAACAGATTAATTCTCCAATTAAAAGACACAGAATGGCTGAAAGGATAAAGAACAAGACCCAACAATATGCTGCCCACGAGAGACTCACTTTGGCCTTAAAGACATAGATAGGACTGAGAGTTAAGGGATGGAAAAGGACATTTCAAGCAAAGGATAACAACAACAGCAACAAAAAGCAGGAGTAGCTATATTTATATCAGAAAAAATAGACTTTAAACAAAACACAGTAAAAGGAAACAAAAAGGCCGATTATATAATGATAAAGGGTCAATACATTAAAAAGATAAAACCCAAAATTAGAGCACTTAAATATTTAAAGCAAAAACTAATAAAGCTAAAAAGAAATAAATAGTAATACAATAGTTGAGAACTTTAATACCCAGCTCTCAACAATGACTAGATCATTCAGATAGAGTATCAATAAGGACACAGAGGATTTGGACAACACTATAGACCAAATGGACCTAACAGACATATACAGAACATTGTACCCAACAACAGCAGAATACACATTCTTCTCAAGTGCACATAGACCATTTTCTATAACAGATCTTATGCTAGGCCACAAAACCAGTCTTAGCAAGTTCAAGAAGACTGAAATCATACCAAGTTATCTCCTCTGACCACAACGGCCTGAAACTAGAAATTAATAACAAGAGGAAAACTGGAAAATTCATGAACATGTGAAAATTAAGCAACACTCTCCTAAACAACCAATGGATCAAAGAAAATGTTAAAGGGAAAATAAAAAGGAAAGTTTTTTAAGACATATAAAAATAGAAACACATCATTCCAGAACTTGTAGGATGCAGCAAAAGCAGTTCTAATAGGAAAATTCATAACCATAAACACCTACATTAAGAAGCCAGAAAGATCCCAAATAGACAACCTAATTCTATACCTTAAGGAACTAGAAAAAGAACAAACTGAATCTTAAGTTAGCAGAAAAAAGGAAATAATAAAGGTTAGAGCAAAAATAAATTAGAAAATAGAAAAACAATAGAGAGGACTAACCAAACTAAGAGTTGGTTCTTTGAAAAGACAAACAAAATTGACAAATATTTAGCTAGACTAACCAAGGGAAAAAAAGCACCCAAATCAAGAAAATTATAAATGAAAAAGGAGATATTATAACAGATGCCACAGAAATTCAAGAGATCATTAAGAAGCTACTATAACCAACTATACACCAACAAACTGCTCAAACTAGAAGGAATGGGAAGATTCTTACAAACATACAACTTATCAAGACTGAATTAAAAAAAATAGAAAGTCTGAATAGACCATTATTACTACGGAGACTGAACCAGTAATTAAAAATCTCCTGATAAAGAAAAACCCAGGACAAGAGGGCTTCACTGGTGAATTTTACCAAATATTCGGAGAAAAATTAACACCAATCCTTCTCATTCTCTTCCAAAAAATCAAAAAGGAGAAAATACTCCCAAACTCATTTTACAAAGCCAGAATTTTCCTGATACCCAGACCAAAAAAGTATATTACTAGAAAAGAAAGCTACAGGTCAATATCCCTGATTAATATGGATGCAAAAATTCTCAATAAAATACTATCAAACTAAATCCAGCATCACATTAAAAGGATCATTTCAACAAAATCAAGTGGAATTTAACCCTGGGATGCAAAGATGGCTCAACATATGCAAATCAATTACTGTGATACACATAATAGAATGAAAGAATCATGATCTCAATAGATGTGGAAAAAACATTTGACAAAATTCAACATCTGTCCCTGACAAAAACTCTTAACAAATTAGGCATAGAAGAAACATATCTCAACATAATAAAGGCTATATATAACAAGCCCATAGTTAACATTATACTCAATGGTAAAAGATTGAAAACCTTTCCTCTAAGATCAGGAATAAGACAAGAGTGCCTATTCATATTCAACAAAGGAATAGAAGTCTTAACTAGAGCAATCAGGCAAGAAAAAAAAAGATACCAGAATTGGAAAGGAAGAAGTGAAAGTGTCTCTTTATATAGACGATAAGATTTTATATATAGAAAATCCTAAAGACTCATCCAAAAACTGTTAGTTCTAATTGATATATTCAGTAAATTTGCAAGATACAAATGAAGCATACAAAAAAATCTATAGTATTTCTATACACTAGTAATGTATTTTCCAAAAAAGAAATAAATTGATCCCATTTACAACAGCATCAAAAACAATAAAATATTTAGAAATAAATTTAACTAAGGAGGTGAAAGACCTCCACTATGAGAACTACAAGACACAATTTTATCTGCTACTGATGGGTCCCTTGAGTCTTCTGGCCTACGAGGACTTCTAGTCCTACAAGGGCCTACAGAATCTGGGGAGAAGGCAGAAACAATTCTTATTATTCTTATTATCCACAGTATTTTTTTTGTTGTTGTTTTCAGAGTTACTGAATCTGAAATTTTAGATTTACTGGCAATCATGCCAGGTAATCCACACTTTATTTTTTTCTCAGTTTTGTTAAGAAACAGTTGACATATATTACTCTATAAGTTTAAACACCCATCTTCTCATACAGATACAATAAAAAGAAAAGACACACAAAAAAGAAAAAATTGTTCTCCTTGTGATGAGAATTCAGAATATTTACTGTCTTAACAACTTTCCTATATATTATACAGCAGCATTAGCTTTACTTATCATGTTGTACATTATATCCCTAGTACTTTTATTTTATACCTGGAAATTTGCACCTTTTGAAATACAATTTCCCCTCCCCCACCTTCCATCTAACCACAAGCGTGATCTCTTTTTCTAGGAGTTTTTTGTTGTTGTTGTTTTATGTTGTTTTTTTATCATACATTATTTGTCTTTGTCAGATTTATTTCATTTAGTATAATGCTTTCAAGGTCCATCGATGTTGTCACAAATGGTAGGATAGCCTAATTTTTTATGGCTTAATAACATTCTAGTGTGTGTGTGTGTGTGTGTGTGTGTGTGTGTGTGTGTGTGTATCACAACTTCTTTATTCATTCAGTCATCAATGAACACTTAGACTGTTTCAATGTCTTGGTTACTGTAAATAATGCTGCAATGAACGTGGGGAGTGCAGATATCTTTTTGAAGTAATACTTTCACTTCCTTTGAATATATACAATGGAATATTACTCACCCATAAAAAGGAATGAGCTCTTGCCATTTGTGACAACACTGATAGACCTAGAGGGTATTATGCTAAGTGAAATAAGTCAGTCATAGAAAGATAAATACCAGGAATCTAAAAAGCAAAACAAAACAAACCAAAAAAAAAAAAAAAATCCAAGAGACTCATAAATACAGAGAACAAACTGGTGGTTGCCAAAAGGGAGAGGATGAGACCATGGGCAAAACAGGTGAAGGAATTAAGAGGTACAAAATTCTGATTATAAAATAAATAAGTGATGGAGATGAAAATTAAAGCATAGGGAATATAGTCAATAATGTTATAATAACATTGTATGGTGACAGATGGTAACTGCACTTGTGGTAAGTATTGTGTAATGTATAGAACTGTCTAATCACTATGCTGTGCATCTGAAACTAATATAACATTGTATATCAACTATACTTAAATAATAAAAACAATTTTTTAAAGAATTAAACCAAAACAAATAAGGGAACAAAGGATATATTTTCCTACTTTCTTATATTAATCTTTGAAAAAGACTTATGGCAATTATTGTCACTTATCAACCAATTCTCTTCAAATTAAATAGAGCTAAATCCTTATATAATTTTAATTTAAAAACAAATATACTTTAAAAAATGTTTTCTTCTGGACTTCCTAATCTCTTTATAGTCCTCTTTTTAATTTCTATAAAGTAAGACATGCATATAACCTAGAGTCAAACAATTTCATAAGGTCTGTGGGCAGGGGCGGGGGATTGTCTTTCCCTGTTTCTTGCCCCACATAAGCAAGTATTTTCAACTCTCTGTGATGATTCTACTGCTAAATATCAAGCATATTTTTGTCTTTCTATTTTAGATATTTTTTCTATTGATTTATAAATAATTTTGAAGAAAGGTTTTACCTAACATAGTAACTAGAATATAAGTTTTCTATTAAAAACTTTTCACAAATATTTATTTCCAACTTAGCATAGAGATGGAACTATATAAAGTAGAAATTAAAATATAATCCTAATTTAGGAAGCCAGGCAGAAAGAGGACATTAACTTTCTCACAGAAGGATTTTCAACCCTGGAGTGATAATTCTTTTTGGAGTCTTGCAAGATGGGCATTTGCTTCAAGAACCAGGTTCCATACAGCTGTCAGACTTACTAATGTGTCCTTAAGAACTCACACACAGAGTGCCAGCTGGCTGGGAAATGTGACTCCTGGTGTCTTGCTGGAAAACAAAAGCAAAAATAACTAAAAATATAACCTATTATTAAACAATACTTTGAATATATCTAATTCAAAATGCTTATGAAATTCAAGGTTTGTGTGTCAGTAGGAAGACTGTAGAAGGTGATGAGTCATTTCAAAGATGGCAATTCTTCCTCATTGACAACAGAATTAAAGCCATCCAAAACTGTCAGGCAGCTGCCCTGCCTTGACATCCATAATATGAATGGCCTGCAGGCAGAAGAGATGAGTGATGATGAAGATGACAAGCTCTGATATCATAAGGCTTGTAAGGCAGAAAAGCCAGCCAAGAAGCTATCACTTAAACACAGCCATCAGATGGCAGATTTTGATAAAAATGATTTTGATCATTTTTAAAGTTTTTAAAATTTTTTAGGTAGGAGGATGTTTTGCCTCTTAAATTTTTAAGAAATAGTTATAACTCCTATCACTATTGGCATCTAAAACCATTTTTCAATTTATTAATTAAGAAATGCACAATGCCATAAGTGATAACAGTAGTGGCATTAAACAAGGACTATGGAAACATTTTTTCCCAGAGTTAATACACAAACCATCTTAAGCTTCTGTGCTTTGCATATTTAGTTTTGTCTACCTAGGGTCCTCCTCCTCCTCCCCCAACACCTCCCTATTTTGTCACTGGTCAGTGAAGTGCATTTAAGAACCAGGCTCCAATAGTCTCCCCTCCTTTGGGTTTGCTAGAAGCTAATTCTCCTCTGTCCAGCTGGCAGAAACTGTTCTACACCTTCTTTGGGCCATGTAGCATGCATGCTGCCCAAACACTTGCCTGTGTTTCCATTCCCCAGCTGTCCTTGTTCACCGTTGTCCCAAGATCATTGTCCTAGTCTCAAAAAGCTCTTCCCACATCTCTATGAATTTCTCTGAAAACCTCTTGATTGCAGCTGGAGAGGACCTAACCCAGACACCTGATACAGGAGGCTCAGTGGGATAATCTTATTACACTCTGAGCTGAGAGAACCACCAAAGGCTATGTTATCCACCTCACTACAGGAACTACTTAGAAGTGTCTGGTTCAAAGACTATGTCCTAACACCAACCAGGACTCTACTCTCAGCACAAGACATTTTAAGGAGATATCTGAGAGAGAGAAGCTGTCCTTTTGAGTAATGCAGGGTTTTTTAAATGATTATTCCCATCACCTAACCCCCACCATCCCACAGTAGTAGAAATGGAGGGGGGGCTCCTTTCCCTTCCCAAAGCAAAGGAAGAGGAGTCCAGGAGCATTGTTAATAATATAACTAGAAATATAGTGTACAATTTTATTTTCTTAATTTGGGTTCTCCTAGAAAGAAAACCTTAGGATAAGAATTCAAATGCAGAAGTCATTTACTTGAGAAGTGCAGGAAGTATTGGTAAAGAAGAGGGAAAAAAAGAAAGAAAGGGAGGGTAACAAGAGGTTAATTCTCCCAGGGAAATTCCGAGTCAGAGTCAAACACATGCCTGAAAGTTTTCCCTGAGGGGCAAAGGAGCTGGAGTATGTATTCCCCAACTCTAGTCAGGAATTTGTTGAAGGCTACTTGGTGAAGGGGTGATGGTGTTATTATCCTGACACTCTGAGCCTTCCTCAGGAGACATGGAGATTGCAAAGTGGACTCCGAGGCAAGAGAAAAGGCCCTCGGGTGGTTGATTAGAGTCCTACTAAAGGTGTTATTCAGTAACCGAACAGGAGTCCAAGTTGCCTATATTCTAGCAGTGCCTCACCTACACCAATTAACTACTTTTAACTTTTCCATATCCATTGATTTCTTTTATTTCATTTAACCTCCTTCTACGTATGGATTAACATTTCAGTCAGAGAGGAAACTGAATCATAGACTCATGAGTTTTTGAAGGAGTCAGGGCTAGTGGCAGCTTAACTTAATATCCAAGACTTCTAACTCTCAAATCAGTTTTCTTTACAACTGTGAACCTCTTGGGCTCTTCCTTGACTTTTTTAAAAAATTTAATTTAATTTTATTATATTATGTTATGTTAGTCACGATAAAATACATCATTAGTTTTTGATGTAGTGATCCATGATTCATTGTTTTCATATAACACCCAGTGCTCCATGCAGTATCTGCTCCATGCAGTAACACCCATCCCCCAGCTAACCCATCCCCCTCCCCCCCTCCCCTATAAAACCCTCAGTTCGTTTTTTGGAGTCCATAGTCTCTCATGATTCATCTCCCCCTCCGATTTCCCCCCCTTCATTTCTCCCTTCCTTCTCCTAATGTCCTCCATGCTCTTCCTTATGTTCCACAAATAAGTGAAACCATATGATAACTGACTTTCTCTGCTTGACTTATTTCACTTAGCATAATCTCCTCCAGTCCCATCCATGTTGATGTAAAAGTTGGGTATTCATCCTTTCTGATGGCTGAGTAATATTCCACTGTATATATGGACTACATCTTCTTTATCCATTCATCTGTTGAAGGGCATCTCGGCGCTTTCCACAGTTTGGCCATTGTCAACATTGCTGCTATGAACATTGGGGTGCATATGGCCCTTCCTTTCATTACATCTCTGTCTTTGGGGTAAATACCCAGTAGTGAAATTCCTGGGTCATAGGGTAGCTCTATTTTTAATTTTTTGAGGAACCTCCACACTGTTTTCCAAAGTGGTTGTACCAATTTGCATTCCCACCAACAGTGTAAGACAGTTCCCCTTTCTCCACAACCTTTCCAACTTTGTTGATTCTTGCCTTGTCAATTTTAGCCATTCTGACTGGTGTGAGGTGGTATCTTATTGTGGTTTTGATTTGAATTTCCCTGATGGCTAATGATGATGAACATTTTTTCATGTGTCTTTTAGCCATTTGTATGTCTTCTTTGGAGAAGTGTCTGTTCATGTCTTCTGCCCATTTTTTGACTTCATTACTTGTTTTTTGGGTGTTGAGTTTGAGTAGTTCTTTATAGATCTTGGAAATCAGCGCTTTGTCTGTAGTGTGATTTGCAAATATCTTCTCCCATTCTGTGGGTTGCCTCTTTGTTTTGTTGACTGTTTCCTTTGCTGTGCAGAAGTTTTTATCTTGAGGAAGTCCCAAAAGTTCATTTTTGCTTTTGTTTCACTAGTCTTTGGAGATGTATCTTGAAAGAAGTTGCTGTGGCCTATGATGAAGAGGTTCTCCTCTAGGATTTTGATGGATTCCTGTCACACATTGAGGTCTTTCATCCATTTTGAGTTTATCACTGTGTATGGTATTAGAGAATGGTCGAGTTTCATTCTTCTGTAAATAGCTGTCTAATATTCCCAGCACCATTTATTGAAGAGACTGTCTTTTCTCCACTGCATATTTTTTTTCCTGCTTTGTTGAAGATTATTTGACCATAGAGTTGAGGGTCCATATCTGGGCTCTCTATTCTGTTCCATTGGTCTATATGTCTGTTTTTATGCCAGTACCATGCTGTCTTGGTGATCACAGCTTTGTAATATAGCTTGAAATTGGGCAACGTGACGCCCCCAGCTTTGTTTTTCTTTTTCAACATTTCCTTGGCAATTTGGGATCTTTCTTGATTCCATACAAATTTTAGGATTGTTTGTTCCAGCACTTTGAAAAATGTCATTGGAATTTTGATCAGGATGGCGTTGAAGGTATAGATTGGTCTGGGAAGCATAGACGTTTTAACAATGTTTATTCTTCTGATCCATGAGCGTGGAATGTTTTTCCATCTTTTTGTGTTTTCTTCAACTTCTTTCATGAGTGTTCTGTAGTTCTTAAGAGTATAGATCCTTTACCTCTTTGGTGAGGTTTATTCCGAGGTATCTTATGGTTTTTGGTGCTATTGTAAACGGAATCATTTCTCTAATTTCTCTTTCTACAGTTGCATTGTTAGAGTATAAGAAAGCAACTGATTTCTGTGAACTGATTTTGTATCCTGCCACATTACTGAATTGCTGTATGAGTTCCAGTAATTTGGGGGTGGGGTCTTTTGGATTTTCCACATAAAGTATCATGTCATCTGTGAAGAGAGAGAGTTTGACTTCTTCTTTGTCAATTTGAATACTTTTTATTTCTTTTTGTTATCTGATTGCTGTTGCTAGGACTTGTAGTACTATGTTGAACAATAGTGGTGAGAGTGGGTATCCTTGACATGTTCTTAATCTTAAGGGAAAGGCTCTCAGCTTTTTGTTTCTCTCTGGCCTCCTCTTTTTCCTTCTTTTCTATGATATTCACTGTGGGTTTTTCACAGATGGATTTTATGAACTTGAGGAATGTTCCCTCTATCCCTATACTCTGAAGAGTTTTAATCAGGAAAGGATATTGTATTTTGTCAAATGCTTTTCCTGCATCAATTGAGAGGACCATATCGTTCTTCTCTCTCCACTTATTAATGTGTTCTATCACATGGATTGGTTTGTGAATGTTGAACCGCCCTTGCATCCCAGGGATAAACCCCATTTGGTCATGGTGGATGGTCCTTTTAATGTACTGTTGGATCCTATTAGCTAGGATTTTGTTGAGAATTTTAGAATCCATATTCATCAGGGATATCGGTCTGAAATTCTCCTTTTTGATGGGGTCTTTGCCTGGTTTGGGGATTAAGATAATGCTGGCCTCATAGAATGAGTCTGGAAGTTTTCCTTCTGTTTCTATGTTTTGAAACAGCTTCAGGAGAATAGGTATTATTTCTTCTTGGATTGTTTGGTAGAATTCCCCAGGGAATCCATCAGGCCCTGGACTCTTGTTTTTGGGGAGGTTTTTGATCACTGCTTCAATCTCATTACTGGTTATTGGCCTATTCAGGTTGTCAATTTCTTCCTGTTTCAGTTTTGGCAGTTTCTAGGTTTCTAGGAAGGCATCCATTTCTTCCAGGTTGCTTAATTTATTGGCATATAGTTGTTAATAATAATTTCTAGTAATTGTTTCTATTTCCTTGGTGTTAGTCATGATCTCTCCCCTTTCATTCATAATTTTATTAATTTGGGTCCTTTCCCTTTTCTTTTGGATAAGTCTGGCTAGTGGTTTATCGATCTTATTAATTCTTTCAAAGAACCAGCTTCTAGTTTCGTTGATCTGATCTACTGTGTTTCTGGTTTCTAATTCATTGATCTCTGCTCTAATCTTAACTATTTCTCTTTTAATGCATGGCTTAGGCATCATTTGTTGCTTTTTCTCTAGTTCTTTAAGGTGTAAAGTTAGTTGGTGAATTCGGGATTTTTCTATTTTTTTGAGTGATGGCTATGTATTTGAGTAGATGGCTATGTATTTTCCCCCCTTAGGACCGCCTTTGCAGTATCCCACAGGTTATGGACCGACGTGTTTTCATTCTCATTGTTTTCCATGAATTGTTTAAGTTCTTCTTTGATTTCCTGGTGGACCCAAACATTCTTGAGCAGAGTGGTCTTAAGCTTCCAAGTGTTTGAATTTCTGCCAAAATTTTTCTTGTGAGTGAGTTCCAGTTTTAAAGCATTATGGTCTGAGAATATGCAGGGAAGAATCTCAGTCTTTTGGTATCGGTTGAGACCTGATTTGTGACCTGTATGTGGTCTATTCTGGAGAAAGTTCCATATGCGCTCAAGAAGAATGAGTATTCCATTGTTTTAGGTTGGAATGTTCTGTAAATATCTATGAGCTCCATCTGGTCCAGTGTATCATTCAAAGCTCTTGTTTCCTTGTTGATTTTCTGCTTAGATGATCTGTCCACTACTGAGAGTGGAGTATTGAGGTCTCCTACAATTAATGTGTTGTTATCAATATGACTCGTTATTTAGGTTAACAGTTGGCTTATGTAGATGGCTGCTCCCACGTTGGGGGCATAGATATTTACAACTGTTAGATCTTCTTGTTGGATAGACCCTTTAAAAAGGATATAGTGTCCTTCTGTGTCTCTAACTACCGTCTTTAGCTTAAAATTTAATTTGTCTGATATAAGAATTGCTACCCCAGCTTTCTTTTGAGGTCCGCTGGCATGGAAGATGGATCTCCAGCCCTTCACTTTCAGTCTGGATGTATCTTTAGGTTCAAAATGAGTCTCTTGTAGGCAACATATGGATGGGTCCTGTCTTTTTATCCGATCTGCAACCCTGTGCCGTTTTATGGGAGCATTTAGGCCATTCATGTTGAGAGTGATTATTGAAAGATATGAATTTATTGTCATCATGTTGCCTGTGAAGTCCTTGTTTCTATAGATTGTCTCTGTAAATTTCTGTTGTATATCACTCTTGGGGTCTTTCTCCTTTTATAGAACTCCCCTTAATGTTTCTTGGAGGGCCGGCTCAGTGGTCACATATTCTTTCAGTTTCTGCTGGTCTTGGAAGCTCTGCATCTCTCCATCCATTCTAAATGACAGCCTTGCCGGCTAAAGTATTCTTGGCTGCATGTTCTTCTCATTTAGTACCCTGAATAGGTCTTGCCAGGCCTTTCTGGCTTGCCAGGTCTCTGTGGATAGGTCTGACGTTATTCTGATGTTCCTACCTCTGTACGTAAGGAATCTCTTCCCCCTAACTGCCCTTAAGATGGTTTCCTTGGTTCATACATTTGCAAGTTTTACTATTACATGCCGGGGCATTGGCCTGTTTTCCTTGATCTTGGGAAGGGTCCTCTCTGCCTCTAGGACACGAAAGTTTGTTTCATTCCCCAGATTAGGGAAGTTCTCCGCTTTGATTTGCTCAAATATATCTTCTAGTCCTCTCTCTCTCTCCACCCCCTCAGGGATCCGAGTAAATCTGACATTGGAATGCTTCATGGTGTCACTTATTTCTCTGATTCTGTTTTCATGGATTTTGAGTTGTTTCTCCCTGGCCTCCTCTTTTTCCTTCTTTTCTATTAAATGGTCTTCTAGATCACTAATTCGTTCTTCTGCCCCACTTACTCTAGCTGTTAGATTATCTTGATTAGATTGGATCTTATTGATAGCATTTTTAAGTTCTGCCAGTTCAGCTTTCATTTCTGCCCTTAGAGACTCTATGTTGCCATTAATCGATTTCTCCATTCTAGCTATTGTCCTCACAACTACTACCCTGAATTCCATTTCCGACATGTCGGCCTCTTGTTCTCCCAGCCTGTCTTCTGGGGGAGGGGCCTGCTGCATTGTTACTCAGGCAACCCTGTTTGGGCAGAGTTGTCCTGCCCCCTTGTGGGGGGGCATGGGCTCAGTGAAAACCCGTTTTTTTGGGCTTTTTTCTCTGGCAGCTTTCCCTGGCAGTTTTCTGTGTCTCTTCCGAGAGTCAGAGCAGAAGAGATCATTTCCAATCCTCTGCCTCAGAGCAGAGAGATCACAGTCTGTTCTTCAGTGAGCTCTCCAGGCCACACTACCTCTGTTTCTGTCTGTGCTGCTATAAACTGCAGAGTCCTGGGTTGTGTGCCGCTCAGCAGGGCTCCCAGTATTCGCCTCCAGGTTGGGGCACGGGGGCATGTCTCTGCCCTTTGTGCTTCTAAAACTACCAGCCATTGCCAGTTCGCAAACATGGCCCCACCACTCTGGGTTTCAGTCTGGGGGCTGCCCTAAAGTCCTTTCCCCACTGCTACCAGGCTGCGAGTCTGTGCCCTGTCCCCAGCAAGGGAGGCTATCCCTCACTGGTGGTGTAGGATCCCCATGGCTCCCTCCCCCTTCCCTTTACCTTCTGATATTTCCCTGCAGAATCACAGCTCCCTGCTTCATACATTGAAACCAACAGCCTGCAATATTCTGTTTGTAGAGATCCAGATATATCTTCTTACATCTCAGGCTGATTTCATGGGTGTTCAGAGTGGTCTGATAGATATCCTGCTCAATTCGGGGGACCAATTGGAAGAGGGTCCCCTACTCCTCCGTCGACTTCTGCCCTCTTCCTTGACTTTTAATCTTTAAAATTCTTCAGAGCGCTTGGACATGCTGACAACATTAAGAGCAATATATTGCTATTGTCTTGGATATGATGATACTGATTCTTTTGTCAAACTGATGTTCCATTGATGATATCTCTACTAAAACAAGACACCCATACAATCTCAGACATGTTAGGATGAACTGAAGGATCCACCTACTCAAATGGGTTGTCTACTAAGTTTCTTCAAAGTATGTAGTACCAACAGTATGCATTACACTTTCAGAGTGGGTTTTAGAGCCCTTGTTGGAAATATAAAAAGTAATAAACTTTTTTTTAATTTTCTATGTTCCCAGATTTTCCAACAGTGGGAAGAAATACCATTGTGAAACGGATGGAAAAACACTGTCTATATTAAGAGCCATGTAAGAGTGAGCACATTAGGTGAGCTTCCTCTTGATCAGGCATTTTCCTGTATTCCTGAAAAGCGGAATTCAGGGATGTGGAAAATGGAGGGAGAGGCCCAGAATATAACCCTGCTGTAGTCAGTAAAAGTTTCCTTTATGAGTAAAAGTTTTTCTTTGCAAAGAGCCAGCACAGAAGCTTTGAATGAATGGTTTCTTCATTCCCTCTCCTTCTAGTACCTTTGTTTTTATTTTTTATTTTTGTCTTTTTGGAGTTTTTCACCTTAGCAGTACCAAGCACTCACATTGGCTTTCTGCCTGTAAACATTTGCTTTCTTTTTGGTATTCCACTTAAACCAATATAATAATGATTGAGAGTTACTTAGTAAGAACAGAACTCAAGAGAATGATTCATGGATGGCTATGTATTTTCAAGAGCTTCAATCATTATGCATCTGAAGGAAAGACAACAAGTACCACAGAGAGCTATGAGCACATATATTAATGTACAAATATTCTGCTTAATTTCTAGAAAGGAAATAAGACAATTTTTGGCAAGTGGTTATTACATCTATCAGAGATTTTCTTAAAACATTAGAACATAATCTCTCTCCATAAGAATGGGAGGAATGTGAGTGTTCCTATCCTTCAAAGTTGAAGCTATTTTTTGTGCTTTGATTCAGAATAGTCTCCTAACCAAGACTGCCTGGAGAATGGCAGCTCACCATGATGGCTACAGAGCATGAGTTTTTGGGGAACAACATGGTAAATCATTTATCCAACAAATACTGTTGAGAGGCACAAGGGACGTAATGGTAAAAATTTCATAGTCTTTGACTTCTTGGAGCTGAGTTCAAATGTGGAAGGCAATTAACTGAATAGGCAAGTATAATGTAAAATAAGTACAAATTAGGGTGCTGTGGCAATATGGGAGGCACAGTAAACCCAGTCTTTGGGATTCAGGGCAGGTTAACAGTTGGCATTAGGGGACATGGAGAAGGGAAAAGTATATATTAGGCAAAAAGACTGTTGCAGAGGCAAAGGAAAGTACAGCAGCTTTGGGGAATCAGAGCTAGTTCCGTTGAACTGCATGGCAGTTGCTCACAAGGGCTGTAAACTGGTGACAAATGGGGCTGGAAAGGGAAAGGCCTTACAAGTCATGTTACAGAGCTGGAAATTTATCTAAATATAATAATTAATTAAGAAGGCTTAAAAAAGAAAGTATTATAATCTTGTGCATTTTAAACAATTGCTCTGGCTGTACCATGGAGATTATTCTTAGAAAATGTAAGACCTGTAAGGCAGGAAAATCCGTAAGAGTCCTCTAGCAATAATTCAGACAAAAGGCAGTGGTGGCTTGAACTACAGTAGTGATGGTAAGTATAGTGACAAATAGATTTGAGAGATATTTAAGAAGTGGACTTTGTAGGCCCTGGTGATTGTTTAGATGCCAGTAGAAAGAACAAGGAATAATCAGAACTTCCGGCCTGGGCAACTGAATAGGTCCTGCACCACTTACCAAAGACTGAAAACTGAGGAAAAGATGCAGTTGTTATGGGTATTAGCCACTCCCCAGAAATTGGTATTTTTATAGTAACATTTATAATTGTTTTAAATTACCTCACGGTCCTTTACTTTGCCACCAATTACAGATAATATACATTTTACAGGTGAAAATTCAAGGCTTAAAGAATTTAAATGACTTGCCCATGATCACATCTTAAGTGGCAACATCGGGACTGGACCAAGATCTTATGTTTCTAACACCATTGCTTATTGCACTCTGCCTCCCCCTCCCCTGGAAGCTGCAATAACTCTTAAGAACCAGAGGGATACTATCTTTAGCAGTATTATCAGTGACTACTAAATGATGTTCTGATGACCTGAAAGAAATGATATTGCCTTCCAAGCTATTCAATCCACTCATCCAGCAAGGCAATTTCAGTCTCCCAGAGCTTTATGTCTTCATGGGATCTTATTTTTAAAAAGAACAACCTTGAAATAGTCTTCATACCTTTCCCTTAAAAGTGTTCCACAACGATGTTAGAAAGAGATACTTGTTTCAAAAGGAATAAACATTCAGAAGTAGGTCCTCATTAGATAATAAAATCATCATATTCTTATGATATTTACATGGCAAAATATCATGGAGTCTATTTTCTGACTATAGGTGGATTATTTACCATGGCTGTTTTAAAGTGTTATTTTATTTTCTCTAACTATTTTCCCTGTCTCATTGTCTTGGCTTCATAGAGGTTTTCCGAGAACAGTATCTACTAACAAAAGCTGCTCTGTTGCTACAAATAAAATAAAATGCAATTTTCTGAAGTTCTCAAAAAACTACTAATAAGTAATGAAAAGAATCTTCTTCAATCTTACTTTTCTTCCATACATGTTTATTAAAATTTGGGACCTGCTACAAATTATCTATACCAAAATCTAGTGTAAGAAGATTCTGGAAGGACGGGACAGCAACAAGCCATGAATTGTAACATAAAAACAGACAGAAGAACCATACTAAACAAGCTATGGAAAACATTAGGTGACAGACTACCCTCATGAACCTCAAAATACAAAGCAGAGGAAGACAAACTTATAGCCACAAGGCTTGACGGCATTAGCACTTGAGCAAGAGAAAGCAGAGGAAAGAAGCAGGGAATCTGATGGATCTAAAAATAAGAAAACCCCAAAAGAGCCAACAGCTAGTTACTGGAAAGCACATCAAGCTGATTTAGAAACAAGAGTTAAAATCAGGAGAGGTTTTGCTCAATTCAATATAGGATGAATAAAAGGATTCCATGAGGGGAACTAAAAGGATTGAGAAGTTTAGCCCCTAGAACTTGGGTACTCTTGAAACCAACTTGCCATGGCTCTTTTTTAGGAGAGAGTCCACACTGAGGAGAAATTGCTAGAAGTAGTATCAAAATTAAGCAGGGTATGTGAAGCAGAGATGAAGGAAATAGAAGGTGTAGGTAAAAGTGGGGAAGGGGAAGAGAGCCAGGAAATCTCAGAAAGTAAGTTGCCATCTTTTGGAAAACTATGCAAAAACAAGGGATGAGAAAGAGCACTGTGAAAGGAGAAAAGCTATTTGAGCAAAGACCCCTTTAAAAATCACAGGGAGACAAATTTCACATTAAAATGTGAATGATGAGCCTGGAAAGCTTGTCCAACCATACAGTAAAGCTGTCAAAACTTGTAAGGTCATGTCAAAAGGACTCAGGGGCCCACATGATCATTGAGCATTGAACATCTTCTAATATCACAAAAAAAAAGACATAAGGTGACATTACATGCCTTCTGATGAAGGAATACGCCAGGACCTAGAGTCTTGCCAAAGGGATCCAATCTGAGTTCAATCAGTGGATTGAACTCCAGGTACCAGTTACCATTTTACAAGGACAGAGGTGGGTGATGATGTTGACCATGGAAAGGAAATCAGCCAAATCCAGACAGTGGGAAACTTTACTAGTCAAATGTCCTGAGTTTTTCACTACATATGATATAAGTGGGAGTTGGGGGGGGGGGGGACAAAAAACGAAAAAAATTGCAAATTAAAAGAGACTTTAAAAACATTCCAAGTAAAATTTTTAAAGAGGCAAAACTAAACTACACTTTTTAGGAATTCACACTTGGGTAAGAAAACCATAAAGAAAAGAAGGAAATAGTCACTCTCAGAGTTGGGATAAATGTTCTCAAAGTCTCTTAATTTGCAGTTTTTTCATTTTATGTCTCCCCAACTCCCATTTACATCATATGTAGTGAAAGACTCAGGACATTTGACTAGTAAAGTTGTGATCACTTTTGAGGGACTGCATACATGGAGGAACTTTTGGGGAAGCTGACAAAGTTCTATTCCTTGACTTGCTACCTGATTACCTGCTGCCCGCCTTAAATATATCAATAAACTATCCATCTGTTTGTGAAGAGTTTCTATATCTGTGTTTTACTTTTAAATAAAATGGTCTTGTAAAAATCCAGTATAACATGTTACTGTTGTAGGAGAAAATAACAGATTTTGTCATTTAAATAACTTTTATAATGAAACCATGATTCATATGACCCACAGAGATCTCTGTGATTCAAGTTATGAAATAATTCATTACCTGACATTTGAGAACCATATTAATGAGCAAGCTTCCCCCACTGGTGATACCTTACTTTGTGTTGACATTCCTACAACCTGGCATGTAGTAAATAGTCAATAATATTCACTGAAATAATCATGGCTGCTTTTCAAATTGCACATTTGGTTTTGAATTTTAAATCATCTTGAAATAGACACTTGTTCATTTGCCAGCCTCCGTGAGACAACACAACTATGGTATCAGAAATCCAGCTCATTCTTTGTAATCTCACCATTAATCTGAGGACAATTCTAACATTTGAGAAATAAGTATTAATATTGTTTTCTTACATGAAAATTTTCATAAAAACATTAATTCATTTTAATATTTTAATCTTTTTAAAAAAATAAGTAAGTAAAGGAATGGTAGGTAGCATTATATAAATATAATGCCCATGATACTGGACATTTAAAAATAATTTTTTTAGTTGGAGAACTGGGAGTACAATAGGAGTAATCTTCCAATTATTACCAGAAAAAAGCACATCAAGATTTTATAAAGTAGAAAAAATGATAACCAATATGAAACTTGCAAGAAAAATATGTACATATGGTTAGTTTGTTGTTAAAACCTTAGATTCTGTTTCAGGTATAGATTTATTTTTAATTATGACCTGAGATCATCCTAGTAACTTTCATCATGGTTATTGAACTATTTTCTACACTTTTGTCTCTACTTTGTTCTTTCTCTTTAGAACTCTGATCTCATTTTTAAAAGTGCAAAATCTATCTTTACTTCCTGAATATGACAATTACATTTAGAGCTTTTTTAAAGGAGAGCTATTTTGAGCTGTTGCATTTACTTTTCAAAATCATTACCTTTGTCATGGACAGAGTAACTTCAGAACAGTCAAAGTCTCTAAAAAGTAATTGTCCTTCAGTTTTTTCCCTTTAGAATTCAAAGCCATTTTTATCCAATGCCCTAGATAAAATATCTCCCTGATCAATTCTATTTTGCTGTTTCTGGCATTATTTGTTTCTGAGATTTGACAAATTTATATCATCCCTTCTAGAAACAGCTTGGCAAATTCCAAAAATAAAAAAAAAATATTTTAAAGTTTAAGTTTATAATCACAAGCTTTTCTAGTCCTAAGTGCTAATTTTGCCAGGCAAGATATTTTTTTCTTTCTTTTTTTTTTTTTAAAGATTTATCTATCTGACAGAGAGAGACACAGCGAGAGGGGGAACACAAGCAGGGGGAGCAGGAGAGGGAGAAGCAGGCTCTCCGTCGAGCAGGGAGCCCAATGCGGAGCCGGATGCGGAGCCCGATGCGGAGTCCCATGCGGAGTCCGATGTGGGGCTCGATCCCAGGACCCCGGGACCAAAAAGCAGACCCGAGCCAAAAGCAGACACCCAACGGCTGAGCCACCCAAGCGCCCCTTATGTTTGTGACCCAAAATATCATCCCAGCAGAACTCAGTAAATAGTGATCAGTTCAGAATGGGCAATACATTTATTAAATTTGTAATTATTGGCATTAAAATTAAAGCTATTAATTTTACTCACCCACGAAAACTTTAGGTAAATCTGGAACTTAGGAATACACAAATGATATATGTAGGTAATATATTTACCTTGTTTTATTACATGGCATCATATAAACACAGGTGATGGAAGGGAGTTAATTCTGTACAGCATTAGAACATATTCAATGGAAAAAATAACTCAGAAGTTCTAGTTTTCCCATTACAAATGTACAGAGTGATCAGAGAGGCAGGAGTCTATAGCCAACATTCACTTAAGGAGAGGATTTAGTACAATGGCACCCCTAACAATGACAGAGAAAGAGCATTTTTGAGGTCTCAATAAGACCCAGGGCTACTTATTGGGGCCCTGCAAAATGTCTGACCAAAGAGGTAAAGAACGCTAAAATCAATCCCGTGCTCTACTTGCCAAGCCCCATACCCTTGCTTGGGACTGCTTACCCAGTATGTGCTCTGATAGATAAGTCATGCCTCCAAGCGACAGCATCCTCAGAGGGGGATCTTTTCCTACTGCCACAAAGGTAATGTACCTCTGCCCTAGAACCACTGAATTAAAATATATAGCAATGGGGTTCTAGAGGGGAGGGGGGTGGGGGATGGGTTATCCTGGTGATGGGTATTAAAGAGGGCACGTACTGAATGGAACACTGGGTGTTATATGCAAACAATGAATGATGGATCACTACATCAAAAACTAATGATGTAATGTATGGTGATTAACATAACATAATAAAATAAAAAAATAGATAGCAGTGGGCCCCCATCACTTTTTTTTAATTTAAAGTCAATTAGCCAACATACAGTACATCTTTAGTTTCAGATGTAGAGTTCAGTGATTCATCAGTGGCATATAACACCCAGTACTCATCATCTCATGTGCCCTCCTTAATGCATGTCACCTAGTTACCCCATCCTCCCACCCATCTCCCCTCCAGCAACCCACAGTTTGTTTCCTATAATCAAGAGTCTCTCATGGTTTGTCTCTCTCTCTGATTTCCTGAGTCTCTTCAAAAGCTCAGCTAGTAGAGCAGAGGACTGTAGGTGACTCCCCCATCACTTTTTATTTTTAAAATCTTCTGATGGGGGCACCTGGGTGTCTCAGTCACTTAAGCGACTGACTGTTGATGTCAGTTCAGGTCATGATCTCAGGGTTGTGAGATCAAGCCCCACATTGGGCTCCATGCTCAGCAAGGAGTCTGCTTGAATTTCTCTCCTTCTCCCTCTGCTCCTCCTCCCTCTCCCTCCCTCTCTCTCTCTATTTATTTATTTTATAAATAAATAAATATTAAATAAAATTTTAAAAATCTCCTAATGATTCCTAAGGACTTCCCATAGCTAAGGGAAATTTTAGAAATAGGACTACTTCTTATATCACATCTTTTCAATACACTGGAGTTAGTGCAGGGTGGAAACATAAATGAATGAATGAATATGTTCAGCTGAACCAGGAGTCTTGTATAAAGTGCTTTATTTTCATAATACATAGGTTAAATCTAGGCAGCACAAAATCAACCCAATGACAGTTTAAAAATTTAGTCACTCTACAACATGCTAGATATACATATTATTAAACAGATAAGTTGATTTTCCCTCCATGGATTACATAACAAATTGGTCATTCTGACATTGTATACGAACAACTTTAATCACAACTTACAGAAATTATAACACTGAGAATAATATAATGTAAGAGAGGAAAAGGAAGACACATGAATTTTGAATACTCTTAAGCAGACGGACTTGGGGGAACATTTTATTTACATCGTCTCAAAACTGATATTGCTGGCTCGAGGAAGATAGACAAGGAAAGAAAAAAAAAATTAAGGCTCAGCTAATTTAATAAACTATGGCAAAATTAAGTAAGAGCATGAATGGATTTCTCCAGGGACCCATCAACAATGACCATAGTTAGGCTTGTGAATAAGCATATCCTACAAATGGTGGTAAAACAAGAATCCTGAACAATAGCATGGAAAAATCAACAGTTTATAGTCAGACACTTTTTTAAAATTCCAGCTCCATCAGGTATACCTGTGTTACATTAATCTTGTTAATTTCCTTCTTCAAGCTTCAGTTTACTCAACTATATGTCATAGGATTATGTGTGAAAGACACACAAAAAGTGCCTAATAGTACAGAGTACAGAACAAACACAAGGTAAATACTAACGCTAAGCAATTGTCTTACTAATTTGCAAGATTGCTACTCCATAACAGCATCAGTCTCAGGAATACTGAGAGGGAAGCCAACTTCCTCTCTTCAGGAAAATCAGAGGCAGAGAAGACAATGCATGGAGGGTTAGGCATGGAATCTTCAGAAGCAGGCAGTCAAGAAAAGAGGGCTTGATTTCAATGTCAAAATTTCAGTTGTAAGCTTACAAACCTCCCTAAAATATTCACTGCTTCTCACTCCTTTAAACTATAATTTCTGTTAGTGTATTTAAGAACATTTTTTTCATTCTCTCTCAAATCTACCTCCTCTCTCTCTAGTTTATTTACTGCAGCGTCCCTCACTCTACAAATTCATCCACCTTGTGGAAACCTCCTATCCACTGACTTTACCACTGATCATAAATTCCTTTATGTTCTCACTTCTCTCTTTATCCAGCTGGGTACTGGGAATCCATCTCTGGTATCACTCTTTTATATAGGTCATTCATTTTCCTTGCTCCTCTCTCCCTTCACCCTTCTCTTCTGAAAATCCTAATTCTGTTTAATTCAACTCATGACTCCCTCTGCAGTGCTGGGAGTAAAGAGTTGGGTACTGTTTTGTTCTGTGCAGTTGAACAGAGCAGGTTAAAGACACACAATCGTCGTCTCCCTTGAAGTCTGAAAATACAAGTGGGCATTCAGCACTGCCCTGCAATCTAATTGCATTCTCTTAGTAAATTAACTTTCTTCTTCTCTTGGAAAACTAATTCACACCTTCCTTCCTATACTCAAATTTCCATTATCTCCTCCCTCCTTTACCACTTTCTCTTGATGAACTTGACATCTGTATCACTCAGAAAATTAGAAGCAATAGCACTAAGTCCCCTCCAGTGCCAAATATGCTCAACTCCCTACTTCTGTATCCATATACTCTGCCTTCCCTCCTGTTGCAATAGTATTCTTAACTGTATGTGTCATGTATGCATGTGTTTGTGTGCCTGTGCATGCGTGTGTGCACACGTATATGCTGAGACCCTTTAGCAGTCTGGTGAAGCCTATGGATTCTTTTAAGAGTAATGTTCTCAAATGCATAAAACACAATGCTTCGGAATACAAAGGAAACAAATTACATTAAAATTCAACTATCAAAATGTTAAAAAACCTATGGTATTATAACACATGTGTTTCCTTATTAATGCATTATAAAAGATGATCTAGCAGGTACTCTAATAACTACCATATCTTAAGATAGTGAGGAGAAAAATATTGAAGATATTTCCAACAGTTTTGTGATTTGAAAATATCTATATTGGTAACCAACTCTGGCTTGTTGATTCATTATTAAAGGAAACATTACATTTCAGTTAGAGATCAATAAAAATAAAGATGTTGTTTTTTTGCCCATCTGAGCTCACAAATTTTCTGAATTCTTAACTGTGGGCTTCGTGGAAATCGGTGGATATCACATTTTAAATCCCAGACAAAGCCAACTATTCCACTTATACAAAAATTGACCATATATTGGGTGAAAAGCAAATTTCAGGGAATTAAAATCTGACCTTAGTGAAGCTAAATCATAGAAACTGATAATAAAAAGATAACTCCCAAATATCTATATATTTAGAAATTAAGAAATACTAAATAACTCTTGCATCAAATAATGAATTAAAGTAAAAATTAGAAGAGTTTTAAATCTAAATTAAAATAAAATTATAACAAAAGATGAAATATCCAAATTTTTGTGATATAAATAAAGAAATGTTACAGGACATTTATAGCCTTTAAATTTAAATGCATAAATCAGAAAGGAAGGGTTGAAAATTAATGAACCAAGTATCCATCTCAAGAAGTAAGAAAAAAAACCCAAAATAAACCCAAAGAAAATGGAAAAATGATAAGAGCAGAAATTAATGAAATAAATAAATATACATTTAGAGGGAATCAACAAAGCCACAGACTGATTCTTTGAAAAGATTAACCCGTTGGTAAAACCCTTGGAAGAATAATGAAGAAAAACAAGAGACAACACATACCACCCAAAGAACATCACTATAGATCCTACAAACATTGAAAATATATATGAGCATGTTATAAGCAACTTTACACTGATAAAATATTGAAAATTTAAGTGGTATAACACAATTCTAATAAAGAACAATTACGAACAAAGAAGATATAAAAATGTGAATAGTCTTGTGATTATTGAGGAAATTAAGTCCATAATTAAAAACCTCTTAAAGAAAACTCCAGGCCAAGATGGCTTCCCTGGTTAATTTTTCCAAGCATTTAAGGAAGAGTTGTCCTCAATCTTACAAAAACCCTTAGAATATAAAGGGAAAAGTGAAAACTGTTTATCTTGTTTTGCTACCATAATCTTCATATCAAAATCTGACAAGGAAAGCACAAGGAAAGAAAATTAAGTCCAATCCCACCCATGTACATAGACACAAAAATCCTAAACAAGATGTTAGCTAATCATATTCAATAAATACAAAATAAATAAAATATAATAATCAAGATGATAATAATCAAGGTTGTTTTAATGCTTAAAAAATAATAATTCACATTAACAAAATGAAGAGAAAAAATGTGATCTCAGTAGATGCAGGAAAAAAGTTTCATAATATTTGACATCTATTTTAATAATTTAAAAATAGCAACTAGGAGCTTCTTTAATATGATTTTTAAAATGGACAACAAAAATATCTACAAAATATAAAATTTATCTAGGTTAATGAATATAAGATATTCATAAAAGAGCTTTTATTTTCAGAATACCAGCAAGAACAACGTAGAAAATAACCTGTACAAAATAGTATCACTCAAAATAGCATCAACACATACCAAATCGGCACCTTTGTTCCTATTTTCTGGGTGAGGGGAAGCCTAAAGTACGCAAGGAGAAATGAGTAGGAGCAGACGGAGGTGGAGTAGGGGTGGCATTTAAGGCAGGGGTGCAAGGGAGTTTGGAGCTCTTTGATAAGAAAGTGCCACAGACTGTTGAACCAAAATGAGGAGGGACAGCAGGTGCTGCAAAGATGGTGGCAGCTATGGCAGTGCTTCTATCGACATTTTATGTTACATTTCAAACACTGGAAATAAAATGGGTTCAAGTTTATGAAATCAATTTGCAGGATCAGAATTATACACAGCTGCATGTTCTACAAAATCTCCCAGATCAAAAGAAGCATTTTTAAAAATAAATGTCAGGTTTATTTAGCTACAACATAGATACGGTAAAATTGATTCCTTCCTTTGTATATGAGTTTTGACAAACATATTCAGTCATGTAACCAAGACTACAACCAAGACAGAGACTATGGCTGTCACCCTCAAATTTCTCTTGTGCCACTTTCTGGTTCAATCTCCTCCCCTTCTCCCTAGCCTTTGGCAAGGATTGGTATTTCATAGTTTTGTCTTTTACAAAGTGTCACATGTCTCTTTGCTTCCAGAAATATCTTTTAAAAGAATATAGGTACTGGGGCACCTGAGTGTCTCCATTGTTTAAGCATCCAGCTCTTGATTTCAGCTCACTTCATGATCTCAAGGTTGTGAGATGGAGCCTGGAGCCCACGCCGGGCATGGAGCCTGCTTAAGATTCTCTCTCTCTCTCCCACTCCCTCTGCCCCTCCTTCCACCCTCCCAGCTTCCACAAGTGCATGCATGGACTCTCTCTATAAATTAAAAAAAATTTTTTTTAAAGAATATAGCATTTAGGAGGGCACGTGATGTGATGAGTACTGGGTGTTATATGCAACTAATGAATCATTGAACACCACATCAAAAACTAATGATGTACTATAGGTTGGCTAATTGGATTAAAAAAAAAGAATATAGGTATTTCTAAAACACTTTGAAATTTTCTCACTACAACAGAATTTTACTATAGAAATTTCTGATAACTTCATATTCTAAGCAAAATTTTAAGTAAAAATCCTATGTACAGCATAGTCATGTGTATTAAAACAGACAAAATATTAAATACAGATGAAAATACAGTAGTCCCCCCCTTATCTGTGGAGAATATGTTCCAAGACCCCCAGCAGATGCCTGAAACTGCAGATAGTACCAAAATATATATACTATGTTTTTTCCTATGCACGAATACCTATGACAAAGTTTAATTTATAAATTAGGCATAATGAGAGATGAACAGCAGTAACTACTGATAAAAATAGAACAATTATAACAGTATACTGTAATTAAAATTATATGAATGTGGTCTCTCTCTCAAAATATCTTACAGTTCTGTACTCATGCTTCTTGTGATGATGCGAGCTGATAAAATGCTGATGTAATGAGATAAAGGGAGGTGAATGATGCAGGCAGTGTGATGTAGCATTAGGTTACTATTGAACTTCCTGACTATTCAGTTCATCAGAAGGAGGATCATCTGCTTCCAGACCGTGACTGACTGCTGGTAACTGAAACTGCAGAAAACAAAACTGCAGATAAGTGGGGACTACTGTATATGAAAATAAGTTTAAGAGCATTTATATAGTCTCTTCTATGTGTCAGATACTTTCCTAAATACTTGAACACATATTAAACCATTTCATCCCCAACTACTTTTTAAAAAGATTTATTTATTTATTTTAGAGAGAGAGTGAGCAAGGGGTGGGGGAGGAGCAGAGGAAGAAGGAGAGAGAAAACCCCAAGCAGACTCCCGCTGAGCACGGAGCCTGAGGCAGGGCTCAACCTCAGGACCCTGAGATCATGACTTGAGCCAAAATCAAGAGTCAGTTGCTTAACTGACTGAACTACCCAGGTGCTCCCATCCCCAACTATTATAAGTATTTTTATACATAATAAGTCATTTAATCCAACAATGCTATAAGGAAGCTATTGTAATCCAAATTTTATGGATGAAGAAATTAGGGCTCAGACAAAGAAATTTGCCCAAGGCAAATTTACCAAATGACTGGTAAGGGGCAGAATCGCTGGCTTAGCAGACAAGTTGGTTCTATAGCTAGTTTCCAAAAACAAACAAACAAACAAACAAACAAAACAAAACAGAAAAACCAAAAACTGAAGAAAAGAGAATATAAAGTTCAACTAAAATAGATTGGGTCATAACACCCCAGAGTTTGAGGATGACCTGGTCATGCATCTACACATATACGCTAGCAAATTAGATTAATCAAATCAGCACACTGTGTATGGAAAGGAACTTGCAGCCATCACATCAAATTCCCTCATTTTATCACTGGAGAAACAGATCCAGAGACAAAAATTTGTCCAGTATTACTAGGCTAATTTATAGTTTACTTGGCAGTAAAATACAGGCATTCTCTACTACACTCTTTCAAAATATCCTTAAATCACTTTGAAGTAGATACTCCATGCTAGTTTCCTGTCATGTACAGAGTCCTTTTCTGAAAACTCTCAAGGGTCTTTATTCTCACAAAAACCTTCTGAATGAAGTTAGATGAGATGTGTTACACATAGGTGATTATGGCTTATTCCACACGGCCTTCCTAGTCCAGGATCTTTGCATCACCAAAGGGGCCTGTGAGGTGTTTATTACGAGAGCTGAGCCCTATAGGGTTACTCTCTACTGAAGACTGGAAAATCTCGGAGGGGGATACTTTAAATGAGAGAAACAGACATAGTTGACAGGTACAAATGCAGAGGGAAACAGAAAATGCAGAAGTTTGGAGGCACTAGATTCTCTTGAGTAAACCAAAGACTTGAGATCCAAATAAAAACTGGTATCAGAATAAAATGAAATAGGAATATGGAAGCAACATTGAAGGAACCAAGTCACTAGTCCTAGGCTGCCCTACAGTCAACATAGTGACTTTTATATTACTAGGCCAGGGTGCTTAAAGTGCAGACCCAGTCTAGCAGCATCAGAATCACTTGAGAACTGGTTAGAAATACATCAGGGCCCGCACAGATTTACTCAATCCAAAATGGGGTGGGGTCCAGCAAACCGTGTTTTTAATAAGCACATCAGATGATTCTGATGTATCATAAAGTTCAAGAACCACAGCACTAGGTCAGTGACTATACCCTGAATAGTAGTCTGAATGACATTCCATTTCCTTACTTTCTTACTTCCCTAAATCCTTTAAAACAAAATCCTGTGTCCTGGAGTCACCCTGAAGTTTTTGTTCCTTGCAGCAATCTAATTAACACTCAGCTTCAAGTGTTGGAGAACTGTATATAATTAATTTTAATGAATTGTTTGAGCTTTAATTATTCAAATTATGCTACTCTTTTGCATATTAATTACTTCTTTTATTCATTAATTAATTCAGTAAATATTTATTGATTGCTTGCCATGCGGTAGACAGTACACAGCAGTGAATATACAAAAATTCCTGCCTTCATAGAACTTAGACTATGGGGAGAAGAAACAGAAAATAAACCAAATAGATCAGATAAGCTATGGAAAAAAATGAAACAGTGATAAGGAAAAGTGATAAGGAGTTTAGAGCAGGTTTTGTGATTTTAAAAAGGTGGACAGAAGTTAGTAGGAAGGGATAAGTGAAGGGGGGGAAATCGGAGGGGGAGACGAACCATGAGAGACTATGAACTCTGAAAAACAAACTGAGGGTTCTAGAGGGGAGGGGGGTGGGGGGATGGGTTAGCCTGGGGATGGGTATTAAAGAGGGCATGTACTGCATGGAGCACTGGGTGTTATACGCAAACAATGAATCACGGAACACTACAAAAAAAAGAAATGTTACGGTTTTGTAATTTAAAAAAAATAAAAAAATAAAAAGGGTGGACAGGAGGGCATCTCTAAGGTGACATTTGAGCAAACACCTGAGGGCTATATGGGAGTAAGCCTTGTGGGTAATTGAGGGAAGGGAGATTTTAGAGGCTTGTAGGAACAGCAAGGAGGCCAGCATGGCTGGAGCTAAAGGAGTGAAGAGAGGCGCAGCAGACAGAAAACCAGAGAGACTAACAGGCGGCTGGATGGTTTAAGAGTTTATAAGAGATTGTAAGGATTTGGGGGTCATTCATTAGTTTTATAAGGCATGGATATTTTATTTCTCTAGTCACATAAACTTTGGCGTTCTTTATTTGATAGGAATAAACTGCCTCGCTTGTTAACCAACATGTGAAGTATGTTGGTGTCATTTGGGAAGGCCAGATTCACCTACTAGCTTTACGATCATAATTCCTGGCTGGCTCCGGAGAGAGTAATACCAACAGAGGGGTCTAAACCACTCTAAAAAGGAGAATCAAAAAATAAATCTCTTCTGGTGGTCTGGAGATAGATGAATTCTGTGCAGCATTTTGAATAAAGTGACCTTTTCTGAGGTGAAAATGACTCCACAGGGAAAACAATTCTCTTTGGGATAGTTCATCTTTAGGTTGGGAGGATGCATGTGGTACTTTGTGAAACCTTTTGTTGCCAAGCACATAGAAAGTTACATGAAAATGTTCAGCTTCATATAGCTCTAAGATCTAAATCCATTTAAAAGGATGTCCCTGGAGACAGGAATGATTGTAAATAGCACATTCCTTCATTGTACATCTTCTGTATGTTGGGGGATCAGCAATGAACACAACAGACCGCACTTCTAGCCACATGGAGCTCACACTACAAGATAAGGAGGCAGAAAACAACACATAAACCGTAAGCAGGCAAATTTCGGGTAATTACAAGTGGTATGAAAAGGGAAGCAGGGCAAAGAGTGACTTGTAGAGGTTGTGGATTTCTACTTTAGATTAACTGGTCAGGGAAGCCCTTTCTGAAGAGATGACATTTAAGTTAAAGCCTAAAGGGTGAAACAGCAGCCTTGCAAAGGCTGGGGGCCAAGAACAGTTCAGATGGTTTATGACCCACAATAATCCTTAACATTTATATTGTGATCTGTGGCTCTTGCTTGTTTCACCTACACTGTTTTGATTTTTTTTATCCTCACAATATTACTGTAGACAATGTACAGTTGATATTATTTGCCCTATTTTGCAGATGAGAAACTAGGTTTCAGAGAGGTCTAAGGGCTTGCCAAAGACAGGATCAATAGATGGGCCTTGGCAGGCATTCCTTCCTGACCCAGTTTGTTGCACTGTGATTCCAAAGAAAATGAATATTCTCAAGTTGAGTGACACCAGTGTCACATAGAGGACAGAAAACAAGAACAAAATTACATTTAGGTGTCAGTTATTTGTAAAAGATAAAAGATAAGTAATTTTTTAACTATAGTTTTTAATTGCTCTTTATTTTCCATTTAAGAGTTTTAGTTTTGGTCATCTAGGTTTGAGGGGTGATAGTGTTCTCTTAAACTGCCTGAATTTGGGGGTGCCTGGGTGGCTCAGTCAGTTAAGCATCTGCCTTCAGCTCAGGTCACATTCCCAGGGTCCTGGGATCAAGCCCCATATTGGGCTTCCTGCTCAGTGGGGAGTCTGCTTCTCCCTCTCCCTCTAGGTGTGCTGTCTCTCTCTCTCTCACTCTCCTTAAATTAATAAATAAAATCTTTAAAAAAATAAATAAACTGCCTTAATTTGCATTTCCTCCTAATTTAAACAATAGATACTTGATATTATATACTGGATGCTGAAGGATTTAATAAGATTTAAAAAAACAAAGATACAACCAAACAAATTTCTGCTACATTTTGACCTTACATATTCCTTACATGCATGGATTTTCAGAACAAATCCATGTACAATTTCCAAATCTAGGGTTACCAGGGCAAGAATATATTTGACCAAAGGAGACCTTAAAGTTAAAAAGTTTTGAAAAATATAAACTATTATACTCTATTATTGATATTTGTATTAAGATCTATTCAATGGTAAGCTTTTCTTCAATTCCTAGAGGCCTGTATCACAGGGAAGACTATATTTTTCCGAAGAGTCTTTTGTTCCCTGGCATTCTGACATCAACAGTGTAAATAACAAGGAGATTTTTTTCTAGCTATTCTAGAAATGTGTAGTTCTCTTTGTCATTTTACAATGATAAATTTCAGGGAATAAATTTAAGAAATATTCTTGTCATCTTTTCGTGAGATGAGAAAGCCTTTCTTTGTCTCATGGATTTTAGAGGACTACAATTGTAAGTTCAGCTACTACGCACCACAATTAAGTGAGAAGTATTTCTAAAATTCACTGAAACGTAATATTTTGAAATTACAGGATAAAATGTGATCTCATTTAACATTAAAGCTGCTTTTACCACAGTGCTCTCTATCGGTACATAATAATAGACTGTTTGAAAGTTACAGCACATGGCAGGAAGACAGAGGGATAAAGACAAACATTGGTAGTACTGGAGTCAAACAGCAGATGCAAGTTGTGGTAACAGCAGTATTACAGTAAGAGAGACTATGTGCCAGCAGTAGCAGTATACCAGGTGCCAGGCTACGCACTCTACTCACTCTATCTTTTGTGATCCTAACAAACATTCTATCACATGGGGACTTACAGAATCACGGTATCAATTTTACATATGAAGAAACTGACTTGCAAAGATAAAGCAACTTGCCCAAGATCACATATTATTGACTCCCCCATGCAGGGGAGCCTGGATCTGAAGCTGTCCCCTATTGTAATTGTATAGTAATTCTGTGAAGCATATATGGCATATTTATATACTAGTGCAGCATTTGTATTCCACAAAATACTAGTGAAAGTAAATGGTATTTCTTATTAAAAAGGTCCCATGGTCAAATGATCTTAAGAAACCCTGCATATTAAAATCTCTTCTTGCAGATTTACAATGCACATTATCAGATGGAGGCCCGAAGAACTCCTGCAGCGAATAATTCTGTTTAACCAGCATTTTCCAAATGTGTGTGAGAGCGTGTATGAGCGTGTGTGTGCGCGCGTGCACTGTAACACTTCATGGATTTCTAGTGGAATATAGTTTGGGAAACACAACACTCTTAGATTTTTTTTTTTTTTGCCAATATTCCAGTACTTCAGATAGACTCAGGATAGGTATTAAAATCAAATTCAAAACTTGCCATTAAAAAAAAAAAACCTATGGAAAATTTCCAATGGCTTTTCACCTATAGCTATTGTCCCTACATCCCCCACTTCCCATTCACGAGCATGCCAGACATATGAACGTATAATACTCTACAGGATGTCTGCAAAATTGGGAAACACAGGACAAACTTATTGTTAAACAATGTTAGTTTGATTTTCACATATATTTTGTTTTCAGATGTATACTTCTGAAATTAAAGATATGAGTCTAATTGTTCATCTAGTATTTACAGACTTTTGAATTCCCTATATTACTATTGTGTGTCAGATTACGCTAAACTGAGAATTACTGTTAATCAAGAAAACATGGAAAAATAGCTTTACCAAAGCAAAACTGCCGCCAGTATGTAAAATGAGTTGTTGTTTGTATTAGACAGCTACCCATTGTGGGAAGTAGTCAAAAAAAATGTTGACCCTCCTTGTTAGGCATGATATGGATATATGTACATCCTTCATCATCCCATACCTAACTTCACAGCACATCTTTGTGCCCCACTCCCTCCCTTTCCCATGTATCCACTCTGCATCTGCCAGGAGTATCTTCATAGAATATCACATTCATTATAAACTTTCAGGCTCTGTGTTACCAAATCAACATCTCTCAAAGTGAACTCCACAGAGTATAAGCTCCTCAAAATGCACTTGCTATTTTAACAAAGCAAAAGATTCCAGTCAAGAAAGAATTATCCTGGATTAAACAAAATTAAACTGGTTCCTTTACTGTAAAATCTGTGAATTATGAATCTATAAAAGGAGGACATATTGTGCAGAATTTCTGGAATTTGCCTGACCATGAAGACCAGTTATCAAAGAGCATCTCATAGTCCCAGAATTTTTTAGAAGTCATTTGAAGAACTGCTGACCTGAAATAAGAAAAGCAAGTTCTCTGGGGCACCTGGGTGGCTCAGTCATTAAGTGGCTGCCTTCGGCTCAGGGCATGGTCCCAGGGTCCTGGGATCGAGTCCCACATCGGGCTCCTTTCTCCGCGGGAAGCCTGCTTCTCCCTCTCCCACTTCCCCTGCTTGTGTTCCCTCTCTCACTGTCTCTCTCTCTCTCTCTCTCTCTCTCTCTCTCTCTCTCTGTGTCAAATAAATAAATAAAATCTTAAAAAGAAAAAGGAAAAGCAAGTTCTTGGGCCTGGTTTCAAGGTCATTATTATTTGGCTGCATCCTATTCTGTTCAACCTTATTTCCCAACACTCTCCTTAATAAATCCTTCATTAAGCTTCTCTCTTTACTCTATCCCAAATGTGCTACGCTTATTACTGCTTTATTCTTCACTAAATATTTATTGAACATCTATTATATATTATGCACTATGAAATACAATCCCTGCCTTCCAGTAAGGGAGACAGACAAACAGGCAGGACTTGTGCATAAAAATGAGGGCTTTGCTGTTGGTGGCAAAGCAAACTGGTACAGCCACTCTGGAAAACAGTATGAGGTTCCTCAGAAAGTTAAAAATAGAACTACCCTATGATCTGGCAATTGTTACTACTAGGTGTTTATCCAAATGACACAAAAGTGCTGATTTGGAGGGGCACATGCACCCCAATGTTTATAGCAGCACTATCAACAATAACCAAATTATGGAAAGAGCCCATATGTCCATCAACTGATGAATGGATAAAGAAGAAGATGTGTTGTGTAATATTACTCAGAAGCCATCAAAAAGTGTATTATAGTGTATTATGCTAAGCAAAGTAAGTCAGAGAAAGATAAATATATAATTTCGCTCATATGTGGAATTTAAGAAACAAAACAGATAAACATGGAGGGAAGGAAAAATAAAATAAGATAAAAACAGAGAGGGAAGCAAACCATAAGAGACTCTATAGTTAAGAGAACAAACTGAGGGTTGCTGGAGGTGGGAGGGTTAGGGGCATGGGGTAATGGGTGATTAAAGAGGGCACTTGCTGGGATGAGCAGTGGGTGTTATATGTAAGTGATGAATTACTAAATTCTACTCCTGAAACCAATACTACACTATATGTTAACTAACTTGAATTTAAATTTTTTAAAAAAATGAGTGCTCTGATGGAGGGGAATACTGGATTCAAAAGCAAGCACAGGCAAACATCTAGCCCAGCCTTGAGAAAGCTTCTCAGAAGACGTATCATCAGAAATGAAGAAAGATGAGTGAGTGAGCAAGGTGGGGATAACAGGAAACATTGCAGGCAAAAAGCATATGCAGCGAAATGAGAAAGACCGTGTAGGATTGGGTACCATCATATGGCAGTAATGTACTCTAAGGGGGCGGAGTGCAGAGCAACAGGTTGGACAGATAGGCTGAAGGCAAATTTTGCTAGTCCCAGCATACCTTCCTAAAGAATTTAGATTTTATCCTCCTGTATGGACAAAAGATTGGCAAAACATTTTCTGTAAAGTATAAGAGCAAAAATTTTAGGTTTTGTGGGCCATATGTTCTCTCAACTATTTAATGCCACCATTGTAGTATAAATGCAGTCATAGACAATAGGTAAACAAATGGATGTGCCTGTGTTCCAATAAAACTTTATTAAAAAGCAGATGGTAGGCTAGATTTGGTTGATGGGCTATAGTCTGCCTCACCCCCACCCCTCAATACTGCACCTTTTTTTCTCAAAGTTTCATCTGAGATCCAGCAGCAGCAGCAGCAGCAGCAGCAGCAGCAGCCGGAAACTTGTTAAAAATGCAGAATCTCAGACTCCACTGCACACCTACTGAATCATTTAATTGTACGTGCACGTTCAAGTTTAAGAAGCACATCTGGTAAACACTGAATGGTTTTAAGCATAAAAATGATATAATCAGCTTTGTTCCAGCTACAATGTGAATCTTTGGTTTGGTCAATGTGAATATTCTCCATCCAATATTTTCCATATCTGCAAACCCTCAATATTGTTCAAACCCCAGTGTGAATCTATCCCACCTATAAAACCATTTGCACCCAACCTGAAATGATCACTTCCTTCTCTGATATCTTAGAGCACAAAAATATGTTTTATCACTTCATTGTTTCTGTGAATTTTCATAGGTCATAATCTGTTCAAGAATAAGAACTATATCCATATATCTGTATTTCCCACAAAACCTAACAATAAAATTCGTGGAGTAAAAAATGTATTCCAAAAGAATGTGCTAGTTTAGTAATTGGTGTTGATAATTTAGGGCTACAGAGCTGTTAACTGTGGCACTGGTATTACCTTGGGGGTTATGGTTTCATATTCCACAGAAACCAGCTATCACTGGGCTGGGAAATTCTCTAAAAGTATACCTCTAAGCCATGAGTACTCTTAGATGCAAGAAGGCTAGGTCAGAGGAACTGTATGATTCAGAACAAACTTATCAGAAGTTTTGGCAGGGGAAATCAACTCTGAACAAGGGCATCACCTGTGGATATTTCTTTAACTCTTAAAAGTCTGATCTTCAGAAATATCCATCAGAACTTTGTTTCACCATAGCAAGAGGCCTGTGCAATTCCAAATCAAGGCCCTAAAGTGTGGCTGTGTTCACTTGAGGCATTTATGGAATTTGTTATAATCTTGTAACCATCAATCGACGATATCCAGGATTCCAGCATTATCTCATTTTCTCCTGGTTGGTGAAGGTGTGTTGGTGGCTAAGTTGACCCTGAAGCCCTCATTCACACAACCTTGGGTCTCTCTACATAAAAATGAACATGAACTTTTAGTTCTTCAGGAAAATCTCTACACTGGAACACTCAAACTTAGGGCAATTGCTAACTCCCTATTTCTGGACAGGTAAGATTACCCTCTGGGATAATTTACCAGAACCAAGGTTCTAGGGGCCAGGACTAGGGATGGAGTAGAATAATGCTGGTCCATGGGCTGTAGAACATAGAACCCAAGAGGACAATAAAAGAGAGATTATCTAAAGGTAAAACCAGAATCAGAACGACTCTTCTGTCCAGTACAAAAAATCCAGATAGTTACAGAAGAATGTGGAACCATATAGCAGAGCAAACACATGACTAAGGGAAAGTGGAAGGCAGAGCCAGGAATGATTCCCAGAGGTATGAGAATATAACTATAAGACTTTATGGAGTGCCAGAAACCTTTTTTGTGAAAGAGAAGCTGTTACAAACAAGCAGCCTTTTGGAACAATAGGAGTTTGGTCTAAGTTGAATGTAGTTCATCTAGTTCTATAGATCAGAAGGTGGAGAAGAGGATAAAGTCACTCTACTTAACCCCATAGTTTCCTCTATATAATGAATATCACAATATTTTTTAAAACTTTTCATGAATGGTTTTGGGAAGATTTAGATTCATTAACTTTTAAAAGGAAACAGCTTTAAAATCCCTTTTCTGGCCCACTAAGACTTTCCTCATGCTCATCTAGAATGAAGATTGGCAAATAGAAAAATCCCATCAGAACTGAGATCTCACAGCCACAGTTCAATTTAATGACTAAATATTATCAGGTTTTCTTCAAAGAAATGCCATTAGGGAGACATTAGAAAAGCAATGGTTTAGGATTTCAGAAACTGTCTATAAAGATGGTACCACAAATTACAGTAATGAAATAAAAATTAACTTCGAGCACTTACAATATACTAAACCTCAGCACTCCATGCAGATGATATCATTGTTTTCTCACAGAACCCTTTTAAGTGACAATGTACTCCCCATTTTATAGATGAGGAAACTGAAGTACCAAGTGACAGGTTCACACAGAGCCAATCTGACCCTCTGCTTTTAGCCAACACATAGAATGGCACCCCACCATGCTGTGTACTCAACAGCCTATAGAATCCTGTCTTCTTAAGTGATCATTTGTTCAATGTAGAAGAACATCATCAACAGTACAAAAGATTATTTGAGACATTCCCATTTTATGAATAGTTTCACTGAAATAAAATACTTTTAGTTAAATTTACAAACTTTCCAAATATCAATGAGCTTTTTTTCTCACAAAATCAGCCTTAGTTCTGAAATTTATAAGATGGTTTGTTTTTGTGTATATAATGCAGATAGGCTTAAATGTTTCTCTAAATATAACATATTTTCATCAATTATCTTTAGATATCTTCCTGGAAAAAAGAAGCTAAAAGAGTCTAATAATACTGAATTTAATTAGAATGCAATGATTTACAGAACATTTCAGCATTTTAGTCCACAGTTTCTATGTGAATGTTTAAGACTGGAATATGACAAACCTCAATGAAAAAAAAAATGAATGTACTGAAAATACAGCAACTAAATGATATAGACATGGTAAATATTAACTAAAGAAGCTCATTTTGAACAAAATGAAAATGTTTTATTCCCTATAGAAATCTATAGGGAAAATGGTTGAGAAAATATTTTATTTATTTATTTGACAGAGAGAGACAGACAGCGACAGAGGGAACACAAGCAGGGGGAGTGGGAGAGGGAGAAGCAGGCTTCCCGCTGAGCAGGGAGCCTGATGTGGGGCTTGATCCCAGGACCCTGGGATCATGACCTGAGCTGAAGGCAGACACTTAACCAACTGAGCCACCCAGGCTCCCCAAGAAAATATATTATTTATTAAAGAAAGTGACTATTTTTTTAAAGATTTTATTTATTTATTTGTGAGAGAGAGAATGAGAGAGAGCACGAGAGGGAAGAGGGTCAGAGGGAGAAGCAGACTCCCTGCCGAGCAGGGAGCCCGATGTGGGACTCGATCCCAGGACTCCAGGATCATGACCTGAGCTGAAGGCAGTCGCTTAACCAACTGAGCCACCCAGGCGCCCAAAGAAAGTGACTATTTTTAATCAATTTATTTTTTTAGACAGGGGGTGGGGTGGGCAAGAAGAAGAGAGAGAATCAAGGCAGCTCCATGCCCAACATGGAGCCTGACACAGGGTTCAATCTCACAACCCTGAAATCATGATTTGAGCCAAAATCAAGAGTCTGATGTTTAACCAACCCAGGCATCCCAGAAAGTGACTATTTTTAGCAGTATATATAAGTTTACTTAAGTTATCCTTAAGAAACATAGAAACTACAAAATTCTGTATACCTATTCTGATTTATAGATCTTGCTTGGAATGAAAAAAAAAACACGTACTTTAAAACAGCTCATTTTCTTATTCCTTTCAAATCACTCTCCTTAATTGTATAATCCATCTTTTACAAACTGTTTTACTTCCATAAACTCTGGATGTAAGAGAAATATGGATTACTTAATACTTTTACTGTAAGTATGCGTACAAAGACCTTGGAATATTTTGAGCTTTCAAGATGAATAACTAAGTTATTGAGTATAAATTATGTCATTGGTATTTGTTCTTTTACACACATTATCAAAAACTGTGTGATACATATTGCTATCTCCATTTTGTAGATGAGAAAGCCAAGCGATTTACTCAAGGTCACACAGCTAGTAAGTAAAAGTCAAATTACCATTTGATTATTCTTCTTCATATCCCAAATATATCTGCATTCTCATTGACATCAAGAAGAAATCTTATATCAAATAGATCTAGAAGAATCTAGAGTAAAATGAGAATGAAGTCAGGAGAAATGGTAATGATTATAATTATGTTGATGCTATTTAAAAGGTTATTATATCCCAGTCATTAGGTTAAGCATTTTATATGCATCATTTCATTTAATCTTAAGAATATTATATGAAATAAGTAGTTTGACTATCTCCATTTTACAAATAACAGAGACAAAAACATTAAGAAACTTGTCTCACTCCAAAATTAAATATCTTAATCTCCCCAGAATCAGACATGAAAATGTACAGGAAGATTTGTCAAGTTAATTTTATGTAGTATATTATAAACCTATTAAATTTATGGTTATGAAGCCTAATAATGGAAAATGCTTGTGATAGAGTTAAAAGTAGGGTATACATATCTAATTATACTACATTATTATAACTATATGAAAACAGACTTAATGAAGGACTAGAAGTAGAAATATATATTGTTGGAAGAATTCTAAAATGATCTCCAATGACCCATGCCCTTGGTGAAACTATGAATACAACAGAATTTCACTCTTATGATTGTATTATGTTATATGACAAAGAAATTTTTAAAATGTAAATGTAATTGAGGTTCCTAATCAGTTGAGATCATCAAAAGGAATATTATTCGAATTTATTATAATCAGATGAGCTCTTAAAAGCGGGTCTAGAGACAGAAGAGTTTCTCCTGATGGCCTGGAAAAAGCAAACATCTGTGTTGTGAACTGCCTGCAGAAGCCATGTGGCAAGAACTGTGGGCAGCCTCCAGTAGCTGAGAATGGTTTCTGGATAACAGCTAGTAAGAAAACAGGAATCTTCATCACAGAGCCACAGGGAACTGAATTCTGACAGCAACCCTAAAGAGCTTGGAAGAGGACCTTGAACCCAAAATTAGAATTACAGCCTGGGACGAAAACCTTGATTATAGCCTTCTGAGACATGAACAGAGAGCAGCTAAATTGTCCCCAGACCCAAAACTGTACAGTTTTCTTCATCTGTAAATGGGGTTTAAAATAGTGTCCAACTCATAGTGTTATAGGAATTAATTAGTTGATTCATGTGAATTGCTTGAAATAATGGGTTTGACTTATATATTGTCATATAGCAAAATATACCCAAACTTAGTAGCTTAAAACAATCACTTTTTATCATCTCACAGTTTCCAGTGAGGAATCCATATGTAGTTATCTAGATCCTTTAGCTCAGGGTCTGTTTAGAGGCTGCAATCAAAGTGTTGGCCAGAACTGGAGTAAAGGCTTGACTAGGGAAGAATCAGCTGTCAGGTTCGTTCATGTGGTTATTGGCAAGATTCAGTTCCTCTCAGATTGTTGAACTGAAGAACTTAGTTCATTCTGGCTGTTGGCTGGAGGCTACCCATAGTTCCTTGTCACATGAGCCTTTCCACAGAGCAACTCACAACATGGCAGCTTGCTTCATCAGAGAGAAGAAGCAACAGAGTGTGAACACAATGGAAGTCACATTCTCTTTGTAACCTAATCTCAGAAGTGACAGCCAAACACATTTGCTGTATTCTATTCATTAGAAGTATGTTAAAAAGTCTAACCCATAGTTAAAGAGGGGATTACACAGGACATGAATGCCAGCAGGCAGGAAACATTAAAAGGCATCTTGGAAGGCTGATGCCTGAAATAGTAGTTCTCAATAAATGGTAACTATTATTGGTATCATTAAGTGCTTTTTAAGAATAAGCTAAACACAAAATAATAATTGCAAGATAGCCTTAATGAATGTTTTTTGAGTACTGTATGATAAACACAATTTTAAAAAGTAAGATACAAAGATGAAAGGGGCATGGACACTTTTCTTTCAGAGCTCACAGTCTAATGGGGGAGAAAAACTTCCATTTAATGTGATGGAAATAGGTATAAGATTCAGTGGGGTTACAAAGAAAAGAGTAAATGGTCATCTTAAGGAATAAAGTGATGCTTGACTTAAGTCTTGAACAATAAGTAAGTGTTGACAAAATTGGGAAAGAGCATTCTAAGCAAGACAGATATGGATAAAGACAAGAAGGGGCAAAAGAGCATGGCACATTTGGGGAAATACTGGTTGCCAATATGACTGGAGAGTACCAATAAGTAAGTCTACAAGGAAAACATAGATTTCCATATGACAATTCTTTCCAGATGAAAGAATTATGGTTTAGCTTTGAATGTGAAATATGAAGACTCAGAGGTGGGATGTCTAAGCATAGAAACTGAGGAGGCACTCACATACAGGTTTCTAGCTGAAGAGGGATATATCTGAGCTGGAGAGGTAGACTTCAGTATCATCAGAAAGTAGGTGTTAATTGAAATCCTATGAATAGATTAAGTCACCTGGAGAAAGTTTATAGCATAATTAAAGAGTAAGCCTAGGAGGAACCTTAGGAAATCAATATTTAAGATGGAGGATAAGAGCACAAGAAAGAAAAAGAGTAGTCAGAGGGGTAGAGAACAATAAGGAAAGCATGATGTCTTAGAAGTTAAGAAAGTAAATATATTCAAGAAATGGAAAGTGGTCAACAATGTCAAATGACACAGAGGGGTCAAATAAGAGTGACCAAGTAAAATGTGGATGGTCAAAAGAAATCCACTCAGTTGGCAAGAAGAAAAAGGTCAATTATCAATTCTTACACCCATCAACCCTCTATGATCACTTTTTTAAAAGACTTATTTATTTTAGAGAGAGAGCCCGTGAGTGGGGGGGAGGGGAGAGGGAAAGGAACAAGAAGCAGCCTCCCTGCTGAGCATGGAGCCTAACGCAAAGCTCTATGTCACGACCCTGAGAGCATGATCTGCCAAAATCAAGAGTCAGATGCTTAACCTACTGAGCCACCCAAGTGCCCCTATGATCACTATTTTCATCCTTAGTTTCCAAATGTATGCACTGAACTAGTAACTTGCCAAATATCACACAGCTAGTGGGTGGTGGAGCCAACACTTAATTCCACAGTTTACAGATCCCAAAGCCTGTTTTTGAACTCTAAACATAAAGTTTGGGTAAAGCTATTACAGTGGTGATGATGGCTCCCAAAATGATAGGTCTACATCCTCATCCTTGAAACCTGTGAATATTACCTTATTTGGAAAAAGCATCTTTGCAGATCTACTTAAGAATCTCAAAATGAGAACATTCTGGATTATCCAGTAGACCTCAAATCCAATGACAACTGTTCTTAAAAGAAACACAAAGAGGAGAGAGACACAGGGAGAAGAGGCATCCATGTGAAGACAGAGGCAGAAGTTGGAGTGATGCAGTGACAAGACAAGGGATGCCTAGGGACACCAGTATCCAGAAGAGACAAGGAAAGATGCTCTCCTAGAACCTTTAGCAGGCAGCACAGCCCAGCCTACATTTTGATTTCATATTTCTAGCCTCCCGAACTATGAGAATAAATTTCTGTTGTTTTAAACCACCAAGTTTGTGGCAATTTGTTATCGCAGCCTTAGGAAACTAACATAGTTGGTATCTTAGCTTGGGCTGCTATAAAAAATACCAAAAACTAGGTGGCTTATCAAGAAGAGAAACTTACCTTCTCACAGTTCTGAAAGGTAGAAGTCTAAGATCATGGTGCCAGCATGGTCAGATTCTGGTGAGAGTCCTTTCTGAGGCAGTAGATAGCAAACTTCACCTTGTATCCTCACAGAAACAGTGTATCCTAGCAGAAACAGTAAAGAGCTCCTTTGAGGATTGTTTTACAAGGGCACTAATCCCATCAATCCAGCCTCTAATCTCATGATCTTATCACTTCCCAAGGCCCTACATCCTAATACTATCACACTTGGAGTAGGATTTCAACATATGTTTTTGTGAAGACATAAACATTCAGTTCAAAACAGTTGGTAATGGTGTTTTTTGTTTGGTTTTTGCTTCTGTGTTGTTTTGTTTTGGCCACATTTTAGAAGAAAGAATCATTCCCAGGAAAAAGAAATTCCACTAATCAAATGAACCATTTTAAAATAAAAACTTGATTATTGCTATTTAAAAGACCATTACTATGCACATTCTTTAGAGAATCAAAGGTGCTTTTATCATTTGAACTCAATATCTATCACTGGTGTAGCAAAACGTCCTAATAAATCATCAAAACAAAACAATAAGCTTTCAATTAAAGCTTTTGATTATAATAAATAACATATGCTTCCAGAAAAGCAGAATATTTTTAAAAAATATTTTAGTACTTTACAGGAACAATCAACTGTGTCTTCTTAAATCAGATTTAATCAAAAATTTTCCAGAAAAATTATTTTATTCAACAATATTGAGATAGTCCAGCATCATGCAAAACTGACTTAGTTTGACTATTAGAAATGTTGGTGATCTAAGTTAAGAAGTAGTAAGTGGTGGTCCTCAACCAAAATTTTCCCAATGACTCAAACTCAAGATTTCTAGCATTTAATTTTTCAAGTTTATCACAACTTCTTTTTTCTGTGTCAATATATTTTCATTGATTGGGCACCAAAGACACTACATTATCTTCTCCAAAGGTATTTTAAGAGTACCCCATCAGTACTCTTTTCACCAGATTCATAAAAGATAAACGATTTTGCATTGTATATGTGGCTTCATTCCCTTTTGCTATTTGACATTATGACAGATCTTGATTTTAAATACTATAATGCACTCAACATAATTATTCCCTATTTTATAGTTTGCTACATTATATTTAAAAAGTACATTATTCACTGTAGTCTGAAAACTTTCATGGGATAAATGTGAATGTATTAATTTGGTTAACAATGCTTCAAGCAAAGTAAAGATAATATTAAAATTGATGTTTCCACTGACTGCTAGAACACACATATTATGGCAAACATAAATGAAATTACTTATTCTGAAGTCATTACACTAATTTTATTAGTACATTATATTAACATACTATAGTATATTTGCATGTTATATTAATATATTTATTAGTATATATACTAATTTTATTTAGTCATGTTATGCTAATATCCAACAAGTATGAGATAAATATCAGAAGTTAGATTTTACTTTATTGCAACATAAAGTAAAAAGGAATAGGAGATGGGGTTAGTGCATGAAAAATAAGTACATTTTTACCCTCTTAAGGCAATTTCAAAACAGTGTAGTGTTAATGGAAAGACTATGAACCTTTTATTCAAGCAACTATGATTTTCAATTTCTGTTCCATCACTTACTAGCTGAGTGATACAGCATTTGGTAATTAACCTCTGTGAGATTTTATTCTTATCTGCATAATGGGAGATTCCCTACTTTCTGGGCCACTGTGAAAATTAAATGCAGTAAATGAGTAAGGTATTAATAGTGACTGACAGATAGTAAATAATCACTACATGATTGATATTGTTATTGTTGTTGTTGAATCTACCTTTAAGATTTGAAGTGTTAAAAGCAGCAAATGCATGATTTGTGAATCTTCCTAGATACGATATCATTTCGTTCCTTAACATCTCTTTTCAGATTCTGCTACCATTTCTTTGTAAATTCACCTCACTGCTTATATGTTCTACCACAGAGAATCACAACTTTGAGATATCTTATATAACTGACTATATCATTATCATGCGGCTTCTTAATTTTTTTTTTGATGTAGTGTTGCATGATTCATTGTTTGCGGCTTCTTAATGTTTTTAGGCGACTAAGCTCACTGAGGAAACATGGAGTCCATAATGAATGAAGAATAACATACTTAGGAAATGCTTCCACAGATGTTTTCCTTTTACCTGATGTGAGGTAATAAGTTTTTTATACCTCCTTGTGTACAGTAAAGTATGCAAACATTGGAATAAAATTCAAAGTCTCATTAGCAGAGTCTGATGTAGCACCTCTCCTTTAAAACAGATAAATAAGTTTGAAAGATTTCCTTCTATTTTCTATAGTAAAAATTATTCTTGGGATGCGGTGTCTCAGTTGGTTAAGTGTCCAACTCTTGGTTTCGGCTCATGATCTCAAGGTCGTGGGATGGAGCCCTGCATTGGGCTCTGCACTCAATGCGGAGTCTGCTTCAAATCCTCTCTCCCTCTCCCTCCTGCTCACTTTCTCTCTCTCTCTCTCTTAAATAAATTTTTAAAATCTTATATATATATATTCTTTAAAAAAACTAATTACAAGCTTTTGGTACAAGGTAGTATCTTTCTTCTCTCACAAAAAATAACTGGCAAACTCATATAATATCATCTTTTCAGGTGCACTATCTATTGTCATATTATAAAGTTGACAAATATTCAAATTCCTCCATAAGTATAAGAGAGAACAGAAATCTACCTAGGCTGAGGTTCTGAGAGGCCAGCTTAAATGAGGAATAAGGTGGGGCCAAGCCCACCTTGTGTAGCAAGGAGCCTAGGCAGAGGTGGAGGCAAGCTTCCAGGGAGGAGGGCAGCTCAAGAGCCAAATAAAATACCTACAGAGATAATCTATCCCAAAGGACCAAGGCAGAGAAATGAAAAAAAAAAAAAAAAAGGTTTCAGGGTACTAGGTCTGTAGATAGAGCTAAATATATAAAGAGGACAGAGAGGACAGATAAGAAGATGAGCCTGATATATAGACCCAATAGGTAAAAACAGGGACTTTTTTTTTTTCCAGTTATCTGTGGTCTTATCTGTTTACATGAGTGGAGCCATTAAAGGTGTCAAATCAGTCCAAAGAATACAACCAGAAATGACCATCACTCCCTCAAAAGCTCACTTCCCAAATGGTGGTTTAAAAGGGGGCCTTCAGTTCTATCTTCACCAAATATTCTTTGAGCATTTGTATGGCAGGATCATCTATTAAGTGACTTTCATTAGTCACTTCAAGTTGACAATAAAATTTTCCTTTACTAAAAATAATAGTAGGGGCGCCTAAAGCTCAGTCGTTAAGCATCTGCCTTCGGCTCAGGTCATGGTCCCGGGGTCCTGGGATTGAGCCCCCATCGGGCTCCCTACTCAGCGGGAAGACTGCTTCTCCCTCTCCCACTCCCCCTGCTGGTGTTCCCTCTCTCGCTGTGTCTCTCCCTCTGTCATATAAATAAATAAAATCTTTAAAAAAATAAAAAATAAAAATAATAGTAATATTATTCATTGCTATATCTGGAGCAGAAAACATATAAATAAGCCTATAATATTACTTCTTAGCTATACACCAATATGCTAGGAAACTATCAAAGACTACTGGAGTTGTGTGAAAAGGACTCAAGGGCCAACTTTAAGAGGCTCTCACTAGCCAAAGAAGAAAAATCTGAGTATCAATAAAGAAAATTATAATTGACAGAAAAAATTAAAAATTTTATATCCATAAGTTCATAATAATATTTTAAATATAATAACAACTGGTCACCTTTAGAGGATCTTAGGATATTAATTCATTATTTTGAAAATTGGTAAACAAAGGGAAAGAATCCAGAATTTTTTCTGCTGTTTTAAAACATTCTATACCCCAGGATAACACAATAGTTGATGAGGGAGTTTCTGTTTATAATTATTACAGCTAATAAATGAAGATGAACTGACAGATTTTTGTAACCTCTAGTGAATTAATGGATCTGAGAAGTGAGCATCAGTGCTAATGGCATTACAAAAGAGACACATCCCAATATTATGCATTTCCTGGTGGAAATACACATCAGCTATGCAGTATTTAAAAAAAAAAAAAAGGTGAACCTGAATCTTACCAAACCTCTAAATCTAACTATCAATTCACAGAGGACAGAAAAACTTGTTATTTGACAGCATATGAAGCAATCTGATATACAAATTTTAGACTATGAAGAAGATCTACAAGACAAAAGATGTGTTTCTTCAACAAATAGATTTCAAGGACAGAAAAAAAGATTGAGGGAGTATCTACCGATTAAGAGATATTTAAGAGACATAGCAACTAACCTAAATGCATAGATCTTATTTGGATCCTGATTAAACAATCTGTTAAAAAGAAAGAAAAAATGGGGAGGTGGGGAGAGAAAGTATTAGGCAATTGGAAAAATATAAATACAATCTATGTACTTGATATGATAAAATTTCTTGTTAATATTTTTTATTTTAGATGTGATAATAGTATTGGGATTATGTTTTAAAAGCAGTCTTTAGGGGCACTTGGGTGGTGCAGTCGGTTGGGCATCTGACTCTTGGTTTTGACTTGGGTCGTGATCTCAGAGTTGTGATCTCAGGGTCATGAGATCAAGCCCCGATTTGGGGTCCGCACTCAGCTGAGTCTCCTTGAGATTCTCTCCCTCTCCCTCTGCCCCTCGCATTTGTGCTCTCTCTTACTCTTTCTCTCTCTAAAATAAACAAATAAATCTCTTTTTTTAAAAGCAGTCTTTATTCTTGAGAGTTACATATTGAAATATTTACAGTTTTGCAAATCAGAGTTGTCCAATAAATAGTGGTTATTACTATTATTTGACCAGAGAAACTTCCAAAATTAGTACTACAAAAAAGACAAAGCAGAATCTTCTTGGAAATGTGACAAATTGAGATTATACCAGAAGCATCATCACTGCACACAGTAGAGAAGTAATTCCCTCCAAAAGGAAAAATTGGGGCATTTCACCATAGGTAGGAGAACAATGCTGGGTAGCAAAAAAACAAACATCTACCATATGGAGAAAATAGGCAACTTTTGTGTTAAGCCTAGTATGTGACTATATAAAATAAGATTCAGATAGAGTAACATTGCCTTTTATAAATTTCAGTTACATCCTAAATCACAACTAAATTTCTACCCATGCCTTAGCAAAACATTAATCAGACACTCACGTACTTTGCCTTTTTATCCCCTGTATGCATATGTGTATGATTTGGTTAACAGTGTAAAATTTACCCCAAAAGGAACATTGAATCAGGTAATATCCTTTTAGCTTTGACAGTAAGCTTGTGTATAAGGATTATTTATGTGTTGACAAAAATGAACATGTTGAGCTAACATTTTGATCTAAATATGATCCATGCATTTAAGAGAGAAATGTATCATTGTGTCACAAATTAACTTAAGTATTAATTTATTTAATGATCCTGAAGTATGGGAACCTAGATTTAGACTGACTCTGTGGCAGCTTAATAGCAAGAAACCAATGAATAAAGATTTTCAAAATAATGGTCTTTATAATGGCCACCATTTTGTTCTTGGCTTATTTTCTTGAGATTATTATAGTCAAAAGTGTCACTTGGTTTCACATCTTGGGAAAGGGCTTTCTTCACTCTCATTCTCCTTGAGGTATAATTCAGAGAAGAACGATAACCTATCTTTCTATATGGTTTTTATTATTATTCAACAATACAGAGGTTGCAACAAAGATCTAGTATAGTTACCTCTCTTTTAAGTGTTGAAATACTATAGAGAATAAGTCCCCCTTAGAAGTAGTTGAAAAGTTTATAATGATGAAACAAAATAATTAAAAAACCAAGAAGGAAGGAACCAAGAAAATTGGCTAGAATATGGAATTAGTAGTAGAAATACAGTGGACTATAAAAGAGTCATTGGATTTCATACTTCAAACAATTCAAACCTACACATATTTTTAGAAAGATTATTCTGGCAGCAATGATGAAATGAATTGGAATGGGTAAGACTGAAAACAGGAACCCAGGAAGAAAGCTATTTTAAGAGGGGAGAATTAGACCACAGACAAGTGAACGGTGAGGAAAGCTGGACATGAGGATATTTAGAAAGTAGAATTCAGGAGACTTTGTGAGTGATCAGAAAGGAGGTTATGGAGTAAGAGAAGTGATTAGGCCAGTGGTTCTTAAAGCAGGGTACTTGGAACAGAAGCAAAGGCATCTCCTAGGAACTTTGTAGAAATATAAATTCTTTGACCTCACTCCAGACCTCCTAAATCAGAAACTCTGGATATGGGGCCCAGCAATCCATGTTTAACAAGCCCTCTAGGGGATTCCAATGCATGCTAAAGTTTGAAAAGCACTTGAAGCTATTGGTTCCCAAACATAACTGCATATTGGAATTGCCTGGGAAGCTTAGAAAAAGAAAATTCCCACCCCAGAGATTTTGGTTTAATTGGGCCAGACTCTCACCCACAATACACCAGGATTTTTAAAAGTTTCCCCCCAGGTGACTTCAATGAGTGCCCAGTTATATGGTAGACTCTTGGGTCTGGTTGGGGAGGCTGAGTGGATAGTGCTCATCCTCACCAAGGAAAGGGGGAAGGTTTAAATGAAAATCTGATGCCATTTTCCCAGGCTGTTGTCTGTTGAATCTCAAAATAAGCACACCAGACCTTTATCTAACTAGCTTTTCTATAGTTTACTGTAGGCAAACAGACCAACATATCAAATCTTCAAAAGTTCTCATAGCACCCTCTTCATTCTCTGAATCTTTTCTTAAAACTAATTTCCAGAAACTCTAATGTCCTTCTGTTCTCCTCCCCTTTTTATTACAAAAAATGGAATTCATCAGTGCTCCCTCTTCATTTAGTCTACATCCTTAATGTAGTGGTTAAGCACACAGGCTACCTGGGTTCAAATCCTAATTTCACCACTTACTAGCTCTGTGGCCTTAGGCAATTTATTTAACTTCCCTGTGCCTGTTTCTTCATCTTTAAGTGGGAATAACCATAGAACCTACCTCTTAGGGTTGACTGAAGATTGAATGAATTATCAATTGTAAATTTCTTGGAATAGTGCCTGGCATATGGTGCTGTGTGTTTGTTAAGTATAAATTTTAAAAATTAGTATGGAACATTTGGTGTGAGCCATGAGGCATTCAAGGGCTCCCTAGAAGGAGGGAGGTAATTTGCATCAGGTGAGCCTCACCTGGGCCTCCAGGAGACACATACAACATTATAACCCCTGTAACTAGAATGCCAAGTCCTTGAAGGCATGCATCATGGATTACTCATTTTTGTAACCCTACTTCCTAGCACAATGTCTGGCCCACAGTAATTGCTCAATAAATATTTGTTGAATAAATAAACTAATGATGGATTATTCATTTCATTCATTGATTTTTACTCTATATAGAAAATAAGATCTCAAATGATATCTTCTAAGAACAATAAACAGTTTTGAGACGGCGGTTTAAGCCAAAGTGTCCCCAGCTGGAGGCAGAAGAAAAATAGGGCTGACTACATTACACATCTTACCTCATTCAGATCTAGCCAGAAAATCAGGTGGGTCTGGGCCTGCAGAAAAATTTATTAGAGATGCTGGGAGGGGCAGAGGCAGGGAAATGAAGTTGGACGGACACTAGGAATGGAAGAAGAAGAAAAAAAGACTTAGAGCACCAGACATTCATTTCTGAAGCAGTTTCAATTGGCCTAGCAGAAGAACTGGGAGATTGCATAATCTTAAAAATGCTGCCAAAGAAATTAAAGCATTATTTAATCCTTGATGGACTTAGAATCAGGGCCAGCTCTATCATTAGCTAGCTCCTGACCTTGGATGAGTCACTTGCCTCTCTGAGCCTCAGTTTCCAACTCTCCAAAATAAGGCATTGACTAATGATCCAAAAGGTCCTTTGCAGCTCTATAGTTCTTTGATTGTAACAGCAGATTGAGAATTTAAGTTCTTCCATGGAAAAATAAAATATTTTTCTTTTTAATTCATGAGGCTATTGCAGAGACCCTATACCTCTTTTCAGGGTATAATAATACTGTCTACTCTTAAAATCCATTCATTCTTTTGGGCTTTTATTTATAATGATATGGACTGACACCCAGTTTAGGATAATTACCCAAAAATAGAGCTTAATGCACTAGACCAAATTTATTTTTAACTTTGAGTCACCCATCACAACTCTGTAATAGCAAAATGCTATGAAAATCTTAGAAGTCTCTAAAGAGTCTTTGTAAAAACTAGCTTGAAAATATCATGATACCAGTTTAGTTCTTGAACAATTTAGTGGTAAAACTTAAAAGGCTGTACCCATCATCTGGGTTATAGCTGCTCTCTAGACTTACAAAAACCAATTCAACCACTAACTCTGGATAGGTAAGAAGAATGAGTCATGATTCTATGACTTTTATGCTTAGATGCAAATTGCACATAGCACATCTAGGGATTTGTGTCAAACTCAGGTTTAAATGGTGGAAACTGATTTATCTATTTACTTGGATTACAAAGTCTCAGTGCCTCTAGGCAATCAATCTTTTTGCAGAAAGACATCAGTTATTTGAGATTTTTACCACTAAACCTACTATGCCCCCAGTGTGCTGTTCTGATTATTCTTAAATAAAATCCTGGTTGGCAAAAAAGTTCACCATACTAGGGATCTTGATAGCTTCAGAGAAGTACTTCATTAGATCCTAAAGCACTCAAGCCATACCTCCAAAGCACAGACAAACCTCCAGAGTCTCCTTCAGAAATTACTCACAAGCCAGCTACTACTGGGGCTATAAAACGTACAGCCTAAGAACCACAGAGTTAAGGAAGAAACCAGTTCTTTATTCTGCTAACTTCACAAGGAATATTTTCCATGTTATCAAGATCTCTAAAGCCTCATAAAATATCATGTTCCTGTCAACATCGACTTCAGATAAACACTCCAAACATGAAAGCAGTTCCCAGCAACTGAAAGTCAGTTCTTTCTTTGACACATAGCCAGGGCATGTCATTCCCAATGCAACATTCATCATGTTGAGTATTTCTAAGCTTCCAAAAGGTTCATGCCATGTATTAATTTATCAATAGTTTTGCCCAATTTGTGCATGACAAGTCTTTTGTGTAAGAGTGAGACATTTAGCTAGTGAGTAAATCTAGCTGAACACACAGCATCTCAAACTCTACAAATTTTATTGAAATCGATTTGTAATCACAGAAACATTATTCTTTATTTAAAATGTTCTCTGAAAAAAAAATGTTCTCTGAACGTGAAATGTTCATGATGGTCACTAACACGCAGAGAATCATTAGCTTCCCAAAAAAGAGATCATTCTTGACCAGAAAAAGAAAAAAAATCTATGAGGGAAATTATATGCCATAGTAATCTCTTGTACACTGAAAATTTTGAAATGTAGCTACGCATGCAAAAGGCAAAAGATAATGAATGCTTGTAAATATGTTAAATCAGCTATACTGCAGTAGGAGTAAAGATGATCACAATGTAGGTGAAATTGCTTAGTAAACTATAAATCATTTTACAAATAAAAATATTTAAAGTACTAAGATGCATCATCATTTAAGGATGCTAGAGTATAATAAAAGATACAAAGTCCATTTCTGTAATCCTTCTGAGTTCTAATTATATTTTGCCTCTATGCCATTTCTGTTTCCACAAGTTCCTAAAAGGAAATTCTGTGTTTGGAAGAATTACATGAGAAACAAGAAGAGAGAAACAGAAACAGAGACTGAGCGAGGGGGAGGGAAGGAGAGAGAAAAAAATTTAAACTAAAGAGCTAGATTTATATTATTGCATGTATTTAATTGTGGGTAAGTGGAACTATAAAAAGAATATTTTATAGTCTCATAGCATGCTTGCTGTCTTTTCAATAAACTAACAGGAGTTGTATGTTGGTTATTGGCTATGTTAACAGTAGAGTAAAACTCTCTTCTGGGACTATGTTTTAGAGGCAAATGTGTTTTATTGGTTTTATTAATCAAATACTAACTAGCCTCCAATTTACTATTTTAATGTGTGTCCCAAAATCTTCTAGGATAAGTTTAAATTTGCTATAACTTCAACATTTCAGTATCAAAAGGTTGTATTTTTATTTCTAAAAAATCACTATTTTCCTTGAAGAAATCCAAGAAATGGGTCCTAGAATCACAGATATTCGGAATTGGAATAGGCTTTCTAACCTTCAATTGGAATTATGAATTATTTCTAAAATGTCCCAGGCCAGTAAGGATCCAGGTGCTCTTTGGACACTTCCCATGATAGGGAACCTCACTTCTTTCAGTTGCAAAGAGTTCTGATGGGTTCCTTTTAAAATTCATATATTCACTTTATATCTACCTCTAATTTCCACAGTGTGGTCCTAATTTCTTCAGATGGAAAATCAAAGAATAAATCTAATCTCATTTCCATATGAAAACCCTATAAAATGTTCAGTGATGGCTATCATAAGTAAAGCATTTGGAAGAGACTCTAGCAGGTAACATCCATTCAGTAAATGCAAGGTATTATCACTTTTACCATCAAAACTGTTTCTTGCTCAGACTTTTCCATACCCAGTTTCTTCAAGAGCCTCTTATTTGGACTATTTTAAAGACTCCTCTCAAACTCAACTTCAAGCCATGTTCAGGACACCCAAATTTTTTTCAGAGGTTGAGAACCTGACCTAAAATGATAGGTTGCTATGACTCTACCTTCATCTTTATTTCTTCACCATTGTTTGTTTGTTTATAAAGGCAGTTTAGTTTGACTCAATAAAACAAATACTCAGTGCTTACTCTATGTGTGACACAATACAATCTGAAATCTTCCTAGCAGGTGATTCTGAAAGAAGAGAAAATCATAATGCAGGGTTTTTTTTCTCTTTCATAATTATTATTTATATAACTGTTTGCCCATTACCAATACATATTAAAATCCATTTTTATTTATTTTTAAGATTTTATTTATTTGTCAGAGGGAGGGAGGGAGAAAGAGAGAGAGAGAGAAAGTGTGCAAGCAGGGGGAGCTGCTGGCAGGGGGAGAAACAGGCTCCCCACTGAGCAAGGAGCCCGATGCAGGACTTGATCCCAAGAACTGAAGGCAGACACTTAACCGACTGAGCCACCCAGGCGTCCCTAAAATCCATTTTTATACTTAAGATTAATCAGTTTTCTCACCAACTGAGAGTATTCATTGGCTTTATTCAAGAAACTTGACTATAATATTTACATTAATATTATTGTAAATATTTTAAAATGCAAATGTTGGGTTTTTTAATTGGCCAAATCCCATTATAACCAAACTCTATAGAAATAAATAAATAAATAATAAATAAATAAGACATCAGGCTTCAATCTAACAATCCTCTAAGGAGATTCTAGGAATCAGAATCTTTAAGACAATAAAATTTTAGTATAAAGAGAGAATTGGAGGAGTACTGTGAAGTATTTTAAAGAATTTTTACTGTTGAACATGAGTGCAACATAGGCTCTCTGCTTTCACTTGAAGCAAATGAATTCTTGAGTTCTATATGTTTAACTTGTGTTTCATTATCATTATTATCTTCAAATTTTACTTTAAAGTATTTATTAGGGGGATTTCCAATCAAAGATAATAGTGAAAAGGTTCTTCTACTCAACTCTCCCCTATAAAACTAACCAGCCCTCCCCCAAAAAGAGAGAATGACAAATAGAGAATAAAACTCCATCTTTAATGAACGTGTCCAAATCAGTAAATTCCGTACTGAAGGTGGTGGGAAGAGGACAAGGCAAACACACGTTTCCATTACTAAATTAATTAAATGAGGAGGCCATTAGATGGAGGTGGCTCTAAAGCCATCATGGCCTACATAAGCAAACCAAAATCTAAACCTGTAAATAGCTCTAGGCTTGGAAATGGAAACCTAAGGACAACCAATTACAAACAGCCAGCTAGGCTTTAAGATCTAGTCAATGGATCATTTCCTTTCTTTGCTTCCACACCTTCTCCGTGTAAGTAGCTACCCTAGCTCCTCTCAGTGAAGCACTCTTAACCACTTCTGTTTTGCAGCTGCCCAACTCAAATCAATTTTTGCTAAAATAAAACTTCCTTTAAAAAAATTTATTATGCCTCAGTTTATCTTTTAACACTATAGTTCAGAGCAGTTATACAAAAGTCTATGAAATGCTGTATCTTAAAATAGAGACTATATCTTCTTTTTAAGTACCCAAGGATCTTTCATAAAAATGAACTAAATATTATACAACCGAGAAAACCTAAATTCATTCCAAAATTAATAAATAATGTGGGTCATTTTCTTTCATCCAATATAATACTACTAGAAGTATGTACAAAACATTTTTAAAAATCCATCTGGAAATTAAAATGAAAACTCTTTCAAATAATTTTGGATCTAAATGAAAAACAGCCCAAATTGCATATAATTTGTAAAATGATGATAATGAAAGTAATATGAATCCCTACATTCTCCTTCATCTCCTCCTCTCCTGTGTTGTTCATTCTATGCAAGTCTGCTGCCCATTCTATTAGGAGGCGTTGAAGAAGACTCTAGTATTCACCACAACCAGGGCAAAGCCCAAGGAAACAATCAAAACCCAAAACAGAAAGCTATTCATTTTCAAGCAGCAGATAAATCTTATTGAGATTAGTAGGGTTTGTCATTGAAATTAGAATAATAAGAGTTTAATTTGGTAGTCATTCAATGAAATAAACATTTCCACAAGGTTGGAAATGAAGGAACAAGATTAATTTGAGCTCAAAAGAGAAAATGCTACTTTACTTCAGAATTATTCTTCCACAGACAGCAAAATATTCACAATTGGAAAATACCATCTGGTTCCAGCACATACAAATACTTCTGTTCTTACTCCAAATCAGAACCTATGAGATTTAGCTATAACAAAGTATAGATTTAAAAAAAATAATTTTATATATGTATATTTTTAAGCATTCACATTGCTAAGCAAAAGCACATGGAATTAATCAATTATTCAATCCAAGAAGTTAAAAAATACAAATAAAGTGACTTTAATTTAATGAGTAAAAGAAGAAAAACAGTAAATTAGTAAATAAATCCAGAAGCTGGTTCTTTAAATAAAGCAATAAAATAGATTACCTACTACAATCTAATCAAGAAAATAAAGTGCCAAAATAAAAAATATTCAAAATGAAGCTTAGAAGGAGAAAAATAGTCAAGATATGGGAAAGTCATAAAAATCATTGGAGAATGATTTGCTCGACTCATGCAAATATATTTGAAAACCCAAATGAAATAAATTCTTTTTCTTTTTGTCCTTTATCTCTATACCCCAATCCCACTTCCCTTACTCCTTAGGGATCCAATGTGTTTATTATTTACAATACTGTTAGCCATTTCGAAGAGATATCTGAACTTCCATGTTCATTGAAGCGACATTCACAACAGCCAAGATGTGGAAACAACCTAAATGTGCCTTGGTAGATGAATAAAGAAAATGTGATCTAGGGCGTCTGGACGGTTCAGTCAGCTGATTGTCTGACTTTGGGTCAGATCAAGATGTCAGGGTCTTGGGATGAGCTCTGCAGCTGGCTCCCGGCTCAGTGGGGAGTCTGCTTGTCCCTCTGCCCCTCCCCTGCCCCCCCTCCCCACTCCTGCTTTCTCTTTCTCTCTCTCTCACATAGGTAAATAAATTAAAAAAAATATATATGATCTATCCATACAAGGGGATATTATTCAGCCTTAAAAAAAGAAGGAAATTCACCAATATGTGACAATATGACTGAATCTTAAGGACATTATGCTACATGAAATTAGCCACTTACAGATGAAGCTACTACTTTTAATAGACATTAATCATCTTTTGTTTCTCTTTGGTTTTAGCAATTATAAAAATATTCTTTCCTTTTGTAATCTCTCTACAAACCTTGTCCATGGTATTTGTTTTTTTAGCAGAAATACTTAATTCTTTTTTTAATGTAAAAAGCTTCATCAAAGTTTTCCCCTTTTGATTTGTATGTGTTCAATTTTAATTAGTAAGACCTTCACTGCTCTGGATTACAAGAGATCTTAATAGTTTGCCTTTTATATTGAACTCTTTCATTTATCCCAAGTGACCTTTAAATGTGGTACATGGTCAGGATCCTTTTTTATTTTTCTCCATAAAGTAAGCCATCACTTACTCTATAGCTCATCCTTCATGGGGACATATTTGTAATATATGTTGTCAGATATGCACAGGCCCACCTCTGAACTCCCTGTTCTGTTGCATTGGTAGTTCATGTGTTCTTGTACTAATATCACACCACCTTTAGAGCAATGGCTTCATTGTATGTATTATTTCTCTTTTATAACACTGACTTGGCTATTCATGGACCTCTATTCTTACAAATAAATTTTAAGTTATTTATTGAGTTCTTTAAAAAAATTCCACTACAATTTTGATTGGAAATGCATTGTACAGATAAATTTAGAAAGAATTTATATCGTTGTGATACTCTGTCACTTTACCCAGAATCGTGGGATATCTCCTCATTTATTTAAATCATCTTCTTTAGCCTGTGAAAGATTTAAAGTTTTTCCTAAGTAGAGCTTGAGTTTTATGGTTAAATTAATTCCTCAGACACTTCATGATTTTTAGTGCTTCAAGGGCTGAAATTATGAAAATAAGTATTTTATTACATTTTCTAGTTGGTTAGTGCTACTATTCATTTTTAAAAATTGATCTTTTGCCCAACAGATGAATTTTCTTTTTGGTTGTAATAATTTGTCTGTAAGTTCTTTTGCTTCCTAGGTTTATGATATCATTTGCACATAATACTGATTTTCTTTCTTAACTTCCATCCCTTCCAAACTTGTTTGTATTCCTTTCCTCATAACATTGGTTAGGACCCCCAGAAATATGTTCAACAGTAATGGTAATAGTGAGCATACTTGTTCTGTTCTTATTGGGAGACAATTAACCATGCATATCTCATATTTCCAAAGTCTTACAAGCAGAGAACTAACTGCCTTTCTATATTCTCTTTTCAATGATGTTTGTATCTAAAGTAAAAGTCAGGTTTGTTTACAGCCTTGGAAGAAAAAATAGTGTCTCCCTCCAGAGTGAAGGGCTTACTTACTGACTGTGATAAACTATTTGTATTTCCTAAGCTAGTTCAGGGTTTCTCCCCTGTAACACAATCTATCTCTATTGTGTGTGCACGTGGTCATTTGGCCTTCTACATGTTACTCTGTGGAAAGTTGGCCTTGGGAAGCTAATACAAGAAAATATTGATATTCTACTGCTATTGCTATATAATAAAGCTCTTTATTTCTAATCCAGGAATCCCCTGTATTTTGTCACGAAACTGTGGTAAGCTAACTTATTAGCTTGCAAGTAGGGTAAAATCTACAAGTATTTGTTTATAATAGCCCCAAACTGACAACAACACTAACGTCCATCTCTGGTGTAATTGATAAATTATGGGATATTCATAAATATGGAGTATTATACAAAAGAAAAAGAACCACTATATTAAAAAACATGGATAAATCTCACAAACATGATGTTGAGAAAATGCAGCTAGATACACAAGAGTGCATACTTTATCTTTCCAGGGAAAACTACTTTATGATTATAGATTAAAAGTCAGGACATTGGTGACTCTTGGGGTAGGGGAGAGTAGCAATTGGAAGGGACACAAGGGGGCTTCTGACATTTTGGTAATGTATTTCTTCACCTAGGTGCTATTTACACAGGTGAGCTTACTTTGTGAAAATTTATTGATTTGTACATTTATTATTTGCACACTTTTCATATGCATGTTATACTCCAATGGAATTTATAAAAAATACTATTTCATTGGAAAGAAATCAACAGAAAATAATCTGTGAATAGAGAATTAGAGACATAATTCATATGGGAAATTATTATATCTGTGTATTAAAAGTGTTATATGGAATCAGTTGGGAAAAGATAGATTATCTGAAATTGTGTTGGAGCAACTGGATAGATACCCATGAAATAAAAATCAAGCATAGTCCTTTTCTAAATCCTTGTACCAAATCAAATATATTCAATAAGTAAAAATATAAATGTAAAAAGTGCTTTCATAGTAGTACAAAAAAATGAGTTATTTTATGCTTTTGATATGAAGTATTTTGCGTGACACAAATGAAAATATTAATAATTTGCCTTAAAAGTAAAAACTTCTTTTAAAAAACATAAATGGATTAACAAGTATCCTTAAGAGACTATTTCTTAGATCCTGCTTCTCCCCACTCATGAAGTCTTTGATTACCTCTAAGTTGTTCAGTGACAAAATTTATTTTGAACAAAAGGGGAGTTTGACAATGTTGAACTTTATTTGAGCCTTTTGCTCCAAGAAAACAGTAATGGTTGAGAGATTCCCACCCTTTATGTTCTGAAATAACTAAATACAATAGGCCACCATGTTCTGGCATTTTTCCAAATAAGACCACCGCCAACTTTATCAGTAGTTCCTTTGTTTACTTGCCTCTATACAACCTAGGCTCTCTTCTTTGAGTTGTTTCTCATTGATGAATGCTCTCCCAAGCTCAGTAGCCTAAATAAAATAATCTTTTTTAAAAAATAAAAATTAACCATCAATAAGATCAAAATGTAATTGAAAAATTCAGAACAAATATCTGAACATATAAACTTTTTATTTCCTTCATACACAACAGGCACTTATAAATCCGTATTTTTTAACCTAGTAGATTGACCAGAAAAAAAATTTTTTTTCATAATGCTCAGTACTGGTGAGAATGTGAGAAAAACAGGCAGTCTTAATAATATTTGGATTTATGCTACTGTTATTGGTGTAACTTCTTGGTAAGCAGATAGTCAAATCTGTCAAAATTTAAAGTGACTTTGGCCTAGAAATTCCAGTGTTATGAATTTACCTTGCATATGTACTTATAAAAATATGCTTTGATATATGTACAAGGATGTTCATTCAATACTATTTTTAAAGCAAAACAATCAGAAAAAGAATTTATATGTTCTTTAATAAGGAACTAATTAATTATAGCTCATATAATCAAATACAAAACAGCTATGTATAGGAATGAAATGCTGGTATGACATGATCTCCAAGGTGGTTTGACCCATGACAAAAAAAAAAAGATGTAAGTATGATTACATATGTGTATAGATTCCATTTATGTGTACACATGAAACTGCTAATAGGAATTAACTTCTGAATAGTGAGAGCATAGTTTTCTTTTGTTTTATTCAGGGTTTTTCTGTCATCACTTTACAGTTATATCTAACCCATTTTCAAGCCTAACCTTGCTAGACTGGCCATATTCCTCCAACCCCAATACCTACCACCACCAGTACCACAATGTCTTGGCCCAGATACCTCAGGTCTACTCTAAACCCCATCCCCCCAACACACACTCCTTTTCTCTTCTCTTTCATTGCACATTTGAATTTGAGCATCAAAGGGGAAATGGTATAATGTGCACAGTGACTTTGTGGTTCTGATTATGAATCGGACATGGAAGGAAAGGAAGGAGATAAATGCTTCATCACAACTATTTCCCCTTCATTGTCTACCAGAGAACCCAGAGCTGGTGATGTTTTGAAGATAACTTTCAGTTATGAAGATGAACATACCAGAAACTCATCAGTATTTATTCTAAGCTCTTATGATGCTTTTCATCTGAACTTTTAAAGTTCTTCAGGATAGGTATTATTATCCTGTCTATGAAGATAGAGGAGCTGAGCCATAGACAAGATTAAGTGGCTTGTTGAAGGATTCAAAGCAAGCCTAATGAGAGTTAGAAATCACATCCAGGTTGTTGGATGTGGCCAACAGTGACCAGAGAATCAGTATCACTTTTCACCCCTTTAGGACTATTATTTCTAAGCCCATACCATGTCTCTCTTTCATTCAAGGTTTTATATGTTCTTTATAAATAAATAAACTTTCTATTCAAATACACCCAAAACATAGCTCAGAGACACCTCTGTCCTTGTGAGTAAATAACAAAAGAGGAAAAGAAAGAAGGTCGATTTTTACCTTAGTCACTGAATTATAGTATCATCTTGAATACATGATTTTACTTGCATGCTCTAACTTCTCAGCTGTAGAGTTTGGATAAAATTTCACTACTCCTTAAGGAAGTAAGAGCTACTGAGATAATTTCTTTAAAACCCTTGGAGCTCTAGGATACTAAATGAAAAGAAACAACAGGCGGCCATCTGCATCATCCTATTTACTGAATTAGGACCTCAGAAAAGTGTGTTGCCCCAGGACATTCTCTTCTCCAGCAAACCCTCTGATCTACTGAAGCGCCCAGGATGTTTGCAAAGGCAAGAAATCTAGAGAATAGGTCAGGAAAATAAAGCACATACAGTCCTGCCTCTATAAGCGAGGGTTCTGTCTCTGGATTACCTGGATTCAAAAACTAACCCCCCTTCACTTACCAGCAGTGTGACTTTAGGTGGTTTATTTATTCTCAATGCCTCAGTTCCTTTCTTTGCCTGGAAAATGGGGCTAAAACTAATACATCATAGAATTGTGAAATTAATTAATACATGTAAATAACTTTGAAGAATGTCTAGCACATTATAAGACCTAAATAAATGTTAGCCATCATTATTGTTATTGATATTATTACTAATTACATATAATTTACATATAAATATAATGTATAATTCATTATATAATGTAATATATATTATTATATATCTTAGAATACATAAGATATGGATGTGCTCTCACAAATGACCCAAACATTTCACCAATTTGAGATTACTTTGCATTAAAATGCTCCTCTTTCAGATAAACCAAGGATTAACTTTTTTTTTCTGTAAAGGGCCAAATAATCCTTATTTTGGCTTTTGTGGTTTGCAGAGTCTCTGTCACAATTACTCAGGGTTCAATTCTGTTGTTGTAGCTTAAGAGTAACCATAAAAAAAACTTAAATGAATGGGTGTTGTTACATTCCCTTAAAACTTTACTTATAAAGACAGACCATAGTTTGCCAACCACTAAAATAAACCAAGAAATCTTTCAAAGTCATTCACTTTACTTAATGAAGTAACCTAGGACCTCAATAAGGAAAGTACTCTTCTTGCCCGAAGATATGAGATAAAACATATTTCCCATTTCCATGCCATAGATACCATCTCAAGGCAAGACAATGACACTCCTATAGGGCAGAGTGCCCAGGTGAGAAAGTAAAGCCACAGCACTGGGGCACAGAGGAGCCAATCCTAGGGAAACAAGTGGCATTCATTTTACAAAGGACTGGAAAGAGCAACCGTCTCTGAGAACATGATCAATGAAGTTTAGGGACTTAAACCTTGAGCATTTATAGATGTAGAAACTGAAAAGTTCATCTGAAAATACTAAAAAAATCTTTACTTAAGGAAGCAATGTCCCAGCACACACTGGTGTGGAACAGGAATAATGGTGGGGAGAGAAAGGGGTTGTCACATAATAATTGAGGATCTGCATAACATTGACTAATTCAAGATGAAAAGAAATCTGAACCAGACCAGAACGAAGAACTAATCTCATAGCTACTTATGAGTTTTCATCAGCTCCCTAGTGACAAGAAACTAAAAATTAATATCAGATTCCTTTGTATATCACTTAGAGTGATAGTACTTAGCCCAGGATATTATTCCATCCTTGAAATACTAAATGTTGAAATAATTTCTTTGAAACCTTGTAGCTCAAATGGACCTTGGGAAAATAAGGTACAGGGGTCCCCCTGCATTACCCACTGCATTATCAATTTAAGGCTTGTTCAATTTGTTGTGCAGGAAGACATTCTAATCATAAGCATTAAATATTTATTGTATTGAATCTCTTGGAATGAAAGGTTAATCAGAGGGGAATTTAAGGAAAAAGATAGTATGAAAAATGACTGGATCATAAGTTTCACAAGGGCAGAAAACATAACGCACACTATCTGACCTTTAGATATCAAATAGATGTTAAACGAATGAATGAACGTTTATAGTTACCATTATGTTAAGGGTAGCCAAATATTATTTGTATATATTTTTAAAGATTTATCTATTTATTTTAGAGAGAGAGTGTGCATGAATGATTGGGGGGAGGGCAGAGGGAAAGAATTTCAAGCAGACTCCTTGCTGAGTACAGAGCCCAAGGCAAGGCTGGGGCAGGGAGCCCAAATATCCCTACTCCTTATGATCCATGAGATCATGACCTGAGCCAAAACCAAGAGTTCAACGCTTAACTGACTGAGCCACCCAGGTGCCCCAGGATTTATATTTTTATTCTACAGAATGGGTTGTTATTCTCAATCCATTCAACAGCTTCACACAGTTTTACATAAAAACTCTCCTCCAAATATTATCTTTATTATATGGCTAGTGGACCTTACATAACTATCATAATCAAGGTCCTTGACTAAAATGAGTAAACACTGAGCAAGCAGCGACCCTTAATAACAAACCTTATTTCTTTCTGTAGCTAACCTACATTAGCATATTACATATAGTAACTTTCATCATTCATATACTAACATACATTAACATACATACATACTACCAAATTTTGTCTCATCCAGGGAATAGGTTTTAAAAAATCATGCAATTTTCCATTTGAGAGACCTTTGAAACAATCCCCACAAATATCAAGGGGCATTTTTGGGTTGACAGTGTATTGAGCAGGTTTCTAAAGATTACATTCATGAAGTTAGTCTCTGACTTAGAGCCACATTAAACTATGCCCTTACTTATAATTCTTAGATAATATTAAATATCGTAGGTTTCTGACAAGACATTGAAAAAGAAGAAAATAAATCATAGCATTTGGGCTCTCCTATGATGCCAAATTGCTAGTCACTTTTCTGGAAAACCATCAGCTAAAGCAGAATATGCATGTTTTTATAGAATTATATATACATATACACACAATAATATATATTATAAATTTATATGTTTATTATATTTATAAAATTTAGATTTTATTTATATATTATATATGTGTATGCATATATATTGGGTACTTTATGAGATCTTTCATTTGAGTTTTGATGATAAGTTAGTAAGAGTTTAAAGCTGGGCCAGTCTTCTAAAATGTTTTGCCTGCATAACACTATATTTCTAGAAACAAAAATATATTATACCTTCATGATTAACTTTATGATACTTTTTTAATTTAATTAACTAAATGTTTCTATTTGGTCCTGTGGTTACTTTTTTATTCCTAAAGCCCCATGTAGTGAAGGATGTTACTCTGCCATATTCAACTAGAATTTGTTATGCTGTTTTCTACTCTTTCAGGATTTTCAGATACAAATAATGTGGACATTTAGAGAAATGAATTGCCTTCAGTGCTTTGCAAAGGTATAATTACATCAAGGACTTCATAAACTAAAAGCCTAATGAAATTATTGCCATGTAATTCTCTGTTGTTTTACAGGCTGTAATGCTATATTTCGGTATATGTTTCAAAGTAATCAAAGCAGTAATGGGACTATAATAAATAAGTCTTCACTTCAACTGTTCTGGTATAATCATAATTTCTATTTAAATCAATATAAATTTACATTATTTAGTAATTTAAAGACATAATTTAATTTACATTTAATTACATTATTAAGTAATATAAAGACATAAGGCTTTATTGTGAGACAGAGGAAGGAGGTTCACTCACAGGAACTGAGTAAATTTTTTTAAGGCACGAAGGAGCCTCTTAGAACTCTTTCTTCCCGGTCTACTAAAAGTTATACTGGTTATTTGAAAGTACTGAGTGACTTCCTAATTTTTTTAAGCTCACGAGAATATTGTAAAGAAAATGAGATTATGGCTAAGGGGAGGGCTTACAACTTTCAAAAAAGTCATATATATAATATATATGTATTATATGTGTAGATGCCTAACATATGCATATATAATATATATGTATTATAAAATATAATGCCCTGGCAAAAGGTTGTTTATAAATTAACATTTTGAAAAATGAAACATTTCAAACATTCTGTCGTATATATATATATATATATATATATATATATATATATATATATATACAATGGAATATTATGCAGCCATCAAAAATGAAATCTTGCCATTTGCAACTACGTGGATGGAACTAGAGGGTATTATGCTAGGCAAAATAAGTCAGTCAGAGAAAGACAATTATCATATGATCTCACTGATAGGAGGAATTTGAAAAACAAGATAGAGGATCATAGAGGAAGGGAGGGGAAAATGAAACAAGATGTAACTGGAGAGGGAGGCAAACCATAAGAGACTCTTAATCTCAGGAAACAAACTGAGGGTTGCTGGAGTGGAGGGGGGTGGGAGGGATGGGGTGGCTGGGTGATGGACATTGGGGACGGTATGTGCTATGGTGAGCTCTGTGAATTGTGTAAGACTGATGAATCACAGACCTGTACCCCAGATACAAATAATATATTATATGTTAATTTAAAAAAATAAAAAAAAAACAACTCTATGATAATCAACATCCATTGGAAGTGTTCCCAAGCACGAGGTGCTGAAAGGGATAATTAGAAAATGTATGTCTGTTGTGATTTAGAATGCAGAGCCAGATTATGATTTTTAAATCTGGTTCCACCACTTACTGTGTGGGGGGCAATAGTATACCTAAACATATTAGGATGAGCTAGGTTACTACCCAGTAAAACTTAGCCCCCCCAAATCAGCTGACTTACACAATAACTTTTACTTCTCACTCATACAAAGCTTAAATTGGTTCACTCAGATCTCCAGGGCAGCCATGATCCTTCAGTTGGCCCAAATTCAAGGCTGCTGGAATCTTATACCATCTTCACATTTGTAAGGGCCTCCATCCCATCATAGCAGGGGCAGAGAAAGCATGGTAAATCCAGGCATCAGGTCTTACAGGTTTCCCTCTTTTATTTTATGACAATATTGATTATTGTGAAGTAGGCAGAAAAGAAAATTAAGATAAAGTTAACCTGATTTTAAAACTGTATCTAATTTTAGAACTTGAAAGGGTCTAAAAATACTCCCATCAAGCCCCCTTATCTTACAGATGTGGAAACATACACAGAAACAGAAGAAAAAGTATAATAATTTCTGCCTGAGATTTCAGAGCCAGCAATAGCAGGGTCTGAAGTTCACACTCAGAAATCCTTCCTAGCTCCCTACTGACTGCAATTCTACCACCAACCTTTGGAAGTGTGCTAACATTCTTGCCTCTTCTGTCATATCCTAGAGACCAGGGCAACAAAGTGGTTAGGTGTTTCTTTTCCAAATTTATACTAAATGGAAAACCCCAAACTGATGGTAATAATAGAGGAAATGTCTCCAGGCCTCAAATGGTATTGCAACAGCTATTATCAATTTCTACTAATTGTATTTTAACAGTGTCATCTTTATTGTCCAATTCCACTGAAAATCCAGGATTAAATAACATACTGAAAAGAATTTTTTTTTTGCTTATAGGAGGAAAGAATAGGTCTCAGAAAAGACACAGAAGAGCATACCACAGAACTTTGAAAATGATTTTAAAAAGAAAGTCCCGTTTATCATTTTGTGCTTTCTGAAGCAACATTATTTTAACATGAATTTATCCCCAGACTCTTCTAACCTACACTGCACTGCAAGGTCTATTACTATCAGTAGGGAGAACTGGAGTGCTGAGCTAGCTGGAACAGGTGGGTTTGGTTTCCATTTGCTGAGCAAAGGGGAAATAAAACAACATGTCAAGATAAGCAAAGTGCCTACTGTGTTTACTGATGGGTCTGGCTGGCAATGACTAATACAATCACTTTCCACATGAGCAGATTCAGGTTTAAAATGTAGCTTTAGTTACCTCTAAAATGAAAGGAATGATCAGAGTTCTATTACCACTTCCATTCACTTAGATCATTACTGTATCGATTTTCTCCTTTCCCTTCCCTGCTTTCCTTCAGACCCCAGCACAGTATGGGGAAAGGCACCCTCAGCTCATGAGGCTGAGTTGAGGATGAATGCTACCCTAAAGCATCCTGGGAAATGCCTGGCCAGAATGGAGACAGTTAGGGACCATGGGAACAAGCCCCAAGTGAAAAACATTATGCACTTGGGGCGCTTTCTGTTGGTTATTGTTACACTGTTTCTTTTACAGAGCAAAACTGGGATGCGCTCCATATACAAGCTGGATTTGAAACAGAGGACCCAGGCTCCTAAAAGCACGGAGGAGCTGTTTGAGTAGACTGCCAATATAACCAATCAGGATGAGTCTCCTCCAACCAATCAGGGAAGAGGCCCTTATTTTTATTTTTTATTTTTTCCTTTCCCTCATTAGTATATTGGTTCTGGGTGGGAACTTGAGAGGTAACTTTCTCTAAGCTGGGCCTCTCCTACGTTGGGGAGGCTAGAGTTAACTATTCTCTGTTGCTGGTGTGTCACCCCTCTGCTCAAGGCCCCAATAATGCCTTGCCTGTGCCTTTGATTTTGGGGTCTGGCCTTGCTTCTGTTGTCCGGCTCAAATATCTGACTCTGGTAACAGAACAACTGTTGTCTGTTACTTCTTTGCTAAGTAGCTCATCTTGCAAAACTGACAATTTTTTAATGAGTTCAGAGATTCAGTTATTGTATGCAACACCCCAAATACTCTGGTTAAAAATGTTTTTGTGGGGTAAGCTCCCTATAGACCCTACATAATGTCATCTGACTTTAACAACTAGGAAACATTATTTATTCAAGTGGCAGCTTGCTTACTGGACGACATTGATAGGAAATAGTTACATGCCTAAAGCTAGTATGGCTCTACTAAAAGATTCTGCAAAATTTTGTTTAGTGTAATGAAGACCATTATGACATTCTTATTAAGTACACTATATATTTAAAAAATAAACCTGGTACATCCTATTCTTTTAAAACTGGCACTGAGACTACTCTTCCTCTAAAGCATTGTGAATCAGAGAGGTCTAGATAAGAATAAAAGCAATCTCTTAATGGAATAGCTTAGACCTCTCAAAGATGGTATTGTCATTCACATCAAGTCTGAGCAAGTATCTGGGCTAGTTTATATGTTAAAGCCACAAAGGAAGGCTTAGCAAGGACATTGTTTCTTGCTTTGCATGAGGCAGGCTGAGAAGATGTACATCATTTTGCTCATACACTGAACTCCCCTCCCTTTTTGTTCCTGCTTCTCTCCTGCTTGGAGTTGACTCCTCCTTCCTGCAGCTCCGAGGATCACAGGCTGATTGAAGAACACAGCGGTTCGACGGGGAGCTGTGCTCAGTCTCTCTCTCTCTCTCTCTCTCTCTGTCTCTCTCTCCTTTTTGCTTGTGTGTGTCTCTCTCTGAACCCGCAAAGCTGAAACCTACCTAATAATCTTTCTGCCTTTGAATCCAGCTCTGGAACCAAATGCATCGCTTTACTGCTCTTAAAAAGTGAATAGAGTTTGATTATCTCAAGCTACAAGAAGGACATAAAAGGAGCCAGACATCATTGTTTTTCAATCTACCTGAGGAGCTTTTTGCTTTTACGCCAGAAACTTAATGGTTTCAGGAGGAAGTTTTTGGTTCGTTTTTAACTGGAATGTTGAAAAGTTTCTTATTGATGCTTTAAATGGAACCCAATTTTTAAATATGGGTTGAGTCAGATCTAAAGGAGACATGCCTGATCATTTTCTGCTGGACTGACGGGGGAACATCTAGAGGGAAACTTGGTGGGAGAGAATGAAATCTGATTTGCAACTAACAATCATGCTTTATTTTGAGAATATTTACAAACTCACTGAAAGGGAAATTAAATATTAACCAAAGACAATGTCTGGATTTTCCAGTAACTTATCAACAAATGACTCTAGCGTGTGGAAAGAAAATAATTCGACGAACCTTTTAAATCCGCCAAGAACTTCAAATATCTATCTTTTTTGCCTGACATGTTTAATGACTCTTACAGCCCTGGTGGGCAGCATTTATTCACTAGTCTCCCTGCTGAAAATGCAGAACAGAACCATTGTGTCCATGCTTGTGGCTTCCTGGTCTGGGGATGATCTCATGAGTGTCCTGTCGGTGACCATCTTCATGTTTTTGCAGTGGCCAAACGAGGACCCTGATTACTTCCAGTTTCTGTGTACCACCTCTGCCTTACTGTATTTATGCCAGGGCCTCTCAAGCAACTTGAAGGCGACTCTCCTAGTCTCCTACAACTTTTACTCGATGCGCAGGGCTGTGGGGAGCCAGGCAGCCTCCAGAAGATCCGGCCAGGTGCTCGGCGTGGTGCTGACCGTGTGGGCAGCCAGTCTGCTGCTCTCCGCGCTCCCGCTGTGCGGCTGGGGCACCTTCGTGCGCACGCCTTGGGGTTGTCTGGCGGACTGCTCCAGCTCCTACGTGCTGCTCCTCTTCGTTGTGTACACTTCGGCTTTCGGACTCCTCGCTGGCCTCTCGGTTCCTCTCACTCACCAGTTATTGTGTTCGGTGGAGCCGCCGAGACTCCACGCCAACTACCAGGAAATTTCCCGCGGAGCTTCCACTCCTGGGACCCCTCCAAGCAGTGGGAGAGTGCTTTCCTTGTCCCCAGATGATGCTCCCGGCCCTGCGCTTCCGTGTTCTGGGGGATGCTCTCTGAGCTCCGACACTGTATTTGGACCGGGTCCACCAGTGAGGGCACGGCCCGAGCAGAGGCCGGAACACGAGGCTGCCGCTGTGGTTGGAGCCTGGAGGCGGGAGAACCGGGGGACTCTCTATGGCACCAGGAGCTTCACCGTGAGCGTAGCGCAGAAGCGCTTCTCTTTGATCCTAGCGCTGGCAAAAGTCATCCTTTGGCTGCCCATGATGGTAAAAGTGCAGTTGCTCAAGCGCGCGGGTGTGTGTACCAGACAGTGTGAATGCGTGTTGGGACTAGCGTCCCTGGTTGGGAGAGTCCCCAAGAGACGCGCAGTTAAGTCCGTTTCCAACTGTGGCTCGCTCGGTTTTAGAGACGCACTTGGGAGGAAGGCAGCTCACGGGTAGAGCTGGCTGGCTGCGAAGCCTTTGCTACTAAGTGCTTCTCGTTTCAAAATTGGAGAGGGGGGCAGGGAGCGCTTTGGGGCGCGGAAGACGGTTTTCCTAGATCTATGGCGGCCAAGGGTGTTCTCGTCTCTTGTAGCAATATCTGGGAATATTCAGAAAAGAAGGGAGGTAGTAAAAGGGTTTCCTAACCACCCCCACCCCTCAATCCTCTGTCATCCCTTTCTCTCCACTCCATTTCTGCCGAGTAAGGTCTCCGCCTATCCTCAGCAGGGAGAGAGATTGGAGAGGCACGATCAGAAGTCGAAAGAGAAGATAGGGGGCCAAATAGGCTTTTTGTTCAAGCCTTCAAGAGGGAGGCCAGTTTTGACTTGGGAAGGTGGCGCCCTGCTGTGACAAGCAGGCTGGGGGCGGGGGGGGGGGGGTCCAGGGATGTGACAAAAGCCATCTGGAGAACCAGGTGCAGGTTTCCAGTTTGCCTGCCTGTTTTCCTGGTAGCATCCCCAGCATTGTAAATTGTGCTTCCAAAAGAGACCTGAAGTGGTAGGGGGCACAGACCAGGCACCCAGAAGTGGAAACCACCCTGTGGTCTAAATCATCAGGGCTCATCCCAAGGGATCTCAGTGGTGCATCACCAAAACAGGGCTTCTGGCTCTCAGGCATGAAGGGAGCCTGGAGAAAGTGGGGTGGGGCAGCATGCTTGGGGGAAAGCCTTCGCAAAGTGGACAATTGTATCCTGGGATAGGTCTGAAGCTCTTTGCCTTTGCAGATCCACATGATGGTTCAGTACGTGGTGGGGTTTCAGAGCCCTCCCTTCGAGACACTCAGCTTTCTACTAACCCTGCTGGCCACCACTGTAACCCCAGTGTTTGTCTTGTCCAAACGCTGGACCCACTTGCCCTGTGGCTGCATCATCAACTGTAAGCAGAACGCATATACAGTGGCATCTGATGGGGAAAAACGTAAGTCCTTGACAGTGTGGAGATTGGGAGCAATAAGCATACAGTCAAACACAGAAAAGTGGTCTGTTGAGAAGTCGTCTGAGTAGGGAATGACGAATCCAAGGACAAATATAAATGGTAAATAAAGGGAAAAAATTATAATGTGAAACAATTCTTAGCACAGTGTTGGGGTAAGTTTTAAAGGAGACAGGTTTAAAACAACTCTGTGAAGTGCTTGCACACTGAATAATTATTTTAGGGAAGAAAGGGATAGACAGAATTTATTCAACACAGCATGAAGTCAAAAAGGCCCTTAGATGCTTAGATATCCACCTTAGTTCTTAGCCCAGAGTAGAACATCAATTCCCTTCCCAAGTCTATATAAGAAGCCTACATCTGAAAAGAGATTAACTCTTTGAAAAGTTAAAACACATTATATAATAGCCCATTATTTTTTTTATTATGTTATGTTAATCACCATACATTACATCATTCATTGTTGATGTAGTGTTCCATGATTCATTGTTTGCAAGCCCATTATAACTTAATGGAACAGAATTTTTATTATTTTCCTTCTTGTATACTTCCAGGGTTTTGGAAAGTTTTCAAAGTAGAGTGCCTGAAAACAGTTCAAAAGCAAATTTTAAGGGGGGCCTGGCTGGCTTAGTTGGTAGAGCATGTGACTCTTGATCTCAGGGTCTTGAATTTCAGCTCCACATGGGGTGTAGAGATTACTTAAAAATAAAATCTTAAAAAAAAGGACAAGAGGAAAACAAGTTTTAAGTGCATGCCTGTACTTTCAGAAAACACAAAAAACTCTCAGTTTCAGAAGGGAAAAGGTGGAGTATTTGTCCATCTATGTTCATGTATGAATATAGCCATCCTAGTTACATTAAACAGACAACAATAACAACAAAAAACTATATTCTAAAGAGTATACCTAGAATGGGAGTGGGGTCAGTTATAAAACTCTCTAGAATGTGATTGTTCCCATACTGAGACAGGAAAAGTTGAGGAATGACCTTTGTATTTTGACTCTGCCAGGAAGAAAAAGGATATTAGTTTGTCATTCCAGACAAAAGATAGGATGTTCTACCATTTAATGTCTAAAAAATGTATTAGTGTATGCTGAATTAACTGTTTCATTAATTGTTCTTTGCTCAGAAGAAGCAAGTATATTATTCTTTAATAGAGAAAAAAGGTAAACAAAATAGTTCATCTCAGACTATTTCAAAAGTATAGAAACTGGAGAATATGAAAGTATATTCTGCAATCAATTCTACAACAGGATTATTTTATAAACATCAATTAATCATGAACTGGTCATTTTCCATGTATTGATGACATTTAAAATTTAATATGTCTAGGTATTTTTCAAATGACCAGGAGATTTCTTTAGTTTTAAGGATGCCATAAAGTTTTATTGTTAAAATTCATCTATTTCTTTAAAATAAAATAACCATGGAACTTATATAACAATTATGTGCTTCTGGAGATTTAATATCTAGAACAACAAGTGACACAGAAAATTAATAATAAATCCTTCGGGCCACATAGAACATATATAAAAATCATTTACAAGCCTGGAAGTTCTAACATTCTATCAAATGTTAACATTTTGCCACCGAATTAGTAAGCCAGAATTATCTTATAGTATTTAAGATTGTGAGAGAGACAATGAAAGTCCAATGTCAGAGAAAATGAAAAGTTTCAGTGAAGTGACATAGGGCAGTCATTTTTAAGAGGTAAAGGATACCTATTATTAGAGTTGAAAACAAAGCAATGCAACAGACCTATCACTGCAAATGGTCTAGGAAGTATTCTATCTTGTACTGCACAAGATGGAAGAGCCTATGGCAGGCTGACAGAATCAATAATTACATTAATATCTCACATTTGAAGTTAAAATCATGCCTTTCGAGTTCAAAATAATATTTTTCCTCTAAAATTACCATCGCTCTTATTTGTATTTAAAATTTCAGGGAAGAAATTCCCTGAAAAACATAGGTTTATAAAAAGAGGCATGGCTTCAAAAATCAAACATTGTGAGTACATTAGTTTAAAATGCTTGTAGTCCAAATGGCTCCATTCTCTTTTATGATCCCAGGTTCTGCCATAGGGAAATTCTGAGAACAAGAATGATGTATTTTCACTGTCTGAGAGAGAACACATCCTATATTTTCCTATTGCTAGGATGACACCAGAACAGAATTTCAAAATCCCAAAAATGTTCATCCTCAGGTAGGCAAGTGCCTGATCAGGTGCCTTGATTCTTTGGGAATATGGCTTCAGTTTTACATTTAGGCTTTTTCTCTTTAACAAACTAAGATTCCCCCTTTTACATTCTTTACAAGGGAACTCCAGAAACAAGGAAGCTTCCTAACTCATATCTGCCATAGGTTCATTTTGCAGATGTAAATATAATTCTACATCTCAGCCTTAGTGAATGGAAATGAAGAGACATGCAATCAAAAAATGCATGTCAGTAATGGGCAATAAATTGCAGATTAATAATTCTCTCCTGTTTCCAACATTAACCTGTATTACTAGTGTCTCAAAACAAAAGTATTTAAAATAAATGATTTTAACACAGAGGTCTCAGGTGGAAGACATATGGGAAGGATATGGTTTTCACACTCATTTTGTTTGCATGAGATGATGTTTTCTTTTTTAATTAAATAAACAGTTAAAATATTTTCAATAAAATCAGATACTGTTTTTATTTTAAATAAAATCAAAGTATCTGCTAAGTGACGTATTACTCTGAAGAATTATTTATTTTTATAAGCTGATATAATTACTTATGTTTAAAATTGCAATTAGTGAGATATGGTTAAAAGCAAAAGACTAAAGCTAATTCATGTTTCATCCAGGGTTTAGCTTTTCAGAACAAATACATTACATTTATTTATTTATTTTTTGCAAGTATAGTGTAGACTTCAAAAGATCCTGACTGTGTTCTGACAGTCTTTAAGTTTCTGGTAAGTTATTAGTCAAACATTGTCAATTGTTATATTGTTATAACCTATTATCTCCATTAGTTCCCTCAGTCAGAATGTACTTTTAGTTCTCTCATGGGTCTAATTATCAGTAAACCAATTTCACATACAGGTTAGCAACTCGAATTCTGGAATCAGTTGGCTTTTAAGTTCAAATCTCTTTACCAGTTAAGTAATCTTAAGTAGGTTTCCTCTACCAGTCTGTTTTCTCAACTGTAAAATAGAATCAATACACCTTTTATTATGTAGGGTTGTTGCTATGTTAAATGACATGACCTATGTGTATAACTTAGCCCTGGAGTTCTCTGCTTCTCCATGGTGTCCAACACAATTGCACTTCCTTCTCAGAGCCTACCTCAGACTACCTCTTGCACTTCATGACATGGAAGCAGATTCTCCATTGATAGTCTACACACTCCTTCGAAAACATTACTCACTTTTGCTTTACATATTTCATAATCATAATACACAGCTAATAAAATACATTGTCACAGACATCAATTTTATTGTGTTATATGATAAAATTGGGATTTATGAGTTTTTGTTTGCTTTACTGTCCTTGAATTGACAATTTGCCATTTTTTTAGTTCCTTCAGCTTCCACACCACTGAAGGAAGTTAAAAATCCCAACTTAATTTTACTGGACTATATTACCAGAAAAAGTAAATAGAACTATACATAAAAGTATACAGAATATTAACATGTTTCTACTTTTCCAATTTCTTTGGACAGAAATTCTTGTTTGTGTTCTGGTTCGAACAATGACTATTTTGGCTCAAATAATTAATGATACCTATAAGTTCTATTTTCAGTCAGCAGAATTGCTTTGTAAATCTTCAGTTCTGGGAAAATTTCAGTAATAGAATCAGCATGTGAATGGCACTAGGATATATTGTAAAATGAATCAAATTTTATCTGTTATTCCCATAGAAATTTTATAATTTTTCATAGATTTTTCCACCAAGGATAGCTAAATGTCTGGTATAATACATAGAGCTATCCAAGAAGAAAAATACGTTGAAATGAGCCGTGTTTTGAAAGATGAAAACCAAAACATTAAATTGCATTTTGTCTATCACCTTGATGTAACTTCATTCTTAATATATAAAATAATCTAGTATTTAATGACATTCACACATAAAAATTATATCATTTTGTTTCACATTCTCACTTGTTATTCTTCTAAGACTTTGTACCATATCTACCAACTAGTAGTACTATATTAGCATTACAGTAGCATTACAGTTTGCTTGGCTTAAACCATAAAGTTTTATGCATTCCTGCTATTTTCATCTTGTAATTAATCAGATTTAGAGACATGCTGTAAAGTGCTTTAGATCAGAGAAATATAAATCTATTCACTATTTTTTACAATTAATTCCAAATTTATTTGTATCAGAAATGAAAATGTTATTTTAAGAAGTTTAAAAACTATTGCAACATTTCCTAATTTTTAATGTATGCATTTATAAACATAAATGTCAGGAGTGGCATACTTCAAATATTTAACACAGTCATAACTGTTGGTGATATTGTCAGCTGTCAGCTGAATAACTTATATAATATTAAGACCGTCTTAATAACTTCTAGCAAAATAAAATTTATAAACAATATCTTTTATCCCCAAATAAAGAAATGTACAGATAACTTGTAGACTGAAAAAGCTAAAACTAAAATGAATATATGTGAGAATTTTTGAATTTATGGTTAAATTTTTGTTCATTAAACTGCTTAAAAGACTGCAGAGTTCTTGGAATTGTATGTATTTTAAGCCCCTCATTGTACAAGTGAGAAAAGTTAGGCCCAGAGTGATAAAACACCTTGAATTGATAAGGTATAATTGCTTTGCATAATTGACAGGAAATGAAGATAGTTTTTAAATTCTTAGTTATCAGTTTGACTGCACTTTCCTATTTTTGTTCACCATATATATCTAATTGTTGTTTATATCTACCTTCCTAACCATGGAACTTTGTTTTTACTTAGCCAAGAGGAGAGGCTTTGAATTCAGTCTATCGTTCCAACGGAGTTATGGGATTTATAAAATAGCACGTGAAGATTACTATGATGATGATGAAAATTCTACATCCTATCACAATCTCATGAATTCTGAATGCAAAACTACAAAGGACTCTCAGAGAGACACTTGTAATATCTTCAATGCCATAAAAGTGGAAATCAGCACCGCATCCTCTCGGGACAGTTCCATACTAAAAGGGATCAACAAATACACAAATACTGATATTACAGAGACTAAGCAGGAGTGCCACAGTGAAAAGTGCGCTGATCCACTGCTTTCTGAAAAAACAGGAGATGTTATTAACTATGAAGAAACCACCTTTTTGGAAGGGCCAGAAAGAAGACTTTCTCATGAGGAGAGTCAGAAACCAGACCTTTCAGACTGGGAATGGTGTAGAAGTAAATCTGAAAGAACCCCTCGTCAGGTACAGTAAAGGTTGTTCTTTCTGTGAAATTAAAAGTGAGACCAAATATGATAGGCATGAAAAAAATGATCAGCTGTTTATTTCATTCAATCAAATCCAAGGTTAATTTCATTGCTTTGATTTATTTCCATAATATTAAATTTTATTTCAAGGTGTTCTTTGAGGGACTTTAACATTTTTTAAATTACACATTTTCATTCAAAATCTGTATGTTTTGGGATTGGCAGAGTTAAACAGGTTCTTTGAAAAGGCTGGAGCTTTCTAATTTAATGTCAAGTAATCTGTCTAAATTCAGACTAGACTCTCAGAAATTGTTTCAAATTAGTTAACTTGTAAGTTTTATTTTTCCCTCTCCCACCCAAAAAGTATTATTCCACACATGCCCAAGGGAAGTTTTCTTTATAAAGGCAAATATTTATACAGCTAGTGGTGGGGAGGGTAGTCCTGCTGCAACTATACTAGACAGCTTGCCTATTAGTCTTGCTAGAACTAGTCCCTCCAGTACTTAGCAGGGAAAAAAAAGAGCTATTCCAGAATATACCCAAGTGAGCCTTTGTAAGCTCTGCTAAATGTCCTATCCCTTTAAGGATAGAAGAATGGCTTTATGTTTTATAAAACTGAAAGAATTTGCACCTTAATTTTGTCCCATTTTCTCCTAGGTTCCAGCCTGCCTAGAATGATGAGGAATACTTCTTATTTTGTTGAAACTGTAGTGTAATATTGATGTGAGATTGTTCTTTACTCCAAACTCTCATATCTGGCAATTAAAATTGCCCTTGCTTCCCACACTACTGAGTACTAGGGGGAGGAGCCTTTTTCTGCAAGATTCAATGGAAATCAAAGTCCACTTGTCAATACAAAAACATAATTCCAGAAATATGTGCAAGGAATAATACATTCATTGATCAAAACATGACCACATATCACCAAATATGAATGTGGGCAGAATACTTTGTGACTTCTTTTATTCTCAGTGATAATTAAAGCTACTAGTCTTAGTCTAATATCACCATTTAAAAAGTAAGTTGGATAGGGGCACCTGGGTGGCTCAGTTGGTTAAGTGTCTGCCTTTGGCTCAGGTCATGATCTGAGGGTCCTGGGATTGAGCCTCACCCATAATGGTACCCCAGCTAAGAGGAAAATCCCTACAGTTCCATCATCAATTTATTCCTGAATAATCTAAACCTCCTGGTTTTCTTGCACTTAAAAATTGTTAGGTAATATTCATGACAAAATGGTGTGGGTATGTGTGTGTGTGTGTGTGTGTGTGTGTGTGTGTGTGTGTGTGTGTGTATGTACGCATCCCGATAACCTGCAGATACCTTGGTGTGCTATTTCTCTGTCCCATCCCCATGCTTACCCCTTAGGGATTACAGCTATCCTGAATATTGCTCATGCTTTTTGTTTAATTGCTTTATCACAAGTGAGTGCATTTCTAACACAATATATTATTTAGCTTTGCTTATTTTGAACTTTCTAAAGATGGTGTCATACTGTACCTAATCTTCTGGGACTTGCCTTTTTCCCCACTCGACATTTTTTTAATGTATTTTGTCAAAACATTGGAAATTATCATCTAAAATATCACAACTTATAGCCCTCATTTAAAAGTTTGATTATAGTTTGGAGAGTATAATCAATTAACTACCCTAGAAACTTATGAAAGGATCAGACACTTTATACTGTATTATGAGCATAATCTATATGTAGATTTTATAAATCAAAAAAGAAAATGATATATAGAAGGCACAAAATTTTGATCAATCTAAATCAAATACCAATCTATACCTTTCAACTACAAGGATTTGCTTAAGTATTAATATTTTAATATCTGTGAAGAACAAGTAGTTCGGGAAATTGATCTAAAATGGTGCTTGTGAAAAAATGATTAGTGAAAAAATAGAGAACATTCAGGAAAGATAAAATTTCTATTTTCAGAGACTAACTGAAATTAAATGAAATACTATTATAAATGTTCAAACAGCAGTAAGAAATCCTTAAATTATAGGCTGATGTTATTGATATGACTTGCCTTTAACAAAATTGCCTCCAAACTTGAAGGTTCACACGTAACCCAAATACATTTAGGGTTGAAAAGCTTATGAAAACTCTTCCATGGCCAAAGACAGGTTTTCCTCTGTAACCTATTCTTCACCAGCAGATATTTCATGGGAGTAGATGGTGACTTAGAAAGCACTTTCATTTCATCCTTTTCTCCCAGGTACCTTTTTTGCTCTGAAAGCAATGTTAACTTATGTATCTTAAAATGATACACTAAACTTCAGTGGACACTACAGTAAGTTTATAAAAATACTATCTCTTCTGATTTTCTATGTCAAATATTTAGGCTCTATCTATCAGTTCATATTAATTGCTCTACAATTTATAGTGTGTATTCTTTGTTCTTCGGGTTAAAAAAAAGCAGGTTTGATTTAAAATAAATATAGTGAGGCTTATTTTGACAATATACATTGCTTAATTTTTTATTAGAGTTTATGTTAGTAAACAAATTCTCAGTGTATTTTGTTGGAAATCCTGGAAGAAGTGAAAGCATCAGATCAAGGTTAAGGTGTAAAAAAGCTGGTCATAGAATGGCTTCAGTAGGTTTAAATGTGGGATCCAATAAAATTTATCAATTGCAAGTGGTTGTAAGACTGAAATTTAGTGTTAAACTTAACCACACAATTACTTCATTTTGGATCCCTAGTAGGTAGAATCCTAAGAAGTTCACTTTTAAAATATTCATAAAAAATAGAAATGTCAGAGCTCTTCAGTTACAAAGTTTTAATATGGTAGCCGTAAGTGTGACTGTCCCTCAAATGAAATAACGATTTTCCAGAACCTAAAAGTTTTGTCATCTATGAATAAAGAAAATTGGACTTATAAAATAATTTGGCGGCTTGTGGGTGATCACTCTAATTTTCTCTTCTAATATAAAGCCCATCAATGAATTCCATTTTCTTTTCTTTTCTTTTAATGTGTTATCTTAAAGCTCTAGAAACTCATTTGATATAATAAATCAGAAACAAAGATATGCTGTAACTATGCCCCTTAATCCCTTTTATAATCCTATCATCAAAGCATCTGAAAGGTGAAAGGTCCTCCACTATGCCAGTAGAATACAGAAAAACAGAGTCTGAAACAATCCTTCTCAAATGAGAGACCAAGCAGGGGAAAGTGATTACATTTGAATTAGCTACACAAACCACTTAGCATAAGGATGAATAAATAAACAAGAACTAACTTTAAAGTCACCTGAGCATCAAAGAAATTTTATTCTCATTTTAAGAAAAATGTTTTAACTATCTAAAAATAGTTTTACAAAGCAAAGTTGTGTTTGCTAACAGAGTGAAGCAGCAACATTGGTTTCTATAACTTTTAAGTATTATTATTTCTTTAAATAATTTTCATTAAAAACTGTGGAAACCAAGTCAAACTAGATTATTTTGGGTTCTTTACATTAGAGCTTCTCAAATTTTACCCTACAAATAAGTCAAATGGAGATCTTGTTAAAAGGTAGATTGTGACTGAGTAAATCTAAGGTGGGCTCCAAGATTCTGCATTTCTGACAAACTCCTAGCTAACTCTGATAAAAATAAAAAGTCCCATCCCAGATCTATAGAGTAAAAATCCCCAGTTGGTTCAAAAGCACATTAAAATTTAAGAAGTACTGCATTAGTATCTAATCCCTGGGAGATAAATACTAGTTTAAAGGGCAGGGCAAATTAATTCCTTCCATTTAATATATGCCTCATAAAGTAAAATAAGACTAGAAGAAAATACTCCAATACAATAGTCTCCCCTTATCTGTGGGGGATATGTTCCAAGACCCCCAGTGGAAGCCTGAAACTGCAGATAGCACAGACCCTACATATACTATGTTTTTTTCCCCATACAAACATACCTAGATACAGTCTAATTTATAAATGAGGCACAGTAAAAGATTAATAATAATAACTACAATGACAGTAATACACTGTAATAAAAGTTATGTGAGTGTGGTCACTCTCTCAATTTCAAAATATCTTATTGTACTATACTCCCCCTTATTGTGACGATGTGAGATGATAAAATGTTATATGATGAGATGAAATGAGGTGAGTGACATAGGCAGTGTGATGCAGCATTAGGCTACCACTAACCTTCTGATGCTATCTCAGGAGGATTATCTGCTTCTAGACTGTGGTTGACTGTGGGTAACTGAAACCACAGAAAAGTGATACCTGGATAAGTGAGGGAGCTACCTGTACATATTATCTCTTACCTCTCCTAAAAACAGTGCATCTTCTCTTCATTTTTTAAAAAAATAGACTATTAAAAATTAAATCAGGCATAAAATATTAGTGTTTCCTGTGACATTGTTAACTTAATAACTGTAAATGCTTAAACCTATTCTCTGAGTAATTTTTGACATTTTACTGAAGTGACCGTAGGAGAAAAATTCACTTATCACCTTCTATTTGTAGCCTGAAGGCAGTCATTCTAACACAAATGACTGTCTGGAGTATACATATTTTATATTTAGCTATATCTATTTGTTAGAGTGGTTAGTTCATTACTCACTGTTACACTTTCTTTTTTTATAAACATTTATAACTTCTATTGTTTTGTGATTATAAAGTAATATAATTATTGTAGAAAATTTAGAAATTGCTGATAAGCAAAGAAAAAACACCCAATTCCAACTACCCAAAGTTAACCACTATTTACATTTTATCATATAAAACTTGTTTCTTTCTCATGCATATATTCTTTTTGTTTTAAAGATTTTATTTATTTATTTGAGAGAGAGAGAATGAGAGATAGAGAGCACGAGAGGGAAGAGGGTCAGAGGGAGAAGCAGACTCCCTGCTGAGCAGGGAGCCCAATGCGGGACTCGATCCTGGGACTCCAGGATCATGACCTAAGCCGAAGGCAGTTGCTTAACCAACTGAGCCACCCAGGTGCCCCCTCATGCATATATTCTTATTTTTGACAAAAACAGGATCACATTGCATATACTCTTTTGGAATCCGCTTTTCTTTGTATAAGAGTATAATTTCCACCTGCTTTAAATTGTTCAAGCACTTTTTGAGATTATCTGGTACAGTTTAGAATGGCTGTTTGGAGTTCAGCTGAAAACTCATCCATAAATGTAAATTTGTTCTCAAGTACTTCAAGTCTTGATAGTTGAAGCTAAGGGGGTTTCCTTGTAAACTACTTCAAATATTTCATAACAAATGTGTAATCCTCACAGCATGTATCACTTGCTTAAATGAAGTAAAACTGAGCTGTTTAATTGTTGACTTTCTACAAATTCAAGGGGATTGCCATTGGATCAAAGCTTGTGTGGAATTTTATAATTCACATTTTAAGCTAAGAATTTTGTTAACATTCTCAAAAACACCTCGTGGTTTAAGGAGACCTTAAAAGGTTATGTACTGGAACTTCCCATTTATGGCTTGAATCTCTTCTACGACCTCCTTGTGGTCGTAGTGGTTGAGTGGTTATCCCTTACTTGAACTCAAATGCCTGGAAATTCACTACACTTTTCAAACTTTTTATTGTGAACTAATTTTAGACTTACAAAACAGTTTCAAAAATGGTACAGAGAGTTTTAATGTATCCTTCATTCAGCTTCCACTAATGTTAACATGTTATATGACAATAATGTAATTATCAGGAAATTAATAATTGATTTATAGGCGTTATTTCAGTTTTGCCAGTTGTCCTGCTTATGTTCACTTTTTGATCCAGAATCTAATCCCAGATGCCATATTGCATCTTTTGCTATTACTCCTCAGTCTCTTCCAATCTATAGCAGTTCTTCAGTCTTTTCTTCTATGACTTTGGCACTTTTGAACTGGCTAGTTTGTTTTGTTTCTGGAATATCCTTCAATTGTGTTATGTTTTCTATTGATTCAATTGAAGTTATGCATTTTTGGCAAAAATATCACAGAAGTGATGCTTGCCCTTCCCAGCTCATCAGATCAAGAGGTACATGATGTTGATATGTCTTATGATGGTGATTTCGTAAAGGTGATGTGTTCCAGATTTCTCCATGTAAAGTTACTATTTTTTTCCTTTGTAATTTGTAAGTATCTTATGGAGAGACATTATGAAACTATGCAAATATTCTGTTTCATGTCATACTTTTGCCCACTAATTTCAGCTTTAATTGATGAATCTTGCTTGCAATGATTATATGAAGGTAATTTTCTAGTTCTATCATTTCTTCTATATTTATTATTGGAATTCTCCTGTAAGAAAAAGCTATTTCTATTCCTTCACTTGCTTATTTATTTATATCAGTATGGGCGCAAAGATTTTGTTTTAATCTATAAGTTATAAACCATACTATCATTCTTTATTTTGTTACTCCAGTTGCTGTAGATTTGGCCATTGGAAGCTCTTTCAGGGTGATGCCTATATCCATCCAGTGGCTATCCTCATCTTTTTTAGCACTTCCTTATTTTCTAGCAGCACAAGATATTCTAGCCTCATCTTGTATTATTCCTGACCCATCCTTAGACTCAACCATTTTCCCAAGTTCTGGTTCCTTTTATTGGAAAATGGTATTTAGAAACCAATATCGGGTGCTAGGTATGCTCATTGCTACTGGGGTGTCTTGCTTTTAGACCTTATCATTAGACAGATCTAGGAAATGGATATATGTATACTCATGTACACATCTATATTTCTGTAACAGTTTCTCTGTTTCAATAATTTAATACCATGAGTTTGCACTAATACCTCCAAGTCCAATCAAATACCATTGGATTCATTCATGCCTTTCCCTTTTCTTATTTGTTACTTATTTTTCTGGCAGTGAGACAATTGGCTCTCACTCTCCACAAATGTATTTACTTATTTGCTCAATCCTGGTATATATATAAAGTAGTTTTAGAATTGTGAACCTACACTCTTGTGGGGAAAAAAAAGTATTGACTAGAGTATAATACTTGGGTATAGTTCTTTTCATCTTTAACCTTTTGGTTTATAGTTAAAATACGATCTTCCCCATTTACTTAGGTTAGTTACTTTCATTTTCATTCCCTTCATTTTATATTACATTTTGAGTTCCTCCCACTTTCTTTTTGATTTTGGTTATTTATGTTTGGGTATGTTAAACACTGCCATGATTATGAGTCAGAAATACATAAAATATATGCTTTCCTCCTTCATTCCTTCTTCCTTGTTCCCATTTCCCATTCTTTCCACCCTGTACCTACCTATCCCTTGTGTGTAATCAGTCTCATAGTTTCTGGTTTAACGACCTTGTATTTCTTTTTGCAAAATGAGCAGATACATGCATACCTTCTTATATTTCCTTCTTCCTTACATATACTCTTTTGCCTTTACTTTTTCCACTAAACAGTATATCATAGAAGTCACTCCCTATCAGTTCATAGAGATATTTCATTTTTTATAGCTGCATAGTTATACATAGTGTGGATACACCATAGTTAATTCAATCACTCTCTTATATGGGCCTTATGATGTTTCTAGTATTTTACAATTAAAAAACATTGCAGTAAATGTTACGCATATGTATTTTCATATTGCTGGAGGTGTATCTTCAGAATATATTCCTAGAATTAGGATTTTTGTGTCAAAGATAAGTGTAGTTTTGTTAGGAATTGTCAAATTCTCTCCCAGAAGAGTCATACCAATTTGCACTCCCATTAGCAATATGTAACAGAGGACTCTTTTCCTCACAACCTCAGTAACAGTATATTATGGTGTTTTTAAAATTTTTGTCAGCCTGAGAGGACACAATCTCAGAATTGTTTTAAATTATATTTATGTAATTATAAATGAGTTTCTAATAGTTTCATATGTTTAAGAGCCCTTTTTTCTTTTTACTTTTTGTGAATTGTCTGTTCTTATCTTTTCCTTATTTTTCTATCAGGTTTTTGTCCCTTTATCCTTTGATTTTTAAGAGTTCTTTATATATTAGGTATATTAGTCCTTTGTCTGCAATGTATATTACAAAGATATTTTCCCAGTCTGTCAGTTATCTTCTGTTTATGGTTCTTTTTTTTAAGAATGCATTCTTTTAAATTTGTTTAAAGTAAAAATTGTCAGTCTTTTATTTAATTGGCTCTGGATTTTGAGTCATCGTTAGAAAACCAGTTCAAAATGGAATTCACCCATGTTTTCTTCTAGTACTTGTATGATTTCAATTTTTACATTTGGATCCCAGATCCATTTGGAATTTATTTTTGTATTTGGTGTAAGGTATGAATATAATTGTCTTTTTTTAAATGGTTACCTATCATTTAATAAAAAGTATAATTTATTTAAAAGTCCACCATTACTCACAGTGTTTTGAGATATCATTTTTATCTTATACTACATTTCCATACTTACTTGGGTCTATTTCTGGGTCTTCTATTCTATTCCACTATCTATTCATGCACTAGTATCTCACTGTTTAAATTGGAAGGCTATTATAGTGAGTTTTAATGTCTGGTAGGGCTGGTTCCTCTCCCCCACCCCCACTATTTTTTTCTTTTTCAGTATTTTCCATACTATTCTTGAACTTCTGCTTCATATCTAATTCACTTTCAACTCCATAAAAAAGCTTTATCAAGGTGTGTTAAATTTATAAATTAGTTCAGAGAGAACTGACATCTTTATAATGTTTTGTTGTCCTATCCAAGAACAGGAGATGTCTTTCCATTTCTTTTTTTCTCTTTTTTTAATATTTTTTATTGTTACGTTAATCACCATACATCATTAGTTTTTGATGTAGTGTTCCATGATTCATTGTTTGTGCATAACACCCAGTGCTCCACGCAGAATGTGCCCTCTTTAATACCCATCACCAGGCTAACCCATCCCTCCACCCTCCTCTCCTCTAGAACCCCTGGTTTGTTTTTCAGAGTCCATCGTTTCTCATGGTTCATCTCCCCATCCGACTTACTCCCCTTCATTCTTCCCCTCCTGCTATCTTCTTTTTCTTTTTTCTTAACATATGTTGCATTATTTGTTTCAGAAGTACAGATCTGTGGTTCAACAGTCTTGCACAATTCACAGCGCTCACCATAGCACATACCCTCCCCAATGTCTATCACCCAGCTACCCCATCCCTCCCACCCCCCACCACTCCAGCAACACTCAGTTTGTTTCCTGAGATTAAGAATTCCTCATATCAGTGAGGTCATATGATACATGTCTTTCTCTGATTGACTTATTTCACTCAGCATCACACCCTCCAGTTCCATCCACGTCGTTGCAAATGGCAAGATCTCATTCCTTTTGATGGCTGCATAATATTCCATTGTGTATATATACCACATCTTCTTTATCCATTCATCTGTCAATGGACATCTTGGCTCTTTCCACAGTTTGGCTATTGTGGACATTGCTGCTATAAACATTGGGGTGCACGTACCCCTTTGGATCCCTACATTTGTATCTTTGTGGTAAATACCCAGTAGTGCAATTGCTGGATCGAATGGTAGCTCTATTTTCAATTGTTTGAGGAACCTCCATACTGTTTTCCAGAGTGGCTGCACCAGCTTGCATTCCCACCAACAGTGTAGGAGGGTTCCCCTTTCTACACATCCCACCAACATCTGTCGTTTCCTGACTTGTTAATTTTAGCCATTCTGACTGGTGTGAGGTGGTATCCCATTGAGGTTTTGATTTGGATTTCCCTGATGCTGAGTGATGTTGAGCACTTTTTCATATGTCTGTTGGCCATTTGGATGTCTTCTTTGGAAAAATGTCTGTTCATGTCTTCTGCCCATTTCTTGATTGGATTATTTGTTCTTTGAGTGTTGAGTTTGATAAGTTCTTTATAGATTTTGGATACTAGCCCTTTATCTGATATGTCATTTGCCAATATCTTCTCCCATTCTGTCGGTTGTCTTGGTTTTGTGGACTATTTCTTTTGCTGTGCAAAAGCTTTTTATCTTGATGAAATCCCAATAGTTCATTTTTGCCCTTGCTTCCCTTGCCTTTGGCGATGTTTCTAGGAAGAAGTTGCTGCGGCTGAGGTCGAAGAGGTTGTTACCTGTGTTCTCCTTTAGGATTTTGATGGACTCCTATCTCACGTTTAGGTCTTTCAACCATATGGAGTCTCTTTTTGTGTGTGGTGTAAGGAAATGGTCCAGTTTCATTCTTCTGCATGTGGCTGTCCAATTTTCCCAACACCATTTGTTGAAGAGACTGTCTTTTTTCCATTGGACATTCTTTCCTGCTTTGTCAAAGCTGAGTTGACCATAGAGTTGAGGGTCCATTTCTGGGCTCTCAATTCTGTTCCATTGATCTATGTGTCTGTTTTTGTGCCAGTACCATACTGTCTTGATGATGACAGCTTTGTAATAGAGCTGGAAGTCCGGAATTGTGATGCCGCTAGCTTTGCTTTTCTTTTTCAATATTCCTCTGGCTACTCGGGGTCTCTTCTGGTTCTATAGAAATTTTAGAATTATTTGTTCCATTTCTTTGAAAAAAGTGGATGGTATTTTGATGGGAATTGCATTGAATGTGTAGATTGCTCTAGGTAGCACTGACATCTTCACAATGTTTGTTCTTCCAATCCATGAGCATGGAACGTTTTTCCATTTCTTTGTGTCTTCTTTCTTTCATGAGTATTTTATAGTTTTCTGAGTACAGATCCTTTGCCTCTTTGGTTAAATTTATTCCTAGGTATCTTATGGTTTTGGGTGCAATTGTAAATGGGATCGACTCCTTGATTTGTCTCTCTTCTGTCTTGTTGTTGGTGTATAGGAATGCCACTGATTTCTGTGCATTGACTTTATATCCTGCTACTTTACTGAATTCCTGTATGAGATCTAGCAGTTTTGGAGTGGAGTCTTTTGGGTTTTCCACATAAAGTATCATACCATCTGCAAAGAGTGAGAGTTTGACTTCCTCTTTGCCGATTTGGATGCCTTTGATTTCTTTTTGTTGTCTGATTGCTGTGGCTAGGACTTCTAATACTATGTTGAATAGCAGTGGTGAGAGTGGACATCCCTGCCGCGTTCCTGACCTTAGGGGAAAAGCTCTCAGCTTTTCCCCACTGAGAATGATATTCGCTGTAGGTTTTTCATAGATGGCTTTTATGGTATTGAGGTATGTACCCTCTATCCCTATACTCTGAAGAGTTTTGATCAAGAAAGGATGCTGTACTTTGTCAAATGCTTTCTCTGCATCTATTGAGAGGATCATATGATTCTTGTTCTTTCTTTTGTTAATGTATTGTATCACCTTGATTGATTTGCAGATGTTGAACCAGCCTTGCAGCCCAGGGATAAATCCCACTTGGTCATGGTGAATAATCCTTTTAATGTACTGTTGGATCCTATTGGCTAGTATTTTGGTGAGAATTTTTGCATCCATGTTCATCAAGGATATTGGTCTGTAATTCTCTTTTTGATGAAGTCTTTGTCTGGTTTTGGGATCAAGGTAATGGTGGCCTCATAAAATGAGTTTGGAAGTTTTCCTTCCATTTCTATTTTTTGGAACAGTTTCAGGAGAATAGGTATTAATTCTTTTTAAATGTCTGATAGAATTCCCCTGGGAAGCCATCTGGCCCTGGGCTTTTGTTTCTTGGGAGATTTTTGATGACTGCTTCAATTTCCTTAGTGGTTATAGGTCTGTTCATGTTTTCTATTTCTTCCTGGTTCAATTTTGGTAGTTGATACATCTCTAGGAATGCACCCATTTCTTCCAGGTTATCTAATTTACTGGCATAGAGTTGCTCATAATATGTTCTTATAATTATTTATATTTCTTTGGTGATGGTTGTGATCTCTCCTCTTTCATTCATGATTTTGTTGATTTGGGTCCTTTCTCTCTTCTTTTTGATAAGTCTGGCCAGGGGTTTATCAATCTTCTTAATTCTTTCAAAGAACCAGCTCCTAGTTTCGTTGATCTGTTCTATGGTTCTTTTGGTTTCTATTTCATTGATTTCTGCTCTGATCTTTATTATTTCTCTTCACCTGCTGGGTTTAGGCTTTCTTTGCTGTTCTTTCTCCAGCTCCTTTAGGTGTAGGGTTAGGTTGTGTATTTGAGACCTTTCTTGTTTCTTGAGAAAGGCTTGTATTGGTATATACTTTCCTCTCAGGACTGCCTTTGCTGTATCCCAAAGATTTTGAACAGTTGTGTTTTCATTTTCATTGGTTTCCATGAATTTTTTTAATTCTTCTTTAATTTCCTGGTTGACCCATTCATTCTTTAGTAGGATGCTCTTTAGCCTCCATGTATTTGAGTTCTTTCCGACTTTCCTCTTGTGATTGAGTTCTAGTTTCAAAGCATTGTGGTCTGAAAATATGCAGGGAATAATCCCAATCTTTTGGTAGCAGTTGAGACCTGATTTGTGACCTAGGATGTGATCCATGGGCACTAGAGAAGAATGTGTATTCCGTTGCTTTGGGATGGAATGTTCTGAATATGTCTATGAAGTCCATTTGGTCCAGTGTGTCATTTAAAGTCTTTATTTCCTTGTTGATCTTTTGCTTAGATGATCTGTCCATTTCAGTCAGAGGGGTGTTAAAGTCCCCCACTATTATTGTTTTGTTGTCAATGTGTTTCTTTGCTTTTGTTATTAATTGCCTTATATAATTGGCTGCTCCCATGTTAGGGGCATAGATATTTACAACTGTTAGATCTTCTTGTTGGATAGACCCTTTAAGTAGGATATAGTGTCCTTCCTCATCTCTTATTACAGTCTTTGTTTTAAAATCTAATTTGTCTGATATAAGGATTGCCACCCCAGCTTTCTTTTGGTGTCCATTAGCATGGTAAATGGTTTTCCACCCCCTCACTTTCAATCTGGGGGTGTCTTTGGGTCTAAAATGAGTCTCTTGCAGACAGCATATTGATGGGTCTTGTTTTTTAATCCAATCTGATAGCCTGTGTCTTTTGATTGGGGCATTGAGCCCATTTACATTCAGGGTGACTATTGAAAGCTATGAATTTAGTGCTATTGTATTGCCTGTAAGGTGACTGTTACTGTATATTGTCTATGTTCCTTTCTGATCTATGCTGCTTTTAGGCTCTCTCTTTGCTTAGAGGACCCCTTTCAATATTTCCTGGAGGGCTGGTTTCGTGTTTGCAAATTCCTTTAGTTTTTGTTTGTCCTGGAAGCTTTTTATCTCTCCTTCAATTTTCAATGAGAGCGTAGCTGGATATATTATTCTTGGCTGCATATTTTTCTCGTTTAGTGCTCTGAATATATCTTGCCAGTCCTTTCTGGCCTGCCAGGTCTCTGTGGATAGGTCTGTTGCCAATCTAATATTTCTACCTTTGTAGGTTACATATCTCTTCTCCCGAGCTGCTTTCAGGATTTTCTCTTTGTCTCTGAGACTTGTAAGTTTTACTATTAGATGTCGGGGTGTTGACCTATTTTTATTGATTTTGAGAGGGGTTCTCTGTGCCTCCTGGATTTTGATGCCTGTTTCCTTCCTCACATTAGGGAAGTTCTCTGCTATTATTTGCTCCAATATACCTTCTGCCCCTCTCTCTCTTTCTTCTTCTTCTGGGATCCCAATTATTCTAATGTTGTTTCGTCTTATCGTATCACTTATCTCTCGAATTCTGCCCTCGTGATCCTGTAGTTGTTTCTATCTCTTTTTCTCAGCCTCTTTATTTTCCATCATTTGGTCTTCTATATCGCTGACTCTCTCTTCTGCCTCATTTATCCTAGCAGTTAGTGCCCCCATTTTTGATTGCACCTCATTAATAGCCTTTTTGATTTTGACTTGGTTAGATTTTAGTTCTTTTATTTCTCCAGAAAGGGTTTCTCTAATAACTTCCATGCTTTTTTCAAGCCCAGCTAGTATCTTTAAAGTCATGATTCTGAACTCTAGGTCCGACATCGTACTAATGTCCGTATTGAGTAGGTCCCTGGCTGACGGTACTATCTCTTGTTCTTTTTGCTGAGGTGATTTTTTTCATCTTGTCATTTTGTCCAGAGGAGAATAGATGAATGAGAGAACAGAATGCTAAGAGGTTAACAACGTCCCCAGGAAATATACTCTATACAAATCAGAAAAGACCTGAAACCAGGGGAAAAGAAAGGGAAAGAAAGAGAAAAGAAAGAAAGAAAGAAAAAAAACAGACAATACAAAAAAACCCGAATATGATCAAATATGATCAAGCTAGTGCATAGATCAGTGCCACACACTAGATTTTGGGCATATTTTGGTCTGTTAGAAAAAAGTGCCTCCTAAAATTTTAAAGGAAGAAAGACTTATATATGTACAAAATGAAGGGATGGGAGATGACTGTAAAGATGAAAATTATAAAAGATTTTATAAAAGGAATTGATAAGATAAGAAGTTGTTTGAAAAAAGAAAGAAGAAGATTAAAAAAAAAAGGGAGAGAATGTGATCAGGCAGGAGACTAGAACAAAGCCATACACTAGTGATTTAGGGTATATTTTGATCTGTTAGAAGAAACTGTATCTCAAAATTTTAAAGAGAGAACAACTTATATATATATATGCCAAAAATAAGGGTAACTACTATGAAGAGATAAAGTATGACTCTAAAAATGAAAAATAAAAAATGTTTTTTTTAAAAAAGGGATTGATAAAATGTTGGTTGAAAAAGGGAAAAAGAAAAATTAAAAAAAAAAGTTAAAAAAATTAACTTTGAAAAACTAATGAATCATGGTTAAAAAAAAAAGCCATGAATTCTATGTGCAATATTCCCCTAGCGCTGGAGTTCTCCCGTTCTCCTTGATCGGTAAACTTGGTCTTGGCTTGCTGGCTGTTTGTGCTGATCTTCTGGGGGAGGGGCCTGTTGCCATGGTTCCCAAATGTCTTTGCCGGAGGCGGAATTGCCCCACCCTTGGCGGTCCCGGCTAAGCAAGCTGCTCGGGTTTGCTCTCAGGAGCTTTTGTTCCCTGCGAGCTCTGGTACAGCTTTGGAGGACCAGGGTGAAAATGGTGGCCTCCCAATCTCCACTCAGAGGAGCTGAGAACTCGGGGCCCCGCTCCTCAGTGCGCCCCCAGAGAAAAGCAGTCACTCCCGTCTCCCTGGTCTCCAGCCGCACTCCGTGCTCACCTGGCCTGTGACCGAGCGTTTCTATCTCTGGCACACGACCACATGTGGAGTCTCCAAACCCAGCAGATCCCTGCGGTGCGCTCCCGCGCCGCTCCTCCTGGAGGAGGGAGGGGAGTCTCCCCAGCTCTGCCGCTTGTTGGGTCCCTGCTAGAGGAGCAGTGGCCCGACTGGGCCGCGGATCACAGTTTATGGCAACCCCGAGCGGAGAGCCCGTGCCTCGGCTCCGTCTCTGCAGTCGGCTTCCCCGCTCCAATACCTGGGAGCTCTGCTGCACTCAGGCACCCCCAGTCTTTCTGTGACCCCGAGGGTCCTAAGACCACACTGTCCCGCGAGGGTTCCAACCCCCGCTTAGCCACTGGAGCGACGTCCCTCAGCGGAGCCGGCTTCTAAAAGTTCTGATTTTGTGCTCCGCGGCTCTATCACTTGCCAGAAGTGGCCGACGGAGGCCCCCTCCCTCGCCGTCTATTCTCCTGAATATTGCCTTGGATTCACTTCTCTGCACGTCCTACCTTCCAGTAAGTGGTCGCTTCTCTGTTCAGAGAGTTGTTGCTACTCTCTTCTTCGGTCTCCTGTTGAGTTCATAGGTGTTCAGAATGGTTTGATCCCTATTCAGCTGAATTCCTGAGACCAGACGAAATCCAGGTCTTCTACTCCTCCGCCATCTTGCTCCACCCTCCCTGTCTTTCCATTTCTTCTAGTCTACTCTTGTTATTTCTCCTGAAAGATTTTAAAGCTGTCTTCCTACAAGTTTTATACCTTTTCATTACGTTTATTCCAAAATACTCAATCTTCTTTGTTTTCATTGTAAATGAGATTCTTCTACCATTATGTTCTCTAACTGGTTCTTGTTTGTGTATTTTAAGGATACTGATTTCTGCTTGTTAATATTATTCTGCTACATTATCAAATTATTTTATTGTTTAAATAAAATCATTGATTATCTAGGGTTTTCTAGGTATACTATCATATCATCACCAAATAGCGATAGTTTTACTTTTTTATCAATTGTTATACCTGTTTTTAATTTCTCTTGTCTGGTTGCATTGGCTTATACCTCTAGAACAATTTTGAATAGTGGAAGAGACAGGGCATCCTTGCTTTATTCTTGATCTTAGTGAAAGGTTTCTGATGCTTTCTCATTAAAGAAGATATTGGCTCTCACTACTTTGTAAAGCAGGTAGTTTAATATTTTGATGATGATAATATTATGATAACTAATATTTACTGAGCACTTTCTATGTACCACACACTGTTGTAAGCACTTTACATATAATTGCTCATTTAGTATTCACAAAGTCTCTCTGGTAGATATTATCCAAAGTTACAGATGGAAAAACTGAAGCACAGAAAAGTCTATTGGAGCCTAGGAGCAAACTCAGGCTCTGACTCCAGGGATAGTCCACATATGCACTATCATAACTGCTTCAGAGAGATAATTTTCATAGTTAGCAAATCATTCCTTACACTAACTCCTATCCATTCTCCTCACACAGGCGGATCAGTATCACCTAGGGAACCTTTAAAGATGTCCCACCCACAGAAATTCTGATTTAATTGGTATGCAGCAGGATTTGGGTAATGTTTTTAAAAACCCTGTGTGTAGATATTTGCAAAATATATCATCAACAAAGGACTTGCATTTAGAATATATATTTTATAAAGAACACCAATAAATGAACATGAAAATGACAGATAACCCAATAGTATATGACCAGAGATTTAAAGTCATACTTCACATAAGAGGAAATAAAAATAACCATACACATATATAAAGGTATACCACATCATTAATAATCTGGAAATCTCAATTAAAATATAGCAATGAGACACCACTGCACACCCACAAGAATAGCCAAAATTAAGCCATCTAACAATGCCAAGAGTTGGTGAGAAACAGTCTGGGAACATCTACAGAAGTTAAATATATACATGCCTCACACCCCAGCAATTCCACTCTTGGGCATACACCCTAGAATTGCACTGTTCAATACAAGAGCCACTTCTCACATATATCTACTTAAATTTAAATTAATTAGGGGCACCTGGGTGGCTCAGTCAGTTAGGTGTCCAACTTGTATTTCAGCTCAGGTCACAATCTCATGGGTCGTGAGATAGAGCCCTGCATAGGGCTCCACACTCAGCAGGGAATCTGCTTGGGATTCTCTCTCTCCCTCTCCCGCTGCCCCTTCTCTCTCTCTCTCAAATAAATATATCTTTTTAAAAAATTAATTAATTTTTTATTTAAAATTCAGTTCCTCAGTTGCACTATTCACAGTTCTAGGGCTTAATATCCAAATATGACTAGTGGCTACTGTACTGGACAACAAAAATATAAAGCATTTTTATCACTGCAGTTCTATTGGACAGTGCTACCCTAGAACACGTTCATGTTTCTGGAAGATCTTTTTGTAATAGCCGCAATGCTTAGGGATAGACCAAAAGTCCATCAACATCAGAATGGATAAATAAATTGTTGAATATGTTTGCAACAGAATACCATGTGCAAAAGTGTATTTTACATGAAGCCAAATAAGCTTGCCTGATCTCTTCCAAGGCTGGGGAGGGGCTTTAGCAATGTGTTCATATGGACATAGGTTTTTGTAAAATTAACAAAAACAATATTTGTGTATTCCTTTTCTTAAAGAAGACAAGTAAGCCCCTCAATATCTGGTTCAACCCCTAACCAAAAAACAATGAAATTTAAAAAACTAAAGCTACAGAAAATGTGAATGAGTTCTGCAAATATATGAAAGAAACATAACAAAAGGAGCATATACTCTATGATTGTATTTAATAAAGCATAAAAGCAGACACAACTAAATTAAATGATTTAGGGATACATTTAAAACCATAAAGAAGAATTGGGAGGTAATTATCACAGAAGTCTAAGTAGTGTTTGTTTTTAGAAAGAAAGTACACAAGAAAGTACACATGTAGTCCCTTGGGGTGCTGGAAATGTTCTATTTGTCATCTTAGGGAGTGATTATATTCTCTTACACTGCATAGTTATCCTTAATGCTGTCTTGGATGTGTGTTATGTTTCATAATTTTAAATTAGTTAAAAATAAATAGTTTGCCCAGGTGATTTCTCATGAGCATCCATTGCCCTAGGCCTCTCACTATGTCCTGCTTCTAACTCTTGGGACCAACCAGAACCATTCTCTTACCTCTGCCACTTGCTAAGTTAATGGAATATGGTTATCCAATTCTTCATATTGCTCTTTTCTTTTTATTTTCTTTTTTATTTTATTTTTTAAAGATTTTATTTATTTATTAGAGAGAGAATGAGAGATAGCACGAGAGGGAAGAGGGTCAGAGGGAGAAGCAGACTCCCTGCTGAGCAGGGAGCCCGATATGGGACTTGATCCCGGGACTCCAGGATCATGACCTGAGCTGAAGGCAGTCACTTAACCAACTGTCTTTTCTCATCCATGCTAACTAAATGTTGTTACTTACCACAACCTTTCTCATCATAAATTCAATTACAGAGCCCATAGTCCTTTAATTATGCAAAACCCAGAATCAGAATATTCAAGTTGTCTTTTCTCCTTTATGCTATGACCTATACATTTGACCTTGAACAATGCAGGGATTAAGAGAGCCAAAGCCCACCCAGAGTTGGAAATCCACATATAACTTTTGACTCCCCAAGAACTTAACTAACAGTCTACTATTGACCAGAAACCTTACCAATACCATAAACAGTCGATTAACACATATTTTGTGTATGTATTACATACTATATTCTTATAGTAGAGTAAGATAAAGAAAATATTATTGAGAAAATCATAAGGAAGAGAAAATACATTTACAGTGCTGTACTGTATTTTTTAAAAAAATCTGCATATAGGGGCGCCTGGGTGGCTCAGTCGTTAAGCATCTGCCTTCGGCTCAGGTCATGATCCCAGAGTCCTGGGATCGAGCCCCGCATCGGGCTCCCTGCTCCGCAGGGAGTCTGCTTCTCCCTCTCCCACTCCCCCTGCTTGTGTTTTCTCTCTCGCTCTCTGTCAAATAAATAAATAAAATCTTTAAAATAAAAATCTGCATACAAGTAGACCTGTGTGATCCAAACCCATATTGTTCAAGGGTCAACTGTACTTCTCTTAATGCATCTTAAGATCACATTCACTTATTAAGGAGTCATATTGCACTGCTGGTGAATTTGATATCAGCTAACACCCTTATGCTCTTTTTGCTTATGCTGCTGCTTAGCCATTTTGTACATTTGTAGTCTACTGTTTGGACCCAATTATATCTTATCTCTGTTCAATTTCATCTTGTGCCATTTAGCCCACTCTTCCATTACTTTTGGTAGTCTTTTATAGTGCTATCATAAAATGCCTTGAGAGGATTCTAAGACCTGAATTCTATACTATCATTCCCAAATCTGAATCACCCATGGATTTAATAAGTCACCCTTCATATTTTTATTTAAACTGTTAATTAAAAATGTGGAGTGAGACAGGGCCAAAGAGAGAGGTCTGCTGCACACTACCAGAAACAAGTGCCATTGTTCATTTTGGTTTATTTAGAAACACCTTTAGTGTTTAGATTTTGGAGCCTGACAGATCTCTTTCTGGATGTGTTCTTTCCCATTTTATACGGCTAAATCCTGCTTGTCCTTCAGGTCTCCATTTAAATACCTTATACTCTGGGAAGTTTTTCCTAGGTTTCCAGTTAGACATTCATAATATACCCTCTAGTTATCAAATACTCATTTAACTTTTCTATGTTGGGAATTAACTTCACAATGACAGAGTGGATATTTCTTTTGTTAATTGCTTTATCTATCATCGGCACAAAGCATACTGTCTGGAACCTAGTATGCATGCAATGATTAGCTGCTGAATGAATGAATGAAAAGCAAGCAAGCAAGTAAGTAAGCAAGCAAGCAAGCAAGCAAGAAAGAAAGAAAGGAAGAAAGAATAACAGTATCAAATATGGTGTGTTTATTATGTGTTATACACTGAACTAAATATTTGATGTACATTATCTTATCTAATCTTCACAACAGCAGTTTTACTATTTCCCTATATTATAGATGAGGATACAGGGGTACAGAGGTAGAGGCAACACTGAACTCTGGCCTGCCTGTTTCTAAAGCCCATGCTCCATCTGCAACATTCCATAAGAGACTAGTCACTACTAGAGTGAAAATACATTATAATCCATGATTAAAACAAAGGGTATTACATATCATTTTATTTAGAATAATGTTTGTTTCAAAATGAATGGTTGTCAGTGAAAGCAACTATGTTTCAAGCTGAAGTGTAGAGGTGACTGAGTTATCTTCCTGCTCTCTAGTAAAGAGAACTCAGTGTGTCAGATAACAAGGACTTCTTACTAATAGTGCCACAAAGATACCTCAGGCCATGCCTTCAAATACTTCTAACACTCTTACCTGGGCAAATGGACCATCTATCTTTTTTGGGACAGAGGAAAGCAGCCAACAAATCTGAAAACACTTATGGGAATTTTGACTCTAATATGGAGGTAAGCTGCAGGAGGGATTTGGGTTCAAGATAGGATCCAGGGTGATGAGAAAGGAGTCCAAGACTAGTCTAAGGATAAAGGTGATATTTAATATACTAAATGACTTTGTCATTTTTAAAACATCTGTGGGAATCTTAAAATAGATACTATTCTTTATTGTAAATTCCACAGTCTTCATAATTGCAACTGACAAACAGATGTAGTTCTATTATGAACATGGGCTATTCTCATACATTAATAAGATGAAAGTGAAACAAGAAAGACATATGTTCTCCTTTGCAGTCAATGACATGTGACTTTTATTGAATCAGTTTTCAATTTTCCGTGCTCTTCACAACATAATAGTTATATGCAAGATACACTTTTAATTTAATTTTAATTGCCATTACTTTCTTAAGTCCAGACAATTCATAAATAAAAAAAATAAAGCACTAATTTGTTGCATTTGCTGACTTCTACAGTATAAATACTCCCCCACCATGGCTGATTTCAAGCCACCAATGTAACATCATTGAATGCAGAGTTAGGAAGAAATGTGCAGCAGCACATTATATAGTATTTCCTATATATATATATATATATATATATATATATATATATATATATATTAGGTGAAAATAATTTCAAGAGCATATATAATAACAAAATGTAATAAAGTAAATGGGAAATGGTGAATTTTGAGCACTTGTTATCTTTCTAATATAATTTAGTTTAAGTTTATAATTTACTTTTTAACAACTGGCTCTCAAGATTGCTGACATTTTTATGGGTCAGTATAAGCCAGTTTCAGTATTCCACTGGCATACGTTATTCATCATAAAACACATGCAATAACACCCAGTGTCGGATCACATGAGCCATAGTGTCCAAGCCATCTGTCCTGTGCTCTTCCTTCCCTGTCTCTCTCTCTTTTTTTTTTTTTTTTTTTGGTATGTTTCACTCTATCTCTTCTTAGAATCTGATTCTTTCTCTGTTTTACCATTTATGAGGCATCTCACCCCAGGACTGATTTAGGCATTTGTTCTTCCTAGCTTGACTCTCAATTTTTCCCAAACAATAGGGATTGAATTTGCATTCGTTTCAAATGCAGTGTCTACATCATAAACACTTACTTCCCTACCCCCTCACCATTCCCAATGGACATACAAAACAGTGGGAAATATGCAAACACCCCAGTAACATGGCTAGTATTGTAAGCTTAAAACTCAAGGCTGTATCTTCTGGTTCAATGTTTAATGATCTTTTCAGAAACTATATTCTTTGAAATAAGAAGGAACTGACAGAAGAAATCACTCTCTCTCTCCCTCTCTTTTTTTTAAACTTGTCTCCTTCCCTACTGCAGACTGGTGGAAATGATTGATGAAGACTTAAAGGGTTAAAAAGACAAAGGGAAGAGAGAAAGAATCTCTATCCCCTACAAAGTCCTTATGTATATAATAAAAATCTGATCTTAATATTTATATTCCTAAAAATATTTTGTTAGTGTTAAGCTTTCTTTGAAATTGTGTTTATAAAATCATGGTATTTTATCCACCTTCAGACATAATTTAGATTTTAAACTATGTGAATATGACATCTTATCAAATTACATAATGTTCAATTTAGATGGGTAGCTCCTATACTGAGCTGCAACAAGTTTTAGATTTAGGGAGCCTTTCAAGCAAAAGAGGAGTAATAAAATCAACCTATTATAGACAGAAACTTTTTTAAGCCACCCATTATAATTAAAAGTCACAAACAGAGAGAGAGAAAGAGAGAGAATATATAATTAAGAATACTGTTTTTTCTAAATATTTTATTTATTTGACAGAAAGAGAGAGCACAAGCAGAGGGAGCGGCAGGCAGAGAGAGAAGCAGACTCCCTGCTGAGCAGGGAGCCCGATGTGGGACTCGATCCCAGGACCCTGGGATCATGACCTGAGCCAAAGGCAGACGCTTAACTGACTAAGCCACTAAGGGACCCAAGAGTACCACTTCTTTAGCTATATCTTGAAAATATAAATTCCTAAATACAGAAACCAATAACATGTGATCTCTACTATGCCTTGAGAATTATTTAACTGCTTAACTTTATCTCTTAGTGTCTAAGTTAACTCACTTATAAAATGGCAATAGTTATACTGATCCCATACTAAACAAAGATTCCCAAATAAGAAATGGAGGTTAATATGTAGAAAAAATTTAATTTAATTTATAAGTTGAAACTCATCTGGGCAACATTAACAAAACAAAACAAAACTTGCTTGGAATGAAATCTTCCAGTGAGATTCTTAAAAAGTCCTAACCACTTTAGTACTTTTTAGATTTAGGTTCAAAACTAGACACACATTAGCACCTTTATAATTCTTGATAGCTGCTGCCCCTATCTGAGCCCAAGGAATCAGGGAAAGTATAAATAGTCAAGAAACATACCACTTTCATATATTAAATAAATATTCTGAATCCTCTGGCTATGTTTTCCTATCAAAAATTACTTTTACAGGATTTTCTAATTTCCCACATCTGGGTTTTTTGGCTGTTAAGGTTTGGAAAACATTACCTTTAACTGACAGAGTATATGACTTTTTTAGGCATTGATGATTTTAGTCTTGGTCTAGAAATTATTGAACAACCTGATTTAAAAGATATTTTCCCAAATCTACCTCCTTACCTTTCTGTTCACATCCTAAGAATAAGAATACCTCTTAAGGGTATTATTTACTTGCTTTTTTAGGTCAGTATCTTCAGGCCTATCTAACTTCCTATTAGGTGAGTATCCCTGCACTCACTTTTCCTTCTAAAATATTCCAATTTTAAAAATTTCTTCCTCATTATAGTTTTTCATATATAAGAATTACAGACTTGCTGGACCTAAAACAATATATTTCAGACTTGTGATCTATAAGAAAGCAATTACTCTTCTTACAAAGCAAGAAGGGAGGACTCAACTTGAATGATAACTGGTAGACAGAATCTAATCATTGGGGAGTTGGAATGCTAGTCAGCAGACAATTATCATAAAGCCTGTGACAGCTGACTGGTTAATGCTAATCAATGAACTTCTGCACATCTATGTAATTGGAATGTTTAAAACACTTAGATTTGGGCTTAAGCTTTATAGTACCCAAGACTTTCTCCCCATTGTATTGCACTGCCCAGTAATGTAGCCACCAGCCACATATAGCTAGACTTAAATTAAAATTAAAATTAAATAAAATTTAAAAATTATTTCCTCAGTATCCCTGACCACATTTCAAATGGCTTGAAATGTGGCTAGTGGCATGTGGCTAGTGGCTACTTCATTGGAATGTGAAGTCATAGAACATTTCTATCATTGCAGAAAGTTCTGTTGGATGGAGCTGCTCTATAGCATCTATGTTCTAAAGCTTCTTTAAATAGCTGAAGTGCATTTTTTTTCTTTGCATCCATTACTGCCCAAATCAGGTTATTATCAAGAAGAAATCAGAGACACTCAGGACTCAAATTCCATCCTACCCACTCCCAATCTAAGATTAGTGCCAACCCAAACCCAGGAAGCTTTAGTCTGTACTAAAACATCTATACAACATTTGCTTTTCTATATGATGATCCCAGCAGACCCACTGTTTCCCCTGTTAGAAGGGAAGACTCATAGGAGATAAGGGCATTTCCAAAAATGATTTGGACCATTTCCCAGGTGACTTCAGTAAGTTTGGATGCACTCTACCCCTACCATAAGTGATTATTTTTTCCTCTGTGCCTTTTTAAATGCATCTCTCTCTCTCTCTCTCTCTCTCTCTCTCCCCCTGTCTTTAAGTATATGTTTTTGTAATTATGTATTTGCCATCTTTACAATTGAATCTTTGTGTCTCCCAGAGTCTTGTATGGTGCCTGATGTGAACTTAGTACTCCATAATGATGAATAAAAGAATACATGATCTGGGGCTCAACCACTTTCTCCCAGATTCTCCTACAGGCATTTCTGGGGAAAGGGGCAATGGCTATGTTTTCTGAATGTTGCTTCCAAGGTGCCAGAAAGTCATTCTTAAGTGAATCCTCAGGTAAATGCATAGTTGGAGACCCAAGTATTTAGAAACCCAGAAAATTTGAGAAATAAGAGCTTGTAGTGTGGTGGAAAACTGGGGAGAGACAGAGACAGAAGGAAGTTGTTTGAATTCTGATACACTCAGGAAAAACAAAAGGAAAATTGGACTCCAAATTAGTACTTTCCCCACAAATTACAATTTGTAAGAATACATATATTTTGGAATGTTCCTCTTTACTCAGCAATTCACAATTATTTTGTGCCACAGTTCATTTTCATAGATGAGAAAAACTAAATGTAAATGTACTTCCAATGTAAGGTAACAGAGAATCATTGGATTTTCCAAATAATTTATTAACTGAAACATAATTTTTCAAAACCATCTGAAAAACCAGTGGTATTTTTTTAATGCACTTTATTAGAAACTGTATATAGTTCACATTTCAGCATCCTTTCCTCCAACTCAAAGTGGGCAAAAAATTATTATTTCTTTATTTTAAATACTTCTGCACACCTTGAAGCAAGTTACAAAAATCAGTGGTCCTCCACAAAAACAATGCTTAGGCTTATTTTTTTTTTTCACATTTGTCTTTTCCTTTGCTTCATTCTTCTAGAATCATACCATGGGGGTTCACAGGATGTGTACTGTTTAATAATAGAAAACAGCACTGGCAGAATGAAAAATGTTTCCAGGTTGTTTTTTTCTTCTCAGGGTAGATTTTTCAGCACTCAGGAGAGCTTGCTTGATGTGATAATAATAATGTACTCTCTAATAAGAAACCCTTGTTCTTTAGATATGGTCTTATTTATTTTCCACCATTCCCATGTGGTAGGAGAAGGTACAGTTTTTTGAAGTTTAATAAGATGTCCAGAGATGGCAGATGATTGAACTAGGAAAATAACTTAGGCTCACTGGCTCCTACTCTACCAAAATTAAAGGAGATGTGAGATCAGACCTATGCTTGGGTCCAGTCAGGTTTGAGTCACTGCATCTCAACCTTTAGGTAGTGTGGGGAGAATATGAGGGTACCTGACTGTTCCTATATCATTCACTCAACAAACATTCATTCATTGAGCCCAGGGCTTAGGTACTAATATAATATTCAAAGGTAATAAGATAATTTGCTCTCAAGTTATTCAGAGACCAGGAAGGGCGGGAGGGTACAGATAATGACAACATTTCAAGAAAATTGATGACTGCAGTTTGTGCAAAAGTGCTACAGACACAGCTAATTCTGCCAAAGGGGGAGCAGAAATCATCACAACTTTCACTATGAGCCATGAAAGGAGTAAGAGTCCACCCTGCAGGAAGGGGTGGGAGGAAGAGAGCACATTCCAATACACAGAGGCATGAAAAGTCCAGGAACTTTCCACATTACATTTTGGTATAAAATTTTAGTTCAAAAATTGCAGTGATAAGTATTGTTTATATATCTATTCAGTTACACATTTTAAAATTTAACATGTGGTTAGCATAATCCTGAGATTCTCCTGGATACTTCTTTTAAAGGAAAAAAGAGAAAAATACACTTCAACTCCTTCTTCTGAAAGAGAAAAGCTAATTTATCCCAGGTGATTAGGAGGGAAATACACAGATTATTATAATATTTTAAAAATATTGACTCTTATTCAGACAACCCAACTTTATTAATTAGAAATGCCCTTGCAAGAAAAACTATAAATTAATGTTTTTTAAATAACCAAATCTTAGTGTCAGCTTCATGAGGATTAAATTGGCAGTGGCCATGTTTCTTTTTTGTCCCTAGTCCTGTATTTTCTTCAGCAACATCTTCCACAGGGATATCTTGCCCGTATAGAATGCACAGACTCTCTAAGGCAAGCCCCCGTTGGAATCAAAGAGTGAGGGGTGTTCTCTCCTGAGGAATGATGCACATTGCCTTAAGGAATTGGTTTATACCATAAAAGGCTCCCTGTGTAGTCAGAGAGATGAGCACAGGCTCCACTGGAACTCTAATATCTTAAAACATCTGTACAAATAGCACTTTCTTGTGACCATGGAGTTGCACCATGAGACAGCACCCTCCTCCTCCCACAGTAGAGTATTCCTTTGAGGTCAGATCTGAATAATTTTGGTGGGAATTTGTCATGCTGAGCCTATACTGTTACAAACAAAAATGGACCAGTATTCTTGGGTCTTCAGAAATGACATCTAGCTCTTTGTAGTTGTGTAGGTTGCAACTGTGGGTCTCTGGACTCAGAGCCATGTGCCTCAAAGCTGGCACTTTCTAGTTCTGATCCATAACTATTGTTCAACCTTTTTTGGACCCTCAATACCCTCAACTGGAAAGGGAGATAAAAATACTCACCTCACAAGGTATTGAGGTGAAACAAGCTAAAAGTATGAAACATCTTTCAAATATTAGGTGTTTGTTGTTAAATATGTATGTATTCATGAATTCATTCAACTAATATTTGTTATGAGCCATTAGTCATTCTGCTTATCTGAACCAGAGTCAGAAAGTTACAGAAATTTGTTACAGTTATTGCCTTGGAGATGCATACGAGGTCTTCAGATTTATGCCTCTCAACCAGTTCATAAAGGGAGAATTCTATATGTAGATTTTATGGTAAACAGACAGACAAAACAGGAGCTCCCCGCCAAATCACAGAGCTGGTAAACAGCCTAGTCAAGACTCTACCCGGAGTGTGGTAGACTCTAGGACTCATCTCTCTTCTTGCCCTACTCACTCCCCCTACTATCTGTGAGAAGACCAGGCAGTAATTCACAAAGAGGACACTGTTTGGTTTATTGAAATTTTTACAAAGAATTTCCTGCCTATGTAAGAGTTCCTCTTCTGAGTTTTAAGCTTCCTAGTACTCAGCACCATTATAAAAAACATGAATGCTTACTCTGGATTTTCCATCTCCAAAGGCTCCCCAAGGTTAGGGTACAAAAACCAAGTGAAATAACCTTTAAATTCATCATTCTTTCCCTGTCATATAGCAGACATACTGCAAGTTTCTTTCCAGCAAATAACTTCTCTATCTAACAACATCTTAACACCAAGGCCCCAGACCCAGAATGACCCATATATAACCCATAGCTCAGATATGTACTACACACTCATATCCTTTCAGAAATAGTATTTCTCAAAACACAAGCATGCACATGACCACACTCACAAAACAAATAATATGCATTCAAAACTGTAGTCTATTTACATGCCCATTTGGGGGAAGTTCATAGAAGGAGAGAAGGTGAAAAAGAGTCAGCAATGGCTTATATATCACCATTTGCTGCCTATGAGAAGCACTAAAAATTATTCCATAGTTATTCTATAGCCAAAAAGAGTCATCATCCTGATGATGGAGTTCCAATCATAGACCCTACATGACACAGAGTAATCATATATAAAGGCGCATGAGCCCAGAACCTTGGATAACTTTCTTGCTGCTGGGCAGAATTTGGACTCTAGCTCTGGTTCTGTGACCGATTACATGACATTGGGCAGCCTCTTTGCCTTTTTCTCATCTGAAGAATGAGAAATTTGAGGAAGAACTCAAGACTGGAACTAGGTAACCTCAGGCCTTTTCCACCCCTAAAATGCTATGGTCTATAATTCTTTCATATATTGCACAGTCCCCAGATTTCACTTTAAAAAGGTTCTCTCTCCAGAGTACTAGGGTTTTCCCTATTCCAGTTATATAAGCCCAACTTTTGGACTTCCACGGCAACTCTGTAATTGCCTCAGTTGGTATTTCTTTTTTTTTTTTTTTAAGATTTTATTTATTTATTTGAGAGACAGAGAAAGTGAGAGACAGCACGAGTGGATGGGGAGGAGCAGAGGGAGAGGAAGAAGGGCAGAGGGAGAGGGAGGGGCAGAGACAAAGGACTCCATCACAGGACCCAGGGATCATGACCTGAACCCTAGGCAGATGCTTAACCAACTGAGCGCCACACAGGCACCCCTTCAGTTGGTATTTCTTACTGAAGTTGTTTATATCTACTATAAAGCTATGCACCTTCAGGCAGTATTGATGAGGCAAACAGAATTTGGTTTTGAATAATTCTTTTCTTTTTTTAATGTTGGAGGTGTTCTTAATTGTTATATAATTAGAGCCTGGAAATGTTTCCACGGGAGAAAATGGCTATGCCTTTGCTTTACTAGTAATAGTTATTTATAACTTTACTTCTTTCAAGTTGTTTACTAGAAATAAAATCACACTGAGGCTTTAGGGAAGTGCCTGGAGCTTTTTAATCTTCAAGAATTTCTAAACCTCCTTTGAATTTTCAGCCCTCTGAGTGCAGAGGACATGGTTTCAATCAAGTACCTTGCAATGTAACTTTATTTCCTCCTCAAAGGTCAAAGTCTGACTGTAGTACCTCTGTTTCTCAAGCATATGCCTATGGAATATAGGATTCTGAGTAATGGGGAATTTGCCATACAAAGCATAAATCAGAACTTTGCCATGCGAAAGCCTCAAATGACTTAACAAGAGTTTTCAAGAGTCCACGTATTATTATATCAATGAGCACTTTTTTTTAACCTACTTCAGTGTGCCCAGTACTGTGCTCCATATTCACTGCCAGGGACTGAAACAAAATAACTGCAAATACTGCTTCTTTTCAAGGAAAGAAATCTGTATAGAAGCAGGTGCTTGCAGCTTCAGCCAAATCCTACTTGCGTTCTTGCCTATCTTGGGATAACCTATGAGTTAAAGGAAGCATAAATGATAGTGTGCGGTCCAAGATGGTTTAAATGTGGCCTGCTCAGTGGAATTTCTCAGCCCCATGCCTGTTTTCTGAGCTTCCACCTTCCCCAGTTCTCTCACAGCTGGGTCAACTCATTTCATCTTCTGCAAATCCAGCCTCACTATTTATTTTCAGAGCAATTTGGGTTTTAGTAGGCTATAAATGCCTCCATTCATCCAGGCTTATTATAGTATCCCTTTTCCTGCAGGCTGGCCCCAGACACAGGGTCTGGCACTGTGTCCTCAGTTGCCCTTGCTACATTTTAAACTAGAGCAATTTTCTACTCTTTCCAGATCTTGACACCCCCATTTCAGCCCTAACCCTACCTCCCAATTCCAGCTCACACAGAAGACAGAGCAACTCGCCAAAAGCCAATTCCCTGAAGGAGTTACTTTCTGAATAACTAATTCACTGCAATTAATAAATTTATCACTATATCAATAATTTGTTTTAAGTTATGAATTTGGAGATATTCTTATTCAGACTATATTCAAGAATATGTTTTACTTAAATACGATCAAGAATATATTCTTCTTGAATACATTAAATTCTACTTATGAAACTATTCTTCAAGAATATACTCATAAGAAAACTTAATGACCCATATGACCCTCAGCATTTAATAGCTGAACATTGTTTAAAATACAGCTAGAGTAAAATTTAATAATTGAATATATTCAAGAGGACTATTTCTCAGGATCAGCATTTGATAACTGATAAATTTGATGAAATCATCACTTGACAAATTGATCTTTTAATAATTGACTTTCTGCAAAATGATTTTTGGCAAAGGGATATGGAGCTTCCTGGGTGCTATGTCTGTGCTTCCATAGACAGACCTCCTATTCCAATGATCAGCCTTTCTGGATTTCAGAGTATTTTCTACACCACCTACCCCTGGCTAAGCTCTGCTACATATGGCCCCTGGTGTTGACTGGAGAATGTCACTTCCTGAAGTAGCTGGGTCTTACTCATGACTGAAATGCCACTGCTGACTATCTTATCTTACCCAAATGAAGCCATATAGTAGAGACTCAACTCTTCCTACTCTTATTCAGCCTTATTGACAGATCTCAAAATAAAAAAGGGCCAGAGACCTGTCTTTTTCTTTCTAATACCCAGTTTTTAAATGTTTCCTTATCTCTCATAATAGCAGAGTTACAAGAAAACTTGAAAACCCACAGGGAAATATATTAGCTCCCTATGTTGAAAAAAATCTTACTAGCTTTTAGCAGAATAACTTCCATTGGAAGATTTCTTATTGTTTAGAGTATAATAGAAGTAGTTGGGCAGCAAAATGGGCAATTTTAACATCAATTTGACTCATTTAGGTTGAGAATAATATTTCTCTCTTGTAAAGACAAATGCATACTCTTAATAAGTTTGTGCCAGGAAGTAATCAAAGCTTTTAAAAAAAGTGTAACTAATGGAACTCAAATAAAAACTTAAAAAAATAAAAAGTCACTCTCTTACAAAAGAAAAAAACCAGTGTATATCACCAAATTCAATTTTCAATGCTATGATTTAACATATGACTTCACTGCTTTTGCATAAATAGACCTCAAGTCATTACCTTTATTTCTCCAGTTAGATATTAGTAAGTTGTTAGGTTAATTCCACACCATGTATCTTAAAGTCTGTTTTATTTTGCAGCTCCCCACTCCGACCACCACCAAATATAATGACTTTATATTCAATATCTTAAAGCAATAGACATTTCTGGTATGTTAGGGAACATTTCAAAATAGTTATTGGTTATAAGAAAAACTAAACCCTAAGTATTTGGAGGCCAACAGAACTGAATTAACTTGAAAATATAGCAATTCAAACAGTAAAACCTTATTTTGTTGGCACTCAAGAATAATGCTAGCTGGAAAAGCTCAATTTCTCAAGTCTAAATGATATAATGACTGAAAAGTCATGTGAAAAGCAAGTACATGATAAGCAACATGAACACATCAATTTTTCAGATTATTTTCTGTTAGATCATGGCAATGTGAATGAACCAGATAAGCTCAAATGAATAGCCATAGGTATCGAAGTCCAGGGAATGCACCTTGATTCTGTAGTAACCTTCTCCCAGTGGCTTCCATGTTGTATTGAATATGTAGTAACTCATTAAAAAAAATCTCACTTGTATCAGTCATGATATCACACTTAGCTGCCTTTTAGAGATTTTATTTAGAGCAATGGTCCTTAAACCTGACTATACATTAGAATCACCCAATGATGCTCAGTCCCCAACTAGACTAATTAAATCAAAATTTCTGAGACTGGAATCCTGGTATTTATATTTTAAAAGTTTTCCTGAAGAGATTCTGATGAATACCTAGACTTGGAAACTACTGGCTTAGAGCATAGTATTTGCTGGACCCCAAAAATACAATAACTGTAGGAATTTTCTTCCAACTTTTCCTGCCCCAGAGCTTAGTCATTGGCTTTAATGTTCCTACTTTAAAATCCTGTATCTGATATTGACTTAGCTCAGAAGATGTTGGATTTGGGTTTGCCTGAGACTTATTTGGATACACAGCCTAATAGCAGGTGGTTAAGCTAATGGACTTAAAAAAAAAATCTATATGAATAATTTAACCCTTAAGTGCTTTTATAGAATTGGAGATCTACAATTTGGATTTAATTTACTTAGGCACAACAATTCTGAGCTTGAAATAATGAATTTATGTTAATTATTAGTTAAGAATATTAAATTTAACAATTGTTAATTTCTAAAAGAAGGATAGGAAAAAGAGAAATTGATCTAAGGAGGCAGTAGAAGGATATTTGCAGAATAAAAGAGCTTATTTGTTGAATCACATGATGAAAGAGTGACCTCTATTTTTCTCAGCCTTAGTAGGATTCTCATCAGTACAAATGTTTATTTCTATTTTTAATCTTTAATGAGCTATTATCTCCACATTTTAGTTAAAGTTCACAGAGAATCACAAAGTGCCTCAAGAAGATTCAGCAAATAGTTTTGTCTCCGTTCTTTGAACAAACCTGATAATAATGAAGACAGCTATCTAGATAATGAAATCACTACATTTATGAATTATCTTGTTATTCATGGTTTAATATTTCCATATTGTGAGAGAAGCACTATGTTCATGTTTGATCTCTTAACAGTAAACTGAACATGGCATATTGTATGTACACACTGGGGTGAGAGGTAGAGGAGAGCACAATAATTAAGACAAAGAATGTATCATAATAATCTCTAAATTTTTTTTTCATGTAAAAGGGAGTTTTAACGAAGGCTTAGATGAAATAATATTGTTTTTGTTTTATTAACATACGGTGTTATATTAGTTTCAGGTGTACAATATGATTAAACAATTCTATACATTTCTCCAGGCTCATCAGTCTACTCTCTGTTTCACTCATCCTCCCACCCACGTCCCCTCTGGTAACTATCAATTTGTTCTCTGTGTTTAAGAGTATGTTTTCTCGTTTGTCTCTTTTTTTCTTGGTTTGCTCACTTGTTTCTTAAATTTGACATAGAAGTGAAATCATATGGTATCTTTCTCTGACTTATTTCACTTAGCATTATGCTAGGTCTGTTATCCCTAGGTCCATCCATGTTGTTGCAAATGGGAAGATTTCACTCATTTTTATGGCTGAGCAATATTCCATTGTGTGTGTTTGTGTGTGTATGTACCTACTTTATCTATTCATCTGTGGATGGTCAACTGCGTTGCTTCCATATCTTGGTTACTGTAAATAATGTTCCAAAAACATAGAGGTGCACATTTCTTTTCAATATATGGTTTTATTAATATCAATATTAATTGTATTAATATTAATGTTTTATTTCTATAAATCACATAAATAATTTAATGTAATCACATAAATTTAGGAATAAATAGTATAGAAGCAGTTCCCTTGGAAAAAGGACAACTTTCCTGTTGACTTAATTTAATTTTGTTTTGTTCCTTATTTGCATTAAATGACTATGACAACAGAGGGGTTCTGGGGGGAATGGGCATCGTTCAATAGTAGAAAAATCTTTCCACCAAACAATAATTTTGCAATTAATTACTTGGGTTTCTGCAGTACAAGTAAATGCATGCAGTTAATTATCTGGAAGTAGACTGCCTGAATAAAAGTTCAGTTTCCTAGGAATTGCACACCATTGATGCTTACAGGTTTCACCAATAGTAAAACACGCACACTTTATCAGAGGTGTTAATAAAAAAAGAACTAACTAGAGAAGGGGGGAAAATCGGAGGGGAAGACGAACCATGAGAGACTATAGACTCTGAGAAACAAACTGAGGGTTCTAGAGGGGAGGGGGGTGGGGGGATGGGTTAGCCTGGTGATGGGTATTAAAGAGGGCACGTATTGAATGGAGCCCTGGGTGTTATACGCAAACAATGAATCATGGAACACTACATCAAAAACTAATGATGTAACGTATGGTGATTAACATGACATAATAAAATAAAATTAAAAAAAAAACTAACTGGGGCGCCTGGGTGGCTCAGTGGGTTAAGCAGTTAAGTGTCTGCCTTTGGCTCAGGTTATGATCTTCAGGTCCTAGGATCCAGCCCTGCATTGGGCTTCCTGCTCAGCAGGGAGTCTGCCTCTCTCTCTCTCTCTCTCCCCCCCTCTGTCTCTCCCCACCACTGGTTCGCTATCAAAAAAATAAATAAAATCTTTTTAAAAAAGAACTAACTAATGTAAACTATATACCCAAACAAAAACATTTATATTCATTTACCACTTATGCCTAATCTTTATTTTCTAAAAAATAGAAGAGAGTTGAGGGGTGTTTTGTTTTTTGCCATTTTGTTGTTATTGTTGATCTTGTTGTTGTTGGTCAATGGGGGTAGTAAACTGTGGTAGTAAAATTTAGCTTTTAGTAAAAACTAAACAGAACACACACACACACACACACACACACACACACACACACACACACACCAGGATTGATTTTGTGTTCAAATCTTATACTTTTTAGGACGCCTGGGTGGTTCAGTCGTTAAGCGTCTACCTTCAGCTCAGGTCATGATCCCAAGGTCCTGGGATCGAGTCCCACACTGGGCTCCCTCCTCGGGGCGAAGCCTGCTTCTCCCTCTCCCACTCTCGCTGCTTGTGTTCCTGCTCTCGCTATCTCTGTCTCTGTCAAATAAATAAATAAAATCTTTAAAAAAAATCTTATACTTTTTAAAATGTAAACAGTGCTACTATAAATAGCAGCACAAAAGGAAGAACAAGTTGGAGGTCTTACACTTTCTGATTTCAAAACTTACTATAAAGACAGAGTATTCAAGACAGTTTGGTACTGACATAATGACAGACATATTGATAAATGAAACAGAATTAAGAGTCCAGGAAAAAAAAGTCACATTAATGGACAACTGATTTTTGACAAGAAGGCCAAACAATTCAATAGGTAAAGGATATAGACTTTTCAAAATATGGTGCTCACAATTAGATATCAATATGCAAAAAATAAAAGAAGAAATTAGACCTTACTTGAGATCATACATAAAAGTTAACTCAAAATAACTCAAAGGTATAAATACAAGAACTAAAGCCAGAAAACTTGTAGAAGAAAACACAAGAAATAAATATTTATGCCTGTGAGTTAGGCCAAGAGTTCTTAGATATGATACCAAAACAGAATTCATAAAAGAATAAATTGATAAACTTGAACATCACACTAAATAAATAACTTTAATTTATAAAAGTAGGTAAGTAAATAACTTTTATACTTCAAAAGATACCATTAAGAAAAATTAATAAATAAGCCACAGACTGGGAAAAATATTTGCAAATCATACATCTGATTAAGGATTTGAATCCATGATATGTAAAGAATATTTACAATTATGAGAAGAAAAAACAACCCAATTTTTAAAATGAGAATAATATTTGAACAGATAGTTAACCAAAGAAGATACAGAAGGGTTAATAAGCACATGAAAAAGATCCTCAACATCATTAGAGAAACATAAGTTAAAACCATAAGGAGATACCACAACACACCCACTAGAATAACTATAATCAAAAAGATACACAGTAATAAGTGTTGACAAGGATATAAAGAAACCTCAAAGTTCATACACTGCTAGTAGGAATGTAAAATTGTATGCACACTTTGGAAAAAAGTTTGGTGGTCTCCTAAAAAGTTAAACATAAACTTATACAGCACAGCAATTCCACTCCTAGGATTACACCCAAGAGATGAAAACATGGGTTCATACACAGCCATGTACATGAATGTTTACAGCAGCACTATTCATAATAGCCAAAAACTACAAGCAATCCAAATGTTCACTGAGCAGAGGATGGATAAAAGACATGGTATACCCACACAGTGGGATTCTACTCAGCAATAAAAAAGAGTGAACTACTAATACATACTACCACATGGAAAAACTTCAGAAACATGCAAAGGGAGAGAAGCCAGATTCAAAAGACTACATATTGTAAAATTCCATATGGAATGTCCGTAAGATTTAAATTCATATAGACACAAAGCAGAGTAATGGTTTCCAGGGGCTGGAAGCCAGAACGGGGATTAACTAACTATAAATGGGCATGAGGAAGTTTTTTTCCAGGGGGATAATGGAAATGTTCTAAAACTGGATTGTGGCGATGGTTGCACAACTATATAAACTGACTAGAAATCATTGCACTCTGTTTACAGTGAGTGAATTTAGCAGTATGCACATTATACCTTAATAAAGCTGTTTGTAAAAAAAAAAACAATTGCAGAGCACAGCATGAACATGTTCTAGCCTAGAGCATACTGCTCATACTGGCCTACAGATATGTTTTATAAATTTAAAACCAAAATATTCTTTACCTAAAATCTCTTTTAATACTTTAATCTTGTTCAAGGGCCCTATTATCAAATATTAATTAAGTAATGATCCAACCTATTTTCTTCCCACTTACCTTAAAGGATGTTCCACTGCCAATTCACATCTTTTTACTTTTTTTCTTTTTTTCAAAGGACAGAGCACTAGAGAGAGAGAGGGAACATAAGCAGGGGGAGCAGCAGGCAGAGGGAGAGGCAGAAGAAGGCTCCCTGCTGAGCAGGCAGTCCCTGGGGCTCAATCCCAGGGTCCTGGGATCATGACCTGAGCAGAAGGCAGATGCTTAACCGACTGAGCCACCCAGGTGCCCCAGATCTTTTTACTTTCTAAATACCTGTCACAGTTTAGTACCCCTATCTACCCTATGTATTTTACTTATTGTTATCTTTGATATCTTTTTTTTTTAAATTCAGGACTACCAATGTTTAGAGCTTAAAATAATAGTTTCTTGAAACGTACACTCTTCTGAATACATACCCATTTCTTGCTTTATTACATGTAATTCTCAAAATAACCCTATAAAACAGACATTATTGTTATCCCTATATTATGTTAAAGGAAACTGAGGCAAGGAGAAATTGCCCAAGGTCACCTATGTCCAAGGTAGTAGAGCCAAGATACGATTTCCAAGCCCAACCTTTTAACCATTGAGCTGAACCGCTTCTCAGAAGCACTGCAAGAGAGTTTTGCATATTATCTTCCATTTTTATTACAATAGCCTTCTTGCCTTGTGTATTTTTAGATATAGTTCCTTAAAACAGGAATGCCCTGTTCAATATACTGCTCCTTCCCTCCAGCTTTCCTAAGACAAACCATGAAATATGTGCACACATTTATATGAATTTGCTATCCATTTCTCCAAAATAACATTTGTTTGGTGTTAGTAATTCGGAAAAGTTATTAAAAACATATACAAAAAATCTCAATAACACATACATACACGCACAGACATACACATACTTAAACACTGTTTATTTTACTTCCTGATAGAACTTTGAATTTTTATCCCAATAACTAATCTCTTTATACACATGGCTTCATCCTGACCTGCATAATATATTTAAGGAGGAGCAATTTGAATAGACAGAATTGATTTATAAAAGCACAAAGCTACTATAGATACATTTTTAGAAACTTTATAGCAGAGGAAATGAATCTCTAAGAAAATTGAAGCCCTCACTATACCACATCTGTATAAACAATGAGAATTCCATTACGGGTTTCGTGAGCAATGCTTCTTCCAGCAACTAAAGGTTGAATTAAGGAGTAAACAATAAAAATAGAAAGGGATATGAATATACACAAAATTCATAACTCATTTTTTACAATTTTTGTTTGGATTGCCTGCCACTATATGAGCAAATACAATGTGATTCATATTAGCTTTCAGATTAAGATCTGTTCAGCATTTTAAAAACTAACATTCTGGCACATTTAGTCCTCTGGTGAAAATAATGTCCTAGTTTTAAGTTGACAAAATAGCCTAAAGGTATTTTGTACAGGAATTTATACAGATTTAATACTGACAAAGATGTCCTGGGGTGAGCTTTGAGGATGGCATTCAACAGAATTCAATGGGGAGAAAAAAACTTTCAAAAAGATGAAAGTCATTTGAAAAAATACAATATTTACACAATGTCATATTTTGGCATGGAACTATTGAGGACAAATGTTCTCAAATCATTTAATGTTTTTTCAAGGTAATGTTTCCTACTTAACACAAGAAAAATTGCATATTAAAAGAGACAGTGTACCCTTACTAGGAAAAGGAAAGGAAGCAAGCAATATTAAAAAGTGACTTGGGTGAATATTTGGATTAAAATTTCATATTGAATATTTCCTAAGGAGCATAGGATCTTAGAATTTCTAGAAATAAACCTCTATCCAAAGCTGCTCTGCAGCTAGTTCTAACTATTCATCTTCAAACTGTATCACATCATGTAGACTTGGAAGGCTAGCCAGGGAGAACAAGGCTATTGAGTGGCTCTGTAATAATATTCTGTTAGAAAGGATGGGTGCGTTGTTGGAAGTGCCAGTAAGTTTGGTTGGCCCATTCGAAGAGTTTGTCTGAGGATTAAAACCTGCATCTCCAATGATGTTATCACAAAAGCAAGAGACCAGACCAACAGTCAACTGTTTTTCAATCTTTTCCTACTTCCTAATATTTTCCAAGAATAGTTTCTTTTATTAAATCATGCCCCTGAGGTATATACAATAATTCAAACAAATTTGACATGTCTGTGTTCCTCTCCTTTGATATTTGAACAGACCTGGTTTGAGTCAGGAAAACCCTCTATTTCGGAGTATTGTGAAGGACTAGAGTCCTTGCCCCCACACTTGCCATTTGGGGGCTCTTGGAGAATGTTAAGGCTTGTGTGAGCCACTTTAGATATGCGGTCAAGCTCTCAAAGAGTTCATATATTTTTGGAGGGGGGTGCATAATTTTTTAAAACTGATCAGGTAAAAACTCTAATTAGTATATTTTCTGTAGTTTTTTTCTCCCCTCCCCCCACTGTTCTATTAAACATAAATATTAAAATTGCTTTCTCTCTTTACTTTTCATTCATTCATTTGATAAATATTTACTTAGGGCTTACTAAGTGCCAGGCATTGTTTTAGGCACTGAGAATGTAGCAATGGATAGACATCTACCTCTTTTCATGGCATATTATTGCTACTTAAAATCCCACACATCATACTGGTGCGGAAGAGTTAAAGTTAGATGCCTGAAAAAAGGAGTCCTGAGGGAAGCAGGAAAGGATATGGAATTGTGGAACCAAGCTATGTATGTTCTCTTTAGGCCTTTGGTATACAAGAAGGTGGAAGGCAGGATGAACTGTATCTCTTGTTCACATCATCTCTATTCCTAAAACATACAGTGAACATATTTCCTTGAACAGCAACAACAACAAAAATCTGATTACCCCTTCTGACAAAAATAAACATGCATGGCAAGAAAGGCTTTTTCAAACTAAAACTGCCAGATAAAACCCAGCTATTTGATCAAAGCATTTGGCAATCAGTGTTGAAGGCTCATGGGCTTCTTTTAAAATTTTCCAGGGGCTTTTCACTGTGGCTTTCATCAGCCACTGTCCATGTATTGGGCCCTGAGAGGAGAGAGCATATATGTGCATCTTTGCATTGATTCCATTTGTGATGGCTTGATTCTCTGTCTCATATTCCCTCCCTCTCCAGGCATCAATGAACTTTTCAGTCCTTAGCCTACCTGACATCTCAGTAACATGTGACACTGTTGTATCTCTCTTCTACTCTTTCCTTGGTTTCCATTACATTTTACATTTCTGATTATTCTCCTACCACTTTGGCTCACTCCCTGGACTCCTTTATTATCTCCCCTATCTCTGCCCATTCCTTAAATGTTCATGTTCCTCAGGATCTCTTCTCATTTCACACACTCTCCTGATTCAATTTCATCTCAAATATATACCCAAACACATATTCCAGGTCAAATCTCTCCTGAGCCCTATGCCCCAATACCGAACCTCCTGCTGAATTTCTCTAGTTGGACGCATCACAGGCACCTCAATTTTAGCTTTCTAACACTGAACTCCTGATCTTCTCCTGATCCCCCAATCCCATTCCTCCAAACTTGCTTCTCTTCTGGGTTCCCTCTCTCTGGAAATAACACCATCACTCAACCACCTGCCCAAGTCAGATACTTGGTCAACATCCCTGACTCCCTTTTTCTGTCACAACTCATATCAAATCAGTCACCAAATCCTATATCCTAAATATGTCTTGCTATTCCCATGTCTCACCATAGCCACTGTCTTTCCCAATTAAAATCACTATTCTCTCTTAATGGCCTCTTTACTGGTCCTCCTGCCTCTGGGTTTGAACCCTTCCAATCTATTTTACTGACTATAGTTTAGAATAAATTTGCAAAAATGCAATTATCATATCAGACCCCTGTTTAGAACACTTTGGTGGCTTCTTTTTCACTCAAATCAGGGATGAAAATCCTTAATGTGGCCTAAGTGGTTGGTTCTTGTGGCTTCATTTCTCCTCAACCTCCTCTTAAAATCTGCTCCAGTCTTCCAGGTATTAACAATTTTACTTCCTTAATGATGCCATGCCTTTTTTCCGCACCAGAACTTTGAACCCTCTATTCAAGTCCCTCTTAGAGGATTCTTCAAAGATTATCCAGTACTGTGTATTATTAAGTGATCTCATGTCTAATGCTTCTCCAGTGGAATTTCTCTAAATAAGCCTGATATTCCTGCTGTGATTTCTTAATACTGACTGACCCTTGAGACAGGCATTCATACAGGTTATGTGGGACTTAAATATTATATCTTTTGGAGGACACATCTTTTTTTTTAAAAAGTTACAAATCATGAATATAAAATTAGGTATGAAAATGAATATATATTTAGAGCAAGAAAAGAAATCACAACAAATGTACTGGTGCCTTGGAGACTGAGTGTCTTTCTTTTGAGATCTCTTTAGGCCACTTCCCAGATACACTTACCTAGAAATGCTTTCTGATTGCAGCTTGGCTTCCTCACCCCTCCAGAAACCTACAGCTTCCAACAATAATCAGCACTCAGGTTAGCCCATGCTTGTAGGTGGCTCTGGAATTTTAGCTTCATGATAAATCTGTGTCTTCCTGTCTCCTGTTTTAGTATTTTTAAGTAGTCTTTAGGTGTTCCACTTAGTACAAATTCCCATTTGACTTTTTTAGTTATAATTGGGAAATCAGAGAATATATGCATGTAACAAGATATTTCTTAATGTCCTTTTTTTAAGATTTTGTTTATTTATTTGATAGAGTGAGAGAGAGAGAGCACAAGCAGGGGGAGTGGCAGGCAGAGGGAGAGGGAGAAGCAGGCTCCCTGCTGAGCAAGGAGCCCGATGCAGGACTCGATCCCAGAACCCTGGCATTATGACCTGAGCCGAAGGTAGCCACTTAACTGAATGAGCCACCCAGGTGCCCCCTTAATGTCCTTTTCTTAATGTCTATAAATTAACCAGGGAAATTATTTACTCTGTGTGACATCACAGCCCCATTTTACTTTCTATTATCTTCTCAAATCAATGGTTCCCAAATCTGGTTCTATATAAGCATCATCTGGAGAATCCTTTGCAAATATAAATTCTTGGTTCCAGTTCTAAACCTACTCAATTAGAATCTCCCATGGAGAGACCAAAAATCTATACATTTAACAAGTTCTGCTGGTGATTCTTATGTAGTCAGTTCAGCACCAATCTCTGAGTGGCATTTGAGAACAGCTAGTCCCAAATAACTGAACAAGCCAGATTGTAGGCCTGATTCATTAAAGTGCCAGTAGTCTCAATCCATGGATTTAATTTTCTTCAAACACTTTTAGGATACAAAGAATCATTGGATCTAAGAATCTGGATGGCCTATTGCAGATTCCTAGAACTGCCACATTAGGACAACCAACTTGTTCTGAAAAATTAGTAATTACTGATAGACTGATAGGGAAGAGGAAGAAAAACACTATTTACTGCCCAAAATTAAAAAAAAAAAAAGACTGGAGCATCACCAGTTTTCATCCTGTGAAGTTAAAACATGTATTTGTGCATATGGTTGTCCCATCCACTACACAAATAACTAATGTGAATTAAAACCAAAATCCAGAAAAAATTAAATGTAAATATCATAGTAATTCCATCAATTAAAAAACACTATCTTGCATGTTACAAACATGTCAATCTTATTAGGACAAAGACTTTTACCTATTCCTGATATTGTTATATATATGTATATTACCCTCTCCCCAGGAACAAGAAAGACTAGCCAGATATACTATTCTTACTTTCACCGTAGTTATTTCCTCTGAAGGCAAGGGGTTAATTTCCAGAGTGTGCATATGGGTGATATTCCATGAATAAATGCATCATTAACATTCTCCTTTTTGGAGATCCAATGATACCACTAAGATTTTTAGTTAATTTTTTCTAAAGAACCTTTGTAATAATGTTTTTAAAAAGAATTGCTTTAGTATTTGCTGTGTGGGATGGGAAGATTTTGGAGACCCTGCCTTCTAAATCAGTCTTAGAAAACAATTTCCATATGTCATGTTCTATTGCTTTGTAAGTAGTGAGAAGAAAGAAAATTTAAGTGTGAGAAGAAAGAATAGAGCAGTCTTTTTATACTCCTTTGAGTTTAAGATTTGAAATTTTACTTTGTATTTCTTCAAAAGAGCAATGAGTTGCATTAGGTTTTGTCTTAAGAATAATGACTTTATTGTTTTTATAAAAATAACATGCTCACTATTTTTCAAATTCAAGCAAGTACAGAAGAGAAGAGAGAGGCAATTAACTTATAATCATACTACCCAGAAAGAACCATAGCTCTCTAGGCATATATACAGAGAGAAGTATGATGGATGGATGGAGGGAGGGATGGATGGATGGGAGGAAGGAAGGAAGGAAGGAAGGAAGGAAGGAAGGTCATTTTATATCCCCACTCCCTGGAATAGTGTCTGGATCATATTGGGTACTCAATAAAAAATACAGTGAATGAATGGATTATATAACTTTTTCTAGAACTACACTGGCCAGATTAGAATCTCATTTCTACCATTTAGTATCTGTTTGACCTTAAAATAAGTACTGAGGGGCACCTGGGTGACTCAGTTCGTTGAGCATCCAACTCTTAATTTTGGCACAGGTCATGATCTCAGGGTTGTGAGATCAAGCCCCAAGTTGGTCTCTGCTATGCATGGAGTCTGCTTGAGATTCTCTCTCTCCCTCTGCTCTTGCCCTGCTTGCACAAGCACAAGCTCTCTCTCCCTCTCTCTAAAGCAAATATTTTAAAAAAAGAAAAAGGTACTTCAGTCAACTCATCTATAAAGTCAGGATAATAATACTAACCTTTGCCAAGGACATTAAATAAAATTGGACTCTGTGTGTGTGTGTGTGGGTGTATGCACACAATGTCTAGTAGAATTTGATGCCACTGCCTTGATTCACGTTAAAGTGCCAGCAGTTTTATCATTGCTTTTGCACCATCAGTGAACATGTCAAAACAGTGAAAATGTCAAACAAAGCTTTAGTATTAGCATTACAATGAAAAATGCTTTGACTATACAGAATCCCTCACTTTGAGAACCTCTGCTTCAAACCACCTCTTGCCAAAATGGAGTCTATAGCCAGAATTCTCAGGATATTTTCAAGTCGTTTTCTTCCTGTACAGCTGCTTATAGAAGTGTGTCATCATTTGTTTCTTTTTGTGATCACTACCTTCAGAAGCTTACACGTGAGGCTGAGTCTTTTATTTGGTTGCTGCTTGAATCTGTGGCTCTTTTTTTTTTCTTCATTTTATTATTAGATGAGATTCTGTGATTGGACTACATGCATTCTACTACCTTTATCCATAAGTATAGTTGGGTTTTTAAATTAATTAAAAACCACTGTTTTTGTTTGTTGTTTTGTTTTATTATTAAGCTTGAGATTTCTCTTCCATTGAATAGGGCTTTGCATCAGTCAGGATTTAGTCAGGGGAGCAGAAGCACTATGAGTGTTACGGAGTAAGAGACTTTAATTTAGAGTTGTGGGAAATGCTGGGGAAGTAAAGGTCTGGAAGAGAAGTTGGAAAGTCAGAGATGGAGTCACCAATCAGTCATAGTTTGAGAAGCCAAGTATGTCTAGCCACCAATGTAGGAACATGAAGGGGGAATCTGTGTAGAGGTCTATGAAAAACTCCTGCCTATAAATAAACCATGACCTCGATGAGTCCACAACCAAGCACCTGGGGGTGAATCTGTGGCCACTGTTGGTCAACAATGCCAGTAGTCAGGAAGAAAAGCTAGATGTGGAACAGGAGAGGGAAATGACAAGCTGATAGCTGCTAGGCACATCTTCTGCTCATCTCTCTATCTGCCTGTCAAAAGAGCTCCAGATGGTTATGGCCACTGCCTTGTTTCTACCTTCCAAATACTGAGCAAGTTCCTATCTTGGCCAATTCTAACCTGGAAGCATACAAGGAAGGGGATTTTGGAAAATGTAATTCTCAGCTTATTACACTCACAGAGCACAAACCACCAGGGTCTAATGGCATGTATTATGTTTTTTTAAGGTATAAATATTAGCCTTACCAAATGATCTTCCACATAAGAAATATAAAAACTTTCTATAGAATTTTCCCCTATTTTGCAAAAAAATAATATTGCAAAAATTAGAAGAAAATCCCTTTAATTTAGATAACTCATAATATCCATACAGGCTATATAGAGTTGAATGATTCTTTTTTCAAAAGGATTAAAATTCTTAAAATTATAGTCACCTGGAAGTCATCCTTAATTTGCTGTAACCTGGGGACTGTTTGGTGCATATTCTTGATGTAATTTCAATTATAAAAATAAGCTATAAAGTATTTTTATCATCAGAAAAAAACTGTAAGTTATTATACACACACATATAATACACACATACACAAACCCATATATTTATGTACATATAAACACACACTCACCTATGCAAAATTCTATGTGGTCTCTTACCTATATTTAGTGTTCAATAAATGTTTCCCATGATTGGAGATTTAAATCAGAACTATATAAGCATTGTTAAATCCTCCTTACAGGTTTCTTTCTAAACATTGGTTTATAAACTGCTTCACTTTCTTTCTTGTTATTTTATCTTCCTACAACAGACATTTTTATTGTACAGAGTGCACTGTGGCTTGAATTTCATATATTCTGAAAGCAAAGAAAATGTTCCATCAGCAACAGTGCTTGATTAATTTAAAAAAGAGGGTCTTTTAAGGGTCTTGGATCTATCATTTCTTTTGGCAAATTTTCAAAGTAAATTTTGTGATCTTAATTTCTTTCAGAAGAGCATCCCTAATTAGATATTTTTCAAGGAACAAAAGTGCTTTCTTTGAGGCTAACTTTGCCAAAATAGAGTCACAGAATATATAGAGAGTAGAGGACCACAAGGGAAGGGAGGGAAAACTGAATGGGAAGAAATCAGAGAGGGAGACAAACCATGAGAGACTTTGGACTCTGGGAAACAAACTGAGGGTTACAGAAGGGAGGGGGTGGGGGGATGGTGTGACCGGTGATGGGTATTAAGGAGGGCACGTGATGGGTATTAAGGAGGGCACGTGTTGGGATGAGCACTGGGTGTTATACGCAACTAAACTACATCAAAAACTTATGATGTACTATATGTTGACTAACTGAACATAATGAAAAAGAAAAAAAGAATATTGAAATGTAAAGAGACAAAAGATACTCATGTTCATCTGTCCAACTACCCCTTTATATAGATAATGAAACAAAGGCCTACAGGGAGTACACTATTTGTCTAGGGTCACACAGCTACTTATTTAGTGGCAAAACAACTGCTGTATTTCATGGTGTCCTGAATATCAGTCAGATGCTCTTTAAAAAAAAAAAACCTTTACTGAGGGATATTTTACATATCATATCATTCTTCCATTTCAAGTATACAATTGAATGATCTCTAGTAAATTTACCAAGTTGTACAATCACCATAAATCGTTTTAGAATATTTTCCATCACATCAGTTAGATTTCACATGCCCATTTACGCACAATCTATCACCACACCCTGTGCCAGGATACCACTAATCTATGTCTACACAGATTTGTTTTTTGTTTGTTTGATCTTTTTACTGTATTATGCTGTCTGATAAATGCATTTTTGTCTTTTATACTTTTATGAATACCATCAACATGGATTTTAACACCTTTTCTAGAGTATAGTAATCTCACAAAAAACACTGTATTTATCCTTTGAAACTGTCTTTAAAATGAAAACATGTATCTTCTTTCCTGACCTAATTCTGATCAATAAGGTATAAGAAAATTTTTTCATGAAACCATTTTTAGTAGGATTTCTAGCTGATACAGCACCCAATTGAACAAATGCATATTATTAAGATAACTATTTTATTTCTTAAGATTCATTTATTCCTGACAAAATTTTATTTCTTTTCTAAATAGAATCAACGGGTGCTTCCTTTCAAGCTACAGTTTATTTTTTAAACAGGAAGAATTGGAAACATGGAAATAAATTTGGACATATCACATCTGAGTTGAAATGCCATCATTAGAGATAAGAGATTTAATTTCTGTTAGACCAGTGAATTTCAGAAAAACCTATCCACTAATCTCAATAGCAACAACACATTTAAATTCAAAATTCTCACACGATTTCTTTTTTTTTAAGATTTTTATTTATTTGAGAGAGAATGAGAGAGAGAGAGAGAGAGAGAGAGAGCGTGAGAGTCAGAGGGAGAAGCAGACCCCCTGCCGAGCAGGGAGCCCGATGCGGGACTCGATCCTAGGACTCCAGGATCATGACCTGAGCTGAAGGCAGTCGCTTAACCAACTGAGCCACCCAGGTGTCCCTCTCACACGATTTCTTATAGCCTGTGATGGTTGTGCTCATGGGCTCAGATAAAGCCAAAAAGTATAAACTGAAAATATGAGAATACCAATTTCCATAAATAAAAAATAAAATAATTTAAATGCAATGATATATTCATTTCAGAACCTTACATTATGGCTATAAGATTAATGTAAAATGAAGACTGATGATGAAACTTAATCATTTTAAGTGCCCTTTGAATAAGGCATTAGAATATTTTAAAAGTATTCAAAAAGATAAAATTTTGTTTTTCGTTCTGCTCATCTATGAAGTTGGCTTTGGGGGTTTCTGTTATTTCTTTAACTGAAATTGAATTTTCTCCTCTAATTCTCTAAATTGCTAACATGATAACAAAATCTATTTACTCATGAAATCATGTAGTTTTAGAATTGTAAGGAGACTTTTACATATTTTTCAAAATTTTTTATTTAAATTCAATTAATTAACATATAATAATTATTGGTTTCAGAGGTAGAGGTCAGTGATTCAACAGTCTTATATAACAACCAGTGCTCCTTACATCACATGCCTTCCTTAATGTCCATCACCCCATCCCCCATTCCTTTCCCCTCCAGCAATCCTGTTTGTTTCAAAGATTAAGAGTCTCATGGTTTGTCTCACTCTCTGATTTTGTCTTGCTTCATTGTAAGAAGCCTTACAGATTGTATGTCCTTTGCTACTCAAAAAGTGTAGTCCATGGACCAGCAGCCTCAGCATCATCTAAGAGCTTTTACTAAGTGCAGAAACCACAGACCTACTGAATCTGAATCTGCATTTGCACAGAAGTTTTTAACTTTGATGAAGTCTAATTTATCAATTTTCCTTTTATGGATCATGTTTTTGGTATCAAGTCTAAGAACTCTTTGCTTAGCCTTAGATCTCAAAGATTTTCTCCTATGTTTTTAGTAAAAGTTTGTTTTACATTTAAGACTGTGATCCATTTTGAGGTAATTTTTCAATAAAATATGAAACTTAGTTCTAGGTTTTTTGTTTGCCTATAGATGTCCAATTGCTCTAACACCATTTGTTCAAAAGGCTATCTTCTTCTATTGAATTTTTTTTGCACATTTGTCTAAAAGCAGTTGGGCATATTTGTGTGGGTCTTCTATTCTAGGTTCTGTCATTTATCTCTCCACCAACAGCATAGTCTTGATTATCATAGCTATATTGAAGTTAGGTAGACTGATTACTCCCACTATATTCATTTTTTCAAAATAAGTTTACTAGTATTCTAGTTCATTTCCCTTTTCATACAAATTTTTGAATAATCATGTCTATATCTGCAAAAAAAATCTTGATGGGATTTTAATAGGAATTACATTAAACCTATATATCAATTTAGAAAGAACTGACATCTTCACTATATTGAGTCTTCTAGTCCACGTACATAATAGGTCTCTCCATTTATTTAGATCTTTGGTTTTTTCATAGATTTTAGTTTATATGTCCTATACAGGTCTTGTTAGACTAACACCTAAGTATTTCACTTTTCTGAGCAATTGTAAATGGTACTGTATTTTTTTATTTTGATGTCCATATGTTCATTGCTACTATATAGAAATACAATCTTTAACTTGCAGGTAAACTTGATTAGTTCATTTGTTAGTTCTAGGAATTTTTGTATTCTTTGAAAATTTCTAAATAGGCCAATCATGTCACCTGCAGTTTTAGTTCTTCCTTTCTGATCTACTTTTGATTTCCTTTTTTTGACTATTGCACTGACTAGAAGTTCCAGCAGCATTTTTTTTTTTTTTAAGATTTTATTTATTTGACAGAGAGAGAGAGAACACAAGCAGGGGGAGCTGTAGGCAGAGGGAGAGGGGGGTAAGGCTGCCCGCTGAGCTGAGCAGGGAGCCTCATGTGGGGCTTTATCCCAGGACCGAGATCATGACCTGAGCCGAAGGCAGATGCTTAACTGACTGAAAAGGCCAGGTGCCCCACAGCAATATGTTGAAAAGGAGTGGTAAGAACTGACATCCTAACCTTGTTCCTGATCTTAAGGGAAAGCAATCTCTCACCATTAAGTATAACATTAGTTGGAGGGTTTTTAGAGATGCTCTTCATCAAAATGAGACATTTACTCTCTGTTGCTACTTTTATCATGAAAGGATGTTGAATTTTGTCAAGTCATCTTCCTATATCAATGGATATAATCATGTGATTTTTCTTCTTTAGCCTATTAATATGGTGGCTCATATCAGCTTATTTCTGAATATTGAAATTAGCATTGCAGTTCTGGAATAAACCCCACTTAATCATGGAATACAATTCTTTTAATTGACGGCTGAATTCCCTTTGCTAATGTTTGTTAAGGATATTTGCATCTAGGGGCGCTTGGGTGGCTCAGTCAGTTAAGTGTCTGCCTTCGGCTCAGGTCATGATCCCAGGGTCCTGGGATTGAGCTCCATGTCGGGCTCCCTGCTCAGCTCAGCGGGAAGCCTGCTTCTCCCTCTGCCTGCCACTCTCCCTGCTTGTGTTCTCTCTCTCTCTCTGTCAAGTAAATATTTTTTTAAAAAAGGATATTTGCATCTATATTAATAAGTAGTATAGATCTGTAGTTTTTTGTTTTTGCCTTTATTTTTGTTTGTACTGTCTGTCTAGTTTTAGTAACAAGGCAAAACTACCTTCATTTGAGAAGTGTTGCATCTTTTATTTTCAGTAAGAGACTGTGTAGAATTTATATTAATTCTCCTTTAAATGTTTGGCAGATTTCTCCAGTGAAACCATCTGGGCCTGGTGATTTCTTTTTGAGAATTTTAAAATTATGAGTTCAATTACCCTAATAGTTATAGGGCTATTCAAATTATTTATTTCATATTGGGTATATTGTTATATACCCTATATAATAGTTTGTGTTTTATAAGGAATTGGTCCATTTCTTCTAAGTTGTCAAATTTAAATGTGTAAAGTTCTTTGTAGTATTCCCTTATCTTCTGCACAGACTGTGGTGATACCCCATTTCATTCCCAATACTGGTAATTTCTGCCTTCTTTTTTTCTTTGTCACTGTTGCTAAAGGTTTGCCAATTTTATTAATCTGTTAAAAAAAAACAGTTCTTTGCTTCACTATTTTTTCTCTTTTGTTTTGTTTTCAGTTCCATTGATTTCTGTTCTCATCCTGAGGATTTCTTCCCTTATTCTTGCTTGTATTTTATTTTGCTCTTATTTTTCTAGATTATTGAAGCAGGAGCTTACATTATTGACTTGAGACTATTCCTCTTTTCTAATGTGTGCACTTAGTGCCTTAAATTTCCCTTTCAGCACTGCTTTAGATGCATCTCACAAATTTTGATATGTTGTATTTTAATTTTCATTCAGTTCAGTGTATTATTTTTCCCTTAAGACTTTCTGACTCATGGATTATTTAGAAGTGTCTTTACTTTCCAGAGGTTTGGAGATTTTCCTGTTATCTATTATTTATTTCTATCTTGAATCCACTGTGGCTAGAGAACACATTCTGTATAATTTTAATTCTTTTAAATTTATTGAGATTTATTTTATGTCCCAGATTTGATCTATCTTGCTATATGTTCCATGGAAATAATCTGTATTCTGCTCTTGTTGGATGGTTTTCTATAAATAAAAGTATTTCTTTCTATAAAATTTTCTGTAAATGTTGATTCGGTCATGTTAGTTGATGGTATTTTCCTATATCCTTGCTGAATTTCTGTTTAACTGTTCTATTAATTATTAAGAGAAGGGTAGTAAAGTCTCTAGCTGTAATTGTGAACTTGACTATCTCTCCTTTCAGTTCTATCAGTTTGCTTTACGTATTTTGCAACTCTGTTGTTTGGTGTATACACAGTTAGGATTGCTGTATCTTCTTGGTAGATTGATCTTCTTATCATTATTAAAATAATCCTCCCTGTCTCTTGTAATAGTCTTTGCTCTGAAGTCTATTTTATCTGATATTAATATAGCCAGTTCTGCTTCCCTTTGATTGATATTTGCATGCTATATCTTTTTCAATCTTTCAACTGTCAGCCTGCCTACAGCATTATATTTGGAGTGAGTTTCTCATAGACAGTATGCAGTTGTCATGTTTTTAATCCATTCTGGTAATCTCTGGCTTTTATTTAGCATATTTACACCATTAGGATAAAATACTGCAGAGAAATATACTGCCTGATTAGGAGATGAAGACTGCAAAAGTAGCATTACATTATATACATCCTCCTAAACTCTTTATCTCAATTACTGGTACTAGATCCTAGCACTAGAAATCTCAAAGACATCATGGATTTCTCTCTCTTACTCACCTCCTAATAATACCTAATGGCTAATACTTAAGGAGCACTTTGTGTGAAACACTGAGGTAATCATTTTACATCCATTAACTCATTTATTCTTTAAATTTTAGAAATGAGAAACTGAGACTTAGAGAGGTAAGGATTATAGCAATAGTGACTCAACTGAGTTCTACAGCAGGTGTATGTGATTCAACAGCAATATTTTATCATGACCCTCCCCAGTCTCAAATTTTGCCTTTGCAACTCCCCTAGAGTCCATCCCACATTTGTCATTTCTATTATCGGTATTGATACTCAGATTCCCTTTCCTTTTGCACACAATGATTTTAAAAACCTGCTAACAGGTCTCCCTGACACCATGGTCCCCTTCCTCCAATCCATCTTTCACAGGGTCCCCCATTATCTTCTTAGACTTTAAGTGGGATAGTGGAAAACATGGGGAATCTGAGCTGAGTTAAGATCACAGTTCAAAACTTAACTTTGTTTGTAACCTAAGCAAGTTGGTTTACCTCTCCACACCTCAATCTGCTTATCTGTAAAATGGAAATAATTTTATCTCCTTATAGATTATTGTATTAAATTAGATTTTACATGTAAAGTGCCAAGTGCACTGCCTGCACATAGAAGATTTCCATATATCTTACTTTCTTTCCTTCCCATAAATGTGAAAACAAAAATCATTTCACCCTTGCCTATGGAATATAATCAAAACTCATTACCCTGGTGTACAGGGTTCTTCACCCCAGGCCCACCTCTATGTCTAGTCTCATTTCCTTGTACTATGTCATTCCCCTCAAATTCCATTTGCCTTTGCTCTTACTATTCCCTCATTCTGGAATACATTTTTCTTCCTTTCTGCCTACTGAAATTATCTTTTAGGACCCTATTTAGAAACCATTTTCTCAAGTATCTTCTCAAATTACTCCTTTCACTTCCTAGTGTGAATGAATTAATCCCACCTCTCCCTTGTTCCCACAGGATATAGTGGGTTCTAACTGGATTAGGAGAATGAGGTATTATTCATATTGTATCACAAACATCATGACTTGAAGTAGCAGAACGGCTAAGAGCAGAGGGTTTGAGACAGATAATCCTGGATTTGGATTTGACTATGCCATTACCTACTTATATTTATATCCTCATGACTCAATTATGTTATCTATAAAATTGGGATAATGAGTATCTCTATTTTATGAGGTTGATATGAAAATCAAGTAAGAAAATATATATAAAGTGCTTAGTAAGAAGTCTGATATATGGCTTGTGTTTAGTAGAATCAGTAAATATTTGTTATGATGAATATCAATCCTAAATTTGTTACTCAGTTGTGAAACTTTTCATCATTTAAAAAAAAGCTTAATTTACAGTTTGAAGATTTGTGAGGATTTAATGGGACATGTGTTAAACCACCTAGCACTTTCTATGATACATGGTGCCCTTTTATAAAGGCCCTTATTTTCTTGCCCTTACTCTCTTTTCCTTGAGTAATTCATGTGTCCTCCTTATTCTAGTGTACTAAACATTTAAATAAAGGTGGCAAGATGACACAGGAATATTTTAGATGTTGAATATATGAAAATATTGCAGTCTCATGGTTTTAAATAAAATTCCAAAAATATTATTAAAACTATACTTTATTGTTTTTCTCACACAGTTCTCATTCTCCCTGCTATTTTTGTTTTAGTGTCTTTATCTTCTCTTCTCCCCTAAACCATCTTAGATGGTCTCTTTGACTTAATTTCTCAATGTCTGTACTTTTAGATGCCTAAAAGTCACCTAAATAACCTAAAGATCATCTATATGACTTTAATTTAGATTAAAATTGTCAGTCACTTGGGTTATTCATTAGTTAGTGATAGAATTCTAGTTTCCAGGGCAGAAAACCCATGATCTGGATGGGTTATCCAGATAACCCATCTGGATGGGTTAGCATCCAGGATGCTGGATAAAGCAGATTTATTTTAAAGTTACAACATGGTACATTGGAAAAGAGCACTTAACTGGGCATTGAGACACCTGTCCTACTACCATTACTTGCGTGACCCCAGGAAAGTGGCTTCACCTTTCCGGCTGTCAATTCTCCCTTTATAAAATGAGAAATCAGAACTCTGTGGTTTCTGGTTAAGTGCTATGATTTTACATGTTATAATATGTCTTTCTTAAGTTGAGTGATTCAGATAACACAATACCTCACCTTGTTAGGAGAGAAATTTGGAGCAACTCTTTTATATTATAATTTCACCCTGAATTCACCTAGAGGCTTATAGTGAGGAAATAAAAAGTTCAAAATGCCCAAGGTCAGTAAGTCTGAATCAATTATCAGAGCGGATTATTTGTGCTAATGTGTTTACATGGCATGCTCCTCTCTTCCTGAAACATTTGTGAGGTTTAGAGACTACTTTTCATTTTCAAATAAAAAAGCTCCCAGCCACCTATGCTCAGGAGTACAGCAATAATGGATTTTCACTATTCCTGACAGCATATGCTAATTCACAGACTTTTAAATGGAAAGAAAGCAGAGACTATGAAATGACTAGTTTTATACTCTCTGAATCTTATCATTTTTTTTATCATGCAGTAAAAGTTCACATACAATTCGGTCCCATAATATTCTATTTTATTTTTATAAAAAGGGTATGTTCTAATATGACTTTCGGATGCATTTGTAATTATCATCATTTATTATATAGGGCTGTTAAATATAAAAAATTAATATTAAATAGCAATACTTTTGAAAGATGATCTTATTTTTTCTGCTTTAGGAAATTAAAATATGGAATCTAAAAAATCTACGAGGTCAATGTTGCATATTCATTCATTTATGCACACATTTATTTATTCAACAAGTATTTTTTGAGGGCCTACCATGTGTCAGGGACTGGTATAGATTGTAGAGAAAATAAAGACCCACAAGAAAATGTTCCTTTCCCTGGAAATTATATTCCATGTGGATTTGACAAAAATGCCATGCAGTTCCGGTCTCCAGAAGAAAACGGGCAGTTGCAGAACTTTGCAAATGTTTCATTACGTGTTTGCACAAAACACTGTATTAATTTCATAGGGCTTCTGTAACAAATTACTGCAAACTTAAGATAGTTTAAAACAACAGAAATCTATCATCCCATATTTCTGGAAGACAGAAGTTCAAAGTCAAGGTGTCAGCAGGGCTATGCTTTCTTGGTTTACAACAGAATAACTCTAAGTGCCATCTCTTTCTTCACATGGCCATCTTCCATCTATGTGAGTCTGTATCCAAATTTCTCTTTTCTTAAAAGGATACCAGTCACTGGATTAGGGCCCACCCATATCCACTATGACCTCATATTAGTTTATGGGTCTTGAAAAGACCCTATTTCCAAATAACATCATATTCATAAGGTACAGGTAGATACAAATTTTGGAGGGGACACACTAGTCAACCCAGTACAAAGATGAAGATAAATTAAGTCAATAATAATGGGTTTTTTTTTTGTTTTACCTCCTCACAATTAATATTAATTTTCCCTTAAGATTTAATGCCTTTACTTTTAGTCTCATTTTGAAATTATTCTTCAACTTTTTGAATGGCTTTCAAATCTGTGGATTACATTGTAGTTTGTAACTCAAATTACATAATATTTTTTTCTGAAGTGGGATTCTTTATTGGAACTTAATGTTTACCTTGACAGATTGTTGGACTCAAATGTCTATAATAGTTTTTGCAGTAAAATTAGTGAGGAGAATCTGGCTCATTACAGACCCTGGTCACTTTATTTTGTCTGCTTAGGACTAGATGATCCTTTTCCTTTCTGATAATTTAAAATATTTATTTTTCTTGTCAAAAGTGCCATTTGCTACTCTTTAAAAAATTCGAACAGAAAATAAACTATACCCCAGTTGGGACTCTTATTCTAAACAATCAAACTATAAGGGCCAAATTTTGAGACAGTACCCTGCACCTACCTTGTTTCCTCACTTCTAACCTAAAAATAGCACAAACCCAAAATGCAGTGTTGATTCACAAACCCCAAATGCAGCACAAACTCCAAAGTGACTACCAAACTGAACTCTGAACTATCATCATAGGCAACCCCACACCCTGGAAGCCCTTCTAGTAATATTTTGCACTCTGCCTCCTCTATTACCTGATAAAACTTCCACAAGCAAAATCATCATCATCATTGAACAACTTAGATATATAAAACATAAATGTTGAAGTCCTCCCCCCCATCCACTTTCAGATGAAATAACTGTTTGGAATGTAGCCTTTCAGATCTTTTCTGTGCCTAGAATATATATGTGTGCTGTGTGTTTATATATCTTTTATTCCTACACATGTATAATTTGCTGAAACATGTTCTGGGAGATCTTTTTCTACAAGAAAGTTGGATCATACTTTACATATTGTTTTGTAACTTGCTATTATCACTCAAAGTGTATTGAAATTATTTTACCCGGGCAGAACTTACAGCTTTACTTCATTCTTTCAAGACAGTTTTCCAGTACATTTAGGTTATTTCTATTTGGGGACTTACAATAGTGCTGAAATAAACAATAGTATGTGTTGACATTTGGTGGTGGAACTGACTCAGAAATAGGATTGCTGGTAAGTATATGTAGTTTTATTTTATAATCAATCAAAATGTACTCTAAAGTTGGTATCTATCATTTTATTTCTTCATTTCTCTCTCTTTTTTGTGGAGGGCAATCTGAGGTGCTAAAAATGACCCATTGGTTTTACTTACATATTTTTGATTATTGGTGAAATTGAGTATGTTTCCATGTGTTTATTCTCCACTTGTAGTTCTTTATTTATGTATGTATTTATTTATTTAAAGATTTTATTTTTTATTTGGCAGAGAGAGAGAGCACAAGCAGGGGGACTGGCAGGCAGAGGAAGAGGGAGAAGCAGGCTCCCCACTGAGCAGGGAGCCTGACGTGGGGCTGGATCCCAGAACCCTGTGATCATGACCGGAGCCAAAGGCAGATGCTTAACCAACTGAGCCACCCAGGCACCCCATGTAGTTCTCCCTCTAATTGCTTTGCCCACTTCCTTTTTTTCTCCAGGGATGTTTATCTCATTGATTTGGAGAAACTCTCTGTAACTATTAAACTTTGCCCTTTGTATGCTGCAAATATTTTCTCCTGGGATGCCATTTGTTTTTTACCTTTGCTTTCAACATATATTTCTATAGAGACATTTTCAATTTTTCACAATCAAATCTGTCCCTCTTTTAACATTTCTGATTTTCATTCCAGATTTGTAAAGGTCTTTTTCACACAGCATTTTAAAACCATTATTAAGACTCAAGAAATTATTTTTTCATATAACATGAAAAGGAATCTAATTTAATTTTGTAATGGAAAGCCATTTGATTCCTTTCTTATTTTGAAATGACATCTTTGTGATATACTATATTTTGTTTCTTGACTGCTTAATTGTCTTTCCATTAACAACCTGTATTAATTACTGTAGCTTCATATTATGTTTATAAATCTACCTTATTAGTCTGTTTCCAAAATTTCTTGGTTATACATAAGCATTTATTCTTGCAGATAAATCTTAGGAGGAACTTTTCATGTTCTAAAGTAAAATTCCATTGGTATGCTATTTTTTATTAAAATTGTATTAAATCAATAAAATAAAATAAAATTGCCAGATTTACAATAGAGTTTTTCCATGTGGAAACACTGTTTCTTTTGTCTATTTATTCAGGGTTTCTTTCATTATAGTGTTTTTTTTATATTGTTCTTACATATTTCTATAATTTTGTTACATTTTGAGTGGGACCTTTTTAAAATATATTTTTTAATTGGTAACTGCTATTGATGTCTTAACATTTACCTACAATTTAGCAATCTTGCAAAACTCCCAAATTAGTTCTTTTTTAGAGCCCTTCTTTAGAATTTCTAAGTAGACAACATTTTCACATGAAAATGATAATTTTATTTCTTCCTGCTCAATATTTCTTTTTTTTTTAAGATTTTATTTATTTATTTGACAGAGAGAGACACAGCGAGAGAGGGAACACAAGCAGGGGGAATGGGAGAGGGAGAAGCAGGCTTCCCACTGAGCAGGGAGCCTGATGTGGGGCTCAATCCCAGGACCCTGGGATCATGACCTGAGCTGAAGGCAAATGCTTAATGACTGAGCCACCCAGGCGCCCCCTGCTCAATATTTCTTGACTATTATTGTCTAGCTAGGATCTCTAGAACAGTGCTAAATAATAGCACTGATATCAAGCATTTCTTTTCATCTATAAAAATTGAACCTTGCCCAGGTCTCCTTTTCCCTCACTCCACCTAGGTTAAGTGCTTTTATTCCATATTCTTAAAACTCTCCAGCCTGGATCTATTGTAGCACAAGTCACATGGAAATGTAATTGTTTATGAGGTTGGTATTTGTGTATTCTATGAACTCAAGATATGACAGCCTCTTCATTCCATTGCTATAGACCTACCAGCTAACCCAGTCCTAATACACAATAGTGGTTCAGTTAGTCTGTTCTCTTCTCATCTCTCTCCATTTTAGTCTGCCCTCCATATCCTAAAAGAGGTGGAAATTCTGTTGATTTTATACAAATTGTTGGATGTCTCCCTGAATCTCTATCCCTTTACTTCTCCCTTCATTCAAGCTCTTGTTTTCCCTCACCTGGAGGAATGTTTCTTTAACTTAAATAATAGGTCTCTCTGAAAGGAAAAAAAAAATCTATGAATCTTACTGTCGAATCAAATTTTTATGATTTTGCTTAAAGATATGCAAACAATATTTGGTAAAACTTACATTTATAGTTTCTTATACAAATCTAAAACCAAAACAAATTTATACAGTAAATACTTTCATAACCAGTAACATTAAAATTGCAATTTAGGCTTAAAGTGACAGTACCATTTTGCTGAAATTAACATGTCAATTTTGAATAGTGCAAAGATGCATGCTCAGATCTGCTTCTATATAATCTGTCTCTGTGTTTTTACTTCTGTGACTGTCAAATGGAGACTATCCCTTTGAATAATAACGTTACACAGTGTAATTTTTTAAAAAGATTTATTTATTTATTTGAGGGAGAGAGCGAGCACAGACCCAGGTGCATGCGAGTGGGGGGAGGAGCAGAGGGAGGAAATCTTTAAGCAGACACCGTGCTGAGCATGGAGCCCAATGTGAGACTCTAGGGCTTGATCTCACAACGCATGAGATCATGACCTGAGCCAAAACTGAGTCTGACATTTAACCCACTGAGCCACGCAGGTGTCCCTCACCGTGTAATTTTGATAACTCAAGACTTTGTGTAGTATTTCAGAATAACATACTTCATATTTAGCTAAACTCTGGCACTGTGCAATTCTCAAATGCCAATTTTAATGAGATGTCATTTGATAACTCAGTAAAGCTTGTTTGTACATTTAAGTTAGCATGAGAGAGTTATTGAAATCTGCATTATGTGGATGTATAATATCAGATGCAAAAAATCTTTATCACATTTTTTAAAAGATATTATTTATTTATTTCACAGAGAGAGACACAGCGAGAGAGGGAACACAAGCAGAGAATGAGAGATAGAGAGCACAAGAGGGAAGAGGGTCAGAGGGAGAAGCAGGCTCCCCGCTGAGCAGGGAGCCCGATGGGGGGGGGGCTCGATCCCAGGACGCTGGGATCATTGACCTGAGCCCAAGGCAGATGCTTAACGACTGAGCCAACCAGGCGCCCTATCACATTTGCTTTTATATTAGCTCCTCACCAGTGATGCGAGTTGGTACAGATAAAGACATGGTTATACTGTTGATGCTCTAGTGAAGGTTCTTTTAAGATATACATGCCAATACCGCTGAGTACTATCTGGTAACTCAGTTTTCTCATCCCTTTTTTCTTTTTTAAACTAGTATACTCCATCGGACTTTGTTTACACAGTATACTACGTCAAAGAGAAAATAATTTTTTAAGTACTGAGATGGGTTGTTTTTTCTTCCTATAATAAAGTATAACGTAAGGAAGTCCAGCTTTTATATTACTAGTTCTCAGAATGAAGGAGGTTGTGTCTATAATTCACATTATTAAATGACAATTTTTCTGACTAAATAGTATTTCAGTCCAATTTTATTTAAAAAAACAGAAATTTCTGTCTTTGATGAAATTTTTCTCAAGATGGGAAGTTTTTAATTTGGCTCTTCCACTCATGATTTACCACTCAGAAAGCAACGCTTTTAATACTGTAAATCTTTTCTTAAGATCAATTTCAAATGCCACCCCTGTATGAAATCTCTTTACCAAAAGTGGTCATTCCTGGACTCCATAGAGCTTGGTTCCTATCTCTACCAAAATAGTTGGAACTAAAATTTTATTTTCTTTCTTTTTTTTAAATTTTTATTTATTTATTTTTTAAAATGTTTAAAAGATTTTATTTATTTATTTGAGAGAGAGAATGAGATAGAGAGAGAGCATGAGAGGGGGGAGGGTCCGAGGGAGAAGCAGACTCCCTACTGAGCAGGGAGTCCGATGCAGGACTCGATCCCAGGACTCCAGGATCATGACCTGAGCCAAAGGCAGTCACTTAACCAACTGAGCCACTCAGGCGCCCTAAAATTTTATTTTCTTTCTTACATGCTTTTGTCACCCAATTATACAAACATACCTATGATAAAGTTTAATTTATAAATGAGGCACAGTAAGAGATGAACAGAAATAACTAATAAAATGGAACAATTATAACAGTATATAAAACTTGTGTGAATGTATTCTGTCTCTCTCAAAACATCTTATTGTACTATATTCATTCCCTTCTTCTTGTGATGATAAAATACCTACATGATGAGACGAAGTGAGGTGAAGGACGTAAGCACTGTGACACAGTGTTAGGTTACTACTGACCTTCTAACCATAGGGCAGAAGGAGGATCCTGTTTTTAGACCAAACTTGATTGTGGGTAAATGAAATTGTGAAAAGTGAAAATGTGGATAGGGAGGACTACTGTAATACTCAGCAAATGTTTAATGAATGGATAAATAAAAAAATAAATGAAGGCCCTTTCCCCTTTGCCAAAAAGTTGCTACCACTCAAACAATGCTTTGGTACAATAATGAGCCTTAGTATTGTTCCTCTGTTTCTCCTGCTTCAGTTGCACATGTGAAGTTGGTGAAGTTTTTTGCTTCAGCAGAAGAGTAAACTGAACTTTATAGTGTAAGTTTTCAAAATTTTCAGCCCTTTAGGGTAAAAGGCCCTACAGTTAGGTTCCCAGGACCCTTTATGGATAAAGAGGATTCAAGACTTCTCCGTAGCAAATAACTAGAAAAGACTGGTAACATGTCTCACACACCCTAAGACTATATTTTTCATTGTCCCTAAATTCAAAGAATTGGGTATGAAGGCACCCGAATGAATCTCATGATAAATCCTCCCTTAAAATTTTCTCTTAGTAGAAGAGAATCCAAATTGTAGTCCTAGGTTTCCTCCAGCCACACTTAGGTCCAGATACAAAATACCCAAGGCAAATAGGGTGACCAGCTATCCTGGTTTTTCTGAAACTGAGAGGTTTCCTGAGATGCAAGAATTTCAGTGCTAAAGCTGGCATAGTTATAGGCAAACAGGAAGGTTGATCATCCTAAATTGGCAAAATACCATGAGCCCTCATGCCAATTCCCCTGTAAAGACACATTTAAGGTAATCCAGTTAGTAACTCAGCTTTTTAGGTAATCGGCACACGTATAAAAAGTGTCTGTTAACCATTTTCCTTCCCCTTCTTTTTCTAGACTACGATATTTCTTTAGTTAGGGATTGCAAACCTTATAATGCAACAGAATCACTTGGAGGGCTTGCTCAAATAGATTGCCCCAAAGTTTCTAATTCAGTAGGTCTGGAATAGGGCTCAAAAATCTGCATTTCTTACAAGTTATCAAGTAATGCCGATGACACTAGTCTGGGGACCTAGCTCTGAGAGCATTGCTCCAGAAGTTTGGTATCTTCTGAGACTAACATGTAATCAAAAAAGAAAACAAGTCAACTGAAAGTATGAAGATATGAATAATATAAAATACAGGCTATAATAAGATTTAGTCTGTTTTCTTTCATTTCTTAAGCACTTATCAGTGGTGAGTACAGATTTTAAAAAATCTTAACATACGAAGTTTTAAATAAAATATAAAAGGTTCTAACCTTCAAGAAAGTTTTTGCAGAGATGTGGGGGAGTTCTCTATTATTGGGTTTACTTTAATGACTGTGATTTCTCTGTTGAAAAGTAAGCACAGTGTAGCACCATTCTGGGGACATTTGGTTCCTCTTCTGAATGCTCAAACCTAACAGCTGAAATATACTTTATACTTAATCTGAATCATAGTTTCACAATTCATTCTCTGTGATATACTAAACAGGAAAAAAGTGCATTTTGATGACACAGTCTGCATTTCTTTCAACCTATGCAAACTTTTTAATGTAACAAAACTATAAAAGCAATTCCAGATTATAAAAATGCATTTGATTTTATGCCCATATTCTGCCTTTGGAAGCATCTACTGCTGCCCCCATCAGTACACAAATTTTGCCTTAAACTATGGGAATATGTCCTCTTTCTTCAAAGAAAGGTTCCTGATTGTCCTCATTTAGATGTTATATTTGACCTGGGAGAAACTGAGCTCTAGTGCTTTGATGGCAGAATTTAAATCCCATTGATAAAGGTTTCTAGGGAAATGGGCCTGAAATAGAAAAAACTCTACCATATTGATGAGTAAAGTGAATTTCTAAAATGTCCTAATTTCAGAAACTAGTTTTCAATAATAACAATTTTGTTTTCGTCCCCAGCGTTCTGGTGGTGCCCTTGCCATTCCCTTGTGTGCATTCCAGGGGACCGTGTCTCTCCAAGCACCTACGGGGAAAACCCTATCTCTTTCTACCTATGAGGTAAGTGCAGAAGGACAAAAAATAACCCCAGCCTCTAAGAAAATAGAAGTCTATCGATCCAAAAGTGTTGGCCATGAACCGAACTCAGAAGATTCTCCCTCTACATTTGCGGACACCAGTGTGAAAATACACTTGGAAGTTCTCGAAATTTGTGATAATGAAGAAGCCTTGGACACTGTGTCAATCATTAGCAACATCAGCCAGTCCTCTACACAGGTCAGATCTCCATCCCTACGCTACTCACGGAAAGAAAACAGATTTGTTTCTTGTGATTTAGGGGAAACAGCCTCATACTCTCTCTTTTTACCCACGAGCAATCCCGATGGTGATATCAACATCTCCATTCCGGACACTGTTGAAGCACACAGGCAGAACAGTAAAAGGCAGCATCAAGAAAAGGACGGCTACCAGGAGGAAATCCAGCTGTTAAACAAAGCTTACAGAAAAAGAGAGGAAGAAAGCAAGGGTAACTAGTGATCATTTGGTCTAATAAGGCAAGAATGGGTCTGCAAGTTCAAACTGCTAAACTAACAATTTGGTTCTGAGGCTATTTGATTTCCTTTATTACTTGTTGGTTTACATAAGCATTACAGATTTAGTAGTTAACGGTTTTTAGGGCAAGCAGCTGGAACTAGCATAAACACTTAAGTGCTTTTGATGTATTACCTATAGATCACACACTGTGGTAATTAAAAGATTCATTTCTTATCTGATTCCTAAAGCTGTTTTCTAGATTAAATATCAGCCTCATTTACTAATGTTTTTGCCGGTTGGTCACCCTCATAAATTCAATGAATATATTGTTCACATCTCATGTTTCAACACATAATGCTGGCCTTTATCATAAGGGGTAAGAAGATATTTTGGGAATGGAAGAAATGTAGAAAAACTCTGAGTTGTATTTAAAGAGACTTGCCTACATGTGCCTAGCAAGACAAGCTTATTACAGTTACTGCTTTAGATTTACAACCATGTCTAGGAAATATATTTTCATGTAAAATGGCAAACTAGCTAGCTTCCAACTTTGAAACATGCATGCCCATACTCTGTAAATAGTTGTTTCCTTCATTTCTGTAAAGTTCAAATTGCTTACTAAATGTTCTTCTTCCTTTCTCTCTTAAATGTAAGTATTCTCCTTTCATCTTTTCATTATGTCAAGACTTCCCTTGAAACAAAATATTGTGTTACAAGTGGAATTAGTAATCCATAACTCAAACATTATTGTAAATGTTTTAAATGTACACATTATCATTTCTAGAATTGTTTTATTTGAATGGAAATTGGGGAAAAGCACTTCCAGATTAAGTTCTGTGAGGTATGCTCAATTAGATTAACAAAGTTTTGGGTAAAGCAGAGGAAAATCCACTAAGTAAAAAAATAAAAGTATGTTTCTAAAGCTGCAGATTTGGCAAACTTTTTTTTTTTTTTTAAATTTTATTTATTTACTTGACAGAGAGAGAGAAAGAGTGAGAGTAGGAACACAAGCACGGGAGTGGGAGAGGGAGAAGCAGGCTTCCTGCCGAGCAGGGATCCTGTTTCGGGGCTTGATCCCAGGATCCTGGGATCATGACCTGAGCCAAAGGCAGATGCTTAATGACTGAGCCACCCAGGAGTCCCTTGGCAAACTTTCTTAGGCATTCTTGAAGTATAGAAAATTTTAGTAAAAATATTGTTCTAATTTTAGGTGCTTTTTAGTTTTTTTCTCAAAGGCATGTATAGCTCAAGCAAATTCATATATTTTATTAAATGAGTGTAAGGTATACATTTCAACACTAATTTTAAAATGTGTTACATTGTAAAAATGCAGGAATCACCTTGTCAGAATATTAGTAATGTATATTTCAAAAATTATAAAGTGATTTCACTTCAAAATGCTTTATTCTGATCTTTCTTTAAACATACATTAAATGTATTACTTAAATGTTTATTTTCCAAAGTTATTGAGTTGACATTTTACGTGGTATTTGACTGTGCACCGCCACACCTCACTCACATATCTTATTTACTATTTACAGACTGACTGAATAATTTTTCTAAATGATTTATTTTGGTTTCTATTTTATTATACTGAATCAGAATTCTAAATTACTTGATATGGGGTTTCACACTGTTTCATCTTCAGATCTTTTTTTTTTTTGCCATCAAGAACTCATTTTCAAAGTAATTAGCTCAATGGACTTTATCTCTCATTTAATCTCTCAATATCTCCTCTTCTAAGCTTGGGAAGCAAAGGTAATGCCATTAGTAAAGTTGTAAAGCAAGCCTCAAATAATGCATAACATATAAATTCAAATTCAAATATGCTATCATTACAAATATATTTTATTTAAAAAAACTTTTTATATCCCTAAAATTGAGGGCTATTTTGTTTCTTTAAAAGATTTATTAATTTTAGAAAGAGAGAGAGAGTGGGGGGATGGGTAGAGGGAGAGAGAGAATCCTGAAGGAGACTCCCCACTGAGCGCAGAGCCCAATACTCTGCTCTAAACTGGGCTCAATCCCAAGACCCTAAGATCATGACCTGAGCTGATAACAGACTGAGCCACCCAGGTGCCCCAAAATGGAAGGCTATTTTAACATAATGACAAATGGCCTGATCAAATACTATAAATTAATGGCATTGAATGCCTGTTATAAAAGCAAAAGTTGAATATTCTAATAATGCTTTGTAAAAGGTAAGCTGTGATATATTAAATTTAGATGTATAATTTTATGAAAGAGAAAGGTGATTTTGTTGCTTTAAAGTATAATTTTTGGCAGCTAGGAAATTAGAAACAGAAACATAATAAAACTGAAGAAAATAATAAAGATTTCAATAGAAATAAATCCTTCATAACTGGCACAGCTCTTTAATGCATAGGAGAAGATGATGTAAATCAAGAATTAAAGAGCACAAGAACTGGATTGGAAGACAGTAATACTCCTTTTTCCCTCTTGTGTACTATTTTCTTTTCACTGGACTTGGGCCTGTGCTGGAAGAACTGGAAAAATAAAAAACAAAACAAAACAAAAAAAGTAGGATATTTCCATTTAATTTCTCTTGGCTATTGAATCAACTATACACTGGATCCACTTATAAGTTCTGCTATATTAGGGATGCCTGGGTGGCTCAGTCAGTTAAGCATCTGCCTTCCGCTCAGGTCAGGGTCCTGGGATCGAGCCCCACATTGTTGTTGTATCATCGTTGTCATCCAAGCCAATTGCAGTTGAAGCTATAAGAAAAATCTATAGGGGCTATGACTAAGCATTGAATGGCTCCTCCCAATCCTCATTTAGAAACAGTAAAGGTAAGTAAGCTACATCAGTATAAAGTGTACTTACTCTTTATACTGATTATGATTATAAAAATGTGTTTCTGGTACAGGAAATACCCTTATAGAAATCTTGTGCTATATTTAAATAGCTTACCCTGTTATATTTTATTAGTAGTAAGTACTATATTTCATATAGTTGATTTCTCTATAAACTGATGAATCTGAAGACAAAAACTACTTATTATCTAATAAAAATATCACCATCTGGTGGTGACTCCTACAAACTGAAAAGACATAATATCTATGACTCCCAGTTAATATAAACACATGTATAATCCCAAAGAGTTGTGACTGACCGAGGTAACCATTTTGAAGACCACAGCATTATTCAGAATATAATAAAAATCATTTGGTTATACATTACTTGGAAGCTTTTCTCAATATGGTTCTTTAGTATTGGATTTCATTAGATTTTCTCTTAGTTTCTTATTCTATTCAGCTACTTTCATTAATTTATTCATTATAACATTTAATGAATGCCTACTATATGCTAGAAATTATTCTAGGTACTTAGGATCATGACTGTGAACAAAATCAAAACACATACACACACATAAATGAGTTTGAGCAAACTGCAAATTTAGAGAACACAGTCCACACAAGACTTCCCTCACTCTGACACCAACTGCAAGTTTAGGATATCTCCCAAACCACTATCAGTTTCCATAATTCCCTAGAAGGACCCACAGGACTTACAGAAAGCTATATTGTCACAGTTATAGTGCATTACAGGTAAAGGATATAGATTAAAATCAGCCAAGAAGAGAAGCACATACAACAGAATCCAGACAAAGTCTAAATGTGGAGCCTCTGTTGTCTGCTCCCCATGGAGTCATGGACAGCATTACTTTCCCAGACATCAATGTAAGACAACATACAAGGAGTATTACCAAGAAGGAAAGCTCATTTGAATCTTGGTGTTCGGAGTCTTTGTTGGGACTCCATCATGGTAGGAGTAGGGGTAAGCAAGGTTCACTGCTCACATGACTGATTTCCAGCTGCTAAAGAAGTCAAGTTGATAAGGAATGACACAAAGCCCCTACCCTAAATCACACTGTTACTATTTGGCTGATTTATGGTCCCAGACTCTTATAAAGCGACACGTTTCAGGGGCTTAGAGGCAACCTCCTCCAAAGGGGAGAGGCCTCTTTCTGGATGGGTTAAGGTCCACAATATACCATACATTTATACATGTATATATCATACCATATTTACATACCATACATGTATACATGTATATATCTCAGGTAATGTTAAATGAATTGACAGAAAGTAGGTACCAGTGGTAATAAATATAATAAGAAAAAAATGAAAATAATGGGACAATGATGGAAGGAGTGCTTTTTCAAACACTTTAGTTAGGAAAGGCTTCACTGATAAGGTAATATTTCATCAGTCAAATAAAGTGATAAAACATACTATGTATCTAGGGAAATCATAGTTCCGGCAAAGGGACTATCAAGTTCCCAGAAGTGGGAGTATGCCTTTTGTATTTTGTGAAACCATCCATTAGGTCAATGTAAATGCAGATGAGTGAGAAAGAGAAAAAGTGATTGGAAATAAAGACAGATAAGGGCAGGGAGACAGATCATCAGTGCCTTGCAGGCCAGGTAGGACTTTGAATCTTACTCTAAATGAGGTGGGAAGTAATTGGAAGGTTCTGAGCAAAGGAATGACACGTTTGAATACAAAATCCACTGTCTGTTGTCATCAAGGGGAAAAGACTATGCAAGTACAAATATGATTACAGAAGAAACAGGAGGCGATTTTAGCAGTCTGAGTTAGAGATAATATTTGCTAGGATTAGGGTGATAGCAGTGGAGATGGTGATGTATTATATCTGACTCAATAAATAGGAAGGATTTCCTTGGTAACTAAATAAATTACATACTTCCTAAATGTTTTTCTATGGAGCCTGTAACTTGAGGGAAAATATTACCTCTGGCATCTATTTTCTGTTAATACCTTGGAAAATCCCAATGTTTCTAATGTCTTCCATATATCACAGAGGCTAGAAGCCTGCAAACTGTATTTTCCAGTCTCTCTTGCCAGCAAGTTTCAGGTTTGGCAACTGCCAGAGAGAGGCATTTGTGCAAGATTTGGAAGACAGAGTTGAAGAAAAGCAGGAGCAGTTAAATGAATGTTCCCTACCAGTTGAGGCTTTCTCCTCCAAGATATGGTTCAGGGGTCTAGGCTCTTTCTATTTGGCAGTTCCACCTTTTCATTTTTTATGATCATTACCCTCGTCCGTATTAAGCTGGCAGGAGGAGAAAGGGCATGGAGGATCCTGCAAGGACTGCTCCAGGCATGGCCTGGAAGAACAGCACCTCAGCCACTGCAGCTTCTGCTACATTGGAGACATCTCAAATACAGCCATCCCTAAATTCAAAAGACATTGTGAAATATATCTGTCTGTGCACATGAAGAAGACACCTAAATTTGGTGAACAGCTAGCTAGCCAGTCTCTGCCACATGCTATGACCCCAACTAGACAATCATATACCATACTATAATAGAATGTAAATAGTGCACCCTTCCTGGTGTCATGAGATGCAGAGATACTGCATACCATAATCCAAGAATGGTACATCTTCCCAAGTTTGAGTTATTTGGCCTTGACTCTAGACCAGACTATACTGCTCCAAACCTAGGTCAATTTGTTTATATGATCTCTTCTCCAGTTACGATACAAAGAAAATCATATTTGTATGTCTTTCCTACAGTCTTGGGATCTCAACTTCAAAATGCATGAAGAACACATGCACAAACACTCACATATACAAAAACACATGTTTTCTCAAGAATAAGCAGGAACTTGCTGGCATTGGGCAGTCAAAATCCCAATACAAAATTTCCACAATGACAATCTTTTGCAATATTATGCAGAAAAATTTAGATTCCTGGGTTCATATCATCCTGAAGCACTTTGTTACAGAGAAAAATCTTTACCTTCATAATAGCATGGTCTCACTGAGTAATTTTTCCAGAAAAAAAAATATATCTGAAGCAAATTTTAGTTTCTACCACTTGGCGGGAATACAATTCCCATGTGAGGGTCAAAAAATATTAGGGTTTGGACAAATCCGTGGTCACCTGGTTACAGTAGTAAAGATACATAACTACTTGCTTAATTAATGGAAGCCTTAAGATGTCGTATTTTCATTATTTAGAAGAAAATTCATTGATTAAAAATTTTTTTCTCAGTACTCACTCATAATATTTTTTTCCTAAATTCCCAAATTGTCTGCTTACATTAGACAGAGAAAAATCCACTAATTTAATGAGATTATGTAGTTTTCAAGGGAAACTATGTTATGCAAGATGAGAAGATCTTTAACATGGGTCCTGGAATCCATTTTTTTTTCTTTTCATGAGAAACAGATGGAGTTAGCAGACAGTGACAATAATTCATAGTTAGGATGACAAAATGTCTGGTTTGCCTGGGATAGTCCCAATTTACAACTGTTTTTCTGGCATAGCAATTAATAGCATCTGCTTTAACTTAGAGAATTAATTAATTAATTAAAAATTAAGTTAATAGAGAATTTAAAAAATTCTCTTTCAGTATTTTGAGTGAAATAAGAAAATTATGATTGGATATCATCAAGATCTATCCTGAAAGAAGGTACTAAAAGGAGGACAAGAATGTCATGCCTTCAGAAACTTAGCTTAAAGGTGAGGACATCCCCACTCCTGCTAACCGTAAAATACCCCAAATCACAAAGAAAGCAGTGCCTCTGGAGCTACTGAATGTTTGGACAATTAAATTCAAAGAGGAAGCTGAAAACAGATAATACCTGCTTTTTACAGAGAATAAAGGGACAGAAAATTCTCTGATTTATCTCTGCCTCTTACTGAGATATTTACAGTTCACTGCAACTAAAAGCATCAAAGTATGCTCTGGACACTGGTTATGTTAACTTTTCTCCTGCAAATTTCTCTACTCTTCTCCATCCTACTCTCTGCACCAAGTGACTGACTTGCACCAACCATGTAAACAGACAGAAGCAAATGCTCCCTGCTTCCCACTGGGTTTGGCCAATGGGGACTTCCAGCAAGAGATCAGAGACAAAGAGAGTGAGGTCAGGATATTTATTCCTCTTTCCCTGAAAAATCACCTTGGACTGGATCTTACCCTTTTTTAGCAGTCACTGCTTCTTATAGAAAGCTGACTCTATGCCATTTTCTTTCAGGATGCTGGTATTCATTCCATTTCTTCATTCACCTTGGGCCTAGAAATAGTAACATCTCTGTTGCTACTAACTCCAGCTTAATGAAATCATTTATGGTCCCTTTAAAAGATCTTTTGTACTTGTATACATACTTTAACATATATATATATATAAAATATTCTCTGAATTACTTTGTTTTACGATTGCTATCTATTTTCTATAGAGACTCTAACTGACATATCCACAATCTATAGCCTTTCAAGTGTGTAACTATCTTGGCTGTACGGTGGAAAGAGCATTGGGCTAGGAATCAGAAGGCTTAGTTTCAACCTCTGATTCTGATTCTGACTCTACCACTGTTTTACCTACACTTACACTCTCTAGAGCTCAGTTATTCTTGAGTGGATGTTAGAAAGATTAGGGATGAGGAGAGCCCAGGCAGGTAAGGTTATCTGTAAAACCTTTTAGTCATACCATTATTTATAAAATTTTAAAATATTAAAAAAAGGTTAAGGATCTGCAACTTCTCTGTTATATGGAAACCCTACTATGATGAAGATATGATTCTCTTCTTCATTCAAGAAGAATACCCTTGATGGATCTAGGTAGAACACAGGTTTAGTGTTCTTAGAAGATCCAGACAACTCAGTGTTTATCAATTTTAGAATGAAGACCAGGACAAAATCCTGACTTGTCTAAAAGATTCCGTAAAAGTCAGAGAAACAAGGAAACTGGTGATAGGAGCTGACAAAATTGGCATAAAGGAGGATAGATCAATTTGAGATAATGAAAAATCTCCCAGAATTCCAGGGGAATGCAGGGATTCAATAATTAATTTTTCTCTTTAGCACAAACACTGGATATACTAAAAACTATAACCAGAGATTTAAAAAAAAATTCAAAATATGGTGTGCTTTCAAAGCTGTAAGCAGGAAATGTGTTGAAAGCTGAGATGAAGGAGGGAGGTCAAAATTTAAACACATCCTTCCTTCCTTTCCACCCCCACCCATATTCTCTTACAATAATAAGACTTCCTTCTTTTTTTACTTCCTATGTATCAGGGTTTTTCATTCCTTCCTATCATCTTTCTTAGGGCAGACACTCTCCCCTCTCTGGAGTTATAATTGTGAAATGTCTACTGGGGAACATGACTTATAGGGGAGAGGACTGAAAATATGTTGATTTAGTATTTCAAAAGTGTCTCTGATAAATAGATAAATGTGGTTTCAGTGATTGAAAATGGAAGCTTTTAAAGCAAGGAGGAATAAATAATGCTGCAGACACTTAGTTTTTTCTAACTTTCATAAGACTACATTATTTCTCATGAAATAGATCAGTGACAGTGGGATCCTTGCCTTGGGGAGGTCTCATTCTTTTTAGTCCTTCCATCCCTTGACTTTCTTACCCTAGCTGTAATAAAATAGAGAAAAAAATGCCTATTCATAGAACCTGACATATAATAAGCATTCAATAAATATCACTTACAGTATTATCATCCTTTTTTCCTACTTCTAGTAGTCATATGGATAGCGGCAGATGTGTCTGTGATACAACCTGAGAAGTTTTGACAGTAAAACTGTCAAAAGGGTGGTGCCACATGGTTTGAAAAGGATAGCACTTATAGCTGATTGTATATCCTGAAGATGGACTCAATATCTCCCATCCCACATGCTCCTCTTATAATTCACCCTCCCATAGCGTGGTGAGGCCTAACTGCCCTTAAACCTGGGTAGATATCTATTACCATCTCAACTAGTAACTAGTTGCCTAGTTGCTATGTGACTTCTGAGGCTAGTTACTAAAAATGTCAGGTACTTCCACCTTGTTCTGTGACAATTGCTCTTGGAACCAGGCTGCCATACTGTGAGGAGGCTAAAACTAGGCCACACAGAGAAACTAAATGGAGAGGCTATACATAAGTGTTCCAGCCCATAGCCAGCTACAGTTCCAGGCAAAAACCAGGATCGATGGCCACCTCTCTCAATGAAGAGGTCTCCAAATGATTCCAGCCCCCAGCTATTAAGTCTTCCCATTAAGAGAGGGGGAAGAAAAAGAGAAAAAAGCCTAATAGAAGAATTTCATAATTACCTGAGATAAGGAAAATTAGCTAGCAATTTTAAGATGTTTCCACTATTGTTGCCTAGCAAGAAGGGAATTTAGACATTAGATCAGTAATAAATAATGATGATGATAATAATGAAACCCTACATTTTCTTGGTCCACCTGAGTTGTATTTTAAGTAAATTTATAATTTTACTATAACCGTTATAGTCAGGAAATATTCTCCACAAATTCTCTTTCAATGTAACTAAAATTTTCCCAATTTGAGTTCCAAAATTTTATGTGACAAGATACTCTATTGAGCTATTTAATAATTCTCCTGTGTTTTTCTTGATTTGAAAAGAGCCATTTTCTCCATGTCCCCTACCCTACCCCAAAACAGCCAGATTCCTATATATCTAGGATTACTCTTATCAGCATGCCTTCTCCCCACCACCAAGAAGAGGTAAGAGTCCATTAAGGATTCCATTTTCCAAGAGGAACACTAAAAAAAATTCCCACCCAGTCCCTCAGGAACATGAGATGCATGAAAAATTATGTTAGAGTTGTTGCACAGGGTTGGGGTAAAGCAAATGGAGAAGAGATTCCTTAACACTGGGAAAACTGTGGTCATTTCCCATAGTGGTGTGGTCTTTGTGGCTCACCCTTGCTGCATTTCAGAAGTGGCCAGATTGGGATGCCCATGCCTGTGGGCCTAGATACCAAATGCTGTGGGTTTGAAAGCAATGGTTTTGCACTCTGTGCCCAGCCCATGATCAGTGGAGAGCACATTTAAGAAAGACATCTTTTTAGCCTGCCCAGAGCACAGGACAAAGCAGAGAATCAGCAAGAGTAACAATGGCAATTATAATGGGCCAGTCACTCCTTTTGTTTATTGGCATTAGGTATCCTAAGAATTCTTGCTGATTTCAAGCAAAGCAGGAAAACAAAACAAAACAAAACCCAAAGTATCAACTGATACTTTTCTTCCCACTAGTATCTTTGTGGTCTTTCCTTAAAAATCTTCCTTTTGCACAGATTTTTACTACAGTGACATTTGTTCTAAAGTGCCTAAAGCAATAGCCTCAAGCAATATCATATTACTTCATGCTAAAGAAGTCAGGAAAAATTTGCAATTTTATTTTTTAGTTATTGATAACTAAGATTCTACTTAGGATTAACAAACATGAGGTGAAGAGAAATAACAGAATTTATCAGGAAATAGAGATAGCACTACCTGTCTCTGGGGTTGTCATAAGGATTATGCGAAATATGGAATATCATTATTACTTTTCTATTGCTTCCATAACAAATTACCAGAAACTCAGAGTCTTAACTTTAACACAAATGTAGTACCCTACAATTCTGTAGCATAGATGCTTGGTAAGGGTCCTCACTAGGCTAAAATCTAGGGGTAGGTAGGGCGTGTTCCTTTCTGGAAGCTCTAAGGGAGAATCCATTTCCTTGTCCAGCACTAGATGTTGCCTGCACTCCATAGCTTGAGACCCCCTTCCTCCATCTTCAAAGCCAATAGCAGGTGCCTGAGTCTTCAAATCACATCACTATGAAATTCTCTTCTGCCTCTTTCTTCCACTTTGAAGGATGCTTTTAATTATATAGAGCTCATCCAGATAATCTAGGAAAATCTCCCCATTTTTAATGTCAGCTGATTAGCAACCTTAATTTCCCTTGGCCATGTAATTTAACATATTCACAGTTCTAGGGACTAGGATGTGGACATCTATGGGGGTCATTATTCTGCTGACCACAAATGTGAACTGCCTAGCCCAATACTTAGCAAATGTTAGGCAACAAATAAATACTAGTTTTCTTCCCCACTTACTCTCTATTAGTCTTATTACTCTATTAGTCTCTTCAGGCTGCCTTAATAAAACACCACAGGTTTCAGTGGTATTAAACCACTTTACTGGTTTAATAAATACTATTTATAAATAAATAAGTACCATATATTTATGGTATTATTCTGACTTAAACAACAGAAATTTATTTCTCATATTTCTGGAGGCTGAAGTCCAAGATCAAAGTGCTGGCAGATTTGGTTCCTGGTAAAAGCACCCTTCCTGGCTTGTAGACAGCTTCTTTGTCCACACATGGCATTTCCTCTGAGGAAAGAGAGAATGAGCTCTCTGGTATCTTTTCTTATAAGGACACTTATCCTGTAAGATTAGAGCCCCAATTTCATGACCTCATTTAATTGTTTCCTTAAAGGCCCCACCTCCAAATGCAGCTACCCTGGGGGTTAGGTCTTCAACATATAAATTTTGAGGAGACCATTCAGTTCATAAACTCTCTCACCTAACAATCCACACTATTTCCTTCAAATTTTGCCCTGACCATCCCCAATATGCTTACCCAATCTTACCTACTGAATAATTCAAATACTTGTCATAGCAGGTATGCCCAATGAATTCCAATATATTTATTGGAACTATTCATTCTTATAGTCTTAATCATATTTGCCAAGAACTACCAAAATGTATCTGTCTGCTCTCTCTGTGTTTTTAACTGATGTAACCAACCACTTTCTAGACATCTCAATTCGTATGTTTTATGGGCTCCTCAAACTCCACATGTATTATTTAAATGCATTAACTCAACCCTTCCCTCAGTCGAAAAAAAAAAATCCTCCTCATCCTGTGTTCTTCATCTCAGGATATGGTATCTCTTTATTTGGTAGTCATTCAAATCTTAAACTCAAGAGTTATCTGACCCTTTCCTCTAATTGTCCACATCCAGTGAATCATCAAATCTGACATTTTTTATCTCTTAATATCTCTTAATTCCAGTCCTTTCCATATTCCATCTTGCCTCCCCTAGACCATTGCCTTTTAACTAGTCTCTCCATATCCACTCTTGCCTCCTCCATCCCTTTCTTTTCAAAGCAGCCAAAAATAATCACTCTCCTACTTAAAGTTTACTGTTGTTCTCTATATGGCATATAAGGTCCTCCATGATTAGGCTCCTTTCTACCTCTTTGGTCTTCTCCAACAGTCTTTAAGTTTAAGGGTAGACTTTTCTCACTCTCCAATATATATATTTTAAAGATTTTATTTATTTATTTGAGAGAGAGCAAGAGTGAGAGAGAGAACACGAGCAGGGGGAGGGACAGAGGGAGAGGGAGAAGCAGACTCCCCGCTGAGCAGGGAGCCCGACATGGGATTCGACCCCGGGATCCTGAGATCATGACCTGAGCCAAAGACAGATGCTTAACCAACTAAGCCACCCAGGCGCCCCTCACTCTCCAACATTTTATCATCTCTCTTCACACATATTGTTCCCTCCACCTGTAACAATCTCTTGACTCCCCATTAGTCTGGCTAGTCTACTCTCAAAAGTCACTGCTTAACTTCTCATTCTTTAAAAAGGACTTACCTGACTCTAAAATTAAATTATTTTGCTGTAACATCTAATGGCTGTTGGGAAAGAAAATCTTTTCCTCTACTGTCTTAGGTTTATCCTGGGGGTCTAAAAATTAAAACAACAAAAGACAGATTAGCAAGAGAAGAGACAGATTTAATCACATACATGTGGGACTTCATATAAAAATGTGATTCAGAGAGAAGGTTAGAACTTGGGGCTTATATACTATCTTAATAGGGGAAAGGGAGGAAGAAAAACATACTCATGGGAAAACAATTTCTAGGAAGGAAAAATGGGCTCTTATGAGAATAGATGGAATATATAATAGTCTTGTGACAATTCCTGCTTAAGTGTGATGCTGATTTCTAGTCTCCAGTGATAAGAGTCAATTTTGTCAGTTTCTCTCCCAGGGGAAGGGATTTATGACAACTGAGTTCTTTTGAATTCTTTTGGGAGGCTCTGCTTTTAGGCAGTTAAAATATTTCAGGAACTCAAATGCCTCTGCTCAAAATAACTACTATGCCAGAGGTTTAGTCTGGACCCCTTCAGAGCATACATTTTCCTTTCTTAACTCATTGCACAGTCATTTCTTTTGCCTTTCCAAGACTGTAAGCAAATGAAAGCTGATGCCACACTTGTCTTGCTCAGTATCCCCAGCACCTTTAAATCAATTAAAATATGTAAATGAACCAGATGTCTCTGGTGAACATCCAGGCCTGTGTGGCCCAATCACTTGATTTATTCAAAAACAGCTGTGCTAGACACTAAGTGGCCTGGTTAATCAACAATAAATGGCTTCACATGAACATATGAATCTTCAAGTGCCTTTTTATTTACGTTGCCTAAGAGCATTTTTTTGATTTTTGGCAGCCATGCTCCTTGTTATGCTGTTGGATAAAGGCAATAATGACAATCCTTTAAGAGAGGCAGGAACAGTTTTATACTTATTTGAAACACGTGTCAAGCTGTTTTTAAGATGTAGCTACTTAAAAAAATGATAAACTCATTTCTTTCGAGACTTTTAGGAGAAAATGCCTCCATCCACAGGTTCTTTTATTGTGTCAATAGACGTTTACTCTCCAGGGTCTAATTGGAAGCAAACTTCGGATTTCACTACGGGTAATAAAAAAGTAAAAACCAAAACCCATTTCCTCACATGTTGGGCGTAGGTAAAGGAAACCTGCGAGGCTTTGCTCACTTTCCGTCCACGGGTACAAAGGTAGACAACAAAAGGCACATCAAAGAGGACTTCACCTGAACCACCTTCCCGACCACCGAGGTCGTCCGCCCGTGACGTCACCGGAAGCAGCTGCTGTGACGCCCAAACGGCCCTCCCTCTCGCGCTGGGCGCCGGAAGCAAAACGGAAGGGGACGTGCACCCGCTTCCGGGCCCAGGCGCCATTTCTAGCGGTTGCAGGTTCTCACGAGTTGTAGTCCGCTGGGACAATGAGCTATGATTACCATCAGAACTGGGGCCGGGATGGCGGGCCCCGCAGCTCTGGCGGGGGTTACGGAGGAAGCTATGGGGGGGGCCATGGAGGAGGCCATGGAGGGAACCGAGGCTCCGGAGGCGGCGGCGGCGGCGGTGGCGGAGGAGGTGGTCGAGGCGGCCGCGGCCGACATCCCGGGCACCTGAAAGGCCGCGAAATCGGCTTGTGGTATGCGAAGAAACAGGGACAGAAGAACAAGGAAGCGGAGAGGCAGGAGGTAAATCTGAGACTGGATAGCGGGGAGGGATGAGACAGGACAGACATTTTTTCCTCTTCCGCCGCCCGTAACCTTTTCTTTGCTTTTTTTTTTTTTTTTAAATGGTGCATATGCTGTGTGAAGTGTGGAAAGGTATTCTGCTAAAACTTCCGGTAGCGGATATTTTGTCGTTTTTCGTTACCCATGCTCATCTGACCCGAAGCAGTTAGGAATTTATGCAAGCTGAGTGTATATTTTGTTTTAAGGACTTGAGAACTGTGAACAAAACAGATGTTAAGTTCAGGTCCTATCCGAGATTAACTTTATTGGGGTGTCAGTGCCATAGTATCCCTGTCTACCCTTTCTGTTAGAAAAATTATGGCCACTTTTATTTAAATTCTTTGCCTGAAGAGCTCGAAAACTGTGGCCTACTTCATAACATAGTTTTGCGCAGAATAAAAGCTGTCAAGCACTATTTTGAATGTAGGTCGTTCGGAAGAATAGTCTAGCTTTCATTTTTAGTATTAAAATAACCATAGACCCAGGGTTTTTTTTGTTTGCTTTTATGCTGGGCTGGGGAGAGTTCTGTTGATTAGCACCTCCTCTTTGAGAATGAAACAGGATCCTAGAAATAGAAGAAATTTCAAAAGATGATCTGATTTAGGCTCTTCAGATTGGTGATTGCCCATTTGATTTGTATCTTGAAGATCTGTAGTAAGGGAAACATTAAAGTTCCCTTGGTTGGAACTTTAATTTTTTTAATCTTTTTTTTTAAACAGAAGTTTTCTTATTATAAGTCTGAGACATCTTTTTAGTAATTTCTTTAAAAGCATCCTTCATATTAGATACAGATAGATAATTAAATCCTCATTTAGATTTCTGTTTCTTAATCATTTTTATTTCTTTATTTTTCTTTTATTCATGTCATTTTCATCAAAGTGTTTTTTGGCCATTATCCATTTATCTTCACACCTTACCACATTCTTCTCTTTTAATTTATATATATTTTATGTATATATATTTGTCAGCCCAAAATTAACTTGTTCTTTGAGCAGACTTTTTTCTTAAATGAAGGGAAGCTTATCTAAGTCATCTTAAAATTGGAAGAATAATAGACTGATTGCTATAAAAGGATGTACACAGTAACTAGAAAGTTATTCTTCATTAAATTTTATTTAGCCCCTGTTTCCTACAAGGTGTTATGCATGTTGCCATGGGGATCTGAAGAAATATGATGTTGGGAAATATGATAATGGTTGGGAAAATAAGACGTAAACAGATGGAAAGTTTAACAGGAAAAATTGTTCGTTATTATTTCCATCTGAAGCTAGTTGTGTGATGGATCATTGTAAATGGAACTCTGGATTTCTACCCTCTCCCCAAACATTATTTTAGTAAATGTTACTACAATTTACTCACTTGCCAGGCCAAAACTGGATTTATCTTTGATATTTCTTTCATTTCAGCACATCTGTGTGCTCTGCCTTCTTAGTTTATCCCAAATCTAACCACTTGTCTCCACAGCAGTTACCCCACAGATCAAGCCACCGTTTTGTTCAGTGTTCTTGGCCTCTTAACGAATCTTCTAGCTTCCACTCCTGCTTTCCACTGAGTCTGTCCTTTGTAGAACCACTCATGGTGCTTTCAAAAGCAAAAATTAGATCATCTCATTCTCTAGCTCACAATTGGGATTGGAAGCCAGATCACTTCTGAGTTTAATACATTTGAGCTGCATCCTAACATGTTTTACAGGAAATCTTAGTAATAGCTTCAGTATTCCAGGTTTCCTTCTGTGTACTGAGCCCATGTCCCCAATATAATGTAATTATAGCTTTTGTAAATATATTTCTATTTTTGTTTTTGTATTACAGGTCTCATACCATTCTCTCTGAAATGCATCTCCATTTTCTCAATGTGAACATGACCATTTTTCAGTGATTGGTTTATCCTACTTTTTTTTTTTTTTGGACCGCCTTCAGCCATATGTGATTGCTTCCCAGTCAATTTCCTTAGCTTTCAATTACTTAAGTAATTCCTGTGTTTACCAAGTTGTTGCATTCTAACAATGTGCTCTTCTTCTTTCAACTTCCTTTTTTTTTGATGGAGCATCTGAAACATTTGAGACATTATCTTAAGCACTGTGTTAATAGAATATAATCACTGCCTTACAGAAATGGTGGTGTTAGGGGCTGTTAGAGGGATAGAATACAATGTTAAAGTATTATAATGAGAATATGGGCTATCACCTAACTCAAACTAAGAAGATTCTAGGTTTTCCAGAAGGAGTAACCCTTAAGCTGAAGGTTGAAAGATAGCAAAGTGTGTGTGTGTTTGTGTGTGTGTGTTTGCAATTGGGAGATTTGGAAAGGGATTTTCAGGCAGAGGTAGCAGCATGTGCCACAATTTAGAGGTTAAGAGGAATGTGTTCAAGGAACTGAAAGAATAGAGCATAGGGTGTTTAGTGTGGTGAGATGAAGGTAGAGCAGTGGCTTTCAAAGTTGTTGACCACATCCCACAGAAAGGAATATATGTTAATTTGCACGCAGTACACACATACGTATAACTGAACAAAAAATGTCATAAAATAATACTTAATTATCTGTATATTGCTCTGGGTGTGTTGTTTTTGCTTTTTTTTATTAATACTGGTCATGATCCTTTATAAGCAGCAATTTGAAAAGCTTAGGACTAGAAAAATAAGCAGGGCCTTGAAATTCATTGACTTTCCTGTAAGAACTCCTATAAGTCATTAAATCATTTGAAGCAAAAAAAATGAAATGATTGAATTTGTGTTTAAATTCATTGTGGCAGGAGTATAGAGAATGAATTGAAAAGAGGCAGTCCGGGGACAGGGACCAGTTATGTAGCCTTTGCAGTAATTAAAGTGAGAAATGATAGCTTGAATTAGGACATTGGGAGTGGAGATGGAGGAGAGTGACAGATTAAAGTGATTTAGGAGACAGATTCAAAAGTGCTTTTATCTGGAGGCAAGGGGAAAGCAAGTATTAATAAATGACATGTTTATGTAAGGAACAGGCTTGATGAAGGAAGATGATGGAGTTAGCTTAAGGACAGGGTTTGATTTTGTTATAGGGCATAAACGCGAGGATTTCGGGGTGCCGCCTGGGTGGTTCAGTTGGTTAAACGTCTGACTTGATTTTGGCTCAGGTTATGAGCTCAGAGTCTGCTTGAGATTTCTCTCTCTCCCCCCCCATGTGTGAACACTTTCTCTCTCTAAAATAAATCTATGAAAAAAAGCGCAAGGATTTCAGGGAGGTAGAAGGCCATGTGGATCTGATGTGGGTGCAGCCTAAATTCTATAGACCATTGTTTTCTTTTTTTCTTTTTTTTAACTAAAAGGGTGGTTTTTAATGGGAACCAGAGGTATGGTTACAATTACATAGTCTGACACAAAAAACCAGTGGGTGATCAGGAGTTGGAAGGTTACAAAGTAATGAGGGTAACACTGGGTACAAGAAGAAAAGCTGTTGCAGAACCTCAGGAGCCAAGCTGATACAGCCTCAGAGCATTGTTTTCAAACTTAAATGTGCCTAGGAATTAACTGGTACCTTGTTAAAATGTGGGACTGGAGTGGAGCCAGAGATTCTGTCTTCCTTACAGACTCCCAGATGGTGTCAGTGTTGCTAGCTTGTGGATCACTAGAGTTGTTCAGTGTATAACAAGAAAATTTAAGAGAGGAGTAAGAGAAGATCCTTAGATTCTTACCTAGGAAGGAGCAGCCAGAGAAGAGGAAAAATGAAATGGGTGTTGTTTTGGAATCCAGGAGCAGTGTTTAAGGGAGCAAAGAGTATGCAAAGAAGGGAAAGTAGTCAATATTAGCATATGTCACAGAGAGGTCAAATAAGGTAAGTGCTCAGAATGTATTGGATTTAGCAACAAGGTCATTGGTAACCTTGATGAGATCCCTTTCTGTGGAGCGGTCCGAGGTAAAAGCCAGATGGCAGTGGGGTGGCTAGCGAAGGAGAGAGGAAGTGGAGTACTTTCAAGCAGTTTTACTGTGAAGAGGAGGAATAAAGGGCAGTAGCTGATTGGGTTGGGAGAATTCAAAAGAGGATTTTTTGTTTAAAAGTAAAGAGATTTGGGGTGCCTGGGTGGCTCAGTCATTAAGCGTCTGCCTTCGGCTCAGGTCATGATCCCAGGATCCTGGGATCGAGCCCCGCATCAGGCTCCCTGCTCGGCGGGAAGCCTGCTTCTCCCGCTCCCACTCCCCCTGCTTGTGTTCCCTTTCTCACTGTCTCTCTCCCTGTCAAATAAATAAAATTAAAAAAAAAAAAAAGTAAAGAGATTTGACTATCTTCTTGTTCATGTACTGGTGGTAAGGAGTCAGTGGAGAAGAAACAGATCAGGTAGACTAAATTATGCTGTAGTAGTAAGCAGCCCCCAAATCCTAATGGGTTATAACAACAAAGGTTGGTCTTTCTACTCACATTACTGGGTCCATTGCGAGTTAGGTTGAGAGTCCTCCTGGCTCACAGAGCTCCACCCATCTGGAAAACAGCAGGTTTTGGTAGCAGTGGGAGGGAATACAGTAAATTGCCCTGATTCTTTGAGACTCCCATTCACATTTCTCTGGCCAGTAAGCCACATGTCCATGCTTAACTAATGGGTGGAAAAATGCAGTTCTACCATATACTTGGAAGGAGGCAAACCAGAATATTGAAAAGCAGGCTAATAATGACTACCAGAGAGAGATTTAGGAAAGGAAGGTAAATCTCAAGAGAAGGATTAGCCCTGAGGAGGTGAAAGGTAACCTTAAGCAGGAAGACGGACTCCACTTCCCTTTTAACAGGAAGGAAGAGAGCAAAAAGATTCTGATACTTGTGGGTTTAGGTTTAGTGGCAGGCAGATAAGGACTTTCTTTGGTTTTTGTTTTCTTTGTGAAATACTGTGTGTGAAATGTTGAGGGTGAACTGAAAGGTGGTATTGGTTTAAAATTGCAGATAACTAGAAGCTGATAAACATAGTTTGCTAGAAATCATAGAGGGTCTCCTTTGCCAGGGATTTATGACTCGAAGCAGCAAGAATATTTAAGATATCCAAAAAAGGGAAAAACAAAATAAATTAAATACTATGATAAAATAGACATGAACCACAAAACGTGACTGAGATTCTCCATGCTGGGGGTGAGGTAGAGTGAAGGGTGATAATGCTAGAAGGTTAGGAGGAGGTAACCTACCAAAAAAAAAAAAAAAAAAAAAAGGCTAGATCCAGGTTTGGAATTTTGGCACTCTTAAATTCTCCACTGCCCACAGCCTCTGGAGCCTCATCATGGGAAGAACCTTGTTAAAAATTACTTACAGAAAGTGGGGCGCCTGGGTGGCTCAGTCATTAAGCGTCTGCCTTCGGCTCAGGTCATGATCCCAGAGTCCTGGGATCAAGCCCCACATTGGGCTCCTTGCTCCTGGGGAGGCCTGCTTCTCCCTCTCCCACCCCCCCTGCTTGTGTTCCCTCTCTCTCTGTGTCTCTCTGTCAAATAAATAAAATCTTTAAAAAAAAAAAAAAAACAGAAAGTATAAATTGTGTTTTCATTAAAAAGTATAAATTATGTTTTCAGGGCCTATTTCATTTTTTAATCATCCAGATTTTTGTGAATATCTAAAATTCATACAGCAAGGTAAGGAGAACTTTTGTTCTTCTAGTAGAGGCAAAAACTTCAAAATGTAAGGTTTTGGTTGGTTGAAGTAATGATTTAGTGTGAATTTCAGTTGGAAATAAATTGTTCCTCAGATAAAAAGTACTTAATCTTACCTTTCCCATTTTGAATGGAAGAAACAGTGCCTTTGGGCCCTTGAGGTGTTTGGAAAAACTAAGACTTTGCTTGATAATGACTTTATGTACTGGGGCTTCCTTCCCAGTGTAGTCTGTAATCATTAAGTGTTACTGTAGATTCTAACTGCCAGGAAAAAACGTAACTTGATAACCGTCTCATGTAGGTACACAGAGCAATAAATGTTAACAAGTGCTGAAGGCATTACAGAATTTAAAGTATGGGACAAAAATGTTCTAATAATGATCCTCTGTGTTGGATGTCCCAAGACCACTCTCAGATTCTGGTGTACTCACAGTAATGGTTTTTTTTTTACAACAGATGATTACAGATTAAAATCATCAGAGGTAAAAAAGATTCGTAGGGCAGAATCTAGGAGAAACCAGGTACAAGCTCCTAGTCCTAGTGGAGTATATCCCATGCTATGAAGAAGAAATACGTTAGTCTGATACAGAAACCCTTTAAAAAGATTTTCATGCTGTAAAGTTAAAAAAAAAAAATGAGGGGGCTTTAGTATCTGTCAATAAGCAGATTTTGCTGCAACCTGTAATTTTGTAAGGCTTTCCTATCAGCCAGAGTTTTACTATATTGGACTTTTAATTGCATGATAATGATGCTTTTTGTAAATTCTTCAATAAGTTGCAGAAGTTTTGTGGAATTCTTTTTGTGTATTTCTTTAAAGAGAAGAACGGTTTTAACACAAAAGTCACACATGCTCATTATAAAAGATAAATTCAGCCATTCATCCATTTGACAAACTTCACTGCAGCATCTACCATGTGTCAGAAATCTGTCTGGAAGAAATACTGCAAAAATGTAGAACGTAAAGTCACTAACCTTTTTTAATATAATAATGAAAATAAGATCCTGCTGCATATATTTTCTGCAACTGGCTTTTTTTCATTTAATACCTTGATCATCTTTCCTGTTTGCACACTTAAAGCAAAATCTACCCTGTCTTAACTACTGGGTTTAAAAATTCAACTAATTATAATGTACAGCTATAAAAGAACAGTTTTAGAAATTCCTGTTTTTACTGTGTATGGTGTAACTTCTGTCTTCTCTGGTTTTTTGTTGTTGTTGTTCTCATTCTATGAATCAACTGCATAATTGCCACATTGGACCATCTGCATGAGTGTTGATCAATTTTATTTATTCCGTCTCGACTCAGCCTTCTTACTTCCCCAAATATTCATCCTTTTAGTGTAAGAACTTTAAAATGCTTATTGCAACCAAAATATTTCCAGTTTTCAACTCGGCTTTTTTTTTTTAACCAAACATTTGCATTTTAATAACTTTAATTGTATCTTTGAAAATTAAGATAGGGAATAATTGATAATAATCAGTATGTGAGAGGGTAGAAGATAAGGAACCAAAGTTTTATTAATAAGGGACATAAATGTGCTTTCTTTGCCAGTCATATTAGAGGTAATTTTATAGCTACATAGCAGAAAAAGGTTTAGAAGGCTATATGCAAAAATGTTAACATTAGGTTTATGAAGTGAAATTGGACTAGAGGGCAAGGGTGGGGTAATTTAAATTTTATATATGTTTGTTGGACATGTATTTACCTTTTTGTTATGAGATAATTTTGCACATGCTTTCTAATGTTGATCAGGATACTTTTTGCTTTGCACAAAATAGAGAGCTATAGTACACATGGATGAACGGCGAGAAGAACAGATTGTGCAGCTGCTTCATTCAGTCCAAGCGAAGAATGGTAAAGACTCAGAAGCACAGATCTCCTGGTTTGCTCCTGAAGATCACGGGTAAAACAAAACATGTTCTTTGACAGAATGGACAGAGTAACACTTCTTCATAGCTTTGGCTAGGGAAAGAATGATAATAAAGATAATATCTTTAGACTCATCAGTAAGTGAAATTCAACTTTGAAGTAAGTTTTTTTTTCTTATGTAGACTGAGCATATTTGGTGAGAGGTTGAACAATATATGCATTACACAGAAAGCCAAATGGTAAGAATAGTCTATTTGGATTTGAGATTTATTAAGTTATTATTTATTGTTTTCCTACTCATCATCTTTGTATTTCCAGAATTCTCCTGTGGGAGAGATTGGAAGAAGTTGAATTGTTTCTGTTTTAGGATGATCACAGGAGCTGTATCATTTAGAGGAAAAATTAGTAGAGGTTTTTCTGGAACTGTGTAATGTAGCTTCGCATTTATAGCCTCAGAAAGGGTAGCAGGAAGAAGATGAAGTTGTGAAATAAAACAAAGCTCAGAAAATCAGAAAAAAATACTGTTAAGTCAATGCAATGGAGGGATGACTATTGTGTGAGTTTTAATTTTTTTAACTATCACAAGGAATAACTTACCTGGTAATACCTATTTACAGGGAGGGAAATCTTGAATTCATTGTAAGAATCTATTTTCTTAATTGATCTAAGAAAAAATTGAAGCTGGTGATTTTGAAATAGATGGCATATTGTTTTGTTTCGGGGCTTGAGCGGCTCTTCATTTAGCCTTTTATCATTTTTTTATTTTGTCAAAACAGATATGGTACTGAAACTCCTGCTGAGAACAAACCCAACTCAGAGAAGAAACTTGAGAACCAGGAAAAGAAATTAATAAGTCAAGAAAAGAGAACATTTAGAATCAGGGACAAATATATTGACCGAGATTCTGAATATCTCTTGCAAGAAAATGAACCAGATGTAACCTTAGACCAACAACTATTGGAAGATTTACAAAAGAAAAAAAGCGACCTTCGGTATATTGAAATGCAGGTAATGGAAAAGCAAGATATGGAAAAAGTTTTTATTTGTCATTTCTTCTCAAATTGGATAAAAATAGATTTATGTTTAGAGGTACTACGTGGTATAGATCAGTGGTATTTCAATAGCCCATCCCCTGTGGGAATCTTGTATACTAGAGAAGAGCAGTGGGAATGGAATTACACTACAATATAAACTAAGGTAGCCTGTGTCATCTACAGCAGCTTATATAGTGAGGAGAAGGAATTAGTTTAACTTTTCTAGGCCAGTTTAGTGAGATGTTATAAGAAACAAGGTGGTTGGAATTGTAAGGTTTCTAGACCATTTTATCCAACCCCTTCCTTTTACAGATGATAAAATTAAATCCCTCGAAGTTATTATGTGCTTATGTTCAACATTTTAAAGATGGGACTGTGACAAGAGCAGGAATTCTCCTGAGTTTTTCAGTATGTTCTTTCCATGCTAGGCAAGATATTTTAAGGTCCCTTCCTGTTAAAACATAAAATTTATGTTTTGTGGATATTCTAGAATAGATACAATAAAATGTTCACATGTATTTCTTTTAAGAGAAGATACTGAGGAAATTTTGAGGGCCATACCTTTAATGTGCACATGTGTACTACCCTTTGTGAGAAAACCAGAATATCACATATTCCATAGGAAAGAAAGGATCCATTGACTGTCGTTGATGATCAGGTTGGATATCCTGATTAGAACAGATGAGGTGAGGTTGTCCAGGGGTGGAATTCTGTAGCTCTTTAATGCCTATTTAGTGAAAAAAAGATTCGAGGGCAGGAGATTTCAAGTTGAATTATTTCAGAATGTTGTGGTTGAGAGAAGAGCTTCTTTTATAGCCTTAGGAAGAAGGAGAGTTAGCTACTATCTGCTTTGTATGGAGGACAGGAGAAAGAAGATGAGTGATCTAATTCAAAGGAAGTTAGGAGAGGAAATGTGCAGAACATAAAAATAGTTAGTGATCTTCCCATTAGCTAGACACTTGCAGAAACTTCACATGTCCTACATCATTTAAAACTTCCAACAATCCTGTACAAGAGTTTACACGTCCGCTAAAGAGGAGGAAAAAGAATCTTAGGTTAAATGACCTATCTACAGTTGCACAGCTAGTAAAAGAATCAGGTCTAAAATTCAGATGTGTTTTTTAAGAGCTCAGCTTTTTAATCCTTTTTGGTAATATGCCGTATTTTTTTTGGTTATCATTCATTTAATAAACATTAATTTTCCACTTGCTAAATACCTGTGATTGTGCTGTGTTTTCTGAAGACTAAGTCATTTCCTGCCCTCAGACAGCTTGTAATCTCATTATCTCTTATCTCAGGGTTACAGCCCAATATTAGGAAATTAGAAATTAGGTTTGTCTGTCTTGAGAAAGAATATTGGGTTGTAACTTTTCATCAGCATTTACATATTTAAAAAGCAAAAGAGATTAATGCTAGTTTCAAGTTTAATGGGTTAGTTTATATATAACATATTGAGATGGTTACATTTGAGTACATGAAGTACTTTTAGAAATCATTAAGTGATTTTAAATAATTTAAATATTATAATAAAAGAAAGTACTTAAGAAAATTGTGGCAGCTTGTTACTTCAAATTGCTAGAATTCATTTAAGTCATCATATTGACTGTCATTTTTTATGGTGCTGATGAGGATTACCTGATTGGCCATAACAAGCATGATGACTGTAGTTAATAATCTGCATTGTATATTTGAAAGTTGCTTAGAGAGATCTTAAAAGTTCTCATCCGAAAGAAAAAAAAATGGTAAATATGTGGTGATGAATATTAACTAGACTTACTGTGGTAATAATCACTTCACAGTGTATAAAGACATTGAATCATTATATTGGTATACCTGAAAGTAATATGTTATATGTCAATTATATCTCAAAAAAAATAGGGGATTTTTTTCAGTCTCCTGTTTTGACAGGTAGGCAAAAAATAAGGATGATTTTTCAAGAAATAAAAATTAGGAAAAAATATGATGGCAATAATGTACCAGATTACCTAGGACAGTTCTAATTTTATGTGGGTTTTTTTTCCATTTCAATAAAGGGAGTTTGTTAAAGCTGTGGTTATTTTTTTATACCATTGAAGTTTTTTCATGTACATAGGTCATTGTAAACCATAGCACTCCTCTAAGTGTATGTCATTTTTATGTAGTGTAGGTTTGAGATTCCATAAAAGTTTTCAAAATTAGAAAGACCTTATCAAACAAGATACAGGACTTAATCATTTCCTCTTTTTAGTATTCCAGTTGAAATTCACCAAAAATTTGTTGAGTAGCTTTTATGTGTCAGAAGCTGCTACTTGCTTTTTTTATAAAGGTTTTTCGTTCAGATTTCATGGCAACCCTATGATAAAACCTTTGAGGGATTCAGAATCCAAGTTTGACTTAAGATCACAGTTCTTAAATGGCAGTACCAGATTTTCCTGTTTCAGATATTACTTGTTTTAAGTTTTCTTTTATTCTCAAAAGTGAGTACCCAGAAATAATTAATCTGCTCCAGTGCCTAATGGATTAATAAATGGTGGATCGATGGGTGGGAAAATGAATGTGACATGGAAAACAAGTCTAAGATGAATATGTAAAATAAACAGAAAAAATGGTAAAAGTAACTTAGGGATTATAAGAATGCTATTAGATGACAGATCAGATTTCATTTTACTGCCACTTTAAGATTCTGTTGACTATAATAGAATTCTTTTTCAGTGTTTTCAAAAATAAAGGGGATTGCTAAGTATATTAGTTCTTTTTATAAAAATTCTTTTTTAAGTCTTGGTACTTGACATAAGCTGTAAGGTAATAAAAATGTTTTGGGATTCTAGCATATTTATGATATATTCTGATTACTATGATTATAATTTGGTTACGTTTCTTTTGTGAAGTTTAAAAATAGTCTTTTTAATTTTCAGCATTTCAGGGAAAAGCTGCCTTCATATGGAATGCAAAAGGTAAAATGAATATACACTATTTAATTTGATTTGCAAAGTATTTAAATGTAATTTTTAAATCTCTGTATCAAGAGAAAATGTAAATGGACCTTCCCCTAAAGGGTATTATTGAAAGTTCATTTTAGTCCTGAATTTTTGAAGGCCCAAAAGAAAAAATTGGTCATGAAACAATTTTCTGTAACTTTTCTCATTTCTGTCTATAATTGAAATCTTTAGAACTTCAAAAATAGAATTTTTATATATAAGTTAGTTTGGGGAAATACCTTTGCATTTAATTTGAGACCAAACATTTTAATTAAAATTGAGGCACTACTGAAAATAGTGCCTTAATTAATTTATTATCCTTTATTACGCAGTCACCTTAGAGAATAGTAGAGTCCCTTATCCTTCTCTGTTCTCTCAGCCTCACTTTGTTTTGGTTTTGGTTTGGTTTTCATAGCCCTGAACTACCACCTGCCACAGTGTGTCTTTCCCTCCTAGGCCATTTTAAGTTCTTGAGGACGGAGTGTTCACAGTGTATTAATTGACTTGGTACAGTGCCTGACATTCTATCAAGCCCCAGTAAATACTTGTTGAATGAATAAATCCCATACTGCTTCTCTGTATTTATAAGCTATCATTTCAGTGTTCGAACTTGGAACTTGTTCTGATATATGTAGTGTGTTAGAGTAGATGGAAAAATTTTTAAAGGTGGGTTTTCTAATTAAACTAGATAAAAGTAATCTCCAATACCTTTTTGACGTGGTAGGATGGTTTTATTAATACAGTGACTATTACTAATGAAAATATTAGTGTTTATAATTTTTAAAAAAGATCTTTCCCAAATAAGTTTTCCAGATAATTGAAGTTTACCAGTTTGATTTAGGTATTTAAAAATTTTATTGTAATTATCTGAAAGGAAATAATCTTAAGTTACACTCTTTCTTGTTCTCTGAAATAGTATACAAAACTTGTTCTGCAGATAAAGCCATATCGTATGAGTTGTGATATAAATCTTTAAGGTCCTTAGTGTTGTTTAGGTATTGGGATTTGTCTTGTACTCAGTAGCCTTACACATCAACATTCTTTTTAATTAATGTTCATTCTTACGTATAAAACTTACCGCTGTCTCTTGTTGGTGTGTTTTCCTTTAACAGTGCCTGGCTTTGTTCTTTTTATAATTTGGTGCTGCTTTTCTCTTGAAAGCTGGTGGATCCAGTACTCAAACTGCCAGCATTGCATTTAATGAAATTTTAAAAGCATTAATATGTTTGTTAAAAGCGATTACCTTCAGTTTGATAGAATTGTGATTACTGCCTTTTCAGGCTTCATCACCATATGTCCTTCACTTATTTTCCGTTTTGAAATAGGAATTGGTAAATATGATTGATAACCATCAAGTAACAGTAGTAAGTGGTGAAACTGGATGTGGAAAAACTACTCAAGTTACTCAGTTCATTTTGGATAACTACATTGAAAGAGGAAAAGGATCTGCATGCAGGATAGTTTGTACTCAGCCAAGAAGAATTAGTGCCATTTCAGTAAGTAATGTCTCACTTTTTAAAATCCCCCACTTTTTATTTTCCATTCTCCCAGTCAAAATAAACTGATTTTGAAGGTCTGTAGTGATTTCTTAGGTTTGGGATATGCTGTTATGAAAGTAAATATTTGGTAGTAAACACCAAAAGCTCAAATGATCTCTTACTGATAATAGGTGTTTAAGATAAATTAGAAATCCACGCAAATTTTATTATAAAACTAGAAGAATAGAAAGCTGATAAATCTTTATAAGATTATAAGCTCCAAAAAATGTCCAACCTGTAATTTTTATATATAAATTTCAATTATAAAGATTTATGGTTATGTTTACTTATATGATGGTGCTATTTATTATCTCTAAGTCATGTAATACAGAATCTGATTAGGAACTGCATTACCAATTATGGCAATATTTTGGAGGAAATATACATTTTAAACTGATTTCTGAGAAATACTGTTTAAAAAAGTACAGTAACAATCTTTTTGGTAGAATCATATTCCTAGGAATTACGTAAAATCACAGAAAAATAACCACTTTTGTCATAATACAATTACAGAGCTAGATTTAAGTAAGGTAAAAATATTTTCATTAATACAGCATTACCATATATATTGACAGTACAAAGATATGCTAACTAGGTTATTTTTTATTTTTCTAAGATCTGTTAGTATTTGAATGGGCAATTTAATAAGTAATAAAAAGTGAAATAATGGTCTTAAGTCTGTGAGTACAGGATATACTGATTGGAAAGTTTTACTTCTGAAGTATTTTCTTAATTACGCCATTTTCTGTTTCTAATCTCATAAATCACTGTTCTGTCACAAGATGACTGTTGGTTACTTTTAGTTACATAAATCAGTATTGGATTATAATAATATTTCATCAATTCCAAGTTCATCTTTGGCAGCCATAGCTTTTAGAACACAACCGAGAACCAGGAATTAAGCAACACCAGTCTCTACCAAGAAGAAACAAACAAAAAACTGGAGAAAAAAAGTATCAACATGTCTTTACCCTCAAATTACACACAGGTTTGATAAGTTTAGACCCATGATTTTAACTTTTTTTTTTTAAGATTTATTGTTTATTTATTTGACAGAGAGAGATAGCAAGAGAGGGAACACAAGCAGGAGGAGTGGGAGAAGCCGACTCCCCGCTAAGCAGGGAGCCCAATGCAGGGCTCAGTCCCAGGACCCTGGGATTATGACCTGAGCTGAAGGCAGACGCTTAACGACTGAGCCACCTAGGCGTCCCTAAGATTTTAACTGTTAATGGAAAAGTCAAAAGAAAGGTAGAATGAGTAAGAGCATGCTATAGAAGGGCACTTTGAAAATAGAGAGAATTTGGCCTTGGAGGGCTTTATAAGAGGAGATGAAAAGTAAATTTAAGAAGCAAGGAGTCTGCAGATTTTAAGGGACAACACACAGTTTTAGATCCCTGGGATTTTAGAATCTGTCTCTCTTTTTTTAACTCAGGAAAAACTGATGAACATTTTTTCAACAATCCCAGATTTCATGGATGTTCCAGATGTTTTTCCTAAAGGAAATTATATTTTCTTTGAAAATGTCTTTTATTTTGATTAAAGGTTGCAGAGAGGGTGGCTGCAGAAAGGGCAGAATCTTGTGGCAATGGTAACAGTACTGGATACCAGATTCGTCTCCAGAGGTAAAGAATGTTCACCTGTTGTGTACAGGTAGATTTTAGTGAAACTTTAAAGTTAGATATTCAAGAGAAAAATGTTCCCTGTTGTCATGCTGATTACTGTTAAAATTAACATTTAGAATAACTACAGCATAGAAGGCTTGCAATTCACTTTTTTAATCCAAACTCGTGTTTGGATTGCCTTTTTAAAATGCACTTTATATTGTGAAATGGCTAGAGAAATAACTTTTTGCTAGACGTACATTAGACCATCACTGCACGTGAAAGGAGTTGGTGTCTTTTATCTTTTGGTACTACCACCCTGACTATTGATTTTGGTATCTTTAACCCCCAATTCACTCCACTATATTTTTGTAGTCCTTTTCTGGAGCTCAAGATTCCATTTACCGTGAACTGACTTTCCGGTCACTGAACAAAAGTTTAGGCCCCTGAGTATTAAGTTGTTTTCTGAATGTTAATGGTTATGCCTTTAAGAAGACATCGTTAATGTTGTATCATGACAGTGAAAATAATGTGTAGTGAACTTGAATGTAGGATTTCACATTACTCTGTTGCAGTAGGCAGTCCTATGACCAAAAAATTAACTGTGAAGATTTTCACTAGAACTGTAAGCAGTTTTTAAATGGGAGCTTTTCTTTTAAACTTTTGTGGTACTGAATAATTTGTTAGTAAAGAAAACCAAAAACTGTTAACTCATGTCTTCCATTCACAGTCGGTTGCCAAGGAAGCAGGGTTCTATCTTATACTGTACAACAGGAATCATCCTGCAGTGGCTCCAGTCAGACTCGTGAGTATGTTTCACTTCAGGACAGACATTTAGTTAAACAGTAACAAAAAAATATTAAATTGGATTTTACTAATTGTTAAGGTAGAATGGTTCAGTTTTTATATTTTATACTAAGTTACATACTTCACATTTTTGCTGTAGGCATTTGTCCAGTGTTAGTCATATTGTGCTTGATGAAATCCATGAGAGAAATCTACAGTCAGATGTTTTAATGACGGTTATTAAAGATCTTCTCAATTTTCGACCTGACCTGAAAGTAATATTGATGAGTGCGACTTTAAATGCTGAGAAATTTTCAGAATATTTTGGTAAGTAAATTCTGTGATTATTGCTTTAGAAAGTTATCACAAAGCCACTGAATTTAGAATTAATTAAAGAAAAATCTAATACATTGCTGGGTACAAAGTAGTTAAAATGAAGGTTTAGCGATTCTTTTAAATATTCAGGAGAATATTTTAAGTTGTCTTAAATAGTTGAGACTACCTTTCTGGTTTCAACAGATTAGAGAAGTGAGCCTGTTTTTAAAAGGCAGCATCATCTGTGTTATAGCAAAGATACAAATTTTTGGTGCTACTATCAGATAATTAAGGTGGCATCAGCAAAGTCAAACCACAGCTTTGAATAATTTTTTGAACATTTTTTTGTGATTGTTCTGTGACATTTATGTACTATCACAGGCTAGGGTGGCAGTTTGCTAATAGTAATAGTACTGACCACTTACGGAACACCTTTAGTATGCCAGGTGTGCTTTATTTGGCACTTTGTCTTCATTGATCTTCGTAACACCTTATAAGGTAAGTACTGTTATTCCCATTTTTTAGATGTCTTTCCCAGTATGCCTTATAATGGTTGCACAATTAAGAGAGGGTTGTGAGGATTTGAAACTAAATTTGACTAGCTGTAGAATACATTTTTTTTTTAAATTATGCCTCTCTTGCCTTACAATCATGGGGGATGGAAAGGAAAATGGCGGAGCGGGGGATTAAAATGGGATAGAGCAATATTTAAATATTCTTGTATGCAGCCCAGTTGACCTTCAAAGATCCGTGAAATTCGTTGCTTGTATTATGTCTTTTATTTCACGTGTGTGTGATGAGCTATCCAGAACTAACATTGAGTAACTTGCTCAAACTTGGGCAAGGCAGAGCTGTGGTACCACTTCAGATAGTGTTGGTCTTTGTTTACAATGTGTACTGCTTGTTTTGCTTGGTATGAAATATAAGTAACTTTGAAGTAACAGTACTAGGAGACAGTTATTTTAGAATAGTAGGTAACAATTTAATATTTGTTAGGTCTTTATGTTTTCTCTTTTCCTGATTCTGGGTGCCATAGGAATAGTGCTTCTTAAGTTGATTTCAGTAAAACTTGGGTTCTGATGGTACCATCTTGGCTAATGATGGAGAGGAAATAGACCTCAAGTAACGAGTTTTGAGTCCAACTTAAAATGCTCTATTCTTGGATATTTTGGGTTACTTTGTAGAACTGTGAGGTATGTGTACGATTTAGTAGCAGTAAAGTGGTAGTGAGTGAAGAGTAGACTGCTAGTTCTCATTAAGCTCAGTATGAAAAAATAGGGTAGAACTATGAAAGTGCCAGGACCATTTTTGAACTTAAGAGAGTTATTGGTCTCTTTAGAGTCTATTGATTTTTTTTTTTTTTTGGAACATTTGAGTACAGATTAATGTTTTGTCTGCCATAATAGGTAACTGTCCAATGATACACATACCTGGTTTTACTTTTCCGGTTGTGGAGTATCTTTTGGAAGACATAATTGAAAAAATAAGGTAAGTAAATATTAGGAAATAAAAAGATATTAAAAAATACTAATATGTCACCTTTTGTTCTGTCAAAATTTAGTCTCAGACCCTCTTTTTTAACCATTTCCTTCTAAGACATTGTTTTTCTTTAAATCGGTGATTCCCAAACTTGGTTGCACATTAAAATCACCTGGAGTCTTTTAAAATCCAGATGCCCCATTCACACTCCATACCTTAATTACATTACAGAGTCTGGGCTGGTAGCCCGACATCAGAATTTTTTAAAGATCCCTGGGCAGCAGAGTTTGGGAACCTTTGTCCTTAGTGCTTAAACCTCTCTTCTGGTTCTCCTACCTGGTTTTCATTCTTTGCTGGCTTCCATTGCCTGCCTTTTAAATAGGATTTCCCCTGAGGGTTCTTAATTAGCCTTTTCCCAGTCTTTTATGGTTTCACTGTGCAATCCTGTTTCCGTGACCATAGTTCTATAGTTTTACAGCTTTCAGAATGGAAGCTCTTCCTGAACATTAAATTTGGGCTCAACTCTATACTCCGCAGCATTCTAGTACCTTAGATACCCTGAACCTCACATTTTTCCAACTAAAAATGTTGTCTTATATCCAAAGTTAAAACACAATAATGTGTCTTACAGTGGTTACTGGTATGATCCTCCACCCAGTGTCTAAGCTGTAAATCAGAAGAGCTAATACCAACCAGTTATGTACCAGGATATGTTAACTGCTTTACATGCTTAGTAACTAATTTAGTCTAAATCATTCTGTACTCCCACCTGCCCCACAATGCAAACCATGAGAGCTTTCTTCTTGAACATGCCTTCTCATTTTTATTTCTTCTACTTAAGGTCCTCATTTTCTCTTCTGTGCTAATCTTCTTTTGGCACTATGGTCTTCACTGTCACATATATGCGAGAGTGCTGTATAGTTTCCTACAAAATCTGGTTATGTGGGCATTCTCACCCTAGTCAAGCCTCCTTAGATTTCTCTTTAAAAACTTGTTTAAGGATCTCTGTGCTTTGTCATGGCCTGTAGCAGAATAGCTCAGCTGGTATGCCCAAATTATTGGTCCCTTTAATACTCGGGCCATTAGCTACTAGCAGCCTTCTTCAGGGGACTATACCAAATCATATTTGAATTTCTCGATGAGAGAAGGGCTGGGAAAACAGCCTGTCGGATTGGATTCCAATTCCTTAGCTAGTTATCCCAAGACTCTTTACAATCTGGCCCCGTCTTTTTTTTCTAGCCTTATGCATCTCATGGCCTACCCATGCTAAATGCACCATTCCCTAATATGCCAGCCAGTGCCCTTTCATTCAAGCACTTGGTGCTTTATTAAATGCTGGGTTCTCCTTTTAGACTTATATATGCCACCTTCTTCTCCCTTTATATATATAAACTCAGTTATGTTAAGAACAAATCCCAGCTTCACTGCCTGTTAAACCTTCTCTTAGCCCTCTCACAGAGTGAGTTGCTTTCTCATTTGGACTCCTGTATCACTTTTATCATCTCTCTTACAGTACTTACCATATTGCCACGTAGTGTATCTTTATATTTGCTTGTACTAGACTGCAGATTTTTGGACGTCAAGGATTTTGTCCTGTTCATCTCTGTAACTAGTGCACAGTACAGTGCCTGGCCTGTAGTAAACATGTGCATAAATATATAGACAGATGTAGAAACACTTGTGATGAGATTTTTCAAGACCACAGCTTACTTGTTAGGGAAAAAACCAGGAAGTGATAGTGGGAAGGTGAAAACAAAGATCCTACAGCATATTTTACATGGAGAAAAGCTGAATTTTGTGTGGACATTTATTTAACAGATTCTTATTAAACTTTATGCCTTGCACTGTGCACTAAGGTCTGAGCATAAACAAGGAAGGACTTGGTACATCTCCTCAGCTTATATGTAGACAGAGACACATAAGCTGTCACATAAAGTATGATTGACCTATTCCAGGGGAAGTAAAGAATGTACTGGAAATGAGATTATATAGCAGGGATAGACTGAGCAAGTCAGGAAAACAGTGAAACTCAGTAGGAAAGAGGGAAGTGTGTATGTCAGAGAAGGTAGAACATACTCTAAGTGTGAGAGAGAGTGTCTTGGTCTCCCATGCTCTGGTTTTGTCATCAGTGAGCTTTATTATGCATTCCTTCTTTGATTCCAACAATCGTCTCACTTTCTACTGTGGCACATTTACCAGTTGTTTTCTAATAGAATAACAGGTGACAGCTTGACAGCAGTGAAAGTGCTCTAAAGTTATTTAATGATGAATTGTGTTCTTAAGCTCCCTAGAAGGCAGAGAATGTTCAGGGAACTGTAGCTAAAGGGTCTCTTGAAGCAAAAAAGATGGTGTCTATGCACTTAGTCAGTCCTAAGAGGGGAGTTGAAGAAGGGTAGTCCTTGGACAGAAGTTTTCAGGCAGAAGCCCCCAGCCCTCTCTTCCTAGAAAAGCAGCTGTGCTACAGGGAAGTAAGAGGGAAGGAAGCAGGGTGAGATGATACAGAGGGTTGTCATCGGGCACTTGGGCTCTGGGGGGGTTGGAGCTTACTTCTTTTTTTTTTGGAATTGCTGGAAAAGGAGACAATTGTGGGTCCATCCTGCTGACTAGGACTAATCTCTGTCTCAGGTTGCCCTACCTCAAGTTGATGCCTCTATATGTATTGAAGACTTAGGGGAATCCTGGGTCACAGGTACTGAATAGGGAAGGGGATTAATACGGGTGTCTACTATGTGTCAGGCACTGTGCTTTATTTTATTGGATTTTTCTTTTATTCTCATGCCAATACAATTATAAGAGTATTAATTTCTCAAATAAGCAAACCAAAAGGTAGAGGTTTAAACCTTGTCTAAGGTCACACAGGTAGTCAGTGGCAGAGCAAGGACATCAGTTCAGTTCTGTCTAATTCTAAAGCTTATGCTCGAGGCCCCTCCCTCCCACCCCCGCATTGGATCTAGGTGCTCTTTCTTCCCTAGGCAAATTCTGAGGGGCTTTGGAGTTCAAGTGCAGTTAGTTTCTTTTTTTTGTCTCTTCCCACCCCCATGCCTCTTCAAGCCCACTTAAATTAGGTGGTATTCTTAGGCAGCTGCACCTGTTTTTAGTAGTCACTATGGTATGATGGAGTCATGGCATAATACTGGACTGACACTTAAGAGTACTGATCCTGACTCCACCGTTTAGCTTTGACTATAGGACTGAGCAGAATTAAATAGTTCTCAAGCATGGGTTTATAGGTCCATAGATAAATTATCTGAATTTCCTGGGGCACTAATTAAAATTCCTAGATTAGCAGACCCCAACCAGACCTGAATCCAAATTGCAAGGGGTAGGATTCAGGATTCTATATTTTATAAGCTCTCTGTGGGATTCTTTTGTGCACTCAGGTTTGGAAACTCTGTATTCAAAATCTGAGTCTTCAGCTAGGCATTTACTATTATTTGGATTTAATCTTAACTTTATGGAGCAAACTTAAAAGGTGAAAGTGACTCTACTGTTAATTTTTTTTTTTTGACTGCTAATGATGATCTAGTGGGTTTTATACACTTTGGTAGAGGGTTTTATATACTTTGGTAGACATCTAAAATGTCAGATTTTATATGTTAATGAATAGTTGCAAATATGTAATTAGCATTCACTAGAAAGCATAATGAAAATGTTCTTTAAAATCCAAATGTAAAAAGTCATGGATATTTGCTAAAACCAGAAGAGTTTCCAAAAAGTGAAGCTATTTGAGAATGTTTTTATTTTAGATATGTTCCAGAACAAAAAGAACACAGGTCCCAGTTTAAGAGGGGTTTCATGCAAGGGCATGTAAATAGACAAGAAAAAGAAGAAAAAGAAGCAATCTATAAAGAACGCTGGCCAGATTATGTAAGGGAACTGCGCAAAAGGTAAGTGGGTTTTTTGTTGTTATTTCTTTGAGTTTGTTTTAATTGGAGAGCACAGAGGCTAAATGACAAAAGCAGAGATTGTCTTTTTTGAATTTGTTCATAACTGTTGTTATTCCAGTCATTCTTTCCTATATGTTAATTGGTTCCCCATTTGCCGATTGAGTTCATTTTAAGATTTTATAGCAAGTTGAACCTTAGGAAACTTTATTAGGTATTTCATGATTTTCTATTTAAATTTGTTAGGTATTCTGCAAGTACTGTAGATGTTCTGGAAATGGTGGATGATGATAAAGTTGATCTGAATTTGATTGCTGCCCTTATCCGACACATTGTTTTGGAAGAAGAGGTTAGTTTTTTGTTTTTTGATGACATAATTTTAATTGTATTAATGTAACAAGACCCTGAAAAAAGAATAATTTTCTTAAATGCTTTTTAAAAAAAGAAATTGCTTTGAAACCAGAAATAGGAATCTCAAAATACCAAGATTTAGGCATTTGATCTATTTGAAGGAAAGACTAAACAAATGAAATATCTGGATTGTAAATCCTATTTTTTAAAAAGTGAGCTTGTATTCTTCAATTATAATCAGTAACTAAATTTCCTAAGCTAATAAAATTTTAATGAAGACTTAAATGTGCACAGAAGTTTACTTTGTGTTTTGTTACATGATTTTTTGTAATGGTTATTTCCCCGCCATACAGGATGGTGCGATATTGGTCTTTCTACCAGGCTGGGACAATATCAGCACTTTACATGATCTCTTGATGTCACAAGTGATGTTTAAATCAGGTATTACAGAAATGTATTTTATTGCAATTCCAAGAATAGTACTTAAATCATATGTAACATGGTTGTTTTCTTTTATTTCTAGAAGTATTGCTTTGAAGGCTACCTTACTTGTAGGAACTTGGTCATCTTTAAGCCCAGGCTGGGTTTTGTAAAAACTTGGATCTCTCTCTCTCTCTTTCTTACAAATAAAGTTCTAGGTCACAAGATGAAGGTGTTAGGTATATGGTAAAGTTTTTTGTTTGGTATTATAAGACTATTTTACCCCTTTTCCTAAATTTGCCTAATAATGTTGAACCCTTAAAGTTAAGATGTTGGGGCTTCAGGTGTTTTTTCACTCACTGCTGTATTTAGTTGGGCAGAAAAGAAGGTTGAATTTATCCTTTAGCTCAGTGTTTTCTCATCTTGGACTGTACAACTGAGTCACTAGTGGTGCTTCTTTAAAATTAGATACTCAGACCCCATCCTCACCTCAAATCTAAGAATGTGGCTTGCTTGAATATCTGTAGTTTTTAAAAATTCCTCAGGTGATTCTGATGTTTTAAAAGCATGTTTGAGAGACATAATCTCTTACGTCTTAGAGAAATACATGGGGCAGTTTTTCTCTCAAAAGATTCAACCAGAGCATTTTCAGGAATAATTGCTAACTTCAGATCAGTAAAATACAAAGCAAATTCTATTTAGTATTTGATAGTTCTGATTATAATTTCTAACCTTAATCTTTTGAAGTGCTTTTGACACATTTTTACATGACACTAAAAATATTTTGACCTAATTGTATTGGCTGAAATAGTAAAGCTGTATTTTTTTATTCTTTTGTTAAATCCCACTCTAGTAATGCCCTCCAGACGTTATCTGTAATTAAAGTTATTTACTGTTCTCTAGCTGGAAAATGTTTTTATTTGATTACCACGACTTCTCTATAATGAAAAACTGATTTCTCTTTTCCTGATCAGTGATAACCTTTCTCTATAGAAAAAGTGTAGTCATGATTAAACAGTGCAACTGAATTTTTTTTTTTTTAAACAACTGGAATTTTTTTTTTTTTTGGCTGAACCTTTTAATGTTGGCCCCTTTTACCCCAAAAATAAATCATACAGTAGTATGATCTACTTTTAATTTTAAAAAAAATGTAAGTATATGTATGTGTTTACCAAGAAAAATATAGGGAAGATATACCAAAATGTAATACTATAATTTCTGAGGGAGTGTGGAAAGGGTGTGATATTACAGTTTATTGTAATTGACTTTATTAACTTTCTAATTTAATTATTTTCAAGGAAGGAGGTATTAATTTACACTTTGACTACCAGCTCAATTCTTTTTAAAGATCTTTCCAAAGTTTAACAATGTTTTTTTCTCGTTATATTTTTAAAATTTAGGCCTAAATAATCAGTTATACTGTGTTAGCCATTGTAGAAGGGGCAAAAAATTGGTCTAACTCTATACCGACTGAAAGGTAAATCTTGAAACTCAATTTACTGAATGCTTACCAGCTTTCTTATTCTAAGAGTGTAGACTTTGTTCCCACTGACTACTATAGTTGCACAGTATCAGCACTATAAACTCTGTTTATCCCAGTTACAGTCTTCAACAGAATTATTTTTACTTTCATTGTTTTACCTGGCTGCTGATTTTTTTAACTTGTAATGAAACATTTTAAACTTACAGAAAACTAGTGGATCACAATGCACATCATACTCCATTGACTTCTGTGCAGCAATTATTTTTGTGATCTGATTTTTTTCCTTTTTAAAGTAAATTGCAGCTATCGCATTTTCCCAAAAAATATATGCATCTCTAAAACTAAAGACAATTTTCTATATAACCACAATTTTCTATATGAAAATACCTAACTCTTAAAACATCATCTAATAATCCATAATCAGATTTTCTCCGGAAAGTGTCTTTTATAGCTAGCTTGTTCACACTACAGAAAAACGGAAACCAGATAAATCTTTTACCCTAGATAATCACTTTCATACCCTCTTCACTTTCCTCATGGTAATGACTTGTGGAAAACACTAGGTCCACCTAGACTTTCTAGATTTGTCTGAGTCTGAATCCTTACAGTGGCGTTTCATTTGATCCTTTCTTACCTATACTTTTTATAAACTGGAAGTTACATCTTAAGGCTTAATCCAGTTCGAGAAATATTTTTGGCTTGAGTATTGATTGAGTTGATGTATTTCATATTGTGTCAGAGATAAGTAATTGAGAGCATTCTTTTTAGCAGTGTCACTTGCTTGGCCACTCTTTACTACTTTTTAAGATTTATAACCCTTGTTTATAGGGTCCTAGAGTCTGGGGACATCATATCTCCTTTGAATAACAGTAGTTTTTTTCTGGGGAAATATAGCTATCTTGAGTCATTTGGACACTTGCTAGAGATTTAAGTGAGGTTGCCTTTTTTTGGTAACCATAGCTAAACATGAAATCTACCCTTTCTTCCTTAACACTCCCTCATTTCCATCACTGATACTACACCAGACTTTCTCCCTATTTGCTAATAACCTTGAAGGGCATGAGCTATTTCATTTTGAAACTTAAAAAGTGGGAATATGGTTTCTTACATTTCTATGAAATTATGTTTAAAAATGTTGGGTCACTTTTAGAATGTATTATATTTAACCAGTGCTGTTTCTATTATTTTTTTAGCATAAAAATGGACATGGAAATTTCATAAGTAATATGCTATAAAAAATGACATATTCTCTGTTAATTAAAATAGTGAGGATCACCCAGAGTCTATAAACTTATATTTATATTAAAGCAAAATTTTTGGGTCTTCAGTTAAGTGATGGGAATGGAGTTTTAGTGATGTTTTTCTAGCATAACTTGAAGACTGCTTCTAACTTTAAGCATTCTTTAGGAATTTGGGGAATATGCTTATCAATGTGCAATAAATTGACAGTAAAATGTGAGCAAGAACTTGCTGGAGCACTAAGGAAAGAAGAAAATAAAAAGAATAAAGTTGCTCTGATTATACATAGGAATATAAATTAAGAATTATGTGGCTTAGCATCTCAACTCATTGTTCCATGTCTGTCTGCTGGAGCTTTTCTGCAATAATTTATCTTAAAGTTTAATTTTCTTTTTAAATTTTCAGACAGGTTTCTTATTATACCCCTACATTCACTGATGCCTACAGTTAACCAGACACAGGTATGTTCTTAAATTTATTCCCTCTCTGTCTTTCAAATTGAAACAAGCTTTAAGGGCTGCTTATTGTGTGTTTTATTTTCTTCTGTTTTTTTGAAGGTGAATTTTCAAGTAGTAATTCATATATAAAAAGTACTTCTTTGAGAACCTTTGCAAATGAGTCTTCAGGGGATAATTGCACAAACACTTGAATAACTGAGGGTAATTAACAAATATAGTTTTGTCAACATTAGGGAAAGTTTAAAGATTGGTTTCACCAATAACTTGTTTGGGTTTCAATTATCTGTGGCATACTACAGCTTGATGTTTGAGATTTTGATTTAACAATTAGTATATTTGTAGGTATGAGATTTCCTGTTTTATCAGTAATACACTGTTATGGTTTTGAATGTTTTGTCTTTGTCACATTCAGGGCTATCCCTAGTTAGATGAACACTGCATTCTCAAAGGCAAGATAGTTTTCAGGACTGCAGTGTTTGTAGGCCCAGGTAGTATGAGATGGATCAGAAGAAAATCTGTCTTCCCTTCTACTTTTTCCACTTCTAAGAATATATCAAGACAGGGTGGCTGGGTTGCTCAGTCAGTTAGGCGCCTAACTCTTGATTTGGACTCAGGTCATGATCTTGGCGTTGTGAGATCAAGCCCCACGGCGGGTTCTGCCCTGAGCCCTGGGCTCTGCACTGAGCATAGAGGCTGCTTGAGATTCTCTCTCTCCCCGCTGTTGAGCGCGTGCGTGTGTGTGTGTGTGCCTGTACTCACGTGCTCTTTCTCTCAAAAAAATATAACAAGATGTTTTTATTGAGGCACTTTTAATATCTTTTCTGCTGATACCATAGTCTAACTAAGGCTTAGCCAGTTTAATGAGATACAGAGTGCATACCTAAAGGAAGACAAAAGAGAGAAGACTCTTAATTCCAAAGACCAGACAGAAAAGTATCCAATGTGGAAGTGCTTCCTCTCTGACATTGTAATAGCAAATTATGTATTCCTTTGCTAGAGATTACATGACTAGATTGGAAAACATTTTCTCTTGAATACCATTTTTATAAATGAGACAAATTTATGCATTTCTTTGCATTAATAGCCAAGTGGTACTTGACTGTATGTCTTCTATTTGGCTGGCTTTGTGAAGGGTGCTGTTTGTAGGATTCAGCATTTGAAGATTTATTTTTTTTAGTTCATTCTGATTTCAAAAGCTTATATACAGTGGTACAACCAGACATGCATTCTGTTGAGTTTGGCATTTGCCTGGTGGTTTGGTGCCCTTAGCCATATAGTTTTGGATAATGCATAATTCTTATTGCTAAACTAAACTCTCTCTCAAAAGATTGACTACACAAAAAGACATTTATGCTTTTCATCTTTTGTTAAAAAAAGATTCTGTAAATTCAAATAATCATATTTCTTTTGAAATCTTGTTTGTGATAAGGTTCCAGAATCTGGGAGAATTGGTTTGTTTTACCAAAAGGGAATTTTATAGTACTGAAAATGATATATACCTATAAAATATATCTACAGGGGCGCCTGGGTGGCTCAGTTGGTTAAGTGACTGCCTTCGGCTCAGGTCATGATCTCAGGGTCCTGGGATCGAGCCCTGCATTGGGCTCCCTGCTCGGCAGGAAGCCTGCTTCTCCCTCTCCCACTCCGCCTGCTTGTGTTCCCTCTCTCGCTGTCTCTCTCTCTGTCAAATAAATAAAATCTTAAAAAAAAATAAATAAAAAATAAAATATATCTACACATATTAGATGCATATGTAAATGAATGAACATAGAATGCTAAAAATGAACAGTATCTGTAGGTAGAAGTAATTCTTCTAATTGCAAAAATGATGTATTAGAAATTAATTACTTTTGGGGTTTTGATTTATTCATTCTTACAGGTATTTAAAAGAACCCCTCCTGGTGTTCGGAAAATAGTAATTGCAACGAATATTGCAGAGACTAGGTAAATATCAACTACTTATGATTGTATTAGTTTTGAGCCCCATAAATTATTGACATACCCTACACTCTTCTCTTCAAAAGATATTTCATAATTTCTCTACATAAAGATATTTTAATTTAGTCATGCATTGAGCATAGGTTTTTGGTTTTGTTTTTTAATCCTTAATGGTTCAGCCCTCTTTACAAACAGCCTTTTTAGTGTCTTTTTTTTAAAGCCTTAAGAAGCGTGGGAGTGAGGTCAATTTTGGTTTTGCCTTTTTCTGGTTGGGGGTCGTGTTGTTTGATAATCAGTTGTGAATAGCCTTTAAAATTTCTTGTATTCCCTTGGAGGTATTAATTTGTCTATACAGTCATTGAAACAGATTTTTCTGTGGAAGCTGATATTAAACCATGTCACTGGGACCCACAGAGCTGGGTACAAAAAGTACTTAAGTAAGCTGTGAAGTTTGACTGTGGGCAAATAAATTCTTCATGTGGTCTGTAGAATTGGCTGCCACTGCAGCTCCTGATGCTGTAGGTGCTCGATGCCTGCAGTGTTGGTAAATGTGGGAATAATGGTGCAGTTTGGTCAATAAAAAATTCTTTAAAATCTCTATCTGTAGGCCCTGTTAGACGTTTTATGTGCTTTAATATTTCATACGTCTATTTTCCAAACAGCATTACCATAGATGATGTAGTTTATGTGATAGATGGAGGAAAAATAAAAGAAACACACTTTGACACACAGAATAACATCAGTACAATGTCTGCCGAGTGGGTTAGTAAAGCTAATGCCAAACAAAGGAAAGGTCGAGCTGGAAGGTAAGAGGAATCTTTGAAAGCTGTTTTAATCATAGTTTCTTTGGAAAAATACCTGCCCAGTTTTCTATTTCATGATTTTTTCTACTTTTAATTTCTTTAATATAGTTAATTAAAATTAATATTCTTTATTCTTATTCTGTTATGTATGATATTGTTTCTGTTCTTTTTTTAAAAGCACATATTACTAATAATCATGATAACTAGTAATAATATTTGAATGTCATGTTATCTCCTTAACACTTTGTATGTATTAACTTGCTTAATCCTCACTACAAATGCAATGAGGTAGGGTATTGTCCCCATTTTAAGGGTATGGAAATTAAGGTGTAAAGAAATTAAAAGTCACACAGCTGTGTAAGGAGCAGATTCAAGATTTGAACCCAGACAGTCTGACTCCAGTCTGGGCTCCTAATCCTGTACTTTACAGCTATACTGGTTTTTCACTATTAGTTACCAGTGAAAACCCAAGTAACATACCTTTACCTCATTGATGTGGTGGTAGCATAAGAAATAAAAGCATCTCTTTTAATGGTAGGAAAAATGATTTGCCTTTAACACAAATAATTGCACTTATTGTTCATCTTAATGCATACTTCACAGTATTTTTACACCCTTACTCATGAGTGGTAGAATCATGTCTGGAATTGTAGAAGAGTTTTTCTTTTGCCTCTTACAGGTGGAACAAAAAGGTTTCCATCAATCTTCAGCTATTGACTTAAGGAAAGGAGAATTGAAAGAAAACTTTATAATTTTATCAGTGCTTTGTTTTACATTTGTACGTAGTAAAGCTCTGACTCACTTGCTGTAATCTTTGCAGATCATCCCATTATAACTTGGAGACAGTTTATTAGATTATACAGTTGGTGCTGTTAGTGCAAAGTCATGACTTATTCTAAGAATTGTACTCTTCTTACCAGCTATTGGGGGATAACTTGATTTCAGGATCCACCAAGACTAAGGTTTTCTCATTCAGGCTTACCACCACTGGATACTGATTCAAGAAGTATTCACCATTTGGTACACTTCTATATATGAATAGTAAACATACTACCCTTAGGTTTGATCCTTAAAACAATTATAGAAATAAAGTAAACGAAGTATTATATTTATATATATTTATATTTCATCTAATTTTTCATTTCCCGCTAGCTTGGTAGAAGTTAACTATAGAATTACAGTGTTTTAATTCAAATGGAAAATAGTTCCTTGTAGGGTCTATAGATGTAGATTCCTTTAGCAAAGCCTGATCAATAATTATTTTGAAGGCCAGGGCAAACTATATTACAGGGTCATCAGTAGGGGCGTTCATAAAAATGAAATAAGTTAGTGATGGTGTAGCCTACATGAAATAGATATTGGTTACTTGCCCTGGAGCTTCCTATTTTCTCTGGAGTGCTAAAAAGTCATTAGTAATGCTCTTATTTATTTATTTATTTATTTTTAAAGAGTTCAACCAGGTCATTGCTATCATCTGTATAATGGTCTTAGAGCAAGCCTTCTGGATGACTATCAACTGCCAGAAATTTTGAGAACTCCTTTGGAAGAACTTTGTTTACAGATAAAGGTAAATTAGGTGGGAGAATTAAGGAAGTAAATGGAGGGTAGGGTTGTAATTTTCAACATTAGTATAGAAGAAAGTAGTGTATTAATCTGTGAGGAAGAATTATTACCATGCATTTGTCTTTTTTGTGTTAGTAAACTGTTTTTAAACTTCTTCAGATGTTTACTAACCACATTTTTATCATGTACGCTCTAGAACCATACTGCCTATGTTTGAATCCCAGCTCCTCCCCTAACAAGCTAGTTCTGTTAGTTGGCAAGTCATTTAAATTAAGCTTTTATAAAATTCTAAGAACAGTGCCTGGCAAATAGTAAGTGTTCAGTAAATGTTAGCTATATGTACGTTATGACATCATAAGGTGTTATCCTTCATGATAAACTACTCACCAGTTTTCACCACCTTCTATATATTTTGATACAGTTAACCTTCTTATTTTGAAGATAATTGGTAATCACCTTAATTGTTGAGATTTTAACCAGCTACTTTTCCCATCAATATAGAGTTGGTGAGTGAGAGAAAGTAGTAACTTGAAAATAATGTATGGGTTTGATGCTTTATTCAAGTGATTGACAGGCAGGACTAAACTGTTAATGACAGTATATGTATGTTTAATTATATTTGTCTTCCCCCAGATTTTAAGGCTAGGTGGAATTGCTTATTTTCTGAGTAGGTTAATGGATCCACCATCAGATGAAGCAGTGTCACTCTCCATAAAACACCTGATGGAACTGGTAAATTTTATTTTTTTAAAATTCTAATGTAGATTTATAATGTTAGTGCACATAAGCCACCTGATTAAAAAATTTACTCTCGTTACTGCAAGGTAGACCAATGAATACATAGTGCCAAATTTGATTTACTCTTTGGCTGTTCAGCTCAGTGTATGAAATGTGAATTAGATATAAAATGATAACTTTGTGATAGTTTTATTATTCTGGGCTCTTTCCACATAATTTTTTTCATTATAGGCTTGTTTTAAAATTACATAAAATCTTGATATCTTTCAACTTACTGGTCTTTGTCTTCATTTGTATTCTTCAAATGAATTTGGTTGGTTTATTGACTCTTCTGATTAATGTTTTTAGAGCTTTTGTCAAATTCAAGTAACTTAATGACAGTATGGACATCTTACAAAGGCAACTCTTGTATTTTTGAAAGAACATGAACAGGTGCCTTATATTCCCCTGCCTGTCGTTTTATTCTTAGAGTTTTTTTGGTTTGTTTTTAGTTTCTTTTTATGAAGTCAGTGTTTTGAGAAACTAGTTTCAGTGTCCTAGGCAAGTTACTGAGTTGGTAGCCATCCCTGCACAAGACTGTGTTGAGAAGAGTCACAGGACTGGCTGTGAGTTAGTGCTCAGAGTGAGGAGAAGGCCACTGTGAGGTAATGCTCAGAGTAGAGAGAAAGTGGTTCAAGCTGTGCTGTTCAGTAAGGTAGCCACTAGCCACATGTGACAATTTAAATTTTGAAGTAAATTAAAATTCAGTATCTCTAGTCACACTTGTGCATTTCAGATGCTCAGTAAGCACATGTGGCTGGTGGGTATCACATTGGACTGCACAGAAATAGAACATTTCAGTCATTGCTACAAGTTCTGTTGATTAGTACTGTGTTAGAGGTTGCTGAAGATGTACTTTACATATTTCAGTTTTATTTAAGCCATCCACAGTTAATTTTGAGAATTTGGGCCATATCAGAACATTGTAGTAGCTTTTGACGTAATAAAGTTGTTTAAATAAAAAAGCATTGTAAATTATCTTGTTGGAATATGTATTAGATTTAGTGAGGTTGTGAGTGCAGTTTTACCACTGTCTTCCCCTCCAGGCTTTTACCTAATAGGGCTTTGCTGCTTTTTTATCTAATAGAGTAGAGCTAGGTGGCAATCAAGAGAATCAACTTAACTATTTATGGTAGAGATGGACAACCAGAGGATAGCTGGACTCTGAAGCCTGAGTAGATGACTTCCTCTCTCTGAGCTGAATTGAAGAGCCAGTCTTAGCCATTTGCAGGCAACAGAATCTCATATAGAGGCCAGCAAATCCTTGCCAACAGTAGGGTCTGAAGCCTGCATTTTGTTTTTAAGTTTGTAGTTAAATTCCAGTTAGTTAATATACAGTGTAATATTAGCTTCAGGTATACAGTATAGTGATTCAGCACTTCCATACAACACCCGGTGCTCATCAGAAGTGCACTCTAATCCCATTCACCTGTTTAACCCATCCCCCCACCCACCTCCCCTCTGGTAACCATCTGTTCTCTATAGTTAAGAGTTTGTTTCTTGGTTTGCCTTTCTCTTCTGTACGTTCTTTGGTCTGTTTCTTAAATTCCCCATATAAGTGAAATCCTATGGTACATGTGTTTCTCTGACTTATTTCACTTAGCATAATACTCTAGTTCCATCCATGTTGTTGCAAATGGCAAGATTTTGTTCTTTTTTTATGGCCGAGTAATATTCCATTCGATATATATACCATATCTTCTTTATCCATTCATCAGTCAGTGGACACTTGGGCTGCTTTTGTATTTTGGCTGTTGTAGATAGTGCTATAAACATTGGAGGGCAGTCCATGTATCCCTTTGAATTCGTATTTTTGTATTTTGGGGTAAATACATAGTAGTGCAGTGGCTGGATCGTAGGGTAGGTCTATTTTTTAACTTCTTGAGGAGCCTCCATACTGGTTTCCAGAGTGGCTGCACCATTTTGCATTCCCACCAACAGTGCTTTGAGGGTTCCCCTTTCTCCACATGCTCACCAACACCTTTTGTTTCTTTTATTGTTGATTTTAGCCATTCTGACAGGTATGAGGTGATAGGTCATTGTAGTTTTGATTTGTATTTGCCTGATGATGAGTGATGTTGAGCATCTTTGCATGTGTCTGTATGTCTTCTTGGAAAAAAATGTCTATTCATGTGTTCTGCCCATTTTTTAATTATTTTTGGGGGTGTGTTGAGTTTTATGTTATTTACATATTTTGGATACTAACCCTTTATCAGATATGTAATTTGCCAATATCTTCTCCCACTCCAAAAGGTTGCCTTTTAGTTTTGTTGATTGTTTTCTTCGCTGTGTAGAAGCTTTTTATTTTGATGAAGTCCCAATAGTTTATTTTTGCTTTTGTTTCCTTTGTCTCAAGAGACATATTTAGTAAGAAATTGCTACAGCTGTTGTCCAAGGAGTTACTACCTGTGTTCTCACCTGGGATTTTTAAGGTTTCCTGTCTCACATTTAGGTCTTTAATCCATTTTGAATTTATTTTTGTGTATGGGGTAAGAAAGTGGTCCAGTTTCATTCTTTTGCATGTTGCTGTCCAGTTTTCCCAACAGTTTGTTGAAGACTTTTTCCCATTGGATATTCTTTCCTGCTTTGTCAAAGATCAGTTGACCATATAGTTGTGGGTTCATTTCTGGATTTTCTATTCTGTTCCCTTGATCAGTGTGTCTATTTTTATGCCAGTATCATACTGTCTTGATCACCACAGCTTTTGTTTTATAGCTTGAAGTCTGGAATTTTGATGCCTCCAGCTTTGCTTTTCTTTTTCAAGATTGCTTTGGGTCTTTTGTGGTTCCCTACAAATTTTAGAATTGTTCTAGCTCTTAAAAAATGCTGGTGGTATTTTGATAGGTATTGTATTAAATGTGTAGATTGCTTTGGGTATATAAATATTTTAATGATACTTGTTCTCCTAATCCATGAGAATGGAATGTTTTTTCATTTCTTTGTGTCCTCTTCAATTTCTTTCATCAGTGTTTCATAGTTTTCCGAGTACAGATCTTTCACAACTCTTTGGTTAGGTTTATTCCTAGGTAATCTTATTTTTGGTGAAGTTGTAAATGGAATCGATCCCTTAATTTCTCTTTCTGCTGCTTCATTATTGGTGTATAGAAATGCAACAGATTTCTGTATGTTGATTTTGTATCCTGCAACCTTACTGAATTCATTTATCAGTTCTAGCAGTTTTTTGGTGGAGTCTTTTGGGTTTTCTATAAAGAGTATCATGTCATCTGAGAATAATGAAAGTTTGACTTCTTCCTTGTCGATTTGGATGCCTTTTATTTTTTGTTGTTGTCTGATTGCTGAGGCTAGGAATTCCAGTACTATGTTGAGTAACAGTGGTGAAAGGGGACATTCCTGATTTGTTTTGAAGGTAGAGGAAAAGTTCTGTTTTCCCCTTTTAGGATATTAGCTGTGAGATTTTCGTATATGGCGTTTATTATGTTGAGGTATGTTCTCTCTTAACCCTACTTTGTTGAGGATTTTTATCATGATGTTGTATTTTGTCAAGTTTTTTTTTCTTCATCTGTTGAAATGATCATATGGTTTTAAAATTCTTTTATTAATGTGGTGTATCATGTTGATTGATTTGCAAATATTGAACCACCTTGGCAACCCAGGAGTAAATCCTACTTGATCGTGGTGAATGATTCTTTGAAAGTATTGTTGAATTTGGTTTACTAGTATTTTATTGAGACTTTTTGCATCCATGTTCATCAGGGATATTGTCCTTATAGTGCTCTTTTTTAGTGGAGTCTTTATCTGGCTTTGATATTAGTGTAATGCTGGTCTCATAGAATGAATTTGGTATTTTTCCTTTTCTATTTTTTGGAATAGTTTGAGAATAGGTATTAACTTTTTTTTAAATGTTTGGTAGAATTCACCTGTGTAACCATCTGGTCCTGGACTTTGGTTTGTTGAGAGATTTCTTATTACTGATTCAGTTACTTTGCTGATTATTGGTCTGTTAGAGTTTTCTGTTTCAGTTTTGGTAAATTTATATATTTCTAGGAATTTATCCATTTTTTTCCTGGTTGTCCAATCTGTTGACATACAGTTTTTCATAATATCCTCTTGCAATAGTTTGTATTTCTGTAATAGCGGTTGTTATTTCTCTTCTCTCATTTGTGACTTTATTTATTTGGGCCTTTTTTCTTTTTGATAAGCCTGGCTAGAAGTTTATCAGTTTTATTAATTTTTTCAAAGAACCAGCTCCTGGTTTCATTGGTCTGTTCTACTGGGTTTTTTTTTAGTTTCTGTTTCATTTATTTCTGTTCTAATCTTTATTTCTTTCCTTCTGCTGGTGTGAAGCCTACATTTTAAAGAAGTAAGAACATTCCCAATATCCTAAAAGGTCCCCATCCTACCCTTTCCCAATCACTCCACTGTCCCTCAGTCCCAAAGATAACCTCTCTCATGACCTTAATGGTAATATCTTGCATGTTTTTCTTGATGGCTTTACCATATAAGTGTCATTTCTGTAAAGAGCTTAGTTTAACATGGTCTATTTCATGAACTTTACATGAACTCACAGGATATAAGGGATGTTTTTGAAGTAGGGAGCAGGGTTCTGGATTCTTTTACTTAATATTGTGAAATTCATCTGCATAATTGCTTTTAGCTGAAATTTATTGAATTTCAGTTCTTTACCATATTTTATTATATGACTACTGAAAGACATTTTGCTTATTTCCAGTTTGAGGCTATTGCATATAATGCTGGTATGTGTAATCTTCAGTATTCACTTTCTTGGTGCACATATTTATATATTTTCATGGGCATATACTTAGGAGTGAATTCACTGACTCTCAAGGTGTGTATTTATATATATATATATAAATATTTATATCAACTTTGGTAGATGACTAACAGTGTTCCAAAGTTGTCGAACCACTTTAAATTCTGCCAGTGCCAGTGGTAGGTTAGAGTCCTCATTGCTCTGAAGCTGCACCAGCCCTTGGGAATCTTTTATTCTGAGGATGCTGGTAGGTTTGCAGTAGTTCTAATTTGTGGTAGTTCTAATTTGCATTATCATAATGAATTTGCCAACAGCTTTTCATAGGTTTATTGCCCATTTGGATAGCCTCTTTTATAAACTATTGATGCCTGTTTTTCTGTTAGGTTGTAAGGAGTTCATTTTATGCTTCTTGTGTACTCTTGATCTGAGCCTTTGACAGCTGTGTATTGCATGTGTCTGTATTTTTACTTTTTAAAAGTGCTTTGATAAATTTCTAATTTTAATGTAGTCACATATATTTTCTTATGTTAGTAAATCCTTACCCCAGAGTCATGAAGATATATTTAACTTTATTGTTTAGTCTTTCACATTTAGATATTTAATCCATCTGCAATTGATTTGTATGTGTGTGTTTGGTCAGGTAGGACTCCAAATTTTTACATACGTAGATCACTTGACTAAATGCTATTTATGGAAAAGTTCATCCTTTCCTCTTTGTTCTACAGCTTTTGTCCTAGATCTAGTGTCTGGATTTGTAGACTCTGTTCTGCTTTAGTGCTCTTGTATGTCTTTGTTGAACCAATTCCATGCTGCCTTAATTAAAAGTATTGAGTCTTACCAAACAGAAACATGATTTATCCCATTTGTTAAGGTATTTAATCTCTCTGGGTATTTTGGTATTTCTGTGTAAGGGTTTTATGAGAGGTTTTTAAAGATTCATTTCTCAGTGGTATTTTTGGATTCTACCATAACAGATTTTTCATTTTCTTATGACTGATACACAGAAATGAAACTGGTTTTTGTTTTGTTTTTAAATTTATTTATTTGAGAGCAAGAGTGTGCACATGCACACGTAGAGGGAAGGGCAGAAGGAGAGGGAGAGAGAATCTCAAGCAGAGCCCAACGTGGGGCTTGATCTCACAACCCTGACTGAGATCATGACCTAGGCTGAAATCAAGAATTGGGCACTTAACCAACTGAGCCACCCAGGCGCCCCTGAAATTTGTTTTTGAATGTTGATCTTGTATTCAGTCACTAAAACCCACTTATTCTGATAATTATATGTAGATTTTTTTCTGCATACACAGTTATGTCTGTAAGTAGTTTGTTTTTAAGTATGCTCCATTCCCAAGGTGGAGCCCAATGCAGGGATCAAACTCATGAGCCTGAGATTAAGACCTGAGCTGAGATCAACAGTTGGATGCTTAACCGACTGAGCCACCCAGGCGCCCCATAAATACAGTTTTATATATCCTTTTGCAATTATCTAGGACCCTTAGTACAATGTTGAGCAGAAGTAGGATGATAGTGTACATTCTTATGTTCCTGTTCTTACTTTTTTTTTTTTAAGATTTTATTTATTTATTTATTTGAGAGAGAGAGAGAATGAGAGATAGAGAGCACGAGAGGGAAGAGGGTCTCAGGGAGAAGCAGACTCCCTGCTGAGCAGGGAGCCTGATGTGGGACTCGATCCCGGGACTCCAGGATCATGACCTGAGCCGAAGGCAGTCGCTTAACCAACTGAGCCACCCAGGTGCCCAATGTTCCTGTTCTTAAAGGGAAAGCTGTCAACAGTTTGTTGAGCATGTTTATTGAAGATTTTTTTTGTGGAAACTATCAAAATAAGGAAGTTTCTTTTCTTAATTTTTATCATGCATGGATAGTTGATTTTGTCAAATCCCTTTTCTGCCTCTGATAAGATTATGATATGACTTTTTTCTTGCTTAATTTGTAATGTATTGGGTTACATTAATTTTTCAAATGTTAAACCAACTTTCATTCCTCAAACAAATCTGACTTGCTGGGATTCAGTTTGCCATTATTTTGCTTTGGTTTCTCATGCATAAGATTATTCAGTAGTGTTCCTTTCTCCAAATGTCCCTGTCACATTTTGTACCAAGATGATGCCAGGTACAAAAAAACAAGTTGGGAGCATTATATATTTTTCGTTTTTCTATTCTCTGAAAGAGATTTTGTAAGATTAAGGTTATTTCTGCCATAAATGTTTAGTAGAAGTCTGTGTCTAATGGGATACCTAGTTCTTATTTTTTTATTTTTTGTTGATATCTTGTATACTTATTTTAATTGTATACTGGATATTGTATTTACAGAATTGTTTGTAGATACAAATTTGAAGCCTGGGATGGGGATAACTTTCTCCAGAGAGGATTTCTGTTGCTTCTGCCAGGAAAAGAAGCCCCAATGCTGGGCTCACTTCCCTGGACTTCTTTTTCCCCCCAAATTCTAGATTTATAATTCTTGTACTCCTTTTTTTAACTCTTCAGTGTATTCAAGCAGCTTTTCTAGTTATGCTCAGTAGGATGATGGGACCAAATTACCTAGGTAATCAGAGCAGTAGTCTACCCCCATTTTTCAGTGTTCTAGATCTGCCCATTATTTCTTGCCTACCTGTCTGATGTCTCTTAAACTACTAGAATCAAGGCTCTGCGTTATATATTCCAAATATATAATACTTGTCTTTTTTTATTTTTTCCCACAAGTCTAGTGGGTGATTTTCTTTATTTGATTAAAGGTTTGCTAATGTGGTATTTCTCTTATTTCTCTCCTAACATTTGGAGTAAAGTGGGTTGTGGATTTTTTTTTATCTGAGTTTCTAACCTTTGCTGACCTCAGAACTTATGTTTTGATGAATAAAACAATATTGAACAATATTAGGGCATTTGGGCCTAAGAGAGTGAGGATTCTATTTATTTATTTTAAAGGAAACTGAAATAGCTTTGAATGTGATGCTTTACGATGTCTATTTAAACATAAATCTTTGCTTTACAGAATGCTTTGGATAAACAAGAAGAATTGACACCCCTTGGAGTCCATTTAGCACGATTACCAGTTGAGCCACACATTGGGAAAATGATTCTTTTCGGAGCTCTGTTCTGTTGTTTAGATCCAGTACTCACCATTGCTGCTAGTCTCAGCTTCAAAGATCCCTTTGTCATTCCACTGGTAAGAAAGTTACAAATAAAAGGCCAGGCATTTTTATATACACAGAATAGTTGTTGCTTAGATCATTTTTCATTAGCTTTTTATTAGCATGCCTTTCTGTGTTTACCATCAAGGCAATTTCAGTTGCCTTCATCTATTTTTTCCCCCTCCTTTCTGAAGGGCAAAGAAAAGATTGCAGATGCAAGAAGAAAAGAATTGGCAAAAGACACTAAAAGTGATCACCTGACAGTTATAAATGCATTTGAGGTAAAAAATGACTTGTCCTAGATTGTGATAGTTCATTCGGTTAAAAAGCTGATAATAGAAGAGGAACATACTCACTTTTTAAAATCTGTTTTATTATAAGTATCAGGATTAAATTACTAAGTATTTAAAATTAGGTGAACATTCAAAAAAATTGTACATGATTTTTCAGTTTCTGGTAGTTCATGAACATTTACCCTTTTGGGAAAAAAAGTCTGTTTTGATAACAGAACAAGTGAACAGTTGATCTCAGGAATCTGATATTATTCATTTGTATCTTTGTGTTAATTGACTTTCATGAAAGATGGTCTCATTCTATTTAATAAACTATAACTGTAGTTATAAACTATATAAACTCTAACATTTTGATAGAGTATCATAATCATATACATTATTTAGAGAGATCGTTTCTCCTTCCAAAAGTCATGCTTATTTGAGGAAAATGTTTATCACCCATCTTTGCAAAATTTAGATGTAATTTGGTTTTTAGAGATAGCATCTTTTTACTATAGTTCTAGATCCAGTTTTGTACTAGCTATTGTGCAAAAGTTAGTATTTTTTTACTTTGAGTTCATCTAGTAATAACTTTCCTTTTTCCCATCTTCCCTTCTCTATTTAAAAAAATATATATATTTATTAAGTTAAAAATATACAATAGCATTGGAATTTGTCCGACAGAGTGTTCTTTTTGTTTTATATACCAAATATGTTGACATTTTGTATAAAATACACAGTATATTACTATAGAACTTATTTATATGAAGAAGGGTCTGGAAATTCACTGATAACTATCACTTCACAACTAGAATCATGGGGAGTTGGGGTTTTGTTTTTGTTTAGTTTATAAATTTCAAAATTCATTGAATTTTTTTTACAAAGAAAATGAAATACCAAAAGATTAAATTACTACCAAAATAAAGACAAACCAGTAAGCATCTTTGCTTTGAGGAACAATACAAATAGTTTTCTTTATTTCTTTGCCCCATAGGGCTGGGAAGAAGCTAGGCGACGTGGTTTCAGATATGAAAAAGACTATTGCTGGGAATATTTTTTGTCTTCAAACACATTGCAGGTAATGGTGAATGTTTTGAAGTGATTCCCAAATATGTTAGCGTTATATGTGTACCCATTTTGTGTAGTTCGATCTGTAGCAAAATGTTAATTGTGTGAGTTTGCCATATGAAGTTAAATGATAGTACAAAGTAATCATTTTGTATAATTGCCCCTACCCTCTAGTTGCTGTTTTGATGACTCAGCCTGAAAATTTTCATTAATATTTCTAGGATCTATTTTAAAATACCAAATAGTATCTTACATTTTAACATATTAAATATCTGTACCTTAACTTTTGGGTAGGTTATCTTTAACTGTTTTGTGTCATGAGAAAACACTGGCTAGGAGGCATTTGTGAAACAGAAGATAATAAATAGGACAGATACACATCAGACTTAAGACTACACTGAATTGGAAAAGTGTAAGAATATGATTCCTCACTTTGCCTTATTCATGTACATTCCAGCTCTGTGGCATGAGCCCTGGTACTGGACATTTAACAGATCTACAAGGGGGTAAAAGAATCAAGAATCTAGAGTGTCTAGCAAATCTAATCAAAACTGCTCAAACATTAACAAAATAAAGAGTTAGAAAATTCTGAAAGTTAGTTACAATCAAAGGGAAAAAAGAAAGGAACACAACATACTTCACAAGAAAATACCTTACAACTCCTTCATAGTAAGGAACAGTTTAAGAAGAATCTGAATTCAGTAAAACAAAGATAAGAAAATAAACCAATAGAATGGATGACAAGACTGGTGACCTAAGAAGACATGATGACCAAAAGAATCACAAGGAGTAAAGTGAAAGTCCCTTTAAAGTATTGCATAGAAGAAAGGCTCTAGATAATCACAGTTTGTAGGTTCAGCTGCAAAAGAAAAAAATTTAAAGCAGTAAGTAAAAAGCTTGTTAGACAGGAAGACAGGACTGATCCATCAGAGACAATAGATGTCTCTCCGTAGGAAATTCAAGTGTAATCTATTCAGAGATATGTGTAAGAACATTTTCCTGAAATAGAAAAAATAAAATGAACTACAAGTATGAAAAGATGGCTGAATCCAAGAGATTATATCCAGTCAGCATATTAATTCAACTATAAAGACAGGCCAGGCATTCAAGAAAGCGCTTGAAATACTACACCCATGAACTGTTCTTGGAAAACTCACTGACAGTGAAATGCTGCCTATTAAGAGATAAATCAAAAAGAATTTCAGGAATGGAGAGTACATGCTAAGTCAGTGAGTGATGTGTGTTGATATTTAAATATAGAATGAATACAAAACAGTATTGGAATTATAGACACAGAATATAAAGGTTATGGTCTTGAACAGTATAAAGTAATGAAAATAAAAAACAGGAGGTGGTCTAGAGAGTCAGTGTAAAAGAAATTAAGTAGGAAGGTTAAGACAATTCATAAAAGGGACGTACAATTAAATAAGACCAACTTTATGTTTCATAATCTCTTATTTTAAATTTACAAGGATCTTGTATTATCTCGTGATTGTGAAAATTTAGGATTCATCAATTTAACTTATATTCCTATTTAACTTTCTTTTTTAAATTGAACTAAAATTACCCAGCAGCTCCAAAAATTGAACTAAAATTAATTTTAATACTTCTGTTAAAACAGCTTTTATACTGTTATTCCATTGTTAGGATAGCATTTCTGTCCATTTCTTCTGTCAGTATGCATAAGTGTCTTCAGTATTATTTACTTAGTTAATGGTTACTTCTGACAGTACTGACTTTAAAGAAGTTTCTTCATTTGTACTTTTCTGTATTACTTGTGTTCTTTATAATGAGCCATGCATCATTTGTATTCAAATTATGATTCTTCTTCAAAACAAAATAAAAAAACAGACCTTAAGCCTTTGTGCCAGTATGTAACAGCAGTTAATTCTCAGCAGTAGAAATATGGATATTGGTTATTTTATTTATGCTTTTCTGAATTTTTTTTTCAAAATATGGGGTGGAGAATAACTTAAAATTATATTAGTGAATCTTTTTTGCAAAATGTAGCAGTACGTAAAACATCAGTGGTTATTCCGTATAGCAGGCAAACCTTTTCTGTAAAAATACCAGACAGTAAATATTTTAGGCTTATAGGCCATATGGTCTCTCACTTCTTCCTTTATAGTATAAAAGTAACCGTAGATAATAGATGAGTGAGTGTGACTTTGTTCCAATAAAACTTCATTGACAAAAACAGGTTTTGGCAACCCCTGCTCTAAAAACATCACATTTTTGCCAGTGTTTTATAAAGCAAGGAAAACTTAAAGCTATTGATGAGTATATGCTTTATAGCCCCTATAAATCTTTGTGAAAGGTATTCTAGTTCTGTTTGTTACCATTGCTCCCTAGATGCTGCATAACATGAAAGGACAATTTGCTGAGCATCTTCTTGGAGCTGGATTTGTAAGCAGTAGAAATCCTAAAGATCCAAAATCTAATATAAATTCAGGTAAAGCAGAAAATAGTATAAAAATTAGCTTGCTGCCATTGTTTGTTATATCTGTAATTTTACTTTTTTTTCCTCTATCTTCCTACCCTCAACAGATAATGAGAAGATAATTAAAGCCGTTATCTGTGCTGGTTTATATCCCAAAGTTGCTAAAATCCGACTAAATTTGGGTAAAAAAAGAAAAATGTAAGCATTGAAGATTATTATGAATTACTTGATTCTCGCCTTAAGCTTTTCATATTCTTCTTTTGATCACTTAAGAGAAGGCAAACTGTTGAACACGGGCATCACTTTCCTTCACAGCACATTATCTGGCATCAGCTATTATTCACAAAAAATGTTAGCAAAATATAATACTAGGTAAATATTAGGAAAGTAAGCCAACTATTAAAAATCAGTGGATGGACATTACTTAGAGAAGATTTTTTTAGGATTTCTTTTCTTCTTCTAAGACACATAATTTTGTAATTTACCTCTGATGAAAATGGTGTTTTCTCTATTTTGAAAAATAAGATATAACTTTAAAATACACACACACACACACACACACACACACACACACACACACACACACACACACACACACACACACACACACACACGAATCTCAGTAGTAATTGCAGACTGTTAGGCATGGTTTTTGCCTACCAAGTGAGTTCATTCTACTGAGGAAACAGAAACTAAACAGAAACTAAAAGTCTCAAATGACTGGTAGTATGTGAATTGGTTTTTGATGTGTTCCATGATTCGTTGTTTGCATATAACACCCAGTGCTCCATTCAGTTCGTGCCCTCTTTAATACCCATCACCTGCCCACTTTAATATCCATCCCTCCACCCCCTCCCCTCTAGAACCCTCAGTTTGGTACCATCCTTTTAGAAGGCACCCTAGATTAGAATCAGTTATCAAGACATTAAAATAGTGGCTCAGTGGATTCATAAGTGAATATATTAATTTGAGCACTGTGTCCTAAGGAAGTAATTCTCTACTTTTTTAAAAAAGCTATATTGTAAAGAACACAGATGTCCAATAGCAGTGGGGAGATTATTTGATAATATATTATAATGGCATTTAAGCTCATAGGCTTATAAAACAGTTACTGTGTAGTAACAAAATAATTCTAACTGACATTAAATGAGAAAGTTTGGATACCCTATGATTATAAACATGACAAAGTACTAGATCTCAAGTAGACCAAGTGCAGACATTGTTTTAGGACGTCATTTCGGGATGACTTCACCTGCTAAGGGACATTTTATTTGACTGTTTCTGGAGACATTTCTGGTGGTTACAGCTGGGGCAGTACTATTAGCATCTAGAAGATACAGGCCAGAGATGCTATTAAACCTGATTTTGTTCTGAATAATGACTCATGACTGTGATTCATGATTTTGGTTAGAAGCATTTATGAATTCCTAGAACTACAGAAAAGATGCTCTTAAAAACAAGCCTGAAGGATTAATGGATTACTAGCTTTTATGCTGTCATTTAATACAGGTAGTTACCATTGACTATTTAAAGATAAACTATCGGGGCGCCTGGGTGGCTCAGTCGTTAAGCGTCTGCCTTCGGCTCGGGTCATGATCCCAGGGTCCTGGGATCGAGCCCCGCATCAGGCTCCCTGCTCAGCGGAGAGCCTGCTTCTCCCTCTCCCACTCCCCCTGCTTGTGTTCTCTCTTGCTCGCTGTGTCTCTCTCTATCAAATAAATAAATAAAATCTTTAAAAAAATAAACTATCAAACATCTCCCTGCTCAATTATATTAATTAAAGACTCCTAGAAATTGAGGTAAATTGTTTTATTCTCAAATACAGATTTGTAAATTTGTATTACAAAAATAAACTGGCCTCATCTGTGGAATTTTTTTTTTAGATTCTGGGATTGGTTGGGAATCTCCCAGATTTTTTTTTTTTTTAACAAACTGCATTTTACTTTTTTAAAGGGTCAAAGTTTACACAAAAACTGATGGACTAGTTGCTATTCATCCTAAATCTGTTAATGTGGAGCAAACAGAATTTCATTACAACTGGCTTATCTATCATCTGAAGATGAGAACAAGTAGTGTAAGTGAATATTTAAAATAAGTATGGATCTGAACATCAGTCTTGCTGTATTTTTACTATTGTGTACTCTTCACAATTAAAAATAAAATTTATTCTGAGATTTTTTTTTTTTTTTCCTGACATGAATTGTAAGGTCTTTAAGCAGATCTATACTTTTAATGTATAGCATGTCTGTCATGATGGACTTTGTATTTTAGTTGGGACAGTTATTTGATTTGCATAGTTTTCCTTCAGAGCCTGCTTTCAAGAAATACTGGCATTTTAGGGTATATAGGAGTTGACACCATACAGAGAATTTTGTGGACATGTCAATATGCCTTATAAGTACTGGTCAGAACACTGAGTGAGGTTCTGTTCATGTATAGATAAATAATTTCAGATACATTAGTGCTTTCTTTTTGTTACTCAGAAAATATTTTGTTTAAAGTATAGTGCTATTGTTTGAGTTGAAACAAGAATATAAAAACTCTTGTGTTCTCTGAATTAATGAAGACTGGCCAGTTTAAAATGGTATATCTTTGGGGCGCCTGGGCAGCTCATTCGGTTAAGCATATGCCTTTGGCTTAGCTCATGATCACAGGGTCCTGGGATCGAGTCCCGTGTCGAGCTCCCTGCTCAGAGGGGAGCCTGCTTCTCCCTCTCTCTCTCAAATAAATAAAATCTTTTTAAAAAATAAGTGGTATGTCTTCAAAATTAGTCTCGGTAGTTATACTGGCAGGATAATACCTAATTTAGAAGGAAAGAATTAATAGATCAATACTGGTGGTAGTGAATTAATGTGGCAGTAATCCTTGCAGACTTGTGAATGTATTAATATCCTTTAATTCTCATTACAGATATACCTATATGACTGCACAGAAGTTTCTCCATACTGTCTCTTATTCTTTGGAGGTGATATTTCCATCCAGAAGGATAACGATCAGGAGACTATTGCTGTAGATGAATGGATTGTCTTTCAGTCTCCAGCAAGAATTGCCTATCTTGTTAAGGTGACTGACTTTACATGATTGTCTTTGAATCTACATGCAAGTTAGCATGTGGTCTCATGGTTTTGCACCAAGTGTTATGTCTGTTGTGTTAAACATTTCTTGCTCTATTTCAGCAGAGCAAACAGTGTTGAGAAATTTATGCATAGCTTTTCTAAATTGTTTTTTGAGGTGTTTATAGGTCAGCCATTCTAAATGGTTCGGTGTGATTGAAGTTTGAATTTTTTTTAACTTTACTACACTTTAGTTGGCTACTCATAACCATACTTCAGTTAGTTGCTCACTAAATATTTCAGTCTTTTGTATAATAGCTTACGAAATTTTTTTGTAACAGCTAAAGTCACTTTTATGTATTACATTGCTTAATAGTATATCTGCCTTTGTTTAACATAAGTGATTTTTCCAACCTTAGGAATTAAGAAAGGAGCTAGATATCCTTCTGCAAGAGAAGATCGAAAGTCCCCATCCTGTAGATTGGAAAGACACTAAATCCAGAGACTGTGCTGTACTGTCAGCTATTATAGACTTGATCAAAACACAGGAAAAAGCAAGTCCCAGGAACTTTCCACCACGATTCCAGGATGGATATTACAGCTGACAGCTTTTCTGTGATGGTCTGAAAATTTGACAGCCATTTTCCATCATAGTTTAATTTTGGGCTAGATGCCAAACCGTGGGACATGAATAATTACCGTATGTAAGGTAGAAACCTTTAGTAGGTAGTAAAGACGTAGTGTGCATGATTTAACAATGTTATCTATAGCTATTATAAATATACCATAAAAAGCAATATGTTCTCTGATCATATTTTCTGTTGTGGTCATGTCCACACTTTGGGAGGACTGCTCTTATATATATTGAGTGTTGTACCACTTGAGAAATTCCTTTGTTCTGTTATGAGAAGTTAATCTTTCTGCCCATAGTGACTGAGTATGGAAACCAGTAAAGGGGGAATGGTTAGGCAAAAAGCAGTGTCAAGTTAAGAATTTGAACACAACCACATTTTTAAATGAAACTTCCCTCAGAAGTAAATTAATTTGTAATAAAGCCCAGTGTTTAATAAAATGTACAGTGTATAAATCTCAGCTAACTTTTTGGCTTGGTTTCTACATCTCTATCCTTTGGCTTGATTTTTTTTTAACCTTTTTAGATATATTTTACCCCTTTTACATTAGCGTAATACAGCAATTGAGAAAGTGAGTCTAGACTTGACCACCTAAGTTCAAACTTCAGCTGTGACTTAACCAGCTCCCTTGGGCAAGGTACATGGCTTCTCTGTTTTTTATTTATCAGTAAAATACAGGTAACAGTTGTGAGGATTAAAAATGTTGATATATGTAAAGTGCATACACTAGTGTCTGGTACATAGAATGTACTCACTAAATCTTAGTTTTTATTTGTCCCTGAATTTTATTTTTTTTTATAACAGTCCATTATATTACACTCATTTCCATGCTCTGAGTCCCATTTTACCCTCTCAGACAACGGAAGCTAGTGTGATTTTAGGGCTAGTGAGTGATAGGCTAGTGTTTTCAGCCTTATTGGACTAACAAATACCATTGATTGCTATCCCAACAGCCATTTGTCCCTCCCCATTTGCTTGATTGTTCAAGTGTTCCCCCTCTGTGTAGCCTGGTGCCCAGGGATATTGGACTCTTGCCCAAGGGTGAATCAGATTGTTCTAAGCCAATTATGTATGGTCTTAACTCCTTACAACTGATGAGCCGTCAGAATGTAAAACTGTGTTGTCAATTGCAACTGACAAGAGATCTGCAAGGGGACATCTGAGAAAGATTTTCTTCACTGGTAGTCTTGGAGGAGGAAGTTTTCTCCTTTGAACATTGTCTTGTCGGAATCTGGCACTGCTGTAGCCATTTTAGGATTGCAGGGGATAATGACGTTGGCTAAGTGGAAAAATGTAAATCACCAGAGTTCGTGATAATGCTAGTGAGCTGCTGAATTATCCAATTCTAGACCTGCCTTGCACATGCACTTATTTTGGTCAAATAAACCCTCCTTTATTGAGTTAGCCACTTTAGGGTAGTGTATTTTGTTTAACTTGGCAGAAGTTAAACAACTGAAACACATAGTCTGCATCAGTGAGTGTTTGCTAAGTCCTGTTTCTACCATTTTTTTTTTTTAAGATTTTATTTATTTATTTGACAGAGATCACAAGTGGGGCGGCAGGGGGGGCAAGGGAGAAGGAGAAGCAGGCTTCCCACTGAGCGGGGAGCCTGTTGCGGGGCTCCATCCCAGGACCCTGGGATCATGACCCAAGCCAAAGGCAGACGCTTAACTGACTGAGCTACCCAGGGGCCCCTCTACCATTTCTTTTGTGATCTAACAGTCTGACCCACATGTCTGACAAAAGGTGTAAGAGTAGTAGTCCTGAACATACTGCAAAAAGAAATGTAGGAAGAACATCTGCTGCATCCTTAAAAATAAACATTTTCTTGTGCCTTCCAATAAATGCAGAGAAACTGAAGGAAGAGTATCAAACAATGACTGGGATTTATTGATAATGCTCTGATGATCTGTGTAACATCACTGGTTCAGGTTCTCCCATTTCTGGGAATGTATGTCAGCCTATCCTTGCCTTCTAAAGGTTTTGAATGTACTGTGTGTCCTAACTCCATTCTCTTGGCTAGTCTCCCAGAAGTGATCTCTTACTGAATTCTTGTATTGAGTCATCACAGTATTGTGGTTTTGTCCCTAAACTCAAGGTGACCCTAACGTTCTGTTTGCTCTATAAGTGTGTTTATGTTTGTGTACGTGTTTTCTTGCCTTTACTCTCCAGTTTAAATTCACAGCAGGCCAAACTGGTCTTGGAAGGTAGCATTTAAAGAATCTGTTAAAAAAAGGGAGAGGGGATTATTAGTTAATTGGTTCCATGTTCCCAAACCAATATTTAATCTCCATGAGAATGAGGAAAATGTTCCTGAAGAATTGTTTAAATGGATGAGCTATTGAAAGAGATTAAAGCAGTCACTGTCACCCCAGTTTCTATCTTCTGTACAGCTGATCAGGATGGAAATCTTGATTGAAGGTGCTATTTGTGTTTTTTCTTTTGTTTACAAAATAGTGTATATACTGAGTGGAAGATTTATTCCAGATCTAAGAACTATTTGTTATTTAGCAGTTTTAAGGAATAAGACATTTTTAAAAAAAGAATCTGTTTGCCTCACCATTCTTAGTGATACCTAGACTTAACTCTTAAACAACCCTGAAACAGAAACTAAGAGGGGGAAAAACAGAAACCACTGAATAATCTTTAAAAAAGTGCCATTGAAAAGTGAGTACATGTAGTGCTTCCTAATTCATTAACTTGGGCAAAAGCTCTAGATACATTTATACCTATTATGACCAGTAATTTTCTGTTCTTACTGTAGTTTTAAAACAAAGTCCACCCTGAAAGGTAGAGATTATTAAAAAGCTTTAGAAGGAATTTTAGTACCCCCTCACCCAAAGTAAATCGTAAATTTCCTTCCACTCTTAGCTGAGTTTGTGTATATTTATTTTCAAGTAATTGTCAAGATCATGTGGTATAATCATATAATATGCTGATTGTTTAAATGACATTTTTATTCTGATTTTAAAACAATATACCCTCATTGTACAATATTCGGGAATTGAACAAAGAAAAGCATGTTTGATGTATTTCCATGTTTTTTTTTAAGCTTTGAGGTTATTTTTTATATGTAATAAAATTTGCCAATTTAAGTGTATAATTCAGCGAATTTTGTCAAATGTATAGTCATGTAATTGCTACCACCACAATCTTGATCTAGAACATTCCCACCACATAAGTTTCCCTTGTTCCCCTTTGCAGCCAGTCCCCTGCTTCTACTTCTACCCATTGGCAACCATAGATCTGATTTTTGTCACTAGTTTTGCCTTTTCTAGAATTTCCAATAAATGGAGAATCATATTTAGTTTTTTGTCTCCAGTTTCTTTTCCTTAACATAATGCTTCAGAGATATTCATGTTCTTACATATGTCGGTAGTTAGTTGCTTTTTTTATCGTTTAGTTGTATTGCCTTGTATGGTTATACCAGTTTGTTTATTCATTGACTAATTGATGGACCTTTGAGTTATTTTCAGTTTTTTTATTATAAATAAAGCTGCTATGAACGTGTATACGAGGCTGTGTAGATAATGGTTTTCATTTCTTTTGGGAAGATACCTGTGATTAAGATCATTGTATCATATGGTGAGTGTGTTTAACTTTATAAGAAACTGCCAAACTGATTTTCAAAGTGGGTGTACTATTTTACATTCCTGCCAGCAACATTTCCCACCAGGAGGGGTTCCAAGTGTTTCAAATCTTTGCCAGGACTTTGTATTTTTAGTTATTTGGTGTGGTTTTGTTTAATATTAGCCTTCAGTGGGTGGAGTCATAGACATTGTGGTTTTAATTTGTATTTATTTCTATAATGATTAGTCAGGAATACTATAGTTTCCTTTTTGTGGGGTAATGCTGGCCTCATAAAATGGGAAGTATGCCTCTTCAAGTTTCTGGACGAGGTTGTATAGAATGGATGTAAATTCCTTAAATGTTTGGAAGAATATTCCTGTGAAACCATTTGCACCTGGACATTTTTTTTTTTCAGAAGATTTTAGACAAATTCAATCTATTTAGTAGTTATGGGACTAGTTAGAGCTTTGACACTTTGTGGATTTCCATGAGTTGGCCCATTTTATCTAAGTTGTTGAATTTAGGAGTCCCAAGTTTTTTAAATATCCCCTTATCCTTTTAATGTCTAAGGAATCTAATGATAGCCCCTCTTTCATTCTTGACACTGGTAATTAGTCTTCTCTTTTTATTTAGTCTTGCTAAAAGGTGTTATCAGTTGTATTCATCTTTTCAAAGAACCCATTTTATTTATTTATTTTTAAAGATTATTTGAGAGAGAGAGCGTGCGCATGAGAGGGGGGAGGGTCAGAGGGAGAAGCAGACTCCCCGCTGAGCAGGGAGTCGGATGTGGGACTCGAGCCTGGGACTCCATGATCATGACCTGAGCCAAAGGCAGCCGCCCAACCAACTGAGCCACCCAGGCGCCCGAACCCATTTTTTTTTTTTTAAGGTTTTATTTAACAGAGACACAGTGAGAGAGGGAACACAAGCAAGGGGAGTGGGAGAGGGAGAAGCAGGCTTCCCGCAGAGCAGAGAGCCCGATGCGGGGCTCGATCCCAGGACCCTGGGATCATGACCTGAGCCGAAGGCCCACGCTTAACGACTGAGCCACCCAGGCGCCCCTCAAAGAACCCGTTTTTTAATTGAGTTTTGTTTTTTTAAAGATTTTAAGTAATCTCTACACCCAACCTGGAGCTCGAACCCACAACCCCGAGACTATGAGTCTCATGCCCCCCCCCCCCACTGAGCAAGCCAGATGCCCCTAATTGAGTTGTTTTCTGATTGTTGAGAATTAAAGAGTTCTTTGTATATTTTGGATGCTAACCCTTATCAGATACTTGCTTTGCAAAATTCCCTCCTACTCTGTGGATTATCTTTTCATTCTTCCATTTTTCACAGCACAGATATTTTTCATTTTAACAAAGTTCAATTTATCATTTTCTTTTTCTTTCATATATCATGCTTTTGGTGTCGTCAAAAAAAGTCATTGCCAAACCCAAGATCACCTATATTTTCTGTGTTACCTTCTAGGAGTTTTATAGTTTTGGATTTTACATTTAGATCTAAGTTTCCAAGTATGTGGTTATTTTTGTTATGGATTTCTAACCTAAATGTAGTCATAGAACTCTGTGTAATTTCAATCCTTTAAAATTTCTTGAAACTTGCTTTATGACCCGGGAAATGGTCAAATGTTTTAATATTCTGTGTGTTCTTGAAAAGAATGTATATGCTTAAATTGTTGAAGTGTCCTTGTTAAGCTGTTGTTCAGATCTTCCACACTTCCATAGATTTTTATCTACTTCTACACTTTCATGTAGCAAATGAGAGTTAAAAGTGTCATATGCTATGATTTTGGATTTATTTCTTCTATTTCTCCCAAATTTTGTTTTATATATATTGAGACCACATTATTGGGAGGAAATAGATATATGGAATTGTTACATGTTCCTGGTTCAATAAACCTCCATCATTATCTAGGCTCTCTCTGTCCCTAGTCATACCTTTTATCTTAAGGACTATTTTGTCAAATACTGACATAGCTCCATGTATTGACTATTGTGATGTTCTGCCCAGATCCTCCCTCAGGACTGAAGGACAATTCCCTTAGCTGCCCCAAGTGCTGTCCCATGACAGCCTTTACCTGTCAGCCCTCTGCAGGAATTGTCCTCCGCTGAAGAGAGCCGCTTCGCCCAAGGCCATTTCCCGTCCCCGGGGACAGCCTGCACCCTGCGACCAGTCAGAGCAGGTTACAGAGGTCCAGGGCCGATGCTCCCTCTCTCCCCGCTGTCCTCTGGGACGCCCACCTGAACCTCGGCATTCTCCCACTCTCTGCTCTACACCCTTCCATGTGGCTGTACCTTCTCGTTCTAGCCTGTCTTCCAGTTCACCAGCTTCTAACCTGTTCAACCTAGCTCCGTAATTCCTAGTGCTGATCGGTTGGTTTTCCTCTCTTGCTTCTTAGAGTTGTTAGTAGTGTATTGCATTTTAAAGTGTGGCTTTATCTCTCTAAAAATGGTAATGATGATTGATGTAGCTAATGATTTCAATATCCAGAGTCTCTGTGAGTATGTTTTTTTCTGTATCACTGATGCTGTGTCTCAAAGTGTTTGCTAATTTGCTGAATCTTTTGAGAATTTGTGTCTGGAAATAACACAACTAAGATAATGCTACCTTCCTTCACAGGAAGGTTTAACTTCCTTTTGTCCGGTCCGGAGTGTGCTAGAAGCCCAAAGGGCAAAGCTTGAGGTCCTCCAAGCTCATATCCTCACCCCAAAGCAAGCCCTTTGGGGATTCAATCCACAAGGGTGATTACCAGAGGCACTAAACTCGGCCCTGCATTATTTAGTACTCATATCCCCTCAAGTAGCTCTACCTCTGCTGCTTTCTAAAGCCCAGGGAAAATGTAGCAGCAAAGAGGGGAATGTATCTTGCTAGTTCCAGAGAAGGTACGCTCATCTCCTTCCTCTTCCATCATTACCTTGAGCAAAAATCCAATAAAAGATTGGTGTTTCCTACCACATGGCTGTATTTTAGTAAATACAAGACACAGGGAAACTAACTATCTAGCATTTTAAGGTTTACAGTAGTGTTGAGGGCAGAACTTTAAGATGATCCCCATTATTGCCGCACCTCCCGGCCGGCCCGGTATTACACCTGTGATTATGTTATATTGCATTGTAAAGGAATTTTGTGGATCTAATTAAGGTCACACATCAGTTGATTTTGAGTTAGTCATAAGGGTGATTATCCTGTAGGCATAATGTAATTACATGAGTTCCTTAAAAGCAGAGTTTTCTCCAGCTGGTAGCATAAGATGGAGTCAGATTCCAAGTGTGAGAAAGAGTCAACGTGCCCCTGGTGCCTTGAAGATGAAGGAACCCATGGCAAGGAATATGAACAGGTTCAGGAAGCTGTGAGCACCCCACACCCCTGGCAGCCAGCAAGGAAGCAGGGACGTTGGTCCCACAACCACAAGGACCTGAATTCTGACAACAACAGGTATGAGCATGAAAGAAGATACCACGCTCTGGCTGAGCAAGCAGCCAGCTAACACCTTGGCGTCAGCCTTATGAGACCGAGACTCTAAGCAGAGAACCCACTGTGCCAATATTGGCCTTCTTCACCCGGAACTGTGAGATAATAAATGGATGTTGGTTTAAGCCATTAAATTTGTGGTAATTTGTTAGGCAGTAAGAGAAAACTAACACAGGAGTTTTTGCCTTCCACCAAGATTCACAGGGTGGTGGAATTTCACAAGCACAAAGGTTCGGATTCTACAGTTAAGGAACCACCAACTATTTAAGATAAGCTCTTCTGTCGTGCAGTTTTGTGGAAACTATAAGAAACATCAGGGCCCAGCTCTTAAAATTGCTCCAGCTTTCTAGGGCAGCTGATGCCAACATGTACCCAACAGGGAAAGATCAGTGTCATTTAATGTTAGCTGTAGATCCCTTCTAAGTAGAACTCCGAGTTGACCAAAAATTCAGCAAATTATATACTTAAATACATGCTATAGTGAATTAAATCACACAAATACGAAAGAGCAAGTATATACAAAATCTTTATAAATTCACTCCACCAAAAGTATCAAGCAGTATCAATTTGTTGGGACAAAAATGAGTATTTTTGTTCTCCACAGGTCACTGAAGTCATTGTACAGTTCTGAGAAGCTATTCGTAGAAACTGTCCTATAAAAATGAAAATTCACGGTGGAAATGAAACTATGTTACACACCCGCTGTATAACAACATGACCTGGTAACAGTACTAACCTGTTTGCTAAATGAGACTTTGATTTATAAAATGCATGTATTTCCCAGCCTTTAACATCTCTACTTATAAATTAATTCACAGGATTCATACAATTGCTTTTAAGCTTCAAATGGATATTAGCAAAAATAACACAGAATGATCCCTTTGCAAGCAACACATTTATGTTCCTTCCTAAATGCAAACATCACATGAGATTAATTACAGTTTCTTAACCTCTCCTCTAAAAGGCCTGTGACATGAAAGAGGAGATCAACGCCTTGTTTTACCAACCTGGAGAAATCTGCTGCGTCCACTGCTATTACTTCATTGACTGGCCCAAAGCTCAAAGAACTCAGGGCCTGGCATGTCTCTGACACCCAGAAATGTCTGCATAAGTCAAGGAGAGCGAGCCAGGGACGAGAAGGCCCCGGGCGTACCACACTGGCTCACGGCTGAGTTGGCAGGATGCAGGGTGTGTGAGGCAAGCATACTTAGCTCCCACCCTGGGCTTCGGCTTTGCTCACTTCGCTCAGGATTTGGGTACCCGGTTGGCAAGCAGTAGGTGGGATATGTCACACACAGATGTGAGTCCTTGAATAATGTACGCTTTGCCAGGTCTTACCCCTCTATCGAAGAAGATGGAATAGAGAGAAGCCTAGCTGCCCGTACAAATCATTTTTCCCCTCTGTCTTCCAAACCCTCATTCCCTCTCTATGAAACGAACTACTAAAATCCTTTCTCCTTGCCTCAGGGGAAGAAATGAAGTTCTGCAGGCACCCAGGGTTAAGAGATCCTCCAGATCCAGCAAGCAAGACGTTCAGTACATATAAAATGGATTCCCGTTAAGACCAAAATGTTACGTTTCAGTTAGGTGCCATGCTGGCATCTTGATACCAAGGTAGGGCCTAATTTTACCTTGAGAGTGTGTTTCAGCCAATTTCCTGTTTAGAAACAGGAGTGGGAATAGTCGAAAATCTTTATTAAAGAAATTATAAGAGGCAAGATTATTAAAGGCAAAGCAGCCTCATGTCAGTTTATCAGCTCATTTGGGAACATTAATCCTATGTTCAGGATTTTTTCACTTATGTGAACCATCTAAATTCTATCTTATTTGAGTAGCCTGAGTAGGGTTTTATTAGGCTCTACTTATCAGAGACCAATATCGGATCAGATGGGTTTAAAAAGAAAATCTCTAAAGTAAGCGTCTCTCCTACTAATGAGGAAAGAAGTGGCAAAAATTCAAGTGTCGATTTCCCTTTCTTGGGAAGAGGTTTAGAATAATTCAACAGCTCCCCTTTTGAGCTCTACCAGTTCCTCGTGAAATGCTCATAGCATTAGAATCAGATCTAAAATGTAAGAGGCAGAAAAAATATTTACAAAACTGGGCGTTCCTTAAACAAAGAGACTCTTGCCAAGACTGGGAGAACCATACAAAGGAAACGTTAAAAGGGACAGTAACATTCTTGGCAAAGTAGGAAAGAGAAAACCAGGGTACAGCCCCCAACATCCATTTTCCATGCCAGAAAAGGGTGAGCCCGGCCGGAGCTTCGGCCACCAGGACCCTGCAGCAGACTCTCCGCGGGCCTCAAGAAGGCTGCAGGTGGACGGTGTGCACACACTGAGCCTTTCGAACTCAGTGTATCCGGTAGCTGTTCTCCAGAGAGAGCAGAACCACCTGGCAAACATAAAGGCAAGCGTTGTCCCTCTTCCAATGAATCAGGCTGTGTTAAGATGAACAACAAAGCCGGCCCAGAACCAACCAGCCGGCCAGGAAGTCGAGCAAATCTCGCGGTCGTGGAAGGCCGTTGGGGCGGGGGGCTACACGTTGGTTTCCAGTCCTAGCAAGCGTCCCATTCTCTCCACGTTCTTGTCAATTGTAGCCTGACAGGTTATCTCCTTGGCACATTCCATAGGAAACCAGCCCCTTTCTCCGTCTCGCAGCCGTTCCCCCTCATACCAGCCTGCAAACGAGAGCAGAGTCCTCCTGAAGCAACAGGGGTGTGGAGGAACCGGGACCCTGCCTGGCTCCAGGGAGGATGTCAGCGAACTTCAGAGGCAGCATCCCACCCCAGCTTGTGCGTGACGGATGAGGGAAGGCGAGGAGACAGGGGAACAGCAGGAACGGCCTCAAGAAGGAATGGATGACACAGAGGAGGTGGGACACCACCAGGGGCCCTGAAGGGAGAAGGCTAAAAAGAGCCTGAGAGTTGGGCCAGGCTGGGGGAGGGGATGCTGTACACAGACAGGGGCATCAGGAAACTGATTTTTTTTTTTTTTTAAGTGAAGAAGGAAGAAGCTCTGGAGATGAGCACTAAGTCACTGGGGGACTAGGAAGGAAGGAAGGGAAACTATTCAAGGTTGCTTTTGAATAATATACCATGTGATTGCATTCTTATTCAAAAACATTAAAAGCAATAGTGTTGACAGAGGAAAGGCAGGTGCATATGAAAAAACCAAAGGGATATGGAATATGAGCATTAAAAACAAAATGAGACTCCTCCGTCCTATGGCACCCCAAAAGCTGAATCGGGCGTGCCCCTAAAAACCCCAACTCACCATCGCTGACCCGCTGATAGATGAGAACCACGTCCGCCACCTGCAGGGACAGTTCATCTGGCTGCTTGGCAGTGAACGATCTAATGATTTCCACCTGGGTCAGTGCTGCAAGGGAAAGGGGGGGACGCACTGAGCTCCCGGTAGCAGAGGAGAACCAGAACAGGTACAAATCAAATACATTTACTCGGTCTTTCTGTGCAATTCAAGGCCGGCATTGACAGAAACAAGCGTCTATCAAGCAGAAACTCTGTTCCAGGAACTGTCTTATTTGGCTAAGAGCTTTAGAACTTTAGAAGCTCAGGATCCAGGGAGGCCTTTTGTGATGCACAAATCCCCTCAAAAATAGCCATGATGAGCTATACACAATATAGCAGACAACAGCCATTGTGCATTAGGGAAACTGAGGCCAGACAGATCAGGTAATGTGCCAAGGCCACACAACTGACAACATCCGCAGTATACCCATTCTCCCCACTGCCATCCAGGGGGCCTCCCCAGCCCACCGGCACACAAAAGCTGCCAAAGACATTCAGAAATAAAAGGAGCTCCAACCAAAAGTTAGACAACATTTTAGAGTTCCCCCCAAAATGCTGAATCATAACAAAAGGATTGTAACTTCAGTGACTTGGTACTGACCGAGTTCCTAATTTGTTTCTCAATAATATAAAATTTGATTCTAGGCAACTTTCAAACCAATCACTTTAGCTTTGGCTCCAAGCTTAAAGCTATGATTTTTGAGTGCTCCCAGATAACCAATTTTGCTGCCCTGGTTCTTTCGATTTGACCTGCCAGCTAGAAACACCCAGAGAAGCCTAACGTCAAAGTTAAGAGGCTAATAAGCACAGGACACCACCCTTTACTGCACCCATTCCTGATGCCCTAGAAGAATAAAATACATTTCCGTCATCTTAGTTAGCACTTTAATAAATAAGGTCAAAAGGAATGGTAAAGTAATTTTCTTTAAGGTTGAAAAATAACATTTCAGGGGCGCCTGGGTGGCTCAGTCATTGGGCGTCTGTCTGCCTTCGGCTCAGGTCATGATCCCAGGGTCCTGGGATCGAGCCCCGCGTCCGGCTCCCTGCTCCGCGGGAAGCCTGCTGCTCCCTCTCCCGCTCCCCCTGCTTGTGTTCCCCCTCTCGCTGTGTCTCCCTCGTCAAATAGACAAATAAAATCTTTAAAAAAAAGGTAACATTTCAGCTGAGATTCAGACTGTCCGTATGGAGAAGGCTTGAACATGCGACGCCTGCCCATTAGCAACAGCTGAAAATCTAAGAGCCTTCCAGGACAAGCAGGGCTTTGAACATAGGCTGTTCAACTTAATCCTGACAATAACCCCGTACCGTATATAATGATGCAGCGGACTTGCAGATGATTAAACGGGCTCAAGAAGGCTTTGCAATGATTTGCCACGTTTACACCACAAAGAACTACACCTTGGATCTGAATCCAGAGCCCCTGGCTTCCAAAGCGGGGATCACAGGGTTCTGTGATGCAGGGCGACAGGAAGGAACGCTTGGGCAAGAATCACAGGGAGCAGGGACTGCGGTGGCCAACCATTAACAACCTGGCGTCCAGCAGGGGGCAGAGCCCCTCCACGGTCCAGGGCCGGCCGCCCTCCAGGTACTTACAGGTTCGGTCCAGAGGTTGCTTCCCGCTGCTGTGTCCCAGGGCAGTTATCCAGCGGGCCCGTTCACTCCTAAACACAGAGGGCGAATCCAACTGAGAGACTCAAGGTGCTGGGACAAAGCATGAAAAGCCGCTCCCAGAAAATGGGAGCGATTCCCTGGAGAGTCAGGGGGCTGGCCTTTAGAACAGGGGGGTATGAGTTATTTGAAAAAGATCATCTGGGGAATCCAGGATGAACGCTAGTTATTACTGTTGAATTCAGGCTGAACGCTAGTTATTACTGTTAAAAAGATTCTGAATGAATTTGGCTAATTACTGATTAAATGGAATTTCTCACAGGACAGTTTAACCTTTAATAAAGAGCTGATTACACCAACACATAATCACATAAAGATATTTAGTATACTCAATCTGATTTAACATTTCAAAAAAGCAAATTTCATTTTAAAAAATTCGAGTACATCAGTCTCTCTACATTCTCTCTTCCTCCCCCTACACTCAAACCATTTCAGAAAAGATGAATCTAGACATCTTTCAAGTTGTTTAGTTCCTCTTACAGCTGAGATTGCCAAACATGAGCCTTACTGAAATAAACAAATTCTTTGAACTTTCTCAGACTGTTCCCAAATGATTAAAAGGACTTAATGAACAGAGCCAAAAAAATTTTTAAGGAAAAACACAACTGAGACTTTTTAAATAATATTAAGCTATAATTACATGAAACAGAATAATTATTTAACTAAAGGATCAGAAGTCTCAGATAAGCATTATTCCATAATACAGTTATCCCCAGTTTTTGATTTGGAAAGTCAAGTATCAGGATTGCAATTAATTAAATAAGGGGCGCACACACACACACACACACACTTTAAAATCTCCTAAGGAGCACTGATCAAACCCATACTACAGGGGCACCTTCGGCTCAAGTCATGATCCCAGAGTCCTGGGCTCAAGTCCCACATCGGGCTCTCTGCTCAGCAAGGAGTCTGTTTCACCCTCTCCCTCTGCCCTACCCTCGCTCGTATTCTCTCTCTCTATTAAATAAATAAAATCTTAAAAAAAATAAATAAATCCATACTACATGGCAGATTCAAGCACCTGACATCCATTATTTCATGTCATTCTCCAAAAGCCCATTTAAAGGATGAGAAGGTTGCATGGAGGTCCTGAGGCGAGCTATCCAAACCAAGGTGAGTTTTGACTCTGCACTCTGCCTTCTCAGGAAGGGACACCTTGACGCCCAGTGCTTGAAAGAAATTTTTTTTCTCCTGTAACAGCCTGTACCTAAAGGTGCTTCTCGCTGTTGCCCCATCTTCACCGCCCCTCAGGTATCCTTCCATCTGGGCAGAGCAGACCGCTTGCCGGCCTGGGGCATGCCACGCTGTTCCACACCCTTCCCCGCCTGCTCTTCTCACTCTCAAGTAGGACCTTCCCTCTGTTTCTACCCATTACGCTCAATCATCATCAACGAAGAACATACATAAAACACCATGCTGATCTTAAGGGTATACAGAGGTATGAGTGGTTTCATAGGTACACCCAACACCTTCCGTCCCTTTCCTGTCAATAACCACCCACAAAGGGAACCACCACCACCTGTCTTATGCGTTATGAAAATGGAATCCTATAGTATGTCCACTTTTGTTCAGCACGTCCACTCAGCTGTGAAAACACAAGCCTCACCTCCTCCAGGTGGCCTCCCCGGATGCGGGAGCCCACAGCCCCATCCCCAACCAGTCTGACAGCCCTGCTCCCATGCACTCCTCTGCACAGCACTATCATGTTGCTGGCCAGCTGGAAGCCTCACGAAGGCAGGCATCTTGTCTGTTCAGTTCACTGCGTTATCTCCAACGCTACCCGGCACATAACGGAGGCCTGTAGCCATCTGTTCACCTAAGGAATCACTGTCACTCGTCACGCACTGCCCCTCATGTCCTCACTCGTCTGTTCCTCCTCCTAGGCCATAAACGTCAGGAAGGCAGGACCTGGGTCTTGTTCTAAATAGTTATGGAGCACTTATGCGCCAGCTACAGTGCTTTTTTGTATTTTTCAAGGCCATCGAATTTAATCTTTACAACAATCTTGGAAATTAAATAGTAACATTATTATTTCCATTGTATTGTTCAGAGGACGAAGCTAAGTTTGGAGGGTTAAGCACCTGCTCCCGGTGGCAGGGCTGAGTGGTGGAGTCAGCAGATAAGCCAGGTAGTCTGCGGCCTAAAAGGCGATGCTCCCTAGCAGGTGCTCACAAAATAATGAGAGAAGTCAGGAAGGGTGGAAACCGCAGGGTGCTGAAAGACAGACTTATTTCAGAAACTGAGGCTAGGCCCCAGTCACGCCAGAGTGTCAAGGAGTAAGTAATGTGCACAACTGACGTAGACACTGATGGTACTGCTTGCTTCTAAAAACTTGACTACAGGACACAAAGGGCTTTAGGGCGGTTTTATAAGGAATGAGTACTTTATATAAAGCACAGCCTCCTTTAAAATGATCCTAAGCAAACACTTAAATCTTTGATATCATCTCTTCATCAGATAAGATCTATTTTTTTCTCGGGCTCACGTGGAATTTCCAAAGCACAAAGGCAACTGAACACTAAATAAGATCTGACTGGCAGAAGAACCGTTCAGCAAGAGAAACCTAAGAGGCCCGTGTGCGCCCCGTGCGCCACACCCAACCACGTGGGACTCCTCTTGGCCTCCCCACGCATCTCCGCGTGGCCCTGACTCCCGTCTGCCGCCCTCCGCATCACTTCTCAGGCACAGCCCGCCTCTGGCATCCGGTGGCCCGTTTCAGGGACGGCCTGACCCTGCAGCCAGTTTCCAGAAGTCCAGATGAAACCTCTCACTCCCGCGGCACGCTGCCTGGATGCTAATGGCATCCCTTAGACACGGCGGCCCCTCACGGAGCCTCAAGAGGACAGAACAAGATACTCCTTGTTGCCCTCACTGAAAGGAGCCGCTTCTTGAAATGGCTTCAACTGAGCCGGTCCCTCCCACCCCCGCCCCCCTCACATGCCATCAAAACCGCACAAGTCCACTGCCCCCCCCCGCCCCCCGGCCCCTGGGGGCCTCCAAGAGCCCTGCCAAGGAGCTCCTTCCCACTATGAAGCAGAAAACACTGCATCCACCCCGAAGCAGGGAGGAGACTCCCTCAACGGAAGAGGGAATTCTAAGAACAAGAAAAACCAGGGCATAGACGTACCCGTTATTAAACTGAGCTAGCAAGTGCGGGGCTCCCTCGAAGACAGCTCTTTTCTCCGGGGACAGCAGGAAACAATCGACGTGAATTCACAATCCGCCCCACTGCCAGTTCATAGACTTTTCCCTTTGCCCAAATAAAGCAAGAGAATGAGGAACAGTGCCGCTTCCGTGGACCACCATCCACGGAGCAACCCCTGCCTCTGCACGAGCCCTGTGTTAGGATGGGGTTGCAAAGTGAATAAAACAGGGTCTCTTGCTCTCTACAGTCTCCAGCATGAAGGAGCAGAGAGGGAAGAAAACAAACACAAAATCCAACACAGCGTGCGACGGGCTACGTGCGGTAGAACATTCTACTTAAAACACCGGGCACCCAAGGAGAGACAGAGAGGACTAAGAGACATTTGACGTAGTATCTGCACGTGAGCCCTCTCCTGAGCCCTACGTTCTTCACGCACGGCATAAAATTACGCACCCCCAGTTCCCTCCTCAGGAGTCAACTGCAGTCACACTGGGGCCTGCCTCTTATGCAATTAAGCGCAGTAGGCTTAAACTTAATTGCACAAAAGTCAAAAACACAAAGCTGGTATTCTCACTGAATACCAGCCATCTGCTAGAAAAGAGATGTGTAGTGAGAGAGCGGAGAGTGAGCTCCGAAACGAAGACGCAGGGCCACAGACAGACTGGATACTGAAGAGCCTGGGGAGCATCCATGGAGGACTTTACCACCGAAGGGGTCTTCCTGAGCTTTCAACAGGAGCCAGCAGACAGCGGCTCTTTTTTTTTTTTCCCCCAAGATTTTATTTATTTATTTGAGAGAGCGCAAAAGCGATCACAGAGGGAGAGGGATGACAGAGGAAGAGGGTGAAGGGAGAAGCAGACTTGCCGCTGAGCAGGGAGCCCGATGAGGGACTCGATCCCAGGACCCCGGGATCATGACCTGAGCCGAAGGCAGACGCCCAACGACTGAGCCACCCAGGCGCCCCAGATGGTGGCTCTCTAACTTCCCTTGCAGCTCCCTTCCAGTGGCAGCCGGCCAACTACCTTCTGTGTTCCTTGCCACAGTCTACAAATTTACCTATGGTTCCTTTTGAAACTCCTGTACCCATGGCCTTTAGGCAAAAGTCCTTCGAGCCTCTGTGAAGGCTGGGATTGTGTGCATGGTGGTGGTTTCGGTTTGTTCCCTCACACATTCAGTTCAAACAGATGAGTTCAATGAACAGATCCACGAAAGAAAACCCAAAGGGTGAAAATGATGCTATGCAACAAAATTTAACAAAGCCGAACACACACTCAACTCACCAAATTTAAAAAATCGAACCAAAGCAAACTAATTCCCGAGGCCCACGACAAGAGTTCTAAGATTAAGATTTTATGACATGTTACATAATTAAAGCGACCATTTCTTGTGTGTCATATCAAATAGCTGACAAGACAGAGTTTGGCCTGGAATCTTGGCATAACCGAAAGTGGGTCAATTCCCTTTTTCCTCAATGATAAAAGACCCACACCATCGCCTGCCCTCCTGTTTCATCGGAGTTGGTGATGAGCATCACAAAAGACCAAGTACTCTGACGGGCACTATACGATGTAAGAGATCATGCTTGGATGTGGATTCCAGATGCATCGAAGGGGAATACTACAGCTATAATAAACACATTTCTTTTCCATAGAAATTATCCTCGCTTGCGGATTTTTGCTAGAGGATGAAGGATAAGAGTATGTCAGACATACTATTTACAATTTTATTCCATCCCATTTACTTCCTGTTGTTAATTAAATCATTAACAGAAGCAGGAAGGCCACAAGACTCCCTGCAAACAATGCCCCTTTATCAGGAGGCCCAGGAACTGGTTGTCTGGACGGCTGACAAGGACCAACCACATCGGTGAGGCTTCTAGTTCTTTCAGTGAGGGAGAAATTGTGTGAAAGATCTCAATTCTGATTATGGTTTGAGGTGATTATATCCTATAGCTAAACATAAAGGGTAAAGAAAATGTGTGTTCATCCCTGAACACGTCTGGATATCTCCCCATCCGCCCGCGCCAGACCCAAACACCACGCAAATTCCACCATGAACCCAGGAGGCCGGGGCCGCCACTTGCAGCCCCCCACGCCTGTGTCAGCGGCAGCTGCCCCTGCGCTTCGTCTTCATGAAGGCAGACAAAGGGGGCTCTCCGGCTCCCACATTCCTCTAGAAAGGCCCAGAGGGAGAAGAATGACAGTGGTGAAACATTCGTCCTCTGTCCTTTTATACAGGATACGCCTTGGTATTTGTCACAGACTGCTGTCTCGTGAACAACGTGACTTAAGATCTTTCACGGGCACACAGAGAGAACACAGCCACAATAGCAAATATGGAAAAACAAGTGGAATTTAGAGAAAACTTGCTCGGGCAGCACAAAAGGGACAGTGAATATCCGGACAGAGAACAACAGGGAAGCAGTATTTTCCTCCACGCAGCCACTATTCTACCTTGCCTGAGATGCAGGAGAGCTCACTACATTCACCGTGGGTCAATTCCAGAAATATGCACTGGGAACCTGCTATGTGCAAAGTGAGAAAAAGACACAGCTGAGCGTAGGGATGAGTCATAAAACCATGCAAAACTGACTAGAGAGAAGGGGAATGGTTAGGAGGACACTACAGGGTGGCTCAAAAGGTAAGTGACACAGAGGCTCCTCGGTGGCTCAGTCGGTTACGAGTCTGACTCTGGGTCTCGGCTCAGGTCATGATCTCAGGGTGGTGGGATCGAGCCTCGTGTCGGGCTCCACGCTCATCAGGGAGTCTGCTGGAGATTCTCTCTCTTCCTCTCCTTCCACCCCTCCCCCTGCTCGCCTACTCACTCATGCTCTCTCTCTCTCCCTCATATAAATAAATTAATCTTCAAAAAAAAAAGATAAGTGATACATGGGTTGTCCTCGGAAGGAGGCGGTGGCATGGAAACGAGGAGGGAGGCAATGGACTTCTTGTACAAAAAGAACTGGCAGATGATGGATTTGTTCCGACCCGGAGCATCACAAATGACACCAAGTCTCCAGACTGGATAAACGTGAAATGGTGCCAACGGTACCAGTTACAGAAATGTGCATTTAGGGAAAGCGCTGGGTAGCTGACTGGTTCAGGAAAGCGAAGAGAAATGGTTAGAAATAGAAGGAAAGCTCCCCCCGCTTGTGCGTGCTCTCTCTCTCTCAAATAAATAAATAAAATATTTAAAAAAGAGAGAGATGGAAGGGAAGCTAAGAGAACACGGATAACAGGTTAAGAAAATGTCAAAAAGGGGGTCAGGGTGAGAGAGCTGAATGGACAACAAAACGAAATGAGATGAAAGGTAAGGAAGGGCCGACTGCCGGACAGGGTAACCAGGAAGCTGCTGCGCATCTTTCGACAGAGCAGCCTCGTCAGGGCAGCAGAGGAAGAAGCCACAGTGAAGACCGAGGAGGAGCAACTTAACATACGGTGTTAGCTGCTCAAGCCTAAAATCCAAAGCACCATCCATTCCTGTCTTTCACGCACGGCCACGCCAACTCATCCAACCCGTAAGTCCATCACATTGTCCCTGCCTCCAAAAGAGCACGTTTTTATCTCCTCTCTCAGACCACGGCCCAGGCCGTACTCAGGGCTCCCCGTGACTACTGCAACAGGACCCACTTTGCTCTCCCTGCTGAATCTTCTGCCTTCATTCCAGTCTTCCCGGGAACTCCCTGCTACAGTTTACGAAGCTCTAGATGGTGGCTTCTCAAAATATGTGTGGTGAAGAACCAGTCCTCAACCCCCAACCCCCGACCCCATCCATTGTGGACCAAGTGTTCTTAGAAATACAACAAAAGTGAGTTACTGTTAATCACATGCTTTGATGCTGCAGACATGTCAAAATGCTGTTAAGTGCTCAACTGCTTCCCTCGGGCCCAGGCGGAGATGGTGTGAGGACTGAGAGCCCACACGCCACACCGGAACCGCTCTGCTCTGAAATGCTCCAGCCTCCCCTGGCGTCTTGACCGCCCACTCTCTCTCTGCCGCATTCTGATCTAGCCATCTCCATCATGTTCAAGCCAAGTTTGACAACTTCAGACTTGTTTCCCTAGAAGTTCTGCACCTGCTGTTGCCTTTGCCTGGAACATTCTGGTCCTGCGTTTTCCCATGGGTTGACTCCTTGTCGCTCAGGGTTCGGGCCAAATGTCACCTTAGGGGAGTCTTCCTGCACCATCTATTCAGGATTTTATTACAAAATATTTCAAGCAATGGGATGCCCTAAATTAACCAGCTCGGTTTCCACAGATTAATTTTTTTTTCCCTTTTTAGAGTCTATGAACTGAGGAAAACAATCCACGTTTTAGTAGTTTTTCACATTTCATATTTCATAGCAACTGGCTTCCTGGAGTTTTCCTTCCAGATAGATGTACAACAGGGCCAAATGGCAAGGGAGGGGGGAGCAGTCTACTGAATGGTGGCTTAGATGATTAAAACTTGTTACCAGGAAGGACACTAGATTCAGGAGGGTCAGGGGTCTGGTCCCGGCTTTGGCAATAACTCACTTCCTGTGTGACTTTAAGCAAATCACATCACCTTTGTCTCATTTTACATCTGGGAGAAAAAATGAGGGAAGTAGAGCACAGACCAATAAATAGGGTCATCACCGATTTTACTGCCTAAATAAGACACTTTTGAGAGTCAAAGAGGGTGCTATTCCTAACTCTGCCAGAACAAAAGATGTAATGCCGATCCTGGGGAAACCAAGACAGGAAACCCGGATGTCACCTTACTTCGGCTCACAAGTGTATCCTTCTCTAGAAACATCTATGGGTGTTCACCTTCCTCATGTTCTATGGCTGACTCCATCTGGCGCATCCCAGGTGTTCCTTAAGTGCTCACCCCATTTCCTTTTTTGGTGAGCTTTTCTGAATTCTTTATGTAATCAAAGCTATTGCTCTGTTCTACCATTTCACCACCTTATAATGACTGAACTGTCCTCGTGTCAAATAGCGAAAGCCCTCCTACTGACAACAGTTTTTCCAAGAAGGTAAAGATTTAGGTACGAACCTCCTCCTTTTTCAAACCAAAGAACACGTAGCCAAAAGACCTATGTGACTAAAGTTCTGCCACGATTCAAAGGCCAGAATGGGGTGAAAACCTTGTTTGCCCAACCAGTTTGCCAACAGACCCTCTTAACCACATACAACATAAAAGAGAGGAAACTTAAGACACACACATTCACCTATACATTTTGCAAATCTTAGAAGCAAAGAGAACAGTCTACATAGACCAAAACTCTGATTGTCCGCCCGAAATCAGGTAAGCCCAGGGTGATCTGCACTTACCCAAACATGGCATATAACAATTTGCTAGACTTTTAAACAGTCAGTTGTTTTTTTCTAAGGAAAGCACATCTTGGCTATAATAGATTTTCTTTCAGCACCAGTGCTATTTTATGTCTTGAGTGCTTAAAAGGGTCCGTTTATTTACTTTTCAACTGTAAGGGAGCTGGTGTTGGACGGGAGGGCAGTGGGGGAGTGAGTCCTGTATGCAAGAAGACCTCTGCCCCTTACGGAATGTTCTTTTGCCATTCATTAAAGAACTACAAATCTGAGTCAGACCCATGGCTCATACCATTTATGGGTGACACAACTCAATATTCTGAGAACATGTCTGATTGAGGAAACGAATATCCATTCAGCCCATGGCAAGATCAAAAGGAAAGGCGGTGAACAAATGCTACAGAACGTCCCAGGAAAGGATCTAGCCTTGGTATACAAAGAACTGGACATGTCCGTTTACTTCCTATTCTCCGGGAACAATCTCAGGAACAAGTGGTGGAGGTTACATAAATTACAAAAGAGACAGGAAAAGCTCTGCTGAGATGTTGGCAGGACCTGAATAAAGAACAAACAATCCTTATAAACAGAGAGAAAAGGAAAACACAAAGCAAAACCAGTAACACTTTCACCATTACGAACAAAAACTGATGAGTGAAAATCTGTTTCGGAGATTTCCCTAGAATGTCTGGACAAGCACTCATCCCCAAAGCCTTTAAGACTCTTTCATCCTTAAAGTCATATAAGGGGGCGCCTGGGTGGCTCAGTCAGTTCAGTGTCCAACTCTTGATCTCCGCTCAGGTTTTGATCTCAGGGTCCTGAGTTCAAGCCCTACACTGGACTCCATGTGGGGCATGCAGCCTACTTTAAAAAAAAAAAAAAAGTCATATAAGATCCAAAGCTCAGACATATGAAATTCTCTTTTTAAGAGAAGCTTTCCCAAACAGAGGAAGGCTAGATCTGCCTTCACTGGCCGAGGGGTTTAATCCCTTTCAGAGTTGAAGAAATGCCTTCCTGAGCTGGGGTCTTGGATATGTCTCCTGCTAGTCACCTGCATAGACCAGCTAGTACCATACCCATCCAGAAGTGCAAACACAGAGGAGCATGCCTGGAACGTGGCTGGGCTCTTTAGCAATTTCATGGAAGAGCTCTGGGACCTTAGAAAAAGGCATTTCTTTGTTTTATAAACAAACACATAGAATGAAGCTCCTTTTCTTATTCCCTCTGCTAACTCTCAAGTTCATTTGGAATACTCTACTTTAGCTATTTTCAAATCTCAAATAGATTTTACATCAACCTGTCCCTCTTGGTCTTCTTTAAGAGCCTTTGAGAAGTTACTTCTTATGCCAAAAGATAGGAAATGATCATTTAAAATGTTTTATGTGGATACTTGATAATTTTAATCTTTTTCTGACGTCTCTCTTTAATGACCCAGGAAGCACTGTTAAAATACTCTTAAGAAGGAGAGATACCTTCCTGGGTTTCCTTTCGTTAAGCTTTTGCTACAGTCTTAGGGCTGTTATTCACCAGCTGCCGGTCCATTTTAATCGCACCACGTGGGATCCCTGGCAGACTCCAGTGGGAGGGATGTGGAGGATCCCTGAGGACCAAGGCTGAAGGGCTTCCTCTCTTCCTCTCCTGCTCTGCCCAACAGAACACCTGCCTGTGATGATTGTTTCAAGAGGACGCTTCCAGTTTCTGAACAAATAAATAGGTCAACAACCTCTAAATGGACCCAATCGTGGGGGGTAGACTCGGAGGTGAAACCCCCTTGCCTTCACCCACGGTGAGGCTGGCCGGCCCCCCAGCCACCGGGGCTCCAGCAGCCACAAACAGCAGGGCTGTTTATTTAATTTAGCCTCTGCATCAACTCTGACGGGAAAGTGGATTCGTGAATGTTCCCCCAAACTGAGTATCTCTTTGGATAGAAATCCTTAGGCTTTTTGCTGTCTCGTTGATGGTAGGTGATTGCAAAATGGCCTCAGCTCCCTCATCTAGGAAAAATTATGGCCTAGACTCAAACTACCAGGTGTCACCTACCCAGGGCTCACGGGTCATATCTTTATCCATGATTAAAATAAAGAGATTTTGAAACCTCTCTCTAAATATAAAAGCACACCACCTAAAGCACAATGCATCCATTAGGAGTCATGAAAATGAAAATAATAATGTGCATCTCTCGAGACGCTGAGGGGATCGAATGAGTGAAAAGATGAGCTTGCGCGAACCACCTAGACCCAGTGCTTGGTGCATAGGAGGTCCTCAGCAAAAAACACACAGTGTTTATTCTGTGTTCTACTGTTCACTGTTTTCAGGGAGTCTTAGACCAGGGCAATGACGTAGGGAAGACTGGGAGCAGACGTTCTGAAACCCCGTCCCCGAACACACTTACTGCGTCTCAGCCCCGAGCAGCATCTCCACTTTCTCACTCGCGTGGTTACTGAGGACCGTCAGAGTGAAGAGGTGGCTGGCAGAGCTCTGTCTTGAATAAAGCATTGTGGCACTGTTCTTCCCTGGAGAAGAATTAAGCTCTTCGTTGTCACAAGATTCCACCAACAGCTGATCTCTTAAGGAATAATCATTGACATTGTAACTTTCTTCACTAAAAGGAAAAGGGAAAAGAACATGCCAGCGATTCAGTGGATAGGACTGTGACACTGTCAGTTTTCACGTCGCCTTTGGGGAGAAGGTGATGGGGAGGAAGGAAGGAAAGGGAGAGGATGATTTATTTTAAAACATGAGCTGGAATCTGAATTATATATATATATATATATATATATATATATATATATACTGATTGTGAATCAATATACACTTCCCAAATTAGACCCGTCAATTACTATTTCTCTGTAATATGCTAAATTGTATCTCAGGTTTAAAAGCAGTATTAAACATAATTGTAAATGCTCTAGCTTTCACCTTACATTATCCTGGAACTGTTATCACAAGTGAGACACACATACGCAGTGGTAATGCTCGGATGGGTACGCTTCCCCAGTCTTCCCTCCGTCCACAGAATAAAGAGGGAGTCCCAAACCGATCCTGGCTCTGGGTAACAAGGGCTCACTCCCAGCCTCCAAACCACTAGGCACAGGACGGAAGAAGAGCCTCAGAGGTCTGCCTGAGCCGTCCTTCTCTCCCAACATACGTAGCCTCGCCACCTGCTTCAGAAACCACCAGCACTGATTTCTCTATCCCCGCTTCTGCCCAAGATCCCCAGTATTCCTCATTCCCCCGACTCGCATCCCCGTAGCACTGTGAACACGCCTAATCTGGTTCCACCCTCTGAGCTCCTCAGCTGGTCTCTGAACCCCTTCTACTGGGTCCTCCGGAAATAGGGCTCATGTAGGGAATCCAGCAAGATCTTATAAATCCTCAGCCTTGCCCTTGAACCCTCCCTTTACCTTCTTGCCTTAACAGAAATTTGGCTCTCCCTAGAAAATGTGGCCTCCCCTGAAGGCTCTCTGCCGGCTTGCCTCTCGTTGCTGCTGCTAGAAAATGATCACTTCCTCCTCCCAGAAAGTCTTTAGCTTTGAAGCTCATGCTGTCCAGCTCTATCTCACAATCAAAGTCGGGGACAGACTCCTGGACGAGTTAGGAGTCATCTGCCCTTACGAGTTTAGTTGCTGGCTCACGGTCTCTCCCCAACAAGACTTTCCTGAATTTCCACGGAGGGGAGTCTTCCATTACCCTGGCTTCTCAGTTCCTTGATTTCCCCTTCCCCAACCGTCTTATTTTCTCTCCTTCAGCTACCCCAGCCATCGTCATAACCTAGACCTTGTCATTGCCATCAACCGTAACCTCTCTGTAATCCCAGGGTCGATCACCCTCTCTGACCCCCTATCTCTCCAACTCCCTTCTTCTTCTAATCCTCAACCCCAGTGATTCTTTAGCCCACTGACTCTACCACCTTTCCCCTGTCCTTAAACCCTTCGTGTCCTCTCATTCATGCTTATTAAATTACCCAGCTTGGGTTTCTTGGTATGTAGTTTCAATCACTCCGTGCATACAATGCTCATCTCCTTGGCAAATCCCAGCCCTGGTTAGATCCGGCTCTCCCTCTACTCCACCTGCATCTATAACCCTCGCAGCTGAACATGGAAGAGCTCAAGAAAAGAACTACTGAATAAATGGATGATTATGCAATATATTCTAGGAACAAAATGGACTATTTACCTAATTTAAAAATAAATGCAAATGTATGAACTCAGAGAAACGAAGAGAAAAGGAAACTCCTCGTGTCCAGTCAACTACACTAGGAATTTCAGGATAGGTCATTTTGCTTAAGATTTATTAGAATTTCTTTTATTCAGTGGTGGACATCTACCTATCAACCACTTCCTTGTAACTCTCCTTAGACAACTTTATAAAATCTTTTCCAAAATTTCGTTTGATAGATACTCCCCTCAAAAAACGGCAAATACAATTATCTATAAAAGCAAAATACTTCCTTCTGATCAGGTCTAGCTTGTTGCTAAGGCGATAATCTGTATTAACTGAAAGTTCACATGGCAAGATCATTTCCAAAGCTCTCCTGAAACTGCCTACAGACCAAGACAGCCATAGTCAGGATGTATAAATATATGAAATATTTCTCACATCAAAATAAGGTTTATCAAAGTTCACACAACTTTTATAAAAAGACAAAGCAGGATAATACAAGGATAATACACTTTACAAACAAATAAGGTTATATATATATATATATATATTTAATTTATATGAGAATGAGAGAGAAAACACGAGGTGAGGGGCAGAGGGAAAATATCAGGCAGACTCTCCGCTGAGCACAGAGTCCGACGTGGACTTAATCCCACGACCCCGAGATCACGACCTGAGCTGAAATCAGGAGTTGGCCGCTTAATCGGCTGAGCCACCCAGGCTCTCCAGGTTATATTTTTTAAAGGCCAGGTTTACCAGAAACAAAGCAGTCAATTTTTGGCAGAGCAGGAAAAGTTTATAATGTTGCCTAGATATCTTAAACATCGATTTAACAGCTCAGGACTCGGATAAACACCAAACAACAAAACACAAAAGCAAAAAACCTAAAGCAAAACCTCGACAACATCAAAAACAAGAGAAAAAAACAAGATGAAGGAGGGCTTCTTTGTTACCATGCTCTTTCTGTTCCTCTGAATCTTTTGGTCCAACTCACAAGTTAAACAAGATGACCTGTTAGTCAAAGACACCCATTTCCAGTTAAAAATAATTCTGTTTGCTCAAACAGAGAAATCCAAGCATCCTAACGTTGTGTACGTGGGTATTTAGGTAGTGCCCCAACCAATGACATTGCACAGGTATTCTTCATAGTTCCAAAGAAATAAAAGGCAAAGGAATGTTTATGCCATAAAGCCAACATTCAAGATGACTCAAGTTCCAGCATAACTTGGTTCTACCTATTTGGTAGTTCCCACTAGAATCCAAGACCAAGAGGCCATAGGAAGGCTATGTAAACTAGCATGAATAAACTAGTTCAGTCTTTCTTTTCCTCTTGATTTTCTGAGTTCCTCCTTTCCCCAGTGTTTGTATAAAAACAAACAATATCCGCCAGTGTGTTTCATTAATGCTCTGAATCTTTGTCTCCTTGGGGCAATTAAGGCCAGAAAAAGTAGAAAAATTAAGAGTGTTTTTGTTTTCATTGTTCTCTTAGGCAATGACAACCACAACACCATTAAGACTGTGTGACTGTGTGACCCCATTTCTGCCTGTTGTCCTCTCAAATGTCCAGTGGGGAAGACGAACTGTGGCCACTGTATTTATAGCTCTGTGAGTTCACCTCAAGGTATCCGCTTTTATCCATCTGCACATCTGTGTCATTGACTATTGCCCAAAAAGGGAACTTGTCCCACTGTATGGACTTCTGCATCCAAAACAGGACACAGGAAACATGTCTTTGTTGTTGTTGTTTGTTTGTTTGTTTGTTTAACTGATTCAATAACAATCATCCAATACCATTATTTCATCTAGACCTGCAAACTTGTCCATCACACAATAAATAATGTTTACAACTTCTTCACTTCTCTTTAAATAAACTTATATTTAAAAAAAACCCTTAATTTCATTTAATGGTAGTGAAATAAATTGATTATTTATCCTCACCCTCTACTGTTCAAACCCAACGGGACAAAAATGAAAAAGCAACTACCTCTCCCACACACACACACTCACACACTCACCCTCATAAAGGTTCAAAATAATCCTATTTTCTCCTCTCCGAATCTGCTAAATACGAGATGAAATACATTCTGCTGATGTCAGGCAGCACCTACTTGCTCATGTTAATACCAGAGGATAACTCTGGGTTAAAATATGTGCCTCAGCAGAAGGAAGAGGGGAGAATCCACAGCCAGATGCAGCCACTTACAAACTAGCCCTCTCCTCTGCTTACTCAGCCATGTCCCATAAGGATAACGCAGCCTTAGCCGGACTTGGGAAAGAAACCCCTTTCCTGAGGGAAGTTGATGCTAATCAGACTTCCCCGTGTTTGTCTCTAGCATTTAACACACATATGGTTTACATAGTCTCTGAAACAATTTGGACCATGTAATTAGGAAGTTAAATTGCTCAGAAAAAGGCAAATGGAAAAACCACCTTTCCTTGCATGGAGAAGTTTATACGTAGACTTCCTCTGATTGTCTTATATGTGCTCCAAGTTTGGCAGCTGTGCGTCAAGGCCATCTGCTTTGTGCAGGCCGCGGGCCCTGTCAGGTGCAGCAATCAAATCTATAGAAGCCTGGTGTTCTGTGGCGTAAACAGCGATGCTGTTGAAACCTACCTAAAGTCCTAGTAACCTCGGCTGAGATTCTTGTCTTTCTTTTTTTTTAACTGAGCTCGAGAACTCTCTGTAGAGAACAGGATATGGTGGTAAACACATACCTCAATTATTCTTCCCTCAGGAAGGCATTCTTTTGTTAGGCACTTCAGATAGCGTTTGGCCCTACTCTCTGCAACCTCACGGTGTGGGTTAAAACATCATATACCTTACTGTGAATAGTGGCTTTCTTAAAAAGATTCTTATGGATCACTTTTAACTTTCTGTCCCATTGATTTCTCTAAAGGTTGGAATTTTTCATAATGGGCAGATATTTATTACTTTTCAATCAGGACAGCATGTTACAACTGCGGACAACATGCACACATTTTTAAAACACCACAACCACGTACATCCACGTGCATTAGTGAGTGCAGGATGTCAGACTCCAACCTCAGTGCGGGACTTACTCTGGGGAGGAGGAGAAGGAAGATGGGATGGAGACACCGTAGATGCGTCTGCAGTATTACATCAGGCCTTTTTGTTTAAGGAGGAATGATCTGACAGTAACATGGCAAATAGTATCTGTTCAATCTGGATGACAGGTATCTTAGTGTTCGGTAATTTTCTATACATTTGAAGTACTTTACAAGCCAAGCCTGTAAAGAAAAACTTAAAGAATAATAAATGCATTGTGTCTGTGGATGTGTGAGGGTACAGCTGAAGTGACTACTGCACAGTGGAATATTTTTTGCCTTACAAACAACTGATTATTTGCAGATGACATCATTGTTTGAAAAGATATTACAGAGTGAGAGTGAATTCAACAGTGTTTGGGTTAAAAAAAAAAAGCTTTCCTATATATGAATGACACTTGGTTAGAAAATGTAATAGACGAAGTCATCTTATTTATAATAGCCACAAGACCCATACAATATTTAGGATTAAACCTAACAGGTTTCTGCAATATGAAAACGGCCTCCAGGTACTTCAGAAGAAGGCCTGAATGGATAGGAAAGTTTGATACTATAGACGTATCAATTCGTACTGAATCAAAATATAATTTTATCACAATCCCAAAGAAGTACGCACAGGGTTTTTTGAGATGTGGTGAAGAGGTGGAATAGTCAAGCTGATTCTAAACCATACAAAAAATAAACATGTAAGCACAGTCCGAAGGATTATGAAAAAGAATGAGAGTGATCCAGCCTTAGGCCATATTAAAAGCATATTGTAGGGCGCCTGGGTGGCTCAGTTGGTTAAGCGACTGCCTTCGGCTCAGGTCATGATCCTGGAGTCCCAGGATCGAGTCCTGCATCGGGCTCCCTGCTTGGCGAGGAGCCTGCTTCTCCCTCTGACCACCCCCCCCATGTACTCTCTCTCTCTCATTCTCACTCTCTCAAATAAATAAATCTTTAAAAAAAATTAAAAAAATAAAAATAAAAGCATATTGTAAAACTACAGTAATTCCAAGGCTGGGTCTGGGGCATGAGCTGACAGATGGATTAGTGAAACAAAACAGCAGGCTCACAAATTGGCCCAAACACATTTGGGAATTTAGGACATAGTATGGGTGACATTTCAAATCTGTGGGGAATGAACAGGTTAGTCACCAAATAATATTGGAACATCTGAAGAAACATTTGAAAAATAAAGAAGTTTGGATCCCAATCTCGTTCAGTAACCAGGATGTTTCCTTGGACCCAAGCTCTGGGTACATTAAGAGTCATGAAGAAGAGGTGGTAACAGAGCAGGTCTTTCTCCTGGGCACAGACCCATCAGGGCTTGCCTTGTGCCTTGTGGGGCGGGGGGTGCTTTTAAACATGCAAATACCTGTGGGAGAGTTCCCACGCTAACCCTTATTAGCCAACATTTTACTTTAAGTATATAATAAGGATGACCAGGAATGGGAAATAGGCTAGTTGACCAAGATGCAGCCAGACATGGGAAAGGAAAGATGTGATGGGGGAGGTGAGGGGAAGGCTTGGATTGTGAAGGCTGGTTTTCCCACAACCCACTGCTCCTCAGCTCTAACTGTGAGTCATCTCACATTTGACCATGGCGTTGTTCTGGAATTTTCTTTTATGACCAAAATCTGACAGGTAGAAACCCAACCAGCACCTCCAATTCTTTCTTTCATAAAGAGTTAAATTTAGAAGGAAAGATGCTATCAAGAATTATCCAAAACAACATGATTTTCTGAATATATCAAAATAGTGATGTTTATTTTTTACCTGTGCAGTAGCTCCCTTTCCAGAGACTTTGTTTAAAACATGAACTCAGGTTCCCTGTTCTGAAAAACAGTTACTTGGCCGGTGCCAAGACAAATGTCTCCTGAGCTAGCAGCCGCCTGCCTTTTTTGTTTTTTCAGACCCTGTCCCTACATGCTGGTGAAACTGATCCCCAAGGCCATCACGGCCCAGCACCCCACCAAATCCATTGACCTGAATTTCAGCATTATTCTCCTTAACATCTATAAAATTTGATGATGTTGAGCCCCTGTGACATCCTGAAACTCTATCTTCCTCTTCTAATGTCTCTGTGACATTTCTAAGTCATCCTTCTTTTGGGTCACTCTCCAAGATCCTCTCCTAGCCCCTTGCTTTTCCCTGAGGGATTTTTAATGGCTCTGCCATTCTCCCAGTGTGCTGATTCACAGGACCTGAGGAGGTTTTATAAGATCAAAGGAGATTCTTTCTACTTTCCTTCAAGACATGTATAAGAATTCTTCCTGTGCAGATTTCAATTTCTCTTCCCCTTCTGAAAACATGATTTCTAAAACCCCACATTTGATCTTGTGCTTAACGAGAATAAAGATACTCTAGTTAACATTTCTGGGATAAAGACTATTGGTCTGTACTGAAATTGATTTTGAGTTAACAGGTTGAAACACCATGTCACACGACAGATGTTGATTTCAGTTTTAAAGGTTGGTTGTAGAATAATACAAGAATAAGTTTTTATTGAAGTGCTGTACAATTTTAAAGTAATGAAGTACAGTATAATACATAGGAGTAGAGACTTGATTTAGAATGTCTGGTAAGAATCCCAATTTTATCACTTACTCACTGTGATCTTGAGCAAGTTACTGACCCTTTCTGTGTTTTCTCATCTGTAAAATGGGAATAACAATACCAATCTCCTTGGATTGTTGTGAGGGTTAAGTAAGGTAATATATTTATTATTTTGTTGCACGGAAAGCTCTTACAGTCATGCCTGGCTCACAACCAGTAAATGTTAGCTATTATTTTTAATTTTCCTGACAGATCATGCAATTTGATTGTGCCTGACATTTTGTTAAAGGCTTGATAATTATAGGCACTTTGCAAATGGGCAAGTGGACTAAGCATGACTTGAGCTAAATACCTAGGTCAAGAAATTCATAGTCTGGCAAGCACTCCAACAAAACAAGGCAAGATATTTATCCAGAAACTGATTTCAAACAGACTTACTTGTTCAGTTCCTCAAAATAATTCTGAAGCTAACAAACACGCCGCAGGCTTCCTATTTCATTGTCACAATATAACAAATAGTTATAAAGACCACATTTGTTGGTAAGATAAGGATCTGATGTGATTCACTGTCACCAAAACATATGGCTAGTGACCCATCACAGGCCTAGAAAGGCCTCCTTCCTCTCATCAGATCTCCAGATTCCACAACCCAGGACCCGGGCTGCACGTAGGATGCCCTGAACCCGTGGCCCTTGAAAAGGGGAGATGCGCAAGGCCGAGGGACTGTTAGCACCTTACTGAAGCTTTCTCCCTGGCATAACCAGAACTAAACAAGCTCTGAAGAACAGGTAGGCAGCTTCTTAAGTTGGTAACAGGATTACTACAAATTACTAAGTAAACCTCACATTCAGGTTTCCTTCCACTGACTTCCTTGAATGAAAGGGAAAAATATGCTGAATTCACTTTTTTCAGCCACAAAGTCATACTGTCTCCTAATCAGCTATAAGGGACGTTGCAAGACAATCACTACTACAAAAGCATACACATGATTCCCATCAACTTATAAAAGAACAAAAGTAGATCAATGGTTATCGCTCACTCACTTGCCGTCTAATATGGACGGAGAGGGAGAGGCATTGAGTTAAACACATTGATTCCTAAGGTCATATATCAGGGGCCATAAATCAGGTCTGACCCCAGAGTGCACCACAACCTTCAGATGTGTAGCGCTGACTAAAGGTTTCAAACCATTTTTTTTAAAACTATAAAATAATCTAGAAGCAGAGGGGCAATAACTTGATTTGTGCCAAGATCTTTAAAGAGAGGGAGATAATACCAGTAATAATAATGATACTCAGCATGTATGAGTCACTTAGCAGGGACTATTCATTGTCTTAAGAGGTTTATGTGCATTATCTTATTTAATTCTCACAGAAATTCCATGAGGAAGATGAACTGTTTAAACCCATTTTACAGATGAGACTACTGACGCTCTAAAAGATTCACAGTAATTTGCCCAAGATCACACGGTCAGGATTTGAGCCCAGTTCTACCTGACCCCAGACGTTGATATTGTGCTTCTCAGCCACCACAGCTTTCCGCGTTGAAAAGCAATGTCAGTTCTTCCTATGGACTAGAGGAACGGATACCCAAACTACTCATGACATTAGAGGAATCAAGGGTATGTGTGGCCGCCAGAGAAAAAGAGGGTGAGAAGAAAAGCACTGGGGTTCTCACGGCTCTCCTACCCTATCTCACCATCTTGAATTTAGAACCCGATACCACCAGTGGTTGGTTAGAAATAACCAAGGTTTATGTTCCAGGAATACAGTGCTTTGAGTAAGAGAATCTTATGGCCTTTCCAAGATTCTCTTACAGTTAATTTCCCAAGGAAGAAATTTACCCTGCAGAGGAAGAGAGACAGTGTCAGGTGACTTCAGCTTTCTATCGTAGGAAAGTCTTCAAAATGGAAAAACTCTAAATGGGAGCAAGCCAGGCCATGACCCTTTCCAGAGAGCTTGTGCAGTTTTAAGCCACTGGGCATTCAGACTACTTAGGAAAACTCAAGTTCTAACTTAAATTCCTGAACTTATGATAATGATCTGGTAGTAATCTATTATAGAAAATCCTTTTTTAAAACCCTGAGGATTTGTAATGTGTCTTAAGAGTTCAAGTTATGTCAGTATATATAACATTTATGGAACGAGGAATCAGGAAGTGTCAATCTATGGCCTTAAATGTCTTCAGGAAGGAAATGTTATGAAAAGGAAACTCTTCCCTACACTCTGACATTAGATTATCCAAAGGCAGAGGAAAGCTCGCAAGTGCAATTTGGTACTGGTTCTAATTTTCTCCTACAATCAGTAAAGGTGTTTATCAAAACAAACAAAAAAGGTGCAAGTTTCTAGGCTATTTTTCCCAATGATATTACAGGGTGGGGGAAAGTTGAAAATAGTCTAAAAAAATGAAGTTAAAAAAGAACGAGCATAGGGGCGCCTGGGTGGCTCAGTTGGTTAAGCGCCTGCCTTCGGCTCAGGTCATGGTCCCAGGGTCCTGGGATCGAGCCCCGCATCAGGCTCCCTGCTCAGCGGGAAGTCTGCTTCTCCCTCTCCCACTCCTCCTGCTTGTGTTCCCTCTCTAGCTGTGTCTCTCTCTATCAAATAAATAAAATCTTAAAAAAAAAAAAAAAAAGAACGAGCATAAAGAAATTGTTTAGAGAGAGGGCTGTGTAGTCAGAAACTCAGATTAGAATCCTGGCTTTGCTGTGAGACCTCGAAAAAGAGACTCTCTCTCTCTGCCTCAGGGTCCTGAGCCATTAAATGGAAATACTACTAATACTAGGTTTCTATGACAACTCAATGGTCTGTTGCATATGCACTCTGAGCACTGTTAATGGCACACTGTACAAGCTCCATAATATAGGTTCTTATCATCACTGTTACTATTCCTACTCATCTGACTGCAGGGAATACCTGAAAACATCATGGTTACGTTGTTTGTGGGTGGAGAATTCAGCAGAAGAATGGAAAAAAACAAATCAGAACATGATACACTTGTTACAGACAAGACTAGACTAGATTTCTGCATTCTTTCGGTATGATGCCCAACCCCCAGACCAGGCCCATGAATCTGGGTGCTCCAAACGTGCGGAAGGACACGTCTCGCCCGGTGGGAACAAAAAGGCACTACCGACAAGACACGTGAACCACAAGGCACTACCGACAAGACACGTGAACCACAGCTGGACGACTAGCACCAGCCAAACAGAAATGGGGTCTAAATCTCCAATCACTTCCGGCTTCTTTGAAACTAAGGCCCCACCCCCTTCCCCGAGGTTATCCTAAAGGCAAGCAGGAGCTCTTTTACCAAGTTCTTTTGGTCTCCCAAGCTACTTGTATGTTAATTAGTGCTCTGTGGAAATGATGATTTCCTGGTTGTGGCAGGAACTGTCTGCAATCTAATCAGCTGTCAGCCTCCCCTGCTTCTGGTCTACCACGTCCCACTGTGTCCAGCCTCAGGGGATGCATCCCGCCAAACAATCAGGGCTCTCCTGTTCCCCTTGGTCACAAGCCGGGGCTCCCAGCCTCCCCTATAATGACAAGTCTTGGGACCCATGACTGAGCTATGAGACATAAGAAGTCTTCAGGGGATTGTCTGGGAAAGGCTTTCCTCTGCTGATAAAAAAAAAGAAAAGAAAAGAAAAAAGAAAAGCCGCTTGAGAGAAGAGCCCCTTTGGTCAGCCTCTGTTTCTCAGACTTGCCTCCCTCCTATGTCTTTGAATGAAACCATGATGCTTGGACCTGCAGAAGCCATCTGCGACCATGAAGCTATCTGCATGGGGGCAAGAAGCAGAGCACACTGCAGCTGAAGAATGGACAAGGGCTGGGCTACTTGTGACCACGGGGCCCAGACTGCCCCCCCTTCGTCACATCTTTGCAGAGAGAAGTAACTGTCTGGAGGATTTGAGTCACTATTATTTGGGAATTGTTACATACAGCCAAAAGCTTTCCTAAGTGATCCAACAGTGAATCTACCAAAGAGAAATGGAGATGGAGAGTTTCCCAAGCTCACCTGACTTCTTGTTTTGTGTGTGTGTGTGCGTGTGTGATGATTCACCAGTTTTATTGCTTAAACCCTTTAGTATGATGACACTTTTACTTGCAGCTCAAAACATCAGTTGATAACAATAGGACAAAATAAAAGCAGGCCTAAAAACACTTCCTCTGTAGAGCAGAGTTTTTGCAAGTTTCTTCCTAAATGTGAAATTGAAGTTATGTGGTACTTATGGATAAGTTTATAGGTAAAACTCTGGAGATATGATAAGCCACATGATAAACAAAGGTTCAGATCTGTTTTTGCCAAAATTAATCCAAAATTAATATATAATGGAGCAGAATACAAAAATCACATCCTTTAAAAATAAACAAAAATTCTAAGAAATTTTAGCTTGGGAGGAGTAGGAGGGGGTCTGCCCTTTGAGTAATGCATTCACTCAAACTGTTTATATTTCCACAATTAGTTCAAATTTAACAGACATTGATGATCATTACGGGCGAGATCGCTGGGCTATGCACTAAGGATACAAAGGTCAACAAGACAGACATGAACACATAGTAACACAAATGTTATGGCAGAGAAGTACAGGGTTTTATGGGACCATAAAGCAACAGAAATGAACCCACTACCAAGGACTGGATAAGAACTCCCAGTGGGTGTGCCAATTCATCCAAGACCTCAAGAATAAAAAGGACATTGGCCAGAAAAGGCTTGAGTGGACTGGATCAGCGGGGAAGTGAGAGAATTCAGGCAAAGAATGATGTGTCGGGTCCTGGTGGCTAGAAAGGTGGTTCAGGGGGCGCCTGGGTGGCTCAGTCGTTAAGCGTCTGCCTTCGGCTCAGGTCATGATCCCAGCGTCCTGGCATCGGGCCCCACACTGGGCTCCCTGCTCCGCGGGAAGCCTGCTTCTCCCTCTCCCACTCCCCCTGCTTGTGTTCCCTCTCTTGCTGTGTCTGTCAAATAATAAATAAGATCTTTAAAAAAAAAAAAAAAGAAAGGTGGTTCAGTAGGGCTAAGTACAAGGTAGGACCACAGAAGGGCCATTTGCAAGAGATGGCCTGAGTAAATGTGTCCTTTATTTATTTATTTATTTATTTTAGATTTTTAATTTATTTTTTGACAGACAGACACAGCGAGAGAGGAAACACAAGCGGGGAGTGCGAGAGGGAGAAGCAGGCTTCCCGCTGAGCTGGGAGCCCGACACCAGGCTCGATTCCAGGACCCTGGGATCATGAACTGAGCCGAAAGCAGACGCTTAACAACTGAGCCACCCAGGCGCCCCTAAATGTGTCCTTTAAAAAGCATAGTTTTACATTCTGCTGTGGAATGTCAAGTGGATGGAGGGATGGTGGCATGACTCCAGTTAGGTGTCTCACAGGCAAATTCAAGGTAGCTCCACAATGCTGGCTCCACAGTGCCAGCTCCACAAGGCACTGGCAAAGTAAGGGGAGAGAAGCAATTTCAGGGGCTGCTTAAGAGACCCGTGACTGGCCGGACAGGGGAGCACAATGAGTTCACAGAGCCAAGGTAGTCTTTCGGGTTTATTGTGGAACAATCAGATGCATGGAGGTGGCTTTAACAAAGGAGGGGAGAGACCCTGGAGAAGGAACAGGTCTGAAGGAGAAGATACAGATGAAGGTAACCTGTGAGCCCTCCAAATAGAGGTGTTCACGTCACATGACCAAGATGACATTCCAAAATTATGAAAAATGGCATCAGTCAATGTTAATAAAAAAAATGGTGTGTTCTACAACTGGCTTAAGACATTTTTCTTAAACACATTTATTCATTATGTAATAATAATCATAATTTAACAGTGGTGATGGGTTGGGGGAGGGTAGTGAGTCGAACTGTGTCCTCCAAAAGTCTGCTAAAGTCCTAACCCCTGGTACCTGTACATGGGACCTTATTTAGAAATATGGTCTTTGCAGATATAATCAAGTTAGGGTGAGATCATCCTGGAGGAGAGTAGGCCCTAAATCCTGTTAACTGGTGTCCTTATAAGGAGAGAGAGATTTCAAGACACACTGAGACACGGAGAGAAGAACGCATATCAACACAGGCAGAGACTGGAGTTATGCTACTTGAAGCCAAGGAATCCCAGGGGCCACAGGAGCTGGAAAGAGTGAGGCAGGATCCTCTTCAGAGACTTCAGAGGGAACGTGGCCCTGCGAATATTTTTATTTTGGACCACTGCCCCCAGAACTGGGGCACAATCCGTTCCTATTGTCTTGAGCCACCCAGTTTGTGAGACTTTGCTATAGCAGCTGAAAAAAACTAACAGAGGGGGAACCGCTTTTTGCTTCAGCAGAAATTGGGAGGGAAGATTTAAGCCAGATCAAAGGCACTAAAGGAGAATAAGGCAGTTGACTACCTTACAAAATAAGGCTTTTGAGAGTCTGAACCTATTAGGTCTTGAATTCAGTTTTCACCTTTCAAAACTGGACACAACACTACTTGGTCCCTAAGGCTGGACATGGGGTATGGTCTGTGCACTGTAATGGATAATTATAAATAAGTTATTACTAGGCACAAATAAGTTACTATTCATTAATCTAGGAGTATAACGTGGCAGTCTGTTCCCCTATTACAATATTACTGTTAGTGCTGTGTCAGGTCTGATACATTTGCACATGCCCCCTATTCTGAAGGCAGTACTCATTGACAGTCTGACATCACTGTGGTGCAGTGGTTCTCAAATGGGGGCAATCTGCTCCCCCGCAAGGGACATACAACAATGTCTGGAGACATTTTTGCTTGTCTCAACTGAGAAGGAGAGGCTACTGGCAAATAGCGGGTAGAGACCAGGGATGCTGCTAAAACATCTAACAAAGCACAGGGCAGCCCCCACAAAAAAGAACTGTCAGGCCTCAAGAGTGCCAAGACGAGGGGCGCCTGGGTGGCTCAGTCGTTAAGCATCTGCCTTCGGCTCAGGTCATGATCCCAGGGTCCTGGGATCGAGCCCCACATTGGGCTCCCTGCTCAGTGGGGAGTCTGCTTCTCCCTCTCTCTCTGCCCCTCCCTTCCTCCTCCCCTGGCACTTGCTCTCTCTCTCTCAAATAAATAAAATCTTTAAAAAAAAGAGTGCCGAGGTGAGAACTCTGCTCTAGAAGTACCCACCTAACCTGCTGTCAAAGCTTCAACTACCAAAGAATTCACTTTCTCATCCAGAAGAGTCTAACGGGTCACATATCCTTCAGAAATTTGATAGAAGAGACTACTAATGCAGCGACCCGAAACCAGCTCAGAGCTAATGGAGACTTGAAACTTCTTCTAATATTCTAAAAAAAACGGGGGAAATCCCTGCCCTAGAAGACAGCCCCACGGTCCCCACCAGCTCTGCAAACACTTGCACTATCACACGTGCCACAGAGCCGAGGTGGCCACACACCCAGCCATCTGTGGAACGTGCTCAGCATAAACCAGCCGCCAGACTGGGTCAGAGGAGGAAGAGTAACCGCCCTCCCAAGCAGTCTCCCCCGGTAGCCAGGAGCCTCCCTGAAGCTGAAACCCACCGCAGACCCAGCAGCCAAGCCCCTTGGCTGAACCCTAGAATTGCAATTAGGCAGTGGGTGGCTGGGTCGGCCCTCCAGAGTTGGCACAGGTAATTATCCTTTATCTGCACCTCGCAGCCAAGCCTCAATTACTGCCTTCTTCAAAGCTGTTGTATTTCCTTCGCTGCTGCCTCTGGCATGTGAAGCATTCGCAGTTGCCTCCTTGAAGCTACAGTGTAAATACGGCTGCGCATATCATACATTTTTAACCGCGCCTGTTTATCAAGTCTCTGTGGTCTGCTTGTCACCCTCACCATGCATTCAGGTCATAAATGACTTGAGCCTTCAATGCTATTCTCCTAGTCAAGAGCACCTTAGAAATACAATGAGCTCATTGGTAAGGGAAAAAAAAAAATCCCAGTTTTGGTAAAGGCAAAGATAAGTACCAAGGTTGTCCTCTTCGTGGGAGCTGTGTATTTTTTTTTTCTTTCATTTGCTAATAATACAAGTTCAAACATAACCCGAGCAAATAAAAGTGGGAGAGCTATGAAAGCAACACTACCTATAATGACAAAATCTGCTGTGGAGGGCAAAGTACACGGCTAAGTAGAATAGCATATACCTTAATTCCCAAGTTCAAAAAGTCTGTACTTATTGGGTAGTTCTATGCAAGTTCGAGGATAAAAGTTGTACTATACTGGTTTAAATACCCTTAATGTTTTCATGAACTCACTGAAGACATCCTAATCAAAGCTAGATTTATATTTAAAATTGGCTTCATCCTGTCAAAGTGTATTTTATCACAAAAATGAAAAGTTTAGTTACAGCCTTTGGTCCATTGAGACAGAACAAATATTTCAACAGCTGGAAGATGTTAGAAGTCCAGAGCAATAGCATTTGAAGAGTCATATATAATTACTTTCTCCTAAAACAAAACATCTCAAAGAAAGCCAAAGAAACATACTATCTTATAGGAAACCAAATAAATATAAAAATAAAAATACAAAATTATAATCCCTCTCCAATTTTTATTTATCAAATTTACTTAGCTATTGGAACTACTGAAACTGTCTCAGGTAAGAGAAATAATTTCTTCTTGAAGTTATGACAACACTACTTTCCTAAGTATGAAAAACAGTAATCAGCATCTTTATGTATTTATCATAGTCGTATTATGGATTTTCAGGGTAGACCGTACACAATTTTCCTTTCAGCTGGACAGCCAAGCAGCTGAAATAATTCATAATACAGTCTGATTAAAAGGAGCAAGAAGAAAAGTTCATACTCTGTTTCAGTTTAGCTTGAATTTTCAAGCTAAAATGTCAGCAACTCAGAAGTAGAATTTAGGGCGCCTGGGTGGCTCAGATGGTTAAGCATCTGCCTTCGGCTCAGGTCATGATCCCAGGGTCCTGGGATCGAGTCCCGCATCGGGCTCCCTGCTCCTTGGGAGCCTGCTTCTCCCTCTGCTTCTCTCTCTCGCTCTCTCTCTCTCTATCTCTCTGTCTCTCATGAATGAATAAATAAAATCTTTAAAAAAAAAAAAGAAGTAGAATTTAAACTAGCTCATGATAAATTTGTACATTTATTTTATACATTCATAGAGGCCTGTTACCATGATTCCCTTCACTTGTCTATCTAAATTGTACCCCATGAACTACCCTTACACCTATTTTATGCCAGCAATTCAGCCCACCATCATTGCCTTCCTATGTGGAAAAAAAAAAACAGATTTATGTTGTTTCTCTAAGTTCATATTCTGGAAAAGATTTGGAATATTTATGAAGGGCCAATAAAAAAAATACTTTGCAATCCTACAAGCCACTGAGTACACTTGGATGAAGAATGTTCCCTAAAAAAAGACAGAGCTGGGGCGCCTGGGTGGCTCAGATGGTTAAGGGTCTGCCTTCAGCTCAGGTCATGATCTTGGTTGGGGTCCTGGGATCAAGCCCCACATTGGGCTCCCTGCTTCTCCCTCTCCCTCTGCCTGCTGATCCCCCTACTTGGGCTCTCTCTCTCTGTCTCAAATGAATAAATAAAATCTTAAAAAAAAAAAAGAAAGAAAGAAAGACAGAGCTGAGGGGAGCGTGTGTGTGGGCGCGCTCACACATGCACACACGTCTGTGTGTGAAACACTCTCCCAGATGATTGACTTTATCCCCTTCAGAAGGAAGTACTGGTGTACTGCTCATTCTGCAGTCACAGGGAGACTTTCGAGACCAGCAATCATTAAGAGCAGTGGGTTTTAAATTAAGTTACAAACACTCGAGTTGCATCCCAGCTTGTTCTCAACTGGAGCAACTTTTATCTGTTTTATACAAAAATTCTATGGCAGAAGTGTGAAAAATGCTGACGGGGAATGATACGAGTGCTGCCTCCCCAGGGATGTCCTGAGAATCCAATGATATAAATGTGTAAAATGCTCAGAAGGGCGGCTTGTGCACTTTTGAGCTCGACAGAGGTTGGCTGGAATGATTGGAGTCTCAACTGGCTATGTAATTTAAAGGAAGTGAAACATGGAGGCTACTATGATTCCACATGTGGAAACCACACGTCTAACATCACAAGCTTTTAGAGGATAATCAACCGTAAAAGACATCTGAATTACAGAGCTTTAACACTGGATGTACAACCAGCAACAGCACAAAATGGCTTACCTCTTCTTCTTGGTGATAATGAGCACGTCGTTAAAGAGAAAGAAGTAGACTTGCTGTTTAGATGTCCTTCTTGAGAAAAGCACGGTGTCTTCCACATAAGCTGTCAACTCACCTCTTTTTACCAACCACCGGGAAGAGGAGACTAGAGGAAAAGGCTATAGAAGGAGAAAAACTCAGTGTACAAAGCCAAATGAAAGTCGTCTTAAGAGTATTGAAGGGAAAATTAAAACTCACATCTAAACAAACAACACATGTCATGGTATACATCATTATTTTATAAATATATAACAGTGAAACATAGAGTACATTCTCCAAGAGAAAATGAAAAAAGAACAATTACTTTCCAATATAATAAACTATTAACTTGCCTATATGACTACGAAAACTCAATGAGAAAATATTATTGGGTCAGCCCAAAATTATTACCCTTCTGTCACTCTCAAAAGATGGACAGGGAGTCACTTAAAACAGAAAAGCCTCAAAAGGAAATCTATTGGTATCAACTGCTGCTATTTTAAATATCACAAGATAGAACCCGATAATTGTAGTTAACAAGAAACAGAAAAGTCTGCATCCACTTTATCAACTAAAAAGATTTTATTCAACAGGAAAAACTCCCTCAAACTATGTTTTCTCTACTGATTATTTACTCAGCCATATTCTGGAGAACACCTGTTCTTAAGTTTGTAGCAGTTTTTCCTCATGGAAATTCATCCCTGAACGCATCAGGCCACTTTCTGGCTGTGCAAACGATGTTCTTCCAAAATAATCCATCTTAATCTCATAGAAAAGTCTGTATCCAAGAAATTACATAGTGTTTTTTCTTTATTCAGTGCCCAGTTTCCAACTGAAAAACTCTCAAAATCACAGAATAATCCTTATCCTTAGGAGTTCTTTTTAAGTTATCAGAAATGCTTATTGCCAAAAATCTGATTTCAAAAACTATATCCACAGAATAAGCAAAAGGTCTTGGACACACAAAACATAGCTGTAATAGTACCAAAGGCCACCCTTTTCAGGGAACAGTGATTTAAAAATAGCTAGAGGAAACTGAGAATATTAGAGAGGAAATAAGAAAGCCAAGAAAGGATTTCACACACACACACACACACACACACACACTTTAATTTTATAAAGTGACTTTTATAAGGAGGTTGCTCATCAATTATAGACTATTCTCCTGAAGGTTTAAAAAGGAAGATGAAAGATTACGGATGACATCAAACTTTCAAAGCTGGCTATTAAGGGAGTTCATGGAGTTTCCAGCCCCCAAATCTCAAATCAAACAATTATCCAACTGGGACAGCTGAGACTTGAAAGGCAGATGACAGAGAGAGAGATGCTTAGATAAGTCGGGAGGACCCTACCAGCCCACCCCGGAGGTCACCACAAGGGATCACGTGTCCGGTTTGGTCCTGCGGAAGGGCTACAATTAGAGAACACAGTGCTATCTTGCTAGTGCTTGTCAGCCTAGGATAAACCAAGGGCAGTCTTGTGGCTAAGGTCCAGTGGACATGCCACCCTTCAACTGCTCTTGGTTTAGGAGATGGGGGAGGAAGTCTTTTAAGCTTTTTTTTTTTAACTAGATCAATTTTTATGGATTCCTCATATTCCACAGGCAAAAATAAATTTCTAATAGATCTAAAATCGACAGCGGTTTTCAAGATGTCAATGCTTTTTTTGAAAGCAAAAATCTGGTATTCTAAATGTTTTTTCTTTCCAAATTTATTATTAGGAGATTAAACTCATTTCAATAGTTTTTTTTTTTTTTTTTTAGAAGAAACTATTAAAATGACCAAAGAAAAGAATCCAAACCATCCACGGTGGAATAAATGAATTCCCCTAGTTAAGAAACTCTGACTAGAACCAAAACTAGAAAAGAAATACATGAATAAAAATATATCCTTAAAAGTCCTGAAATAAGTCCTATGGAGAAAGACTTCTCATTCTTTTCTGTGTTAAGTAGCATCCTAGAAAACTAGTTGCAGCATAAAACTTAACTAATTTTAATAGGCCAGTGAGACAAAGAAGAGCTGCTGAAGAATAATTTTTTTAGTGAAGATAAAATTAATCATTTAACCATTTTAAAGTGTACATGCAATTCGGTAACCTTTAGTACATTCACAGTGCAGTGCAATGATCATCACCACCTAACTCCAGGACATTTTCATTACCTGAACGGGAATTCATCAGAGAGGGAAACAAACCAAGACAGACTGTTAACTCTAGGAAACAAAGTGAGAGTTGCTGGGGGGGAGGTGGGTGGGGGGAGGGGGTAACTGAGTGATGGGCATTAAGGAGGGCACGTGATGTGATGAGCACTGGCTATTATAAGCAACTGATGAATTACTGAACTCTACATCTGAAACTAATGATGTACTATATGTTGGCTAATTGAATTTAAATAAATAAATAAATAAAAGAAACCCCATAAGCAGTAAGCAGTCACTCTCCATTCTGCCCTCCCCTCTCCCACCCAGGCCCTGGCAGCCAGTAATCTACCTTCTAGCCCCATTAATCTGCCTATTCTGGACATTTCATATCAACAGAATTATATAATACAGGCCCTTCAAATGGTGGCATGTATCAGAACTTCAATCCTTTTTTATGGCTAAACACTACTTCACTGTATGAATGTAGCACATTTTATTTATCAATTCACCTATTTTCTTGATGGACATCGGGGTCGTTTCCACTTTTCTGGCTATTATGAATAATGTTGCCATGAACATTCACATACAACTTTTGTTTGAATGACCATCTTCAATTCTCTTGAGTATATACCTAGACGTGGAATTTTTGGGTCATACACTAATCCTATTAACTTTTTGAGAAGCCACCAAATTGTCTTCTACAATGCACAGACTTTTTAATACCTCAGAGTTCTGCATTTTGCTTGCTATATCTTGGACTTCTACTTATTAGCAAGTCCCCAAATAATGACCAGGAAACCCATCCACCCACCAATACACCACCCCACTGCATTACACTTAATTTATGGCTCATGGTATGGCCCGGCAATCCTCAATTTCCCCATGTGCTTATTCATAAGGCCAAACTTTCCATTATAAGACAAAAACAAATAATCCTCCCCAACTCTGTGCAGGCAACTTTTAGAGGAAGCTGGAGTCTAGTGGAAAAAACACTTGGATTTGAGGCACAAACTGGTGTCTGATCTTAGTTTGGTGACCAACTTTTTCTCCACAGCCCTCACTTCCTTCTTCCTGCCAAGATTCTTGGATGAAAAGTCTAATCTGTTTAAACAGTTTCACATCCTATTAGCTCTTCCCTCTGCAACATGCCTACCAGGACTATGAAACTATTCTGACAAAGAATCTGAAAGATATTTACTACCTGCTTACTATCAATCAGATCTGTTCCAAGTCCTTTAGGTCTAGTAATGAATTTAATCCTCACAATACCTCCCTGAGGGAAAGTACTATTACCAGTCCCATTTTAAGGTTCAGAAAACTAAGACATAAAGTAATGGCCAAGCTCATACAGCTAGTAGATGGTGGAGTTGTTTTCTAATTTGCAATTTGCTAATGGGTTTTTTTCCTTAACTTTTTCTCACCTCTTTGAGCTTACACGTTGAAGATGTTAACCTCTTGTCTATATGTGAGGTGCAAATACTTTTCCAGTTTGCTATTTCTCTTTTCACTTTTTTATGTCTTATTTTCCCTTCTATAGAGAAATTTTTAAAGTTTTTCATATAAATGAACTTACACTATTCTTTTAATGACTTCTGGATTTGGAATAAGTTCAAAAGGCCTTTCCCATGTTGCTACAGTGTCGCTTCCCTGCTTAGAACTTTTCAGTGGCTTCCAAATGACCTTGCTCAGTGGCTCCTCTAGGCATAGAAGGCCCCCCACATGAGCTGTTGTTTACTGCTTGGCTCTGCCTTGCTCCCCCTGCACCTCATGCCCGTCCACACTGGACGCATACAGTTGCTGGGCTACAGCAGCTGAAGCCATGCCCTGTGCATTTGTTCCTACCTTTTACTTCTAGAAGACCCTTCCTAACTCACCTTTCAAGATTCAGCTCAGACATAGCTCTGGTATGAAGCCTTACCTGACTGCTACAAGCTCCCCACCCCTGTATGCCTCACAGGTAGGGCTGACCACCCCTTCCCATGGAGAATGTTCTCAAAAAAAAAAAAAAAAAAAAAAGAGGGGGGTAGGAGGCAAACCATAAAATGGACTCTTAACTATAGAGAACAAACTGAGGGTTCCTGGAGGGGATGTGGGTAGGGGATGGGGTAAATGGGTGATGGGTATTAAGGAGGGCACTTGTGATGAGCACTGGGTGTTGTATGTAAGTGATGAATCACTAAATTCTAAAAAAAAAAATCGAAAAAAAGGAGAGAGTGTTCTCAATTGTCTTCCATCTACGGCGACAGCTGCAGACGCTGCCAACGCCTCTGTATTTCCCTGGTTGCCTAATTAGACTGTAAGTTCCCTGAGGGCAGGGATTAGGTTTTGGTTTTCTGGCTGCCTTCCACAGAGAAAGTGCTCACAAAATTAGTTGACACAACACATGTGCTAGGACAAGTCATTTGAATTCTTCCAAACATCTATCTTCTCGTCTTTAAAATGAACTGCATAAAAATGTCTACTGTTGTCCATAAAGTGTTATGGAAATGAGATCCTCAGATTTTATTAGTATTCCTAAGTAGTCTGAATTAAGTGCCTCATTGTAAATCTAAACATAGAATATCTTCCTTTAGGCTTGCAAATATTTTAATCATTGAACCAAAAGAAAACAAAGAACCCAAAATTCATGAACCCAATTGATGTTAATCGTTTCTTTTTAAGGACCCTTGGGGTAAGCATTTTTCAATTACAAATTAATTTGGGGTTCTAGAGAAATAGAGCGTAAAGATATCTTAAGCCAACTCATTTTCAGTGAAGAAAAAGAAAAAGAAAAATGGTTAGGGAAGGGACTTATCATCTTTAAAAATCAAAGTGGTTAGGAATTTATAATCTTTAAAAAGGAGGAGATAAAACTTTGGATGTCTAGAAATATTTTCTAAAATACTTAGAAACAAATTACAGAGAAGGACAGGTTTCTTTTTGAGGGATGGAGGAAAGATGGATTTGGAAATTGCTATAAGTTTCTGTAGAAAGCCATTATAACAAAGTGCATGTATGTGTTTGTTTTTCACAAGTACACATCATCTTCTGTTCTAAGAATTATGTGTCACGTTCCTGCTTCTAAACTGTTGTAGTCAGGATGTTCTGGTGAAAGAGTTTACACTGATCTGCCAGTCAGGACATACAGGCCCTCGCCTTGACTCTACCACCATTAGCCCAGCGACCCCGTTAACAATTAAGTATTCTCTGGGCTTTATTTTCCTCATTTATAAAATAAAAGCACACAGCTATACTGTACCAGTGGTCCTCCACCTGAAGTGGCAAGGCAGAGAATCTCCTCTCTGCCTAAGACCATGAAACGCTGATCCACCACAGCACTGTATATCCACCACACAATTTAGGAGCACTTTTACTATGAAAAAATACAACCAGTCCTTTAAGTTGCTTAATTAAATTTACAAGTTACAAAATAAAATAGAAGCACAATCGTGAGCACTCACTTCCATTAAGAACTCAGTTGTGAGCCAACGAAAGACTATGACCTAGATTTGCCATTCAGGGTCATTTTCTTCTTTATACATCCTGTCATCCACTCCTAAGCAGTATCATACAAGCAGTAAGAGGGAGCACATACCCAAAAGAGAATTATGGAAGAAAAACAAATTTGAAAAGAACACTCCACTAACAATTTTTTTTTTTTGCAAACTGGAAGAGGAGTGTCTTTACCTAATTTAGGAGAACATGTGCTACAATTCATGGGATTTTGTTTCTGTTTTGCAGGACACTTTGAGAATAGTAAAGAAACCACCTTTCCATTCTAAAATTCTATTTTTTTTTTTTTACTACCCTTTTCCCTAAATTTGGGGGTGGGGGTAGGGGAATGTGCTAGTTACATAAATCTAACCTTGTGGCCTGGAGAAAGGCAATTTTATCTGGTGACCATAAGCAAGAGCAGAGCTGCCTGGAACTTCTGCGACTGCCTCAGCAAGTCCACTCCCCCTCCAGTCAATTTATGGCCCTTCTTTGAAAAGCAAATTCCTATCTTCTTTGTTGCCCTCAACTATCTCTCTCTATTTACATAAGATTTAAGCAAGACTGGTAATAAATCTGTTTATGAAGAAATACGAAAATACCTAAAAAAAAAAAAAGTACGAGAATACCTTAATTTTAAATTCCAACTGGGAATTAATGGTGTACATCATTTCAGTCCTTTCCATCTTCCGAGCTCCTTCATTGCATAGTCGAACCAACTGAGAACACAGAATAATAAGGAGGGTTAAGAGGTCAAGGAGAGAAACCTCAATTTCAAATGCAGATCTCTCGCAGGAAATAATTTGCACTTGGAAGCTCCAGAGACTCATTTCTGACAGCTAAAGAACTCACAGTTTTACACAGTTAAGACACTGTACCCAGGTGAAGATGGTGTCATTAAGATGTGAAGACAGAGGGGGAAAAAATAGTCCTGAAAAACCTTCGGGACACATGTCCTCTGAGGGCTCTCCCACAGTCTGGCCTCTGGCCTTTGGCTCCTTTCCTCTGCCCCTCCTCCGCTCCTTCACCAGGGAAACCTCAGCCGGCCTAAGGGCAAGCTGCTCCTCTCTCCCCACTTCCAAATCCCCGTGGCTGGGGCCAAATACCAACTGCAAAGGCAAATTTTATGCCGTGTGCTACCTGTAGGCATATGACCAATACAGAGGATGCCAAAAGAGGGAAGCCTTTGGGTGGAATCTAATGGTCAATGATTTTTCAAGGATGGCCAAACTAAGGGAAACTCAGTTTAACTAGAATTACTGAATTATCTATCAACTGAATGTATTCAAAGTCCCTTGATGAGGGCCCGTGATTTATAATAAAAAAAGACCTATTTGGTCTTGGTCCATAGTTCCCAGCATATAGTCCCTTCGGCCCTTGCAATTTCCTATATAAGAGCCATGGGGGCATCTTTAGTTATAATATTTAGTTTTGTTCCCAGTTCCTGGAAGCTCCAGAGCAATAACACTGAAATGGGTGTCTTCTTATTCCCAACAAGCCCCTTTCAAACATACCTGAGTTTATGTTAGTGAGGTAGCTTTTAGAAAGCCCCTAAGGATAGGGCTGGTTGTCAGGGGAGCCAACCAAGTGATCAGAGAGAGGGTTGTAACTTTCAGCCCCGCCAGACCCTCCCCCACCAGACTTCTGGGGAGAGGAGAGGGCTGGCGACTGACTTGACCGCTAACGGCCAATCTCATCATGCCAATCAATCTTGCCTACGGAATGAAGCCTCCATAAAAATCCAAGGACTATTAAGTTCAGAGAGCTTCCAGGTTGGTGAACAAGAACACACCTATGTGCTGGGAGGGTGGTGAACCCCACACTCCATGGAGACAGAAGCTCCTGTGCTCGAGACCTTTTCAGACCACGTCCTAGCATCGGTCTGGGCAGAGTGAACACCATGAGCAAAGGGCCCACGAAAGCAAAGCGGCTGCAGTGCCTGAGAAAGCAAAAGATCCCGATACAAGGAAGATGGCACAAGACGAAGTGACAGAGGCCAGGGTCAAAGCACACAAGTTCTTAAAGCATCTGGATTGCATTCCAAGTGCAAAGAGAAAGGCTGCAGGAGGGGGATGACAGGGTGCAGTTTATGCTATGATCAGACGCTTTCCCCAACGCATTTGTTCAATCATCTACTGATGGACGCTTAAACGATTTCCGACTGCTTAAGAGAGTTCTAGATTTGGAGGGTACCCCCACCTTCAGTTACAGCTTATCTTTCAGTCTGAACCTAAAGAGTTCACGGATGCAGGGACTGATGGCTATACCTGATCACAACGAGGGGCCGAAAACATCCTGGCTGGGGTTAGGGGCAATCTGAAACTGCAATATCCTGAAAGGATTAAGACATCTCAGAGTGAAATCTAACGAGGCAGCCATTGCTCCAGACATTTTTACAAATTCTCTCGAGGAGTATATTCACAGCTCCCAAATCTATGTTCCCGGATGTGGTCTGTCCTGGACGTAGCCATCCCAGACCTGGGTCTACCTCCAACTACTTGTATCACCCACAGGCAGCCCAAACTCTAAAATGAGGATGACAAAACCTGAGCATCAACTTCATCACCCACTCCCTGCGGCTCCGTGTCCTCCAGGTCAGTGACTAGTTCCAGCATCACCCACCTTCCCAATCCCAAAACCCTGGCCCTCACTGCTCTCAGACGCCTCACTCTCCTTTGTCCTCCATATCCAAGCGGTCATAACATTTCCTTAATGTTGCCGGTCCATGTCCCTCCCTTTGCCTTGTTCCCGGAACTCAGGCTCAAACCCCCTCTCCCCTAGACTGCCTCCCAATTCTCTGCCATCCATTGCTTCTATCCCACGCTTACACATCCTGGAGATAATGCTGTCAATCTTTGTAAGTTCAAATCTGATCATGAAACGCCTTGGCTTAAAATCCTTAGAAGGCTCCCCTGAGCTCTCAGAATTAGGTCTTAGCAACACCATGATCTGGCAACTGCTCTTACCCTGGGCCTCAGTCCTACAAAATTTCTGGCCAAACCACCACGTTCCATCTTGCCTTTGCCCCTCTGCATGTGTGTTTCCCTCTGCCCGAACACCCTTGAGCCCACTCTGACTTCTTCAGACCGACTTCTTCTTATCTAGATTTATAACCCCCTACCTATCTTTCAGGACTTATCTGGGGCATTTCCTCTCTAAAGAGAATGGAAAGCAGAGACTGTGAAATTTTCATATTTGTCAGCCCGATGCCCACAGCCCAGCACCTAAAAACACAAGAACACTCAGCAAATGTTTCTGTGTAAACTGCCTTCAGAGACTTTATAAGTCACTTAAAAAGAAAAGATGGGGTGGGGTGAGCAGTTCCTTTATAGTTATCCCATTTTAAAATGAGAGGGGAAAATGGCATTATTAAGTTTGGGTTATCATCTTCTTTCCTAAACTTCCAAATATCGACTCTATCAGCAAAAGTCCGTGGAGCCAGCCACCACATCAGAAGACAATGTTTCAGAGAGCACATTAAAAACAAAAAAGTTCTCCAAATGTCTTAAGCAATGGTCTCATCAGTGGAGCCCATTTTAATGACTGTTTCAAAGGGACAAGCACTAATTAGCATATGTGTGCTCTGGTGTTTTTATTAAAATCAGGCTCGGTATATTAAAATAACGCCTTCCTTCAGCAGGTGTCAAAGCTTTATTAAATTCAACTCGCTAACTTTTTTAGGCCAAATTTATTAAAAATAAAAAAGGTCAAACCCTCTAACAAAGAAATATAAATTCAAAATAAAATCTTTTTGTGGTGCCTGGGTGGCTCAGTCATTAAGTGTCTGCCTTCGGCTCAGGTCATGATCCCAGGGTCCTGGGATCGAGCCCTGCATCGGGCTCCCTGCTTAGCGGGAAGCCTGCTTCTCCCTCTCCCACTCCCCCTGCTTGTGTTCCCTCTCTTGCTGTCTCTCTGTCAAATAAATAAATAAAATCTTTAAAAAAAAATATTTTCAATCTATCAAATTCACAAAGATTAAAAGAATATTTGAAGCTGGGAAGTGTGCAGTAAGACAGACATTTACATTTCTTCTGGTGGCCATGGACTTGGGAACAACCTTTTTTGAAGGCACTTGGGGCCTTTAAAAAATACCTACATTTTTGTTCCAATAAATCCATTTCTGGAAATTTATCTTTAGAAATAATCAGATGAGCACAATCATTTATGCAAGACAATGTTCCAGGCAGTACTAGTAGAATAGTAAGTGCAATGGGTACCGTATGAATCCACTTTTCAGTGTATGGTATAAAGATACACGCCTCACTCTCCACGCCTCTCCAAATCCAATACCAGTGTATGGATTAGACATCCCATTGGAAGTAATGTAGTAGAATGACAACAGTCATTACTTTTTCTTTAAAGATTTTATTTATTTGAGAGAGAAAGCGAGAGAGAGCACAAGCAGGGGGGGCGGGAGGCAGAGGGAGAAGCAGGCTCCCCGATGAGCGAGGAGCCAGATGTGGGACTCCATCCCAGGACCCTGGGATCATGACCCGAGTCGAAGGTAGACACTTAACTGACTGAGACACCCAGGCGCCCCAACAATCATTACTTTTGATAAAATTACTGATACATTTTATTTTTCGTCTCTTACCTAAATTTTCCAAATTTTCTATAATGTACACTTATTAGTTTATTTTCAGGATATACCTTTGTAAACCTTAAATGCATTCTTACAAAGCAGTACTTAGAGTGAAAACAGAAACCTTGTGAATCCTTCCCTTCCACACAGTTCCAAGTTTGATGTGCATGATTCTGGGACTATTTCTCTATACCGATAACACACATATGAGCATCAACACACTTTATTAGTGAGATGTCATTACACCATTTGTATTGCTCTGCAACTTAATGTTCCTCATGTAACAGTATAGCTTAGGGGTCTTTCCAAGGTAATAGATATGTATGTCTACCTTTCTGCAAATGGCAGGAGCAATAAGTTATAGAAGAAGATTAAAGAGACTTGGCTATTTCGCTACCGGGAGAAAGACTTACAACTTAACAGTATCTCAAAATAGGAGTAGCATTGTTATGAGGTGAGAGTGAAAGCAATTATTCTCCTAAGGAGAGTTAAATGCAAGAGAAGGGCAGGAAAGACTTCACTGGCATAAGAAACCACCCTCTGACCTCCACTCCTTGAACCCCAGACATCACTCTGCACCAGCTGAACTTTAAATTCCCTGGAAATCGCCCTCCCCGAAGCTCTACCCCACCATGCGAACAGAAAGTCAGGAAGTAAACACATTTTTATTTAACAGAAACATCTTTTTTGTTTTTGAGTTGTTCGATGAGGTCAATAAGTCTTTCCAAGGCCCCAAATTCAGTAAGCATTTACACTCACTCAGCAACATGTATGAGGAATTTCAGTGACATATTATTCACACTACGCAAATAAATTTCATTAGCATTTTAATTATCAGAAAAGATATTACTCATTTTTTCCAAGAATGAATAACTATTTAGAGACACTTGCCCAAGGGCCTTAGGTAGAGTCTGCTTCTAAGAACTTGGACCATGATATACCGAATTTCACTCTCTAGAATAAATATTGGAAACTCCTACTTTCTTTTCTTTTCAGATAAAGCAAACAAGTGAAATTCTGCTTTTAATTTTGAATAATAAATGCTCTATTTACACACTGTTTTTGTTGAAAATACTGATACTGTTCCCCCAGAATCTTTAAACCCCATCAGCAACCTTGACAAATGAAAAAGAAGTTAATTCCTGAGCTGGCTGTATTAGTGGTTTTAGTTACCATATACCACTAGGAGACTCGGGAAATAATTCTGACATTCATAACTTGTGCTCGAGAGAGAAATGCAGAGAAAACAAGTCACTAGAATGGCATTTCTTCACAGAGAGCCTTTTATATGCTTATAGTATCAGATTAAGGCAATTCACTGATCCATTACATTTTTGCCTGCCTTTCCTACAAGTACCAGTGTCAAATCCAGGGAACATGAGATGTCCGAAGGGATGCAGTGGTTTACTGCAACTGGGGTGTGAAATTCTTGAAAAACACTAAATATCATTCCTAGCTCAATTCAACAATAACTACAGCCTTCCTCCTTCCTCTTCTGTATGAATTCTTTTTCAACTTCTCAGTAACAACCAAATAAAATTTGACAAAATTTCTTGCAAGTCCAATGCTAGACCTTCATTAGTAGCTTGTAAAGGCCCTCCCTGCTACTGTCTCCAGGAAGGCAGCACAGGATGCGGGGGCCTGGAGGAGAGACCCACTGGTGGTAGGACCTTAGGTAACCTCACATTTGTCAGTCTGTTTCTTCACTTAGTGTTCCCCAAAGTGGGATGTGCAGACCACTGATGGGTCAAGAGGTGAATTTAAATGGTTGACAGATTACTATGGTTTAATTTTTGTATCCCTCCAAATTCATATGATGAAATCCTAAACCCCAAAGATGATGGTATTGAGAAGTGGGGTTTTTGGGGGCTGCTTAAAAGTTATGAGCGTAGAGCCCTCACAATAGGATAAGTGCTCTTACAAAAGAGGCTCTACCAACCCCTTAGCCCCTTTGACTGTGTAAGGCTCTGAGGAGAAACCTGCCACCCAGAAGAGGACCCTCACCCGACCCTGATCTTGGACTCTTCAACCTCCAGGACTAGGAAAAATAAACTTCTGTTGTTTATAAGTCTCCAGGTCTGTGGTATTTTGTTACAGCAGCCTGAATGAACTAAGACACAGATAAACTTACTTTTAATATAAAAATGTATATTAGAATAATAAACAACTAGCTCACAAAACCCATGATTTTGTAGGTACTATTGGCAAGGATGGGGATATGTAAAATAGAGTCAACTTAAAGTTGATTAAAAGAAACAGTACAGGGGCGCCTGGGTGGCTCACTCGGTTAAGCAGCCGACTCTTGATTTCAGCTCATGTCATGATCTCAGGGTCTTGGGGTTGAGCCCCGTGTCGGGCGCCATGCTCAGCAGGGAGTCTGCATGAGGATTCCCTCTCTCCCGCTACTCTGCCCCTCCCGCTCACTTTCTCTCTCTGTGTCTCTAAAATAAATAAATAAATCTTAAAAAAAAAAAAAAAGGAAAGAATCTACCTCACAGTAAAGTGATGCAAAAATGTACCAAACTCAAAGGCAGTGTGGTAGCTGCAAGTGGTTTGGGAAGCTTCTGGCGCTGCCATTGTCTCTGTCCCCCTCTGCCTAGCTCATACAGTATCTTCACTGACTCCCCACACCTTCTACTGCTTTCTCTCAGCTCGATATTCCTATCGGCATTTAAATGTACCCACGTTTTTCTAATCTTTAAACAAACAAAGAGACGTTCCCACACATCCCTTTTAAGCTACAGCTCTCTCCCCACGGACAGCCCCAGAGTTGAAACAGCCAGCCACACTTGCTGGTGTGCTGCATCTCCACACCTCCCGCTCACTCCACAATGCCCTGCAATCCAGCTCCCACGCCCACACTGTGAAGACACAACCCACCTGATGGTAAACCCATGACTGCTTCACTCATCAGTCACTCTATCTTTCAGGAGCACTCAACTGGGCTGACTGACCTTCCACCAAATCATCTGCCGTTTGCCAGGCCATTATGGTTTTCCTCCTTCTTTCATATGTTTTGTTTTTTTTTTAAAAAGTCTTCTCTATGGGTACCTTTTCCCTAAACAAGATCAATGGTAGTGGTGTTCTTCACGGTCGTGTCCCAGACTCACTACTCTTCTTACTCTACAAGCTCTTTCTGGGTCATCTCATCCACTCTCCCACCTTCAGAAATCATCATATATCCATGATCCCCAAATCCAGGTCTCCAATTCCAGTCTCTCCAGTGAGTTCCTGATCTGTTTATTCAGCCAACTTGAATATTCTGTAAGAACTTCTCTTATCACATATCCAAAATGGAACTGATCAGCTTCTCCCTATGTTTCTATTGGAAAGGTAAATAAGAGCATCCATCTAGTTGCCCAAGCCAGAGACCATATTCCTTGACTTTGATCTTAAATACACTCACCCAATCGATCTCTGTGCCTACCTTTCCAATATTATATATTGCTTCTCTATATCTTACTATACATCCATAAAAGCCACTGTCACCTCTAGCCTAATCAACTACAAAAGCCTCACCAACTGGTCCCATCCCCATTGTCACCTTTACAACACATGAATTTATAGCTTCTGCATCATTGTAAGAGAAGGTCCACACTTTCCTAACATTGGCCCCCCAGTAGTCTTTCCTAGACTGGGCTCTACAGCTACATGAAGAACATTTCAGTTCTTCAAATCCTCCAAATATTTTTCTTGCCTTTGGGTTTCTTTTTTTTTTCAAAGATTTTATTTATTTATTTGACAGAGAGAGAGACAGCGAGAGAGGGAACACAAGCAGCGGGGGTGGAAGAGGGAGAAGCAGGCTTCCCGCGGAGCAGGGAGCCCGATGCGGGGCTTGATCCCAGGACCCTGGGATCACGACCTGAGCCGAAGGCAGACACTTAACGACTGAGCCACCCCAGGCGCCCAGCCTTTGGGTTTCTACACATACCCAAGACACTCTCTTCCCCCCACCCCCAAGCTCCGGTTCAGAGGTCAGCTTGCTTTAGGTTTCAGCTTAAACATCACCATGTTCTTCACTACCATGTCACTCTCCATCCTTTATCGTAATTCTTGCTTAACACCTGCCTTCCCCTTTATACAGCATGTTGCATGAGGGCATTAACCACAGCTGTCTTATGTCCGCATCATATTTTCAGGGGTTGGCATCATGTCTGGCACAGTTGTTGATACTCAGTGAATAGCTATTTAATGAAAGAATGAATAAACAACTATCCAGACACCAAGAGAAAATGAGATCTCTATTGGCCATTACAGCAAGACTGCATAAAACAATAAAAATACTAATTTCATTTGAGTGCAGCAAACGTTATTTTGTTTCTCAGCTACCTAAAGAATGCTGTGCGAATGGCTTTGAGAACTCCCAATGTTTAGCATCAAACCCAGATGTGTGCTCTTCCGAGACGCTGAACAGTTTACTGTGTGATGAGCTAGCTATTCAACAGTTACCTTGCTCACTTCCTTTAGCGCTCTTTTGCAGACCTCATACTTCGGAGAGTCCTTTGGTGTTTTCTGACAGATAGTCTGCAGTGAAGTAAAAGAAAAACAAAAAAATCAATCAGTTTGTTTATTTAGTAAAATAAAACCAAGGTCCAGCCACATCCTCTTACTCACAGCAAACTTAACAATGCTGAACACAACATTATGGATGAGTATGAAGATTACATTAAAATCCAATGACAAAACTAGGAAACAGTCTTTAAATGCACAGGATCCAAGTAAATCCAGGGAATGATTAAAAAGAGAATGGACTTCAGGGATGGAGGAACCTGGTTTCAAATCCAAGTTCTGTCCCTTACTAGCTATTTGTCTGTGGGCAAGTCACCTACCCTGTAAGGGTTTCAGTTTCCTCATCTGTAAATGGGGATAAAGCCAACTACGTCACAAGGCTATTGTCAGGATTAAATGATAATACATGTACAGTTCTTTATGAGTGCCTGTCATACAGTATGCCCTCAATGAATGATAAAACTGATTATTACCATCATCATCATTTACTCAAGGTAATTATGTTTGTAGATAATACCACTGAATAAAAAGATCAAGAAAAACAGGCTGCCAGATTTTCTTTTGATATAGTTACACCGCAATTTTCGTGATGCTAAAATTGACTTCAAAGAGGGTCAATTCAAGGTAAATGGGGATACAGATAATTTTTAAATCCATATCCATTCAAGGTCAATGGAATCATTTTAATTGTTAAAAATGTTCATCTCAGTTGATAAGTTTAACTAACTCTCCAAACGAAGTAAAATTGAAAAGAGTATGCTTTAAGTACATTTAGATTCTGCCCAGGTGGCCAGATTCTCACATGTGGGAAACTGATTATGGCAACAGGCATCAAACAGAAGTGGAAGGTAAGTTGGGAACTGGTATCTTGAATGTAAGTGAGTACTAGGCCTACAAATCTCACAAATATGTGAGAAGCAGAGTGTGTACCATCTGTGGGCTTTTGTTAACGGTTCTCAAATTTTTTACTATGGCCCACTGTAAGAAATCCACTTATGTTAGCAACCAGTACATGTGTACATAAAAATGAAAAAAGCTTTTTAAAAAATAATAATTAATCATATTATGAACTGTATACATATCACATACCACACATTCTATTCTATTTCACTTTAAAAAAATATTTTATTTATTTATTTGAGAGAGACACAGATAGCAACGGAGATAGTGAGGGAGTTGAGCAGGGAGGAGAGGGAGAAGCAGGCTCCCTGCTGAGCCGAAGGCAGATGCTTAACCAACTGGGCCACCCGGGCACCCCTCTGTTTCACTTTTTTAATAAACACTGCTTATGATTCAAAAATAATTTCATGACCCACTAATGTGTACAGAAGCAGTATGAAAAATACTGGTTCATGTCCCTGAAAGCAGACATCCTGAGTCCTGAGTTGTCTTTGCACACTTCAATTTTATGTAAAATTTTGTGCATACCAAATTTTCTAGAGAGAATGACTCTAGCTTTACTCAGAATCTCAAAAGGGTCTTTGACCCAAAAAAGTTTTGAGTCCACTGGCCATTCATGGCACTAACTCTCCAACATCGTACAACACAGTATGTTAGATTCTGTGAGTCCCAACGCATTCAAGCAATTTTCCCAAAATTAAAGAGAAAATATAGAAGGCTGAGAGATCACAGCATATACAGAATCTAAAGAAATATACCTGAAATACATTTTCAGATGAAAAGGAACCCTGAAAATTCTTAACATTGCAAGAAATGTTGTATTTAAAAAGTACCCATTTCTTATTTAAAAAATATCAAAATTTGAAATATTTCTCTAGATCAAAGTTTCATATTTTTAGGAAAGTGTTAGTAATCTTATAAAATAAACTCTTTTTAAATGATTTTTTACTGTTGATAAAATCTTATGGAAGAAAGTATAGCAGCTGCTCCTCAAATGTATCTTTGAAAAATTCACAATGTTTACATAACTCAGGACAAGCCCGTATACTGTATACACGAATTTAGTGAAAAAAACACTGAGTGCCTATTATTGTCAGGCTTAACATTTACTACTTCATTCGTTTTCATGCCAATCCTTCAAGTACATATTATATTTATGCTTCAGATGAAATTAGGCAATTTGTCAGGGATCATATCGTAAGTGGGAGAACCAGAATTTGTGCCCAGATCTTACTCCAAAGGGCACAGGGCTCCAAGGACACCAAGTTTACCTTTCAGAGTCCCTTCTCTCAAAGTGCTATGGGTGTTCAGATGGGGAGGAAGACAGATCTGTTCAGGAGGGCACTGAGTAAGGCTTCATGAACGAAGGAGCATTAGAACTAGTGCCTGAAAGACGTGCTTGTTTTAGTTGTAAAGCTGAGATGTGACAGCCAACAACAACGTGAACAAAGATGCAGAGTAGGAAAGTCAGGGAAGAAATGTGGATGGAACCTACAAATAAACCTTTTTTAAGCCAAAATTTGGTTTTGATAGCCTGGCTGCATTCTATCCTTAGACATGAGAAATGCTGATCTCAAAAAAAAAAAAAAAAAAATCAGTGCTAAAGTTTCAAAATTCTGCAAGTTTTCCAATATTCACAAGGAGAGAATCACAAGGGAAGCATATGAAGGTAGTAAATTGAGGTGAAGCTGGAGAGCAGCAGGGTGTTGGGAATTCTGAAACAATGACCAACCCCCTACCCCCCCAAACCAGGCAGCAGAGCCAACAAAGTGACTATGATCACATGCTTTCACTCATTGCAAAATGTCAGTGCTTTTAGAAAATCTCTGAATTTATAATGGAATATGGAAAATGGAATTTGTTTTGTAACCTTACTCAATCATAATTTTTTGCTGTATTTTTATCCTGTGTTTTGACATGCAAAAATCAAGTATGTTGAAGCTGACATTTACATTATGATCCAATTTTAAAGTAAAACTATGGCAAAATATTTTAACTTGATCAAAAAGATACTAGTTGGCCCACTAGCCGGTTGGGAGCTGTGCTGGGCCACCTGGTTCTTCTCTCCTCGTAGTTGTTGCTGTGGTTCCAGCCCAGCTGGTGAGCAGGGCCTCCCCCCCACCCCGTCCACCGCCCCCACCTGCCTCACTGTCCTCCCAGCTGCACTTCAGACCAGACAGTCTCTGCTCACCGCCCCCAGCCATGGCCACCATTCAAAATGGTGAAATTAAATCCTTGTTTTCTTCGTGAACGTTCCCTAAAACAATAAGGACGCTGGCCCTTGTGCCAAAGAAAAAAAGGGCAAGTTCATGTCTTCTAATGCTGAAGAGTATCTCATCCCCATGTGCAGTAGAAGCACCACAGCCTCTTGGAACCCTCCAGGGAAGGGATCTTGGTGGTTAATCTGAGGAAACTGAGGCTGAAGACATTAAGTGACCTGCCCAAGGTCACATGCCTAGTGGCTCAGCTGGAAATGGAATCCAAGGCTCTGGTCTTCAATAAGCCAATATTTTTCCCATTTCAATAAATGTTAAGCGAGTGATGTAATCTGAAATCTTCGGAGTGCCCACACAAGCCTAAGTTGAAGGTAATTTCCAAAGATACTAAACACAGTGAGACTTCCCAACTGAATAGCACCTTTTCACTTAGTTGGAGGATTTTAAAGAAGAGATATAGTACATTGATTTAAGTGAAATAAGAATAATTTTCTTAACCAGATTGATAGCAGCACAGCTACCCAAAGAGGAAAGAGCCATTAGATCATGTCTTACGTCCATTAGCAGGGGCAGGCGAGTCACCCTCTGCATGGGAAGAATGAGGAAGGAGATCATGGGTAAGTTCCTACAGTCTTCATGGGACTCAATTCGTGATAGTACTTCCTTAAAAGATGGGTTGGTGGCTCTGAGAAGAAACAAGGAAAGAAGAAACTCAAAATACTTCCTCCTCAAGTTAAGAAGTAAAAACATATCACAGGCATACCTCAGATATATTGTGGGTTTGGTTCCAGACCACTACAATAAAGCAAATATTGCAATAAAGTGAATCAAAGGAGTTTTTGGTTTCCCAGTGTGTATAAAAGTCATGTTTACATCACACTGTAGTCTATTAAGTGTGCGGGAGCATTATGTCTTAAAAAAAAAAACAAAAACGATGTACATACCTTAATTAAAACACACTTTGCGGCTAAAAAACGCTAACCATCATCTGAGCTCTCGGTGAGCCATAATCACTGACCACAGATCACCGTAACAAATATAATAATAATGAAAATGTCTGAAATATTGTGAGAATTACTAAAATGTGACAGAGACACCAAGTGAGCAAACGCTATTGGAAAAATGGCAGCAACAGACTAGCTCGATGCAGCGTTGCTACCAATCTTCTGTTAAAAGTGCGATAAAGTGAAGCTCAATAAAACTAGGTATGCCTGTATAAAATGTTCTTGTAAATTCATATATTATGATTTCTAATATATAAAATGACAAAAATTACACAGACACAGATGGCTTGTCTGCCTTTTATAGTAACAACTGAATATAAGACAGGCGTTTAAGATAATATGAACAATAAGAAATGTATGAGCTAGAAATTTATAGAAGTGGTAAGTAAACAAATGAAGAGGCAATGGTATCAGAATGGTGAATGTATCTGTGAACAGATCAATTATTAGCGAGCGTACAGAGTAGATCTCCTATCTGATAATCTATATGCATTCCATTAAAAAGATAACAAATGATGTTTTAAGTCACTTCTCTAGCCCCAGATGATAATCTAAGAAATATCGGACTGGATTTATTTACTAGGAGGCTTCTGGCCTTTTTCAAAGCTTCTGAGACAGAAAACTTTCTGACCATGGCAGCCAGAATATTTCTCCCCTCCCAGTGACATAAGAACAGTGATAATATTGCCACAACATTTTTATGGAACTTAGCAAGATGCACCCACAGATATGACCTCACATGGAAACAGCCATACAACATTTAATGAGGGCCAAGAGGGGATTCCCATAAGAATGGAGTCTCAGAAGGATCTTCCACTTGCCAAGTAACAGACCTGGTATTTGGTGAAGACAGTCAAACCAAGGTCTTCCGACTTTCAGTGGGTGCCCTTACCCCCAGATCTCTTTCTCTCTCACCTCACTTCACCCACGAGGAGCTCTGAGGAGTTCCCTTATAACTTACAACTTACAACGGGGAGGGGACAGGGGGCTGGGGCTGGATACTGTCATCCCATGTTGGGGAGCAGGGGGGGGACTGGATACTGTCATCCCATGTTGGGGAGCGGGGGGGGACTGGATACTGTCATCCCATGTTGGGGAGCAGGGGGGCTGGATACTGTCATCCCATGTTGGGGAGCGGGGCGAGGGGACTGGATACTGTAATCTCATGCTGGGGAGCAGGGGGAGCCCGAGAAGCAGGGAAGTGGAAGTTGTAACCTTTTTAAAAAAATGTATTTTGAAAATTAAATGTTTTGGTTCATAAATCTGTAAATACCTAGAATAGCAAATTAAAAGAAATGACACAGAAATGTTTTATTTTTATTTTCTCAAATTGAGGAATTTTAAGTTTCCTTACCCACTAGCTTTGAAAAGATTTTTAGTAGGTTAAAAAAAAAATCAAACTCCACATCAGTTGCATATTTAAATCACTCAGGTCCTGGGACCCTCACCCCCAAAGATTCTGATTAAATAGTCTGGGATGGACTCTGGGCATCTATGGCATATTTGCTTGTTTTCAAAGATGCTCAAGCATTTCCAGTGTGCAGCTAGTCACTGCCCTAAATATAAATTCACAATACTTGCAACAAAACCCCTGAAAACACAACTATTACTTTCCATATGAAAGCTCAAATGATGGTATCATTAAGCTAATTCAGATAGAATTTTTATTTCTTTTTTAAAGATTTTATTTTTAAGTAATCTCTACACCCAACATGGGGCTCGAACTACAACCCTGAAATCAAGAGTCCCATGCTCTACTCACTGAGCCAGCCACGTGCCCCTAGAACCTTTATTTTTTGAGTTACAGGAGTACCTATTCACTTTTTATAAATCCTGCAAAATAAAATGAAAACAAAATGAAATTTAGCTCTAATTCAAGGCTTTGCTTTCAAACACGTAACTTGCATCTTCTAACAGTTATCCGGGGTCCCGGGGCGGGTGGGGGATTAAGAAAAGCAAGGGGTGAGATTATGCCCCCCAAGAACATTTGGCAACATTTTTGGTTGTCACAACTGGAGTGAGGGGCATCTAGTGCACAGAGGCCAGGGATGCTCTAAAAACATGCCACAATGCACAGGACAGCACCCACAGCAAAGACTTATCCAGACCAAAATGTCAACAGTGCCAACAAACCCGGCTCTGTGCTTCAAAAACCTCATCTGGGGTTGCTGGCTGTTGGTTTTCCACCCAGCGACACAAGCATTTCATGAGGGTGTGGAGGGACAAGGGGCACAATCAGCCCTTCCCAGGGACTTGTGAGCTTCAGTGAACTGTTTCTCTCAGCACCAACCCCAATCCCTCCACGGGGGCTCACACGTTGCACAGCAGCTGACCAGAGCTCCACGCTGTGGTCCTAAAGGCCACAACCCACAGAGGGGGTATAAGTGATAATAGCCGTCAGCCCCCAAATGGAGTTTATGGCAATTCACACTGCGCTGGAAAACAGATAGCTACGTTAGATAAACAGGGTCCCCCGACATAAGACAAGACATTACTGCACAATCGCTGACGTTTAAGGTTAAAGCCATCACGTCAAAACTCTAAGTACCTAAATAGGACAAAGGGAAAAAGGTGAGGAGGGAAATTTAAAGCTTCATTCTTTTTTGTTGCACAATTAAAGCCTTTAAGAACATTTTTCTCTATGCTTTCCTTCAGACTTTCCCTTTTCTCCTCACTTCTAACTACCCAGAAAGGGAAAATCAGCAATTCCTATAAAAAACTTAATAGAGTTGTCACCGGAACGGAGGAAGATTAGAAGAGTAGAGAATCTGGATCGTAGGCACTAGTTCAACTCAAATACTCGCTTGGCCTCAGGCAAACTACTCAATGGCCAGTTAATGGCTTAGAAAAATGGGAGTTTTAGAATGATGATCACTCCTGTGTCTTGCAGCAATTTAAAACAACAAGGAAAACAGTAACAGAAACCTGTATTTCATAATTGCTTTAGAGAGAAAGTTGTCCACAGACTAGATTTTTCTATTCAAACACCCTCACCCTGAACGCAGTCCTGGGAAACAGTCCATCAGGAGGTATTTCTAAACATGATGTAAGAGATCAATTAATTTCAATCAGTGTAACCTAATTAAAATGAGGTTAGGCTATTCACTTAACGTTCAACAACATCTCTTACAACAATTTCTGTAGTGTGCGTTGTTGGTAGACTTCGTTTGTGCAGTATTTCACATACGGGTCAAATGTGGACGCTGTGTGCTTTTCCACAATGTCACTTATATCATCTATGAAGATATTATTCTGATGTCTTGCTTCCAACTCTGTAAAGAATCTGGAAAAACAAAGAAAAGCATTTACATTTTCTTACATACACTTGAAAAAATCAAAGATTATTCTCATGTAACGTTACTATATACAGGATTTGGAAATATCAACAGTGCACAATACCAACTCAAAGAGATACAAGAAAAAACTATAAAGATTGTCCAAATTCAAATCTATCATATTAACATCTTATTACTTCGAGTGTTCAACACTGATAACATAGGGCACTTCTGTGCATTCAGGTATATTTTAGAATGTACAGATTTCACTATTTTTCCAAGAATTCCCTAGATATTGGAGGGGGTGCAGTCATGTTTCCATATTTTATTGTATTGAAAAGCCTATGAGCAAAACATCTAAAGTATTTAAAAAACAAGTCTGAGGGGCGCCTGGGGGCCTCAGTCATTTAAGCATCCAGTTTCGGTTCAGATCATGATCTCAGGGTCGTTAGATCGAGCCCTGTGTCTGGCTCCACGCTGCTGAGCGAGGAGCCTGCTTAAGATTCCTTCTCTCCCTCTCCCGCTTCCCCTCCCCCACTTGCTCTCTCTCTCTCTCTCTCAAAAAAAGAAAGTCTGAAATAAACCTAATTCTGAGTCCTTTTTCTGAAAATAATCATATTATTTTAAATCTAATAATATGCATGACATTTAAATGTACTCAGAAATTATTAAGATTGCATTTTAGGGTTGCGATTTGGGGTGTGTTTGTATGTATCTATCTATATGGTGTCCAGTCCAGTGAAAATTAAATTTCAGATAAATGAGTTATTTTGTAGTACAGGTAATGTGCAAAAATAGTGAATGGGACGTCTTGAGCATCCTGTATTTTATCTGGCAACCCTAGAGGGCAGCCAATTTCAACAGCACATCAAAATCAGATATTTGAAACAGGTTTCTACCCAGAGCACTGCTGCTCAAAATGTAGTCCATAGACCAGGAATCTAAGAGCTTACTAGAAATGAAGAATCTCATCATCCACGTCCATCCCCCCAATCCGAACCTGCATTTTATCAAGATCTTCAGATGATTCGAATACACAGTAAAAGTTGAGACAAACCTCCCCTAGAGCACACTTACTGTCCATGTTTGGAGGGATAGGAAAATCTGCTAGAAAGAACTGTCACTGTGTGGCCAAAGCATCTTCCAAAAAAAGTGTAACGAAGGTGAAATTAACAGTAATTTCTAATGTTGACCTCTGGAACAATCATACAGGAGAAATTTAGTTTTCTTTTTCTTTTAAAGATTTTTATTTATTTATTTATCTGAGAGAGAGCGATAAAGTGCGTGCACACAAGCAGGGGGGAGGGGCAGAGGGAGAAGCAGACTTCGCTGAGCAGGGAGCCTAATGCAGGGCTCAATCCCAGGACCCCGGGATCATGACCTGAGCCAAAGGCAGACACTTAACCAAGAGAGCCACCCAGGCACCCCATGAGAAATTTAGTTTTCAATAACCTCTTTAACATTCATCACATCATCACTCCTAATTAGTTTGCTGGGTGGACTCCAAATACAAAATTCAAGGCTGACAGTGAATGAGACAACAGAAATTTACACAAGATGATTAATAGTAAATATAAGCTAACATTTTCTCACATTTGCATCTCAGTTATTTTCAAAGAATACTCTGGCACTCAGCAATAAAACAATCCAGATTTTAAGAGGTTTTGATTTTACACATTTACATGTACATTAAGTGCATTGTAGTATATACTGTATTTGTTTGTCATCATTACCGATTTTATTTTAAACGTTTCCATAGGACTTTAAAAGATGAAGAAATATACCTTAACGCCTAGAAGACTAAAATTACTTATGCTCAGAGAAAGCATAGAAAAATTTTTATTTCCTTTAAGGAGGATTTAGGGAAAATAATCAGTAGGATTCCCATCCATAGATGTAACTGGCCTAGTTATCCAAGCCTTTTGTTTAAAACAGCAAAAGAAAAAACTTAAAGCACGCTTGGCTGGGCTATTTGCCTTTCCTTCCAAAGGTATCAGGGTTAATATGCACAATTCTTAAACAGTAGGTTAGAAATACCAAATTATGTTCCAAACTAGCTTCATATCACTTTTTCAAGACTAGTCTATTAACATTCAAGTACAATTATCAAACACTCTCCTAAAAGTTTCAGCAATTGCAAAAACAACCTACTCCAAACCCCTATGTTTGCTAAAGGACATTTAAAAGCCATTTCTTTTTTTTTTTTTAAGATTTTATTTATTTGACAGAGAGAGAGAGAACAAGCATGGGGAGTGGCAGGCAGAAGCAGAGGGAGAAGCAGGCTCCCGGAAGAGCAGGGCGAGCCCGACGTGGGACTCGATCCCAGGACCCCAGGATCATGACCTGAGCTGAAGGCAGTCGCTTAACCAACTAAGCCACCCAGGCACCCTAAAAGCCATTTCTTAAAAGATATTTTCTATATAGACTAGTCCCTGTATTCAAGAAATCCATGTTATATTGGGAAGGTAAGGCTGATAAACACAGATGATACAGAAAGAACACGTATGCATACAACCACATGTTGGAACATATGTGCCTAAGGGTGGTGGTGTCAGTATCTTTTTTTTTAATTATATGAACTATGTATGTTTTTAATTGGGGTAAAATATATGTAACATAAAATTTGCCATTTTAATCATTTTTAAGTGTTACAATTCAACGGCATTAATTACATTCACGATGTTGTAAAATTTTCACCACTATTTCCAAAATATTTTTATCACCTCCAACAGAAATATTATATGCATCACCTAATAATGCTCCATTTCCCCTCTCCCCAGCCCCTAATCACTTCTTTGTGGCGGGGGGGGGGGGGGGGTGCTAAGGGGGAGGGAGCATGAGAATCCCAAGCAGGCTCCACACCCAGTGCAGAGCCCAACACGGGGCTCAATCTCACAACCCTGAGATCACGACCTGAGCTGAAATTAAGAGTCAGATGCTTAACCAACTGAGCCAGCCAGGCGCCCCCTTCTGATCACTTCTAATCTACTTTCAATCTCTATGAATTTGCCTATTCAAGATATCTCATATAGGTGGAATCATAAAATATTTGTGCTTTTTGTCTTGCTTATTACCCTTAGTGTAATGTTTTCTAGGTTAATCTATGCTGACACATGTAACAGAACTTTATTCCTCTTTATGGCTGAATAATATTCTATTGCATATATATATATATATCATATTACGCTTATCCATTCATCTGTTGATGGACACTTAGGCTGTTTCTACCCTTTGGCCATTGTGAACAAATGATACTGCTATGAACATTTGTGCACAAGCATCTGTCTGAGTCCTTGTTTTCAAGTCTTTGGCACTATATACCTAGGGATGGAACTTTAACCTCACTGACCCTGCCAAAAATAGTATACATCAAGAAGTCACAGTATAATACCAAGAACCACTACAGAAGAAGCTGAGTTATATGCCAAGGAGAGATGACTTCATGAAATGAAAGCTGAATAGGAAATGATCGTTTCCTTCCCAACACCCACAGATGAGTAGCCCATGGGAAGCATGGTACCCGTGAATACAAGACCTCTAACAGAGGCATACGGTGAAAAGTCCAGAGGGCCAGTGACTGACAGCGAGGACAGGTGTGAGGAGAATGGCATTAGTGGGAGCAGAGGGGCAGGGGAAACAACACAGCTATAGGAACGAATCGGGAAACTGGCATTCAGTGGGACTGACGTGTTGGCCACAGGAGGACCCATGGCAGACAATGAGCGTTGAAAAGCAGGTCAGGGCCAGACTGCAAAGGCTTGACTGTATGCTGAGGAGCTTGAGCTTCATCTGTGGACAATGAGAACTACTGGAGGTGATGAAGACAATCAATCATCCGACCAGAGAAAACTGGGGTAGAGAAGGGGTGGGGTACAAGTGGGGAGAGGACAGACCGCAAGCAGGCCAGCAAAACGGCTAATGTGGGCATCAAGCCTGGCAGTAGGAAATCAAAAAGAGAAGACACAGAGTAGGGTAACAATTTGGAGGAAAAGTTCACAGAAAGAAAAAAAACCTCATCAGATGGGAAGTCAAGGAAGATGCTGGGATGTCTATTCAAGATTTCCACCTGGGTAGCAGGGGGGGGCATTGAATTATGCACAAAGACAGGGATTTAGGAGGAGCAAGGGGAAGCAAGAAGGAGCAGCTTAATTTCGCCTTAGACACGTCAAAAGGACAGCTAAAAATACACGTCTGTGAGAATTCAGAGCCACAGGAGTTCTAGGTAGTACGTAGTCAGGACTAGTTCACTTCTAGCTGGTTTTCATATAAATGCAAAATATTTGTTCATTATTTTAACTCCACGCGTCTTTCGGGAAAATGTTTAAAGAAAACTGAAAAAATAAGAAACCATTCATAAGGTCATTATCATGTAAATCTAAGAAATAAATGTCTCAGAGGCAAATAGCCCTTACCGTTTCTTGTCTTTAACTATTATAGTCTGAAGGAATGCAAGTACATAACCAAAAACAACAGTAACTTGGCTTTTCCCAATGAAAAGGAAAATTCATTTATCACAGTAAAAGCCTTGCCAAAGTACAAGATGAAAAACAAAGCACTAATGAAATATGTGTTTATGCTACTTACTTCAATATACTATAAACCAAGCCACCCATCTTTTATTTTGACATTAGCATAATTAAGACATAATTTAAAGCTTCCTATGTTAAATTATCTATTGGTTATTTTGGCAAATTTGCATATTTTACTAAGTGAGCTGAGCTACAAAAAAGACCAAGAAAGTTATTACTGAAGAATGAGATATTATTTCAATAACCAAAGATGTTAGAGATCCAAATCAAACCTGAAGCCAAAGTAAAAGCATTCTGGTTCCCTCAATGAAATTTAAATGAGTTTGTAAAGTAATTTGGCTTATTTGAAGGACATTTTAATGGAAATGTATTTCAGCCCTGTGAATTTTTTCATCTCTGTAGTATTACCAAGATGATCATGTTTTATAAACAATCATGTTACACAACCTTTCTCTCCTCTCTTTCTTTCTTTTTTGCCACTAAAATTCTAATCTCATCACTAAGGTCTAGATTTTGAGAAACCTCTGATGGACCAGAAGAGGCTTCCTGGAAACAGTGCCTCCTAACCAGAAACCCAAGTGAGCCCTGTTTGACTGTTGACTCACGGGCACCAGCACCATCACGACCATGCTTCAAATGATTGTGACCTGCCCGCGCGAGCTCCCCAGTTGTGCAGAGAATGGTCAGACCCCCAAGGACATCACGGTGGCCTCTCAGGAGTTGGGACTTCAAGATGACTTAAAGACAAGTCTATGGTAGAAAAGCTTAATCATGGCCTGTATCCTTTTTCCTCTAATACTTCCTAGAACTGTAAGAACTACGTATTCTCTAGGCTTTTCGTGGCTGCTTTAGCAAGTGACGGTCTTAAAAGCAGGACTGCATTGTGGGGTAAAAACAAAGTCAACAATGAGGTAGCTGTTTTTTATATACTCGGCACATGTCCTTTTGTTAGCTTCCCCTTCTCCCTTCTGTGATGGGTAGAAAAGACACAAATGTGAGCTATAAATGTACCCATACCATACTAACAGCCTTCTTAATAGTCAGTTGGTAATGTGACTGGCATGTCAGACAGGAGTGTTCCTCAGAGCTCTTGAGGACTGTAGGGTAAATCTACCAATCTATAGGGGGGATTAAAATGTATTTAATATAGACAACAAATGTGATTCAATCAGTCAACCAGCAAAATCTCCTCCCATGTGTCTAGCTCAAGGTGACAGGCTTTGGTAGATGTCAAGGAGCAAACAATTGATATGTATGACCACCAAGCCCAGTGCTACATGCTTCCCATATATACTGCCTCATTTAATTTAATCTCCAAGCCTACTTCATGAGATGGCTATTAGACCCATTTTAGAGATGACAAAACCAAGGCTAAGAGAGCTCAAGTCAAAACTCAAAAACAACTGAGCCTCAGTTTGAACCAGAGTCAGGCTTTTCTGAGTCCAGCACCCATGCTCAAACCACTGCTTCTGCCCACAGATGCCCGCTCAGCTTGCCTATGAGCACCAGCCAACCTTCAATCTAGACATCCAGCAAAAAGACTAACAGCTGGAGCTGAGAAAGAACCGTAGTATTTTCCAAGAAGACCAGCTGTCGAATCATCTCAGCACGTAAATCACACACATCAACATAGTAAAGCCTCTCACCGTGGATTTATGCTGTGGCAAGATCCGCAGGGCAGCGGAAAAGCTGTCAGCCACCCCAGGGGCAGCCTCCAGGGGAGTCAATCGAGAAGGCCACAGCCAGTGATGTGTTCTGGTCCTGGCTGATGCACCAGAAGAAAATGCTGGTTTACAGGTGCCCGGCGAAACTCAGTCATTCATTTTTTGCCCCCCTTGTACCCTGCTGCCCTCCACTTTGCCTACCAAACCCCGGCTCATCTTTCAAGTCTCAGATTAAATTTCATCTCTTTCAAGAAGCTTTCCCTGACCCTCTGGGCTGGGTCATTTCATGTCTTTATAAACCCCTTATACTTCTCCTTTGGTTTCCCTACTATGGTTGTAACTAATTATATAGATTGTGTTTACGTTGTCTTTCTTAGCAAGGTCTAGAGGACAGGGACCATGTCTCCTTTGTTCAAGTACCTGATCCTAACCATAGTATGACCAAAAAACCTGGTCATAGTACCTGAAACATATTAATCAAATATCTGATGTGAATAAATCAAATTTGTGTTTGAAATAGAAAATTAAAGATGAAACATGTTCCAGTAATTTTTTTTTTTTTACTGGTATTTTGCCAAACATGTAATACCCACAAATTGGTCAGTCTCTACTTTGCTTTACTCACCGATAAATCAAGTGAACATGTATTACTTTTTTTTTTACCACAGACTGGGTTCCCAGAACTATGCTAGGCACAGTGAGGGTCACCAACCGATAAAGACACAAAAGTCTTTTACAATCCTGTCAAGTAGGGTCCCCAGAATGAGGCCCAGTCCAGCCCAAGTCTCTTCAGTGCCAGCCACACTCTCTGAAAAACCTGTCGGCCTGGCCCCTCCCCCACCCAATTTAGGGAGGACTCTAGCCGGGCTAAGAAGCACTCAGTGCTCTAGCCGGAGAAGCCCAGAAAGTAGGGCTCTGGTTATAATCACTGCTGTCCTGTGCCCTTCCTGGAATGGCGTCCTTTCCAGGTATGCTTCCTTCATGAATATCCATCTGCCGAAAGCAAACGCAAATCATTCTTGGACTTCTTCCTCACCTGAATGAGCTGTCAATCGAAACAGCTGCAGCATCCCACCAGAGAGAGTCATATTCACTTACGCTGGAGACATGTAACACGCCAGGCAGGTTTCACATGTCTAAGTTGCTGTTATATAATAAAATATCTTCACTAAACACAGAAATATTCCAGATAAGTGGCAGCAAACTATTTGCTGCTAGAAATACTTTCCTAACAGAGCACCAACAGAACATTCTGTACTCTACCAAAAATGAATTTATATTCTGCTGCAGATAAGTGAGATCTGGGGCTTGTTCATTTGGGGCTTTGTGTTGGTGGTCATGTCGACACTAAAGATCAGCACTGATTTCTTTTAAGACTACTCTGGTTTGGGGAAAGCAGTGCAGGACAAGAGTACCACCACTAACCCATGGCAGGCATCGTTAACCAACTGTGGCCCTCTGCCCAGATGCACAATCTGCTCTCTAGGCAGACATTCGAGACCAAGCAAAACAGATGAATAAGATGAAGTTCCCCTACGAATCCTTCACCAGACTTGCAATGATGGAAAATGTGTTAATCTGACAAAAATGGAGGGCTGTTGCTTCTCAGTCAGACTGCCCTCCATCCTGATCTGGTAAAAGTCTCACAAGGTTTCCTCCTTAGCAGACTATGTATCTTGTCATGCTCTATTTTAGCTTTTCCTTCTGAAATTTTGTCTTTGAATGGATAAGGGATAAGGGTTGAAATTAAGAGTGGTTGGGAATGTGAGATAAAATAAAAATTCTAACCAAAAAATGTTCCGGTAGCCCTAACTCCCGTTCTGATACCTCCTGCTTGATCCTTAAAATCTCTAGGATGGTTTTTGTGAAGAGATTCTTATCATCCTATGAAAACCTCTAAGATCAGCCTAGGCATAGGACAGAAGAGACTGGGGTGAAAGAGAGAAACTAAGGGTTTTCCTACCCTCAATGCCACACAACACAGAGCTTGCTTGGGTTTAAATCCTGCTCCCCCGGGTACCTTCAGTTCAAGTCACCTACCAAATCCCAAAAAAGGAGGGTGGATCTGGGGGCCAGGGAAGAGAAAGACAAAGAGAGACTAGAGAGCTAAGTGCCCCCGAGACCCTTCCATATCACTTAAGGCTCCCCTTTAATTAGTTCTTCCTCTCACTGATAATGTGCATGCTCGAAGGAATAGAAACTGGACCATATCAAGATAGGAAAACCGTATTTTAAAAGTTCTTGCAATTTTAATGCCATTAGACTATTTTCACTTAAAAATGAGAATTTAAAGTATTTACCATCTGAATCTACTTCACAAAAATATATTGGAGGAAAAGGGGCTTGTTCCCATGGTAACTTACTGCATGCTAGATTCTCTTGTTTCAGTGCTACTCTCGTGCATTCAAGCATACTGTAATTCTCCCAGAATGAGGGTCACATGCTAACGAATGACAGAAAGCACGAGCCAGTCTTCTTATCGAAACGTCCTTAGAAGAGATGAATGCTGCTGTATGAATGAATGGGCCTGTGATGCCCTGGGTTATTATGGACAGTTTTACAGTTTTTAATTTTTGTTTTATTTGAGCACAACTATTAATTTCCACACAATGGAAAATCACTCCCCAATTTTATATATGACCATGGAGAGGGAGACCAAGTATGCCTGGTTCATCACTTGATCTCCAGGACCTAGTAAAGAATAAGCACTCAATAAATGTGCCGAACGAATCAATACTAGATGCCTGTTCTTCCCCCTTGCCCCTCTGTTAAAGTGCCATCTTCCAAGGAGAGCAACAGTGGGTGATAATACGAAGCAAGTATCCACCAGGTGTGATTTCATAACTACATTAGATTACCAGGATCCTCATGGCATGGGTGGGCTGGGGCCAGGTGGCTCTGAATACCTCTGCTGGTTGGCAAATATCGCACATGCGTGTTTACGCCCTTTACGCAGCATCTGAGATACTGGGTTTGTAACCTCAAGAATAATTCTGCTAATCCATTGCCTGGCAAAAATCCTCTGAAAACTCAAAACCTAGGCAAGATTTATGACTTCTGAGGAACTGTTTCCTTTCATTACATGATAGTTACATAACCAATTCTCTGACCCATTTACATTGGCTACCTAGAAGAATACTACTGTGCTTAACCCTGACTCCTGGTAACACCAGCAGGAGAGGTAGCTGAGCACATGGGCTCTCCTCATCACTACCCGGTTTTCTATTTCCCACTTAAATGGCCACACTCATTTCCCACTCAAACATGTCATTTACTGTAAGTTGCCTTGAGCCTTTTGTGGATGCAGTTGGGAATATAAATTATCAATTATAAACAAACCAGGAAAATGTGGATTCTTGGTGGCTGCTGGGAAACAGCACCAAGAATGAATTTATAGAATACTGGAACAAAGTCAAGTAAAACAAAACAGTCTTCATGCTGAAGCCCCCCCTTCCTATTGTGGGTTGGTCGTGCTGGAATAAAATCAGTACACAAACGAACACGTTTCTCTTCAGGCACTATTTCCAGATCCCTTTAGGTGTGCCCATAGTATTTCAATCAGAATTCAATCCACAAAGAAAAATGACATTTAAAGTAAGCGCCGAATCTTTGCAACTCTTTTTCTCTTTCTTAATCATGCCCCCAAAAGTTGCCTTCCTAAAGAAAGAAATGCTTCTTATGGCTCCCATCAATTTCATCAAAAAGAAAAAGGGACCAGGACACAACTTAGAAAAACTATAAAAGGTCAGTTTCCTAAGTCATAATACTCTAGGAAAAATGATGCTTGTCTAGGCAAGGGAAATAGAATTTCATACCCTCTCTGACATTTTTCAAACCTGCTCCAGTTTATGCAGCAGCTGGCTCCAGTCCCCACCCCACTCCCTCCGGACAGCCCTCTCCAGCTTTCGTCAAGGACTTCTAAAATGCTTTCCTGGGCGCCTGGGTGGCTCAGTTGGTTCAGCGACTGCCTTCGGCTCAGGTCATGATCCTGGAGTCCCGGGATCGAGTCCTGCATCGGGCTCCCTGCTCGGCGGGGAGTCTGCTTCTCCCTCTGACCCTCTTCCCTCTCGTGCTCTCTCTCTCTCATTCTCTCTCTCTGTCAAATAAATAAACAAAATCTTTAAAAAAAAATAAAATAAAATGGTTTCCTTTTAGAAGGTTATTGGCACTGATTAGCAAAGTATCCAAAGAACAGCATCTATGGGATAAACAAATTCTCATCCTAGTAAGTGGATTTGAGATAATGATAAGTTTCTGTTTCTTCGTTTAGTAAAACAAAACGAACAACTGAATGGAGAAGAAGACCGGGTCAAGCTTTGGTCCTGCCACACACAGTAATCAGCCCCCTAAACCACCAGCATCACAGCAAAGAGGGAGACACTCCAGGAAGAATGGAATAGAGCCCACGGGGCAATGAGAGGGGAGCATGAAGGAACAAAAAGAGGGAAAGTGAGATCATTAGCCTCCAAATCACCTCCTCAATACCAAAGACCAGGGTTCCTGCTTCTTCTCTTTCTCCGTATTAGGGAAATGTAATCTCTTATCTCACAAGTAAACTCTATTAGATAATAATAGTTGTAAGGGAATACACTTCCAGATAAAGTCAATTTCACACGTACTGTAGCAAGGCCAAGTGTGTACCATTACAATGCACCTCTGGAAAATGTGTGCAGGCTCAGGAGCCAAATGGCCTAGGTTCAAATGCCAGTCCTCTCTTTTATTAGCGGTGTAACCTTAGGCAACTTGCCCAACATCAGCAAGTCCCATTTCCTCATTTGTAAAATGGGAATACTAATGGTATGACCTCACGTGGTTCTCATGATGACTGAATGAATTAAAATACGTTAAGTGGTTAGAACATGGTCTGGCACATGGTACACGTTCATTAACATTAATTATTATTTAAAGTCCAACAAATGCCTTTCTCTCCTATAGGAATTCACAGAATTCACAGATCTTGTAAATAATGCCAGTAAGCAGTCTTGCTTTTCCAGTCCACTCTGTTCAAAGACAGCAAGCCTAGCTCCTATATTTCCGTCAATTTAAGTCTGGGTGGGAGGGTATAATTTAATCCTGCCACCCACCAAAAAGGCTCAGAATCACAGGGATGCACGTTCTCAACAACTTTTTAAATTTCTTAATAGGTACTTATCAATGACAAAATTAGAGGAGGATCTAATTGGTCCTTTTGAGGTCCTAGTCTTTGGTACCTCTTCAGTGAGTTGCAAAGGGGAAAGCAACAAACTAGGGCCAACTAACCACCTTCTGCCGAGAAGTACTAGAACATTACTTTACACTGTAAGAACTCATGTCACAACGAAGAGGCTTTAAGCTAGGCAAGGCATAGACACACTTGGCAAAAACACAAAAGGCACCGTGTTTCTGTGTGGGGCTCCCTGTGGTAGGCTGAATGAATCATGGCCCCCAAATATGTCCATGTGCTGTGAATATGTTCTGTTACATGGTAAAAGTGACTTTGCAGATGTAGTTAAGGATCTTGAGATGGGGAGGTCATCCTGGCTTTATTCAGGCCCAGCGCAATGATAAGAGTCCCTCTAAGCAGAAGACAGGAAGATCAGGATCAGAGAGAAGAAGTAAGGATGGAAGCAGAAATCAGAGAGAAAAGAAAACACGATGCAGTTGGCTTTAGAGATGGAAGAGAGGGTCATATGCCAAGGAATGGGAATGCAGGGTACCTCTAGGAGCTGGGAAAGGCTCAGAAGCAGATCACCGTCTAGAGCCTCCAGGAGGAACTAGCCCTGGTGATACCTCAGGTTCAGCCCAGTGAAACGGACTTCAGACTTCTGACCTTCAGAATTGTAAGAGAAAAAATGAAGTGTTGTTTTAAACCACTAAGTTTGGGGCACCTGGGTGGCTCAGTCATTAAGCGTCTGCCTTCGGCTCAGGTCATGATCCCAGGGTCCTGGGATTGAGCCCCGCATTGGGCTCCCTGCTCGGCGGGGAGCCTGCTTCTCCCTCTCCCACTCCCCCTGCTTGTGTTTCCTCTCTCACTGTCTCTCTCTCTCTAATAAGTAAATAAAATCTTTAAAAAAAAATCTTTAAACCACTAAGTTTGCAGTAATTTGTTACAGCAGCAATAGGAAACTAGTAGATCCCCTTAATTCATTTTGGAATCTTTGTCTTCGAACCCCTGTTCCTTCTCCTGTAGCTAATATCCAGTCTCTGCTTGGAGGCCCCTCCATTACTCGTGGGCCTGACTTCAGAGCTTCATCAATTCCAGAAAGCGAACGTCCAAGACCCAGCTGCCTCTCCTACTCATTCACTCAGTGACTATTCACTGAACACCTACTATGTACCAGGCTCTGTTTTAGGCACATAGCACACACAGCCCAGGGCAATTCCCACAAAAATCCCCGAGCTCCTAGGGAGATGAGCTCTCCCTGCTCTACTCCTTCAGGGCCTACTGGAAGACTGTACAAAAAACTGTTAGCACCACTGATGAAAAACTGATGAACTGATGAACAAAACACTTTCTCTTTCAGGTCCACCAAAAGACACTTAAAAAGGTAAGAGACTTTAGTATTAGGTAACTGCCAGAAAAGAGGAGGGAGATGGGGAAGTGAAGGAATGGATGGTATGAGCAAAGATGGAAACCCACAGCTCGTGCCCAGGGAAGGGGGTGGTGGGCCCGAGGGTTTTTTTAAAAACTTTTTAAAAACTCCTTTTTTAAAGGAGTCCATGACACAGAGAAGTTGTGGACCACCGGCTTTGTATAAGGAAAACAGCTGACACAGAAAGATCCTCAGAAACTGGGAAATTACTGGAAGGTGAAATTATAAATGTAGCCCGGGCCTAGACTGGGAAGAACCTGGAGTTCCCATGGTAAGCAGTTTCAGTGCCTTCCTTAAGTAATTGAGGACGACAGAGATTTCTTCTATTTTAGGAAAGTAAGCAGGAGGTAGCCGGGGAAGGAACAGGGTGTAGGGCTGAAGACTGAACTGTGGTGTAAAGAAGAAAGCAAGAAGGCCAGTCACAGTCTACACCCATAATACACATAGAACAGGAGTCTGGCAGTTCCTCAAAATGTCAGAGTTACCGTAAGACCCAGCAATCCCCCGCCTAGGTATATACCCAAGAGAAATGAAAACATGTTCACACAAAAATCTGCACGCAGATGTCCATGGCAGCATAATTTATAATGGCAAATAGAAGAAACAGTCCAATGTCCACCAACTAATGAATGGATCAATAAAATGTGGTCTCTCCATACGATGGAATATTACTCCGCAACAGAAAATACTGGCACATGCTACAACATGGATGACCCCAGGATGAACCCATGGATGAACACATTACATTAGGTGAAAGAGGCCAGTCACAAAAGACCATATATTATATGATTCCCTTAGAATGCAGTATCCAGAAGAGTCAGATCCATAGAAACAGAAAGTGGACTGATGGTTGTCTAGAGATGGGAAGTTTGGGGGGAAAATGGGTGTTGGGAGCTAATGGATACAGCCTTTCTTTCTGAGGTGATGAAAATGTAAAATTGATTGTGGTGATCTCTGTTCAGCCTGTGAATGTACTAAAACCCACCAAATTATACAACTTAAACAGATTATTTGTATGGTATATGAATTATCCTCTCAATAAAGCTCTTTAATAAAAAGGGCAACAGCTGGGAAATGGACAGAAGGGGTAAGAGCTATATCCATTAATTTCATTCATGCATAAAGCACTGCCTTTTCCTACTTTCCCAGAGAGTGCCTGTGTTATGTGTTTGGTCTCTTTTCAAGTGACTCTTCTGAAAAGTTCCAGGATTTAAACAATATAAGCGAGCTGTCCTGGTTGAGGCAGGTCAGGAGGCCCAGAGTCCAGTTGTTTGGCCTCCCTGACACCCCAACTGGCCAACCCTAACACGCCTTCAAGGAATTCCAGGCCCCATGGAACACAGTCTGAAACCACTCCACAGATCCAAAGGGCTGAGAGATGTGGGAATGTTAAGCATCTCTGCAGGATCATTGAGAGGGAATCTAGCCAAAATCTCCCTAGCCACACCAGGCAATCGGGCACAGTATATCCACAGTATATCCACACCAAAGCAGCCCTGCCCCACTGCACGGGCCTTTGTCCCAAGTAACAACTGTTAGCCTTCTGCTCCCTCACCAGACAAGATTCCTCAGTGAAAGGGGACAATGGTTTCATTTATGGAAAGCTAAGAAAGGTTTGCTTTTACACCCTCCCATAAGACTTTCAGAGAGGTCCAGTGATGGCAATTTAGTCCAGAAGAGTCCAAATGTTCCAAAAATTTTACCTAGTATTTGACCACAACCAAGATGCTTACTCTCTTTAATAATGCTAAATTGAGGATCATAAGGCACATTATCTATTCCTTTAGAGAAATTTCTATAGTATATGGACTTCTTAAATCTACATGTGCTGCTGCCAGGCAATAGTTTATAAACTGTGAGCAGTCACATTTCACCAATGTTTGTGTTCTCTTTTATGCATGCACCCCCTCCTCTTATTTCCCAACCTTAACATTGGCCCCAAAGCACACTTCTTCTGCAATGGTATTTTACTCTTCATGATACCTCCCTACCCACCCCCCCCTTTTTGCCCCTGCTTCAATCCACTTTTAAGAACCTACCAAAATTCCTTCTAAAAACGCTGGTCGCATCATCCCCTTCTTCTAAACCATTGATGGAACCCAGCTGTCCAAACCAAATTTCTAACTGTTGGTTTCTAACCACACAACTCCCTCTAAGAAAGGCCCATGGATGCATACCTCTTCTTGGTTCCTTCCCAACCAGCTCTCTGAGCCACTTCTACAAAAGCCAGTCTACATGGCTGCACCCACCTATATAATGCGGAAGGACAAGGTCACTGCAAAATCTCCTTGCATTGCTTGCAAAGAATGTTCACACAAGATCACCACAACTAGGTCATTTGCCAGCATACGCAATGGCTGGACTATAGAGAGCTAACCCCTGACAGTCTGCAGGCAGTTTGTCATCCTCTAGCCTTCTTTCTTTTTTACTGACATCTTAATAGCTGTCGTGGAAACTCCTGCATAAAGCTTAATCTGGACTTTGGCCAGTATACACATACGCGTGCATTTGGTCACTTGTCCATCAAAGAGGTGCCCCCAACCACACTCTCCATCCTCCCTTCCTGCCAGAGAAGCAGAGCCGGCTCTCGGCTAGTTGCAGGAATTTGACAAAGACTAAAGAAACTGCCTCTTCTATAGTTTACTCAAGGGAAAGCTGCACTGTGATCCTTTGTAGGGATCCCTTTGTAGGAGACCACTTCAAAGGAATGCAAGAGGCTACCCCCGTGGGAGGGAAGGGGTGTGCTACTGGAGAGCAGGACGGCATGCGGACCCACCACTCAAGTTGTCAGCAGCTTCTCTAGTTTCTGTAATGCAGCAGAAACTGAAGATGCCCTGGTGCCTGTGTTAACAACGTGAATTTCAACTACAGAATTATCATCTGAGAGCTTAACTAGACCTTATAACACCTTCCAAGTGGTCTTATTCTTTCTATTAAGCAGTTGTCCTTTTTTCTAGGGGCTTTCCTTAGAACTCATCATAGTTACGCAAAATAAATACCCACCGGCTTCTTTCTAAAACAAAACTAAACAAAACATACGGTAGAAAAAAATATATTTTTGGCAAACTAAAAAAACCGTAATTCACCCATAGAGCATTGTTCCATGAGAAGGGGTCTCTGAAGCAAAAAATCATTTGGAGGCTTTATTATTATTATCCATGGGCAATATATTCAATAAACCATGCCAAATTTACTATGTTATCTCTAGGAATTTTAAAGAACTCATGACTTTGGAAAAATATAATTTCATGAAGGCTTGCTTTTCTTCTACAAATGTTCAGGTTTCTGTATATTAACTCCTTACATGTCTTTGTTCTTGTTGTTGTTTAAGGTCAGCTTAAAGATAAACAACAGAAAAAGAAGAGGGAAGTATTTTATTGCCCAGAACCACGAATGAATGCCTGTCCTCCCTCCCTAACAGGTGACATGGCTTTATGATCCACCGCTTTCCTACCCCAAGCTCTACATGCTGGGCCAAGTCAGACTCGAATGGTTGGTTTGATTTAAGTGTAGTTGCAGGTGCAAGGACAGAGGTCAAAATTCTAACCATCACCTTTTCTAGAAACCTTTAAACCAAGGTGAAAGGGATGCCATCTCGGTTTCTTAGACTTTCAAAGCCTGAACTTTACCCTCTACTCTGTGATACGGGTAGTAAAATTCAATTGAAAAAGTAGAGGCTGAAAGCATTCTAGGTAGGAGACACTTCACTGGTAGGTCGTGACTTGCGTGCCGTGGGTATCTGCACTACATCTAGGACTTCCAGGGATTCAACACAACAGTCCCCATTACGCTTCTTCTCTGGGCTCATACAAGGTCTATGTCTCTTATCTATGTATTTTCTAATTTTAAGCATTTCTCAGTTTTCTGTAGTTGCCTTACCTTCTTATCAGACTAACACCTGGGAATCAACTCAAGTTTAACTTTTTAAATCAGACAAACAAACAAGACTCAGTTGTGTGTGTTTGTGTGTGCGTGTGTGTGTGCACATACACATTTCCCTGTTCTTTTAAAAAGAAGGGCGATGGGCACTGTGTTTACTTCTACGTTGATACCATAAAAAAGGCAAGTCTACCCGATCCGTTAGTCATTCTGTTATCAAAAGTTTGACAAAGTTGTATTATTTAACCAAGCGTCCCTCTAATTTTAACAGATTGAAAAATAAAGATAAGCATGTGTGACTGAAAATTATACAAGTGTATTTTCCTAATGCCTCAAATTAATACTATTAGACAGAAACGTACTTGAAATTCTTTATGCTTAATCTCCCTAAGTCCTGGTGACAGCATGTACCCTAATACAGTAAAACATATTTCCCTTTCCTCTGTCCTCCAATGCTGCTAAATTTATAGAGAAGGTCTCTGGGGAACTCTAGGAGTGTGACTTTGTGCACAGGCACAAGGCCAGTTGATTTTACCAGGCTAATTTAGACCAACAAAACGTGTATCAGAGCTCTCAAACGGGTGGCCGATGGGCTGAAACTGCCCCACGCATGTGCATTTAAAAAATCAGAATTAGCTCCCAACATTTAAAACTCAAGAGACTGCACCCACACATCCAGATTTCTCACTCTTCTTGAAATACCAGATCACTACACTGAGCTCAAATGCCCACAGCAGCGTCAGTGGCTGGGGCTGCACTCACACCCCTGTTTACGGACTCCACCACCAAGAACCATCTCACACCCATCCTGCTGTACTCAGCTCTGCGATCTGGCTGCCAAGGCAGGGATTTGAATTTGAGGGCTCTGGAATCAGATTTTGGTCTGAATTCTGGCTTATCACTTAGTATCTGAGTACTTACCACTTTAGCAATTTACTTTAACCTCTTTGTCATCTGCTAAAAAAGGATATAATACTACCTGCTGCACAGAGTGTGGCAAGGATCATATAACACAAAATAGAGAAAGAATTTAGCACAGCACTTGGCATATGGGGTTGAATAAACGGTGGTTAGTGTTATCATCAAATGACAAAGCATCCAAAGGATGCTTGAGAAGATGCTAATTTCCATCCAGGTCAAAAAGGTTTCTGAAATCACTATTTCTATCCCCTCAAATTTATGTATGATTAGAAGCTGAGTTTTTAGGGACTTATTAAACTTCTCTTTCCATTTGTCAGGAACCTGCAAGGTCCACATATGGAGAAAAAACAAAAAAACCTCTGCAATCTCTCGTTTTCATTCGATTCCTAAGAAAAGCAACATACTGTTCATCAGAAATAGTTTTATAGGGGGCACCTGGGTGGCTCAGTTAAGTGTCTGCCTTCAGCTCAGGTCACGATCCCAGCATCCTGGGATCAAGAGGCATCCTGGGATCGAGCCCTCGTGGGTCTCCCTGTTGGGCTCCCTGCTTCTCCCTCTGCCCCTCCCCGACTCATTCTCTCCTTCCCTCTTTCTCTCTCTCAAATAAATAAGTAAAATCTTGAAAAAATTAGTTTTATGCATGTATGGATTATTCTCTATACCTGAAAAGTTTCTTCTATTAACATGAAAAGAAAAAAAAAACAAGCTTTTATTAACCCATAAAATGTTATTTAAACTACGAGGAAGAATTAATTGTTGCAATTAGCATCAAATTTTAACAAATATGTGGTTGTAAAATGTCCCTCATTATCAAAGCTTTGGAGTTTGCAAATTGCAATAACTGATATCTCTATAAGAACTATAATTAATTGGGAACTTTTACGCTTCAATTACAGAAGGAAGAAAGGAAGAAAAATTATACTCAGCCATCTCTTCATAACCTTGATGCAATCTTGGTGAGCAAAAATCAGTAGAAAAGTCTTGTCAACTTAGATTCATAATCTGAGCCAGAAGAAAGTAGATGAGAAGCTAAATCCAATTATTTATAGCATGCTGGCAAAAGTCCAAGGCAAGACCATAATGAATTTTTAGAGGGTCTGGGGAAGGAGGGAAAAGGAATCCATGGAAACTTTACTAATACATTCTCTTGCGATGGCATATTTAGGTATTAATACCACCTGGCTGAACACATGACATTCTGAGGGTAAGTAAACTGTGTTGTAAAGCCTTAACCATTTCTCAAATGTTGATTTTGGCTACTGTGTATGTGAAAATTGGTACAAACAAGGGCTAAATTATGATCCTTATGAGCACTTTACTTCAAAGTCAATAGGAGTAAAGCAGAGCCTATCCCTTACACAACACCTGAAGTTATAAAAATGGGTACCTTATTTCTGCAATAGATGTTTTTATAAAGCTAACATTTTTTTGTAAATCAAATCACTAACAAATGACCAAACACACAAAAAACCCTGGATGGTTTATTTTGTAAAAAGGCAATTTTGGGATAGAAGTGCTCCCACTTAGAAGATCTCTGTTCTCTATGTCCAGATCTTAGGTCAACCTGTCTTTAAACACCTGTCTTTGCATTCAGAAAACAAATGAAACCAGGACAAATCACCTACGTCCGACTGTCCCAGTGAAACTTAGACGGCATCTTGCCATTTTGAGTGAAGGGCTCAATCCCTCCTTTCTCCATTTGGCAGGAATGCCAATTACTTTGATAATCCTCTGAAGGCACAAAAGCCATGCTGAGACGAATGGGTTGTGAAGGTGCACCCTTTATACACTGCTTACACAGTGAAGTGACGTTATAGCAAGTGCTTCTGGTGCAGAACTTGGCAACTCACAGACACAGTACAAAATATGGATCCTCAAAAGGATTCCACAGGATTGAAGTCATTCTTAAGGTATGTTGATTTGTTTCCTTTATAAATATAGAAAAAAAAAAAAAACAAGCTAGGTGCCACTTGGCTTCTGGAGCATACCATTCCCCTGGGTCTCCTTCTACCCCCACCGGCTGCTCCTTCTCAGTCTCCTTCACTGGCTCCTCTCCCACCTTCCCAGTCTCTTAGCATTGGAAGGTCCCAGGGCTTGGTGCTCATTCCCCAGGAACCTCAACCAGCCACCCTTGCCTGAAATTCCATCTAAATGCCAACCACTCCCAAATATGTTTCCAAGCATCAAACTGCCAAATCCAGACTTACACACCTAACCGCCTATTCAGCACTGCCTCTCCAGGTCTTACAGCCATTTCAAAAGGTACAAGGCATGAGGGGCAAATAACCACTTAAGAACTCAACACTATGGTGAAAGGCAAACTATGGAGACAGTAAAAAGATCAGTGGTTGCCCGGGGCTTGGGGAAAGGGAGGGATGAACAGATAGAACACAGGGCATTCCTGGGGCAGTGAAACTAACCTGTATGATGCTATAATGGTGGATGCGTGTCCTTACACATTGGTCAAAACCCATAGATTGTGCAACACCAAGAATGAACCCTAACGTAAACTACGATTTGGGGTGAAATGATGGGTCAGCAGGGTTGGATGGTCACAAGTGTACCACTCTAGAGGAAGGTGCTGACGGTGAGGGAGGCTGGGCTTTTGGGAGGTCAGGGAGTATCTGGGAAATCTCTGTCCTTTCCACGCAATTTTGCTGTAACCAAAAATTGTTCTAAAAAATAAAGTATATTAAAACAACAGCAGTGAATGAGCCAAGTGAAGAGGGACATCTAAAATCTTACCACTCCATCTCTGTTCCTGTGGATCGGTGTGTATTTACAGCATCCTAGCTAGAAAGGTATATAATGCTTTTTCTAAAGATCTCCAGAGGAAGGAAGGCCCTTGTCATCCTTCAGGAGCAGTGACATCAGCCACCAGTTTATACTTACTTCCATCAGTGGAGTCCACAGGCACCCCAATTCTTCTCATGTGGTTAAAAGTTAAGATGAGTTTTTTGGGAGCTTCTTAACCAACCCTGATCTCTTAGATCCCTTGACTGGTAGTGTTCCGCACATGTCCTTCCTGGCTACCGGGGAAATAGCTGACCAGTAGGAAAGACATCGCTCTCTAACCAGAACTAGACTCCAGGCTACTCTTTTTCATAGAGCAGGAAGCAAAATAAGTAAAAGTCACGCACCTTCCTGCCACACTGAATACTCAAACTGTTCATCTTCAATTCCTCTCCCCCCAGACGCCCTCCAAAACTAGGAGAAGGGAGTTTTCACCCTAGTTCTTGAAGAGGAAAAAAGAAAATCATCATCCCAGCTTGTGTTTATAAAAGTAGCCGCTGCTTAGGTATTATCTGATAATGAAGAATCACCCTCACAGCTGGCTTGTATCAACGCATAATTTACCCTCCAAATTGAGACACCTTTTGAGAGTGAAATGGGGCAATTGATAATTACACCTGAACAACTGAAATTATCCTGGGCAGATGAGAACGTGCAATTATGCTAATAATTTAAAGAGCACTTAACTGAATACCAGCGACTATTCTGCTTTTCATGTACTGACTAATTTAATTTCCATAACAACCCAAGGAAGCAGGTATCATTATCATCTCCACTTTATGTACGTGGATCCTGAGGCACAACGATGTTAAAACGCTTGCGCAAGGTCACACAGGACAAGAGGTAGAACAGGGATTGGAACCCCGGGCCAATGGATGACACTCTTGGGTAGTTACCACACCATACTGGACGACAACTTTAGCGACATTCTAGAAGTCTCAATCTTTACAGTGTTTTAAAACAACAAATCTTAATCACAGTTTTTCACAGTCCTGAAATATTTCATTACTGTGTAATTTCCTTTCTTTTACATCCAATTGAAATTACTTCTGATGTACCTTAGGGTAGAATGAGAAAAGATAAACCCAACCAGAGCTAGCAAGGAGCTGGACACTCGAGTTTTGCATGTGTAGTAGATTCTCATTATTCATGGTAATTATGTCCTATAAAGTCACTGTGAACACTGAATTAGTGAATACTGAACCATTGCTCCTAGTGGAAATATAGGGTTAGCTTCCCCTGAGCGTCTGGTCACCGTATTTTCATCAATTGATCAATACCCAACCTTGTTTTATGTATGTCTCTGTTTAAAGATGTTTCATTTAATATTATTAATTCCCTAGCATTGAACTTGTGGCCAACAGCACCATAACTCATGCCTGACAAAGCTTATCTACCCTACCACATGCATTTTCTCCATAAGGCGCAGGAAGGCTTCTTGAACCTAGAAACTCCAGATAGCAATTCCGCACTATATCTCTAGTTCTGGGGGGCGGGGGGGGTTTGCTTTTAAACAGCAAGATCACCAACCAAAAGGCCCACAAAAATGTGAAAACTGTGACATTAAATAGATTGCATGTCTGAATGACTGCAAAAGCACAGCAAGTATTAATTCTGGGTTACAAATACATTTTAGTGAGTAGTAGGCCAATTTGCCAATATGGAATCCACAAACAATGAGTATCAACTGTACCTGTCACTAACAAAGGTATCAAGCTCCTGCAGCAGCAAGAGAACAGAGATTTCGATACTAACAGGCAAATCTGAGTGCAAGTCCCGACTCAGACACCCACTGGTTGGGTGACTGGGGTAACTTACCTCCCTCTAAGCCTTCTTTTCTTATCTATAAAGTACTCATGCCCAAACCTTCTCTTCCTTGGGTCAAATAATAGTAATTTTAGTAACTTTTCATCTTGAGTTTTATTTTCCATTTCTAATAATTTTTCACTACATGGTCTTTACAGAGCTAAGCCCCCTATTTCTCATATGCTACAGAGTCAGGCTAAATATAGGAACCTGGTTCTGATCTAACTGTAGCAAATGTAGTGGGATTGGTAGGTACACTGACTCTTTTCAGGGAGCCTAAATTTAAACCCCAATGAGAGAAAATAGGGTGCAGAATAGTATATACTGTCAATATGCTACCTCTTAGGAAAAGAGGGACAGCAAGAAGCCATTCATATTTGCCTATACTTGCATGAAGAAAGGCTGGCAGGAGAAACAAGACATCTTTCACGGCAAAAGAGGGGGAGGGGTAACAGGACCAATGGGGATCAGAGGGTGTAGAGCGCATCTCAGAACATAAGTCTATACCATTGACATTGCACTTTTAAGCCATGTACATATATAACTTATTAAAAACACAATGAAATATCCTCTCCTGTAAAAAAAAAATGAGTCAAGCAAGGGTCAGAAGTCTGGGTTCTAGATTTAGCTCTGATTCTTATCAGCTGTGAGGCCTGGGGAACTCTAAGTTACAGACTGGGATAGATGGCCTCTAAGCTCTCCCTCAATCCTCAAAGACCATGGAAATCGTTTATGAATCACAAAATAAAGTAAAAGTGTTAATCGAGCTCAGTGGTACCACAGCATTTACTATGAGACACAGATAGTAGCAAGTGGGCTAGATCTTAGTCAAGCTAATTATCTAACATGATTGGTAGGTTTTACAATTTCTATTTCCTATTTCAAATAAGTCATCTGGAAGTTTAAAAAACAAAGCTGTAATCAAGAATTAGAGAAATTTTAACAAAACCAAACATCATCTAAGAACATGATATAAAAGCAGTTTCTAGTAAGGCATAAATCAGATGACTTTTCCTTAAGCTAGATAAACTCACAGTATCCAAATCTCCCAGATTTATAAATCACTCAGAAGTAAGGAAATTGAAGAATTATGTATTCAAACTAGGAGCATATTTAGTATTTTGAACTGTGACAGATACAACCCAGGCTCTCTTTTTCTTTAAATAAAAATCTTCATACTATAGTTAAATGATCAATTTATAACATCACAGAAATGTTGGTTTACTAAGACCCATTCCATATATACCAGTTGCCCAGTTAATCAAGTTACCTGCAAATACAAAATAATTAACAACATATAACTAGTACGGTATTTCTACATATAAAGACAAAATGGAATTATATGTGAATTAAAACATCTATTAAAGATTATTAATCTTACGAGATTAATCTAGTAAGGGAACATGAGGAAGGAAGAGTAACTAAAGGTTAGAAAAGTCACTTCCCTGGTTCCTGGGCCATCCTGAGTCCTGCTGTGAGGGGTTCTCAGGTTTCCATCTCTCAGGGACCTGTTCCACATGTGTTTACCCCGTCAGATCACCAGGACAAGAACTGTGCCTGTCCTACCCACTGTTACATTTCCAATGCCTAGCACAACGCGTGTTACACAGTAGGGCGCTCTATAAATTATGCTGGGGGGGGGACCTCATCCTATCAATACTCTGATAGAATATTTTATTAAAGAGGAAGATATAATGCCTAAAAATCTCATATTCACAGAAATGACTTATTTCCCCAAGAAAATAAATTTCATAACTTATGGGGAACCATTCACTTAAAGTAGGAAACAAAACAGGGTAGCCCTGGCTTATTTGGGGAGTACAGGAAGGAAAAAAAAAAAAAACGTACCTAGTGCTATTCTTCATTTAAGACTGGCTGTTTGACAAACTAAAAGAAAAGTAAATAGGTACTGGTGCATAATGGTGTGTGCAGTAAGCTATCATCCTATTAAAAAAATCGTACTTGTGTGTGTAAAGAACATTTCTGGAAGCTACACAACAAATCCATTGGCAGAATTTGCATTTTTCACCATATATACATATTATTTTGGGTGGTGGTGGGTGGGACCTCTCACCCACTCTTTCTTGGATTATAACATCCTCCAGATGGATCCACATCTAGCCAGCCCTTCTCGAGGGCGTACACAGCTCACAGGGAAAAAAGACTCATTTCAAATGGATCTAAGCAGTTCTAGACAAATTAAACTTTCACCTCGTCACACTTTGCCTACAATTGAATTCCAGGCTTGCTAAAAAGAAATACATTCACTAAGATAATCAAAATGTTATGCCACGTTTTCCTCAAATATGGTGTTCAACACTTTGCAGAGGAAAGGAAAGGCAGTTAGGCTTTGAGAGCCCTCCGCCCCATCTGTTTTTCATAGCTTGGATGTTGACTCTCAGAAAACCGTTTTCACATATTATCTTATTAGCAGGTTATTCACATCTTTACTTCTTCTAGCCAATCTCTCCCACATTAAAAAACAGAATACTGGCAATGTGTACAGCTACATTTTCTCATACCATCCCCAAAAGGCTTTTACCACATCCAGGCCCTAATGTAAGTCAGACTTCTGAGCCTAAGGGAATGTATGCAAAGCCCACCCTCGTGAGACCAACTTTCCTGAATTCATACCATGAGGAAAATATACTGTCTAGCAAAAGCACTGTAGGAATAAGTAATTCTCCAAGTGTGAGTTGGTGATAACCGACTCCCAAGCGGCCGAGGACCTCAGGGCCCCAGTTTTAGATTCCTTAGTTAGTCTGATAAACATGAGCTCCATGCTGATGGAAAACTCACTTAACAGCTGACATGTGGAAGGATGAAGTGATCTGCCTACAGATAAGATTAGCATTCCCTGCTCCGGGCTCAGGAGAGAGAAGTGTGATCAATAAGAACTGGTCTTCAAAATTCGGTATCAGTTCATGCCAAGAAAGTCTGCAACAAAACAGACAAAGGCAAGCCAAAATTTCTCCAGTTTGAACATCTGACCTTCCAAACACAGGGGTCTTCAAAGAGTCCATATTCAAAAACATGAAGGGGAAGCATGTTTTGAGTTTAAATAATTATACTTTCTCAGTTGGAAAGGATACTTAATAAGCAAAAAAGCAGAACCGCCCCAGTGTATACCACTCAGAAATGTTAATAAAATGACATCCTGATCTCTGAATTTATTAATAAATTGGTTAACTGATATTCTGATATTCTAAATTAATCAAACTATATTCTGATAACAAAAATAGTTTTGTGTTAGTAAACTGGATATTGGCCAGGAAGACCGAAAGAAGAAAAATAAAGGGATGGGCAAGTGTCCAACTAAAGGCATTTTAATACAGTGATCCCCACGGATGGCACAAACATAAACAAAGCAACCCAAACTCTTCACTGATATTTAATATGGTTTAAAACCTGCAAAACATGAATTTTCAAATGACCCTATCAGATGCTCCAAAAATTAGGCACAAGGCCGCTCACTCTGTGATAGAGATTTTTAAAAAACAGTCCTCCTAAGGATCTTTCATTTAATATTACTTACTAAAATCCTAGAGAATAATTTCATGGCTTAATCACTTCTGCTCTCTTTTCAACAGACTAGACCTCAAGTAAAATTTCAACTTATGAGAGTGGCTATCAAAAATGTCCTGGAAAACATCTTATTCTTAGCAGATTTTGCAAAGATACCTACGAACATACACAAATATATACAGAAATATGTATAACTCAGTGTTGTTCATCAAATGTACACAAGATGCAAGAGAATCAGAAGTAGGCGCTCCAAAACAGGACAACTCCAGCAGATAAACACAAACACTGCTATTGTACCCTGTTCTGGTCGTTCATATCACCCTTCTCTGCTAGAAAAGAAATTCCAATGAACTCCCGATACAGAGACAGTTTTCTTGCAACAAAGGGACCTTTGTTTGAAACCCCCACAAGTGACAAGGTCAATCTTAGCCAATCTTGACATTTCTATGGAACCTTTCCACCAAATTTTTTTCTAAACTCAAATCATTTCCTGAAACCTTTTTGAAATCCAAAGAAAACACCATATAGATAAAGTATCGGTTAGGTCCTTTAACAAATGCCATTCATGATACACATTTTCCTCAAGATATTTTTCTATAAATACACTTGTAAAATCTAAAATCACAGGGGTTGTATGATTTAATCCACATCCTTTAAAAAAATAGGCTAAGAATATGGTAATAATATACTGAATTAATATTTAAAACAGTATTCACCTGTCTTCTTAGTATATAGAAAGTGATTTCAGATTTTTTAATAAAATCGTATTTTCACAGCTTTTACACAAAGCTGACATTCTAAAAATTAAAATATTTTCCTGCAACGTTGCTCAGTATTTATATTACCACCTAAGGGACAAAGAATTCTTTCATTTAAGTCTTAAGAAGGACTTGCAAACTCATTTTCTATGAAAGTTTACTTTGAAAACATTAAACTTTTCACAAAGCAGCACCTAATCTGAATTTATTTAGTTCTTTTTTTTAATCTGAATTTAGACAACACTTTCCAAACATGCATTTCATTTTCTTCCCCACATCATTGGGCAAGTAGTTTAATGACATAAACAATTTGAATGTCTTTTTAATTTTATTGTATAGCTGCATGTTAGGGCTTCTGATAAGATATAAATTATAGGACACTTTCATAATCAATTAGCTTATACTGTCAACACTTCAACCACGGAGCCACATTCAGAGACTGTCTGTGGTAAAGATACTGGACAGTATCTTTACTGGAACGATGACCACAGGGAAATGACAAGATGATGTCTATGATGTGCCATGCACTGAGCAGTGCCAGAAAACGAGATGTTCTTTGTTTTTAAAGTCTCTACATTCTAAAAGGTCAAAGACATTCAAATATTAGATAAGAGTCTAATCACGTTCTGTAACTAGCTCCAAGGGTGATATACACCAAAAAGAGTAAATCCTAATTATTTTCCAGATAGGCAATCCCTAGCAGAGGCTAAACTGAAATTTAGTTCTTTAGGCTGAAACCTCAACTGCACTTAAAATATATGTGTAGTTTTGGAAAAGTGGTCTTGGAGAATGCATTCTGAAGAATCAAAAAAAAAAAATCACTAGTTTCAATTCCATTTAAAAACGTGAATGACCTTAAACCAATTCACATAATTTGGGTCTCAATCTCCTTACCTGCCGCAGAGAAATGACGGTACTCCCCAGGACACTATAAAGGATTAAATCAGCTGAAATAAGAAAAGCCCTGGAAAAACATAAAATTGATGCCCAGGTGCTAATAATTAACGTTGCATTTAGGAGCAACATCCCACAATAAACGAGCAATCAGCAAGCTTAAAGGAGCTTGCTTTTGAAATTTAATTCATCAACCATCTTCCTCATGCTTAAATCAAGTGCTAGATTTAACTTGGCTAGATCACAAAGTTTACATTAAAATCTTTTCCATCGGCCAGAAAAACTGTGTGGTCCTGCTTGTTTAACTCACAACCGGCAGAGTCAAAAATCCATGTAATGGTTCAAAATCTCCAGCTGTAAATGCAATGCAGATGAAATACTGCAACTAAGCCCCAGCCATTGTTTCTTTTTCCAAAGTTCTACCCTCATTTAAGATTGATAACAGCTAATGACAAAGCTTGGTAACACTTCCATCTGTCCCAACCAGGAGCATTGTCCAAGCTTAAATCTCCATGTGACAACTCGGAATCCACAGACTCTTGGAGCTTGCAAAAGCAAGGCAAGAAGGCAAAAAAGCATGTAGTAGCCCCAAACATCTGCAAAAACTAACCAGGAGAATGGCCTAATTGGCAGCTGGAGCATGTCAGGGCCTGTTTGGAAGTCCAAAGGAATCTACTGTTTGCCAGGCAAAGACCAGGCTGAGGGGAAGCAAACAGCTCAGATTTTAGTCCTAAGTCAGGACTAACATGCTTTATGATTAGGAAAGAATCCGTTTATCTGGACTTCATTCAATGTCAAAACGAAGGTGATTGTTAGAATGTTGTAAGACATGCCACAACCACCTTTAAAAACAAACCCATACAAAACGCTGTGCTAGAGTCTATGAGACAAGACCTGTCCTTTAAACTCGTCCTAGAGCAATGCCAGCAGAGACAAATATAGAGAGCACATCATTCAAAAGTCATTACATAAAAAGTCCAGACACATTTCAGAGTACCAGGCAGAGGCGATCAGAATCGCAGTAATATTATCAACAAAATCACTGCCGCTTGAAAGCTCACCTAGTGTGGTGCTAAGAATTATCTCCTTTAATTATCGTACCAACCCTATGAGGCTAGATAAGCCATGGTCCCCATTAGAGAGAGGGAGAACTAAGATTGAGAGATAGTAAGTATTTGCCTACCACGATGCTAAAACGATGTATTTTTCAAAGTTTGAGGCTTTAATGTATTTGTGCTGTCATCTTCAACTTGTTGCTTCCTACAAAACTTAATAATGGTAATTGCAGTAATAATGTATTTAAACACAAATATTGTTGATAAAAATTGTAAAACATTACTTAGCTCAAACTAACGCCAACTGCCATTTGACAAAAACAGAGTGAAGGGTACACATGCACCTGGTGACCAGTGTCCCAAAAGGAGAGTGGGGCTTCAAGGTGTCAGCTGTCACCGTACCTGGTTTCCTGTGCTATAGGCCCTCCCTCACTTGGGCCTGGCTCTCTCGGTCCGGAGTCCATCTAATTTGCCCTGCTCCTGGGTGAAGCAGGGCATCACCCAGCTGTGCAGAGCTGAAGGGGGTGTGGGAGGGAGGGTCTGGGCTCTACTTCTCAAACTGGCTTTCACAAAAATCCTGTTTTTAGTCACACCTTTACTCCAACTTCATCAATTCCTGCACCTTCCAGAGGTTCTAGAGTTTAAATCTGGTTCTTTCTTGACTTTCCTCACTACCTGCTTAGAGTTAACCTTCCCAGATTGCCTGAAACAGTTACTAAGAGTCCATCTGTTCTCAGGTTCCAAAATATGGCAGCTCTTGTCTCTTTTCTTGTTGTTGTTGTTATTCAATCCTTGGGGGTTTGTGCATTGACTATCCTATCATTTTTCATGGGATTTCAGAAGGGAATGAACTGAAGGGCATGTGTCTCAGCAGTCATCTTTCAATGGGTAGCATCAGTTACAAAGACCTTCTATAACAACTTCAGACCCACTGCTTTTCCACGGTCTTACCTGAAAGGACAGGGACTATTATTCAGACACCTGTAGTCTTTCTTCCCCTACTTGAAAGGATGCTTAAATAACTACTTACTTCTTTTGCGATTACTTCAGACACTGGTTATTGATAAAAGCTGAACAATGTGGACTAAAATATTCATGAATTTCAAATCAACTTCTTCACTTATTTATCTCAGGACAAAGAAAAAGCCAAAGCATGTCATAAAAAGTGGCTTCTGGCTGTCACTGACTTTCAACTATCAGCTGAAGAAGTTTGGTTTTAAAAAAAGAAGTTTTTCTGTTACACGAAGAGAAATAGGGCAGTCGGGAAAAAGAATCTTCTGGGGGAACAAGTACTGGGTATCATTTTGTATGTTTATTATTTTTATAATTTACTCTTCCACACAAGGCAGAAACTGAAAAGTTTGGCATTAGCTGCTCATTATAGGTTGGGAATCAATTCAGTTCCTTAGGACACAAAAGCACACTGATGGATATTTTTATTGCACTCTGCAGAAATTGAAGACAGCAGAGTTTTAGCTTTAAAATCACTTCCTAAAGAAATACCAATGTTTTAAGTTTGCACTGGGAAAAAGAAAAGCAAGCATATTGCAAAGTTCTTCAGCACTGTCTACAGTCGACCAGTCAGACACCTAAGAGGCAAACAAAACTCCTCTTTCTCACCAAGTCCTCAAGACTCCATGTTCCAAATAACCCTCAAGTCCTTGCTCTTAGGCCCTCTCTTGGTTTCCCAACACGTGTGGCTATGTTACTGTCATGGCGTAAAATCTTTCACCACCTTCACCTCCTCTCTAATGTAAACAGCATGCTGTCATGTCCCCGACCACCACGGCCATCCCCTACTGGATCGCTCAAGGTTTCCACACAGCCTTCAGGAAACCGTGAAAACGCCTCAGCAGCACAGAAAGGCCAGCACCATCTGTTCTCACCCTCGCCTTCGATGATTCTCACCGGGCTCCTTAAGCCCACAACCTCCAGTGCGACCCATACCTATGCATTTCAGTGACCCATACCTGCTCTAGGATTCCTCCGCACACACACTGTGGATGATTCACCAGCTGCCACTGACCCCCGAAGACCAACAGCCACCAAATGCTCCAGAACCCAGGCATCTTGCAGAATAGGAGACTCCACAAGTGTGGACTGAAGTGAGCAATTCTTTATAAAGAAAAGACTAAGTAGGGACACACCACTGATAAGCTCTCACACCCAGCATCAGAATGATCTCGTCCCCGCCTGCTTTCCTATAATGTCTTGTTACACAGAAGGGCTTCTTAGTGTTATTTAACAGCCTGAGCCACTATAAAGGGGACCAGATGTCGCACTGTTCAATTCACAAAGCTGAATATCGAGCATGTTCTGACCTCACCCTACTCTAAATATCCCATCACCTCTGGCTACAATTTTTCATTAGGGGGAAGTACAATGAAGGGAGTCTTCATTATGCCACACTGAACAATGTCATCCTTCGTCAGTAATCACTGACTTAAACACCAGTCATTTGCTTTATTCAACATTTAGCATTTTCTTACAACTGGAAACTCTTTTCTGGGGCAGCACATTAAGTAGTTATCACTTTAGAGTCACTTGGAGACCAAATGCTAGAAGTTCAGCAAAGAGGCATTACATAATGAGATGAGCTTTGCAAATCTGAGCATTCTGAATTTTTATAAAGCGCTGTATCTAAAATGAGTGTTTCAAACTAAATTGAATAAACTTTTGTAATATGTTTCTATGATACAGACATTGGATTATCATGTAGAAGCAATCCTGGTTGAAATATATTATAACAGAGATCAAGTATCACACAGGTAGCCATCCAAATTACAACACTGCCTTTTAAGGCACCTGGGTGGCTCAGTCGGTTAAGCATCTGACTCTTGATTTCGGCTCACATCATGATCTCAGGATTGTGAGACTGAGCCCTGTGTTGGGCTCCCTCCCTCTCCCTCTGCTCCTCCAACCACCCGCTCTCTCTCTCTCTCTGAAATAAATAAATAACATTTTGAAAAAGAAAAAACACTGCCTTTTAAGTAAAAACAAAGTAAAAATATAAAAAATGTTTCTTTCTTTATCTTTTAATGGAGGTTAAGAATTTTGAGTTTTGTTTTAAAAATAAGAAATAAACAAAAATGTCCAGAATAGTGTCTTACTATAAGCCAGTATAGAAATGAAAACTTTTTAATAAAATCATAAAAGATTTAAATTTTGTAAAAGATTGAAATTAAAATAATAAAATATTAATCTATAATTTAAATAAAATGAGTTATTTCAGGGTTAACCAGATACAGATTTTTTCCAATCCCCATTTAATAAATAAATAATTGAGGGGGTTACTTGTAGCAACCTGCTCAAGGTTAACCAACTACCAAAAGGAGAATCAACTGTTTGAGCCCAGGTCCTTTGTGAACCACGATGATACGAAAGCCATGCTGTAAGGGCTCAAAGACCATAAGGACCCAAAGCACATGCTTTGCGCATAAAAACACGCCCCTGTGGTTTTCAGAAAACATATCCTCATTAAAATCATGACTTACATTTTATAGTTATCAAAACAGTAATAATTCTTGATAGCTGTGTGTCTAATACAGAGCTTTGTTTTTGTAGATCAACCCAAGTACAAGTTAAAATGAAAGAGGCTCATTCTGAAATCTGAATACCTTTCAAACAGGGACACATCATTGAAGGCTCTTGTTCTGAGCTCTTCACCGAAGGAGAAAAGAGATTTTCATTTCTCTTACCGAAACTGGCAAGACTGGTACCAAAAGGACCAGTAGGCTGAACACAAGCAACAGCCCAGCTTCTAAACAAGGATTTCAAGTGGTGGTACATGCCACCACCCACACACCATGGGCCCAGTGTTCCCGAAGGCCCAGGAGGTCCTCTGAACATATATTTTTAAGTAGCCATTTCAGTCTCAAGATTGCCAGGATCTCTTCCTGAGGCAGAATCTGGCTTCTGAAGTTGTGCCACTATCATGGAAATTTGAAGATCTCATTGATCTGACCACAAACTCCAGCTCTCTGAAGTAGCCCCAACTCACATGCTAACCTGTTCAGCATGAATGTTCCATCTTGTAAGTTCAAAAGGAAGATCTCCCTGCACACAGTGATGGAGCCAGCAGGCATGAACATGTTATCATTCCTGGCTGCTTGGCTCTGCCCTCATGTGACAAATAAGCAAGGTCCAGATTTGCAAGATACATCCAGATACTCCCCCCAGGGACAGAGCCAATTTTTGTGGGCCCTAGAGCTTGTACAGTATGTAGGCCCACCAAGAAAGAAATTAGGCACAAAAGCAAATATTTAAGAGGTACCTTTGCAAGTGAGAAACACTGAAGCTTAGGCTTCATTAATTATACAGTAAAGCCACCTTTGACCCAACTATATAAAATTGCCAATATTCAACCATTTTGATCTACCAAAATAGCAACTTAGGATGGCTCAATGTATCACACTGATGACACAGGGCTCCTATATAGGCTCTGTAGTTCACTCAGAAGAATGTAACAGCTCACTACGGGTATACGAACTGAGATTCCTACACCTATTAAAACTAATAAGGAAAACTCCCCTCTAATAGTGCTTATGGAATGTTAAGCAGGGAAAACCTAAGAAAATCATTATGGTCACTATGACTACATTTTCAAAGTAATATTTACATAGATGAACAAAAAATATGAAAATGTAAACAAAAATAATTTTTGTATTTGAATAGTACTACCATGAGTTATTTTCCCTCACAACTAAAGGTTCTTCTATTATCTGTATAATTTAAAAGGAAGAAGAAGGGCACCTGGGTGGCTCAGTTGGTTAAGCGACTGCCTTCGGCTCCGGTCATGATCCTGGAGTCCTGGGATCGAGTCCCACATCGGGCTCCCTGCTCAGCAGGGAGTCTGCTTCTCCCTCTGACCCTCTTCCCTCTCATGCTATCTCTCATTCTCTCTCTCTCAAATAAATAAATAAAATCTTTAAAAAAATAAATAAATAAAATAAAATAAAAGGAAGAAGAAGAGGCAGGGACACAGAAGGAGTGAGAGACCTCAGATGTAACTGTCTGTGGTGACAATTTATTACACACTTGCCATCCGTCTATACATCAACAACCCGAAACGTATCTTAAAATTTATTTCAAGGGATCAAGATAAAAGCCAACTGAGTCAATGAGAGACCTCATACTTCTAAAGGTCTTCCCTTTGAGATAACATAGATGTTTGTTAGTAAGGAAGGTCTTGGTATGACCAAAGGCCAGCTAAGGTGAACTTACTTTTTGCTTGCCTCACAGACATCTGTAATGTTGGAGAAAAGATGGTGACTCTCTGTTTTGGTCATTGTATCACTCAGTTCTTTAGAATTTTTAAACATTCGTATCAAGATCTCCAAACTGAGTAAATAGGAATGTTCAGAGGATATGACTTCAAAGATAGCCTGGTATGAAGGAAAAAGAAATGTATTATTAATTATTGTAATTGAAGAACTAAATAAAGTTTTCATAATTCTCCTATAAAAACACATATCTTAAAAAGCACAAAAAGATAAGCATGAAGAAAAATGCATCACCAAACTACTGTCTTTTTTATATAAGGCACATACACCCAAACCTCAGGAAGTAGAGTCAGTCACTGCCCACAGTGTAAAAATGAAAAAGTGAAAGCATTTAGATGACTTGAGATTGCATCCTGAGGTCATGCTTTGTCAAGGGGTAGAATCTATGGAAGGGAAGCTTAGGGCATGCCATAAAATCTCAGTGTGACATTAATTAACCTTTGGGGTCATCTCCTCCAGGCCTGTTTTCAAAGTATGCTGCTCTGGGACACTAAGGGTTTATAGACACCACTTGGGATTCCAAGAAAATTTCTCACAAATACATTTCTTTGCTCTCCTCTTATGTGGGTCCCTTCTCTCCCTGTATTTTAATCCAGCAAATTTGCAGTCAATTACAGCAAAGAGTCAGGGTATAGTAGAAGAGCATGACTGTATCTACCCTCAAAAGGTTCTCATCAGCCACAGGAATTCTTTTATATTAAACTCATACAACTGAAAGTAATTCTGTTCATTCAACAAGACACCCTTTCTGCTCCCGTCAGTATCTCAAGACCCACTGCAGAAATGGTTGGTGTCAGGCACACAGTCGTTTACCTGGTAAGTGTTCATTAATGATAAAAAGCCAACCCACATATATGGGTAGGCACCAACGCCCTGTGTAAGGAATTCATCTAGCTCCTTAACAAAATCACCTTCAGATCCTCCAAGAATGGCAACACAGGGATTCCTCCTCAGGCAGGGGTGGTAAATATCCTCGCAGGCCTGAAATTCACATCCTCCCCAGAGATCTCCCTGGTAACACTGCCATCATCACCTTGGCCTCCAGATATGTCTCCTCAAGCCCTTGGCCTAAAAGGCCCAGAAGATTCTTGCCGTAAGTCCCTGTGCTATGGCTGAAGCTGGGTGAGAGCAGGCAGACACAGGCAAGTGGACGCCCAGCTGCTGGTAAGTGGGCCATATTCTGTAGGTCAGGTTAATGGGGACGGTCTCAATGTTCATCTCCCTTTTCAGCATCTATAAACTTTAAAGGTGCTGGCCTAGCCTCAGTTGTGCTCCAGGGACTTAAGTGATATAATCATCTAATGAGTAAAGAGTAAGAACATGAAGAGTCTCACTTGACCTGTATCTTGTATAATTCTATCCAATCGATACAATTATCCCTGGGAAATGTAGCACAAACTGAAGAAAACTGTCGCTTCCTGACCAAAAATAGTGGATGTCATGTTGTTAATAGATATGGAACCCTGAATGACAAAATATTTTCAAAAGCAAAGGCTTTTGTAATCAAATGCAAAATACTAAGATTTAAACAAAAAGATCACATGAACTATACAGAATAGATCACAGGAAAAGATGATTAAGTGGTAGTTTAATATAATAGGTTTAATGTAATAACTGTTAAAACATCTTACAATAGAGCCATCAACTACTTAAAAGCAAATTGGGTTAAACTTTCTAAAAATAGCTATATATATATATCCATATCCATATATATATATGGACTCGAAAGGAACCATAAAGTTAGATTTGCTGCTATCGTTAGTTTTTTTTATATCACAAATCTGAATGTTTTCAAAATATAAAGGAAATAAATAGGTTCAAATAGAAAAGGTTTAAAAGAACACATATGTTCAAATGGGGTTAGGACCCTGGAGTAGCTCTTCAATTTGTCCACAAACATTATTTATGCTGCAATGTTAATAATAAAGAAAAAAAAACACTGTCCAAGATTTGGACAACAGATTTTTTTTAGGGTGGTATTTATACAGTGGAATACTATATAGTGGTTTGAATGAATGATCTAGATTAATATACATTAACATAGATAAATCCCAAAAATAGCATTGAATGTCAAAAGTAAACAAAAAATATGTTCAGAATCATCACTTATCTACATTTTAACATTCACATATGTACACTAATATATGTACATAAATATATGTAATACATGATTTAAAAACACAGATTGAGAGGCGCCTAGGTGGCTCAGTCAGTTAAGTGTCTGCCTTCGGCTCAGGTCATGATCCCTGGGTCCTGGGATCGAGTCCTGCATCGGGTTCCCTGCTTAGCAGAGAGTCTGCTTCTCCCTCTGCTTCCCTCCCACCGCTTGTGCATTCTCTCTCTCTCTGTGCACTCTCTCTCTCTCTCTCTCTCTCTCAAATAAATAAATAAAATCTTAAAAAAAAAACAGATTGGATAGGTACATATCAATTAATAATTATAGCTGACTCTGGGGAGGAGAGGAAGGAAATGGCACCAAGGAGAGCACAGGGATTCTACTTTATTGAAAGTCTTGTTTTCTTTAAAAAATATAAGGAAAAAATTATAAATGTAATACATTTGTTAATTCTCAGTGATGGGTAGACCGATGTTATATACTATTCTGTTTTTTTAAACTTAAAAAAAAATGACACTGTAATGTTCCCTTGTATTTTTGTGTTAGTTCATGCCAATAAAATAAAAATACAGCACATGTCCTTTGTGCAGTTCATATGCATGTATATACATAAACATAGTAATATGCATGTAACAGGAGAAAAGTGTTGAGAACTTCACTATATTATTACAATGAGTAATTTCTGTAAAGAGCATTTATTTATATTTCAAGATGTAAAATCCTATTACTATCTGTTTTATTTTTTATTAAGTAAACCTTTATTTTGGTATAATTTTAGATTTATAGAAACCTTGAAAAGAGGGTTTGGAGCTCCTGCATTTCCTTCATCCAGCTTCCCCTAACCAGGGCACACGACATAACCACGGTCCATTACATTCTATCTGCAGACACAGGTACATACTTTACTCAGATTACACCAGTTTTCCCACTAATATCCTGTCTCCATCCAGGATCTAACATCTCTTTCATTTTTCAACATAATTTCTTCCAGTTTAAATACCTCGACTAGGTGTTGTTCAAGCTAAAATGACATTAAGGTATTTTAAGTTTTCTTTCCTGGGTTCTTATGTGTAGTTTTATTTGACAATGAACACATACCGCTTAACGCAAAAGAACAAAATGAATACGTTTTCAAAGGAAAACACTGAACCAATGCACACAGCAGGTGAAAGCACACACACTCTCTTCGGAGCTCTAAAGTATCTGCTCAGTAGAAAACATACCTCCTGTCTTTTTCTCTCCTCCTGGCTAACTGTCTGTGATAATCCATTTCTTTTCACCTAGAGGAAAAAGCAAAATAAAGTTGAGCTCATTCAACAATTTATTATGTAAGGCATAACTCCATGCTCTTTGAGAAATGAATTTGAGGAAATTATACAAAATGTGTGAATTCAGTACATGTTAATTTTTGGGTCCCTCATAGAATATTTACTCACAGTCATAAATTAGCATCAACACAAAAGAACTGCAAAGTGTGTGAATTCAGCACATACTAATTTTTGTGTCCCTCAGAGAATATTTAATCACATTAATAAATTAGCATCAACACAAAAGAACTGCAAAGTGTCTAGAACACTCTCCCATCAGGTTGTGCTAATCTATTCTAGTTTTAGGTCTAGATATTCCTAAAATGCTTATCAAATTAATTTCCCAAATCACAAATGAAGAAATCTAACAATACAGAAAGTGAAGCCACCCTTCTGAGAGTTTACTGCCCAGGATCCCACACTGAAAAAATAACTTTAATACTATTTTTCACCAACACTCCATGGAATACCCATGCTCTTCATAGAAACCCAATCAAGAAACAAAGAAAACAAAGTCTCCCCTGCCCCAATTTCAGCATTATTTTCAGCACACTGAAATTTGACAAAGAAGGGAATGCGTGGGTGGCTCAGTCCATTGAGCACTGGAAGGACCCCTGATTTCTGCTCAGGTCATGATCTCAGGGTCCTGAGATAGAGCCCTGCATCAGACTCTGCGCTTGGCAGGGAGTCTGCTTGAGATTCTCCCTCTCCCTCTCCCTCTGCTTCCCACCCTGGCTCACATGCTCTCTCTCACTCTCTAAAAATTAAATAATTAATTAATTAGACAAAGAAGGATATTAACTTGATATTCTTTGGAGAAGCAACAGTACCCACAAGAACCAAAGCACCAGTACTATACTGGGAGTAATGCAGTTGCATTGTTAGCTAAATCACTGTGATCTCTACCTAAATTGCCATGCATTTTTATTTGATTACTGCAGTTTCTACCATGATTCAGCTTCTTTTTTTTCCCTTAAGATTTTATTTATTTATTTGACAGAGAGAGAGAGATAGCGAGAGAGGGAACACAAGCAAGGGGAGTGGGAGAGGGAGAAGCAGGCTTCCTGCTGAGCAGGGAGCACGATGCGGAACTCGATCTCAGGACCCTGGGATCATGACCTGAGCCAAGACAGACGTCCAGTCCAGTCAACTGAGCCACCCAGGCGTCCCACAGGATTCAGCTTCTAAACCAGCTGAACCATGAACTCCGTGAACACAGGGCCTGGTGTGTCTTCTGGTATACCTGGCACTGAGTCTGGCATGTGAAAGATACTCATGTTTTTCAGCTAAAGATTAAATTAGCAAAAGGTAAGGCATACATAAAATATTGACCAATTAAATTCTGTGCTTAACAGAAAGAACAGCAAGAAAGGAGAGTGTCCTCCCTTTTTGTGAGAAACTAATAGCAATAAAATATAACACAGGTCTTCAAACATTTATAAAAAGCACAACGATTTGATATCCACCATCCTCCATTTAAAAATAAATATGCTTCCCGTAACAGCTGGGGATTATTCTTCTTTATCCTTAGAAATCACATTTCTGTGTCAATTTTCCCCCCAAATTTCCTAACGTAATTCTGTGTGGCAGGGTATCTTATTAATCACCCTAGCATACTCTGAGGCAAAAATACATTTTTCAATTTAATTTTCTAAAATTTCCTGTGACCACTGAGCTTTAAGTATAAAAGAGACTCTTCTGGATTATATAATCACCACAAATATCATTAATAACCTATGACCAAAATAACATAACTGCCAATTTTAATGCCTTAGGCCCTAAAAGTAAATTTTACTGAGAACGCAATTCTTAGTAAGGTGGGGGTGGGGGTGGGGGTGGGGGGGTTATAGTGGCTTCATTAAAAGAGGCTTCACTGAAACCAATATTTTAAATTGACCCCCCCATATCTTGTACCCCAGTGGAAGGACACCTTGGAACAAGGCACCACACTAAGATTTGGGATGGGTAAGAGGAACACCTTTCTTTAGTAAAATTGCAAAAAGGGCAACTGTGAGAGAGGAGATTGGAAAAAACCCTGGGGTGACACTTAGCACACGTAGTCTCAATTTTAGAAAGGGGAGGATACCTGGAACCTAAAGACGTAAAAAATGGACCCTTAAAAGGCTCCCCGTCCACTCTGCATGGTCTTCGTGAATCCCCGGTGGTGCAAACCTTAGTGTGAAGACTGTGGGTGCGTAGTGCCCTACACTGTGCTGTCACGGAGGTGAAGACACATGTTATGGTCTCTAATCTGACTTTTGGAAAAGGACAGAAAGCAGTAGTATAGAAAGAGTGCTAAATCAGTGGTAAAATCAGCAATCATTTACAGAACATTCACCGTGTGCCTGGATGTGTCGTAAGCATTTTATACCCCCTTTCCCACTGAATCCTCCTAAAAACTCAAGAAAGTCAATGCTATCCTTCCTCATCTCCAATTCAGGTGGGGATAACAAGTGAGGCTTAACATCTGAGAGCACACAGCTAACAGGTATCGAGGGCAGAATCTGCATCCATGCCTGTCTAACTCCAGAGCTCATACTCTCTCTTCTTTTTTAAGATTTATTTATTTTAGAGAGAGAGAGTGGAGGCAGGGACAGAGAGAGAGGGAGAGAGAGTCCTAGGCAGACTCCACACTGAGCACAGAACCCCATGCAGGGCCCAATCCCATGACCCTGAGACTATGACCTGAGCTGAAACCAGGAGTCAAAGCCCCAACCAAGTGCGCCACTCAGGCGCCCCAGGTGCCTGAGGGACCCCTGCTTTCTGTGAGAGGCACCCCATTTCTAGGGTTTGGGCAATCATTACTAAAACTCCTTCTAATGCCAGGCCTGAATCAAGTCTCCATATGTTCTTTTTCATCCACCCATATTGTGGAATGTTCTTAGCCTTACCCACCATCCTGACCCGGGGTCAGCCTGTCAGCAAGAATTCATGACTAGAAAGGCTTCTTCATCCATTTTAATAAGGGAGGAGACCGGCCAGAAGAATGAAACTGTTGAGCACTACTCCCGTATGGTTAACCCTGAGCAGGAATTTCACAGGATTTCCTTCCTGACACATCGTCCTGGCAGATCGATATCCAGGCGCCACGCCCACAATCTCCGCAGGTGAGATCACCCGCAAGAATTTCCACGCACTGGCCTTGTCATCTAGAATTACTAATAAGTTCAGACCCAGAAATCTTCAGAGAAAGAGAATGAACCATGCGGACTTAGAGACCTACACAGGTGACAGCTAGTTTACTAAGGGATTAAGAGTACTTTATCCCGGGCGCCTGGGTGGCTCAGTTGGTTAAGCAACTGCCTTCGGCTCAGGTCATGATCCTGGAGTCCCAGGATGGAGTCCCAGGATCGAGTCCCGCATCGGGCTCCCCGCTCAGCGGGGAGTCTGCTTCTCCCTCTGACCCTCCCCCCTCTCATGTGCTCTCTCTGTCTCAAATAAATAAATAAAATCTTTAAGAAAAAAAAAAAAGAGTACTTTATCCCATTAAGAAGGAAAAAAAAAAAAAAAATCCCCAGACAAAAGAGTTTCTCTTTTGAGGGGGGAAAAAATGTAGTTTTGAAAAAGGCGAAGTGCTAACTCCCAGAATTATAATATTTCATTAATACTAGTACAAACAACGATAAAATACTCCTTTAACCAAAAAGTCATCAGTAAGAAACCAGCAACCCCTACAAAGCTACTGAGACAGAAAAAGAAAAAGATTCCAGGGAGCATTCTTGGATCATAACTAAGAAAACTGAAGTGCAGCACACTGGAGGAGACTGCAGGTTTGCTGCGAGAGTGATGACAGATCAGCCCTTCCTGGCTGGCTGCCAGGCCACGGCTCCAGGGCCTGTCCTTCTCTCTTGGCTCTTCTGTTCCCTGTACAGTGCAGGCCGGACGGCTTCTCCCTCCTGAGTCAAGAGGAATCATTATGTCCCCCTGAGACTTCTTTCCACATTCAACTCGAAATTAAGGAGCACCTGAGAGCAGGTGCCTGGATGGAGAAGGTCATGAACAGGCCAGATGCTTTCAGAGACTGAGCAGTTTGGAGAAATGAAACCAGAGAAAGAGGGCGAGAGGGAAATCAAAGGAGGCCCCCACAGAGACTGGTGAAAAGGCAGAAAACAGACTATTAGGGTAGAATGAACACACTGGAGTAAAATATCAAGCAAAAAGAAACGAGAAGGGATGGAGGATGGAAAAGGAAGGGAAAAAAGGAGAATGTGCACCAAGTTTTTAATAGGAAATACCTCTAAGGGCACCGGGGTGGCTTAGTTGGTTAAGCATCCGGCTCTTGATTTCGGCTTAGGGTCGTGAGATCCAGCTCCATGTTGGGCTCCATGCTGAACTTGAAGCCTGCTTAAGACTCTCTGCCCCTCCCCCTCTCCCCCCCACCCCCATCCCTGCTTGCAGGCTCTCTCTCTCTCTCTCAAAAAAAAAAAAAAAAGTAAATACCTCTGGAAATTTTCTAATTCAAAAACAGCAAACTTTATCAGTAAACTTAACTCACTGGAAGGCTCAGGCTTTTTTTTCCCCCCCCAAGGAAAAAAATGTGTGAAAAGCATATGTTTATACCTACAGTTTTAAAATTGACCTGCCTGTTGCAGTTTGCACATTTCTGCTAAGAGAATCTGAAAGATTATCAAGTTTATCATGCTTCTTCAAGTGTTCCTCTTGTTTCCATGCGTGAAAAAGAAAAAAAAAATAGTACAGCAGCTTCTAACACCTGAATCCTATTGCTACCCTAAATGAAAAGAATTAAAATTGTATAGGCTCCTTCTATATTTTAATAACCTATATTTCATATTGGTAGTTCTGGCTGAGCACAACTGGGAACAGACAGCCAAAGCAACATGCCTCTAAAGTTCTCTTCTGACTTCACTTGAGCTTTCTTATTCCTCACTGATTTAAATATTTTATTTAACTATGTCATCAGTAAACAGAACTGCAAAAGTAGTTTAATGAAACCCCAAGAACTGGATTCTATTTGGGGTTCTTGATTTTGTATAATCTAACCAGTTCACAAAAGTGTTCAAATCCTACCATGGCAGATTCTAGCCTCTAAGGAGAAAGTACGATGCATGTCATTATCTTCAACATTTTAAGTGGATAAAAATTAACTCAAATAAAACAACAAAACTGAGCCCATATCTACAGTTTTAACGTAAGTTAAAAATATAAACATATACGTGGCTTATCAAGACAGTGAATGCAGAGAACTCACTGTTACAATAGTTTTACATTCGTCACTATAGATTGTGTGTGTGTGTGTGTATATATAATGTACGTACTGCTGTAATCAGTATTGAAACTTCACTCACGATCTTTGTAACGGATATATTTTGCATATTCAAATAGTATGGAAATTGACAACTGGCTAAAACTAATAAATTACCAGTATAAGATACTTCATCTATGGGTGTGATATTGTCTAGTTAGACCTAAAATTTTTTAAATTGCTAAAAGGGTAGCTACTCCATCTACAATTCATGCGTGGCTCCTCCTTGATACCTTGCAAGGCTGAGCTTCTTAGATGACTACCCTATGAGGGAACAAGCAGGCTTTTGGCACTGAATTCCATTCCTGCATTCAGCACAGTTACAGGATTTTTCACCTTGCAGAGAACTGTGTCAGAACATCCATAAACTTTGCACAGTTATTCCTTGGCCTTTGACTTCACTGACTGGAATAGGTTATAAGCCAGTCTGATTCTCTAGGCCCAAACAGATCCCCGGTACTGACATCTCTACAGAATAGAGACAGTCCTATATCTGTGAAGGGAGCCGACATTAATAACACCAGTCTCTTGGCCGACCAGATGATCATTTTCCATGAGATATATTCTCAAGCCCTCTGTGAGTTGATACTGTTTCTAGATCAGATGGGTGGCACATTCCTTCCATGTTTCCCCACCAGCCAGGGAAACCTAAAAGGGAGGGCCCCGAAAGACTGACCGTCCAAAAAGGCTCAGAAATATAGCTAGTTAAAAATTAGATCAGATATTTGTAATCCAAGATCACTCTGGCTCTATAAAGCACTAATGTACGTGGAATACTCAATTTAAGCTAAGACCTTTAAACTTGCTGGAGTTTACCCACTTGCTGAAAATCAGCTGGTTATTCATGCTTGTTGGTGATCCCCGATTCACAAGCTTTTGCTCTCAAGAGTTCAAAAATGGTAAGGGAATGAATTGCCAAGTAAAATTATAACATGGGACACAATCACTCCCAGGTCCCTTTCTATAGACTTAACACAACTCACACAGCCCCTGAACCACAAATAAGCTAGAGTTCTTTCACTGTAAATAACATGGGAACAGTTGCTCTCTGAGAGTATGTTTGAAGTCCCTAAAATGAAAAATCTGCCAGGATCCAGAAACAGTGTCCTTGTAACCAGGCCTGTAGGCTCTCTCCGGGCCCACTCATCTACGGCAAAAGATCTTGAGAGATCACTCCACCTAAGCTATGAGCCACCACAGGACACAACTCTAAAGGATCAGAGATCTGTGTAACCAATGATCGATAAATGAGATCAAGAGGAGGACAGTGTCACACTTTCAGGAAGGGGTGGGTAAATGGATAAAATACTGTTAAAAAAAATGGGAGAGGTAGAAGACAATGGCCCCTTCAATAAAATCATTTTAAAAATATGTCAACTAACATGCCAGGGACCTCCTAATATGTTTGTTCAAAAAACTGATCTCCTCTTTGATCTACAGTAATAATAATTCTGCAATCCTTGCCGAAGTTCTTGGATCTTAAGAAACAGCCAGCACTCTCGGCCTCCTGGAGGTAACCTCAGGTCTGCGAAATCAATGGCAAACTCAGATAAGGCAGGCAGGGGCTTGAGGCTTTTGCTCCTCTCTGCCCTGCCGTCACCTTCTACAGACAGAGCCAGGATTCCTGAATGAACCCAAATTATTTCAGTACAGATATGAGGCTGAAAGTACAAACCACAAGCAGGTAGGTAATTAAAAGTACAAGAATAAACTGTCGTCCTTTCTACAATTTAGGAGATACGCATGCATGACTTCATTGCAACCAGCTCTCACTAGCTAGCTATTCGTATTACTAGCCAATTCCTGACTCAAAGTTCTTGTCGGTTCTTTATTTCTCAAACTACCACTGCATCAAATGCTTATCATGCAGCAGAACCTTTTAACAACCCCGCAAGGAAGCTGGCACTGTCCCTGTTTTACAAATAAAACACAGAACCACAGAAAAGTTAAACCACATTAGCCCTACTAAGTAGTAAAACTGGGATTCAAACCCAGTCCTGCCTTCTCACCCGCCCCCACCCCCCACCCCAGGCCAGAGGCTGTGAGCTCTTAACCATCCCAGCAGGACTGCCTCCTAACACTTGTGAACTCCTGGGAGTTGTGATCTGTAGCTATTCCTCCCCTAAACTGCGGTCCTCCTCCTGAATGCCCCAGACACTTCATCTCCCACTGGGTTCCCAGCTTCTGCTGCAGTGAAAGCTAAGCTATCAGCGGGGTGCCCTCACAATTTAACCTGCTCATTAGCCCTGACATTACTCCTGCTAAACACATTCCTCTCTTTCACTTGTGGCTCATACTGGCCTCGTTCCCCTGTGCGGCTACTGAGACCAGGCTCCAATGTACTCATCCTCTAGCCCCCAGATAAGCAAGAGAAACAGCTCTTTTCTCCATCAGCAATTAAGAGAAGAAAATGAAGTTAGCAAAGGCATGAAAAGCTAATGACACAGAGTAGAAAGGATGAAAAGGAAACTGGTTTTAGAAGAGATGGGCAATCTCCACAAGTATTTAATAAAAGATGAGAAGTTTTAAAAAGCGAACACTTAATAAAATACTGAGGAGCAGTGCTTAATAGTGGTTAATAGGGGAAGGGATTGGGGATGGTGGTAAAATCAAAGCAGATTTCAGTCTTACCTGGTGTGTTTAGTGTTATAATAAGGAGAACCTGTCTGTAATTCAAAAAGATTGTTTTAAAGAACGTAATCACCTTTAAATTTTGAATTTTAAGTTGGAAACTGAAGAACAAACTAATGACTAACAATAGGGAGTTGGGTAAAAGAACCAAACATCCACTTATTCGATGAAATACAATTTGGGCTTTAGAAAGGTTCTTATGGACGAAAATGTAATGACATGAAAAGTCATTTCACAACATGGTAAGAGAAAAAAAAATATGTCACAAAACAGCTGGTTTAATGACATGAAAAGATATTTACAACATTGTTAAGAGGAAAATATGGATAACAAGATATTATTGAATTTTTGCTTTAAAAAAACCTCCATATGTACACACACACACACAAAATGTCTGAAAAGTTCTAGACCAAAATGTCAACAGTGATGGGGAGAGGGAGAGATTTCAACTTTTATTGTTTAAGGATGCCAGTAATACCGCATTTCTTTGTTGTTGCCCACAAGGAAAGCTAGAGACATGGCAGGTGATCACCAGCAGATAAAAGTAAAGTAGCTACGGGAAAGGGAGGCAACGAGAAAACAAGATTGCAGTCAAGTCCAAACCACACAGTGGCTTCTGAGGCACTGAGGAAAATGAGTGTGAGGCCGGACAGGTGTGCACATGTGACAGCGACAAGGCCTGGGCTAGAGTTGGGGTAACTGAGCATGGCATCCCCTGACTCATAGTGCAGGCCTGAGTCAACAAGGGCTGACAAGGGCAGAACAGGGCTGAGGTGCCCCTCTTGCAGGAGAGGAGAACTCTTGTTTGTGAAGGTGGCGCCAACACCTCAGTGGCTATTTCATTTTTACTTGTTGTTTTTGTCAAGTGGCAGATGGAAAGGAACGATCAACTCCAAGCCAGTCAGTTACTTCAAACGACACTGACAACAAAGTTAATTCCCTAGATTTGCAATAAAGATCTAACCCTGAGCAAAACCTATTCTGGAAAACTGGGTAAGAAAGCGAACTGATGTTTTACACTAGATGTACAAAGCATGCAATGGTTTCATGGGACAGGGATTATCTTATCGTACGGAGGAGATCTGAGACACTGGCAAGACTTACCACTGTTGTTCTAACATTGACCTATACATCAAACTTCACTCAAGCCATATTTCATACTTCCCCTGCTTTTATTTCCTACTCTTATGCCCACCTAGTTTTAGTCATCCTTTCTAGAGAAAGCTTCCCTGACCTTTATGGCTCTGTGATTTCTATCTATGTCATTCATTTTGGCACTGTGCCCTACATTCTTTCAGAAACACCATTTAGCTGTTTCATTTCTACTGTCTTCTGAACCAGCTTCTAAGTTCCGACAGTGCAGGTACTGGGATTTAGACTTGCTTTGTTTGCCACATCCACTACAATGCAGTGTAATACCAATGAATTTTCAAATCAGACACCACCATTTTCCAAACTACAAGTGAATGACACAAAAAAGTCCATGAATTTCTGGCCAACACCTATTTAAATGTAACAAAACAGAAAAGACAGAAATACCACAGTGTAATGCAAGTATTCAGGGTAACTTCTAACTTTTGTTTGAGATACACACACACACACACACACACACACACACACAAAGATTACAAGGTAAAATATATTTCTCATTTGCTAAGCTTCTGATCTACACTGTGTTTGCAACATTGACTCCACCATGTGTAATTTTTTTTTATTTTTTAAAGATTTTATTTATTTATTTTAGAGAGAGAGAGAGCATGAGCATAGAGAGCTGCAGAGGGAGAGAGAGAAGCAGGCTCCCCACTGAGCAGGGAGCCCGATGCGGGGCTCGATCCCAGGACCCTGGGATCATGACCTGAGCCGAAGGCAGATGCTTAACCCACTGAGTCATACAGGTGCTCCAACCATCATGTGTAAATTTACACTAGATATGTCAGTCATGTTGCTAAACAGTCTCACAGACCCCTACAAGGAAAGTTGTTCTCCTCAGGCCTCCACAACATAAACAACCCAAGGTGGCCACATTTCGCACCATAATGCATCAGAGGCCAAAACCGACTAGAATAGAGCTAGTTACGCACCTGGCCAAACAACAAAAAAATCATTAAGTGACCTATTAAGTGGGGGGGAAGCGCTGAGCTGCTCTGATTGGTTGGATTCTCTCTCAAGAAACTGAACTGGGTAGTTATATATGGAAGCTGACAGGAAAATGGGAAGTGGGGTAGGACCATGCTAGGTAACCGTAAGTCTAAGTTACAACAACTCAGAAACAGAGTGTGCAGGAGCTCTCGGGAGAAAAGACAGACACAGAAGAGAGGGAAAATAAGTTCATGACAAGAAAAGAGCCACCAGGCAGATAGTTGCTGAGACACATTGTCGGCCAAGTACCAAAGAGAACTATCATTCCTGCTTTTCCAGAGCCCAAGGCTCCGTTCTAGGTAATCTCAAAACCCTAACAGTAATAGTTGGAGAGTAACCATATTTAACATCTCATCGTCTCAGCTGCCTTGATACAAGGTAGAAAAATAGTACTCTCGTCGTGTTATTGTCCTGAGGACTACATAAATTGTAGTGAACTCACCTAGTACAACCCCTGTGCACAGTAAGTCCTCTGCAAATATCTGGTCAATAATTTAACTGCATGTCAACAAATTAATATCATAATGATCCAATGGCAGGTCCCTGAGCTACAGCTATCCTGCAAGTCAGCCACTGCACTGTCTGCTCCTACTGAGACCTTGAACCCATGAGGATACAGGGGCTCCCTATTGCTCAGTTGAGTGAACAACAATCCCACTCCTTTGCATATCACTACCTGAAGCAGTTTCCTGCCACTTCAAAATGGGAACCACTCCATTTCTGTGTTATTTCAGTTGGATGAGTGGCACACCCACCACACCAAAAGGGAAAATAATCTGCAATTTCCTTTCACTGGCAACACTACTTTTTCTGTAGGAACTATCCGTTGGCTCTATAATCTTTACCTCTTCAAATAATAGATATTCAGATAATGAATACCATAATAATCTTAAGACTTTAGAGCACAGACTAAAGTAGAAAATCAAGAGGCTATCAGTACTCTGGATAAATCAGCAAAATTTGAGAAATAAATTTTTAAACACAAGTCCAGCATTTAAAGATTCAATAATAATTTTTACAGCGACGACTTCTCAAATCATCATGGAGACAAATCACTCTGTGGATGTGGCCTTGAGGAACAGTCCCATCATTGGACTAAAGGAGGAGACGCCACAAGGGCACATCTTAAGATCAAGAGGGTAAATACAAGAATCTGATAGATGATTTCCACAATCCAAAGCTCAGTATTATAGAGCCTTTTCACACAGTCATTCAGAACTCCTCAAAGTAACTGAGCCTTCCCTCCTTTTGCCTAATTGCCCTGTATTCCTACAGAATGCTATCATTCTCGAATGCATCCCATTTACCTCCCCAAAAGAAATACCAAGTGAAAAATTAGGTTGCCATTGAATTTGATTTCATAGTAGCCAATACCTACCACAGGCTAACGAAGTTTTAAACTATGACGATGCCAAGTTCCCCAATGTATCAAAGATGTGTATTAAATCCAGGAGGTAGCCAACCAATGATCAAGAATTTTTTTTTAATAAAAATTAAAAACAGCCTCCAAATGGTCCCTAAACAGGAAACTTCCTCGCTGTTTTCACTGCTGAGTAACTTCCTACTATTTTCACTTATGGGATTAGATTTCTGCATGTATTCATTTATTTATACATTCATTAATAAACTCATCCAATAGTTCCTGCAAGTCTACTATAAGTCAGGCACTATTTCATATGTTAGGGAAACAGCAGGAAACAAAATGGACAAAAACCTCTGCCTTTATGCAGCTTTTATTTCAGCAGAGTAGATGGATAATTAACCAAAAAAGTAAATCACACAGTATGTGAGAGAGGTAAATGCCATGAAGAGGATAAGAAATGTTAAAGGTGGGGCGCCTGGGTGGCTCAGTCATTAAACATCTGCCTTTGGCTCAGGTCCCGATCCCAGGGTCCTGGGATCGGGCTCCCTGCTCCGTGGGAAGCCTGCTTCTCCCTCTCTCACTCCCTCTGCTTGTGTGCCTTCTCTCGCTGTGTCTCTCTCTCTCTGTCAAATAAATAAATAAAATCTTTAAAAAAAAAAATGTTAAAGGGGTGCTAGGGAGAAGGTGAGGGAGAAAACCATGTGGCTCTCTGGAGGAAGAGCCACTCACTATAAGCTGGGCAGACCACAAACGCAAAGGCCCTAGGGCAGAGTACACCTTGTATTCTAGGAACATCAGTGTGACTGAGCAATGAGGAAGATGGAGGAGGAAGCAGGAGATGAGTTCAGGAAGGGAATCAGGCCAGATCACACAGCCTCACTGGCCACTGTAAGGCTTGGCCTCTACTCTAAGTGGAGGTGAGAACACCCGAAGGACCAGAACAAAGAGTATGTCAGCATATTTTAACAGCATCACAAATAAGCAATATAATTATATGCTGCTACATAGAGAGGAGATGTAAAGGGACCCCAGGAGATACCGGAGTTGAGCTGGGAAGCAGTGGGGATAATCCACTTCTCAAGGTAAAGGCAACAAACAGGCTTTACACCAAACTGGAAGAGGTTATGGGAGAAACAGAAGAGTGAGGAACGACTCCAAGGTTTTTGACCTTGGCAACTAGAAAGATGGAGTTGTTACTTGCTTAGAAAAAATATATATATATTGTGGGAAAAGCAGGTCTGGGTGGGAGAGAAGAGAATTAGCAGAAGTAAACTTTTGGACAGGTTAACTTTGAGATGCCAATTATATCAGAAAAGAATCTGGATATCCTTGTCTGAAAACTCAGGGAAAGGTCTAGTCTAGAGATAGGAACTTGGAAGTCATCTGAGTATATGATGCATTTAAATCCATAAGATTCGATGAGATCACCAAATGAGTACAGATAAGACGCCCAGAGTCGGAGCCCAGGGAGCCTCCAGCATTTAGAGATGGGAAGAGTGAGGAAGTGCCCACCAAACAGAGCAAGAAACTTCAGCTGAACCAATTTTATTTTAACTCTTCCTACCCACCATTCCCCCAGAGGGTCTACATACAGGACAGTTTCTCTGCCTGGGACTCCTCAATTCTGTCCCTGTCCCCCACCACCAATGCTGCCCAGATACCTGTCTTGACACGCCATTGATGGCGGCTCTTGTCTCTTCCTTTGCCACCGTCTATCAGTTGGCAGCACCTTGCCCAGACAGGTGCCCTCCCCCGTAGGATCTCAGAGCAGCACGAACATGTCCTTCATGGCATTCATGCAGCTGTAATTCTGTCATTTATCTGTGGGGTTATTTGATATTTGTCTCCCCATGAAGGGTGTCTGTAAGGAAATGAAAGCAAGGTGGAGTCTGTTTTGCTCTATCTCCAAGTGTCTAGCACAGAGCAGGCTGCCATAAAGACTAGATGAATGAAGGAATCATTCATCAATCTCTCTTGTTGGTTTTCTGCTCAATGAAATAATAAGACCCTCTTTGTATTGGATCCCAAGTCTAGGTTTCTGATTGAAATATCTTTTTGTAGTTATGCCAATCAAAATTGAATATCCCTGTGCTCATCTTCTCCCACTTTCTTGGAGCACCTGTCTCTTGTGCTCTGCCTCCCTAGGGGTATGGTGCACACATACCCACATTTCATACCCTATTGTTCTCTCGGGAGAATTAAGAACATAAACATTGGCGTATCTATTCAATTGCCCTTTCATTACTCAGCTCCAGCTGGAACGGTTTTCTCTTATATATGTATATATAAGAAATATATATATACACATATATATGTACATGTAGATATATGTATATATATAAGAATGTAAGAATATATATATATATATATATATTCTTCAGAAAGGGTTATATAGCTCAAGTTCCAAGTCTGCTATAATTCAGAAAAAGTAAAACTTATAAAGGTGATATGAACAACATGGAAACTATACTTAATACACAGAGAGCTCCAAGGGCACCTGGGGGCTCAGTCGGTTGAGCATCTGGCTCCTGATTTCAGCTCAGTTCAGGATCTCAGGGTCATGGGATATAGCCCTGCTTCAGGCTCTGCGCTCAGCGAGGAGTCTGCTTGTTCTTCTCCCTCTGCTCCTCCCCCCACCCTCTCTTTCTCTCTAATAAGTAAATAAAATCTTTAAAAAAAAAATACATAGAGAGCTCCAGTAAGGTATTCCCAGTATTTGGAGATAAAGTCAAGAAAAAAAAAATATCCTCAAACTGAAATTTACAAAAAAAAGAAAAAGAAAAAATTATAAACAAATATTTACATACATACTCATGTGTGCATTTTTCTAAAGATCCATGCCTCAAAGTTTTTATTATGTTCTCAAAGCATGCATAACCTTTCAAAGGAAAAGAGGCAAAACAGCTATCCATCCTCCAGAATAATGCAGAAGCTAGAAAGAGCAGTGAAGACCATCATGTATAGACATGAAATGATTTATAAGACACATGGTTCAGAAAAAAAGCAAACTGTAAAACCTGCAGAGTATATATTTAAGTAAACACACGTCATCTTTATATTTCCCTTAAATGTATATATGTGGACTTTGAGAAGAACTTTACCAAATTGAGGACAGCATTCCTATAAAGAAGGGGAAAGAGATTGGGATTGCAGATATGACAAAAGAGATTTTAGTCTTACCTGAAATGCTCATTTTTTTTTTTTACGTGGAGAACGTATTAGGTGTTGCTTATATAAATCAAAATTAATTTTCAAAAATGTTAAAAGAACACCATAATCTAATTGTACTGAAACGGCAGGAACATATATAGAGGCCAGTCTCTGGCTCAGCTAAGCAGGCTCCCAGTTCCAGCTGTCTTGGCTAGAATAGAATCTCTGGTGTGTCTCAGGTGTAGGCACATGGATCTCTATTTCTGTTTATAAAGATACAAACATTCCAGGAGACCTACTGTCCAATTTAAAAGTGTAGACAAGTATATATCCAAAGCCCTGATTGTTTCCACTATGAGGGCTAAAAGCAAACCAGGCATGAAAAATGAGCATTTTTTTTTCTATTTTTTAAACACAAAAGATAGATATGGTAAAAGGCATTAATCACCAACTAAGGTAAAAAATAATTTATGAGACTGCAATGTTGCAAAACATGAATGGAAAACTATATGACTGAAGAGATTATTTTAAGGAGCAAGTCACTGAACAACCAAAAATTAATTTAGACACGTGTGAAAATTTAAGGAAAGAGAAGGCATTTTTCTATGACCTCTAAATGCACTGAACATTTTTCTGCAAACAGGATGATATTCAGGTTATTACATCTGTTGAGCTCTAGTTTTTAGTAGAAAACAGAAGATCTTTCACAATAAACACGGTGTAAGTTCTAAAAGAGTAAGTCCCATCAGATCCAACTGCTAAGTCTCCAAAGTGTCTGTTATATAGTCAACTGGATGAAATTACATTTCTATAAAATCACCATTTTTCAAATCGCCCTTTCTCATTTGGCAGTTCCAGAAAGTCGTCCAAAGGCAAACGGTGTGAGCTTGAAGAGCGGAGCCAGGTCCTAACATCGGATCTCCCGTTAAACCGTTAGCCCCACTCTGCACCGCTGAAGGAATGCTCTGATGAAAATAGAAAAACCGGTTCCTAACTAGAGTTTAAAATTTTTGAACAAACCGAAGAGATACTCAAAATGATTTAAGATGACTGATAAAGCCCCCTGTCAGCAAGTGCAAAAGAAGAGCAGAGCAGAGCAGAGGATGACTATATTAGGTGCTCAATTCCAGTGGGAAGTTTGCGGGCGTGCCTGTTTTTGCCTCTGGAGCCTAAACACCCTTTTCAAAGGTACCTGGCATGTGAAGGTGGTGGAAATTACACAAACACACCCCATGGCAAATAAATGGGGTCAGGCCATGGCTGGTGAGTGTGGCTTCGGTGCTGTCGCTGATCTTGACAAAACAAACACTGGTTTCACAACCATCATTTTTCAGTACATGTTCAGTACGTGAGCCTGGGACAGGGAGGCGTGGTTATGAGGAAAAACGACACGACTCCAGTCAAGATTTATCTTTTATTTTCTGTAATACTGCAAATGCTTCCAGAATCCCATTAAAGGATGAACTTTAGAAAATCCTGAAGCTCCCTTTGCATCCAGGACTCAACTGGCCACACACGTGGCAGTCACTGTAACAAAGACTTGGGTGTTCTATCCCCGACTAATAATATCGATATTTTTCTTCAAATCCACAAGCTCGTCCCAGAGGTCCAAGAACTGTTGGCTTCATCTTCACACTGCCATTTTAGGTGAGTCACTGGGCAACTGACCTGCGTGTGGCAGGTTCTTGGTCTCTGGGCACAGATCTCTAGAAGTCAAAAATGACTTCCCAAGCTCAAAGCCTCAAATCTGGGAACCACAATGATTTTAAATTATTTCTCGTATATTAGGGCTCTCCCAGGCCTGAAAAGCAGCACGAAGTTATATTCCCTGGAATGAAGACATCCTACACCTACCTACCTACCTACTTTGTAACAACTAAAAGAGATCTACTTCCTCTGAAGATCAAGGGAACGAAGAGTAAACCTGTCACTATCTTATGATACACTAAGGAGCCCAGGTTGTATTTCTGACTACGGGAGAACAGCCACCAATGCATGGAGAACCTGTTGGCAGAGGCAACATTGCTAAGTACATCCCCCGTTCAATTACTTCAATCTGACTAGAGAAGTCTGTGGCAGCTAGACTTTCCCTTCTATTGAGGCCCAATTAAATGTCTCTCACACAGTTCTAATGCTCCCTTAATTGTTAGATAACCACAACACTACAGTTAAACCTGTCCCCGACAATGTAAGTGGGGACACTTGTCACCCGTGTGATTGTCCAGTGGAACCAAAGGAGACATATAAACAAGCACACGAGGACTTTCTACATCAGACTGAAGGCTTAAAGACCTACGCAACCCCCATACATTACTGCAAACAGCTGCACTACTCAAGAGCCTTTTGCATACTGAATGCTTCTTACAGTGAGCTGATAAGAAAAGTTTCATCCTCACAGAAGGCAGGCAGGTATTTGCAACAAGGAGATTTTAAGAAAATAAAACAAGCAACAACAGCTACTGCGCACGTGTGCTCACGCAAACCGTCACACTCAGAAAACCCCTGTCCTACTCTCTTTCTGGCATGAAGTCCAGACTCAAAGAAGAGTTTTGTGTTAAAGTGATATATGCACGATTAGATGGGGGCTACCCTATTAATTTGGCACACTAAAGACAAGCATGGAAAGAGCAGATGTTTCGGAGACCCGCACTAACCGCTGCAGCCCCTCGACAAGGAAGGATTGGGGCATGAGGTCCGACAGAGAAATGGAGGTGCTGACCCCTATCAATGGAGAGGATGAACAATGACATCCTGACATTGTTCAAAATTCACAAAGCTTCCTCTCTTTAGGGTCCTAACTGAAACTTGGCCCCTAACAACTGCTAGGCTTCCAAAAAAGCAATGACCACTTTCTGCGTTGAAATATCTACTTTCCTAAAAGCCAGAGCTGCTTGCATCGTTTTAGTGGATAGAAAACCCACGTGGGAAGTCCAGAAGAGAACTTCAGGACAGTGATTATTTTGGGAAAGCAGAAAGGAGAGAAGTACTAGAGAGGAGGGTGGTTCACTGGATCTGCCTAAAAAAAAGAGAGATCTGCAGTAAAGATGTTAAAATGTTAACATTTGTTCAATGTGGGTGGCAGGTACCCAGAAATCTCTTACACATACTTATTTTTAAGTTTTTCGGCATATTTGCAGTACTTTATAATAATAATAATAATAAACTAAGGTAAAATGTTTTAAATGTGAAAAGGAGACCCAAAATGCAAAAAAGAAAATGCAGGCTGGTGTCTAAGAATGGGAGGTGGCAAAGTCCAATGCTGCTTTGATTAAATGTAATTGCCAAGCAACACAATAAATACACACAAGCCTCCTGGGAGCACTAAAACCCAAGATAACACACACTGAAGTTAGAACCCACTTTATAGTTTTACATTTTATCACCAGTCTTTTGATAGCAATCTTGTTAACAAAAGGCACATGGGTACATGTATCCTTTGCCAAATGAAATGCATGCCCATATTTGCAGTTGTACTGAAGGATGTGTAGTATTATCTTAATGTGCATTTGTTAATCTAGCTGAACGCCAAACTTTAGGAGGCCTTAGTATGGCAGCTTGCTCTTCAGCTCTCAAGCTAGGTAGGATCAGAGTGTAAGTGACACGTTAGTACACACTGCTGTTTAGCGTGCAGAGAATAGCAGCAAGATTCAGGCCGGGGCTAACAAATGCAGCTGTTGCCATGGAGGAAGAACTCAAAAAATCCACAGCTTTCTTTTCAAGGATCCTCTACCAAATGGTCCACACCAACAACGGAATGACAGCCATTTAGAGCCAACATGGCCTCCATGGGCCTTGTCACCAGTTTTTCCACATATGTGCTTTGGGATATACTATCATGAGATCATTAGATTAGGGTATAAGGCTACCAATATGTCACTTCTTTGGATAGGTATTACCACCTGACCACATGCAAAAATCATAGAAATATCCCAGAAGTTCCAAACTGTCAGCACAGGAGACAAGACTGGCCCATAAATACTTTGTTGGCCTCATACATCATTTTCTAACACTTGAATTGGGATAATATTCATAAAAATCTGGACTGCTGCCTTCTCTTTTCTAAATGTCAGAAGATCTGGCAACACTGGACTGGTGTGAGCTAAGTGGTGGCTGCTGAGGTTATATTGGACCTGTTCACCATAACACCCACCAGGCCTCAACCTCCACACTCACCAGCATCCTCTTAATGCTGCTTGCCCTACCCCTGCAGGCATTGCAGCCTGTGGCATTACTAAGGGTGCCACACCTTGGAGGCACTGGAAATGAATAAATCCTCCTTGGAATACAATTAGGGGCTGGGAGGGATACAGGGAGAAAGGGCTGGGTTTCTAGAATTCTGAATTCCAACACAGGGTGGAAGAAGGGAGGAAGAACCTGACCAGAAGTCATTCCCATCATCACCATACATCCATTCCCATGGCCTGTTTATGAGCTCCAACATACACAACTCCTTTTCTTATACCAGCGTGTCCCCTGAATACATGAGATTCCGGACTCTGAACAATGCCCATTTCAGCTTAAGAGGGAATCGCTTCTGCTCCCATGTTGCCTAAGGGACTCACAGAGGTGTACTGGCTTGTTTTTGATGCAATGCTCCCACCACCCAAGCCAGCCATGGGAATTCCTTTCTACTTGGTAATGCATCGGATGCCCACAGATGCTGTGCCCAAACTCCCATCAAGTAAACTAAGCAGCACACTGTGACATTTGTTAAGCCAGGAGGAAGAGAAATTATAGCTATAAACAAAAGATGTTTGATGCAGAGAGGAGAAATTACTCATCAATACAACATAAGTGTCAGACACGCTCACACAAAAGATGCACAGAAGGAAATGGAACAGAATGCCACTCATTAATCAACTGCAAGAACATATAAATGTGTCTATATCAAATGAAATTTCCAAGGAAGAACTGTCATAAACTCCTTATTATGCACAGATACACACACACACACACACACACACACACACACACACACACACACACATTTGTATATATAGCCATAATCATGATAAAGTTCAGGATAGATTAAGTTACCTCGGCATATATACTATCTAAAAAATAAGAAAAGATACCGAGCAGAAAAAACTTCCAGAGTATACTGTATCAGTGTCAAGGTACCTTATTTTATCGAAACCTAATTTTCCTGATCAGAAGTATCAAAATCAACGTTCTCACTGGTGTCTGAAGAGTTTCAAGAAACATTTCACAATATAAAGAAGAGTCTTTCTCTTTCAGGTTACAGGATCATTGGCAGAAAAAATTAAAACCGTATCTAAACCTAATTTCCACAACTTGGTGTTTTCATGCCCACGGATCGGAAAGAAAAAGGTAAACACTTACCGCAGAGAGCTGGCTCCATGTGGACCTCAGTGGCTTGTGGTGAATCACAATTTTTTCATCTGACTTCTGTTCTTTGGGCTCCGACTCTTCATCAGAGTCAATATCAAGAGCCTTTTCTTTGTAGTTCTGATACAGGACAGCATTTTCTGCAAGATATACAAACCCTACATGTCACTAATTGCCCCCATCATTATGCTACTTGTTCTAAACAAACATCCAGATTTATACGATGTTTGGTCTCCAGTTTAATAAACAACAAAGAAGCAAATGGATTTTGTCACTGAAGAATAATTACCAAAAAGTGATTTTCTCACTCACACAGCCCTGTCCCAAATTCATGCAGGGGAAGGCAAGGGATCCATGCATGAAATACCCACTGAAGCAGTTTCCACATCTCTGTCCACCATTCATGGAGGATAGCCATGCCTGTTAAATCACTGGTTTTGTTTTTTTTGGGGGGGGAGGTTAAACCGAATTCATATCCTTCTTTTCCTTCAAAGTCCATCACCATTCATTTACCCATTTAACAAACATTTATTGTATAGCTACAATATGCCAAGGGCTGGGAGTAAGTGGAAAATAAAAGACACTTCCTGTGTCCTCATGAGCTAAAAATAGGAAGAGAAAATAGTCCAAGTTACTCATTCATTTATTCATTCAACTGATATTTGGAAAATGCCTACTAGATGCCAACAACTGCTAGGCACTAGGGATATAACGATGAACAAAAAAGATAAAAATCCGAATCTTCATAGAGTGGACATCAGAGTCAGCAGAGAATGGCAATAAATAAACAAGTAACTTTCAGGGTATGTCAGATGCTGGTAAGTGTCATGGAGAAAAATAAAACAGGGAAAGGAGGGGAGCGTTACAAGGGGGGTATGTATATTTTTAAATAGGGTGGTCTGGGGAGGCCTCACCAAGATGACATTCAAGCAAAGACCTAAAAGAGGTGAGAAAGCAAGCCACCTTACAGCTGGGGAAAGAACATATCATCAGAGGGAAGAGCAAGTACAAAAGTCCTGGGACAGGAGTCTGTTTTGTACATCTACGTGTACAAAGATCAGCAAGGAGGTCTGTATGCCTGAAATGGGGTGAGGAAAGGGAGAAAGCTTAAGAGAGGGCCGTTGGGGATGAATAGGAGGCAGATCATGCAGGCCCTTGACTCAGTGCCATTGAAAGTACTCTGGTTTTCACTCCAAGTGAGAAGGCAAGTCATTATTGGGTTGAGGACACAATAATCTTGTACATAAACGTACCTATAAGCTGAACAATTTATATACAGGTATTCTGAGAACAGACTCTCAGCAGGCGTGACCCAGTCTGGAGGTCAGATGGGTGTTACTAAGAAAAATTTAAGATCTGAAAGCTGAGAAGCTACAGAGATCAAGGAGAAAGCATATACAAAAGCCCCGAGGCAAGAACAAACGTAATACCTTAGAAGAAGAAAGGAAAAGTCCACCTGTAGAGCATGGGTGTCTAGTGGACAAAGGTGCAAGGTGAGTTTAGGGAGATGAGCCAGACAGTCTCAATCAAGCAGAGGTTTGCAGGCAATGTTAAAGAACTAGATTTTTATCCCAAGTACAAAACAACTGAATTTCTTTCACACTGCGAAGAATGTATTTTATCCTGATTGCAGTGGGAATCCGTGGAAAGGAAAGATTTGATTCTATTGTTGTAGCAAATCACTGAGTGCGTAGGGGACTCAGTAGGATGCTATGGGAGAATGGACACTTGGGCTCCTGGGGACAGACTGGAGATGGGGGTCAGAGAAAGGGAGGTGGTAAGGATGTTACCTAGGTCGGCAGGTCCCCACAACGGCACAGGACGAGATGGCAACACCCGAAGAGATTCGGCTTCAGAGGGAAAGACTTGGCATTTGGTGTGGGACACACTGAGCTTGCCATGCCTTTCCCACCTACCGAAGGGGGCAAATGTCTGCCTCCTCTCTCATGGACTGCTGCATGTTCTGTAGGCACCATGACTAAAATAATCCCGGACTCAGTGCAAGATTTTACTGTTCTCGGATTGTCTGACATATGCATACACTGTTGGTAAGATTCCTCATTCATTCTCACAACAAACCCAGGCAATAATAGTATTATTAGGCTCCTTTCATACACGATGAAACTAAGGTTTGGTGAGGCTAAGATGCTTGCTCAGTGTCACTCAACCGATGAACAGAAGCAGTAGGAGAGGAACCCAGGTCCCCGACTCCACCATGAGAGGCTCTCACCACTCTACCGCATCTCATCCTGAGTTACAATTCTTGTTAGTCGTTAACTGTAAGAATTCTGTATTCCTCATGTACATATATGTGAGAACAATTTCTAGGTCATCATATTTGAGAAGACACAAGAGAGTGCATAGAAACAGCTCCATATAAAAGGAAACAACATAGAACTATAAAAAAGTTGTGTCCTCCGACTTGAAAAAAAAAGCTCAACAATTTCTAACCCTTTAAGACAGAGATCCCAGAATCAATGTCATATTTGAGAAGATACAAAACATCTCTAAGTACGCATTAGGTAGACGGCTCTGTTCACTTCATGGTCGTAAAGTGATACAAAGGAAGCAAACTGGACTAAGAACCAGTTATCTCTACTAGTGCTATGTGATAGTGCAGTGGGCAAGGCACTAAACCTCTCTAAGGTCCCAGTTTCCTCAATTATAAAACCAGGGAGATGAATTTATCCAAACCAGCTAAAATACTATATCTGGGTTTCTTCTCCATATAGAGCAGTTTCCTAAGATTGGTGCAATGAAAACGTTTTTTTAAACTGGTCATGCTGAAATACTCCAAGGGAACTGATTTTTGTAAGAATTATATAGGGAAATAGTTTATAACCCCCTAAGATTATGTATTTTATAACTCTGGGTGATTTTACATCAGATTTACTCATAGACAGGCATACCCTTCTTCATGACTCTTTAAAGGTCAGAAAATCTTAACAGTTCAAAGTATGACAGCAAGTAACTACCTCCACCATACTCCCCAGACCTGCAAGGGCTGCAGGTGGGGCTGCTCACTCGCTCTGTGCCCTTCCAGTTGGTTGACACTTGACCCATCTGTTTACCAAAGTCCGCTAATCTGATTAGGGTTTGAACACCTGGCTGAAGCAGCTTTTCTATACGGGTTACAGATTCTTAGGAATATGTTTCCAGCAGCCAGGAGCATTAGATTTCCCCAAAATTGAAACTTGATAAGCAAACAGGAAATCAGAAGTGACATTAAAATGTGGAAAAGTGGGGGAAAGAATATTAAGTCAAAGGAAATATGACTTAAGATCTAAATGTCAAACTCAGAGGATTTTTAACTAAAAAGCCAGACTAGCTCTTACTCTTTCTCCATTTTTTGAGGGAGGTGAAGCTAGAGCCAGAGTAGATAAGAATTAAAAATCCAGGACATTGGCTGACAAAGTTATCAGCTTACAAAGAATGCCATTAATTCCATTCACTGCTGGTATTACTGGATGAAAATTTAGCTTAGTGCAGAGCTTTGTACTGTATAATTTGGGAAGAAGTTGGACATTTTTCTCATCTTAAGTAACTTTTTGTTACTGCAGTTGGATTTCAACTTATAATTGATATTCCACATTGAAACAGCAATAAAAGTCTGGAAAATCAAATGCTTACCTTCCCCATCAAATGTTCCTTGTCCTTTCAGCATTTTTTTCTAAGAAACAAGAAAAGCAAAAAAGGAAAAAGCAAAGCAAACTATGTATGAATGAGCCAAATAGAAAATACAGCTATTTTAAGAAAAAGTACTACTTCTTGTTGTTACATTCATTAGATTTCCAAAAGCATACAGCAGATGATGGATCCCCTGAGTAGTTCGCTCATCTGACTACCACAATCCACTAAAATGGTGAAATAAAATATACAATGTCCCCCACACCCCAGCAAAACAGCTTGAGAATCCTCAAATGACCAGTAGTTCAGCTCATTTCACTACTCATGATTCACCATCACTGTTAAATTGAACTTTGCTATACTTGTAGAGTTGGGGGGGGGTACCTAAAATGTTAGGTAATTTCTTTAAGGCCATGAGATCAAAAATAAAATAACCCTCCTTGTATATTACATATTGACATTTATATAAACTGGTTCCAGTTCTCTGATTAATCAAGAAAAGTTGCGGCTGCCAAAATGAATTTCTGCTGAGATCTGTCTTGTTCCCAAAGAAAGGAGCATTTGTACACTCCAAAATATCCTTCTTTAGTTCTCCCCTATCTCTTTATGTCATGTTTGGCAATATTTTAACACATGCAACTCCCAGGCCTTTATCAGGGCGCAATACACACAATTCACTTGAACCTGAGGTTCTGGGCTACTCACTTGTTAGATGCATTCAAGTTCAAGAATAAATGGGCACAACATGGGAATAAAATACAACCACAGACAGTGGTAACAGAAACAAGCAACAACAACGATGACAAACTATTTGTATCTTCTGTAATTCCGACGATTTTTTAAAATTCATATTTTACCTGAATGGTATTTAGTGTGTGATCACCACTCAAAAAATAATTCTGTAATTAATTAATGTAAATAAATTACTTCCAGTAACTAAAATAATCAATGTGCTCAAAAGAAATCAGGAGTTTCCTGTATCAGCAGTGATGAATCAGCAACCCCTGAGACCTCCAGACAAGCTCCAGACAGTTTGACCATATAGTCAAGAATACCATGTCTCCACTCCTCTGTTCAGCTTCCTGTATTAAAAGTGTTCAGGACCCAGCCAACACCTAATTTGCTGCATTTCTTTTTCACATTAGATCCCCACACTTTGCCTGAGATTAAAGTTAAAACCGTGATAAGAGTTTTACTTCCTCCCACAAAGTTGCATTAACCTGGCTGTGACTGCCAGCAACGGCATGGTCAAGAGATAGATGTGCACAGGCCTGATCAACAAGAGAGTTAAGAGAATAACTTCTGGTTTCCTCTGTGCCCCTCCTCCCCACCCCCAACACCTTCGCTTTTGGCTCGGTGAATGCCTGGCTTCGTGAGTGTCACTCCTGCCCACTCTTACCTTCATCCTTCCCAGACTGGAAAACTTCTCCTTGTCTTCCATCACCGCTTTCAGAACGGGCTGGGACATTCTGTTCTTCTTCTTTGAAGTGGTAGGACTGTCAAAATCAAAGCCACTGACCACCGCCCTGCGATAGGACGTGGATCGCAAGCCTCTCCGCAGAGACCCTGGGCTGTCCACGTCGTTCTCAGCCTCGCCCTCATCCTCTGCGGGGCCCAGAGACGCTCCGAGGCCCTCCACCATGCTGCGCACCTTGAGGAGTCTCCTGTGGGGCTCCACATTCTGACTGTTGGATTTACTTATTTTAATTTCCGAGGCCAGGCTTTTCGGAATGATTTGCTGCTTCCCCACTTTGAGGGCGGCGGGGCTGTTTGTGCTCAAAACCACTGAAGGATTCTCTGGCAGCTCGTTCTCCTGTGAGGGCAGCCTTTGGAGGGGGAGTTTGTGCTCCAAAGACCTTTTCTGGGGCGCAGGAGAGAGTTTCGAGGGTCCCGGCTCAGGGTCCTTAGTCGTCTGGCCAGATCGCGAACCAGAGCCTGGGGAGTCGATTTTAGGGAAAAGCCCATTTGCAGCGGGTGAAGACAGGGGACTGGTGGTCAGTCCGGTCAGGTCTACCTCCCGGCTGCAGCAGGCGAGCGAGTTGGGAGTCCGCTGCGGGCGCAGAGGCTGCGGTAGGGGGGACATCACAGTGCCATTCGCTGGGGATTTCGGGGAGCCCCCTAACACCGCTTTGGGAGCCTGGGGAGACTTGGGCCGTCGGAGCCGAGGAGAGACAGCTCTATATTCCGGGGAGATCGTCCTCCCATTGGTCACCACCCTCCTATGGGCACACAGAAGCAGGGGGTTCCCCTGGACGGTCCTGCCCTCAGAAGCGGTGGGTACCTGGGTGGGAGTCTGCACAGTGGGGAGCGTCCCTCGGTCTTCCACTGGGAAATCCGTGATCAGCAACCCGCTGGGGCTCTGGTAGGACTGGGGCCTCGGCTTGCTCCGGCCCAGCAACTGAGGCTGAGGAGTTGACCGCCTCCGCCACAAAGGGGTCAAGCTGTTGCTAGAAAAATCCACTTCACTCTCGCTGTCCATAGCGGAGACTCGGAGGTCAGCCCCGGAGGGAACAGCACCCAGTTAGTCTTGCCTAAAGAGGAAAGAAATCATGGAACTTTGCCTCCGGACAAGCAGACACGCCTTGCAGACGCGCGCTCCGAGCGTGGCGGTCACCCGACTGCTCTGCGCGACACAACTGCTTGTCGACTACCCACCGCTTCTAGGGCAAAATCTGCGCCCACCGCAACGCGTGGTCCAGGACAGAAATCTGGGCTGTGCCCAGGCGGAATAATCCAATTACCTCCGCGTCCCTGCAGCGTCCAAAGACCACCCGCACGGAAAAAGCCCGCCACCAGTACGCAGGGTGCAAGCTAATGCACAGGAAACTTTGCGACGAGTTCAGCGTTCTGGGGAAACAACTTGCCGCGCGACGCGCCCCTCCGCCGCCATCAGCTGCCCAGCCCCGTCGTTGGTCCCCTTTCGCTCAAGCCGCCCGGCTCCTAGGCGGAATTACCTTCGGGGCTTTACAGAGCTCAGGGCCAGCGAGCGCCCACCGCCCCTTGGGTGGCCCGGGTCTCAGACGGAATCTCAGCAGCCGCGGAGCTCTGGAGAGCACAGCGGCCGACCCGAGTCGTCGGCTCCGCCCTCAAGCTTGGTCCAGCCCTCAGCCTTGGCCCCGCCCCAGGCTTAGCTACTCTCTGACCCGCCTCTGTCGCAGCGAGAGCTGAGCCTCCCTTCCCGCCTTGGCGTACGTTCGATCCCCTCCCGTCTCGCTCTAAACCACTGGAGCACACGTGGGCTGGGTGCGGAACTCCAGGGTTCCGTGCCGGGAGCTGTGGGCGCGCTAGGTGGTTGCCAGGAACCAGCGTGAGAACGAGCGTGGGAGCCATGCCGAGCTGCAATTTAGAAAGCCCTGGGCAGGGTTGGGGTGGGGGGATGGGGTGGATTAGGGGGGGTAGTCCGGGGCGAGGAGGGTTCGTGAAATGCGTGAGCTGGGATGCGTAGCTCTAATCGCTGAGAGCCAGTGCCCTCTCAGCGCTCGGGTGGTCTTAAAACGCAAATCTGATGGCCTCGCTCCCCTGTTTAAAATATCTTATACGTACAGACTGTTAGATACGCTTGCTTGTGCTTAGAGTATTTCCGGAGGGTTGCGTGCAGGCAGCTGGTGGGGGGAGGGAGGGGACTGGGTGCCTAGGAAACTGGTGGGAGCGGGAGTTTTCTTTAAAAGATCTTGGATCTTTCGTGCTTTGTGTTTGTTTTTTGTTGTTGTTGTTAGAGAGGGGGAGGGGCAGAGGGCGAGAAAGAGAAAATCTTAAGCAGACTCCACCCCCAGCGCCAGCCGCTGTGGGGCTGGATCTCAGGACCCTGAGGCCGTGACCTCTGAGGAAATCCTGAGTCCCAACCAACTGAACCACACAAGTGCCCAGAACATTTTATGCTTTGAATGCTGAATTCTACCAATTAAAAAATAAATGTAATTTAAATTACAAATATATATATATAGGTTTCTAAGCATACATAAAATAAAATTCAAACTCCGTAATTTACGAGGCTTTGCAGGACCTGCTTACCTCTGCAGCAGTCTTTTCTCCCAACGTTTTTTCCGTCATTATTCTTAGGCCACAGCCACTTCAAGTCTGACCACCCCAGAACCTGCCCTTTTGTTCCTCCGGGACCTTCTGACTTGTTACTCCATCAGAAGAGACTTCCCTGACCCCTCCTGAATCAGACCATGCCTCTGCTTATTTTCCCAGCCACCTGTTCTCTTCCTTTTCTACATTTAATGACAGTTTACATATATACACATTTATTTTTGTGTTTATGTTTGTTATCTGTTTTGTCGTGTTTAGACTGTAAGCTTCAAGAGGGCAGGAGCCATGTTGATGTATTGCCCCTCTATTCCAGGCACACAGTGGGCACTTAATGAGTATTTGTTGAATGAATTTGTGAGAGGAATGAAGTAACGACAGTGACCATCCTTCCAGAGTGCTCCTTTGCCAAATAGTAGAAAGTCCGCAGCATCCTGGCCAAGTTCCTGCTATGTGAGAAGAATAAGGCAAACTTGAAAGGACAAATGACCGTAAGATCTATGTAATTAATTCTGTCAGCAACACACATGGGCTGTTCTCCAAGTTCTTGTTCAGCATTCATGCATTCATTCAGCAGAGATACAGTGCACATCCACTGTGTGCAAGTTAAGCTACCCATTTTTGCCCTACATACATTGAATGTAATGGCCAAAAATATTGAGAGGCAAGCTCTGGGTTGTGAGATGAAGCATGAGATTTTCATGTTTTATACTTTTCTGTATTACCAAATGCTATACACTGAATATATATTACTTTGATTGGAGATACTTCTGTAAAGAAGAAATGGTGTCAAGAAATTTTTTTTTAATTTTAAGAAATTTAAAGAAAAAATACAGCTGATTACATACTCATACATACCGACTTTTTAACACAGAACATTTTCCATACTAACATATATTACTTTTATATTGGAAAATATAATTTAAATATATTTTTATAATTTAAAAATGCTTAGCTAATGATAAATTACATATTTGATTGAGAATGCAATCTGTGACTTATGTTAAGAAGTTATAAATGGGGGCACCTGGGTGGCTCAGTTGGTTAAGCGACTGCCTTCGGCTCAGGTCGGAGTCCTGAGATCAAGTCCTCCTTTGGACTCCCAGCTCAGCAGGGAGCTGGCTTCTCCCTCTGACCCTCTCCCCTCTCATGCTGTTTCTCTCTCTCTCTCTCTCTCAAATAAATAAATGAAAATTTTTTTAAAAAATTTATAAATGGTGATAAGTGAAGCTAGCTTCTCTTCAACCTATGTTGGGTCTGCAAACAAGTGTAGCAGAGGACTGTCAAAGAAATCACAGGATCTTCCTACCTCATTCCTAGGCAACTGCATTATATCCACCAAAACAACAACAGCAAGACACGAAGCTCTGTTCCTTCACTAGGGGAAGTCTGGAAATTCACAGACTTACTGCTGAGTTTAGCCTCCATTCAATTTATCATATCCAAATTGAAGTTCTTCAGTTGAATGTGCCACCAAGATAGGAAAGAGTTGCCAGTTAAACTACGACACAACATGTTGTCATACAGGATTTTTGTTTTCTACTTAATTAAAGAGTGCTTTTAGACTTAGACATAGATTTTTTACAGTGATGTGCATATAGGGCAAAGGGAAATATAAGCAAAATAAATTGAGTAAAGAATTTTTAAAAATTCTGTACACTACATCTAACTCTTCTGAATCCCTTTTCACACAAAGCATCAATATGTGTGTTTTTCTGCACAATATTGTTGATAGGGCAGCATTTCTTAAAAGAATATGCTAGTCTTATCTCTGGAATTTGCTCTAGCCACTAACAATCATTCTGCAAGTTTGATGCTGGTGCTATCCTATTTGATCAAAAGCATAGATTTCTTGTTCATCTGAATCATATGCCACTATAAGCCCTGCACTTCTCTGTTAATGGCCACAAAGAAGTTTCTGACAAATTAAATTCCATGCCTTAACTATAGTTATACATAACTATAACTATACATAACTACAGTTATGACCATATTCACAAATACAGAGGCAATGCCAACAATATCATGATTTCATTTGGCCAATGTCTGTTTCTTAAGTTAAGACATATCCCAGTTTCAGATACATTAAAATGTGGGGCCAAAATACTTCTTAGAATTGGAGAAATGTGTATATTGAGTTAATGAGGAATGACATATTCCAATGGTGTATATATTTTATTTTTTTTAATTTTTAAAAATATCCAGTTCTATTGAGTTATAATTGACATCCACTGTACTAGTTTAAGGTATATAGCATAATGATTTGGTATATGTATACATAAATATATGTATATATTTCAAAAGGATTATAAGTTAACATGCATTACCTCCATTATAATTTTTGTGTGTGATGAGAACTTTCTCGATTTGCTCTTAGCAACTTTCAAATATACAATAAAGTATTAACTATAATCACCATGCTGTACTTTAGATCCCCAGAATAATTCCCAAGTTTGCACCTTTTGACCACCTTCACTCCTGGGTGACTCAGTCATTGAGTGTCTGCCTTCAGCTCCGGTCACTATCCCAGGGTCCTAGGATCAAGCCCCGCGTTGGGCTCCCTGCTCCGCGGGAAGCCCACGTCTCTCTCTCCCACTCCCCCTGCTTGTGTTCCCCCTCTTGCTGTGTGTCTCTCTGTCGAATAAATAAATAAAATCTTAAAAAAAAAAGTCTGGATAAAACTAGGCCAGAAGACTAGGGAAAATATTGTGAGGTGGAGAATAAGAGACGTGTATCCCAGAAACATATTTTGCATGTATGAGCAAAAACATGGGGGGATGACTGGAAAACATATTTATTTAGTGCCAAGTATATGTCAAACATTGTCATTCATTACATATAATTCAAACTCTCTTAATCCTGTCTCCACTTAAATATGAAGTGCCGAGGTTCAAAAAGCCCTTCTCATACTGTTGGTGAGTGGTGGAGTCAGAATCCTAACTCAGGTCTGTCAGACTCAGACTTCAGAGCCCACAAGCACCACACACCACAAACTAAACTCACAAGAACTGAGAGTTTGTAGTTAGAAGTTGTGGGAGATTCATGTGGCTAAATATGGTGAGAACAGAATGTGGTGTGTGGCATAAACTGAGGGACCTGGATTTTACCTGGATAGTATCTGACATTTTCTGAAAGTACGTAAGCTTCACTATTGTTTAAAACAATAAATCTGTCAACACCATTCTCAGAAATAAAAATAAAAAGATTTGTTTGTGGATTTTTAAAAAATCCACCTAAGCCCATAAAATCTGAGAGAAATCTTAGACAAAAATTAGAGGAAAATATTGATATATACATACAGAATAGACAAAGCATTAATATCTGTATCATTCACAAATCAATAAGAAAAAGGTAACAATGGAAAAATGAGCAGAGTGAGAATGCAAGTTTTAGAGAAGACACAAATGCCCACTACACATGAAAACACATTCAGCCTCAACAGTAAAAATACAATTAAAACAGTAATGAGATCATAGGTCTTCATCCATTAGGTCAACAAAGATTTTCTTTTTAAACCCACTGTTGGTAAACGTGCAGGCAAAAGAGAAAGTTCTGACCCATTGATGGTAAGAATGTAAATTGGTACAACCTTTCTGGAGGGCAGTCAGATGATACATACTCAAAACCTTGAAAACAGACAAATGTTTGATATATTAATTACATTATGCAGGATAAAATCCTGAGGAGATAATCCTCGAGGTGTGCAAAGAAGTATGTTCAAAGATATTCATCAAAACATTTCTTACCATGGCAAAAAATTAGAAGTATACTAAGTGTTCGTCAATAGGAGACTCATTAATAAATCATGATGTACAATGCAACCACCAAAAATAATAGTGCAGATATAGAATTATTCATAAAAAATTCAAAATATGTAGGAAAAAATGCTTTTAAACATCATACAGAATGTCCTACTTTGCGTTTTTAGAAATGCAAGGAGCTATTTGTATAGACCACATCTGGATTTGGAATATTTAAAATATTGGCATGTCCACCTCTGGACAGCAAAATTTCTGTTATGCTTTACTGTGAAACAAACCATCTTACCACTTAGTGGCTTAAAAAGCAACTTATTATTTATGGTTTCTCACCATCCTGTGGGCTGGTTCTTGGTTCTTCTGCTGGTCTCCTGGGCTCTTGCATATTCCTGCAGCCAGCTGTGGGATGGGCTGGATCAGAAGAACACAGCCTCACTCACATGCCTTCTGGTTGATGTCGGCTATTATCTGGGGCTCCTCAGTTCTCCCTTTCTTGGACCTTAAAACATCCTGGCCTGGCTTAGTGGCTGGTACGATGAAAAGATAAAGTCAAAATGACAAAGAAAAGTCTGGGAAGGATATGTGAAAAGGAAATTTTGAGAACTAATTAGTTCTCACTGGGAAAAAATTCTTAAAAGGAGACTTTCTACAGCACTTACTATAATGATTTATATATTACCCTATGTGTTTTTTAAAACATTTTTTGAGCACTTAGGATACACCAGACCCTCTTTGAAGTGCTTCAAATGTATTAAATAACTTAATCCTCACAATAACCTTATGAATTAGAAAGTGTCACTATCTCCATTTTATAAATGAGGCAACCAAGAGCACAGAGAGGCTAAGTACCCCTGGAGTCTGGCTCAAATCTGGCTCATAACTATTACACCATTGTCCTACTGTTTGTGACTCCATTATTCATTTATATCCACATTTTCCACAAATGTAAGCACTCCCAACATCAGACTGGTTCTCTCTCCGTCTCCTGTCGTTGTTCAGTAATGGACAGATTGATCAATTGATGATAACATCCAGAGAAAGAGGAGGTAGAGCAAGAGGGCTGTTAGAAGGTGGAGGAAGGTCAGCAAAGTATTCTCCAGACTGAGAAACGAATTTTGGGACTGAAAAACGAAGCAAGCCACTCCATACCATGCACAGAGTACTCAGGGTAACTTACCGACAGAAGGATCAAACAGATGGGGAATCCACGGCACTACGCTCCCATTCTCCACCCTCATTCAGACTTTAATCTACAGGTTTTATAGAGCAAAGGGCATGGTGGTGAGGTCAAAGTATAGTTACCTAAAGTGGCACCATCCGTGCACCAGCGAGTCTCTACCAGTTAGCTAAAGGGGAGCTTTCCGTGTACCAGTCATGTCTGCTAGTCACCTAAAGTGGTACCTTTAGTGTGCCCCTTTAGGGAAGATCAGAACAAGCCTTCCTGCATTCCAGTCAGGGCCACACATCAATCTCCACGGAGCCTGGAACACATAGCCCTGAGGGAGGTCATTGCGCACTCATGGACAAGATGGAGGGCCCAAGATGGAGTCAGTGTGGTCAGCACGCCGTCAAGGGATCATCCAATTAGGAAGACAAACACAAAAGCTTTAGAAAGGGAGAGTTTCAGCAACGGAAGTCAGATCAGCAGTCCTGGTCACTAACTAATATTTATTTGGCTCCTTGTTGATGCCAAGCCCTAGGCTCGCTATAGATACAGTAGTAAAGAAAGTCCCTGCCATAGTCCTGCTAACAGCCTATCAGGAAAGACCACAGGCATATAACTGCAAGTGTGGGAATTTTGACAGTAAAAGGGAGGAGGAAAAAAAGGGCAGGCACGGGGGGGAAAAGGAGAAATAAGCAGTTTTATTTCAAGACTGGGGACACTTGGCTGGAAGTCAGGAAGCTGGGTTTCAGTTTGTGCCTGCCACTTTCTTATTGTGGGAATAAGTACAAGTCACTTAATTTCTAAGCCCACAGTTTTCTTCAACTATAAATTGAAGTTGTTCTTCCTCCTCAGTACAGTTTGGAAAACACTGGTACGAATAGAATAATTTGGGTGTGGCCAGTCTAATGGTTGAGGGAAAGGGAGACACGGAGGTGCAGTGGGGATTGTAGGGGGACCTGGGCAGATAATTGTACAAAAACTAACTCCTAACTAACTTGCCCCTTATCTTGAACAGCAACTCATTAGAATAAAATTCTGTTATTCTAACTCTAGGGTTAAAAAAAAAAAGATCATAATGAGAAAAGTGTTTCAACAAGTTTAGAACTTAGAGGACTCTTCTTGACAGGACCCAAGGAAATGGTAGGAAGACTTGCTCAAGAGAGAAAGAGCTTCTCTCCTGCTCCTAGGCCTTGCAGGAAGCAACCAATCCGCTAATCCACTATTACAGTGAGAATGATTCAGATGTAATATATTGACCTTCCAGTGAGGGTCTTCATTTAACTAGAGAGATTGAGATTCCAGGTAAACCACAAGGTCAGTGTGGAGAGTGATTTTCAGAAATGGTCAGGCCCCAAGAGCTTTTGTTTTGTTCCTTAAATTGTAGGAATGAGATAAGCGATTGGGCAGCCACTTTCTTCAATGGGTTCTGGTCTGAGGTTACTGTATGGCTTGAACAGACCCTTCACTTTATACAGTACTTTTCTTTGTGGTTTGGCTTTTTTTTTTCCCCCTCCATCTTTAAAATTTGAATGTTTATGGGGTAAAAATTGCACAAAGTAAAAAGTTTCCCACTTGGCCTTCTAGAGGCATCCACTGTGACAAGTTTGTTGTATTTTATAAGTTTATAAAATTATAAACTTTATAAATTAAATTTTATATTTATGGTGGGATGTAAACAAGCATATATATCCCCACATACAGTAGACACATATACACGAATATTCTGTAACAGCATTCTGTACTTTGTAATTTACCTTAGATACCATTCCATACCATATCATTCCAGTCCTTAGAGAACTACCATGTATTTCTTATGTCTTCATAGCCTTAGGTAGAATCAAACGGAATTGTCATTTTTGTAAGTCAAAAGCAGTCATATACCAGCGATTTCATATGGTTCCACCTAATATTATATAATTGATAAGCAAATTGTCTGCTGATAAATCTTTAAATCATTTCTTTGCAAAATCTGAGCACCAATAAGAAAAAAAAAGGTTCTTTCCAACTCTAAATTTCCATAATTCTTTGCTTTGTTCCCATTCTTCAATGCCTGGAATAGGTAGGGTAGTATAAGAGAACACTTTATTGAACAACGATGCTGGTATGGTTGAATTCTATTATGTGTAATTTGGAGTCTGCTCTTAGCACAATCTTAATGGCAAAATATGAGGAACATGCTCTAAGCAGAGTCCTGTTCCTTTTTGGGGAAATTGGATGAAGGGTGCCATCATCACTATCACTGATTTCCTTAGGTGATCAGTTCCCAGTGTCTGTTTCCCTTTTCTGTCCTTTCCTGGATCCTGCTTTTTCTCTGGATCATCAAGACAGAATGTAGAATCACAACTCTCGTTTCTTAAAGTTTGTTAAGTAATTTGAACGAAGCGATATCTGAATAGGCCACACTGTTCCTTTTGTGTGAAGAAGCTGGTGTTTGCAAAAGAACTTGAGATTAAAAAAGACAAATCTGTTGGGTACACTCCATTTCTCAGGTAAAACTGTTTCAGGAATCATGTGGGGACACTTAAAACTGGCCAATACTTTCAAGTTTTCTTCTGCCCAGATTTGTTTGGAAGAAATCCAGTCTTACCTATCTCAAAAATTCAGGAGGAAAAAACAGCTGAAATAAATTAAGCCCATGACTACTAAATTCTGTGTTTACCTAGACATTCTGACATTTGGTTCAAAAGGCAAAGCTTTTTAGAAGTGTTATTTAAACTCCGTTTTGCCATAGATTTTAAATTGGAAGAAAAATGGTAAACCAAACACATCTGGGCTCATTACCAAGCTCCTCTCACCAAGCAGTACTAACAGAATTTGAAAAATGCTTTCCAGAATTGAGATCTGCCGCCTAGCAACCACTTTGAAATGCTTCCTGTGCTGGCTCGAGACTACTCAAAATGCCCAATTTTGAATTGGTGGGGTGTTTTGCTGTGCATAGGCCACAATAATTGAAGGGAGGATTAGAACTTTGTTTTTAGGGCAAAGACATGCAGATTAGAAAGACTATTTAACTTAACTGCTCAACTGGGTTTTGGAATAGGGTTGGCGGATTAAATACAGATTAAAGATCGTGTCAGGCATACTGATACTAAAAAATTATTTGTTAATTATCTGAAGTTCAAATTTAACTGGGCATCCTGTATACTTACTTGTTAAATCTGGTAACCCAATTTTGGGGAGACTTTTGTAGTGCAGAGCAGAGACATTTCTACAAAATATACATCAGATATATTGACTTGATCCCTCAAGGCTGCCAGCTTTATGGATCTAAAACATCTTTTCCAGGTCACTGGCTATTGGGCCTCCAAAGAGGCCTGAAGCACAGGTGTGGGCAGGGCAGGAGCTAACAGAAGGGAACCAGAAAATCACCCTAACTTTGCACTCAGGAAAACTAAAAATAAGGGGAGGACAGGCAAAAGAAGGGGTTGATAGTGCAGGAGCAGGGATGTCCTGCAGAGTGTAGTAGTGTGTGGTGAAGAGAGGGAACTGTCTAGAAATCTGGGAGGAAGCAGAAGTGGTATATCAGCATGCATTTTATTTTATTTTAATTTAATTTAATTTTGTATTTTAATTGAAGTACAGTTGGTGTACAATATTACATTAGTTTCAAGTGTACAACCTAGTGATTCAACAAGTATATACGCTATGAAATCCTGACCATGATAAGCGTAGTTATCATCCGTCACCATAAAACGTTATTACAATATTATTGACTCTATCCCTCTGCTGTACTTTTCATCTCCGTGACTTATTTATTTTATAACTGGAAGTTTGTACCTCTTAATCCCCTCTATTTCACCCATCCCCCTCCCCTCTGGCCACCACCAGTTTGCATTCATTTTGTTTCTAGGCGGAGGAAGGAGAGGAAGGGAAGCCATCTAAGGAAACGTGCACTCTGAAGCTTGGGCTGCGGTGGGAGGGGTGCAACCTGGGGATCCCACAGAGGGCACCTCCACCTCCAGGCAGGCCGCTTGCAATAGCATGGAGAGCCAGCCTGGGACTGCAGAGGCTTCGTCCTGACCCTGCCCTTCCAACTCCACCTGGCCCAGTTTTGTTACTTGGATCATAGCCCCTCATGCCCACCCCAGAAATCTGCAGCCCCTGATTAACCTACCCCAGCAGTACAAAATAGTTAAAACAGAATGCATACATAATGCCTATGTGTTTGCACACGACTGAACATCTCCTGAAGGACACACGAGAGGCTGCTAACTGGGGAGGGGGGTTGTTGAAGAGGCTTGGAGTGGGCGGGTCCTGAATGGAGTAAGGTATACTTGCTCACGTATCTTATGTACTCATTGGCTTATTTTTCTACGTATTACTGATCATTATATTTAAATAAATATTTAATAAAATAAAATAAAATAAAATAAAATAATTAAATAAAAATTTAAATGACTATGACAAACTCAGTCTAGAATGTGACTTACGTTTAAATTACTTGTATCTCTGATTTAAAATGTCTCATTATGGGTGCCTGGGTGTCAGTCAGTTAAGCATCTGACTCTTGATTTCAGCTCGCAACATGATCTCAGGGTCCTGAGATTGAACCCAGCGTGGAACCTGCTTGAGATTCTCTCTCTCTCTCTCTCTCCCTCTAAAAAAATAATAAAATAAAATGGCTCATTACAATAAGGTATTTGAAAATAAATTTCTTTATATTATGTTGCATAATTTGTATCTGTTAGGACTGGGATCTGACATTTCGGCATGCCTTCTGAAAAATTAACTGCTGAAATCAGTGACAAATCAATGGCAACCCTTGACAAAAAGGTTTTGCCTGTATTTTTAAATGTCTGCTCTGAGTTCTGTGCCATGTTGTTTTTATGTATAGGCATTTAAAAGCTCAAAATGAAAGTCCGAGAGAAACTAAATAAAAGTTTTCTATATTTTTTAAATAAAAAAATTTCCCTGTAAATTTACCCTGTAAGCTCCATTAGGCCAAGGGTCTCTGTCTCTTTTATTCAGTAATGGATTTCTAGGGCCTAAATTAGTTCTTGGCACATAGTATGTGCTCAATAAATTGAATGAAGGTGTACATGATCACCGGAAAAATTCAAACAATACAGAAAAATACGATACAGAATGTGTAATCTTGTCTAATCTCTTTCCTCTCAATAATTACTTATTTTAGTCTCTTAAAAGAAAAAAAATTGTTTATTTCTTCAAGAGTGAGTTTCATTATAAATATGTTTTAGAAAAATAATTAGTTAAATAATACCATAAAGAATGAAAAGAACACAACAGAATGCAAGAAAATGTCTATTACCTGCATAACTGGCAAAGAACTAATATCTATGCTATGTAAAGAACTCATTCCAATCAATCAGGAAAACTGGCAAAATACTTGAACACACATTTTATATAAGGGTAACTCCTAATGATCAAAATCATATGAAAATACTCTCATTTTGCCATGAGAGAAATGAAAATGAAAACTACACAGTCACCAGGTTGGAAAAAATGTTGAGGTGCCACAGTACTAAATGTTGGTAAGGATCCTGTGCAACAAGAACTCTCATATATTGTCTGTGAGTGAGAAAGCTGGTTAATCCTATAGAGATCACTCCTTAGCATTATCTTTTAAAGCCAGAATACACAGCAATTCCACTCCTAGGTATCGAAGAGAAATTCATTAACATAGCAGCAGTATTTGTAACATGCCAAATTGGAAACTACCCAATTATCTACCAACAGAAGAATGGATTTAAAAATGTGGTGTAGCCCCACTAACAGAATTCTACACAGCGATGAAAATGAAAAACAAACAAACAAACAAAAAACAGAATCTTCAGAATAAAACCCACCAACATATAGCTGCCGTAGAGTTTTGTTAGGATTTCCTTAGGGGATCACCAGGTCATTTCAGTGGACAGATTCTCCCAGCAATTCAGAGCTGTCCCAGGACTGGGATATTCCCATCTAGACAGTCTGCTTCACCTGAGGTCTGCAGTGTCATGGGGGTTGAGGGAAGAGGTACATATAGAGTCACTAAAGGGGTTTGTGCGTGAAGGGTAGACTGTAAAGCCAGGGAAACATTCAGACAACGGCATAAAGTAGATATCAGAGATCAGAAGGCAAGTCTTGGGGCGCCTGGGTTGCTCAGTTGGTTAGGCGACTGCCTTCGGCTCAGGTCATGATCCTGGAGTCCCGGGATGGAGTCCCAGGATCGAGTCCCGCATCGGGCTCCCTGCTCAGCGGGGAGTCTGCTTCTCCCTCTGACCTTCCCCCCCTCCTGCTCTCTCTCTCTTTCTCATTCTCTCTCACAAATAAATAAATAAAATCTTAAAAAAAAAAAAAAAAGCAAGCAAGTCTTGAGCTGGGGCTACCAGAACCTCTACTGGGGTCTGTGTACTGAGGCTCCTAGGCTGGGCCATGAATCCAGACAGCTAGTTATGCTATGGTGGGGATTCTCCAGCATCTAGGTAGAAAGGGGCTGCAGAAACCTGTGGCCCCTCAGACTGAGGAATCCATAGAGGCGGAGGTCCTGGGTGACATGCTTGGTTCCTAGCCTCTAGCCTGGGGTCCTTGCTGCTGTTCTTATGAGGGCTCTTGCTTCTACTGCTGCATGTCTTTGGCCCAGCTGTTCTTGAACCCCCTCTGAACTTGAGCTCAACTCAGGCTGAGTGTTTCAGCCAGCACGTCCCTTTCTTTATAAGTTGGCTATCATCTTCTCAAAGTGCCTCTAACTCCTGTTGCCTTCTCTTGTTTTGAACCACCACGAGTTTGCTGTATAAACATGAAGAGGGGCGCCTGCGGGGCTCAGTTGAGCATCTGCTTTCGGCTCAGGTCATGATCCTGGGGTCCTGAGATCAAACCCCAAATGGGGCTCCCCCTTCTCCATCTCCCTCTGCCCGCCACTCCTCCTGCTTGTGCTCTCTCTCTCTGTGTCAAATAAAATATTTTTTTAAAAAGTTTATAAACATGAAGAAACGTGAATTTTAGGGGGTTTATGTAAGTGGGGGTGGAGCTAGAGTTTGCAGTTGTGAAAAAAAGATAATCAAATCAGAGCTCGACCATTTTCTAGGTGAGTCTTGAAGCAAGTCCGTACATCTCCCTGAACTTTATTTCCTTATTTTTAAGTGGGGCTGATGGCTCTCACAAGCACCCAGATTGGGTATGAGCATGGAATTAGAAAGTATTTAATGAAAAATACTCTGAACTCTACAAAACAAAGGTGGACATTTTATTATTGATTCACAGGGGCAAGGTTCTTAAAGCTAAGGGAACATAGGAGTCACCTGAGAAGAATTTTCAACGCACTCAAGGTCAGCTTCTGCCTGGGCCACCTGGGTCCTCTGGAGATTCTCATTCTGCCATCTGCAGGAGGACCCATGAATTTGCGTTTTACAAAGTGTCCAGGTGATTCTGATGCAGGTAACCCTTTGACCTCACTTTGAGAAAATATTGGTTTCACTTTGGGTAATATTAACTGTTTCGTATGCATATATTATTTGTTCAAAGAAATTCTTAGTATTTCCAGATGAATGGGGGGGTGTTTAATTTTGAGAAAAAAGGGATGCCAAAGGAGTTCTTTTGGAAGACTGGAGAGCTTTCTTGAGGGCATGATAAATAGAATTTGGATAAGCAAAAAAAGATTTCCTGGCTCAAACTCTAACATGTGTATGGGTACATATACACATACCACATATTTCATCATTTTTATGTTGGGTGGTTGATCCTTTTCTTATTTGAATTTGAACTCACGGCATATCTAGAAAAATAGCCCTTTGCTGATTATATGTTTTGCCAGTTTGTTGTCTTTTGACTATGTGTCCATTGCTATAAAAATCTAAATAAAATATTTCAGTATTTTCTTTTATGTCTAACTTGGAAAGGCCTATCCCATTCTATGATTATAAAAAAAACATAAAGCACGATTACTCATGTTTTCCTCTGGGACACTTACACGGCCAGAGCGGTGGTGATGCTGAGATCCAGATCTGGTTGAAAAGGATACTGTCCTGGCTCACTGGATGGCGGAGAAGTCATTGCACTACTGTGCTGGTGAATCTTGCTGGAAATCTGCCCTCCAGTGTATCAGAGAAACTTTTCACAGGGAAGTGCCTTACTGTACGCACTTTGCTACAAAACTACCCAAGGGAGGTGCTAGGGCAAGCTTCTGGCCATGGGGTGCTGCTATTAATTGTATATTGCAGGAGCTGAGCATTGGAGAAGCTGAGAGTAATGCCAGAACCTAGTGTTGGAGAAGCTAACAGCACTGCCCGAGGCAGAAAAACTTGCAGGCACAAAATTTAGAAGGAAGAGTGCACGAGGGCTGGGGTGGGGAGGTGTTGACCTCTGGGTGCTGCTGTTGTCACAATACTAAATTAGATCTGGGTGCTGTTGGCCTCCATGCACTGCAGAAGCTGAACCCTCAAGAAGCTGTAAGTACTGCAGGAGTCTGGTGCTGAAGAAAACCACCCACTACACCGAAGGAGCCTGCCTAACAAGTACATCAGAACCAGGAAGCAAATCCTTTCTTTCTGCAATGTCTCTCCAGTCCTCTACCAATAGATACAGTTGCAATGCCAGCTAGCAAAGGATATTTAAAGGGCTCAGGTCCATTTTCACAGAGCAGTCAAAAAGGATAAATTTGGAGATGAGGCAATCAATCGGTAACCAGCTCACAGAGTTTCATTAATTCTTACTGAACAATAAGAGCATTTAAATATACACGTTTTGTTCTGAGTGCAACTTTAATTCTCATTAAATTTTTGTGTTGCCATGTTTACATGTTATTGCTGTTTTCTAATTAGAATGTTACTGATACTTTCATTTTCTGTGACTCAATAGTTACATACATTCTATTTTTAGTTAATAAGTGGATTTCTATTTATTATTTATGTTTTCCTGCTGTACAAATATTTACTTATCACACTGCAATAAAAAAATGTGCCTTTACTAGTTGTACTATGAGATTTATTAAGGTTTGCTTTACAACATTTTGTAAATGCTCCATGGGTTTTTGAAAAGAATATATGTCTATGTGTTAAAAAGCTCAATACATATACTAATTAAGCTTTAAAATTATATAATATATATTATTGTTAAATTGGTCTGTAGAAAACTGAGGTTAATGTCTCTGATTTTTCAATTTGTTACTCTAATTTCTCATAAATTTTGTCTATTTTTTTAAAGATTTATTTATTTGAGAGAGTGTGCATGTGTACACACGTTAAGGGGGGTGCAGGGGCAGAGGGAGAGGGAGAGAAGCAGACTCCCCGCTGAGCAGGGAGCCAGACACAGGTATCAGTCTCAGGAATCTGAGATCATGACTTGAGCCAAAATCAGGAGTCACATGTTTAACTGACTGAGCCACCCAGGCGCCACTTGTATATTTTTATGCTATGTTGTTTGGCACATAGACACTCATTAATGTAGATGAGAAGAGCATATCCAACTTTTGTCATGGTATATTTGCCTAGAAACCTGGCACATAGCAGATATTCAATAAACACTTATCTAATGATGACCTTAAATTAAAAAAAATCATTTTTGAATGCTACTTGTTTATTAGCATCGATATCATATCATTTATATTGCTTAGAATAAGCTTTAAAATATGTAAGCCAGCAAAAAGTATATGCAAGAGATGACAAGATTAGCAAAAAATGTTGACCAGTACTGAAGTTGGATGATGACACATGCGAATAAATAGTATTCTTTTCTTCTTTTTTTGGTTGCTTGAAATTTTTTATAGTAAAATGAGAGTTTCTTAAATAACCTTCTAAATCACTATGTTTTTTGTAATATCTAATAGATTTTTCATTACTGACACTGTGTTTTAAAACTAGATGCCTGTTTTTGAATTATACAAGCTTTTTCTGCCATCAGATTGCATCCATACATATTTGCAAAACACATATCTGATAAGGACTTGTATCTAGAATATATAAATTACTAATGTGTAAAGACATGAGCAAATGATATGAACAGATGCTTACCCAGAAAAAAAATGTACAGATGGCAAATATGCACATAAAAAGATGTTCTACACCATTAGCTATTAGGGAAATGCAAGTTAAACCCATGGCAAGATACTACTGTGCATCTACTGGAATGGCTAAAATTAAAAAGAATGACAATACCAAGTGCTGACAAGGTTGCAAGCAACCGAAATCCTCATAAATTGCTGATGGAAATCAGTTTGGCAGTTTCTCATGAAGTTAAGTACATATTTGCCATATGACCTAGGAATATTAGTCCTAAGTATTTAACCAAGAGGAATGAAAACATATGTTCCTGCAAAGACCTGCATATGAACATTTATAATAGCTTTACTCATAATAGCTGCAAATTGGAAACAATCCACATTTCCATCAACCAGTGAATGAATAAACAAATTGTAGTGCATTCATACAATGAGGTAGAACAAACTACTTATACATGCAACAACATGGATGAATCTCAAAATCATTATATTCAGTGAAAGAAGCCAATTACAAAGGTCTATATACTGTGAAAAAGCAAATCTAGAGACAGAAAAAAGATCAGTTGTATAATTAGAGGTATCGGTGTGAGGGCAAGAAGTAGACTACCAAGTTGCTGGAAGGAACTCTTCAGGGTGATGGAAATTTTCCATATCTTGATTGTGGTGGTGGTTACATGACTGTATACATTTGTCAAAATTCATGAAGACTGTATACTTTTGAAAAGGGTGAATTTTATTGTGTAAATTATGCTTATTATACTAATAAGCCTGACTTTGAAAACAGACACAGAAAATGTTTTTCCATCTGTTAAAACTTTTCCTGATCTCAAAATGTACTCAGAAAGACAATGTCTTTTTTGCCCTTAAGGAGCTTATGAATTAGATTTTCTTTTAAATATTGGATCCTTAGAGTAAACATGCTTCCTAAAGTATATTTGTTATGATGCCTCAGAATAATCTCTTTCCTTTGAACGTTTGGTCCCTTTATTTGATTACTGTTTTCTTTTCTACTCATACTTAAAGAGTCCCAGATTAGAATTTGCCAATGAAAAAAAAAGTTGTCTTATTAAATATCTTAGTTAATAATAGAGGGGAAGGTGGAATTTTCCATTTTTCTGTGCTAGATTGAAGATTCGGTTGACTCTGCAGATGGGGTTTCTGGGAAGTAGCTCTTGACGAAGTAGTTACTTCTTAGCCACAATTTAGAGCATTTTTGCCATATGGAGTCCAGGGTCAATACCAGGGTAAGCTCGATTATTACCATATTGAGAGCACCAGCATAGTGGGTGGGCAAGTTCATAACCAGGCTTTAACACAATGATAACAGATTAACAAGTCTACAGAGGCCAAAGAGTAACCTACCTGTACAAAATAGTCCACAGAGATCTGTGGAAACCTGGAAAATGCTTGCCTTGTCTAAAAGAACAGCTGCTACTCAGTCCCAGTCTATTATTGCCACGTGGGAATGTGGGCTCAGCACTGCCAAAGAGAGCTTCTGATTCAAGAGAAGCCAGAAATCCAGATTTCTTATGCAAATCTCCCAATTTTTTAAATGTTGGCAATTAATTCTAAATTTTAAAAATACTATGTGGACAGATATTGTGTGGTCCTAACAAAACCCATCTGTGGCCTACCAGTTTGTAACCTCTGCCCTAAGAGTTGTTCTAGAGGAGGCCAGACATTCAGAGAGGGTGGTGGTAAATTGAGGTTTACTCACCCACAGCCTAGAATAATTTAATGAAATGCTGAACAGCTTCATTGTCCATCAAAGTGGTTATTTTGGGACACAACAGGGATGGATTGTTTCCTCAGTATCCATCTTGCCCCTCCCCTAATGCATAAAAGCCAGGTGGTTTGGGTGGGCCAGACCCCACTCTCCCCTTCCAGCATAATATCCTCCTTGACCACATCAACAGACATTAACTCAGGCTGGGGCCAAACAGCAAACAGCATCTCCTAGACACAGGAACCCAGACCACAGTGATTTTCCTGGAGGAGGTTTACAGTTCAGCCCACTTATTTCCAAACAAGTCAATGAAACTCTGACAGATGTGATTTGGTCAGGATGTGTAACAGGTAGAGGTAGAATGGTGACCATAACCATTCTCCTCATTCTACCCCCTTCTATTTAAATTCATTATGTTGTTACCTTTATAAACAACTTTCCTTGAGACATTTTGCATTGACCATTCTCTTGTAGCTATTCTTATTTATATACTTTTATTACTCTACCTAATGTGTGCAGTATCACCACCATATGTCATTGCTGTATGATTCCCTTCTCTGAACTCAAGATACATGTTATCCCACTCATTTTACAACTGTGTCAATCAAGACTCTTTTAGTTACTAGAGGCAAAAAACAGAAAACAAAACAAAACAAAAAAACAAACCAGGAGAGATGATGGACTCTGAAAAACAAACTGAGGTTTCTAGAGGGGAGGAGGGTAGGGGGATGGGTTAGCCTGGTGATGGGTATTAAAGAGGGCACATTCTGCATGGAGCACTGGGTGTTATGAACAAACAATGAATCATGGAACACTACATCAAAAACTAATGATGGTGATTAACATAACAATAAAAAAATTAAAAACAAACAAACAAACAAACAAAAACCAAACAAAAAAAACTAATCAAACTTGCCTTAGCCAAAACATTTTTCTTTTAAACCCAGGAGCCTACTGGTGACACTGACTTTCAGCACTGCTGAATGAGGAGGCTCAGGTCTCTTGGTCTCTCGGTGTGCTGGCCTCTGTCTTCTGGACCTGACAAATTCCTCTTGCTACTGGGGAAGATGGCTGCCGGCAGCACCAGGCTTACCTAATCATAATTTAGTAACCACACGGAGAGAAGTACCTTCTCTTCAACTTTGTATAGCAGTCTTAGAGACTGTGATTGGCCCTTTGTGTCCTGTGTCTGTCCCTTGGGCTTACTGTCCAGAAGAGTATGCTACTATTATCCAGGTCCAGATTGGATCTTGTTTCCACCCCTGCCAGGGGGAAGGATGAGTTACTGTGTTAAAAGCCCTCACTAGGACATGGAGTTGGGGAGGTGTTCCTTAAAAAACAAAACAAAACAAGTGGGAAAGGAGTAGGATGCTTTTAAAAGAAGAATAGGGCTGGGCAAGAGTATCATTATTTGTTATTTACAGATAGCACTTATAAGAGTCCACTAAGGTAAGTAAGCAACCAATATTGTTGTACCCCAGTATGATTATGTTTGGGAAATAAAATAGGATCCTGCTCAGCTCCTGTGCATTCAGGAAATAGGCTGAGGTCCAGGTTGAGGAGGTACCCAGTGATGGCAGGAATGGTTATTGATGTAAAGAAACAGAGTATCTAAGGAGAGACATAAGGCTGTGTCAAGGACAGGTGCTACACAAGGGTGACGGATGCTGGAGATCAGGCATGCATGCTTTGATGAGCTTTCCACAAAACCAGGTTGGTTGGTCTTACCATGACCGCAGTAACTTGTCCCACAAATGAGTTTTTAAGTTATTAGAAAGCTCCTGACAAACAACGCCCCATTTTTACAGATGCCCGATTAGACCAATTGCTAGGAGAAAGTGTAAATTGTTTTAAACTTTCTGAAGTTTACAATGTGTATGACCTTTGACTTAGCCATTCCTCTTCTCAAGATTTTTCCTAAGGAAATATTTATACATGGAGATTGTGCTTCAAGCTGTTAACTGCTGTTATAAATAGCAAAAAACATGTAAACAACCTCAATGTCTCACAATATAAGACTGGGGAAGCAAAGGCATCATTACAATTAAAAACAAAGGAACGCAGTGCAGACATCTATAATGCTGTTGTAAAAGAGTATTTAAAGAAATGGAAATCTGTTCATAATATAATGTTACGTGAAAAAACGACTCCCCAAATGGTTTAAGGTTAGATAACTTTTATTATGCTCTACTATATACCAGCCAGGTGTATTACCTGATTTAATCCTTACAGTTCTATATGGGAGGCATTATCATTTTTCTCATATTACTTAACTTCTCTGAACTTCATTTCCTTATCTATAAATGCCATATGCTTGAGAGAGTTGGCAGCCAGCCACATGTCTGGATTCAGAGCCAGCTCTGCCACTATCCAGGCGACTTTGGACAAGTTATTTTTTTTATCACAATCCACACTAAAAATATATGCTTTATAATATTGCAAATCAGTACTCACACGCACACACAGACACAATATAATGGAGAGAAAAATTTGCAAACGAATATTTATTCTTACAAACTTGTATGCCTCCTGAATATTTATTTTCTGTACAATTCCATTCCATTCTATTCTGATCTACTTTATTCTATGCCATTTTTTAAATCTTTTTTAGTGATGGCTATAGCCCACCAAACATAACCCACTAATGGTATCATGCCTGGTAGTCAGTGGGTGCTCAATAAATGGCAGCTATTCTTGCGGCTGTTATTATTGTCATTATTATTAATGGCAGTAGCATCGAGATTGTGAGAGGAACTGGTTGGAGGCAGTGTCCTTTAAAAGCAGGAGGGTAGAGGGAGGCGCAACTTATTTGGATCTTACCATATGCTTCAGAGTGTGGACGTAGTTCACACACACAAGGCAAATTGCTACGATTACCATAAATATAACAGATCTAAGAAAGCAGTGGGGTTTATTCTGTACTTCCTAATAAGCCCAGCTCGATGATGGCAGTGAAGCTGGAAACTTGGTCTAGGAAGGCAGGCAATATTACAAGAAGTGAGTCAGAAGACCGGATTGGCTGACAAATTTCAGAGATATTAGAACTCTTTCAGTGACAGGTGACACAAAATCAAAACCAGGCTAAAGGAACAGAGAATTTATTGGCTCACACAGGAAAAGATTCAATAGTAGATCTACCGGCTTCAGGTACTTTTGGATCCAGGTGCTCAGAAAACTGTTTTCTTCCTATCTTTTGGTTATACTTTGTTACATTGGCTTCATTCTCAGGCAGGTATTTCTTTAATAGTGGCCTCTGGCAAGTGAAGCTCCACGTTTGGAAGAAAGAGAAAGTCTCTCCTGCCAAGTTTCAATAAAAGCCTTGGACCTGGCTCTCTTTGAGTCACATTATGTTCCATGTTGAACCCAACTGCTCTAGCCAGGGGGATAAGTTGTTGAGACTGACTAGAATCCCCAGAACCATATGGACTAAAAGAGGAATAGGTGGGTTGCTAAAGGATACAGGGCACTGCTACCAGTAGTAGGGAGAAAACATGTGGGTGGGCACCAAATAAGAAATGTCCACTACGGTGAGTTACAGTTCAAAGCCAGACAGAGGGTCAGAAGGTCTTTCATGTGGAAAGACAGCAGGCCCCGGAAACCCACACAAAGTGAGTAGTCATAAGGAGCTAAAATGCAGGCACGAGGGGCGCCTGGGTGGCTCAGTCGTTAAACGTCTGCCTTCAGCTCAGGTCATGATCCCAGGGTCCTGGGATCGAGTCCCGCATCGGGCTCCCTGCTGAGCAGGGAGCCTTCTTCTCCCTCTCCCTCGGCCTGCTGCTCCCCCCTGCTTGTACTCTCTTTCTCTGTGAAATAAATAAAATCTTGAAAAAATTAATAAATAAAATGCAGGCATGAACCACAGACAAATGCTTGAACCGCAATAACAAAAAATTCAGAACACCAGTAAAGCTTAGGTACTTCATTCACCTGCCTGGTGTGTGCGGAGAAATCCAGTCGGGAGTACCCTCCTGAGACAAGGAAGAGACCTCCAGTGAGGGAACTGCATTAAACTCATTAGTATTATTTCATTTAATTAAAAAACAGTTGGTCCTCAGGCACCCCTGGGGTAGGTGGTAGTATCTCCATATCCACACTGTGGGAACACAGCTGGAAAGTGATGGAGTCAGTGTTTCAACACAGCTTTGCTTGCTCAAAGTCCACAAGCGTTACCTCTGCCTGAAATTTCCTCCCCATATTTTTCTGACTGGTGAATTCCCAATCACGCTTAAGACTATTGAGACTTATTATGCCTCTCTGGGCTCTTATTACTCTTAATTCACTCCACCACTGCAGAATCTTTTAACTCATGACTGTAATTAGTCGTTAATGGACCTGTAAGTGGTGCCTAAACTTTTTTGATCATGCACCCCTATTGCTCAAAACTCTGAGGGCAGCCTCCTCTATGTGTATTTTTATTTATTTATACTTATATATGTATAAGCATATATATGTATATATGTGTACTTGTAATATAAGCATACTTATTACATGTTTCTTTTTTAAATTATATTAGTCACCATACATTACATCATTAGTTTTTGATGTAGTGATCCATGTTTCATTGTTTGTGTATAACACCCAGTGCTCTAAGCAATAACGTGCCCTCCTTAATACCCATCACTGGGCTAACCCATCCCCCCTCCCCCCTCCCCTCTAAAACCCTGTTTGTTTCTCAGAGTCCATAGTCTCTCATGGTTCATCTCCCCCTCCGATTCCCCCCCTTCATTTTTCCCTTCCTTCTCCTAATGTCCTCCATGCTATCGATTCCTTATGTTCCACAAGTAAGTGAAACCATATGATAATGGACTTTCTCTGCTTGACTTATTTCACTTAGCATAATCTCCTCCAGTCCAACCATGTTGATGTAAAAGTTGGGTATTCATCCTTCCTGATGGCTGAGTAATATTCCATTGTATATATGGACCACATCTTCTTTATCCATTCATCTGTTGAAGGGCATCTCTTCCACAGTTTGGCTATTGCGGACATTGCTGCTATGAACATTGGGGTGCATGTGGCCCTTCTTTTCACTACATCTGTGTCTTTGGGGTAAATACCCAGGAGTGCAAATTCTGGGTCATAGGGTAGCTCTATTTGTTAACATTTTGAGGCACCTGCACACTGTTTTCCTAAAGTTAGTATTAACATCAGGCATGAGGCCCTTGGAGGCGGTGGCTGTGTGTCATCTTTATCCAGCTCTCTCCGCAATACCTGATACACGCTATGGCAACAGGATTCTGGAATGAAAAATTCCGAACATACACTTTCACACATGATGATGATATAATTGTCCTTTGTAGCTAGATACTTGCTACAATGTTATTCCAGAAAATGTAATCCTCATATTACTCTAGAAGGTTTACTTCTACTTTTCGCATTTTACAGATGAAGAATCTGAAGTTCAGAGAAATTAAGAGTGCCTAAAGTCTCACAATAGGTGGCAAAGCTCCCATTCTAATCCAGGTCTTCGGATCCCTCAATGTTGGTATAGCTGAATACTATGCTGAGGTCTATTTTAGCACGTGAAATGACAATGCATCAGAATATTGTAAGTCAATGCAGTTCTGGAAAATTTAGAATTAAACGATTAACATTAGATAGCCTTGTATTGTTGACATTTTTCCTAGCTTTATGCTTTGTCTTTCTAGCTAGATTGTAAGGTTTGGGTCCATGATTACTTTTTTCTTTCCTTCCTTACCTCGCTCAGATGCTTAGCAAATGTTTTTGGCTGGGTTATGTTTGAAATGGAACAGGAAAAGGTATGTGGGGGTGGTGGGGATATGGGATGTATGAGCAGGGTACATAGCATTCACAGTGAGCCTGTCCTCGGTCGGCTCTCCACACACCACACAGCATAGGCTGCTGAGCCTGGTACTAAGTAGCCATGGAGAAAACTCTTGTTCCCAATTGCTTGATTAACATACAGGAGTATCTAATTGAAAATAGAAGCTTCCACAGAATATTAGAGACTAGGATTTCAAAACTCTGTTACTCAGTAGTGAGAATGGTACAGAAGTGATCACTCTGAGTTACTGAGGAAGTCTTTAAAAAAACTTCAAGATGAATTCCCAGTGCAAAGTTGAAAGGTAAAATAAATGGAAAGATGTCAGCAAGGAGGTGGTGTCTGCAGTGCTGACTAGAAGTTACGAAAAGCGAAGCAGCTTTCACAATGAAATAGAAATCACAGGTGAGTAGATATATTCCCTGTTTTAAATGCTACACATAACAGATATGAGAACCAGAAAAAAAAAAAAAACTTAAATGATGTTAAAATCCAGAAATGAGAGAGTGTTTTAATTTGCTCAAAGCATGTTTTCCCCCTGCCACTAAATCATCTGTATTACACAAGCCACCTACTTGGAAATGAACTCATTTATCTACTGTGCTTCAACGGCGAAGTGATAGTATAAACTCCTTTTAGATATAAAATTGAAGAAATTCCTTTGTATTCACATGCCTGAAAACAACCCAGCTGTGCCCTCTAGTGATCACGGGGTTCTGTTGCTTTATTGGGAGACTTGAAAAACACTGAAACAAATTTACTCTGGGAAACTTTTCTATCTTAGAAATTAGCTTTCTGTAGGGGATGATTGCAACTCTGGAGATAAATGCTACTAGGAAACAGGTATAGTGAATATAAACCAAAAAGTTCTTTATTTTTGTCTCCGAACCTCCATTTTTCTTCACTTGTAACTTCCTTTATAAATTTGGGTCATTAGTGAAAGTGCTTTCTTCAATCCCAGACTAGTCAGTTACCGGAGGATTGGATTTAAGCATAAAGAATTCCTCACAGATACAGTATTGCAAATAAGTTGGATCAAGATAGGGCAATCATTTTTTAAAGGGGGTATTAACCTTCCTTAATACATGTTGTGATACATGATTTGGAAAGCACTCTGTCAGGGTGGAGGCATTTTCAGTCAAATTTGACTCTTGGCTCAATTTAATTTTACCAGGAATATATGTGCAGGTGTCTCAACTTCTTTGCTCGGTTGTAAATTCCTTGTATATAGGTCTCATATCTTCTAGAACTTTGTATTTTGTACCGTATCTCAAAGTATGCCTTAAATGCAGAAGATTTAAAACAGTGTTTCAGGAACAATCATAAACGTAGAGAAAAGTAGCAAGCAGGGTTTTGTTTTGTTTTGTTTTGTTTTGTTTTTTTCCCCTGGACCACTTAAGGGTAAGTTGCCGATATAATGCCTACTCTTCACTGACTATTTTAATGTGTATTTCCTACGAATAAAGACATTCTCCTACATAACCCCAATGCCATCAAAATAAAAAAAATTAACATTGATATATTACTAAACCAAACTTAGAGCTCATTCAGGTTTTGCCAATTGTCCCAAGAAAGTCCTGTATAGCAAAAAGATCAATTTCAGGATCATGTGTTGCATTTGGTTGTTTCTCTTGGTCTTCTTCATTCTGAAACAGTTTTTCAGCTTTTTTTCCACTTTCATGCCTTTGATAACTTTTGAAGATTAGCCAGCCAGTTATTTGGTAGAATGTCCCTCAGTTTGGGTTTGTCTGATGGTTCCTTAGGATTAGATTTATGTTATAAATCACTGGTGGGAATATCACAGAAGTGACGCTGTATTCTCACTGCATCCTGTCAGGTGACATATGATTTCAGTTTCAGTTTCAGATTATTAATGATGTTCATTTTCATCACTTGATTAAAGTGATGCCTACCATGTTTCTCTGCCACAAAGTTACTCTTTTCACTTTGTAATTTATAAGTACTATATTGGGAGTTCTTTTAGACTATGGAAATATTCCATTTTTCATCAAACTTCCAACTTATTCATTTACATTTATGTTTTTAGATTCATGGTTTAGATTTAATTCAGTTGAACTCATTTTATTTGGTGGTCCTTTAATACTATTATTTATTTTGTTCAAAGTTTCCCTAATTTGGCCAATGGAAGCACCTCCAAATTGACTTCTGTGTCCTTTTGGCATGTTTCTGTTGAGTTTTTGATTTTTTGTTTGTGTGTTTGTACTGATCATCTCATACTTACCCCAAAAACCAGCCCCAGAATCAATCATTTTCCAAGGAATTCTTGGAGCATTTTAGTAGAGAATGGTATTCAGAAACCCATCTGGGCACTGGGCATTCTTGTTGCCCTCCCAGAAAACTGAGCTAAGGACTAAATGTATATACATGTAACACACACACACACCCATATTTATTTCCATATTTATTCAAAACCATGATTTCATACTAATATCTCCAATTGCAGTCTGTCACAGTTCGATTTCTCTTTTTTCTTTGTTGTAATTCCCCTGCGAGTGAGAAACTTAGTTCTTGTCTTCCTCCATATATTTACTTAATCAATTTACCTGAAAGTTGCCAAGTTACATTTCCCCTGCCATCCCACTCAGGCTCTGACACTCTGTGTCTGCCTGCGCCTACATGTTTGCTTTCCTAACCCCAGATCTGATACCCCATGTGGAATTGCCCCCCTGTATGGATACCCTCTTCACTCAGCAACACTCTGATTTCCCATTTGGAGCTGTTCTCTCGAGTACAAGCGCTGCTCACCTTGATCAGGCTCAGACACCTGTTCCAAACTCCCCCTCTCCCCCTGTGCAGGGATGCCCTCCTCACACCAGCTGGGTTCCTACACCCTGTAGTTAGGGGGGATCAGTAATGGTCCCTAGGGCTTTGGGACTGAAATTTCAGGAAAGGAAAAGAAAGGAAGGAAGAAGGGAAAGAGCTTTTCCCCCTTTTCTTTAAATGTGTTTGAGTAAATGAATGGTGTATTTGTTTCCTTGGATTGCAGTAACAAATTACCACAAGCAGGCTGGCTTAAAATTGCAGAAATGTATTGTCTCGCAGTTCCGGATGTTAAGGTGTTGGCAGGGCTGTGCTTTATGTGAAGGCTCTAGAGCTTGCCTCTTCTAGCTTCTGGTAGATGCTAGCAATCCTTGGTGCTGCTTGGCTCTCAGCTGCCTAATTCTAACCTCTGCCTCTGTCCTCACATGGTGTTCCTCCTGTGTGTGAGCATCTCTTCTAAGGACACTGGTTGTATTGAATTAAGGGCCCACCCTACTTATTAAGAAATGAATGAATGAATGGTATTTAGAAACCAAGATCTTGGGCGCTAGGCATTCCTGTTGTTTGACCACTTTTAAGAAATGTCTCCTCTGCCCAGATGTTTTAGTTCCCTAGAACTCTGTCTTAAGTCCCCTTGCCTCTTCACCTTCAAGTCTCTCAACTGTTCCCATGGTTTCATAGACCATCTCTATAACAATTTCCAGTGCTAGGTTTCTACTGAGGTTTTTTGGGGGGGTGGGGGGCGTTTCAAACTAGACCTCCCTTCTCGGGTTCAGATTTTATATCACATGCTACCCATAAACCTCCGCTTGTTGTTTCACCTATTCAAAACCAATTTTTAATCCTCCCACTTGTCTATTTCCACCCCAAACCCACCTTCTTCCATCTCTTCCATCATAGGTAGGTGGCCCAACCCAAACCAGGCAGTCATACTTAATCTTCTTTTAAATATTTTTTCCAAACCATCACCACAAATTCTCCTATCTTCTGCTTACTGTTTCTGTCATCTTTCTACCTCATTTGCTTTTCATCATCCTAGTCAAAACCTCCATTATCTCTCTCCTCGTGAATTGCGTTGGCCCCTAAATTCTAGCCCCTATTCTTATATTGCCCACTTTAACCTATTCTCTGCATTATGATTCTTTAGACAACTTTTTATTAGAGATGATTTTAGCCATACATCAAAGGCTAGAAAAAACAGAATAATGACCCCCATGTACTCATCAGACATATTGCCACAGCATATTGCCACACTTGTTTACTTGCTTAATCTTTCTTTCCTTCTTTCCATCCTCCCTCATTACTTTCCTCCCTCCCTCCTTCCTCCTTTCTTTCCTTCCTCCTTAACTCCCTTGCTTCTCTCTCTCTCTATTTTTGTGAACATATTTTTATTGCAAAATTCCTGATATTGTATAATTTCAACCCTAAATATTTCAGGAAACATCTAAAGAAATAAAGAATGTTTTCTTATATAGCCATAATACCATTATCACAGCAAGCCAAATGAAACCAAATTAAAAATAATTTCTCAGTATCATCTAACCCTCAGTCCATGTTCAAATTTCTTTGTCTCAAAAATGTCTTTTTACATTTTGCTTGTTATACTAATCATTTAAAAATATGGACCATGTTCAAGATGAGATAGCCCCATTCTTTCCAAGTCCTCCCTTTCACAACTAAAAAAACCCTGGTGATAATGAACCAAACAAGCATAGGAAGACTCCGAAAGGTGGAAAGAAGAAGGCAGATGGTCTAGGGACCTTGGGACTTGAGGAAGGACATGGTGATGCGTTCCCTGAGTTTCTTTCTTGCCTCTCATATGTTCCAGACAGGTTGTCACCTCCAACCTGGATCTGTCAACGGGCATAGACAAAAAAGCTCCAAGAAAAACCTGTTGCCATGACCAAAGGATCAGGAAAAGGGTCGCCTCACAACAGAAAATCTTTCTGGTAATACCTGCCCTATTCCAATCAAACACCAACAGAAAAACTGCCTGTCTTCCTATAGTTTCAGTGGGGCCCAACAGGAAGCTGGTCTCCCATCTCTCCTTTGTCCCTGCCATCCCCCCACTCCCCCAAAACAGGTGGGGGTGCTCTGGTTTTTCTACAGGGGTAAAGTCAGGGTAAAGGTGGTGAAACTGAGTGGGGAGATGATCTTCCATCTCCCGCTCAGCAGAAGCAGCTGGTGCTCTGATTCCCCTGTCTGGGTAGTGTTGGCGGGACTCAACGAGGAGCTGATCTTTTCACCAGAAGCAGGCATTGCTCCAACTCTCCTGCCAAGGTAGTATCGGGGAGGTCCAGGGGCAAGCTGAACTTCCACGCCCATTTGGCAAGAGACTGAATGAGTCAGTACTTGATTATCCCCCACCCCTGAGTATCAGCAAGGCTTAGTGGGGGGCCAAGCTTCTGCCCGGATGCTGCAGCACAAAGCAGTGTGACTCAGTCCTCTGCTTTTCCCCTCCCTGCTATCAGCAGGGTCTAATAGGAGCTAAGCTTACATTCTCACTCAGATGCAATGAGACAAAGCTCATTGGCACCTTGCTTTCAATGGAAGGATGTCAGTGAGGCTGATGGGGGAGCTGAATTTCCTCCTCCCCATCTGCAACAAGGCAGGGTAAGTGGGTGCTCCACCTTTGTTGGGGTGCTGTTGGCAGGGCCCAGGAGAAAGCTAAGCATGCATAACCTCTGGATCTTTATACTACATCTCAACAGGGTGACTGCTGGCTATAAAGTAGGATTAAATAGGATCATGAGTCTCATAATTAATACCCAAAATATCCAGGATATAATTGAAAATGAAAATCACTTGTCATACCAACAAATCACGACTTGAATGAGCAAAGAAAATTAACAGATGCATACACCAAGATGAGTTAGATGTTGGGATGATCTGGCACAGATTTTAAAGCAGCCATCATAAAAGTATCTTGACAAACAATACCAAATTCTCTTGAAACAAATGAAAAATGGAAAATATCAGCAAAGAAATATGTCCTAAAAAAAAAAAAGAACCAGATGGAAATTATTGATGGGAAAATATAGTAACTGAAAAGAAAAACTCTGTGGATGGGTTCGATAGTAAACTGGAGATGGCAGAGGGCAAAATCAGTGAGATTGAGGACAGTTAATAGAACTTACCCAATTTGAACATGAGAAAGAAAATAGACTGAAAAAAAATTAATGAGAGACCTATGGGATAATAACAAAAGAGCTAATATTTATATTATTGGAGTCTCAAAATGAAAGAGAGAGAGAGTGGGACTGAAAGTATCTAAAGAAATAATGGCTGAAAAATTTCCACAGTTGGCAAAGGATGTAAAAATGACTCAAGAAGGTGAGTCAAATGTAAATAGGATAAATGAAAAGAGACCTACTCCAAGACACATCATAATTAAACTTCTGAAAACTAAAGACAATGAAACCGTCTTCAGATATGGATCACATGATGGCATGCTTCTGTTTCAAACTTCCAATGGCTTCCCAGTGTCCACGATCCAGAGCTAGGTTTTATGACGGTGATGTGGGACTCCTCCTCTTCAGTGCTCTGACGAATACCAGAAGTCCAGCCACAGAAATAGCCAGTGGCTTGGTTCAGTTCCCAGCCATAAGGCTGTGCTTCTGTTCTCTCAGCTCCCTGGTTCCCAGCTAAGCTATGATCTTAGGCAGCAGGACAACTTTCTTAAGCCTCCTTTTACGAGTAAAGGGACCCCATCCATGGCCCTCATTCCAGCAGCGAGCGGCTGGCTGCTGCATTCCCAACTCATCACTTACATGAAACTTTTTAAGTCACCCTTACGTGGCAGAAGACAAACGTCCCACCGTCACTGCCTGCTTCTGTCCCTGGTGTCTGACGGTCCTTGAATCCGCTCACTGCTTTTCATTTCTGCTTCGTTTCTGGTACACGGTACAGATTTTTCATTTACTTCTGTATTCATTCACTCTGTGAGTAAATATTTAATAAGTACATAGAATGTGCTTACTTTTTGGGTGGGAAGAACACATTAGACCTAGATTCTGCTTCATATTTGGGTGGGAAGAACCAGTTAGACGAGACTCTGCTCTGGAGACACTTAGAATCTGGTAGCAGAGATAACAAAGGTACATGCATAAATAACCAGCATTTTAGAGGGCTTGCTCTATGCGAAGCACTTTACGGGGGCTAACTCATTTAATATCTATAACAACGTTGTGAGGCTAGTGTTATCATTATACTCTGCCATTATTTTTGAGCTTAGAAAAATCCTGAAGTAAAGTGACTAACTCACCCAAGGCAGACAGCTTGTTCAAGGAGGAACCAGGAAGGAGGCCAGCAAAAGGCAATCAGTCTGAGGCTGGATGAGTGAATTACAGGCTGGTGCACTTGGGCTCTAATGCAGTGGGTGACAAGGACTTTTGAAGGACTTAGAGCAGGGGTGTGAGCAAATAGTAAGAAGGTCAGTGTGATTTTAGCAAACAGGCAGGGTGGATCGGATTAGGGGACACTTTAGTGAGGAGATTTTGAGGGGCCCAGAAAGCATGGCAGCCATGAAAATGGACCGGAAAGTACAGAATAACAGCATTTTGTGACAGATTAGAAATAGATGTAAAAGTTTTCTGGATATGAGCTTTGTTAAGAGTTTTGCTATTCAACTCATTGTGTGTGCCTTTGACATGACATTTTTCTTCTTAATCCCGCTTTTTCCATTTTCAAATGAGATGTAATTAGATTGGATTAGAGGCTCTAAAGTAGAAGCTAGCATCTTTTATTGTATTTTTTAAAAAAGAAACCAGTAAAGCATTTTCTTAAAAATGTGAATTAAATGTCAACATCTGAACATTGGGATTATACACAAATCTGTATTTCTGGCTTTTCTTGAAAAACTAGAAGAACTAGTAAGACTAGGCTCCTGATGTCATATGACAGCGGTGTTACTTCACCCTGAGTAACTTCTGTCCCTCCAGTGAGGTCAGCCGGATCTTGCCTCCCTAACCCTCCCATCACGGACATTCGCTTCAGTCGTATCAATCATATTGCCTGTCTGGGCCCTGTAGGCATTTGGATATTTTTAGCCCTGGACTGGATGACCGTCCAGTTTCTTCCATTTGTAAACCTTGTGAATCTGTAACTCTCATACAGAGTTTGTAACGAGAATACATAGGCTTAGCAGCTTATTTTGTATACTATGTTCTAAATGCTTTATGTATATGATCTCACTTAGTCTTCAAAACAACTCTTTGACATAAAATTGTTTTTATCATTATCCCCATGTGACAGGTGAGAAACAAAAGCCTAAAGAGACTAATTTGCCCAAGGTCATAGGTGACTAAGCGTTAAGTCAGGATTTGAACCCAACAGTCTGACCCTAGATCTATGCTTCTAATCATTAAGTTCGGCAATGAGAAGTTCAGTGAATTTTGGAAAAGGCCTTGTTTTTTCTTGGTTCACAGGAAAATGATTATCAGTGTATCATGGTCTTAAGGGGGATGAATACGATCAATATACTTCCTACTCTGGGTAGAAAATGCTCAGCCGGGGCGCCTGGGTGCCTTAATCATTAAGCGTCTGCCTTCGGCTCAGGTCATAGTCCCAGGGTCCTGGGATCGAGCCCCACATCAGGCTCCTTGCTTGGTGGGAAGCCTGCTTCTCCCTTTCCCACTCCCCCTGCTTGTGAGCCCCACCTCTCTGTGTCTCTCTCTGTCAAATAAATAAATAAAATCTTAAAAAAAAAAAAATGTTCAGCCATTGTAATTCCCCGTGCGAACTGTTAAACCAGCAGGAGGGACCTAATGTAGTCCTAGTGGTAATGAAGAATTACGAGATGGGATGAGAAAGTCTTAGGAAAAGATTTAAGAATTAAGGGGGGAAGAGAAGCCAGAGTGACACCTTGAGGTGGGGGAAGAGTAGCATAGTAAAACTAGACAAGTGTTAGCACTTTTCTTCTAGAAGAAAGCTATGAGTACAAACTTACGTTCTGTACTAGAGGTTGGGCAGGTGAGATATTGCTGTAAACCCATCAGATCAAGTTTACAACAAACAAGTTGTTTGTACAGAGTGCTCCTGGGCAATGGAGTTCTAGGGAGGGCTTAATGACTATTTGAAATTGCTGGATATCTAAAATATAATGCATTTTAATAAAATATGGAAAAATACACATAAGTCTCTTAAGGAACTTACGACCTGTGAAAAAGCTTGAAAATAAAACCACAAGTGGCCTATTTTTCCTAAAACATATATGTAAACATTTTCCTTCTTTATCAAAATTTTCCTTTTTTCTTTCATTTTTTGTTCTTTTTATGAAAAAATAGTACAGAAAATTATCTAAAAACTAATCATAAGAGGTAAATGGAGCATATGTTTAAATGGAAAGTATAGTCTTTTATAATACCTGGGCCAAGTGAAATATGGTTTAGAGAAGTGGCTTATCTGCTATATGTTTTTGGAAAAGTTGATAATAAACTAAGTTCAGAACTCTATTTAATTTTTCCACTTAGGGAACATTTCTTAAACAACTGCTAGGATTTGGGTGGGAGGCAGAGAGGAAAAGATGATGTGATTAAGATTCAGTGAAGGCTTCAAGGAATTTATAATTTTCTCCAGGTATCTGAGGCCTGGTGACAGCAACTGACATTTAGTTTGGCTGTTTTGAGGTGGATAATCACCTACTCCAAAGTATGGATTGATCTACTGCCCCCACAATATCTTCCCTTATTTACCTGAAACTATAGGCCATATGTCAGGATGAAATTGGGCAGAATCCTGAGCTGGCATCAGATCTCCAGTCTGATACATTAAGCAATATCTTTCACTCCCTTCTTTCAAAGTGTGCACAATACGTGTAAGTTATAATATTAAATTTCTGTTTTTCTAATCAATTTATAAAATGGAAAACGGTTGAGCCAACTCTTCATACACTGGCCATATTCACTACTTCTGTTAAAACTGCTTTTAAAAATAGAGCGTTTTTAGGGCAGTACTCATGGCTTTTGCTCACTGTTTTTTATTTCAGGAAAGGTTAAGACAACTGTGACCAGCATGGGGAAGGCAGGAATTTGTGAGAAAGTGAGACAAGATTTTAGATCATCTCCTACTGACCAAATACTACCAGTTTTGAAAAGTGCTATAACGAGTTGATGTATTCAAGGGGTGGCTTGGCCTGATTTCCATCATTGTCCCCAAAGCCACTGTAAATAAATTTTCTGGAGATCTATGTAAAAACAGTGGGTTTGCTAGGCAAATACAGGTTCACAAAAAGCCCTACAATACCCCCTTCCAAGCAGAATGACTCCTCCAACTGCCTCTTACATAAAAATTCTGGAGCAGCCACCACCTAAATTCATTTCACAGAAGTTTTAAAGCTGCTGCCCAGCCCTGACCCTGAACTTGTCCTGGTGCTATCATTAGAGTTGTTCTTCGGGGCTAACAAAACTCTTTTAACAAGCAAGCCCTGTAGAAGGGATCAAATCTATGATCTACAGTGAAGGATGGATTGGTTTAACCAATATGGTTAGGGAGGCTAGAAAAGAAAGGTGTTCTGATGGTGGAAAAGAAAGAATGTGAATCTTTGTGCACCTGGAAAAGCAGGCCTGCTTGGGTGAGGGCTGCATGAAAACACTCAGGGAAGAGTGGAATCAAGCCCCCAAGACACGTTTTTTTGTTTGTTTGTTTTGTTTTTTTCATTCCAGATTTTTGCCTTGGGTAAAGAGTAATAGGGAATCAAAGAGAGCTGGCTCTTAGAGGTTAGTTGGTCCTTCTCCTAAAACAGGTATGTGGTCCTTCATCCAGGCTCCTTCACTAATTTATATGTACACTTGGGCAAGTCACTCAATTCATGCAAACATTTATCTCACCAGAGTTTTGTTTTTTTAAAACCTTTTTTTTTTAAAGATTTTATTTATTTATTTTGACAGAGAGAGAGAGGGAACACAAGCAGGGGGAGTGGGAGAGAGAGAAGCAGGCTTCCAGCTGAGCAGAGAGCCCGACGTGGGGCTTGAACCCAGGACCCTGGGATCATGACCTGAGCCGAAGATAGATGCTTAATGACTGAGCCACCCAGGCGCCCCTATCTCACCAGAGTTTTGTCCTCATTTGCAAACAAAGGGCCTGGATTTCTTGATCTCTATTGCTTTTTCCAGCTCTACAGGTATGTGTTTCTAGATGGGAAACTTTGCAGTTGACTGAGGCCCAGGGGAGGCCAGTGATGTCCAGACCAGATGTTTGGGATGGTTCTGTTCACTACAAATGACAAAGGGTCATGCTGATATAAGAAAGGAGAGAAAAAAGAAGATGGCTTGGTGTTCCTAGGTTTGAGCAGACTACATTTCGGTGAGCAAAGTGAGGTTCGTTTGGTTTCCGGTGTTCAGAGTGGGTGTGGTTCTTTATTTTATCCAGTGCCTTCAACTACACAAAACTGGCTAAATTATGGTGGATTCACTGCAATAGTCAGAAAAAACATGGTTTAAGCCTTAAAGAGTTAAATAGGCTATAATAGAACAATCTGTTTCTTTTAGTTTGAGAGGAAAGCTAAACTTTGTCATTCTTTACTTAGAATATGAGTTCTTTAAATTGTTCATATAAAAAAACTTTTTTTAAAAAAAGTTTTGAGAAATAAGATGTTTCATACATAAAACCTTGAAGATTAATGTGACTAAAGCCCCATATTTATACATATCAAATATGTCTGTGCTATGTTAAATCAAGGATGTGTAACTAATATTTTGAGAATATGGCACATGGGATGGAGAAAGAAATAGTTTATAAATTTTAGAGTCACTGTAATTAATAGAAGGAAATACATAAGCTATTTTCATGTAATCAAATACACATGAACAGTTTCCACTTGCATCATAGGCATGGATTCGAAGGCAACATGGAATAGGGGAGAAGCCAACTTTAAAGATGTTTATTTTTTTCGCCATATGAGGAACATGTGGAATTAACTATATAGAAATATACATCTGAAAGTTAAATAACTACATCAACAAGTTAATATTCAACTCCTTGAGGGCAGAGATGGTTTTATTCATTTTTCAATTCTTAGTTCTTCCAACAGTCCTTGCTACACAAAAGGCATTTGGTACATTTTGAGAGAGGAAGGAAAAGTTTTTCCTCATAAAACAGTTGGGAAAAGGCTGAACTGCCTGAATCTGTGGAAGAACTAATCATTTTCAAAAAGTGGTAAAAATCCACAAATAAAAACCAGATCATTTTATTGAGCACAGTTGAAGTTACTCTTTCAACAAATGTTTGTTCTTTGACTGGAAAGTGCCAGAGTGTACCAGGGCTAACACAGTTAAGGAGAGGAATAAGGCACTCTTTGCTCTTAGGGAATATTTGGTCAAATAAGGGAGATAAAATAGAAAATGGTGACAAAGATATAGCGTGTTGTGTAAATATATTAAAGGGAGATATTTTGGCTCATGGCATTTATTGAATACTTATTACATGCTACGCATTAAAAAAAATCATTTCTCTCACAAAGATGGGCATTATTATATCTACCTCACAGGTGGTGGAACTGAGGCTCAGAAGGGTTTGCATGTGTAGAACTCAGAGCTGTCACTCTGGGCTGGATACATGGGGCTGGCTCTCTCTCTTTTTGCTGCAAAAAGCTTCATTGTTTCCATTTCATCTCCATGGCTTGGGAGAGGGCTCCAGGCTGCTGAGAAAGAGTGGCTGCAGGAGAGGCTCGGGCACAAGCACTGCCCGAGGGCCCCTCAAAGGCTGCTGGGCTGCGGAGGCTCCTGGTGGTGCTTGAAGGTGAGCCTTTCGAAGACACACTGAAGCGGCAGCCTGTGCACGTAGTCAGGCCGTCGCCATCTCCTTGAGAGTTTCGCCTCCTCCTCCAGGAAGCGGCTCTGCAGGAAGTCACAGAGCTGGCGTCTGCACGGGTGGACCCCAGGGCGTGCGGCTCCAGAAGGGCCACGGCGGCTCCCGGGCATCCAGGGTTCTGCCCCACGACCTTGGGATGACTTCTGCGCGTCCTGGAAGAGGGCTCTGCCCTGCGCTCGTTCTGCACCTTCGTCTTCCAGAGCTGCTCCTCAGGCCACTGGTGGCAGAAATGGCCCTCGATCTCCACCCGCTGCCTGGCCACCGCGAGCTCCATCCTCGCAGAGAAACGGCGGCCCAGGGAGAGGTAGGGGTGGAGGCCGCAGATGCGTGTTGACTAGGCGGTTGTCGGGACTCACCTCGGCGGAATAATTCTGGTGAATCTGGGAAGCCACGCTTGGTCGGCAATGAGGAGCTAAGCTCAAAATCCGGGGTTGGCTGGTCCCCGAGGCGGAGGATGGCTGAGAAGGGGGTTCCAAAGGCTGCGACTGGGAACGAGGTCGGAAGGTGGTGGGAGGCTGGAAAAGGGGCGTCCCTGGGTCTGTTCCACCCGAATACTGCTGAAGCTAGAGACAGGGCCGAGGGGACCTCTTGCATACTTTTGTGGGGGCTCTTTTAATAACCACGTGGTGCCTTTCAGGATCAGAGGAGGCTCATGCAGGTAGTAATATTGGGGCTGAGCCTTACAGACTTTGTTCATAGGACAGTCCTGCCCCATGAATTTTCCTCTTGGTATCAGTCCTCTATGACCTTCCTTCCCTTCCCTTCTTCTGACCCATCCTAAGTCAGGTCAACTGGAGTCTCCTTTTGAGAATTCTCAAAAGGAATTTTAAGGAACAGGAGCAATCACATTGGGTGTGTAGGAACCGTGGGACATGTGTATTGGGAATTCTCAAACCCCATGGTCTTATCCACGTGGAGGAAGCTGGATCATAGAGAAAATTAAGCTGATACTGATTTTGCCAATTAGAGCCTAGATGAGAAAGAGAGAGGAAGAGGGGGAGGGGGAACAAAATGTTGGGGTGGATTTTGAAGGCGATATAAATTTAACGTTTTTCTTAAAATTTAAATTCAATTAATTAACATATAATGTATTACTGGTTTCAGAGATACAGCTCTGTGATTTGTCAGTCTTATATAATACCTAGTGCTTGGGCCCCTGGGTGGCTCAGTCATTAAGCGTCTGCCTTCGGCTCGGGTCATGATCCCAGGGTCCTGGGATCGAGTCCCACATCAGGCTCCCTGCTCGGCGGGAAGCCTGCTCTCCCTCTCCCACTCCCGCTGCTTGTGTTCCTGCTCTCGCTATCTCTGTCTCTGTCAAGTAAATAAATGAAATCTTAAAAAAACAATAATACCTAGTGCTCATTACAACACATACCGTCCCCAGTGTCTATCACCCATCCCCTCCAGCAATCCTCAGTTTGTTTCCTGAGATTAAGAGTCTCTTATAGTTTGTCTCCCTCTCTGGTTTCATCTTGTTTCATTTTTCCTCTCTGCCCCTATGATCCTCTGCCTTGTTTTTTAAAATTCCACATTATCAGTGCAATCATATGATAATTGACATGCATGGAACTAGAGGGTATTGTGCTAAGTGAAGTAAGCCAATTAGAGAAAGACAATTATCATAAATTTAAGTTTAAAAAAAAAAGGGAGAAGGAAGTATGAAAGAATCTCTCAGTCTGGGTTTCTGAGAAAGCAGAGCCTGGGGCAGATGCCAACAGTATTACTATTTATTAGTGAAGTCCTGGGGCAAGCATGAGAGAGGGAAGAGAGATAGCAGAGAAGGACAGAACCAGGCTATGGTATTGAACTGGCCACCACTTAATATTCGGTAACAATGATCTTTCTGACTTCCAAGAGGAATTTATCCACTGATTCCTATTTCCTTAATGTCAAAGATATGCCTGATGGGGCACTGATGCTCTGCTCCTCTGAGTTGCACCACATGTTTGCTTAGGGAGTCCACAGTACCAGTAACCACAAGGAAGCCTTGGGCAGAAGAGAGGTGCATGGTCCAGGCACGAAGTGAGCCACTATTGAGTTGTGTCTGTGTGGAACTGGTCAGAGTCCATGCAGAGGGGGTAATAGTACCACCTACTTCTCATGGTTGATATAAGAATTAAATGTTAATGTAAGTCAAGTACAGAGAAGGGGGCAGGATAGCTAGTTAGCATTAGCATTAGTAGATATTAACTATTGTTGTTGTTACTACTTCTACCACTACTACTAGAGGTTGTAGAAAGGAGTAAAAGCATGCTAAGAGTACATAGGATGGGTTAGAATGAGAGAGAAAGTGGGGGTGGGGAGACCAGTTAGATCCAGGATCACACATTTGAATGTATTGAATGAGTTAATCAAAAGGCTATTGAAATGTTTCAGGTGAGCAGATAAATAAAGAAGATTGGTATATTTTTAAAAATCAGGTAGCCCTCTAAATCTGTCTTTGGTTTTCTTTTTTTGGTTAAAATGACAACAACAACAACAACAACGAAAACAAACCACATAGGTATAGAAAAATATTTCAATACCAAAAGAGTATCAGTGCAAGTATAAATGGCAACTGATTCTCAATCTTGGCATCTGGGAAGAATAGGGAGCAGTAGGAACTGAGGGAAACTGGAGACTGTACGCCCTGTAAAAGAATAAGTATTGCTCAGCAGCGGTTGATTAATGCTATATGAGAAATCCGGCCAAATGCTGCCAGGTTTTCTGATATTTGAAGAGTAGCTGAAATCCTGAGATTCGTACGAAATCATCCACATTTTAAAGTTGCCTCACATTTTCCTATTATGAGTCAAAGAAAACATATCTAAAGGCCTCTTGAAAGCCATGGTTGTTAATTTTCTATCTTTTGAGGACTGGGAGGGCACAGAGGCTAGATTATAAAGCTGTGATTTCCCAGAGCATAAAAACCATATCTAATTGATATCTGTATACTCAGTATTAATAGTACCTTACTGGCTCAGATACCAGTAAAATGGTCCTTCCCTCCCAACCTGGATGGGAGACAGACACATGAGCATATAATTATAACACAGTGCAATAAATTCAATGATGGAGATGTGTCCAAGATAGGAGAGAACAGAAGTAAGGTAACTAATTAAGGGAGCCTATATCCAATAAGCCTTGGAGAAGGTGACATAGCTCTAAGCTAAGCAGTAATTAAAACAAAACAAAACAAAACCTAAGAAGGTCAGACACATAGTTTTCTTTTCAATATTTGCTCTATCATTTGAAGTGGTTAAAGTAAATACTGAAATTTATAGAAACATACAGTAATTCTATACCTTATTCAGCTTCATGCTATGAAAAACAATAAATGCATTAATATTTCCACTTAGTAGTAAAAATGGGCAACCAGAAAAAGATTGTCAAACAGTGAAATATTTTATTTCCTTGGAAAATAACCTCATTATCTGACAGGAAAAATTATTTCAAAATAAAAGGTACTTATTCAGCCAACGTTAAAGGGGATTGACATATTTATTTATTTTTTTTAAATTTCATTTTATTATGTTATGTTAGTCACCATAAAATACGTCATTAGTTTTTGATGTGGTGATCCACAATTCTTTGTTTTCGTATAACACCCAGTGTTCCATGCAGTACGTGCCCTCCTTAATACCCATCCCCAGGCTAACCCATCCCCCCTCCCCCCTCCCCTCTAGAACCCTGTTTGTTTCTCAGAGTCCATAGTCTCTCATGGTTCGTCTCCCCCTCCGATCCCCCCCCTTCATTTTTCCCTTCCTTCTCCTAATGTCCTCCATTCTATTCCTTATGTTCCACAAATAAGTGAAACCATATGATAACTGACTTCCTCTGCTTCACTTATTTCACTTAGCATCATCTCCTCCAGTCCCATCCATGTTGATGTAAAAGTTGGGTATTCATCCTTTCTGATGGCCGAGTAATATTCCATTGTATATATGGACCACATCATCTTCTTCTTTTTTTTTTTTTAAGATTTTATTTATTTTTCAACAGAGAGAGAGAGACAGCGAGAGAGGGAACACAAGCAGGGGGAGTGGGAGAGGGAGAAGCAGGCTTCCCGCTGAGCAGGGAGCCCGATGCGGGACCCAGTCCCAGGACCCTGGGATCATGACCTGAGCTGAAGGCAGATGCTTAACGACTGAGCCACCCAGGCGCCTGAGGACCACATCTTCTTTATCCATTCATCTGTTGAAGGGCATCTCGGCTCTTTCCACAGCTGGGCTATTGCGGACATTGCTGCTATGAACACTGGGGTGCATATGGCCCTTCTTTTCACTACATCTGTGTCTTTGGGATAAATACCCAGGAGTGCACTTGCTGGGTCATAGGGTAGCTCTATTTTTAATTTTTTGAGGAACCTCCACACTGTTTTCCAAAGTGGCTGTACCAACTTGCATTCCCACCAACACTGTAAGAGGGTTCCCCTTTCTCCACAACCTCTCCAACATTTGTTGTTTCTTGCCCTGTCCATTTCTGCCATTCTAACTGGTGTAAGGTGGTAGCTCAATGTGGTTTTAATTTGAATTTCCCTGATGGCTAAAGATGAACATTTTTTCATGTGTCTGTTAGCCATTTGTATGTCTTCTTCAGAGAAGTGTCTGCTCATGTCTTCTGCCCATTTTTTGACTTGATTATTTGTTTTTTGGGTGTTGAGTTTGAGAAGTTCTTTATAGATCTTGGATATTAGCCCTTTATCTGTAGTGTCATTTGCAAATATCTTCTCCCATTCTGTGGGTTGCCTCTTTTTTTTGTTGTTGTTGACTGTTTCCTTTGCTGTGCAGAAGCTTTTTATCTTGATGAAGTCCCAAGAGTTCATTTTTGCTTTTGTTTCACTAGCTTTTGGAGACGTATCTTGAAAGAAGTTGCTGTGGCCGATGTTAAAGAGGTTACTGCCTATGTTTTCCTCTAGGATTTTGATGGATTCCTGTCTCACATTGAGGTCTTTCATCCATTTTGAGTTTATCTTTGTATATGGTGTTAGAGAATGGTCGAGTTTCATTCTTCTGCATGTGGCTGTCCGGTTTTCTCAGCACCATTTATTGAAGAGACTGTCTTTTTTCCATTGCATATTTTTTCCTGCTTTGTTGAAGATTATTTGACTATAGAGTTGAGGGTCCATATCTGGGCTCTCTATTCTGTTCCATTAGTCTAATATGTCTGTTTTTGTGCCAGTACCATACTGTCTTGGACATCACAGCCCTGTAATATAGCTTGAAATAAGGCAACGTGATGGCCCCAGCTTTGTTTTTCTTTTTCAACATTTCCTTGGCGACTTGGGGTCTTTTCTGATTCCATACAAATTTTAGGATTGTTTGTTCCAAGGCTTTGAAAAATGTCATTGGAATTTTGATCAGGATGGCATTGAAGGTACAGATTGCTCTGGGTAGCATAGACATTTTAACAATGTTTATTCTTCTGATCCATGAGCATGGAATGTTTTTCCATCTTTTTGTGTCTTCTCCAATTTCTTTCATGAGTGTTCTGTAGTTCCTAGAGTATAGATCCTTTACCTCTTTTGTTAGGTTTTTTCTGAGGTATGTTATGGTTTTTGGTGCTATTGTAAATGGAATCATTTCTCTAATTTCTCTTTCTACTATATGCATTGTTAGTGTATAAGAAAGCAACTGATTTCTGTGCATTGATTTTTTATCCTGCCACATTATTGAATTGCTGTATGAGTTCTAGTAATTTGGGGGTGGAGGCTTTTGGGTTTTCCACATAAAGTATCATGTCATCTGCAAAAAGAGAGAGTTTGACTTCTTCTTTGCCAATTTGAATACCTTTTATTTCTTTTTGTTGTCTGATTGCTGTTACTAGGACTTGTAGTACTATGTTGAACAATAGTGGTGAGAGTGGGCATCCTTGACGTGTTCCTGATCTTAAGGGAAAGGCTCTCAGCTTTTCCCCACTGAGGATGATATTCGCTGTGGGTTTTTCATAGATGGATTTTATGAACTTGAGGAATGTTCCCTCTATCCCTATACTCCGAAGAGTTTTAATCAGGAAAGGATGCTGTATTTTGTCAAATGCTTTTTCTGCTTCAATTGAGAGGACCATATAGTTCTTCTCTCTCCTCTTATGAATGTGTTCTATCACATGGATTGATTTGCAAATGTTGAACCACCCTTGCATCCCAGGGATAAATCCCACTTGGTCGTGGTAGATGATCCTTACAATGTACTGTTGGATCCTATTAGCTAGGATATTGTTGAGGATTTTGGAATCCATATTGATCAGTGATATCGGTCTGAAATTCTCCATTTTGATGGTGTCTTTGCCTGGTTTGGGGATTAAGGTAATGCTGGCCTCATAGAATGAGTCTGGAAGCTTTCCTTCTCTTTCTATGTTTTGAAACAGCTTCAGGGGAATAGGTATTATTTCTTCTTTGAATGTTTGGTAGAATTCCCCAGGGAATCCATCAGACCCTGGACTTTTATTTTTTTAATCTTTTTTATTTTTTTTTAAAGATTTTATTTATTTATTTGACAGAGAGAGAGACAGTGAGAGAGGGAACACAAGCAGGGGGAGTGGGAGAGGGAGAAGTGGGCTTCCCACTGAGCAGGGAGGCTGATGTGGGGCTCGATCCCAGGACCCTGGGATCATGACCTGAGCTGAAGGCAGACGCTTAACGACTGAGCCACCCAGGCACCCCCAGGCCCTAGACTCTTGTTTTTTGGGAGGTTTTTGATCACTGCTTCAATCTCATTACTGGTTATTGGCCTATTCAGGTTGTCAATTTCTTCCTGTTTCAGTCTTGGCAGCTTATAGGTTTCCAGGAAGGCCTCCATTTCATCCAGATTGCTCAGTTTATTGGCATATAGTTGTTGATAATAATTTCTAATAATTGTTTCAATTTCCTTGATGTTAGTTGTGATCTCTTCCCTTTCATGCATAATTTTATTAATTTGGGTCCTTTCTCTTTTCTTTTTCATAAGTCTGGCCAGTGGTTTATCGATCTTGTTAATTCTTTCAGAGAACCAGCTTCTAGTTTCGTTGATCTGACCTACTATGTTTCTGGTTTCTAATTCATTGATCTCTGCTCTAATCTTAATTATTTCTCTTCTAAGGAGTGGCTTAGGCATCATTTGTTGCTTTTTCTCTAGTTCTTTAAGGTGTAGAGTTAGTTGGTGAATTCAGGATTTTTCTATTTTTTTGAGTGAGGCTTGGATGGGTATGTATTTCCCCCTTAGGACTGCCTTTGCAGTATCCCATAGGTTTTGGACTGTGTTTTCGTTCTCATTGGTTTCCATGAATTGTTTAAGTTCTTCTTTGATTTCCTGGTTGACCCATTCTTTTTTTTTTTTTTTAATTTTATTTATTTATTCGACAGAGAGAGAGACAGCACAAGCAGGCAGAGGGAGAGGGAGAAGCAGGCTCTCCGTAGAGCAGGGAGCCGGACGTGGGGCTCGATCACAGGACCCTGGGATCATGATCTGAGCCGAAAGCAGCCGCTTAACAGGCTGAGCCACCCAGGTGCCCCTTCACCCAAACATTCTTGAGCAGAGTGGTCTTTAGCTTCAAAGTGTTTGAATTTTTGCCAATTTTTTTCTTGTGAGTGAGTTCCAGTTTTAAAGCATTATGGTCTGAGAATATGTAGGGAATAATCTCAGTCTTTTGGTATCGGTTGAGACCTGATTTGTGACCCAATATGTGGTCTATTCTGGAGAAAGTTCCATGTGCGCTCGAGAAGAATGAATATTCTGTTGTTTTAGGGTGGAATGTTCTGTATATATCTATGAGGTCCATCTGGTCCAGTGTGTCATTTAAAGCTCTTGTTTCTTTGTTGATTTTCTGCTTAGATGATCTGTCTGTTGCTGAGAGTGGAGTATTGAGGTCTCCTACAATTAATGTATTGTTATCAGTATGACTTTTTATTTTGGTTAACAGTTGGCTTATGTAGATGGCTGCTCCCATGTTGGGGGCGTAGATATTTATAATTGCTAGATCTTCTTGTTGAAGAGACCTTTTAAGAATGAGATAGTATCCTTCTGTGTCTCTAACTACAGTCTTTAGTTTAAGATCTAATTTGTCTGATTTAAGAATTGCTACCCCAGTTTTCTTTTGAGGCCCGCTGGCATGGAAGATGGATCTCCAGCCCTTCACTTTCAGTCTGGATGTATCTTTAGGTTCAAAATGAGTCTCTTGTAGACAGCATATGGATGGGTCCTGTTTTCTTATCCAATCTGCAAACCTGTGCCATTTTATGGGAGCATTTAGGCTGTTCATGTTGAGAGTGATTATTGAAAGAAATGAATTTATTGTCATCATGTTGCCTGTGAAGACCTTGTTTTTATAGACTGTCCCTGTAAATTTCTATTGTATATGACTCTTGGGGTCTTTCTCCTTTTATAGAACCCCCCCTTAATATTTCTTGCAGGGCTGTCTCAGTGGTCACATATTCTTTCAGTTTCTGCCAGTTTTGGAAGCTCCGCATCTCTCCATCCATTCTAAATGACAGCCTTGCCGGATAAAGTATTCTTGGCTGCATGTTCTTCTCATTTAGTACCCTGAATTTGTCTTGCCAGCCCTTTCTGGCTTTCCAGGTCTCTGTGGATAGGTCTGACATTATTCTGATGTTCCTTGCTCTGTATGTAAGGAATCTCTTCCCCCTAACTGCCCTTAAGATGGTTTCCTTGGTTCTAAGATTTGTGAGTTTTACTATTACATGCCGGGGCATTGGCCTGTTTTCCTTGATCTTGGGAGGGGTCCTCTCTGCCTCTAGGACACGAAAGTTTGTTTCATTCCCCAGATTAGGGAAGTTCTCAGCTACGATTTGCTCAAATATATCTTCTAGTCCTCTCTCTCTCTCTACCCCCTCAGGGATTCCAATAATTCTGACATTGGAACGTTTCATGGTGTCTCTTATTTCTCTGATTCTGTTTTCATGGAGTTTGAGTTGTTTCTCCCTGGCCTCCTCTTTTCCCTTTTTATCTATTAAATGGTCTTCCAGGTCACTAATTCGTTCTTAGCCTCACTTACCTTTGCTGTTAGATTATCTAGATTAGATTGGATCTCACTGATAGCATTTTTAAGTTCTGCCAATTCAGCTTTCATTTCTGCCCTTAGAGACTCTATGATGCCATTAACTGATTTCTCCATTCTAGCTATTGTCTTCACAATTGCTAGCCTGAATCCCATCTCCGACATCTTGGTTATATCTGAATCCATTTGTAAATCTGTGGCATAAATCATAATCTCTGGGTCTTTCCTATTTTGGGGGTTCCTCCTCCTAGTCATTCTGTTGATGGATGGTTGAGGGAATGTGTAGAGTCCAAATTATTGACCACAACCCAAGCAAGATGCACCTATTTTCTAGGGACCTTAGGGTTGCTGGCCTCTTGTTCTCCCAGCCTGTCTTCTGGGGTAGGGGTCTGCCTCACTGTTACTCAGGCTACCCTGTTTGGGCAGAGTTGCCCTGCCCCCTATGGTGGGGGATGGGCTCAGTGGGAACAGGTTTTGGGGGGCTTTTGTTCTCTGGCGGCTTTCCCTGGTGGTTTTCCGCATCTCTTCCAAGAGTCAGAGCAGAAGAGACTGTTTCCAACCCTCTGCCTCAGAGCAGAGAGTTCGCAGTCTGTTCTTCAGTGAGCTCTCCAGGCCACACTATCTCTGTTTCTGTTTGTGCTGCTATAAACTGCAGTGTCCTGGGTTGTGCACCCTTCTGCAGAGCTCCCAGTCCTTGCCTCCAGGTTGGGGTATGTCTCTGCCCTTTGTGATTCTTGAACCGCCAGCCACCCCCAGTTTGCAGGACCAGCCCCGCCACTCCATTTTCTGTCTAAAGTCCTTTTCCTGCCACCACCAGTCCATGAGTCTTGTGCCCCATCCCCAGCGGGGGAGGCTGTCACTCACCGGCGGTGTCGGATCCCCCACGGCCAGGCTCCCTCTCGCTGCCATTTATCCTCTGATATCTGCCCGCGGAATCATGGCTCCCCACTTCTACCTCGAAACCAACTGCCTGCGATATTCTGTTTGGAGAGATCCAGATCTTCTTGTATCTCAGGCTGATTTTGTGTGTGTTCAGAGTGGTCTGGTAGATAACCAGCTCAATTCCGGGGACCTGTTGGAACAGGGTCCCCTACTCCTTTGCCATCTTTTCCTTTCCCTCACATTAGTCCCTAAAAGCAGAGAAGCTTCCCTGGAACTGGATAGCTGAGAAAGAAGAAGACTGGCGGGGGGAGGAGATTCAATTCCTACCGACATATTTATTTTCTTATGTGCTGTCAGACTTGGAAAATATGGTGGACCTTTATCTGATCATCAGATAATATTGCCTTTTCTTTAGTAAGAGACACAGATTTTATCCTCTGGAGACAATAGAGAACTTTTATATGCATATTTCAGCAGTGAAACAATTAAGTATTTTGGAAATACCCTTCAAAGTAGTTCAGATGGATGGTTGCACTTGAAAATTTTCAAGATCTTTTTGAAATCTGAAATTCTGTTTTCTTTTTTGTTTTTATGAAAAAGAGGCAATATTTTGTTCTAGATACAGATATATCCCATTAAAATGAAACCTGAATAAATGCATAATCACAAACTTGCTAAATTTATTTAGTTATCATTTTATCAGTCACTAATGTGAACAGCACAGAGGATCTGAAATGGAAGAATCACATTGTTTTAAGTCAGTTACTATAGTATATTATTTTAAATTCTGTTTATTTTTCTTTCCTTTGATAAAAGATCTAAGAGAGTGGCATTTTAGAAGGGAATATTTACCTTGAAGGGGAGAAACCATCTTTGGGAATGGTAAACCACCTTATTTGCTTTAGCCACTTACAGAATTAGTTCCTGGTACCATAAAATGTTAGTAGTGGCTTTGGCTAATTAGCAGTTTATAATAAGCCAGATGTGACAGAGGGTAAAATTTGTTTTTGAACCATTTAAAAGACGGTGAAGTGGTTTTAAAGCAGCTTACTATTAGAAATGAGTCTACAGATGAGATGCTTAAGATGATGAAAAAAGAACAAGCTGCTCTCAAACACTTTAGGAGTGTGGACTTAAACGGATGAGCCATGTGCAAATTATTTAAACCTATTTTAAATCCTGTCTTATTTGGAAGGAACATGAAAGATTATTCAGTGGCATTCTAGTTTCATTGACACAGTGCCCAGCTTCCACTCTTTTTTTTCCTACCACAGTTTTCCTTTGGGAAGCCAGCCAGATGGTGAGCATGGAATTGACCCCACCCTGGTCCTGGGGTGAGCCCTGAATAGTTTAAGCCAAGAGGCATATTATCCATGACATGAGCTGGATCAATCATAGTGAACTTCTACTAAGACTGCTGGAACTCAGATCTACTCTACTCTCTTTGGCACTGTTGTGGCTGGTTCTAGTATCATGAGGGGAGCCATATTGAAGAAAAACCTGATACAAGCAGATGGGAAGAACTGGAAGTTGGCAGGGAAATGAAGACAAAACCCTCAGGATACAGTAAACCTTGAATCATTTGATGCCTAAAGACAGCATTACCCTAGTACCTTTTAGTTGTTTGGACCAAGGCATTCCTTTATTGTTGCAGTTATCTGGGTTCTTTCACTTGTGATTGATATCTGATACATTAGATGCTGACCAGGAGTGAAGAAACCCAGTTGTTAGGAGATGATTCATGGTGGGCACCAAATCTCAGGAAGAAGACCAAAGTCTTCTTATGATTTGGGTGACTTGAAGTTAGAGGTGACCTGCTGTTGAAGCCCAAAGTACCGGGCAAAAACTATTTAAATGTCTTTTATTGAAGATTAGGATTGGTTCTAGAATTTAAAGTGCAAATTGAAGCTGCAGATGGCAACAGGTTTGATAGGACAGAGGTGGGCTAAGAAGTAGTCTGGGCCTGAGTCCATTTATAACGCTCCTAAATTTGATTTTTTCTTGGAATTGGGGACAGAATTTTTGAGTAGGACCTAAACTTTAATTTTATAATGTGTAGGGCAAAGGAAAACATAAATGCATATAAATATATTAATTAATTGAATACTTAAAAATAAATTTCCCTTATAGCCAATGTCTAGACCAATAAGTGAGACAAAGCTATTTAATTGTTCTCTTTATTTAATTGGCACCAAGAATGAACATGAGAATACTATGATGACAATTATAGTTAGAGGATAAGTTTCTTTGCTATCTTCTCCCAGAAAGACAGTCCTTATCTTACTTATGGTTATATTCCCAGGATCCAGTACAGTTATTGTTTGGCAAATTGAATAGATAACCTGGTTGTCTACCTGTGGGTTCCCTGAAAGCTGACCTTGTTATAAGGACTTAGGGGGAGGTGGTGTATTTGGGATGTGAATTTAGGCAGCCAAGCAAGGGAATAGGAAAGTGACCCAGGGAAAGAAGAACCAAGAAAAGGTGTGCTAATAAGCCAGCTATTACTGTAAGCAGTAGGAGTTCAGTCCCAGTAGGGACATTCTGGGAAACCGTGTGGAACATGCCTCAGAATTGTCTCCTGGGACAATGGGAAAGCTAGGACTTTACCTTCCATACCCCGTTCTCCACTAGGTGAAGGTTGACTGCATGCTTAGAGGTTAACTTGCCAGTACTTCTTTGTGTTGTGCCAGTCTGCAGTGGTACAAGCTCCCACAATGTGGAGAAAGCCCTTAGACAGAAGAATGGGGAGAGCCAGGAACTTGAGATGGGGAGCTGCCAGTGTGTGCCAGATACCATCTATCATAGCTAGAGGTGAACACAGAGGCGTGCCAAGAGGATATGGGGTGGACACCAACAGCATTTGCCACACTGATATTCGGGATATCTGTTTTTATCTGGCCAATGTTTCTTACCCACTTCAGGTCATGGCATCTCCCCTTCATTTGGTAAACTAATGCTCCACCACTCCACACCTATCTGATGTCTGCCAATCGACAGCTGCTGGATTCCATCTTACTGCCCTAGAATTCTATATGTGGACACTGAGAGGAACAGAAGATCTCTCTTTCCTCTGGGTTCATTGAGTGAATTATATAAACCTAGAATTGTCTATAGCCATGCTTCTCTTTCCCTCGCTTCAAGGAGGAGGCTGTCTATAGTAGGAGAATGAAGCCAATCTATACGGAGAGAAGCAAAACTAAGGAATGGAGAGAACCATTACAGACAAGACTGATTTTTTTAGATGAAGTCATTCTATAAGGCTGATCTGCCTCTGTCAGGAACATACTCCTGACCTACCCAGGCTAGTGAGGAAATCAGTTTTCCACTCTACTCCCCACACCACTCAGTTTTTTTCTTCGTATCTGCTAGATTGAATTAGTTTTCTCTCACAACCAAAAGAGTATTAACCAATCTACTTTATAAATATTATACATATTTCTCTTTATACATTTTATTCTATAGTGTGCTTCAACTTGGTTGAAGTAGGGCAACCATTAGATTCTAGGAGGCTGAAAATCCTAAAATGAACCATACGTACTTCATCTACACTAACGGAAAAGTAACAGCTGGGGAGAAAATAATCTTATCTCTGCTCTAGAAATAGAAGAAAAATGACATGAATATTGTGGTCTACAGAAGAGCAAATCCCTTTAGAAGATTCTGGGTCTAGCACATAGAAAGGTGGGTTTTATACACAAGTTTTATTTTAGGACGTCAAAGCACTCAGGGTTGGTGGCAGGAGTTCATTACAAAATGCTTTGTATCAGCAATGTGTCCTTGGTTTTGTGTGTTCTAAATATTTTTTAAACAGTTGTTTTACTATGTATTTATCATCTTAAAATTATGATGTAATACTTCACAATGACATCTTAAGATAAACACTCCTGCTTTTTCCTCTTCTTTTTGCTTTAATTGACTATTGGGAACAAGTTTAAAAAGTAAATAGCTTGAGGATATTTATACCTACATTATGAGGCTTTTTTATTTTATTTTTTCTTTTTTTAAATAGAAAAATTCTATACTTCTCTCAGTATGCTCCTATAAAACCCTGTTTATTTACTGCTTAATTTTCTATTTGACATTTTCATGATACTTATTCAAATTGAAAAATAGCTTCAAACTAATTTGTATTTATATATACAATCCAGGATATTTCATGTAAAAACATCAAATCATTTTTGAGACAGCGTAAGAAACTGACTTTATGTTAGATTATGAAAGTATGGTGTTTAATGTAGTTTTACAAAATTTGAGTAATTTGTGTTGGCCAGAGATTGTGCTAGACCCAAAATAACAGGCTGCATATCCAGCTCTCATGTAGAGCATGGCAGATGATTCTTGTTATTGGAGAAGTAATACCAAGAAATTACTGTGAGACTCAGCTGTCTTTCCTGCAATGGAGTTTTGAGAAGGCAAATCTGAAACCTTGGGATTGACAACCTGATATTTCAGTCCCACTGCCAGGGACACATTTATCTCAGTTAAACCTTGCCCACGTATGGGTTGTGCCAAGGTAGAGGGAATAGGAGGAGTGTTTACCAGGAACAATGAAAGCACAAGTAATAGTTAAGGAGGAAACGGAAGTCACAGTGGGGCTGAGCATCAGGTCTGAAGGAGCTTAGGGCAGTAAACAGGAAGTTGGATCAAGAGAGTGAGTGTTAACTGTGTAAATAGTAGGAGGATTACAAGCCCACTTTTCTGGGATGCCAGCAGGAGTGAATCTGATAGCTCAAAATTGCCATTCAGAGCCAAACATTATCTACAAATCCAATAAGTGAAAACCAAAACAAGAAAGGCCGTCTAGGAGTTACTTACAACATGCAAGTAATATACTAGATTAAATTGTTTTTCCTAAAGTAGTTGTACCAATTTACATTCCTACCTTCAGTGTATGGGGATTCCAGTTTCTCCACATCCTCACCGAAGCTGGTATCATGTCTTTTTTGTTTCAGGATTATCAATATTAAAAAAAACTAATGTATCTCATCAGGAGTAGGATTGAGAACCAATTCCCTATAATCTGAGAGGATCATACTAGATAGATAAGAATAAGGACTGACGTTGGGAATAATTTTGTGGAGAAAATTTCTTAACCTCTTTCTGTTACATAATCATTCATGAAATTATATAATACTTCATAAGGTTGTTGTGAGGATTTAAATGTGTTAAGACTTGCAAAGCACATTATGTTTGCAATGTTAACTATTATTATTATATCCTTGTCATAGAGTCTTCCAAATAGTGAACAAACATTCCTGGGTACATTCTTCCATGGGGCTGTGCTAGCCCTCCCTAGATACTCCTGTATCATGCACCCATTCATCAGGCAGGAAGATCATAAAGAGCACTTTTTTAGTCATTATCTGACAATGCCAGATGAACAAATCCATGAGAAAAAAAATGGTTGGCTAGGAGGCAAGAGAAAATAAGGATGGGTTATCTTCTTCATAATTTCCATTATTATAAATATCTTCTCAAAAATTATGAACAGCCAAAGATACTGATTTTCCTGCAAATTCAAAATGCTGGCTTAAGAAACATTTCTCTTAATTTTCTAAAAAATAAAATGGAGGAAATAAAATTTAAAAAGCAATTAGGGTGCCTGGGTGGCTCAGTCAGTTAAGCATCTTACCTTCAAGCCCTGTGCTGGGCTCCCTGCTCAGTGGGGAGTCTGCTTCTCCCTCTCTGTCTCTCTCTCAAATGAAGAAATATAATCTTAAAAAAATCGCTTATTGTACACACACATGTAAAATAATTTCTACCAATTTATGCAGTTTCAGATGTAATTTCAGAAGTAAAAAGACATGGCAGGTGCTGTCAGTGGAATCAGCGTAGGCTGGATTTTTAGCCTTATGAAAGCAAATTCCTTTTATATCAAATCAACACATTGTAAAAAATATCATCTGAAATATGAATATTTTAATTTGAAGCAATATCTAAGAATCCACGCAAAGTATGGCATTAAAGCAATTGTACTTTTTAAAAAAGGTTTATTTATTTATTTATTTTTAGTAATCTCTACACCCAATGTTGGGCTTGAACTCAGGAGCCCAAGATCAAGAGTCATATGCTTTTCCAACTGAGCCAGCCAGGTGCCCCTATCAATTATTGTACTTTAAAGCAAAAAATAGCATATTTTTCTTGTGGTTATTCAGTACTCAGGAGCAAATAGATCGAGTTTACTTTACTTCTGAGGCAACGCTGTGAATAAGCCAACAATTTTTATTTGCCATTGACTGCATAACCAAAGTACATTTGGGTAGACTAGAGTCAGACATGCATTGTCATGTTATTTCATTTTAATTATTTAAATATTACTTTATAAATAATTCAAACAATATAGAATATTGTAATATAGACATAACCCAAAACCTTACCACCATTTGCACATCCTCACTTGAGTGTTTGTTAAACTCTAAAAGTTTATCTTTCATTAGTATTCTCATTAGCTTATTGGGCTACGCAGTTTGATTCAGATACAATACCTTGGAATAGCCAGCATAGTGTGTTTATTTGTTGGTTGCTTCCTTCCATTCATTCCTCCCTTTTTTTGAAAAATACTCCAAATTTCCCATACCTCTGTGGGTTTTAGTGGCTCTAGGTCACCATAAACCAATCAGCCTATGAGCTCAGTTGGGTACTGGTGAGTGAGGCCAATTGGACCAAAAAAAAAAACCCAACTATGTTCTGGGATACTAGTTGTAGAAAGCAGACTTTCTCTTTTCTGCTGAAAACGTGGAGCCTGGAGACCTTCTTGAAACTTCAAGGGGAGTGCCTGCTGGGAATGGAACAACCACAAAGGAAACAGTGCTGAGGAATGAGAGGCAGAAACTACATTCCAGTCACGTTGTTTTAATCAATGGATTAAACTTCTTCTGAGACAAGACCTACTCTGGACTTTTCAGTTATGTGAGCCAATACATTCCCTGTATTGTTTAATCCAGTTTGAGTTGGAACTTTAGTTACTTGCAACCAAAGTCATCCTGACAAATATTATATTGAGCTATAGGCAATTCCACTTTTTAAAAAGATTTTATTTTATTATTATTTTTATTTAATTGAGAGAGAGCATGAGCAGGGGGAGGGGCAGATGGAGAAGCAGGCTCCTCGCTGAGCATAGGGCCCAACAGGGTCTTGATTCCACAACCCTGGGATCATGACCTGAGCTGAAGACAGATGCTTAAGAGGCAGACGCTTAACCAACTGAGCCACCTAGGTGCCCCAGGTAATTCCATTTTTACATAACAGCTCCATGAGGTAACTGAAAGTGCTATAGGAGATCTATTCTTTTGTGTAATCTCAGCTCTTGCATGGAACTGTTACTTGTAGAATGTAGAATGCTAGATGGATAGATCATTGGGTTTTCTGTTAGGGAAGGTGAGTTTCAGTATTTGTTCTGATAATTTTTGATTAAGTTAATTGTGTAATACACTTGACCTTAGTGTCCTTATCTACAAAATGAGGAAGTGGGTTTTCACCATATTTCTTGACCTATCTGTCTATCAAAGTAGAACCCTTTCTCAAAAGAAATTCTTTGTGGAACCCCAACAAATAAAATATACAATTGTGAGTTGCAAGAAAGTTAATTATTTTTCCCGTTTTGTATCTGTAGCACTGCCATACATTTGGCAAAATATATGTGTCCAGCAAATAGTTGCTGGTTAAATGAATAGAAGAACTTTTGTGTTGGAGGGATGCCATGGAGTCTGCACCCCCCACTTGCTTAGCCTTTCCCTCATCCTCCTGAGCTGCCCTTGAGGATCCACCAAAGAACTTAAGGGCTTGGCAGAGCACAGCCTGACAGCAATGACTAAATGATCTATAAGGCCCTTCCAGTTCTAACATCATGTAGTCCAACCTAGTAATTCTCAGCTGTACCAGTCCGGTAGTGCATGTTGATAATGTCATCAGGACTACATTCTGAGATGTTTCAAATTATTTTTCCTACTCTACTGAGATTTTTTTCTGTTGCATTAATCAATTAAGTACTATTAATTAGTCATGTACTAATTTAATTAATCACCACTTGATTAATGTTACTTTTTAAAGAGCCTACCATGCCCAGGCATTGTGCCTGCTGGTAGAGCAATGAACAAGATGGAATGGCAGATATGGTCCCGTTGTCTTGGAGCCTCCATGGATGTACATTAGAATATTCCAGAGGGTTTTCAAAATCTGATGCTCCTGGGTCTCACTCCCAGAGAATCTGATTTAATTGGTTTAGAGCCATGGCTCAAAATAGAGGTGGGGTGATTTTGTTTCCTGGGGGTAAAATGTCTGGAGACATTTCTGATTCTCACAGCTGGAGAGAGGGGTGCTTCTGGCATCTAGTGGACAGAGGTCAAGGATGCTGTTAAACAATCCACAGCACAGCTCCCCAACAAATAATTATCCAGTGAAAAATGGCCGAATTGCCAAAGCTGAGAAACCCTACTCTAGGGTTTGGCCTGGCGATTCTAGTGCGAGGCTAAGGTTGCAAATCACTGTTCTAGAATCTCCCAGGAAAGAGTGTTATGGTGGAAGAGGGATCTGTAGCAGTCTGTGTGATTTGGAAAGACCTTCCCATGTGATCCTCTATACCTTTCTTCTAGCCAGGTTGAAATTCATGTTTTAAATATTTACGAACTCCCACCTATGTGCAATAAATTTGAAGGCTAAAAAGATAAACAGGGTATGTTCTTAGGACTCAGGGGAATTATAATCTAGAAGATAAAAAGGCATTCACAAACTATTTTACAATGGAGAAAGATGGCTGGATTGCAGGAGATTTCTATTCTTTTTGCTTAGTTGTAGCTTCTAAAATGTCAATATATTTGTACTAAAGAAGTAAAGTGGTAAAAGTAAAAAATAATATAAATAAATAAAAATGATATAAATATAAAAAATAAAAGAGTATATTAACTATTGTTTTAAAATGAAAAGTATGATCTCACCATGGATATTGTTATTTGTTGAATGACAGCTAATTGAATAAATTAACCTTTGCAAAAAGGCTTATTTGCAATGCATTGACATCTCCATTCTGAGGTAGTCAAAGAGAGATTGGGCAACTATCTAGCCTCTCTCTCTCTTTCTCCCACCCTTCCTCCCCGCCCCCCCACCTCTGTCTGTATGTCTGTCCATATATATATATATATATATATATATATATATATATATATATGGATATCGACTGCATGTGTGTGTATGTATTTCAGAGCCAGTCATCAGGAGCTGGTTTTATAAGTGAGCTTATCGTAAGTATGTGAAGTTAACACACACTCCCTCTTCATAATGCATTTTTCTTTGGGCTTTCAGGAGATAGTTTCATGACAATGAGAAGGTATAAGGGGACAGAATTTTATTCTTCCTCCCATGATGCCTCTGAGTGTGTGTGTGTGTGTGTGTAGGAATGGCTACATATGTAGGAAACACAGATCTGAAGAGTAAGGGCCTCAGTTTCTTGGCAGAAGTGGATCTGATAGGAGGTCACTACACTTGAAGTACTTGGAAGAGGAAACATTTGAGGTGTTGGGATAGTGGAAATAGATGAAAGTTTGACAAGTGAAGCTTTTAAAACTAGCATTTTTGAGCCTAATCTAAGCCTGACCTGGGGTTGCAAATATGTCTATTGATTGTGAAATTAAAAACACAACCACACCAAACCCAATCTTTCTCCTCGTCTTGAAGGATGGGAATCCAGAGTGCTTTCCAGAGTGCTTTCTGTTAGAACCAATTCTGGTATTTAAATTTATTTTGGGGAGAAAAATGAATGACTGAATGAATGAATGAGAGAGAGAGAGAGACAGTGTGTCTGGCAGTCCTTGGAGATAAACATGAGAGTTTAAAGCTGCTTGCTATTTTCTTTTTCTTTTTTTTTTTTAAAGATTTTTTATTTATTTGTGAGAGAGAGAATGAGACAGAGACCATGAGAGGGAGGAGGGTCAGAGGGAGAAGCAGACTCCCTGCTGAGCAGGGAGCCTGATGTGGGACTCAATCCCGGGACTTCAGGATCATGACCTGAGCCGAAGGCAGTTGCTTAACTAACTGAGCCACCCAGGCGCCCATGCTTGCTATTTTCAAAATACGTACTTTGATCATCGTTTTAGTGGAATTTTAGGCTGGGGGAGGGATTGTATGGTATTATGTGCATCTTGCTTCCATGCATTTACTCAGTTAAGGCTCGGCTCAACTGATATTTTCTCCCAAGAAGCCTTCTTTGTTCATGTCAGCACAGAGGACTTTGACAATTTTAAAACATGCAAAACAGTCACTGTTACATTATTTATTATTTTTAACAGTGAAGTTCTCCTTAATTGGCTGCGAACTCATGGAGGCAGGACTTTGTTCATATCTTCCCCAGCAGGCCAAACCCGATGCCTTGGCATCATAGGTCCTCGAAAAGGTTTTGTTGAAAGGGATAATTTTGTTTTCTTTCCCTAACCCAATAATAAGAGATATGATGCAATCCTTCTTCATTCTGGCTCTGATTGTAAGAAGCAACCACAACAAATTTTTCTGTAAACCTCCTCATTTAGATGTAGAGTTCCAGTGTGCAACCTCTGCCACCAAACCAGGAAAGGACACTATATATTAATGTTAGAAATCCACAAATGCTTCGGTTTCAAATACTTTCCACTGTTTTTTTTTCCTTCTTTCTTTCACCAGACGAAATCTTTCCATGTTTTAGCTCTAAGAGAGATTAAGCACATTCAATCTAATTATGCAACCTACTAACAAAAGCAATCTAAATGTGAAACACTCTGCTGGTTGTATTTCACAGTTGCCATTGGAAACAGAGACAAGTTTGGAAAACTGTAAAGTCAAGTCTGAGCCTTGGCATTAGCATGCCTCTAAGGGAAGGCATTTCCTGGGCTTGTTCTTTCTTTCCTTCATTCTTTGTATGCATGCTGTGTGTGTCCAGTCAGGCTCTACAAGTAACTGAAAAGACTGTATCAAAGTGGGAATACTGCATATATTAAAAAATGGAGAAATGCTCTAAAAGTTAGACCAACACCAAACAAACAAAACCCAACCTGCCGGGGAGTCTGAGACTTGATATTTTCTGAAGATGGATAAAAACACTGTTTTTCTGATGCTGAAGAATACCAGTTGTCCTGGTATTTAAAAATTCCTAATTCCATACATCCTTGGTAACTCTTCAGGCTAACAATTCAGCCTTACGTATTACAGTTGTTAGCTGCAGATTTTGTTTCTCACCATGGTAGTATGTTATATTCAGGCACAAAGATACGGTCTTTCAAAACAGGTTTCTTAAGTATTTTCATTCACTTTAGGTTAAACAATGAACAGTGTGTTTCTTTCCAAAAATAATTTTGCTGATTATTTTGAATTATAGGCTGGGTTTACATGACAGCTACAAAACATTTTGGAAGTGGAAAAAAAAGAGTGCTGGCATCAATGTGGGGAGCATCCAGATGCACAAAATGGTTTCCTTGAAATGAGAGTACTCAACCATGTAAAGACAGCCGGTTTGACCAGACAGCCAGTCTGACCAGTTTCTTTTCCCCCTCAACTTTCCAGGCTCTCATGTGTGTTATCTGATTGGAAAGTCTTTGCCACTGACTGACAGGTATGGCAAACCCCTGCAGGACAGCTCTTTGTAACAGAAACTGAGCTCCGTGCACCTCTCTGTCATCTCTGAGCACCCGAGCGTTAATCCAAGAAGCTTGAACTGTGTTCCTGAGCTTCTCACCTCACAGCAGGCGCTCCACTAATGTGTGCTGGAGGGAGGAGATTCTCTCAGGTCCTGGGTACCTCCCCTTGTCTTCTGGCCTGCAGTGCTGAGATCCCAGAATGCCTTGAGGCAGGGCCCACCCAGGGGATTGCTAAATAGACTTTCTAATTTCACAGATCTTGAAATCATTAAAAATCCGGTTTCTACATTCTGTTTCATGTCTCAGACTTGTACTATTAGCCTCCACCCAAGACCTCCCAGCTGGAATCATAGTGCTTCCCAGCTGTAGGATCAGCATCCATTCATTTATGTATTCACATCCAGTTATCTATCCATATCTTCGTTTAACCAATGTTATCTGTTAATCATTGCTACACACTCAATATTTATATCACCCTAAAATTCCTGTGTTGAAACCTAATTCCCAGTGTGATGGTATTTGGGGATGGGCCTTTTGGGATTAGGTCATGAGGGCAGAACCCTCATAAATGGGATTAGTATCCTTATAAAGAGACCCCAGAGAGTTCCTTAGCACTTTCTGCTGTGCGTGGACACAACAAAAAGTCTATGAAACAGGAAGAAGGCTTCCTTAGATAACACATCTGCCAACACCTTAATCTTAGATTTCTCACCTCCAGAACTGTAAGAATTAAATATTTTTTGTTTATAAGCTACTAGTCCATGGTATCCTGTTACAGCAGTTCAAACTGACTAAGGGGGTCTTGTTCCATATACTGGGCACAGTGCTGTGAATATAGTGGTAAGCAAAAGCAGAGACAGTCCTGTTCACACAGATCTTATAGTCTACTGAGGGTAAGGGATAATCACTCCCAATCAATTAAAAATGAGCTAAGTTCCTATGGAGAAAAGGTAGAGGGTGCTATGATAGAGAATACCAGGTTGGGGAGTGGGGAGGATGGGCTGCAAGGCTTTCTCCCAGAAAAATTCTGGCTTATCTAAGATGAGTTGGAGTTGTGTTGCCAAAGGAGTGAGGTGGGGGATAAGGAGCGCATTTCATACAGAGGGGGGCATGCACAAAGCTCCTCTGGCAGGAGGGTCAACATTACCGAGGAACTGAGTTAAGGGCAATATGAAAAGAGCACGGAGAATGAGAAGGAACCGAGTGGGAAAGGATCTAAAGGAAGCCTTGTAGATCATGATTAAGAGAAATGAATGAAGGCTTTAAAGACTGACAGCGGAAGGGCACCTGGCTGGCTCAGTTGGTGGAGCATGTGACTCTTGATCTTGGGGTCTTGATCTTTGAGCCCCATGTTGGGGGTAGAGATTATTTAAAAAAATTAAAGCTTGACAGTGGAATGACCACAATTATGAATATTTTAAAAGATCACTAGGTTATACTATATTGAAAATGGATTAGAGTAGAGGCAGGAGTGAGATGGATGACAGTAGTCTTGGTGTAGATGACGATCTCCGGGTCTTGGTGATGGTGGATACAAACAGTAGTGGACAGACTTGAGAGACTTTCCAAGGCAAATCCATTGGGCTTAGTGACATATTGCATATGCATGTGAAAGAGAGGATTCTAGGGTTGTAGAACTTTCTCATTAGTGTAGTCACTCACCGAAAGGCAAAAAGAGAATATTAAAGCATTGGTGAGTCTTAAGGCCACATATTGTGTGGCCTCCAAAGAAGAGTGCAGCCACTGTCAAATCATAGCATATCTTGTGTGTACTCTCTCTGCATCTCCTGTTTATTCTTCAATCTACTCTAATCTAGCAATTTACCAACATTCTGTGTAAAGGAGAATAGTCATAGGAAAGTAGCTGGAGGTGAATATGGGCTCAAAGGAGAGTTAAAAAACACAACACAAAAATCCCTCATCAGGTCAAGAAGTATATTCATAGCTTCAGGATCAGCATTTGGTGGAGATTTGAATGAGTTTAGTTGCTGTAGTTCTAGTATCTGGTGCGTAATGGGAGAGGTTTACACACATACCAGAATTACCTGAAATGTGTTGTGTTCTCCATTGCCCACCATGCTAGCCCAACAAGTATGATTAGGTGACGGCTTGCTTACCTTTTCTGGCTCTCTGGGCAGCAGTGTCTCCACCGAAAAAAAGTGGGTCCTAGAGTTAATGATAAAGCATGAATAATGAACTAATCCTGAAAATAATATTCCTATTTTTTAAAAAAAGTTACTGCTGATACTTTTAACAAATGAAGTTATACATTTATCCTTGATCTTGTTTTATTTTCTTGAGTTGTCTGTGTTGTCTGACACGCATCTCTTGTCGTGTGCCTGACTGTGCTAGGGAAGTTATGTTCCTGGGTCTGTGCCTTAATTACGGAGTACAGAAGGTTTTTTTTTTTTTAAGTATTATTACCTTGAGTTTACTTTAAGTATAGAAATCCTATTAACTATTTTTAAAGAGGGTGGCTTCTGTTCAGGGATTTCTGCTAAATGCCTTCTGCTAACTCTACGTATTCTCCTGAAAATGGCTTATTTTTTCATTTGCTGGATTGCAGCTTTTGGCTTCTTTTTGAATACTCTCTATTGCCTTTGTGTTCCACCTGCATGGTGCAGTATGAGATTTATTTCACTTATTTTGTGAGGGACAAGTAATTTGCGGTTTGAATCTGAGCTGAAAAAGATCCCCGTTGGGCAAGAACCATAATGCCATGGTAATTCCAGTCTTAGTCTGTTAAACATCCTTCCTGGATGCAGAAGCTCAGGAGTTTAACTTAGAACCAGTTTCATGTGGGTTATGTAGATGCCAAAATTTAGATATATACAAAGGAGTTTTAACAAGTAAGAGTGCAGAACTGGAATTTAGAGCTGGATTAAAATTCAAACCTGAAAGATTTTAATTCCAAATTCTTCGGTTTCCTAGAAATTTTATACTTGGGGATAAAATAATCTTTTTATGCTGTCAGGGCCTTTTCTGATGGTGAAAGCGTGTAGGCCCAAGGCCACCTATACAGCATGGAAACAAAATAGTTTATAGATTTGGATCAGAAATTACCATCCTGGTTAACAGTCCTATTGTTGTTTACCCCATAGCCTGAACTGTAGACTCTGCCAGGTATCTTGCTTCCTGACTGTTCTGTATTACCTCAAACTCACTGGATTCTAGCACTTGCCTACTCCAAATTCTATCATGTCTCTGATTTATCAAACTTCCCAGTCTGGGCCTTTCATTGCAAATCCCGACCTTTGCCACATCCTATGTGGCACTAGCAAGACCATATGACATCATGGAAAGTCACAGAGTTGGGATGAAATTACAGGGCACATTAGCACATTCAAACAAATAAAAATATTATTATTATTCATAATAGTCGACATATCTGCTATTCTCACCTATGTGCATAATGCCTATGAGCAGCTTGTAGGCAAATTTAACATAAGCCATTGTGTAAAGATGTTCAGCCATGCTTGAAAGAATATCAAGTACAAGACTTAAGATACACTTTTAGCTTGTGAAAATGACCTCATTCTAAACATCATGAGCTACAAACATATGTTTGTTAAAATTCAGAAAAAAGAGAGTAGATATGCCTTGGAAGATGTTATTATAACTTAAGCAAATAACATTTTTGCAGCCATTTGGAGATTCTGGCAAATTGAAAATTTCTCTTCTTTGAATTTGAAGGTTTGGGAACTAGTATAGGATATATGTGTGTATTTTAGTATATTGTTTTAGCAGCAGGTTTTTTTAAAGGCAGTTCTATCTGGAAACCTAACATGGATGGGGTAGTTACTTTGGTCAACAGAGTGGGAGTGACGTTGAGCTCTACCCACTTACCTTTCCCTCTTCCCCTTGAGGGGTTCCCAGGAACATGGTTTGGAAGCCACTGGACTAGATGATCCCAAGATCCCTTCTACTTTTAGTGTTCTATAATTCAGTGTAACAAGCTTATTTGAACACTGTCTGAGGCTCAATTTGCTTCAGAAGTTTACACAATTGGTAAGTGACAAAGGTGGACTTTAATACCAGATAGTCTGATTCCAAATCCCACAATCTTAACCACATACTCTACTGACTCCAACAGTAGTACTGCTATTTTTTTTCCTATCTGTAAAATGCAGTTATACTGAAGAACAAATGAGCTTCATCTATTTATGCTTGAGTGGTATTCCTTTGGGTGTGCCCATATAGACCTTGTTTATTTATTACCACATAACAAATTACCCCCAAATTCTGTGGCTTCAGACAATAATAATTTTTATATATTCATGTCTTTGCGGTTTGGGATTTAGGCAAGGTTTGGCTGGATGATTCTTATGCTCCACATAGTGTTGACTGGGGTTACTCAGTGTTCCACAGGGGGTTTGTGGTCTGGCCCAGAGGCTCTACTAACATGTCTGGGGCCTTAGTAATGGCCGGAAGGTGATGCCAGTTGAGTCCTTCTCCTTTTCAGTGTGGCCTCGGGTCTTTCCATTTGGTCTCTTCATCAAGGCAATCAACTTTTTCACATAATGTGCTCAGGGTGCCATATGTGAGTGTTCTAAGAGAGAAGTAGAAGCTGTCGGTCTCTTAGGACCTGGTCCCAGAAATGGTCACAGCGATATTCCTACCATATTTTATTTAGTCAAAGCAATCGCAGAACCTACCCACATTCACGGGATGGGTACATAGATGCGATCTTTTGACAAAAAAATGTATCAGAGAATTTGAGGCCATCTTTAATATTCCACAGACTCAGCTGAGAAGTAGTCTGTCAGGGCACAGACAAGCAAGCACAAATGGGTTGCAGTCTGGTTGTATATTTTTCCCCTCTAGTTTCAGGAGTTTGGGAATTACAGTATGCTAGAGGATTTATGAGGCAATTCACTTCATCAACCAAGGGTGAACATTGTTCCTTACCTTTGAGAAGGAAAGTCTGAATATAGGAGATGCTAGAACCTACTAAAGAAATCACTACTCCCAAGAAAAGTGGGATACCAGTTTGAATAAAATAACTATGGCAAGGTCAGAAGAGCAAGATATATATCATTTTAGGGCAGAAAAAGTTGAGGGTTAAATACTCCTTTACTATGGCTTAAGAAATCACTCAACTGTCAAGTAGTGAGCTCTTGGGATGGAGGAAGGCATATTTCAGTGTCTTCTTTAAAAGAAGGGCCTGTGGTAACCTCTAAGAAAAGAGAACTAGTTATGGAAATGCTCAGGATTTTCCAGGTAGGAAGAACTGGCCTATCTTTAGGAATGTAAAGCGGAAGGTACATTGAAACAACCAAGATGTTGACAGCTACCAAATGAATGAGAGGTGCTACTTGGGGCTTGAAAGGAAAGGGGGAAAAACAGTAGATTTAGCTCTGGGAATTAATACAGGTAAGTTCTAGATTTTGGAATGGATGTGGGGAAAAGTGAAGGTGGAATTGAATGTGAGATGTAGCAAGCATGTAAGGAGGCATCTCTTGCAGACATAAGGAAACAGTGAAACTTAGCTTTGTGAATACAAGAGAAAAGCAAGAGGACAAAGACTTCAGAGGAACAGGTGGGCAGAAAGACCAGAATGAGGGAAGCCAACAGGACTGGGGCAGACAGAACGAAGTCCCTAGAAGCAGGAACACAGTTGAAGGAAGTGAAAGGGTAGGAAAGAAGCTGAGGTTAACTGGAGGGGCAAAAGAGGAGACTCACAGTTGTTATACGACAATGTCATTCCTGTTTTTATTGTTGTGTTTATTGTTGTTATTGTTACTTCGTACTTTCCCATAGCAGTTACTTCAAACCATTTCCACTCTCTAGGCTTCAATATTCTTCTCAGCCAGGGCGAGCACCTCCTGTTCTATTGTGAAGAGTGAGATAGTGAGATAGCACCATTTACTTCCTTCAAGTTTATATCAGATTGTGGATCTAGTAATTGTCTCCCTTCTTTATTCTAATTATAAGATGTCCCTTCTTTTTCAGGGTACCCTTGATGCCATTCTCTCTCTCTTTTTTTTTCCTTTAAATTTTTTATTGTTATGTTAATCACCATACATTACATCATTAGTTTTTGATGTAGTGTTCCATGAGTCATTTATCTGAGAGAGAGGGAGAGAGAGAGCAAGGAGAGAACAAGAGCGGGGGGAGGGGCAAAGGGAGAGGGAGAGGCAGACTCCCCGCTGAGCAGGGAGCCCCATGTGGGGCTCAATCCCAGGACCCTGGGATCATGACCTGAGCTGAAGGCAGACGCTTAACTGACTGAGCCACCGAGGTGCCCTGATGCCACTCTGTCTTGCCTCCTGTCACAATTGGTTCTTTATCCATTTCTTTTTCACATATTCAGGGCCTCCTACTCTTCTGACTTTTTTCCTTCTGAGAAGAAGTACTTTTGTGCCTGTCCTGTGGTGAAAATATCTTATCCCTCTATTTGCTATTATAATTAACTATACATTTTTATTCTTTCATTTCTCTACTAAGCTTCTTGCAAAAGAAGTCTGAGTCTATCCCTTCCACAGGTTAAATATTTGAAGTTTTAAAGCAGGGAAGAAAAAAAATGTAACACTTCAAAAGTAAAGGAAATGATGCAGGAGCAAGTCTTTTTTTAAAATTTATTAATTAGGGGTGCCTGGGTGGCATAGTTGGTTGAGTGTCCAACTCTTGGTTTCCCTCAGGTAATGATCTCATAGCAGTCGTGGGATCGAGCCCTGCATGGGGCTCCACGCCCAGTGCCAAGTCTGCCTCAGATTCTCCCTCCCCTTCTCCCCCTCCCACTCACTCTCTTTCTCTCAAAGAAATAAATCTTAAAACAAAATTAATTAAATTTTTAAAGACAGAGCAATTCTTACTGTGCCTTAGGCAAAGATGAAGACAGTGGAGCCAGTTATTGATGGTTCTTGGTAGGTGAAGGAGGTGGAGATAAAGGGTAGATAAAATGCATCTGCCAAGAGTTTGTAAACATTTGATTCCAAATAAAGAGATAAAGGTAGACAGGAGAATTACAATTACGCTAAATCTGATACTGTGGAAAATGAAAAGTATATAAAAAATTAATACATGGGGCGCCTGGGTGGCTCAGTCAGTTAAGTGTCTGCCTTTGGCTTAGGTCATGATCCCAGGGTCCTGGGATTGAGCCCCGCATGGGGCTCCCTGCTCAGCAGGGAAATCTGCTTCTCTACCTGCTCATGTTCTTTCTCTCTCTCTCTCTCTCTCTCTCTCTCAAAAAAAAAAGTAATATACACACATGTATGAAAGCAGAATAAGGGGAATGTGTGCATGTGTGTATGCATGTGTGTATATGTCTTTGGGTGAGCGTGCATATGTATTTTATAAAAAAGTGTTAGATAATATTTTTTGAAATTTTGTCAGTTTGAAAGATAAGTTGTAAATATATACCATATATAGTAGGTATTAATCTTAAGTCACATAGTCAGAAATAATGCATTACTTTATTTCCTTTAAATAAACTGAGACCCTAACCTGGTTTCTCCATTCTGAGAAGCTGCCGAGGAATGCGGTATCAATCCTGATGGCGATTCTCTCCCCTTCCCAGGACTACCCAGAAACCCAGAGGCTCATACAGGGCTTAGAAACAAAGGCAGGGTCTTGACCCTCTAATCCATTGTTGTTGCTGCTGATATCCTCATGACCCAAGCACCTGTGGACCCTTGAAATTCAGCAGTTCATTTCCATGCCTTGTGTTGAACACAACTCATCTATGGGCTTGTCACTTGCCCTAGGGAGCAGGATGTAGATCTTCTATACTCTCTCTCTTTCCACACTACCCCTCCAAAATCCATGCCCCACCCTCCCCCCCAACACAGACACAGACTCACACTTCAAAGGGACTCCAGAAGAATTAGCCTAATATATCTGATGAGTGTAGACTTTCACAAAAGATTGCCTTCAAGTAGCTGTTTCTTATCCAAATACCCCATGGAGTTGGCTTCAGGTTTAAGAAGAGGTGAGAACTACAATATGGACTGTTTACTCCTGAAACAGAATAAAAGCAGAGTATGAACACATAAATACAAAGATATAAATGTATAAGTGTAGCTCTTCCCAGTCTCCCTTGTATCTAACACTCATGCACAAAATCGCTGGGGTGTTGGCAGTCCCTGAAAAGGGAAATGGGAAAAGGGAAATGTCCACCAGGTGGGAGGTAGACTCACTGCCCTTTATATTTCCAGCCACAGGGGCACCCTGAAATAACCTATTACCATAAAAGGCCATACTTCAGCTTCTCCAAGAAGCCATGTGAACCAGAAAAAAAATCTGGGTTCCAGGCCTCAGAATTGCTGCTTTGCCAGCATGGGGACTCTCTCTCCTTATCTGAATTTCTCATTTAAGTCTGCTTAAGGACTTTCTGTGGGCAGGCCTGGCAGTGGCCGCCACACTGAGGGAAGAATATTAAAAAAAGAGACTGTCTACCTTCTTGGAAAGGGGGAAGGGAAAATACAGAAGAAAAAACACACATTCATGCAGCAATAACTTCTGCCAAATATTTATAAGTATTTTTTACTATGTAGGAGAGCAAATTAAAATATGTATATGGAAATATTCTGATAAATGCACAGTTGCCTTCGGACATATTTGATTTCTGTTTTTCAAATTATAGTTTCCAAATATCCTGAGTAAGTTTTATGACAAAGACATAACTTCCATTTAGACAGTTGGATTTGTAGTAGTTTATTTTAATCATCTATTTTAGGAATTCATTTCTGGCATAATGAATAAGATAATGTCTTACTCGGAGCCTGAGTTTTGCTCACTGAAAGATAAGTATTGTCAAAAACTGTAATTAACTGGAATTATATACTAGGATATTGGCTACAATCATTGCTCAATTGGTATTGTGTGTTTTCTTTGAAAACAGCAATGTCTGATTGATTAGATTTCTGTATCACCTTTACTCTGGAACATTTAAGGAAATAATAGAGATCAGTTTCCAAGCTCAAATGTTTACCTACAAACTAGGCAATTATTTCTACTCTTCTTTTATGATTAACATGCTTCTCTTCACTTATGATATAGCAACATAGTCCTTAATATGAAATGATTCTTAATGTACTTACCATTCTCAGTAAGGAATGGGCTTTGAGTTTTTCCTCAGATGGTTTGGAAATGGCTTTATATTGGGAAATACATGTTTCCCTACAGTATCTAACAAAGTGTTAGATAATATGTGACTAACCTTACATATCTATGAGTTGGCTGTTGGCCACAATACTGTCCCTGAAAGTCTCTACTAAAAAAGGGACCAGAACACAGCAGTCTTTCGAACTCACTGGAAGTTAATATTTCCCTCTGCTGTAAGTCTCCTGAGGGCAGAGTATAAAGAACAAAAAAGAAGCACTATGTAAAAAGATGATGGTTGATAATCTCTTAGAGGTGATGAAATATACAAACCTACAGATTTAATAATTACAGCAAATTCCAATCATAGTTGGATACATCACGGTGGAACTGCAGAAGTCTAAAAATAAAGAGAAGATTTTTAAAACAGAACCACAAATGGCACAAAGAAATGACAATTATTCTAATAGCAGTCTTCTCAACAATACTAACAGATTCAGAAAATGGTGGAATAATTTATTTAAACTTGAGAGAAGATAAATGTTCATCTAGAATTTTAACCTTTGCTAAATTTTTAAGAATGAATACAAATTAAAGACTCTTCCAGATGTAAAAAAAATGAAACAATTGCAACCATTAGGTATTGAAAGAAGATTTAGGAGATGTGTTTGGGAGTATAGTATTCCTTTTGGCCTGGGGTTGATGGAAATGTTCTAAAGTTGATTGTGGTGGTGATTGCACAACTTTATTCTAAAAACCATTGTCTTATATTGTGTACAAATGGGTAAATTGTATTGTATGTGTAGAGGATTGTTTAGTGTCTCCCCCAAATTCATGTCTACCTGGCACCTCAGAAGATGGCTGTTTGGGAATAGGGTCTTTGCCGATGTGATTAAAGAGTTCAAGCTGAAATCATTCTGGATTTAGGGGAAGCCCCAAATTCAATGACTGATGTCTTAATAAAAAGAGGAGATGACAATAGAGACACAGAGAGAGACCAGGAGGCAGACAATGAGTTACGTTGCCACAAGCCAAGGAATGCTGGAAGCCATCAGAAGCTGGAAGAAGGGAGCAAGGATTTTCCCCTTCTGCATTTGAAGGGAGTGCAGCCTTACCAATTTGACTCAGACTTCTGGTCTCTGTAGTTGTGAGAGAATAAATTTCTATTGTTTTAAGTCACTAAATTTGTGGTAATTTGTTATCGCAGCCCCTGGGAGACTAATGACGTCTGTGAATTAGAGCTCATTAAAGCTGATATATATGATGTTCTTGAAGAAGAAAGCAAATTGTCCTTGAAGGAATTCTGAGATATGAGAAGGACGTGTGGGCAAGGAACTTGGGAAATATATGGTAAATTAGAAAACATAAGTTTAGGGGTGCCTGGGTGGCTCAGTTGTTAAGCATCTGCCTTTGGCTCAGGTCATGATCCCAGGGTCCTGGGATGGAGCCCCGCATCGGGCTCCCTGCTCTGCGGGAAGCCTGCTTCTCCCTCTCCCACTCCCCCTGCTTGTGTTCTTGCTCTCGCTATCTCTCTGTCAAATAAATAAATAAAATATTAGAAAAAAAGAAAACATAACTTTATGGTATAAATATTAATACTTGATTTGGGTAGTTAAATGAAGATAGAACATAAATATTCAGCAAAATTAACATGTAAGTGAGAGGGATGTGATAGTTAAATGTAAAATATTTGTGTTTGGGAGGTTTTAAATATTGAAAAAAATTTAGATGTTAAAATAAATTTTCATGTTAAAATCTTAACAATTAAATTAATAGAAATAACATATATACTTTTCAAAACTGTGTAAAAATAGAATCAAAAAATTAAACTTACAAAAGAAGAGGTAAAATTTTCCATTAGAAGGCAGAGATTGTCAAGTTGAGTTAAAAAAAGAAAAAGTCTAATATATGCTGTCTCCAAGGGGAATCTCAAAAGCCAAAAGACACAAAAAAGTTCAAAATGAAAATATAGAAATGGCTATAAGGTGACAATTCTGGTTTGTACCAATCTTTATGCTTTTGTGTATGTTTGAAGATGTTCACAATAAAAAGGATAAATAAAAGAAAAAAAGGATATCATTGGAAAAATGACAGATATTTAAAATACAGTAAAGAAGATTTCTGTGAATAAATCTATGCCAATGACTAAAAACAATTACAGACAAAATAATTTTCTAGAAAACAAAACATAACTCAGCAAAACTCAGTCAAGAATAATAATAATAAAACCTTAGTACATAACTATTCAATTATTGAAACAGTAGTTAAAAATATCCCCACAAAGAAAATACTAGACACCAACACTTTTACTAGTGAATTCTATCAAGCCTTCATGGAGGAGTTAATTACAATGCAATTTAAAACCTTTTTTTACATGTAATTTAAATGCAATTTCAAACTTTTCTAGAAAATATGAAAAGAGTAAACATTCCTCAACTCATTTTATGAGCCTAGTAAACTCTAAAACTAAAACCAGACTAGGATATTATAATGAAAGAAAATTATAGGACAATCTCATTCAAGAACACATGTTCAAAAACTCCTAAAAAAAAAACAACTCCTAAACAAATTCCAGCAAACAGAATCCAGCAAAGTGAAAAACATAGTATAAAAATACAAGAACATGTTCAAGTTGGATATATCTTAAAAAATGTCAAGTGCTAAAAATTGGGCTCCTGTAGTTTTTAATCTGTTGCAAGAGCTCCTCAGACCTTCGGACCTTTGCTGGTTTCCCTCTCAGCATCTTTGCTAGTAGAGTCTCTCTGCTTGAATCAGGCTTTGTTCTCAGCTTCTACCAGGATTTGGCAAAAGCCCCCAGAGCAGAAAATAACCAATGACCATGATCAACATCTCACCTAGGAAGGACTCTTCTGTTTTTGGAATTTTAGTTCATTCAGTCCTAATTGTTATGCAGTTCTCCATTTTCATTGTTTTTTTGGCATTCAGCTGAATGAATATATTACAACTTATTCATCCATTTACTGTTTATGGACTCTTGAGTTATTTTCAGTATTTGGCTGTTATGAATAATGTTTCTATGAACGCTTGGCCCATGTCTCTTGAAGTACATGTAGGGGACATACCTAAGAATGGAATTGCTAAGGGACAAGACTTATGTATGCTCAACTTAGATAATGTCAAGTGGTTTTTCAAATTGTTGATTGACTCATATTTCCACTGATGGAGTGTAAGAATTTTCATTGTTTTTATTCTAAACATTCTGATAAATATGTAGTGAGAACTTACTGTATTTTTAATTTCCCTTTCTCTGATTACTTATGAGGTTGAGAATCTTTCTTCTACTTACTGGCCACTTGCTTGTCCTTTTTTAAACATGTAATTTAATTTACTTTTTATTTTTAAATTTTTGTTCAAGTCTCCTGTCCATTTTTTCAATTGTGGTCATCTCTCTTTCATATTGATTTGCAGAAGTTTTTAATGTATTCTGGATCTGAGTCCTTGGTTACAATCATGCCTTTTCTATCATTCATAACTTGCATTTTCACTCTTTTTAATGATTTTTTTTAATTAACAGAAGTTCTTCATCTAATTTATCAATTTTATTCTTTTTATTCATTTCTCTTTTCTTATTTAACTTTGACTAGGTCAACCAAAATAATGTTAAATAGAAGCAGTGATGGCAGATATCTTTTTCTTGTTCTCAATTTCAAAAAGAAAGCGTAAGTTCCACATGTAAGGAGCTTAAAGGTCACCATTCTGTCCTAACAAGTAAAAAGCTGAACAAACTGAAGAATTGACAACTGTTCTTAGATCTGTAAGAAAAGTAAAGCCACAAGGCAAATGACTGTCCCCCAAATTGGAGAGACAGACAGAAGGATACAAAGAATCACAACATACCAGAACAGAAATCTCTATGGGAACCAGGTCTGTGGAAGGAAAACCTAAACTGTAATTGGTGAGTTGCTGGTGGCTAGGTGTGGACAAATCTGAGAGTCAAAAACTCCAGGGGACTCAGTCATAGTTGGGGGGTATACTTTTGTGGTTTTATCTTCAGGAGCTCACACAGGTTTTCACAGTAAATATCAGAGAAAAATCTCATGTTTCCAGCAGGGGGAGGGAGAAAGAACCATTTTGCAATATGACAAGAGTACTGTGTTCTTAACATGGCCTCCTCTCCATTATGTACAGTGTTTTCTGTATGTGATGAAAGATATCATCTTCTATTATTACTTTGCAAAGATTTTTTAAAAATTATGATTGGATAGTGAAATTAATCAAAGAGTATCTTTTTTGGGGGGCAATGATTGAGATATTTGTATGGTGTTTAGACTGCAGTTTTAAAGAAAAGCTTCACTAAACTTAAAATTATTGGTTAATAGCATTTTTCTTCAGCCCTTTGAATAGGTCATCCCAATGTCTTCTAGCTTTCATGGTTTCTGAGAGGTCAGCTCTTAATCTTACTATTATTATTATCCTATTTAAGGGCTCGATTGTCTATGGTTGCTTTCAAGATTTCCCCTTTTCTTTGACTTTCAGCTATTTGACTATGATGTATCTGGGAGTGGATTTCTTTGTGTTTTCTTGTTGAGTTTCTTAGATATGTAAATTAAAGCTTTTCATCAAATTTTCAAAGTTTTCAACCATTATTTCTTCAAATATATGTTTTTTTCTGCCTGTTTCTCTTTTCCTATGATTCCAACTACTCGTGTGTTAATTTTGCTTTTTATTGCTCCACAACTTCTTGTGGTTCTGTTTACTTTAGTTCAGTCTTGTTTTTTCTATTTTTCAGATAGGGTAATTTCAATTGCTGTCTTTAGGTTCTCCTTGTTTTTCTCCATCTCCAGTCTATTGTAGTGTCCAGTTAGGGATTTTATAACTTTTAATATTTATATCCCTCAGATTTAGAATTATCATTTTAAAAATAATATTTTTGGTTGAGATTGCCTCTCTGTTTATTCACTGATACCATATTTTTCTTCAATTCTTTGAACATATTTATAGACATGATAAACTTCACTGTGATGAGCCTCATAGATGCTTAAGTACTTGGCTCACTGCCAAGTTTTTTTACGTATAGTGGAAACCCACAGAGGACCAGGTTTAAAAAAGCAGAACAAAGACGTAAAAACAGGGCAAAAAAGCAAGGCTGGTTTGGTTACTTTGGGCTCTGTATTCTGACCTTTAGGTTTTCTGCTACTTGATATTCACAGAAAGTAGAGGTTGTTGCATAATAAATAGTAAATATTTGTTGAGGGAATGATAGGGGAACTTCATCCATGTTCTTGAGAGAGGCTAGTCATAAGTTCAACTCTGTTTAAGGAATGCTTTTTTAATTTCCTTAAGAAACACAAGTCAAGGGGCGCCTGGGTGGCTCAATCATTAAGCATCTGCCTTTGGCTCGGGTCATGATCCCAGGGTGCTGGGATCGAGCCCAACATCGGGCTCCCTGCTCAGGGGGAAGCCTGCTTCTCCCTCTCCCTCTCCCCGCTGCTTGTGTTCCCTCTCTCTCTGTGTCTCTCTCTGTCAAATAAATAAAATTAAAAAAAAAAAAACCAAGACTGATTGTGTGTTGTTTTTATTAAGATTCAAGTATAAATGGAAAAAAGTGATCTATTGCAGCTGGTGGATACTATACTAGTAATTAATAAACAGTAAAGTAGAAGTTTTAAAAGTTTAGCTTTTTAAGAATTACCTGAGGATATTTAATAAAATAAAGGCTCCTGGTCAATCCCTTTCTTCATAGATTCTAAGTCACCAAAGATGAAGTGATACCCAGTAATATGCATTTTTCACTAACATCTGAAACTTGGAGAAACCCTTGGTCTAAAGAATAACAATTTAGCTCCCTGAAACATAGCATTGAATAGTTAGTAGCTGAATATGGAAAACATTTTCCTCTCTGACCATTGTGATTATGCACTGACTAGTGCATATTCTTCAGCATCCAGTTTCTAACCTCTGTAATAATTTACTAGAATTTCCAGAAAAAGCCCAATTCTTCATGCTTTAACTTTCTTCTCTGTGAATTAATTATGGACTCATACTTACTATTTCATGTTTACAAAGTGAAGAAAGTATATTCCTGGAGCAGAATTGAATACATTAAAACATCTGATAATAAATAGATATCACACTGGAGGGGAGCTCATGGGATCGTGCTTCATTCTCTTGGACTTGCAGCATTAACATGCTCACCATCTGTGTTCAATCAATATTTATTTCTTTTCACATTTGAATGTAGTCCCAACTTGGAGACAGAGGGCTAAGAAATACATTCTAAAACTAATCAGAGAGAAAATTAACTACCTAACCTCATGACTATTTTCTATTGACCTGTTTTCTTCAGTCTCCCTTTCAGTAATCCACAAATTTTTGCTACCACCTGATACTTGAATATAAAGCATTAAAGGGTTGATTGCAAATATTTTGTTTTTAGGGGTCAGGAAAGGGTTAGGACATTCTGGGTCTGGATTTCATTCTTTTTCTAGACTTCCTGTGTATTTTTATGCTTCTCCAACTGCATTCAGGGTCTTATTAGAACAAAGGAGATTTTTCAGTCACTCTCTTTCATTGGTATGTAACTACGTTTCTAACAGCAACTTCTCAGTAGAGGTGCAGGTGCTTTTGTGAAGAAAGATTATTCTTACTGCATCTCGAATTTGGGATAATACATTTAGAAGAATAAGGTTTACACTTTTCACTCAGCAAACCCTCTTATTTTAATTTTAAAAGGTGCAGGTCTTTTCCCAAAGCTGTTGTAAGATTTTCTCTCCTGATCTACTGAATTGAGGGTTTATAAGGATGGTTGTTATGGTTTTTAGTTATATGGTAGTTTTCTCATGTGCCCCTCGCAATTTTATATAATGGACCCCTTCTTTAATCACGGTGATATGAGTACGTAGGAATGAGACAGTCTCGTTTAATTGGAGCCACCCTTTCCCTTGGCTAATAGATTTGTTCAGAAAGTAACTTACTGACGTCAGACAACCAATCAGACTCCTTGGTATATTTCTATTGGGACAAGAGTAGAAAATTGCCTCTTGCCTCTGTGGTCCTCTCGCTTGAAGGATATGAAGTTGAGACCACTGGCGACTATCCTGCTTATAATGTTGATGGAGTCCGCAAACAACAGGAGAGAATGAGGCTCCTGTCTCTTCAGGTGGAAGCAGAGTTAAGACATGTGAAAAAGTATCTTGATGACCTTGTCCTGGGTATATTTATGCTTGCTGGAGCCACTCCTTCCCTCCCCAGGTATATGAGTCAATAATTTTTTTTTCTTTTTTTACCTGAAGCTAGTAGAATTGGGTTTCTCTTGTAACTGGAAATGTCCAGGCTAAAATAAGCAACAACAAACAGAAATAGGGATTTAAAAAAAAAATGCAGCAATTTAGTAATCCCTTGAATTATATAAATGAGTTTTTTGGATATGTTGCAGTCCTAGGCATTTTCTTTAATAAGTTGGTTTTCTGTCAGGACTCCACTAACTTCTCATGTATCTGACATTAATAAATTACTATATCTTGATTAGAGATATAGGGAACTCTTATTATATTAAGTTTAGGAAGATCCCAGAAAAATAGCTTTCCCAAAGTCTTTCATAACCTCGCTATGCTGTCACCGTAAGCTTATGAAGCCAAAAATCATTATGGTAGCAAGAATTTCTCTTTCTTAAGGGGTAAATTCCACAGTGGCTGAACAGGTTTATTGTCTTGGGGCATCCCCATGATTCCTGGCTCTAGTTTTTAATACTTTAGGGGGAATTTTGCATTTGCCATTGGAGATATTATTTCAGTGCTTACAAGCCAGATGAATTAAAGATAAGGTTAGCTTGTCATACATTCTGGGACACTTTTATTTTTTTTAAGATTTTATTTATTTATTTATTAAAAGATTTTATTTATTTATTTGGCAGAGAGAGACACAGTGAGAGAGGGAACACAAGCAGGCAGAGTGAGAGAAGGAGAAGCCGACTTCCGCTAATCAGGGAGCCTGACATGGGGCTCGATCCCAGGACCCTGGGATCACGACCTGAGCCGAAGGCAGATGCCCAATGACTGAGCCACCCAGGTGCCCCAAGATTTTATCTATTTATATGAGAGAGAGCATGAGTAGGGGGAGGAGCAGAGGGAGAGGCAGAGGGAGAAGCAGGCTCCCTGCTGTGTAGGGAGGCTGACTCAGGGCTAGGTCCCAGGACCCTGAGATCATGACCTGAGACAAAGGCATATGCTTAACTGATGGAGACACCCAGGTGCCCCTCTGGGACACTTATAAAAGTGAAAGGAGCTTCTATTAATGATTAGATCTGGAACAACAGATACACACAAAGAACATTTTGGGAAAAGAGGGGTATGTGATCATTCTAGTCAAAGATGATTGACTCTTTCTCTAGACTAGTAGTTTTCAAACTAGTTCCACATTGGATTTGTCTGGGAAAATTCAAACAAACAAATAAAAAATAGAAGCCATGTCTTTCTACCCAGGGATTTTGATTGACTCAAAAGGCCAGGACCTGATGTCTCTTTTTCCATTAGCTAGGTGTGTGATCTTGGACAAGTAATTTTCTGGTGTTCAGTGGCTTCATCTATAGAAAGTGGGGCTTAGACTAGAAAAACTCTAAGATCTATTGAAGCCTAATAGTCAACAATCCTGATTCTGTTGAAGAATTCTTCTTTCAAGGGATTAAAAACTCTTGAAATCAGAACCTACTTTCCTCAGTCTTGGATCATGACAGAACATTACTTAGAGGAAGGATAAATCAAGTTCATGTTTTAAAAGCCAAGGATTTGTGGTATAAATGAAGTGATAGAACATACCCACATATTTCTTCCAGTGCTGTTTGACAGTGTTGAGCTGTTTTCATGCCAGCTAAAAGGATGAAAGGCCTGCAGAGAGATTATGTAATCTTCACAATCTAATCCAGCATAACGTCCAGCAACCAAAATGTCGAAGGACAGGGTTACTTTTCCCAGAAAGAATTTTCATGGATTTATGTAACGAGGAGGCACTGCATTGGGTGTGTCTTGTTAATGACCTAATTCAGTATGCTCTTCTGTCTATAAATGGAAACAAACTGAGGGATATACAACTTGTCTAAAATAGAAGGCCTAGTTCAAGGTGTGAGATGTATTTTGTTAAGTCATTTTTCAACTCAGCTTCTCATGCCCTTTAAGAAAAAGGTCCTTTAAGGTCTTAAAACCAGCCCTGAATTTCTTAAGAAATATAACCTTGTAAAAACCCTCTCACCTCTGCCTGCTCCTTTTACCCTGTCTGGGTTATTGCATCAGGCAAGACATATTGTACCTGGCCTTTCCCACAACACTCTGTTGCACCTTTTCCTCAAACTTGCCGACTTGGCAGTCCTCCTTTCCCTTAAATGTTCTTTCCCTTCTTGTATAGAATATTTCCTAATAAATATAAAAGAGAGGGGCCATCTCAGCACTTAACATTTAACTCCTGAGTTATTCATATACAGGCTATTTGTCTAAAATGTGATCGATGGGGCACCTGGGTGGCTCAGTCGGTTAAGCGTCTGCCTTCGGCTCAGGTCATGATCTCAGGGTCCTGGGATCGAGCCCCACATCAGGCTCCCTGCTCAGCGGGGGCCCGCTTCTCCCTCTCCCTCTGCCCTTTCTCCGGCTCATGCTCTCTCTCTCTCATATAAATAAATACATCTTAAAAAAAAAATAAAAGGTGATCGAATTCCTACTGGGTCTTCAGCAGACCCTTAAGATTTATATGGATCCAAGCTTTTTTCCTGCATCTCTGTATCTCGGCCTCTAAGACCATCAAAAGTAATACATGTTGCAAAGTAGTGTTGTCCTTTGTCTACATTTCATCCCCAAAGAAGAATTCCCCTTCCTGGCAGTGGCATCAGCTAAGAATCAAGAAGAAAACAGATTTAATTAATTTATATTACTGTATAAATGACTCATTGATTATGTTGTTTCAATAGGACTATCACATTATGCATTCTATTTAGCTACTTATAATGCTTTTTCTCTTCATGTTCTTTATAAAGAGTCTTAAGTTTTTTTCCTATATTTATTAAAACAAGTTGAGTTCATATCTTGGGGTACTTGGTGCTCATTTCCCCATGAAGTGGGGCTATAAAATAATAGCTGATCAACCAGTCCAAAAAAACCCCACTTAACTCTTCTTGTGCTGTACAAACAGGAGTATGAATAAATATTGCATAAATGAATAACTGAATAGATACCAGGCAGAAAGGAGGGCTAGTCCACAGAGGATCTGAGGGTGATATTCAGTGCTGGAAGGCATTTTCTCTTCTTATCCTGGGCAAAACACTGAACCTAGGCAAAACTATAATGTTCATAAAATGTCTTTTGTATCATACCTCACTATTTATACTACTTTTCAACCTCTTCAGGACTTCTCTACAGTACCTTCCTAGGTTCCTAGCCCTAGTTTTTTGCTTTTTGTTTTTGTTGTTTTTTTAATCTTATCTTTCTCATGGAAAGGCCTCTTTGCTGCACTATTGACTATTTCTTCCCCACTCAGATTCTTTAAACCTCTCCAACAAAATCCATCTTTTCTGAAACTCTTCCTAAGCACATTTTAGTAGAACAGTAATCTGATTTAAATATGATACTCCAAGATTGTGTGTACTTTGAGGGAAGATATGTATTAACCTGAAAGTATTTCCTTTAGTGGAATTTAGGCAGACTGAAGGACTATATTTTGGTCAAGGGGACAATCTACAGAATGCCTTGCCTGTATAGTTCTCTCTAGAACTACCTCCCCTGTCATATATTCTCTTCATTCCTTTAAAAATAAGTCATGGATTTTATATATGTAGATCATTTATCTGGAAGATAAAAATTGCTTTAAAAGTATTTTAAAATTTATTTGTTATTGTGAATTTTTTTAAATCAGTGTAAGTTGGTTTGCTGTTTGCTCCTATGCAGCAGTAGCAGGTGTCATCCAGGAGGCTGAGAACCATGCAGCAGATACTGTTGCCTTCAAGACATGGGTGTGATGAAGCAGATCACCATGCATAGATCAAAGGTACTCTAAGAAGCCATTTTATGAAATAAATGTGATTGATCATGAGCAGGAGGTATCCCAGTTGCAGAAGTTGAAAGAGAAATTTGCTAAGCAAAGGTGAGGAAGAAGAGCAAATGGCTGGTGCTGCTGGATCTTTCCAAGCACTGCATCATCATTTTCATAGGCTTCTGCATGCGCTGTATTTATATTCCTGTAGTAAGTGATTCTGACACATTGCATGTGCACATCAACACACACTTCTCCCAAAGTACACATTTTATGGAGCTTCAGTGACTGTGGGATTTTTTTTTTTATGAGTGCCATTTTTTAGGAAGTGAGTGTTCTCTGCAAATTTTGATTTTTGTTGCAAAAATGATAAGTAAAATGCATTTGTTATGGTTTAGCGAGTAAACATTTAGTGTTTTTCTTTTTTAATGGTAAACTTGAATGATTTCAATTGAGGCAAAACTATTCAAGAATCCTGTAACTCCCAACCCACTTTCGCTCTTCTACCCACTTACATCCATCACTACCATGAGAAAGGTGGGGGAACCCAGCAAAAGGGTTTGAATCTCTGCTTTCCAGAGAGTAGGGGCAGACAAAGAAATAGTTGTGGTCCAGAAGTTGAAGAGAAAAATATTTCTTTTTTCTTTTTGTTTGTTTGTTGTTGCTTTAATTTCCCCTTCCTTGGGTTCTGGCAAATGAAAGGCTCTTGCAGGTATAGGATTTGAGAGAACTGGAGAGGAGAGGGAGATGTGATGTTTTGCTGAGTGCTTAGAAATGGATCCCCTTTACTGTCTTTACAGAGGTTTAACTAAGCAATAGAATTCCATTGAAGTCTCTTTTTGCAAGTTTGGACTGTGACTCTTGACCCCTGCTACTCTGGGGCTAACCCTCATGCATTACAGCCCAGCAGAGTTAGACTTCATCTCTTCTCAATTGATGGCATGAAATAATGGCATTAAGTAAAAAAGATGAAGACTGAAGACATAAATGCATTTAGTACTCATTTATTTCTTACCATACCTTATATCCCTTAGTGCAACTCTGTTTAAAACTCTAAAATCTGTCTTCTTCCTCCCGATATTAATCTTTTATCTAAACTCCAAAATGTTGTGAACCTGGAGCAGTGTATATTCTCTGAGCATTCCTGAAAACAGAATTCCATTGTAAAAGCAATAATATCACATTGTAGAAAATTCAGAAAAAAAAAAGGGAAAAGGAAATCCTACCTACAATAGTATTATCCTGATACAAATTGCTATAGACAAATATGATACTGTTTTGGCTATTTTGTCTCCCTGTTTATGCTTAATAAAAACCTATTAGTTTTTATATTGAACACTTTACCTCAGATAAAACACTCAAATTCTCCTTTCACGCTAACACAGTGGCTCTCAGGGCATTTGAGATCTAAGGTGAATGATTATTTAGTAGCTATTTTATATGCTTGAAGAGTTTATATGTCAGGTTGTCAAATAAATTCATGCTAATATCTGTTAAATTCTGAGAATTCAGAGTAAAAGTCTAAATTTACCCTTAGAAAAAAGGATAATCTTGAAAGTACTGAGTAAATATAATTTCTTAATGAGATACCATCGTAATGTTCATGTTTTTTGTATATTTAACATAATATTTGCTTCTATTTTCTCATCTGAATAGCAAGATTGATGTGCCAAATTGCTTTGTCAAGACATCTCTACATAATGTAGTCAAAGATACTGGAGTATGTGGAGAGACCCTCTTATTACCTTTTTTTGGACTCATTTTTTTCATATGTAATAATGGAACTGAATTATTGGAACCTTAGATCTCTAAGGTTCAGTCCTATTTTAGCAATAGATTATGTAGAGTTGAGAACTTGAAGTTTTCTTGATTTAGTACAGTTCTTTTTATTTTTATTTACTTATTTTTTTTCACATATAAGTAAAAACTTTATTTGTCCCCACCAGGATTAAATCACTTAACAGAAACACTAACAACGATGGGAAGTTGGTATACACAGCACCTCATTTACGTTATGGTCTTTAGGAGGCAGAACATTAATCCCACCACTATATCACCACCTCTACAAGCAACGTCACTCTCTCTTCCTCGTCCTTTAAATGTCTCTTGCACTGTCAGGAGGCTGTGCGACCTGGCACAGCACTAATGTGCCCCAGGGTCTTCTTCCTCGTTACTGTCACAACACAGTGCTTGCCGTGTCTGAAAGCGTTTTTACATTCATCTGTTCATTTGGCGCTCACAACTCACCTGTGAGGTAGGTAGGAGAGTTACTCGCTTCTCCCTCTCTAAGTGAAGAACCTGAGTCACAGAATGGTAAAATGACCTGCCAAAGGACAGGCAGGTACAAATAGCTGGGCCTAGAGCTTAGGCAGGATTTCTGAGCTTGTTCTCATTCATATGGCCTCCTCTTAACAATATTTCACCTCTTTTTCTGTTTATTTCATTAAGAACTTCCCCTTTAATTTTATTCTCATGTTAAGGTTATTTTACCCAAAACATTTTCACAATACTACCTCCCGAGTTTAACTCCACTTTTGTTCTTCAGCACGTCTCTTATCGCAAATAAATTCCTGCCTATGTACTTTGCTACCATTAAGAGATTAATATAGTACAGGCCTAACTCTCCTTCAAGTACTTCCCTGTTTTTCCAGAAAGTCTATGTATCTATGTTAGCGTTATCCAGTTATAAATGACACACATCCTTCCATATGAAGGCCTAAAACAATTGAGAAAATACACATATATAAATATATATCCATTTTGCTGCCTTAATACAAGTTTCTTTAAAACAAGGAGCCTATGTATGGTGTGGTGCTTATTTAAGCTGAGTATATTAATAAATATTAATACCACAGAATGCCTCATTAAAATACAATTGTTACCAGTAGTTCAAACACAGTATGTGGCTGTGACTGAAAACATTGCAATTAAAATTTCACTTTGCCTTTTTTTGTTATGCCACTTATCACAGAATTTTTTTTAGAACTGGAAGGTACTAGGGGCACCTGGGTGGCTCAGTCGTTAAGCGTCTGCCTTCGGCTTAGGTCATGATCCCAGGGCCCTGGGATCAAGCCCTGCATTGCGCTCCCTGCTCAGTGGGAAGCCTGCTTCTCCCTCTCCCACTCTCCCTGCTTGTGTTCCCTCTCTTGCTGTCTCTCTCTCTGTCAAACAAATAAATAAAATCTTAAAAAAAAAAAAAGAACTGGAAAGTACTAGAAAAGTCATCTAGTACAAATCTCTCATTTTAAAGAAATTGAGGCACGAAAAGGGCAAGTCATCTGCCCGATGTAACAATAGTACAGTTATTTTTGGACAGAAATGCCTTTTGTGTTCTCAAGACATCACACTAGTCTTCTAATATTTTTTCTCTTAAATATCTGCTGAAAAATTTTTTGAAAAACTACATATCCTCTTGCCCATCTAAATGTATATTTAAAATTTCTCATCATAAATATAAATAGTCACAAAGGGTATAATTTCCAGTATAATGTAAATATTGACCTTTAAAAACTCTTTAGAAAACACTCAATATTACCTAAAAGCCACAACAGTGTGTTACTAACTATAATCCATTAAAAAATTGGTGAATAGGGGCACCTGGCTGGTTTTGTCAGTTAAGTGTCTGATTCTTGATTTCAGCTTAGGTCATGATCTCAGGGTTGTGAGATTGGGCTCTGTCCTGGGTGTGGAGCCTGCTTAAGATTCTCTCTCTCCTTCTCCCTCTGCCCCTCCCCCCAAAAAACTGGTGAATAAACTTTTCAAACCAAAAACTTCACTTTTATTTTGCTTTGTACTTGTATTTCTATTCTATTCCTCAACAGAATTTTATCCTAAATTATATTTTTATGCTTCAAAATCTTTTATTAATCATTAAATTACCTTTTAATAAAAGTATGTATGCTATTTGGAAATATTTTTTGAAAAGATTTGTGTTCATAAGGGTCTATGAAAAACTTTTTTGAAGTGAGTTTCTATTACAGTTATCATTATATAATCAAACAAAACAAATATAAATTTTGACAAATAATTATTAAGGAAATACATTTCTTAGGGAGATGGATGGAATTTTTTACAAATGACCATACATAGACATGGATGGATATTACTTACTTCTAGAATGAGACAATTGAGTATTCTGTTCTAATTTTTATATTTACAGATAGAAAGATTATGTCTATTTAAGTAGATGGGAATGGAAATTTTGTTGTGGCAGTTCACTCAGTTTGATTCCATTAATTCTGTAGGACCCTGACTAATACAATCTCATCAAAAATATTTTTAATCATCTATCATTTGGCAGTTGGTTTAGTTTCTTCTTAAATTTTTTCAAGGCCAAGTATTGAATACTCATTGATTGCAAAAAAAAAAAAAAAGATTTTGTATCCAGTTTTTAGCTTTCTCAATACCTACACCAGTATTTCAAATAGTGTCTTTGGTGCTCCAGAGGTTTTTACATCCTTAAGGCATGTTATTGTGAAGCAGAAGGGGAAAATCATGAGAGAAAACCATTTAATTTAACTTTTTTTGAGTATAGTTGACACACAGTGTTGTATTAGTTTCAGGTATACAACATTGCCATTCAACAGCTCTGTATGTTCTGCTATGCTCACAAGGGTAGCCACCAATTGTCACCATACAGTGCTCTTATAATACCACTGACTAAATTCCCTACACTGTACCTTTTATTTCTGTCACTTATTGATTCCCTAACTTGAAGTCTGTATCTCTCACTCCCCTTTACCCATTTTGCCCATCCCCCACCCTTCTCCCCTCTGGCAACCATCAGTTTGTTCTCTGTATTTATAGGTCTGATTCTGCTTTTTGTTTATTCATTTGTTTTGTTTTTTAGATTCCACATATGACTGAAATCATATGATGTTAGTCTTTCTCTGTCTGACTTATTTCACTTAACATAATACTCTGTAGGTCTATCCATGTTATTGCAAATGGCAAGATCTTATCCTTTTTTATGGCTGAGTAATATTCCATTATGTGTATATATGTGTGGGTGTGTATAACATCTTTATCTATTCATCTATCAGGGAATATTTGGGTTGCTTCCAAATCTTGTAATTGTAAATAATGTTGCAGTAAACATGGCGGTGCATTTATCTTTTCAAATTAGTGTTTTTGGGTTTTGTTTTGGGGGGGATAAATACCTAGTAGTGGAATTATTGGATCATATGATATTTCTTTTTTTAAAGATTTTATTCATTTATTTGACAGAGAGAGAGATAGCGAGAGCAGGAACACAAGCGGGGGGAGTGGGAGAGGGAGAAGCAGGCTTCCCGCTGAGCAGGGAGCCCCATGAGGGGCTGGATCCCAGGACCCTGGGATCATGACCTGAGCTTAAGGCAGACACTTAACCGACTGAACCACCCACGCATCCCTCATATGGTATTTCTATTTTTAACTTTTTGAGGAACCTTCATAGTGTTTTCCACAGGCCTGTACCAATTTACATTCCCTCCAACAGTGCATGAGGGTTCCTTTTTCTCCACATCCTTGCCAACACTTGTTGTTTCTTGTCTTTTATTTTAGCCATTCTGATTTTAGCCATTCTTCCACCTTTAGGTGTAAGGTGATAATTTATTGTGGTTTTGATTGCATTTCCCTGATGATTAGTGAGGTTGAACATTTTTTCGTGTGTTGGCCATCTGTATGTCTTTGGAAGAATGTGTATTCAGGTCCTCTGCCCATTTTTAAATTAGATTATTTATTTTTTTTGGTGTTGGAGACCCTGTTTTAAATGGATTTCTATAAAACTATTTTTTTGTTCTAATACTTCATAGGATGGTATTGCCTCAGATCTACTATATCATAGTCTGAAAACAGCTGATGTAAATCATCTTGCTATATATATTCTTAAACATTTTTTCTACTGTTATTTATTTATGGATAGCATTTTGACTATGGTAGAAATAAAGTATACTAAAAATAATTAAGCTCAGAAATAAGGAAAAAATCAATCAACTGATCATTTGTTTGGAAACTGATATTTTAAAGATATTAATGATGTTATTGATATTAAGTTGAACATATTTAAGGAAACCAGAGCCCTTTGATCAAATTCCTTATGGTTCATTTGCAACTTCATTGTACATCTTTATATATTTATAGTTAATATATCAAGTAATTGGTAATTGAATAATTTACTCATCTATTTTACTACTAAGAGAACACAGTAAGTTATGCTTTGGAATTACTATTTGGTACAATCTTAAACCAAAAACTCTCTTTCAGGTCATACATCACAAAAAGGGATATAAACAATGTTTCATGACACTTAACCCAAGTTTTTTTGATGCTATAGCCTAACATTTCTCCCAGACTTAGCGTAACATTTGATACATGGTAGGAGCTTATAAACATTTGATGAATTGATTAAAAGTGCAAAATAGATTCTTAAGTATTAAGTACTCAAAATTATGGTTGTGGGTATTTGAAAAAATCACTTTCATGAAAATAACTCTTTTTATAGATTGACATGAAAGGTGTTAGAACATGATGACAAACAAATTGAATAAAAGGGCCTACTGGTAGCAAAAGCTTGACACCTGTTACCTTTAAGCTGTTCTATTTCATTTGGATAGTTAATATTGCCAGTACTGTGGAGTATTCTTTTTTTTTTTAAAGATTTTATTTATTTATTCATGAAAGACAGAGAGAGAGAAAGAGAGAGAGGCAGGGGGAGAAGCAGGCTCCCAAGGAGCAGGGAGCCCAACGCGGGACTTGATCCCAGGACCCTGGGACCATGACCTGAGCCGAAGGCAGACGTTCAACCATCTGAGCCACCCAGGCGCCCTACTGTGGAGTATTCTTACTGGTGAAAACATAACCTTAATTAACTTTATAATCTAAAAACCCTTAAGTGAGTCAATATGTATAAGTGTTTAGTATTAGTTATCATTTACTGTGGTTATTACCCCCTAGGTTGTTTTGTTCTTTTCATTATTGTCCTAATGACTGAATTTCCATGGCTGTTTCAGTTGAATTGGCAGTGCTGATTAATGTTTGAAGCATCATGTGAATTCCTTTCATTCTTAAAATTGTTTATTGTGATTTCTTTGGAAAATTAATATGAATAGAAAGAATTCTAAATTTGTGTGGGTACGTGTATTTTTTGTTATAATGCATAAAATTAAATAGAGCAAAGCTTACTGATGCTTGGAAAGTGATGTCTTATTTCAAAAATTTGAGTAACAATTAGGTGATACAATAACTTAGGGAAAAAATGAGGCTTCATGCTCTCTAGTTTTCCAATTAAAAGGAGCCCATTTCGAGGTTGGGAGAAAATGTCAGTAAGATCATTTCTCCTATGTGAAAATCATACAAAGCTTTTCAGAGTCACATAGGCCAGGAGTCAGGAGTGCAGCTGAATGACTTCTCACATCTATAAAAGCTGTTGTCTGCTTTAAAAGGAAAAGCTCTCAGCATGACTTTAATGTTGCATTTCTGCAATACAGCTTGAAAAGCTCTTCTCAGGGCTGAAGAGAGCAGGAAGGTAATGGTTATTATCTACCTCACATTTTAAAAAATGAAGCAAACCAGTATAAAGACCTATTTATTGTCTTTAGGCTGTGCTTTAAAGAGCCCTTAAAATATTTCTTTAAAATCTGCTTTTATTCTGCAGTGTTACCTACTACGAGTTAATTTTTTTCTTGTGCTATTATATTCCACCATCTCTCTAATTGTTTAAAAGGAATGATATTTGTGCTGCAGAATTTTTGCATAAGTAAAAATATAACTGAGTAAAATATGAAAGATAACATTTACCATAAGTCATATACCCTAAACTACATACTCAGAATAGGAAGATAGAGATACTGCCACCAATTGTTTTGATGGTTCAAAAGCATTTCCGTCTCCCTAGTGTGCTGGAACTGGCTTGCTCTGGCTTGTGAGACCTAATTGTTACATTTTCAGGAATCTGTGTAGCTTGGCATTGATCATGAGGGAGTATTTATACCATGGAAACCAGCAAACATTACAAACCGAGACTTTTTTTTTCCCCAGATAGGCCAGTTCTTAAACATTAACGAGCATACCATTACCTATATGTGTACTACATGCACACACACATACACATGTACACACATGTACCCACACATGTACACACACACGCACATGCACATGCACATGCACACACACACAGAATTTGTATGGTAGGGGTAAAAAATTCAATGATTACTATTCAACTGACCATTAAAATTCTCTGCCAAATTGTGAATCAGATATACTATGTTCTCCGGAGAAAAAGATGAAGACTGGACAAAAGATGAATGTCTCATAGAAAATTTATAAGTTAGTATTAGAACATACAGTTCTAGATTTTCTCTCCAATTAAAAACATGTTCAGTGAAAATGAATAACTGGTTTATTATGTTAAACAAGGGCTCCATTTACAACTGAGCAACTGTCTTTTTTTTCGAGGAAATTTCTTATAAGATTCTTCCTCTTGACTCAAAAAGGAACCCAAACTAGACTCAATTCCCATTTAATGTGAGGCAATGTTTCTTGGCAAAGCAAGATAATTGTAGTGCTATTCTGCCAGTGTAGAATTAGCCTCAAGGCACTCTGTTCCAAATACTGTTGCTCACATTGTTCCCAGTTATAAGGACCTTTATTGTACTAATGTACTACACACACAAGGAAAGTAAAGAGTCAATATTGGTCGTGATACTACGAGCTGAACCCATTTGCTGCCTGGACAGTTAGGTGCAACAAGACTGTGTGAATTAATTTACATTAGCATCTATTCTCCCTGAATAACCTTCAAAATGTAATACAGAGATTCCTCTCTTCTGACCCAGAGTTCCCACGTTAAAAGCTTTTGATTTTAGAGACTTCTAGTTTGATATGCAGACCAGTGCCGTCCAAGATTCTATCACAAGACTACTTATTAAGAAAACTTGTAAGACTTAGGTCATTTTTCCATTCATTCAACATTGTTTTTTCACACAGACTGCCTTGAGCAACAATAACTAGAGCTTGATCATGGTCTTGTATAATTTTATTCTTTAATAAACCAGATTGTAGTTATAGTAGAAAAAAACCATGTAATTATTATGGTAATAAATTTTTCTCTCATGATTGATACAGCCGCCTATAATTATATGATAATTTGTCTTCTTATCTTTAGTAAATGGTTTTTAAATTTCATTTTCAGGATTTGAAATAAAATTATACAGTATATAATTACATTTTGTAAATGTTCCATTTATTTTTGAATAGAATGCATATTTTCTATTTGAGAGAGCTCATGTTAAGGTTTCCTCATATGATTATGGTCTTGTCATTTTCTCTATTGACTTCTATATTTTGAAGATATACTTGACTGTTTTTACTTCTTGGTGAATTATTTCCTTTAAAAAGTCTGAAATATCAGTGTCCTTTTTAATGTCTTAAATTCTCTTTTACTATTAAATATTAATTTACCAGATTTCTTTTGTTAATATTTGCCTGTTACAGACTTTTTTTCATCTACTATCTCAAATCTTTTGTGTCATTTTGCTTAAATGGGTCTTTTGTAAATCATATAAACTAGATTTAAAACTGAATTATAGGGATGCCTGGGTGCCTCAGTCAGTTAAGCGTCTGCTTTCGGCTTGGGTCATGATCCCAGGGTCCTGGAATTGAGTCCCGCATCGGGCTCCTTGCTCAGTGGGGAGCCTGCTTCTCCTTCTGCCTGCCATTCCCCCTGCTTGTGCTCTTTCTGACAAATAAATAAAATATTTAAAAAAAATAAAAAAAACAATCATATCTGAGAATTTCTGTCTTTTTTTAGATGTAAATTTAAACTACTCACATTTTTTTTTGATTATTGTTAACTTTGGACTTATTTTTGTTTTGTACTCTATTTACCATGGTTTTTATTCCTTGGTGTTTCCTTTTCGACTTACTTTTGGGTTGATCAGTTATTCTATTTTCACTGCTATCCATAGTTTGGAAGTTTTACATTTTAAAAAATAAGTTCTGTTTTTTAGGGGCTCCCTAAAAATTCCTAGATTTTTGAAAATTTTATTGATTTTTTAAAAGATTTTATTTATTTATTTGAGAGAGCAAGAGAGCAAGAGAGAGATAGATAGCAAGAGAGAGCATGAGTGGAGAGGAGAAGGAGAAGCAAGTTCCCTGCTGAGTAGGGAGCCTGACATGGGACTCCATCCTGGGACCCTGGGATCATGACCTGAGCTGAAGGCAGACGCTTAACCAACTGAGCCATGCAGGTGCCCTGAAAATTTTATCTATTTTAAGGCAAGAAGTCATAAACATACAACCTGGTGATTTTTTTGAAAGATAATTTTTTTTAGAGCAGTTTTAGGTTTACAACAAAATTGAATAGAAGGTATAGAGATTTTCCATATGGCTCCCATCTCATACATGGCCTTCTCCATTATTCACATCACTTACCAGAATGGGACATTTATTGCCAAGGATGAACCTACACTGCCACATCATAATCACCTAAAGCCCATATTTTACTTTAGGCTTCACTCTTAGTGTTTTGTATTCTATGGGTTTGGACAATAGTATAATGACATATATCTATCATTATAATATCATACAGAGTATTTTTACTGCCCTAAAACTCTTGTGCTCTGCCTATTGATACCTGCCACCTCTCAGCAACTACTGATTTTTTTATGGCTTCCATAGATTTGCATTTCCCAGAATGTCATATACTTGAAATCATATAGTATGTAGCCTTTTCAAATTGACTTCTTTTACATAGAATATGCAGTTAAGATTCCTCCGTGTCTTTTCATGGCTTGATAATTCATTGCTTTTTAGCACTGAATATTCCATTATCTGAATATAGAGCAGTTTATGTATCCATTCACTTACTGAAGGATATCTTGATTGCTTCCAAGTTTTGTTAATTATGAGTAAAGCTGCTTTACACATGCACGTGCAGGTTTTTGTGTGGGCATAAGTTTTCAACTTTTTTAAAAAAGATTTTTTTAAAAAGATTTTACTTATTTGAGAAGAGAGAGAGAGTGCACACATGTGTGCATGAGTTACCAGAGGGGTAGAGGGGTAGAGGGACAAGCAGACTCCACGCTGAGCACAGGGCCTGATACAGAACTCGAGTCCTGAAATCATGACCTGAGCCAAAGTCAGATGCTTAACAGACTGAACCACTCAGGTGCCCCAGTTTTCAACTTTTTTGGGTAAATACCAAGAGATGTGATTGCTTAATCATATTTAAGAATGTGTTTAGTTTTGTAAGAAACCAACCTCCCAACTGGCTTCCAAAGTGCCTGTGGTGCATTGTTCTGGTTTGGCCATTCTAATATGTGTGTTGTGGTATCTTGTTGTTTTGATTTGCAGTTCACTAATATGTAGAGCATATTATATTTCAAATAATTATTTGCCATCTGTGTGAGGTATCTTAAGGTATTTGGCCCATTTTTCAATCGGATTGTTTGTTTTCTTATTGTTGAGTTTTAAGAGTTCTTCAACTTGATTTTTCATAGGCAGGGAAAGACGGAGCACAGCCAGCATTCCAGATTCCCTGAGCTTCTCTTGCATTTCCAATCCGCTTCTCAAGAATAACTATATATTGACTTCTAACATATCGTTTTGCCTCTTTTTGAACTCCGTATAAATGGTATCATGCAGTATCTTTTTTTTTTGCTAACATTAATGTTCGTGAGATTCATCCATATTATTGCCTGTAGTTTTAGTTTGTACTTTATCGTATAGTACTTTGTTGTAGCATTATACCAAAATTTATTTTTCTATTCTACTGTTGATAGGCATTTGGGTAATTTCCAGTGTTTGGTAATTAGATGCAATGCAGCGATGAATATTCTAGGACAAATCTTTTGATTTACATTATTGCTCATTTCTGTTGGTTGTATTTCTATAAATGAAATTATTGGGTTGTACACTGTATGTATATTCAACTTTGGTAGACATGGCCAGTTTCCCAAAGTGACTGTACCAATTTGAACTGTTCTAATTGTTCCATCTCCTTGTCAACCCCTGATATTGCATATCTTTTTTAGTTAGTACTTACATTTTAAATCTTAAAATTTTAACACTTATTTAAACAGAGTTTTATAAATAATGTTGCATTATTCCTACCCATAGCATCCAAATTTCTTCTCCTTTTTGTCTAAATGGAGATCATCAGGGACTTTAGTTACATATTTTTATTAATATTACTCCTTGTAAACAATACTTACCAATTACTATTTCTGCCTTTGTTTCATTATTTTTTTCTTAAATTCCCTATTTGTGAGTATTACATTTTAATAACTGAAACTGTCTTTATTTTGCCTTTTCATATAAATGATATGAAATTCTAGACTCAACATTATTTCTCTTTTTTTTATTTCTCTTTTTAAGGAGAGTTTTGTAAAAGGATACACAGTTTCAGTAATAAGGTGAATAAGGAGGAGGACCTAAATGTATCACATGGTGCGGCTATAGTTGATAATTCTGTATTCTATAATTGAAATTTTCTAAGAGAGGAGAACTTGAATGTTCTCACACACCAAGGTGGGGTTAGGGTAAATATGTGAGATGATACGTGTGTTAATTAACTAGATGGAGGATCATTTCACAATAGATATGGTTACCAAATCATCATTTTGTATACCTTAAATATCTTAAAATGTTATTTGTCAATTATATCTCAATAAAGCTGAAATAAAGTATTTCTCTTGTAAATTATTGGAGATATTTTTACATTGCTGCATATTCATTTTTACCAATGAGAAGTTATACGTCATTCTAGTTCTTACTCCTTAATAGGTATCCTTTTTCCTCTCTGAAAGTTTTTCAGATTTTTTTTTGATGTCCTGAAATTTCACCTTTACGTGTCTAGAGAATGGATCTTTTTCATTTATTCTATGCACTTAAAAAATTCCTGCCTTTTTAAAATTCTTAATTAAAACAAAAATTGCAAACCTTTTTCCTTTTGGTCCTCCTGTTTGCATTTCCAGTGAGATGTTTGAAACTGCAATCTTTCTTCTTTATGGCCCTTTTGTGCTGCATTCTAAGTAAAATATTAAAATTGTCTATGTGTTTGTGTGTATGTGTGTTTTTGCATGTGTATAGTGAAGCCTTAAATATCCATCATTAATCTCAATAACTATCCACATTTTCCACTTTGATCTATTCCTATGAATATTCCATATATACATATATATATTTATAATATATATATAAAATATGTATTTTTTCTGAAGTATTTGAAAGCAAATTCAAGGCATCATATGATTTTATCAGTAAGTACTTAAATATTTCTTTTCTTTTCTTCTCTTTTTCTTTTTAGAGAGAGAGCACGAGCATGGGGAGGGACAAAGCGAGAGAGAGAGAGACGGAATCTTAAGCAGGCTCTACGCCCAGCATGGAACCCAACACAGGGCTTGATCTCATGACCCTGAGATCATGACCTGAGCCAAAATCAGGAGTTGGATGTTTAAATGACTGAGTCACCAGATGTCCCAGGAAGTACTTAAATATTTCTAATAGATTAGGACTTTTCTTTCCATTTAACTACAGTACCATTATCACTCTTAAGAGAATTACCAATAATTCCTTAATACCGCTATAACCCCTAGTTCATGAACAGTTTTCTCGGAGTATCTGTAACAGTTAGTTTACTCAAATGAGTCTACATATAGCATTTGGTTGATTTGTCTTTTAAGTCTCTTTATTTTTTAAAATTTTATTAAGTGTTTAATTTTAATTCCAGTATAGTTAACATACAGGGTTATATTAGTTTCAGGTGTATAAACCATGATTCAGCAATTCTATATATTACTCAGTGCTTATCATGACAAGTGTGTTCTTTATCCCCTTCACATATTTCATTCATCCCTCCACCTACCTACTCTCTGGTAACCATCAGTTTGTTCTCTGTAGATAAGAGCCTGTTTTTTTTTTGTTTGTTTTTTTTTTTGCTTTCTCTCTCTCTCCGTTTTCCTTATTTGTTTTGTTTCTTAAATTCCACATGAGTGAAATCATATAGTATTTGTCTTTCTCTGTCTGACTTATTTCACTTTGCATTGTACTCTCTAGCTCCATCCATGTTGTTCCAAATGGAAAGATTTCATTCTTTTTTATGGCTGAATAATGTTCTATTATAAATATTATATATAATACATTTACATCATCATATACATGGTATATACATATACATATATGCGCACACACACACCCCACATCCTCTTTATCTATGCATCTATCAGTGGACTCTTGGACTGCTTCCATAATTTGGCTACTCTAAATAATGCTTTGATAAACATAGGGGTACATATATCCTTTCAAATTAGTGCTTTTTGTATTCTTTGGGTAAATACCCAGTAGTGTGATTACTAAATTGTAGGGTAGTTCCATTTTTAATTTTTTGAGGAACCTCCTTCTATAATGGCATATATAGTTTGCATACCCACCAACAGTGCAAGAGGGTTCTTTTTTTCTTCACATCCTCACCAGCACTTGTTTCCTATGTTTTTTATTTTAGCTATTCTGACAGGTGTGAGGTGATATCTTATTGTGGTTTTGACCTGCATCTCCCTGATGATGAGCTATGTTGAACATCTCTTCGTCTGTCTGTTGGTCATCTGTGTGTCTTCCCTGGAGAAATATCTCTTCATGTCTTCTGCCCATTTTTAATTGGATTATTTGTTTTTGGGTGTTGAGTTCTATCAGTTCTTTATATACTTTGGGTAATAACCCTTTATTGGATATGTCATTGGCAAATATCTTCTCCCATTTGATACGTTGCCTTTTAGTTTTGTTGATTGTTTCCTTTGCTGTGCAGAAACTTTTTATCTTTGATTCAGGCCCAATAGTTTATTTTTGCTTTTATTTCCTTTGCCTTTGAAGACATATCTAGAAAAATGTTACTGTGGCTGATGTTAGAGAGATTATTGCCTGTCCTCTCTTCAGGGATGTTTATGGTTTCAAGTCGCACATTTAGGTCTTTAATCCATTTTGAGTTTATTTTTGTGTGTGGTAGAAGAAAGTGGTCCAGTTTCATTCTTTTGCATGTTGCTGTCCAGTTTCCCAACACCAATTTTTGAAGAGATTGTCTTTTTCCCATTGCATATTCTTTTCTGTTTTATAAAAAATTAATCGACCCTGCAATTATGGGTTTATTTCTGGATTTTCTGTACTATTGACCTATTTTCTATTTTTATGCCTGTACCATATACTATTTTAATTACTAACACTTTGTAATATAACTTGAAGTCTGGAATTGTGATACTGCTAGTTTTATTTTTCTTTTTCAAGATTACTTTGGATATTCAAGGTCTTTTTTGTTTCCATAATAATTTTAGGATTATTTGTTCTAGTTCTGTGAAAAATGGTGTTGGTATTTTGATAGGGACTGCATTAAATGTGTAAATTGCTTTGGGTAGTATAGACATTTAATTTAATTTTTTTTTAAGATTTTGTTTATTAGAGAGAGAGAGAGAGAGCACAAGCAGGGGGAAGGGCAGAGGGAGGAGCAGACTCCCCGCTGAGCAGGGAGCCCAATGCAGGACTCGATCCCGGGACCTGAGATCATGACCTGAGCCGAAGGCAGACGCTTAGCCGACTGAGCCACCCAGGTGCCCTAATCCTGGACTTTTGTTTGTTTAATTTTTTTTTTTTTTTGGATTACTGATTCAGTTTCATTGCTAGTAATTGTACTGTTAAAATTTTCTGTTTCTTCCTGGTTTAGTTTTGATAGGTTATACGTTTCTAAGAATTGTATCCATTTCTTCCAGGTTGTCCAATTTATTGGCATGTAGGTTTTCATAGTACTCTGTTGCAATTGCTTGTATTTCTCTGGTGTTGGTTGTATTTCTCCTTTTGCATTAGTGATTTTATTTATTTGGGTTCTCTCTCTGTCTCTTTTTATGAGTCTGGCTAGAGGTTTATCAATTTTGTTGATCTTTTTGAAGCACCAGCTCTTGGTTTCATTGATCTGTATTTATGTCTTTTTTTTTAGTATCAATATCATTTATTTCTGCTCTGATCTTTATTCTTTTCTTCCTTTTGCTGTTTGTTCTTCTTTTTCTAGCCCTTTAGGTGAGAGTTTATGTTGTTTATTTGAAATTTTTCTTGCTTCTTGAGGTAGGCTTTTATTACTATAGACTTCCTTCTTAGAACCATTTTTTCTGCATCCCAAAGATTTTGGACTGTTGTGCTTTCATTTGTTTCCATGTAATCTTTGATTTCCTTTCATTTCTTGGCTGACCCATTCATTGTTTAGTAGCATGTTATTTAACCTCCATGTATTTGTGGTCTTTCCAGATTTTTTCTTGTGGTTGAGTTCTAATTTCTGAGTGTTATGGTTAGAAAAGATGCATGATATGACTTTGATTTTTTTTGAATTTGTTGAGTCTTGTATTGCAGCCCAATATGTGATCTATTCTGGAGAATATTCCATGTACACTTGAAAATAATATATGTACTACTATTGTAGGGTGGACTGTTCCAAATATGTCTGCCAATCCATCTGGTGCAGTTTGTTATTCGAAGCCTCGTTGATTTTCTATCTGGATGATCTGCCCCTTGATGCAAGTGGGGTGTTAAAGTCCCCTACTATTATATTGCTATTGATCATTTCCCTTATGTTTGTTGTTAACTGTTTTATGTATTTGGGTCTCCCATGTTGGGTGCATAAATATTTATAATTGTTATATCCCCTTGGTGGATTGTCCCCTTTATTATTATATAGTGTCATTCTTTGTCTCTGGTTACAGTCTTTGTTTTAAAGTCTATTTTCTCTGATGGAAGTATTCCTATCCCAACTTTCTTTTCACACCCATTTATATGATAAATGCTTCTTCATCCCTTCACTTTTCATCTGCATGTCATTAGGTCTGAAATGAATCTCTTGTAGGCAGCATATAGATAGCTCTTGCTTTTTTTATCCATTCCATTGCCCTGTGTCTTTTAATTGGAGCATTTAGTCCATTTACATTCAAAGTAATTATTGATAAATCTATATTTATTGCCATTTTGTTTCTTATTTTATGGTTGTTTTTGTAGTTTTCCTCCATTCCTTTCTTTTCTTGCTCTCTCCTCTCACCATGAGTCGGCTTTTCTTAGTGATATGCTTGGACTTTTTCTCTTTATTTTTTGCATATCTATTACTGGTTTTTGATTTGTGGCTAACACTTGGTTTATGTATAATATCTTCTGTATATAGTACTCTATGTTAAGTTGATGGTCACTTAATTTTGAGCCCATATTTTTACTCTTCCCTTAATGTTTTAGGGATATAGTGTCATACTTTACATTTTTTTAATTTTGTGAATCCCTTCATTGATTTTTACAGAAATACTTATTTTTACTGCTTTTGGCTTCTTACTTTCCTTACTCCTGCTTATGGTCTTTTCTTTCCACTCAAAAAGTCCCCTTTAACATTTCTTATAGGACTGGTTTAATGGTCATGAATTCCTTTAACTTTTTTTTTTTTTTTTTTTGCATGGGAAACTCTTTATCTCTCTTTCTATTCTTAATGATAGCCTTGATGGATAGAGTATTCTTGGTTGTGCATTTTTTTCCATTCAGCACTTTGAATATATTATGCTACTCTCTTCTGGTCTGCAGCATTTCTATTGAAACGTCAGCTCATGACCTTATGGGGTTTCACTTATATGTAACTGCTTTTTTTTCTCTTGCTGCTTTTTAAAAATTCTCTCTTTATCACTAGCTTTTACATCTTAATTACTATGTGTCTTGGTGTGGACTGCCTGGTTGATTTTTTTGGGGGGCGGTTTCTGTGCTTCCTGGATCAGGATTCCTGTTTCCTTCCCCAGATATGGGAAGTTTTCAGCTCTTATTGCTTCAGATAAATTTTCTTCCACCTTTTCTTTCTCTTTGCCTTCTGGGATGCCTATAATGCAAATGTTATTGTGCTTGATGGTGTTGCTGAGTTCCCTAAGTCTATTCTCATTCTGCATATATCCATTTTTTTCTCTCACCAGCTCAGCTTGATTAAATTTCCAGTAGTCTCTTCTCCAGGTGGCTGATTCATTCTTCTGCTTCATCTGGTTTATTATTTATTCCATCTATTGTATTTTAATTTCATTTATTGCATTCTTTATCTCTGATTTGTTCTCTTTTATTTCATTGTTTAGGGTCTCACAGATATCCTTCACTCTTTCCTCAAGTCCAGTGAGTATAGTTATGATCATTACTTTAAATTCTCTATCAAGTATATTACTTATCTCTGTTTCACTAGGGGTCTTGGCTGTGATTTTGTCCTGTTCTTTCTTTTGGGACATAGTCCTCTGTCTTTTCATTTTGTCTCTTTGTGTCTGTATCTGTGTGTTGGGAAAGACAGCTATGTCTCCTGTGTTTGAAAGTAATGACCTTATAAAGAAGAGATCCAGTAAAGTCCTGTTGTGTGGTGTCCCCTCTTCACCAGAACGTGGCACTTCAGGGATGTCTCCTATGTGTAAGGTGTGTGCCCTGCTGTTGTGGCTGAGCTGCATTTTCCTTTAATCTAGTCATCCGCAGTGGCTCTCTTTGCCTGGTGTGGACAGGGTTAGGTCCCTGTGGTGTTAGTGGGCCAGTCTGGGGATGCCTTGGGCTTGAGTTGCGTCAGGCCAGTAATTTTCCAGAGACGCAGTAGCACCAAACTGCAGGGCACTTATTCTGTGTCATGCCGTGAGAAACTTTCCTTGGGGTGGGTGGAGCCTGCATTCAGACCAGGTGTTTGTCCCTAGTACACAGCTAGGGCCTCTGTCTCACTGGTGTGTGTGGTTATCTTTCCCTCTCTCTGGGGTAGGAGTCACTTTGGGGTGGTGCTAGCCACTATAGGGGCTACTTGCACACTGCCAGGCCTGTGGCATGACCCTCCATGGACTGTGGCCAGAGCCTAGTGGAGAGGACAGATCTGCCGAGGCACAGTGGTGGGGCTGTTTGGTGGAGCAGGGGTGCTAGCAGGCTTTGCATGCCACTGGTCCTGTGCTGGAGATGCTCTGCAGTGCCAGGATTGAGTCAGGCCATCTGGAGGGGTGGTGCCCTGGAAGCACAGTGCAGGGGGCCGTGCAGTGCGGTGGCAGTACTAGCAAGCTTTTCGTGCCACTGGTCTTCTGTGGGAGGGGCCCTGCAGCTCCTGGACTGAGGTGGGCTCTCTGGAAGGGTGGATTGGAGGAAACATAGGTGGACAGGGGTGGGAGGGCAGCTGGGGGTGGGTGGGTGGAGGGTGGTGGAGGTGGCAGTGCTAAGTAGTTAGGTAGGAGTCCTGCAGGTTGCCACACTAAAGCTGGGGACTGGGGGAGAGGAATGGTGCCTGTCAATTCCTTTGTACCTGGAGGAGTTCCCCAGAGATTTCTGTCCCTCCAGGACATGCTCTGAGATTAATAAATAACTCTACCTCCAATATGCCCCAGGCACCTTTCAACCCTTGCTTCTAGGCTGTATCTCCCTGGGCTGTTTGTTGTGCTGGGTGAGTGTTATATAGTTGCATCCATGGGAGGAGGGGAGCCTGGTGTTCTACTCCACCATATTTGGAAGTATCTTAGACTCTTTATTCTATAACAGTCCCCACTCATTTTAAAAATACTATTTTTTTTGGGTGCCTGGGTGGCTCAGTTGGTTGAGCGACTGCCTTCGGCTCAGGTCATGATCCTGGAGTCCCGGGATCGAGTCCCGCATCGGGCTTCCTGCTCAGCAGGGAGTCTGCTTCTCCCTCTGACCCTCTTCCCTCTCATGCTTTCTATCTCTCATTCTCTCTCTCTCTCAAAGAAATAAATAAAATCTTTAAAAAAAAAAATACTATTTTTTTTAATTGAAGAAATGAAGTTGTCCTGTAGAACTTCTTATATTTTGGGTTTTGTGGATTGTATCTTTGTGGTATTAATATGTTTTTCTTTCACCTGAATTTCCTATAAACTAACATTTTGATATAGCTACTTGGTGAGATTTAGATTCAATTTTTGGCAAGATTAATATATAAGTTGTATTAGATGTGTAATACGAAGATGGTGTGCTCTCTCTTAGTGATGTTAAAAGATCAGTCAGTGGGTTCAGGAATTGTCTGCCTGATCCATCCATTATAAAGATCCCTAACAACATTTTACTTAATATTTTTAGCTGCCATTAATGAATGCCATTAACCATTATTGGGGGCAGAAAAATTTTGATTTTTCTAATAATAGAAATGATTATTCTACAAAGGAGAACTTTCCATCATCAACTTTTAGTTACCCTGAAATAGTTTGTTCAGAAAAGATAAGATAAATGCTAAAATTATTTCACTTTATTTTTCAGCTTTAGAATTAAAAAAAATGATGTCCTAAGAAAGTTCAAAGTTTGTTAGGCATAGAATTTTGGAGTTTTATTATGAATGTATGGATATTTATATATTTGATGTGTTTCTACACACTGTAGTCATGATACTTTTTTTTTTTTTTTTAAAGATTTTACTTATTTATTTGACAGAGAGAGAGAGCACAAGTAGGCAGAGCAGCAGGGAGAGGGATTGAGTAGAAGCAGACTCCTTGCTGAGCAGAGAGCCTGATGCAGGGCTGGATCCCAGGACCATGGGATCATCACCTGAGCTGAAGGCCTAGCCACACAGGAGCCCATCATGATTCATCTTTGATATTCAAATTTCTATTCTTTTGCCAATGGCATTCAAAACTGGCTTTGTGTCTTTTTAAATGACAGGGAATCATCCCTGATAGCAGCCTTTCTTTCTAACACAGCAGGATGTCCCAGGCTTATGTACTATATTTTCTGCCAAGGCTTGTACTGGGCATTATTCAAGTAACCTTGGTTTCTTTTGGTGGGAAAAGGTCTAGTTCAGAGACCACAGTATGGTATTAGGAGTAGTCATTGTTACTGGTTTATTATTGCTTCCATGCCCATAAGTAGACAGAGCTAAAAAATATGTACCTACTGATATTTCCAGTTTAAAAGGGATTTTTACTGGATTTTTTTTAGCAGAATATTACAGAGTTTTTACTTAATTATTTGATTTTATTTTCTATTCTACTAAAATCTCAATTATTAATTCTATTACCATAATTTCTTATTTGCTTTTCCTGTCATGCATAATTCTGTATCCCCAAAATAGAAATATCATTAAATATGTATGTTTTTATGTTATTTTGGAATAATTATGTTTTTATAATGAATGTTATTTTCTTATGGAAGTGGTATCATCTCATATTCATTTCAGAATGTTATACTTCATTTAAATTTTTTCTTTTGTTTTATTAACTTTACTGCATCAGATACTATTTCTTCTACTTTGTTTTGGATGCCTCACTTTAATAGTTGATTTTCTTATTAAAAAAAAAAAAAAGCTTATCTTTGTACTTAAGATTCCCTTTTAACCCTGTGAGTGTAAGTGCCATACTCCTTACAAAGTATCAGCCAAACTGGGCTCTTACCTGGAAGCTGTAAGGAGGAATCTGCTTCCAGATCATCCAGGTTATTGGCAGTATTTAGTCACTTGTGACTATAGCACTGAGGTCCATATTGGCTTGGTGGCTGTCAGCTGGGGGCCACTCTTACTCCTGGGGGCCTCTCTCTGGACCTCAAACATGATCCTTTCCATATTCACAGCTACAGTGTTGCTTAAAATCCTTCTTGTGCTTGGGCGCCTGGGTAGCTCAGATGCTTAAGCGTCTGTCTTCGACTCAGGTCATGATCCTGGAGTCCTGGGATTGAGTCCCGCATCGGGCTCCCTGCTCCTTGGGAGCCTGCTTCTCCCTCTGCCTCTCTCTCTCTCTCTGTCTCTCATGAATAAATAAAATCTTTAAAAAAATAATCCTTCTTGTGCTTTGAATCTCTCTGAATTCCTCTTCTACCACTACCAGACAAACTTCTCTACCTTTAAAGGTTTATAGGAGTAGATTAATAGGCCCATGTAGATCACCTTAGTTTTGATGAACTCAAAGTCAACTGACTAGTAACTTCAACTACTGCAAAATTCCTTTGCATATAAGATAACATAACAGTAGGGGCACCTGGGTGGCTCAGTTGGTTAAGTGACTGTCTTCAGCTCAGGTCATGATCCTGGAGTCCCTGGATCCAGTCCCGCATCAGGCTCCCTGCTCGACAGGGAGTCTTCTTCTCCCTTGACCCTCCGCCCTCTCATGTGCTCTCTCTCTCTCTCAAATAAATAAATAAAATCTTAAAAAAAAAGAGATAACATAACAGTAGATATGATAGCTCATCGTATCTATAGGTGTGAAGATTAGGGCCAGCTGTCCTCAGGAGCCATCCTGGAATCATGCCTATCATAGTCCTGCTCATGTTTACTTCACTTTTGCCACCTTTAGGATGAGTTAGCTTTCAAAATCTCCTGAAACATAGGCACTCTCCCCCTCTGGCTTGAAAATTTGTCCGTATGTATCAAGATTTCAAATTCTGCTGTAGTTGAGACATACACTTCACATATATGAAGATAGGTACATATTTCAAAAGAGCTTTTGAGTGTTAATATGATTCTCTCACGTAGAAGAATACATAAATCTTCCTCCATAACAACTTTATCTCTTTTTATAATATTGCATTTAAGGAGAAAACTGTCACTGAAAGAAATAAGCTCAAATGGTTACTGAGAGTCTTGAAGTATGCACAAAAATGTATTTCTAAATCTTTTCAAAATGCCAACAGTTCTTGATAAATAAAACGTCATGTTAATTCTTTTGGCATTTAAATCAGCACTTTTAAAATGACTAATTGACTTGCCATTTAATACATGATTGTACTTGTGTTCTATTATTATATGGAAATACTGATTTGGATCCAGAAGCGTATTAAACAATTATTAATTGATTCTGATTGTGCTAATCTCTGCTTTTAATTCGCTCCCATTTGTTTAATGAAATGAAATAACTTTGCTTTTATAAAATGTAAACCACTTTGCATTTTAACTTACACTCATGAAAAATAAAGCTTCAGAAATAGTCTCATGATATAGATGTATTAATGATACATTTTCCACATTTCCAATGTGAAAGTTATATGACCATTTGTGTCCAAAGGACAAAATTTAAAAAAAAAATAGTATTTTACTTTTCAAGGAAGAACAATAGCAGAAACTTAACTTTTTACCCTTTGCTTTCTAGAGATGGTTTATGCTAATTTAGAAAATGGAAATTCTCTTATCTATTTTACTTCTTACCCATATTATAGTAGGGGGAATAAAGTAGATGGATTTGTTGAATAGAATGCAAGCTCTGTTTTGACCCTGAATCTCTTTGTAATATTTATTTCCCCTTATTGGTGCCTTTTTCTTCCCAGGGAAATGGAAACTAGGACTTTGCAATTTCATCATTATGGTGAACATTTCTTGACTTTCCCCAACATGTATGGCCTGTTCCTTTCACAACAATTGTTAAATTTCCCTTGGGGAACTCTCTCACATCTTTTGCTTGTGCTTTAGTCTTCCTCTAGGCATTAGATGCTCTCTTCCTGGACAAAAACCAGTTGAGACTGATTTATTCCTGGTCCTGATAACTCTTAAGAAACAGCCTTATAATTACTACTGCTAAGATCCCTGGAGCCTCCCAGGTTCCTGCCTTTCCTAAAGCCTTGTTCTTCAGCTTTTCCTTCAATTTGAGCTATCCCTATAGGCTTTCAGTATATTTCTTCCTTCACCCTTCAAGTTAGCAAGAGTTCCTTTCCTTTGCCTGCAAAGTCCTAATTGATTAACTCATTTAACTGTATAAAAACTAAATTCAATTCCATATCCACTAAAGTTATCCTATATTTATCATATTGCTATCCTCAAAGACCCCAATGTCCCAAGGCAGTAAGAATTCAGCTGGACTTTGCCAGGTTCCCCTCCCCCCAGTACTTGTTTTGCTATAACTGATCAGTGCACAAATGCTAACACATTGGGAATACTCAATAAATTTTATTTTTTGTGTTAATGAAATCCCAGACAGTAGGTTTGACGATCACCAACAAAAAGACATGGAGGTCACCTCCGTGTTTTTTGTATGTTAACCGTGTTTGGAAGGGAATTACTAAATTATCTGACATTTTGAAAAACTAGTATTGCATTTGAAAGTCCGAACTATTTGTCCAGTAGCTCAGGGCAAGCTAGTTCCAGGAAAGGGTGTTTGCAAAGGGAACAGGCAAGGATTTCATTATATTGTGGCATTTCTCAGATATTTCTCCATATTTGACTTGTATTTTCACACATTCACACCACATTGGTGATTTCTTAAGATTGCTTTTAAGATACTCATTGTTCATTTGTGCTGTAAATTGTACAAAAATTATGTGAAATTTCAACTGGTTTTCAAAAGAATGTGTCTTTTTATTTACCATAAGTTAGTATGCCCTTTTTATAACTTACCAAAGAAACAAGTTGTGCTATTTCGGTTTTACTTTAAAAAAAATTAAATCCCACTGGATAAAGTATATATTTCAAGGCACAAACGGATATTTTTGTTGGAGGTTAACAGGACCAATGGCTACAAATGTGTGTTATGAAAGAGCACCAATTCAAAGGGGTATAGATATCAAAAAAAAAAAATAGGGAAAGGAAGGCTGTTAGAAAAGAAAGAGTAATGAAATGTTTTTGAAAAAGAAAATGGAAAAGGTTGACACCCCCAAATAGCCTAGGTACCTAAAACATGTGGCCAGTGGGTCAAAGTAAACCTCATAATGTCATTGCCACTATTTGTTTGGATTCCTATCTCTGCAGGATTCTGAACATTTTCACTCAACTCCTTTCTTTCTCTGGCCTTCATCCCATTATTGTAAACTGGAAGTGATGAATTCTAGGACAGTAGCAATGGTCTGGTATCAGGTCAGTCCTGCTTCTTACTCTGTCCTGACTTGGTCTTTATTTCCACTAGCTGGACTCTTACTATTTGTTTCTCCCATAGGTGCAATTCTAGAAACTGGGTCATTCTTTGGTTCTAGTATCAAGAATAATTTTGACTACGTATAACAGAAATTCTGAGTACAGTGGCTTAAAAATTAGGAGTTTGTATTAGATTTCACATGCCTCACCTAACAAGAAATCCAGAGTGAGACAGTCTGGGACTGGCATGTTTGCTTAACAATGCCATTAGACATTTAGGCCTTTTCTGTCCTTTTGTTTGAGCATCTTTTGCATCTTTATGTATATACACTTCGTTGCAAGATGGCTGTCACACTTTCATATATTCAGTTTAAGCTTAGGGCAGGGAGGAAAGTAAATGAGGTATTGCTGTTTTAGGAAAGCAAAAGCTTTCTCACTGTCTCTCCTTCCCCCTACCTTCAGATATCAATGTATGTCTCCCTGGTTAATGTATTGGTTTTTGGTGCATAACAAACACAGAACCTTAATGGCATACAACAATGAATACATACACTTACATATCGTGCTATGGGATTTAGCGAATCAGGGCTGCTGGGCTCATTTGGGTGATTCTGCTGAGTTTTGCTGAGCTCTGTCTGCATCTGCAGGTTAGGTGGAGGCTGTGCTCTAGGCTTGACTAGACTGGGCTTGTTTGAAGCACCTTAGCTGAGGCAGCTCCACATCACTGCTTTATTTTCCTCTTTTTGGAACTAGTGAACTATCACAGGTAGAACAGAAGTGTAAGAGTAAGCAAGCAAAAATGTTCAAGGGACTCTTGAGACCAAGGCTTAGAGTTGGCAAGGATCGTTTTATTGGCCAGAGTAAATCACGGGGTTGGAGACTTTCATGAAATTTTCCATTGATAGAAAGATGCCACACTATTCCTAGCTAGAATGGAAGCTGGACAATAAAAGCATTTAGCTGGATACACTGACATTGAAATAACACATTTCTTTCCTTCCTTTCTTTTTTCTTCTCTCTTTTTCCCCCTTCTCACTCCCTTCTTCTTTCCCCTCCTCTTCCTTCGCTTTCCTCTTCTCGTTTCCCCCATTCTTCTTTTTGTAAGGAAAATGGTACAAATGGATATTGAGTAGGTAGCCCACATTGACAATCATCATTCGTTATATTGTACTCTCATATCTTTGGTGTAATAGCTGGTGGATCTCTCTGACGTCCTGTCTTTCTTGATTCCTGCCCATTCTGTTTCCTGCTACCAAAACTCTTAATACTGAAATCTATCTCCTTTCCAGATTTCCCACTTGTTGCCTCCTGCCATGCTCCCCGGTTCATCTCTTGCTCTCTTTTGGGAGTTTTCTGATTGCCTGGCCCTGGAGCAAACAGTTTATACATTCTAGTCATTTCTAACATCCCCATTTAATTTTGACCAATATTGAGTAAAAGAAAAATGTAATGGTATTTTTGTAGATGTTAAATAGATTATCAAAATTATAATCTCATCTGGCTAAATGTGATAATCAAGAAATAAGATAGACGATAAAAGAGTAGATGAATTAAGACTGAAGATGTAAAGCTAAGGCAGAAATAAGAATCTCAAATCAATAGCTATTACCAAGAGCCTAATGTGGGCAGTTTCTTGAATGAGATAGTTATTGACTGAAATCGGCAGAGGAAGTAGAGTGGAAAGTACCATGGGAAAGTGTGAAGGTTGATGTGGTTCAGGAAGGGTAAGTCAGGAAAAAAATTGTACAAAATCCCAGCTGGAATCAAGACTTGGTAAGCCAAGATTGTTTCTGTCATTTTAGAGATAATTTTCGAAGCAACTTGGAAAAATTTTTAGTGAACTAGACTTTGACGTTGCTGCTTATGTTTTTCTTTTTTTTCTTTTTTTTAAAGATTTTTATTTATTGAGGGAGAGAGAGAATGGTAGAGAGAGAGCATGAGAGGGAGGAAGGTCAGAGGGAGAAGCAGACTCCCTGCTGAGCAGGGAGCCCCTTGCGGGACTCGATCCCGGGACTCTGGGACCATGACCTGAGCTGAAGGCAGTTGCTTAACCAACTGAGCCACCCAGGCACCCGCTGCTTATGTTTTTTCTTATAAAATCAAAGCTGCCTATCAAATCTTAAATAATATGTTCTTGTAATATTGGCTCCGTGCTGTTCCCATTATTTTGGAGTATTTATAGAATTCAGATATCAGTATGATTATTAAAATCAAGGCAGATTTTTGGCTGTCAAAGGGAGCATTATGAAAATACACCTTAAAAGCTGTTTATCAAACTTACCAACCAAGTAGTTTCTTCCACTAATTCTGAAAATTTAAGATAAAGTTTCTTGGAATTCTGGCTACATACAGTTAAGTAAGTATGTATAAGTATAAATCCTGATCAGAAAATGTAGCATAAAACACAACAAAAACACTTATTGAAACATGGGAGACCTAAATTCAGCCACTGGCTCTAGTACTATTTGGACACGTGAATTTGTATAAGTCACTTAATGTCTCTGAGCCTCAGTTTACACATCTGTAAAGCTGATTGTAGAATAGTCATTCTATTATTTTAAGAAATGATATGATTATAGATTATTAAAATAAGCTCATCATAATAAACCCAAGTCGTACTAAAATTGCAAAGGTAAAATACTTGATTTTTATTCCCCAATTCTTACTTTTTATTTACCAGTTATAATCTCTCTTACCAGTAACTTGTAGACTTTCAGTAATATTATATGCTTATACAAGTATGGGAATTCTTTGGCCCGGATGGAAATGAGAGCCGGCCCTTGTGCCTAGCTCCCAGCCCAGAGCCTCACACATAGTAGGCCGTCAGTCAAGGGCTGTGAGATGACTGGTGCCTGAATGCCTTGAAACCTGGGCCCCCAGATCTGCCTTACAAACGATCTGGTGTTCAATTTTTTTCTTCTTTTCTTCTCTTGTGCCCCAGCTTTTCTTGTCTCCCTTACTACGGCTTTGAGCTGTGCCCTTGGATCTCAGTCTGTGGCGAAGTTTCTGCTAACTCCTGATAGATTTTTTTCTGAAATCAAGCACAGCTTCCCATCTGGTAACAGCCTGGTACCACTGGACACACCCAGCTCCTGTCTCAAACCAAGCAGTCTCCTCTTTGTAATATGGTCGACTTGTCAAGTGTGGTGACTGTGTCATAAGAAAACACATAGCAGTATGGGTATTTTTAGGTCTGCAGTGATTTCTTTTGTGTCTGTCATACAGTTGGACTGTAAGTGGCGCCGGAGACCAGTGCAATCATCTGGAGGCCATGACGTAAGTACAGTGGGGCTGCAATTTATTGGCTCTCAGTTTTCCCAGCATGACCTCAAACAAGGACTTAGGTCTTTAAAAAGCAAACAGACTGTTGGCTTCCTGCAGGTTCTAGCACAGATGCCTAAAGAAATGACATAAAATATGTTGCAAATTAACAGTCTAGAGGGAATACTTGTGGAATTTGAAACCGTCAGAATATCCATGAGCTTTCTCAAAATAACTTCTCTGAGAGTGATGTATCTGTGTCAGCTAATCTGCTTTTCTGATGGACTATTATAATAAACACTCAGGGCCATGAAAACACTCTTGGCATATTTGGTTAGAATTTAAAATTTCATTAAATATAAATGGTATTTTACTAAATGCTATTCTTATGTAACTTGCTTCTTTCCACATTGTGTGATAGACATTTATTTATATTGATACATGTAGCTTTAGTTCATTCATTTAAACTGTCACATACTAGGCCGTTCTATGAATATACTAACATTCATCCATTCTCTCGTTGAGCTGTGAGCATAAGAATAATTATTGTTTTATACCACTGGCTATTGGAGTGGTTTGTTATACAGCCTTAGGATACAATAGCTAACTAATACAAAAGGTACGTACACTAACTTTATTGCCAAATTGCTTCTCAAGGTGTTAGTACCAGTTTTATAGTCCTCCGATTGGTTCTCAACATATTTTCCAAACCTTGTTATTGGTAGATTGTTACATTTTTGTTAATTTAATTTGATGGAAGGTTAACAAGCTTAATTAATCTTACTGTTTTATTATTTTATTTTATTTTATCGTTTTAAAGATTTTATTTATTTTTTGACAGAGAGAGAGACAGCGAGAGAGGGAACACAAGCAGGGGGAGTGGGAGAGGGAGAAGCAGGCCTCTGCACTGAGCAGGGAGCCTGATGCGGGGCTCGATCCCAGGACCCTGGGATCATGACCTGAGCCCAAGGCAGACGCTAAACTACTGAGCCACCCAGACACCCCTAATCTTACTGTTTTAATTTGCATTCTCTGATTGTCAGTTTGATTATCTTTTCACATGTTTTGTGGCCATTTAGATTTCCTATTCTGTGACTAGTATCTGTTCTAATATTTTGCCTGTTTTTAGGCTTGATTATTAATGTTATATTTATTAATTTTTAGGATTTTTTGTATTTATTCTGAATACCAGTCTTTTTTCAGTTATATGTGTTACAAATATCTTCTAGTTATTTATTTATTTATTTATTTATTTATTTATTTATTTATTAGAGAGCGCAAGTGAGCAAGAGAGAGAGAGAGTACTAGAGCAGAGTGAGGGGCAGAGAGAGATGCAGACTCCCCGCTGAGCAGGGAGCCCAATGCAGGACTCGATCCCTGGACCCTGGGATCATGACCTGAGCCAAAGGCAGACGCTTAATGACTGAGCCACCCTGGTGCCCAAGTATCTTCTAGTTTTTAACCTTTGCTGTGTTGAAGTTTCTCTTAATGTCAAATTTATTCATAACTTCCTTTATGATTTGTGCAATTTATTTATTAAATATTTTATTTATTTGAGAGAGAGAGAGCATGAGTGGGGGGGTGGAGAGGCAGAGGGAGAAGGAGAGGCAGACTCCCCACTGAGCAGGGAGCCCAATGTGGGGTTCTGATCCCGGGACCCTGGGATCATGACCTGAGCTGAAGGCAGATGCTTAATCGACTGAGCCACACAGGTACCCTTGATTTGTGCAATTTATGTCTTATTTAAGGAATACTTTCTTATAATACAGTCAGATAAATATTCTATAGTCTCTTTCAAATGTTTAGAAATTTTGTTTTTAATATTTTGGTTTTTAATCTTTTGGAGTTTATTTTTGTATATGGTGTAGGGCAGTCATATGGTTTCATTTTTTCCCTTTGGATAATCAGATGTTTTAGTCCCATTTATTGAATTATTTGCAATGGCACCTCTATTTCTATATCTGTTTCTAGATTATATTCTATTCCTGGTCTGTTAGCTTTTCCCTGTGTTAATGCTCTTCTAACTTAAAGGATAAGACTTTAAGATAAATATCTTGGGGCGCCTGGGTGGCTCAGTCATTATCTGCCTTCAGCTCAGGTCATGATCCCAGGGTCCTAGGATCGAGTCCCGCATCCGACTCCCTGCTCGGCGGGAAGCCTGCTTCTCCCTCTCCCACTCCCCCTGCTTGTGTTCCCTCTCTCGCTGTGTCTCCCTCTGTCAAACAAAATCTATAATAAAATAAAATAAATATCTTAATATTAGCCCTTTACTCCTTATTCTTTAAAATTTTCTTTGTTATTCTTCCTCCTTTGATTTTTCATATGATTTCAGGATCAGCTTGTTAAATAAAACCCTGTTGGGATTTAGATTGGAATGAGATTACATTTAAATGCTAATTTGGGGACACTTAACACTTTTTAGGTCTTCAGCCTTGGCACCCATAAATACAGTATTGCTATTCTTTTATTCAGATATTTAATAGTATCTTCCAACTTTCTTCATAAGGATCTCGCACAATTTTAGTTTTATTTTTGGATACCTTTCAGATATTCTTGCTATATTTCTGACTATACCCTGACTAATAGAGCAGGTTAGTAAAGTTCCAGCCTATTCTTATTTTTCTAATGGTTTTGTTTGCTCATTTTGTTTTGTCTTAATAACAAAGTGAGTTCAACTGACTGAGCCACCCAGGCACTCTTCTTGGATTTTCTTTTCTTTCTCTCTTTTTTTAAAAAAAATAATTTATTTATTTGAGAGAGAGAGAGAGAAAAAGTGAGAGAGAAAGAGAGAGCATGAGCACAAGCTGCGGGAGGTAGAGGGAGAAGCAGACTCTCCACTGAGCAGGGAGCCTGACGAGGGGCTCGACCCCAGGACCCTGGGATCATGACCTGAGCTGAAGGCAGACACTTAACCTACTGAGCCACCCAGGCGCCCCTCTCTTGGATTTTCTATATAAATAATCATATTGTCAGCAGATAAGAACTGTTTTGTTTACTGCTTTCCTATTTTTACCTTCTCAATTCTTTTTCTAGGTGTTTCAATAGGATGTTGAATAGAAGTGTTGATGAGTGTATTCTTGTCTTGTTTCTACATTAAGGGTTTTGACCTTGTTTAGGTTGTTGATGCACATCCGGTATGTTGGTCATTTGTGTCTGTTTTCAGATCTCTACTGCTTTCCTGTAAACTACATCTCCCAGATATTCCCAACTAGCATTTGGCTATTTTGGGCCAATAGAATGTACTGCCAGGAGACTGGAGTGGAAGGAAGAGAGAAGTCAAAGACTTTCTCCCCATTTCTTGGTGCACTGGAGCTCCATCTACTCCATGTTATCACCTCCTACTAGATAGTCCCTTCTTTTGTGGGGGCTAGTTTAGTTTCCATGTAGATCCAGCTGCTTGCTGGCCTTAGGTCTTGGACTCACACCACCTCTTCCTTTTGTTCCTCCTCTAGGGATGTAATAACTTCCCACTTCATGAATTTCTGTCACCTTTTTGGCTTTCAGATTTCCCCACATCTTTGTAACTAGTTCTTTAGATTCCTTAAATAGGACTATATTTCTGACTGTACCCTGACTAATACATCAGGTTAGTAAAGTTCCAGTCCATTCTTGTTTTTCTAAAGGTTTTGTTTGCTTGTTTTGTTTTGTCTTAATAACAAAGTGAGGTTATGTTCACCAAATGCTTTTTGGTATTGAGTTGCTGTATGTGGGCAACTATTGAGAGGTATATGTTACTTGTTTTTTGTTCTGTTAATGTGATGTATTAAATTTAATAGGCTTCTTGAAGAGAAACCGTCTTTGCATGCCCTTGGGTAAACTCTATTTGTTCATGATTTTTTTTTTAAACACTGATGAATTCAATTGTTTGCTACATTTTAAAATGATTTTTGCATCTATATTCATGAGTATAATTGGTCTATAATTTTCTCTTTTTTAATATTACTCTTATCTAGTATAGCAATGAAGTTTCTATACTCACTGTTAGTTTAATTCCTGTCCCATTTAAAAGAAATTTATTATTTGTTTTAGCTTTTAGGATTAATGCTTCATTAGTTAGTTGTATAATGAAAATAATTATTCATTAGTTAGAATAGTTTGATGCTCTAATTATTTTAATTGGGACTTAAATTTTCCCCATGTAGATTATCTTTCTTTTTTAGAAAGTACAATAACCTTTAACAAAACATAGATTGGGTTTCATCTTTTTTACATAGAGTTAAGATATTCTGTTAGTCTCTTAGTTGTGTCCAGGCATCATACCCTCTATTTAATCATCATTTAGAAAAATAGGAGACATTTCCTTAGATAGATCAAAGCGTTTTATTGATGTGGAAATTTTTTTTACTTTTAAAATGGCAATTTCATAAAGTATTTAAAAGTCTCTCATAATGAATATTACAGGGAGGCTGTAGGAAAGTGATAGTGTTATTTATTTTCACTTCTTTTCATCTCCAAAAATCTCTGAATACACATGTGTTAAAATATGGAAGGTGAGTTCCTCTTTTCACAGAACTGTTGCTAAACTATCAAGGCTGAAAGTAATCGGCTGATTTGTACCACTCCCTATGGGCACATCCTAAGTGCCCATGTAGAAATGGAACTGTTTGAGGACCCTTTTTATCTGTTTTGCTGCTCTGTCTTTATACCAGCTGTGTTCAGGTGTGGATTTACTTTTATTTATATTCTTTTTATTTATGCTATGCTACTCAAGAGTCATTGTGTACATTATATGTAAGAATTACATTTTTCTGCAATTCAGAAAATTATCAGCATTGTATTTTCAGCTGTTGCTTCTTACTCATTCTCACCATTCTTCATGTCTGTAACCCTGATTAATCTCATGTTAGAGCATTTCAGTCTGTCCTCCAGGACTCTTCAATCCTTTTCATACTAAAAAGGTCTTCTATAAGAATCTATCAAAATCCTAGAGGAGAACACAGGCAGCAACCTCTTTGACCTTGGCCACAGCAACTTCCTGCTAGACACGTCTCCAAAGGCAAGGGAAACAAAAGCAAAAATGACCTATTGGGACTTTATCAGGATAAAAAACTTTTGCACAGCAAAGGAACAATGAACAAAACGAAAAGGCGACTTACGGAATGGGAGAAGATATTCACAAATGACATATCACATAAAGGGCTAGTATCCAATATCTATAACGAACTTATCAAACTCAACACCCAAAAACAAAAAAATCCAGTCAAGCAATGAACAGAAGACATGAACAGACATTTCTCCAAATGATGGCCCATAGACACATCAAAAAATGTTCAACATCACTCAGCATCAGGGAAATACAAATAAAAACCACAATGAGATACTACGTCACACCAGTCAGAATGGCTAAAATGAACAATTCAGGAAACAATGGATGTTGGCAAGGATGTGGAGAAAGGGGAACTCTCTTACACTGGTGGTGGGAATGCAAGCTGATGCAGCCACTCTGGAAAACAGTATGGAGGTTCCTCAAAAAGTTGAAAATAGAGCTGCTGTATGATCCAGCAATTGCACTACTGGGTGTTTATCCAAAGGATATAAAAATAATGATTCAAAGGGGCACATGCACCCTGATGTTTATAGCAGCAATGTCGACAATAGCCAAACTATGGAGAGCAGAGAGCCCAGATGTCCATCAACAGAGGAATGGATAAATAAGAAGTTAGACACACACACACACACACACACACACACACACACACACACACAGGAATATTACTCAGCCATCAAAAAGAATGAAATCTTGCCATTTGCAATAATGTGAATGGAACTAGACAGTATTATGCTAAGCGAAATAAGTCAGTCAGAGAAAGACAAATGCCATATGACTTCACTCGTGAAATTTAAGAAACAAAACAGATGAACATAGGGGAAGGGAGGAAAAATAAAATAAAAAGAGAGAGGGAGGCAACCATAAGTGACTCTTAACTATAGGAAACAAACAAGTTTGCTAGAGGGGAGGCGGGTGGGGGGATGGGCTAAATGGGTGATGGTTATTAAGGAGGACACATGATATAATGAACACTGGGTGTTATATGCAACTGAGAAATCACAAATTCTACCCCTGAGACTATAATGATACACTATATGTTAACTAAATTGAATTTAAATAAAAAAGCTTTTCATATCTTTGTACAACTTCTGGTTCATTTTTTCTGTACTGTCTTCCAATTTATTAATACTGTCTTTGGCTAGGATTTATGTAATCTATTGATTTTAAGGATTTATGTAATCATTAATAATAAGGATTAAAATTTTAAGTTCTAGGATTTCTAAGTACTGTTTCTCCTCTTTCATATTCTCTCTTCCCTTTCTTACTCCCTCCTGCTTTTTCAGAATCTCTATTGTCCTCAATGCATAGCCTCTTGTTTTGTTGCATAGTTTTTATTTTAGCTTTTTCCAGGGGGGTGTTATTCCTTTAAAATTTCTTGAGGACTTAATTTTTCTAGAAGACTTTTCTATTTTTGCATTTACTTAAATTTGAGTCTTCCCATTTATTGGATGATTTTAAATTATTTTGGTTACCCTTCATTTTATTATCCTTATGTGCTCTAGAATTTTAGTTTGCAAGTTCCTCTTGTGTAGACATTTGTTGTGTCTCCTTCTCCACAAAACCCCCTTCCCTGCCATTTTCCTGCTTCTTGGTATCTGGTAGATTCACAGTTGCTTCCACTGGTCTCAGCAAGATCCTCCAATAGTCTTACATTAGTGGATCAGGACTTTTGTGTGAATAGATATGACAAATCAACCCTCTGGGAAGTGAGAAATTTGGTCCAGGTCTTATTGCTCCTTCTTGACTACTCTAGGCAATGACACCCTAACAGCCTCTACAGAGGAGGTAACCTTGACTTTGGTCAGTGAATGGCAGGACAATCAGTATTGATGCAGTAGGTCTATTTGCTCTGTCTCCCCATCCCCACAATTACTGGGGACTTAAAGCCCAGCTACCACAGTGGAGGTAAAAATTTTCTGCCTATTTTGGGTCTCACAGTCACTGCTTACATCCTTATATTTTTGTTCTATTTTTTTCCCCCTCCCTGTGGAGCTATTTGTCTGTGAGGATGACTATATGTTTGTATATTTTCTTGTATTATGTCTTTGCTATTTTGGGGTGGAGGTGGGAGGTGGAATGTTGGTTTTCCCTCTGAAATCACAGACCATCTTGACCAGAAGTCCAGATTTATATTTTAGAAAATTCAGTCTGGAATGAGTGTGTAGTGGATTAGAGGGCATTGAGGCTCGAGACACGAGTTTCATTCTGAGGGATTCCAGGAAAAAAAGATAAAGAATGGTTTGTGACAGGAATAATAGGGGAGAGAGGGATAAATTACAGATATTTAGAAAACGGTGTCCAAGTAGAGATGGAACAGCGTTCTCAACAGAGCTATACTGCCGCCTAGGGGATATTTTGGAAATTGACGGTAGTATTTTTGGCGGTCACAGAAAATGAGGGAGAGCTTCTGATATTTAGTAGGTGGGAGACAGCTATGGTTAATATCCTGGAATATACAGAACAGTCTTGTATATCGAAGGACTATCATATGTCCTGAATGACTTTCAAATATCCCAGACATTCATGTGAGTGAAATACTTGCTTAAAATTCTGTAAGTGAGGACCTTGTTTTATATGTTATTACTAAGTTTTTTCCACAAAATTTTATTATACACTGAATTTTCCAAGATACAACGGTCATGTTAATTTACAGAAACATACTTTATTTTGAGTGGAACTTAATCAAGAATTATTCACCACTTCAAACTGTTGACAGCGACAGTGCTTATGCTACATAAATGTCCAAAATCAGAAATCTCGACCATTTTGTCATCTCCGACTTTCATGTGTAATAGAGAAAATAAGAGATTATTTTGAACAGACTCAAAACTAAATATCATTTAACTAATGGAATCACATGAAATATGAGGATCTCACTAAATTTTACCAATAAACCTTTTCTTTAAAGAATTTCATAGCATTCCATATACTTTTCTTTTTATGTGTGTGTAAAAATGATAAATATATATTTTGAAAATTACATAATGGAATTAGGTATTATTTTTGGATCGCCGTTGCTTTTCAATGTTACTCCGATACTCTCTCCAGAGGTCCTGCATACTAATTCTCTTTAGTCTTTTGTATGAAGTTCCTTTTTTAAAACCACAGTCTATTCTCCATCACCTTTCAAAGGTTATGACTTCTAGATAGCCTAGAAAATTGTAAATTCTGTACATTTCTGAATTCTGAGATTAAATGTATTCTTCAACATCGGAGAGATTTCAGAAGAGGTTTTTGTGCTGTTTCATGCCATGTCATAACAAAATGATTATTTTAACACTACACTTATAAATATGGTCTAGCTCATTTGTGAGAATATCTTACTCATTTTTTCCACTTTGACAGTGTGATATTCATCTTGGCACTTATCCCTACTTCATCCAAGGTGCTATTTTCCTCTTTGCCTTATCTTGGACAAAAAAAATTCTGGTCCATTATTACATATCTTAATAGGTTTTACTCCAATGTTAATCATGCCACTGCTCTTTTTTTCCCCCATCTACTTGGTAGAATTGGCTTCTGATCATCTTACTTTTCTTAAATCTAAATGTTTTCATTACAAGTGGATGCAAGCATCTGACTACTTCATTATATCTTCTATTACAGTGATGCTCAAGAATTTGCACTTTGAAATACACACGAGTTCATCATAAATTTCTTTCCTTGTATTTTCCTTTCATATTATAGTTAAGATATGACACTGCTTATTTTTGATATTCTTATGGACTGAGATTGTGTCCCCTAAAATTTATATGTCGAAGTCCCAACCCCTGAGTACAACCTCACATGTGACTTTTTTTTTTTGGAGATAGAGGTTCAGAGAGCTTCCAGGTCGGTGCACATGTGGAGATGTGGGGAGAATGGTGCACCTGGAGAGGGCACTGAAGTTCTGCAAACTTTCTGTGTACTTTGCACTTTGTATCTCTTCTACCTGTTTCTGAGTTATGTCCTTTTATAACAAACTGGCGATCTAGTAAATAAAATGTTTCTGTGAGTTCAGTGAGCCTCTCTGGAAAATTAATCAAACCCATAGAGGGGGTCCTTGGAACCTCCCATCTATAGCCAGTTGGTTAGAAGCACAAGGTGGACTTGTGACCAATATCTGAAATGTGTGCAGGGGGAACAGTCTTGTAGGACTGAGCCCTTAACCTGTGGGGTCTGATGCTAGCTCCAGGTAGATAGGGTCAGAATTGAGTTGCTTGGGAGTGTGGAGATCTCCCGTATCCCCTGCCATTGGGATTGATTCCAACATCGTTAGTTCGTGATCAGAAGTGGGATCAGACTCAGAATGTTACAATATTAACCCAGCACCTTCAAGGTAGCAGTCACTACATTAAAAACAAACAAACAAAAACCACCTCATGGGAATGAGAGAGAAAATAGATAAATATTGATGAAATCTCAAAAAGAACTGAAGTCGAGCATATCTTTTACATTTATTGGCCATTTGAATATCCTCTTCTGTGTATTAGCTATTTATGTTTTTGCTCATTTTTCTCTTGGGGGTTTCATTCTTTTTAACTGATTTGTATATTGTAGATATTAATTTTTTGTTTCAACACAGGCTCGAAATATATCCCTATGTCTTTCATTTGTTTTCTAACTTTGCTTATATTGTCATTTTTTTAAACATAAGAGTTTTAATTTTTTCATGTGGTTTAAATCTGTCAGTCTTTCACTTTATGGATCTTAAAACTATCTTCTAAGTGTTCTTTTTTTATACATAAAAAACTTTTTTTTCTGGTTTTATTGGGTTGGCTAGCCCTATAGAACAATGTCAGAATGACAATGATAACAGGCATCATTGTCTTGTTCCTGACTTTAATTGGAATATTTCTAAAGTTTCACCAAAAAATAGTATATTTACTCTAGAACAGATTTGCTTTGAGTATTGCATGAAGTCTTCAGTACATAAACTATAAATAATAGCTATTATTTATTATTTGTCAAACTACTTCTCTGCCAAATTCTCTGTTCCAAATTTCTCTATGTGTAAATAAGGGATTGGGGCTGGAGAATCTCTGAGGTTCTTTCCACCACAGTTCATCTTGAAATTCCAAGATACATTTTCAGAAAGTCTCATGTTATCTTGGCAGCCTAGATAAAGAACGGTTTTCCATGTGAAATGGAACACATAAGCATGAATACAAGGGAGCCCTTCAGCCACCTCAGTAATTCATGTTTAGGTATGTAAAGTAGTCTGAGGCAAAAACTGATCTTAATTTTGATACATTTCCAGTTGGTTTATAAAGTTGTTTGGCAACTTTCATTAAAGGGAGAAAAAATAGAAAGTGGAGAGGAAATGAAAATGGAGCAATGATGGGGCGCCTGGGTGGCTCAGTCCTTAAGCGTCTGCCTTCAGCTCGGGTCATGATCCCAGGGTCCTGGGATCGAGCCCCGCATCGGGCTCCCTGCTCAGCGGGGAGCATGCTTCTCCCTCTCCCACTCCCCCTGCTTGTGTTCCCTCTCTCGCTTTTTCTCTGTGAAATAAAGAAATAAAATCTTTAAAAAAAAATGGAGCAATGACTAGAAAATCATTGGTGAATATAGCAATACCTTACTTCCTTTTTTTTTTTTTTAAAGATTTTATTTCTTTATTTGTCAGGGAGCGAGAGAGAGAGCAAAAGCAGGGGGAGGGGCAGAGAGAAAGAAGCAGTCTCCCCACTGAGCAGAGAGCCCGACGTGGGGCTTGATCCCAGGACCCTGAGGTCATGACCTGAGCCAAAGGCAGATGCTTAACCGACTAAGCCACCCAGGTGCCCCAATACCCTACTTCCAAAGCCAGTTGTGATCCAGTCAGTCTTGGACTAAAAACAAGTTTTAACATTATAATTTTTCCCCTTCAATGGGGTGGAGACTCAGTATCTGGGGGGTAGAAGGAGGCAGCGTACCCAAAGTGGGGATAGAATGATTAATTCCCTATTTCCTATAAAGACGCATGAAGCAGAAGGAGGAGGGAAGCGCTCCCTGGAAAAGCTATTGAAATTACTAAAGAATGAGAAGGAAAAAGCAGCCAGAAAGTATGCTGAGCAGAGGAGCAGACAAAGATTGCAAGAAATTGGCAGGGAGTCACAATCACCGAAGCCAGAAGGGAACACAAAGGGCCTGGATTGAGTCAGACATCGTGAAAGGAGTTGTAAGGGAGGAACAGGCAGGCGTGCGTGTGGGCCCTGGGACAGGGGGGGTGAGGGAAGGAAGGGAAGAGTCAGAACACAGCGGCTTCAGAAACACAAGTTCAAAGCTAGTTGGAGAAGCTGCCTAGAGACAAAGAACTGCTCAGCAGGTTTCCAAGGAACAGATTTGTGGATGAAAAATGCCAGCGAATTAGACTACATGTCATCGTCTAAACTCTAAGAGGCAGGGGAAACAGGTGAGATACGGTAGAGTTAACAGCAAAACCACGTGCACTGAACCAAACAAGACAAAGGACATGATGGGAGGTGGGAGGGGGTGAGGGGCAGGGTGAAAACACGTGGGGACGGGGCAGGAGATCGAATGGAAGCCCACATACCGCATGCATAAATACTTTAAAACTTGCAAATCAAGCTACTAAACTGTCAAATAAAATGTTCTATTCACCTACCTTGACAAATACACCTTCTCAAAGACTTTGAAGGCCACTTCACATTTAGAATTCTTGGACTTGGGGTCAGCCAGCGTGTGTCAGTATTTGGAGAGCTGACCCATGTACCCGGGGCTTTGGCCTATACTCTCACCCAGCCACGCAGCCCTTCCATCCCTCATCCCTCATTCTGTCCCGGACCATAAGGGCCTGACTCGCTAAGTTTGTGGACCCTCTAGCTCATATGGCCAAGCTCCATTCCCTACCCCCTTTGAGAAGGGAGCACCGTTTGCTAGGTGCTCCTTGGGAAGAAAGAACAGATCTGAGGAAAGGCTTCTGTAGCTCTTGGAAGTGTGTTCGAGGCTCTTTGGAAAAGAACTCCAGGTCCTGCGTACCCAGAGCATCGTCTATGGGCAGATGATTCCTTACCCCTCAGAGCAGGGATGACCAGAAGAGGGGAAAGTGGATGTCTTTATAGCATGGGGATCAGGACAGGGTGCCCTCTTGCCCAAGTCTAAAGGTAGTTGTTTCTAAATCCTGTAAAGTGAAACTAGGAATTCTTATAGTAAGAGGAAAAAAAATAATTTCTATCAGAGCAAAGTTCTTCTATGGAAAGCACAGGTATTTCATTTGTTCACTCTCAGATTTTCTGGCCACGTTTGGCTTACATTGGGTTCCAAAGGCTTTTTTCCCCTTGGTTTCTATCTGCTGACCATCAGGTTGAATGATTGCTGTGCCCAGAGACGAGAAGGAGCCAAATATAAACAAACTGATCAGGCTTTATTTATTTTTTTTAAAGATTTTATTTATTTATCAGAGAGAGAGAGAGAGTGAGAGAGGGAACACAAGCAGGGGGAGCGGGAGAGGGAGAAGCAGGCTTCCCGCTGAGCAGGGAGCCCGATGCGGGGCTCGATCCCAGGACCCTGGGATCATGACCTGAGCTGAAAGGCAGACACTTAATGACTGAGCCACCCAGGCGCCCCTGATCAGGCTTTAAAGGAAATCTGTACTCAGACACATATGAAGCCTGGGTTGCAGCATTCCTTAGTATGTACAGATATAATTTGTGTAGCTGGATACACATTTTGTCATTCTCATCAGGTAAATGTGTATTTATATAATTTCCGTTAAGACTTTTCTCATTCATTAGTTTTCACACCTCTTTCCCCCTTGAGAATATCGTCATTTTTGAAGTGCTTCTCAGCTCAGGCCTGATTGATGCTTCTGGACACCTCACAGCAGGGGGATTATGTCAATTAGCTGATCTCAAGTGCCAGATTGAGAAATTAGGGGAATGGAGATGGCAGATACATGCAGAAGTTTATTCTTCAGCAACCATATCATAAAATATCACATCCTACTTTTTGTCTTAGGGTGATGGCATTTTTTTATTTTATTTATTTATTTATTTTTTATTATATTAGTCACCATATAGTGCTTCATTAGTTTTTGATGTAGTGTTCCATGATTCATTGTTTGCATATAACACCCAGTGCGATGAGCATTTTTTAAATTTCCTTAAGAGTCTACGGGTGTGTGTATCTTTCTGAATCAAGAATTGGTATCAAACAATGTTTTGATCTTTCACACTTTTTGCAGAAAATTTAGGTTAGAATACCTGGTGCCCTTAGAACATAAATGGAATAGTTTATAGGTTTTTCAGTACTCAGCAGGGGAATATGAAATACGTGATGAAGAAATTATACCTCTGACTATTTGGCAGAGTTCTATTTTGAATTTCTTGGATACGTGAGCTTTTCATTTCTGAACAAAATCAGAATCTAGTAAAGGCTCTGAACCCATTTTCAACGGCTCAAGTTTAAATTTAGGTGCCCTGAAGCATGGGAGTGTCTACAGCCTGGCAAAGCATAAAACGCTCCCACATAGATCAGTTAGCCTGGGTCTCTGCTGCTGGTAGTTACAGTGGGGCCAGTTACCTGGAGCTCTGTGTTCCTCAACCTCGGCAATAGGGACGTTTTAGGCCAAATAGTTCTTTGTGGTGGGAGCTGTCTTGTGCATTGTAGGGTGTTTAACAGCATCACTGGCTTCTCATTATCTCGTGCCCCTTGTCCCCAGCTGTAACTATGAGAAATGCCTCTAGACATTGCCACGTGTGCCCCAGTGGTCAAAATCACTCCCAATTGAGAACTACCCAGTAGCTGGTTCATTTTCTATTCTCATCTCTGCATTTTAGACAGGAAGAGGGAGAGAGAAATCTGTCGAAGGAGGAAGATAGTTGCTCTTGGCTTCTGAGACAAGAAGAGAGGGGAAGGCGGAGGAAGAGAATTTGTTGTGCACTAAATGCACTCTATTTATGCTTTTACATAAATGTGGGCTTCCCAAACCGGAGTGTGGACCAGGGCTATGCTGAATCAGAAGTTAAACATTATAGTGTCAATTTTCTTTGATGTAAATATTTAAAACATTTATTTTTATATTAAACAACATGCATAAAGAGTAGAATATAAAGTGTGTATAAAAAATGAGATTAAAGTATGAAACCTCAAATAATTTTGCAGTCAGTTTGGTCCCTCAGGACCGCTCTGCCCCCAGGATCTCCACAGGCATGAATGCACTCTCAACTGCTATTGGGGTCTATGGATTATTCAATCTGAATTTGTGTCTCCTCAAATTTCCTATGCTGAGGACTAATCCTCAATGTGATGGTAAGTAGGGCTGTTGGGAGATAATTAGGTCATGAAGTTGGAGTCCTTATGAATGAGATTAGTGCCCTCATAAGAAGAGACATGAGAGAGCTTGCTTTTTCCCTTTCTGTTTTCTCCCATGTGAGGATATCCACAAACCAGGAAAGGGGCTCTCACCAGACACCAAATATGCCAGCACCCTGATCTTGGACTTTCTATTCTCTAGAACCAGGAGAAATAAATGTTTGTTTTTTAAGCCACCCAGGCTATGGTATTCTGATACAGCAGTCCAGACTAAGGTAAATTCTTTGGTGAAAGCATGTGAGAAGCATGATGTATGCCAACTACTTTAATCTTTTGAATTTTGCTGTGAATCAGGTAGGTACACTTTTCTTATTTACTTTTTTCAGATAAACAGACCAAGGCTCAGAGAAGTTAAGTAATTTTTCCAAGCTCACTCTGCTGTTGTACAACCATAATCTCAACTTTTTAAAGTCTAACTTCAAATTTTATGTTCTTTTTGGGTACCTGGGTGGCTCAGTTGGTTAAGTGTCTGCCTTCAGTTCAGGTCATGATCCCAGGGTCCTGGGATCGAGTCCCACATCAGGCTCCCTGCTCAGTGGGGAGTCTGCTTCTCCCTCTCCCTCTGACCCTACCCCTGCTCATGCTTGCCCTCTCTCTCTCAAAAAAATAAATAGAATCTTTAAAAAAATTTTATGTTCTTTTTAGTATTTTCTGATGCCTTAATAGGCAGAATTAGCTCTGGGAAAATTTTTGAGGAAGGTTAAAATTTGTCTTTTCTTTCTCCCTCTCATTTCTGTGCTGTCTTTATTTTTCCCTCTTATAATTCCCTTCCAGCAACCCAAATATCCAGTGCTCCTGCTCTAAGCATGAACACCTAACAGTACACTCATTAACCATGCCAAGGCTGTTTATTAATAACTGGGAGAAATGGCTGGCATTTCAGGCTAAATAGGGGCTCTGCTTGGTGGTGATGATGAGGGTGACAGTAGCAGTAAGTGCAGAAATTAGCTTCGAGGACTTTTTTTTGTTTTTAAGTCCAGAAGTCTGGAGGTTGGAGGGTGCTACCATTGATGTGGCAGGGAGGTTCAAATTGTCTTGAGTTTTCTAGGAACCCCCAGATGAGGCTAAACAAGAGAAAGTAGCTAGCAGCCACAAACTATTCTTCCTTGATTCCTTGGTGGGACCCTCCCCACCTTATTTCTTTTTTCCCCTCAATCCTGTGCTGCCACTAGAGAATGAGGGAGACTCAGCTGCCTGGTCTTCTTTGGCAGGGTCTTAAAGCAGTTTTTTAGTCTGTCTTGTTATGCCTCTCTCCAGCCAACTCCAGAAATGCTTCATTTGGCTGCGTGAAAGTCATGCTAATTTCAGTCATTTACGTAATACTTTGCCATTTATGCGAAATTGCTGTGTAATGCTACAGTGATTATGCATATCATTACATATGTGTCATATTAGCCTTGTGATGGGTTTTATTCAATTATAACACTAAATCATGGGCAGGATTCTTAGACTTCACGGCTTTTTGCTTATATGACATGGTCATCATTTCATAACTTAAAAACTTAAGAGTGTTGCCATTGAGGGGAAGTTTGATAGAATATATGTATCTTCTCCTTTTAGCCTAAGTATGTAAAAATTGACAACATGTGTATCATTGACATTTTTGGGGTCTCTAAATTTACCTTTTTTGACTTCACAATGTGGAGTGTCTACACAAGTTCATCCTTTTGATACATTTAAAAAATAATCTGTTTTAGAAGGGAGGTGGGTGGGGATGGTTAAATAGGTGAAGTGGATTAGCCAATGTTTATAAGAAAAAGATCACCATTTTCTGAATGCCTTATGATGGAACCAGGAGCAAATAGCTGCTCTTCTTCCTTTTTTTTCCCCCATGTGCTACTCTATTCACATTCTGGAGGGCTTTGTGGAAACAGTTGTCAAAGTCAGGACACTTCAACTGTCATGGGGCAGCTCAGATCTGGCATATGAAGGATGACAGGTTTTGAGTTACAGTTCAATTCCAGATTTCCATTAAAGGAGAAAGCGGGGAAAAAGGAGAGTGAAGATAAGAACAGGCTAAGGTGTAAACTTATGTTTTGGACAAAGTTATCTAAAAAGCACAATTTCACAAATAGGACTATTTGCCTTTTAAATTAAATCACTGAGCTGGGTTTTGCACCTGTACCTCTTAACTACTGAGAGAATCCCAAATGGAGATGATATGACTGATGGCTTTAAGTGTTTATCCATTGTGTCTCCTGAGCAGAGATAAAACAACCACCTCCTGTCAAGGTTGCTTGCCAAGTTTTAGACAGATTTTTAAAGAGTCTGTCTTGAGTACTGTTCTTGACTTTGGCTGCAATGATCAAATCTGCCACTAGACGGAGCTGTTTGTCTTATTTTTGACCTTGCAGAGTTCAGGATTTGCAAGAGAATTGGAGTCAATGAAAAGAGAAAACTATAAATGATAATATCTTTTATGAGATGGACACTCAAAGTATATACTTCGTGCCTTTTTTCTGCTAGTAGTACATCATTTCCAGATTGTTCAGTGTTATTATCACTCAGGAGGCTGCAACTCAGTCCTCACACTTCCACTCACTGGGAAGATTTAAATAGCCACTAAAGAATAATCAGGATGTATTATTCAATTTACTCATTCTTTTATTTTACAGTAGCTAAAGTCAGAATGACATCCTAAATCCTGAACTTTTCCTGGAAATTTCTTAATTTATTCTCTGTTCTTTTCTATGAAAACTCTATTTACAAATTTTGGAATTACAATAATGTGATATTGTTGTGTATTTGTATGTTTTATTTGCCAAGCAGTTTTCTACCAAGATGTGAAATATGTTGAAAATTTTAGGTCACTATCATCCAGAGTCAATTCTGAGCCCAGTCTACAAAGGACTGAATTCTGGGGTTTGGTTCAAGTCATGGCCTCAAGGGTTCTGAGAAAGAGTCTGGACAGAATACCCAGATCAGGTCATTCATCTTTATACACATGAGTCATCTTTACTCTTCAAGGTATACAGTCCCAGTCACCCTGAAACAAAAATTTGGTTTCTGGACAAGTAGCATGGGTAGCTCCTGGGGACGTATTAGAAGTGCAAATTCTTTGGTCCTACCCCAGACGTCCTGAGTCAGAAACTCTGGGGATGGTACCCTGCAATCTGTGTTTTAATAAGTTTTTCAGATGATTCTGTGTAGGTTAATGTTTGAGATCTGCTGACATAGAGAAATAGCTTCCAAATGAAAGAGAGAAATCAAATTATGAAAAAAAAACCTGGATGAAAAAGAAATGATACAGGAAGCAGCAGAGAAAATCCAAGAAGCTATACTTAATGATCCCAAAGATGAAAGAGTATTCTGAAAGAGATTAAGAAAGAGCTCCTGGAAATTCAATATATAGCAAATGTTCGATTAGAATAATTAAATTAATTAAAACAAAATTGCATGTAAAATAGAAGAAAATCTAATTTAAAAAATTTGATAGAGAGTTTTAAAGATAAAGTTGAAAAAAAGCAACTCTTTTATTTTTATTTTTTTAAAGATTTTATTTATTTATTCATTTCACAGAGAGAGAGAGCACAAACAGGAGGGAGCAGCAGGCAGAGGGAGAGGGAGAAGCAGGCTCCCCGCTGAGCAAGGAGCCTGATGCGGGACTTGATGTGGGGCTCAATCCCAGGACCCCGGGATTACAACCTGAGCTGAAGGCAGATGCTTAACAGACTGAACCACCCAGGTGCCCTGAAAAAGCAACTTAAAAAAAAAAAAAGACAAAGAGTTGGGAAATTGGAAAGAATAAGCAAGAAATTGAAAGGATTCATGCAAGACCTCTAAGATCTACTTAATAGGAGTTCCTTGGACACTTAGAGGAAATTATCAAGTAAACAGTATAAGAAAATGTCTCAGAGTTGAAAGGTGTGAATCCCTCAAAAGAAATAGTCCACTCAGGGCCCAGCCCATGAAAAAAGACTCATAAGACACTAATATTAGTGTGAAAGTTCAGAACACCTGATGAAAGAGAAGATTCTAAGAGTTCAACAGAGAAAAGTCAAAAGTCACATAAAATGGAAGGAGAAAATTACAATATCATCTGAGTTCTCATTAGCAACAATGGAAGTTAGAAAGCAATAAAGCACAGCCTTCAAAAATTAAAGTGAAAAAATTTAGTCTAAGATACTGTACCAGCTAATCAAAAATATAGAAATTTTCAGGTATGCAACAACACAAAATTTACCTCACCTATCTCCTTCCTTTTGATGCAGCTGGAGTATGTGTTTCAACAATGTAAGCAAGTAAATCAAGAAATAGGAAGGCATGGGATTAGGAAATAGTGGATCCAACACAGGAAAATGATAAAGGAACCTCTAGGATAATGACTGTGCAGTAAGCCCAGTAAACTACCTGTCAGATTGGAACAGGAAGATGGAGTGGGGTCTCTAGGGAAAAAAATTGTACTCTTTGGTTACCCAATGCATTTGATCATTTGGAAAATATTATCACTAAGTATTTGAAAGATTTATCACATTAGTGATAGGTCATAGAAAACTAAGCAAATTAAAAATGAGGCAATTACTAACTTTAAGAGAAAACAAAAGTCATATAAAGAGGAAACATAATGCACATAATGCTTTGCTCAGCAATGAACAACATTTATCCAATCATGTAAATGCTCACTTATCCTTTAAACAAAAATTAAAAGAAAAGAATGGCTGACAGACTATATTGTGAAAAATATCAGAATTAAGTTAAAGGAAGTTTTAAAAATAACTTGAATTGTTTTTATAACATTTAGTGATTCTGTATTCAGATATTTAATTCAACCAACTTCAGTTGGGAGTCATAGAGATCCCAGTTGAAATGGTCAAACTGGTTACAAACTGGATCAGGAAAGTCTTGTTGACCTATAATGGTTCTTAAAAGTGTTGTCCCTAGACCAGCAGCATTTACATTACCTAGAAATTTGTTAGGAATGCAAATTCTTGGGGCCCACCCATGACCTACTGAATCAGAAATTTTGGCTTTGGTCACCAGCAATAACAAGCCTTATTAACAAAGTGATTCTTATGCATGCTATAGTTTGAGAAAACTTGTTCTCAGTTGGGCTGCAAAACACTAGCGTTGATTGGGGTTTCTAAATTGTTAAAGTTACAAAGGAAAACAGATTTAGGTACCAAGAATTTAATTGCATCTTACTAGCATTTTCTTGTTATAAAACCCATATTATTCTCCATTAGCCTATCTCTTATTTGATAACTGACTTGCAATTTGGGGAAAAAGTGTTAACCCTTGCTAGATGAAAAGTTGAGTAAATTACAACTGTATGTATGTCTATGATTATTTGCCAATCCTTTGTCTATTTATACAAGACCTCAGATAGAATCCCTAAAACATATTTGTCTTTGAGTATCCGCATCACTATATGCCTTGTGCCATGCTGAACAGTGCAGGGATGCTGGCATCTTATTGATGTATACTTGTCTTACTTGTGCCTGTAACATTGGTTGACTTTTAGGAGGTAGAGCAAGCTTGTAGGAGGTCAGCAGGAGGTGAAATCAGTGAGGCAATGGTGCTCTAGTAGAGTTGTGTGTGGTATAGATTTTGTCAACCTTATAGCCCATTGTAAAGATGTTAGCTCTCATTTTGAGCTGAGGAGTGACATCACCTGACTCATCTGTTGAGGAAGATTGCATTCTATCTCTTTCACCCCTATAGTCAATCACCATGGCTATCAATTCTATTTCCTCCCTATTTCTTAGATCTGTCCCCTCTCCCCCCTCCCCCCATCATCATTGCTACCACACTAGTTCAGGAGACCTTAATTTTTGTTTGAGTCTTTTCTATAGCTTTTTAATTGGTCCTCCTGCCTCCTATTTGCTTCCTTCTAATTCATTGTCTACAGTGTTACTAATCACTCTGAAAAATCTGATAGATTTACACCTCTGGTTCAAGTCATCAATAACCTTCCCCCCCCACCCCCCGAGAATAAATCCCAGACTCCTCAACATGACTTTCATGGTCTGTTTCCCAGTATGCAGCCTCATGTATCCCCTATCCTCCTAATTCACATGCTATGCTCTGCCCATACTGAATATTTGTTCCTTGAATACATAATATTCTTTTTTGTTTCTGAGCCTTCACAGATCATTTAATCCAGGAATCCTTCTCTGATTTTAAAATCTGGATTTATTTACCCTCTTTCTGCTCCTTTTTAAAAATTAATTTAAGTTTTACTATTTTTTATTTGAATCCAGTTGACAGACAATGTTACATTAGTTTCAGGTGTACAAATTAGTGATTTGACAAGTTTATTCATTACGCTCTGTTCACCACAAGTCTAGCTACCATCTGACTTATTACATCACTATTACAATATGATTGGCCATATTCCTTATGCTCTGCTTTTTATTCCTGTGACTTAATCATTCCATAACTGGAGGCCTGTATCTCCCTCTCCCCTTTCTCCTATTTGCCTAACCCCTCATAACCCTCCCTTCTGTAGCCATCAATTTGTTCTCTGTATTTATAGTTCTAATTCTGCTGTTTCTTTATTCATTTTTTTAAGATTCCATTTATGAGTGGAGTCATATGGTGTTTGTCTTTCTCCATCTGACTTATTTCACTTAGCATAGTATTGTCTGGGTCCATCCACGTTTTCTCAAATGGCACGGTATTATCCTTTTTTATGGCTGTCTAATATTGCATTGTGTGTGAGTTTGTGTGTGTGTGTGTGTGTGTGAGTTTGTGTGTGTGTGTGTGTGTACCACATCTTCCTTATCCATTTCTGTACTGATGGACCTTTAGATTGCTGTCTTATCTTGGCTACTGTAAACAATGCTGCAATAAACATAGGGGTGTATATATCTTTCTGAGTTAGTGTTTTCATTATCCTTGGGTAAATACCCAATAGTGGAATTTTGGATCATATGGCATTTCTATTTTTAATTTTTTGAGGAACTTCTATACTATTTCCCACTGTGGCTGTACCAATTTACATTCCCACCAACAGTGCATGAGGGTTCATTTTTCTTCACATCCTCACCAATACTTGTTATTTCTTGTCTTCTTGATTTTAGTGAATCTAACAAGTGTGAGGTTATATTTCATTGTGGTTTTGATTTGCATTTCCCTGATGATTAGTGATGTTGAGCATTTTTTCATGTGTCTATTGGCCATTGTATGTCTTCTTTGGAAAAAATGTTTATTCAGGTCCTCTGCCCAGTTTTTAATTGGATTGTTTGGGGGGTTTTTGGTGTTGAGTTTTGTATGTTCTTTATATATTTTGGATATATATTTTTAAAGATTTTATTTATTTATTGAGAGACAGTGAGCGAGCACGAGTGGGGGGGCAGAGGGACAGGGAGAAGGAGAGACAGAATCTCAAGCAGACTTCCTGCTGAGCACAGAGCCCTTGTGGGGCTCGATCTCAGGACCCTGAGATCACAACCTGAGCTGAAATCAGGAGTCGGACACTTAACCGACTGAGCCACCCGGGTACCTCTATTTTGGATAGTAACCCCTCATCAGATATATCATTTACAAATATCTTCTCCCCTTCAGTAGATTGTCTTTTTGTTTTCTTTTTTTTTTTTGATGGTTTCCTTTGCTGTGAAGATGCTTTTTATTTTGATGTGGTCCCAATAGTTTATTTTTGTTTTTTCTCCCCCTTGGCTTAGTTGTTGTATCTAGAAAAATATTGCTATGGCTAATGTCAGAGAAAATACCGCCTGTGTCGTCTTCTAGGATTTTTATGATTTCTGGTTTCACATTTAGGCCCTTAATCCATTTTGAGTTTATTTTTGTGTATGGTGTTAGAAAGTAGTCTACTTTCATTTGTTTACATGTAGCTGTCCAGTTTTCTCAGCATCGTTTATTGAAAAGACTGTCTTTCCCCCATTGTGTATTTTTGCCTCTTTTGTTATAAATTAATTGACCACATAAATGTGGGTTTATTTCTGGGGTCTCTGTGATGATCTGTGTGTCTTTTTTTGTGCCAGTGCCATACTGATTTGATTACTACAGCTTTGTAGTATATCTTGAAATCTGGAGTTGTGATACCACCAGCTTTGTTCTTCTTTCTCAGGATTGCTTTGGCTATTCAGGGTTTTCTGTGGGTCCATACAAATTTTAGTATTATTTGTTCTATCTCTGTGAAAAATGCTATTGGTATTTTGATAGGAATTGCACTGAATCTGTAGATTGCTTTGGATAATATGGACATTTTGACAATATTATTTCTTCTGATCCGTGAGCATGGACTATCTTTCCATTTGTTTGTGTCCTCTTCAGTTTCTTTCATCAGTGTTTTGTGGTTTTCAGAGTAGAAGTTTTTCACCTCTTTGGTTAAGTTTACTCCTAGGTATTTTATTCTTTTTGGTACAGTTGTAAATGGTATTATTTTCTTAAATTTATCTTTCTGTGACTTCATTGTCAGTATAAAGAAATGCTACTGATTTCTGGGTATTAATTTTGTGTCCTGCCACTTTACTGAATTCATTTATTACTTCTAGTAGTTTTTTGGTAGAATCTTTAAAATTTTCTGTGTATAGCATTATATTGTTTGCAAATAGTGACAGTTTAATTTCTTCTTTATCAATATGGATGTCTCTTATTTCTTTTCCTTGTCTGATTGCTGTGACTAGGACTTCCAATACTATGTTGAATAAAAGTGGTGAAAGTGGACATCCCTGTGTTGTTCCTGGCCTTAGAGGGAAAGCTCTCATTTTTTTCACCATTGAGGATGGTGTTAGCTGTGGGTTTTTCATGTATGGCTTTGATTATGTTGAAGTATGCTCCCTCTAGCCCCATTTTTATTGAGAGTTTTTATCATGAATGGATGTTGAATCTTGTCAAATACTCTATCTGCTTTGATTGGGATAATCATATGATTTTGATACTTTGTTTTGTTGATATGGTGTATGACATTGATGGATTTGTGCATCTTGAACCACCTTGCATACCAGGAATAAATCCCACCTGATCGTGGTGAACAATCTTTTTTAATATACTGTTGTATGTGGTTTGCTAATACTTTGTTGAGGATTTTTGCATCTATATTCATCAGGGATATTGGTCTGGAGTTCTCTTTTTTTGTGGTGTCTTTGACTAATTTTGGTATCAAGGTAATCTTGGGCTCATAGGATATATTTGGAGGCTTTTCTTCCTCTTCTATTTTTGGAATAGTTTGAGGATAATAGGTATTAACTCTTTAGATGTCTGGTAGGATTCACTTGTGAAACCATCTGATCTAGGATTTTTATTTTTTGGTAGTTTTTTGCTTATTAATTCAATTTTGTTACTTGTAATCCATCTATTCAGATTTTCTGTATCTTTCTGGTTCAGTTTTGGAAGATTGTATGTTTCTAGGAGTTTATTCATTTCTTCTAGATTGTTAAGTTTGTTGGCATATAATTTTTCATAGTATTGTCTTATAATTCTTTGTATTTCTGTGGTGTCAGTTGTTATTTCTCTTTTCTTGTTTCTGATTTTATTTGCGTCCTTTCTCTTTTTCTTGATGAGTCTGGCTAAGTGGTTTATTAATTTTCTTTATATTCTCAAAGAATCAGCTCTTGGTTTCACTGATTTTTTTCCTTCCTTCCTTCCTTCCTTTTTCTTTCTTTCTTTCTTTCTTTCTTTCTTTCTTTCTTTCTTTCTTTCTTTCTTTCTTTCTTTCTTTCTTTCTTTCTTCTTCTTCTTTCTCTTCTTTCTTTCATCTTTATGTTACTTATTTCTGCTCTGATCTTTATTATTTCCTTTTTTTCTATACCCCTTGGGCTTTATATTCTTCTTTTTCTAGTTCCTTTAGGTCTAAGGTTAGACTGAGTTTTTTCCTTGTTTCTCAAGGCAGACCTGTATTGCTGTATACTTCCCTCTTAGAACTGCTTTCACTGTGTCCCAGAGATTTTGGATCATTGTGTTTTCATTTTTATTTGTCTCCATTTATTTTTTGAGTTCTTCTCTGATTTCTTCATTGACCCATTGGTTGTTTAGTATCATGTTGTTTAGTCTCCACGTGTTTGTGTTTTTTCCATTTTTTTCTTGTGATTTATTTCTAATTTCATATCATTGTGATCAGAAAAGATGCATGGTATGATTTTAACTTTTTAAAATTTATTGAGACTTGTTTTGTGGCTTAATATGTGATCTGTTGTGGAGAATGTTCTATGTATGCTTGAGAAGAATATGTATTCCGTCATTTTGGATGGAATGTTTTGTGTATACTGTTATGCTTAGCTGGCGCAATGTGTCATTCAAAGATATTGTTTCCTTATTGATTTTCTGTCTGGATGATCTATCCACTGATGTAAGTGGAATGTTAAAGTCCCCTACTATTATTGTATTACCATCAATTTCTTCCTTTATGCTTGTTAATATTTGCCTTATGTATTTAGATGCTCCAGTGTTGGCTGAATAGATATTTACAATTGTTATATCCTCTTGTTGGATTGATCTCTTTATCATTATGTAATGCCCTTCTTTATCTCTTGTTACAGTCTTAGTTTTAAAGTCTATTTTTCTGATATAAGTATTGCTATCCTGCCTCTTTTTTTTTAACTTTTATTTGTATGGTGAATGTTTTTCCACCCCTTCAGTTTCAGTCTTTGTGCATCTTTAGGTGTGAGGTCCTCTTTTTCTGCTGTTGCACTACCATCTACTCCTACATTGAATTTGTCATTCTATAATTCAGTTGTTTCATTATCTATTTCCCCATTCTACTTTTAGGCTTGGTGAGGACTGTCTAGTTTTTTGTTTTTGTTTTGTTTTTCTCCATTTTATCTTCAGTGCTGCACTGCCTGTGACACATAGAAGGTGTTCATTAAATATGGGATTAATGGAGAATGGATGCCAAAACTACTGGATGCATACCAACACTTTAAGACCCTACATGAATTCCTTTTTGTCGCAAGACACTCAAATATTTGTTGTATGCATGAAAAATGAAATCAATGAGTAAAAATATCACTTTGATTCTTTGCATTCTGTTTATTTCCCCGATTGTCAAAATGCTCATCAATAATCCTCATTATTGATGTGTGGCCTCCCATTGGTCACATACATATGTGGAGCAGGTAATGGCTTACACAGTGTAATCTTGTAGTTTCTGAAGCATCTCTCACTGTGAATACTCCCTAACTTCAGCCCTGGAAGTAATGATATGAGCAGCACTGATTTTGATCAGCTTTCAACATATGATCAGCTACAGAAGGCTAAAACAGTGGTGACCTAAGTGGTGGGCAGCAAGGCTAGTGACTTTAGGGGAGGCCAATAGTTTCTACAGCTAAAAGAGAAGCTCAGCTCCAGTAACAGTGCCATTTCCTTCACTTCACTTTTAGCACAGCAAAAGCCTCAGAAGTGAGTGGATACTGAGAAAACTTTTCAAAATTATATTCGAGACACACATGGTATCTTCTAGAAATGGGTGCATAGTTTTGGAGAACTTGAAGTCCCTCAATTCAGACTAGATGGGCATATTTGGTTCCTGACTTAGCCACTAAGTATTTGTCAGAGAAATATTATTTCTTGAAAGTTTTATTCCCAGGTTGCTGTGACCTAGAGAAACATGGGTTATATCATCTTACATATAGTGCTGTTGGACTCCTCCCCAAATCACCTGTCGAACTATTAATAAAGCACAGCTAAATTTGTTAGAACTCACTGCAGCAAGGTAGTCCACCATATCCCCAGTCCTAACAGTGTCTCAGAATGACAAAGTCAGAAGTGGTATAATTTTAGGGCTTTCATGTCAGAGCTCAAATGATTTGAGGTAGGTCTTTCAAGATGATGAATTGATTTGAATTGAGCAAGTTTGCAATATTACAGTTTGTGATTAATGGACCTTGTGATTGAGGGTCTTAAAATAAGCCCTGATAAATAAACTTGGTATGATAGGCAAGTGTTCACCAAGGTGAGGAGATTCTTGTCTCTGACAATCGACCCGTGGGAATTTCCTGAAGCAGACAGCAAAGATTTTTTCTTCTTTCCCCCCCGCCCCCACTTATTGGTTTACAGCTTTATCTTTCCCAGGCAAAGTTTCCTGGAACAAACAACTAGTTTATGTTGACATAGCTTGTCTATATTCTTAATTAAGCCATGTTAACCACCAGATGGTCTCAGCCCTCATATCTTTTAATTGTTTTCATTCTTGAATACCTTGAGATGTTTATGTGACTCAATGGTTTTCAAGAATAGGTTTTGAAAAAGAGAAAGGACAAATGTATAAAGCTTGAAAAGGGAGAAGAAGCACTACTGAATGAGGGAACTATCGGCAGTATTGAGAAAATGAGAGTGACAATATTTTTTGTACAATTTTGTTTGAAGTAAGGCTCCTGCTTTAGCTTAAAAAACAATCAAACACAGATTTCATTTTCCCTTCTAGAGAGATATCACCTATAAAAACCTACCACTACTTTAAAAAAGTAATTTTATTTTATTTTTTCATCATGATAAGTGTACTCTTTAATCTCCATCTCTATTTTCCCCATCCACCCCGCCCCCAGCTCCCCTCTGGTAACCATCTGTTTGTTCCCTATAAAGTTTGTTTCTTGGTTTCCCTCTCTCTCTCTTTTTCCTTTGCTCATTTGTTTTATTTCTTAAATTCCACATATGAATGAGATCATATGGTATTTGTCTTTCATATACTGATTTATTTCACTTAGTATTATGCTCTCTAGCTCTATCCATGTTGTTGCAAATGGCAAGATTTCATTTTTTTTATGGCTGAATAATACACCATTATATGTGTATATGGTATATATACACACCACATCTTTGGTATCTGTTTATCAATTGATGGACACTTGGGCTGCTTTCATATCTTGGCTATTGTGAATAATTCTGTAATAAATACAGGGGTGCATGCATCCCTTTGAATTAGTGTTTTTCTATTTTTTGGGTAAATACCAGTAGTGTAATTCCTGGATTGTAGGGTAGTTCCATTTTTAATTTTTTTAGGAGCTTCCATACTCTTTTCCACAATGGCTGTACCAGTTTGCATTCCCACCAACAGTCCATGAGGATTTCTTTTTCTCCATATTCTGCCCAACACTTGTTGTTTCTTATTTTTTTTTTTTTTTGATTTTAGCCATTCTGACAGGTGTGAGGTGATATATCATTGAGGTTTTGATTTGCATTTCCCTGATGATGAGTAATGTTGAGCATCTTTTCATGTGTCTGTTGACTGTATGTCTTCTTTGGAGAAATGTCTGTTCATATCTTCTGCCTATTTTTTAATTGGATTATTTGGGTTTTGGGGTATTGAGTTGTATCAATTCTTTATATATTTTGAATAGTAATCCTTTATCAGCTATCTTGTTTGCAAATATGTCTCCCATTTGGTAGGTTGTCTTTTAGTTTTGTTGATGGTTTCCTTTGCTGTGCAGAAGCTTTTTATTTTGATGATGTCCCAATAGTTTATTTTTGCTTTTGTTTTCCTTGTCTTGGGAGACATATCTAGAAAAATATTGCTATGGCTGATATCAGAGATTACTGCCTGTGCTCTCTCCAAGGACTTTTATGGTTTCAGGTGTCATATTTAAGTCTTTAATCGCTTTTGATTTTATTTTTGTATATGGTGAAAGAGAATGTTTCAGTTTCATTGTTGTGCATATGGCTATTCAATTTTCCCAACACCATTTGCTGAAGAGATTCTATTTTTCCCATTGTATATTCATTCCTCTTTGTTGAAGATTAATTGTAAGTTAATTTCTGGGTTTTCTATTGATTCATGTGTCTATTTTTATGCCAGCACTATACTGTTTTAATTACTACCACTTTGTAACATAACTTGAAATCTGGAATTGTGACACCTCCAGTTTCATTTTTCTTCTTCAAGATTGCTTTGGCTATTTGGGGTCTTTTTTGTTTCCATACAAATTTTAGGATTATTTATTCTAGTTCTGTGAAAAATGCTGTTGGTATTTTGATAGGGATTGCATTAAATGTGTAGATTTCTTTGGGTAGTATACACATTTTAACAGTATTTGTTTTTCCAACCCATGAATGTGGAATGTCTTTCCATTTCTTTGCATTGTCTTGAATTTCTTTCATCAGTGTTTTATAGTTTTTAAGAGTACAGGTCTTTCACCTCTTTGGTTACATTTATTCCTAGATATTTATTGTTTTTGGTGGAATTGTAAATGGGATTGTTTTCTTAATTTCACTTTCTGCTGCTTCATTATTAGTGTATAGGAATGCAACAGATTTCTGTACATTGATTTTGTATCTTGTGACTTTACTGAATTCATTTATAACTTCCAGTAGTTTGTTCTCTTTTTTCTTTCTTTCTTTCTTTCTTTCTTTCTTTCTTTCTTTCTTTCTTTCTTTCTTTCTTTTTCTTTCTCTCTTTCTTTCTCTCTTTCTTTCTCTCTTTCTTTCTCTCTTTCTTTCTCTCTCTTTCTTTCTCTCTTTCTTTCTCTCTTTCTTTCTCTTTCTTTCTTTCTTTCTTTCTTTCTTTCTTTCTTTCTTTCTTTCTTTCTTTCTTTCTTTCTTTCTTTTATAAAGTCTTTAGGGTTTAAAAGCTCTCAGTTTTTCACCATTGAGTATGATGTTGGTTGTGAGTTTTTCTTAAAAGGCCTTTATTATATTGAGATTATGTTCCCAACCACTACTTTCAAGTAATTGAGATTGAAGTCTCCTGCCTCACTTCAGATAGATACAACCCATGGAAATAGACATTCCATGCATGATGGTGGTCTTTGTGATACTTTCTCACCTACTTGTCTTTCACAATGTGGACATTTGAGTGTTGTGTTGCTGAGTGAAGGAGTCAGCATGGAGAAATGATAATGTACTACTATGGTAAAAATAAAGATTTGTGTTCTGATATTAAAATGCTTGTGAATATTTGACTGATCTATGCTCAATGCTCTGAAACTATGCCTCTCATTAGTAGCTTAGGTTGATACTGTCTTGTCTACTTATTTAATATGGCTTAATGTATGGTGACGGTGGATATTTGCAAGGCTGTAGATAGCTGAAGCTCTGGAGAGAGATGGAATTGGATATGAATCCTGACCCTAAAACTTTTTCATTTTGTGATCTTAGGTTAGTTGCTACTTTGTTGCAAGTTTAGTTTTTTCCATATATAAAATGGATGTAATTAATAGCTATCTGTGAAGATTGTGGTAAATGACAGTAACAGCTATGTAAAACTTTCAGGCTAGTTCATAGTGTGAATTCAATAAATGTTAGTCATTGTCATTATTATTAAGTGTAAGGTATGATTTTGGGCTCACTTGAAGACGAAAGGCCTAGAAACAGATACAGAGAACAGTAGAATTGGGTCAGATGTCCTAATCTAGCATCTTTTGCTTTACAGGAGAGGAAGCTCAAGACGAAAGGAAGAAAATGATACCCAGGATGAAATAACTAGTTAGTGGAAACGGAGGCATCACATTTCCATCACAGACCAGTGTTTGTCTACACAGGACAGCTGTAGGAAATATGCCTCTGGGGTTCTGTTTGATAACCACTTGTACAGAGCCTTTTGTTCACTATACATGGTTAGAATTCTGTCTTTTTGGCAGGTTTTCTGTGGAGAAGGGAAAGTGGTCAGAGAGAATTTGACTCTTGGAGCCCAGATCCTGTAGTATGTTGGACACAGTTTCATTGCTTGGCAATGACTGATATCTTTAGAGTGTGAAGTAAATATTTAAGATTTAAATAAGCCCTGTGTGAATGCTAAGCTCCTCATTTATTGACATGTTCTTCTCGTACTCAGCAACTATTCCAGCAGCTTCTCTTGCCAACAAAATACCAAATATTTTTGAAAGGAAAAACAGCTGCAGATATTAAGAACCTGGCTTTTTAAGAGGATTCCAAAATGAATGGTTGAAAAACCTCAAAAGTGATTTTATTGTGATGTAAAACAAACCTTTAAGAAATTGTACCTTCTTGTCTTAAATTAATAAACTATTATTGACCACTTACTTTGTATAAGGAACTGTAGGTGGTTTAAACACATGTTATTTTTGCCTTTGAGGTGCTAACAATTTAGTAGGAAAGATGAAATATAAGCAAATCCATCTAACGTTCCATAATAAAATGCAACTTAAATAGCATTTGAGTATGAAAACCAGAGGCATTAGTAGGCAGAGCCTGAGGAATTGTCAAATGAGTGGTGCAGTAGACATTTGCCTATTATGCATTCCCCCTTCTTTCAGGACAGTGCTTGATTCTGGTTTTGGAATTATCATTTCCTTGCAGTTTTGGGGGGGTATAAATCAAGGTGCTATGCATTTCTTTAGCCAGGGAGTGATCTTGGGAACCAGGGCATGCCCACTGGCCTGTCTTCCGGAGTGTGACTCAAGAATTGAAATTGCTGACGAAGTTGTTGACCACTTTGGCTGAGTTGGTTGCTTTGTTCGACTTTGCTGGGTCATGAATCTCTAGACTTCTAGTCAATTCCTATGCTGTCAGCTTGGAATAAACTCCTTTTCTTCATGATTTTATTAGACTTGGTATATCTGGTAATGGCAGATAGAAGGAAAGGAGAGGCTACTTTGAACGTGGGTGTCAGAGAAGAGATGGCATGACATTGAGGTGGGACTCGGAGAGGGGATGGAGGTAAATTGAGTGAAAAGACTTTGGATTTGTTGACATTGATTAATGTTAATTCTAGATTACTATTAGAACCATTTATTAGCTTGTAAACTAATAAGAAAGCTTGTTCACAAATCCTGAGGATTTAGTGCTTTGCCAAATGCAAACCCAGGGCAGTAGAGTTGGAAAATATTTCAGGTTCTTAGTTAGGTTAAAAAATAGAATAGGCTGTGAAAAGACAGGGCTATAGATGCAATTACAGCTGAGATGAGGCTTAGGTACACCCTGAAAGTAGCTGTGGTGGTCTCTTCCCACTGTTTGAAGTCTTTTTTTTTATCTTAGCTCTGTGATAATCCATGTTTAATTGTAGGATAAACTCAATATTTAGTCTGTCAGAACTCAGTAAAACCTAATCTACACTTTCATCACTCAACAAGATAGAGTATTTGGAAATCATATTATCCCCATTCAGCAGTTCTTGTTAATATTTAAAACCACGTATGGTGCTTGTAAAGAGCTCCCAGGCACTAGTGAATATAATTCCCCAAATTTACCTTGCATGCGAAACAGTTGTATTCCTTGATTGAATGATATGTGTTAAATTCTGTCTGGAGATACACATCCACTTCCTAAGCCAGTAAGAGATAAATACCAATATTCTGGGCTAGCATTTGGTCCAATCTGCACTCTAAAGAATGAATTTTACTATTGGCAAAAGGGAAATGTGCTGAAGAACTGGGAAAAGGAAAATGGGGAGATTAGCAAGGTCCATCCTCCCCCTTTTCTCTTTTAACTGTTTTATTTTTCTAAACCGTGTTCTCCTTAATTTCCAGAAGAGGAAAATATTTTTTTCTTAACGTGATTTTTGAGGGGAAATAAGTGCCTTTCTGCTTTTTCTTGTGGCATTAAAACATTCCTTACCTTGATTTTTATAACAAACTGGTAATGCTCACATTTGAATTTCTGGCAAGCCTTAAAACATAACACTATACTTGTTTTGCATTTATTCCTCACTGGCTGGAAAATTTTTAAAACATGAAGTAAATCAAGTGGGAAGATTAAAATCAGATGGTTTTGCATAGACTGTCAGTAATGAGGATAAAACTGGCATTTTTCCATCTGCTTATTTGATTATACATTTTGTACTTATTTTTAAGACCAAACTGGAAGAGTTGGAAAGCGCTGTGGAAGTCCAAAATGGAAAGCATTTTTTAGTCATTTTTGTAACGAATTGTGAATTTTTAAAATGCCTATGTCCAGACTATGCTGGGACATGATCGAGGAGGTTTTTCTTTCCTCAAAGAGTTTATCCAAAAATATATTTGTGGCAGAGGCTTCTCATTTAACCTATCTAAGGGAGATCTTTGGGAATTTTACCCTTGTCTGCTTGTGTTGCTATGGGAATATCCATTTTTGTATCTTCAGAGAGATACAGCATGGTGGAGAGGAGAGAACATGGGCCTTATAGGGAAGAAATAATGATTCTAGCTCTGATTCTCCAAGCCTAATTTTTATTTGTCAAAGGACATTGAAGTACTTTTATTTCTGAAGGGTTACTAGAACCATTAGAAGTGATGAGTGTATCAGAAGACATTTAGTAAATGATAGTAATTTTTATATCAGTGATATTTCTAGTCAATACTACAACATCCTGTCTAAAAATTCCAAGTATTCAAACATATATTAACCTCAGTCTCCAGTTTGACCATGCCTCTAGATTTGTAGAAATTAGTATAAATATATAGTTAGAGGATCATCCTTGAAATTTATATGCAATAAGTAGGTTATGAAAGTGCAATTTCTTCTGCATATTTTAATGGGAGTTTCAGTTAAAAAAGCAGATTGGGCTAGAATTTTAATGATATTAAATAGTTTCATCTTGGGGCTAGAAGTCTCAGATATAATCTCTTTTTCACAAATAGAATAATGGTGTTTTATTAAAAGGAAATATGTTCTTCCATCATTTGCTCTGTGTTTATGCAACATTAGTATCACTGAATAGTTGACATATACATCAAGGAAGGAATAATGAGCATTCCTTTCTTGTCACACAATGAAAATTCAAATTTGCCACATACTTCTTATTTAATTATGAATAAATTCAGAGGTTTGTATTGTATTTATAACTGAACAATTCTGTACACATGTTCTCAAACACATTATAAACTAAACTCTCTAATATTCCTATTCTTTCCCAAAATGGGAAAGAAAAACATCAGGAAATTTGGAAAATAATTTTTTCTTTAAACATTTATAATGAAAATTGTCAAATGTACAAAAAAGTAAAGCCAGTAGTCTTGTGAAGCCCATACTGATTACACAGCTTTAGTGTCTGTCAATATTCAGCTATATTTATTTCATCTCTTTTTTTCATTCCTGCCACCTCACCCCACCTTTTCTTCTCTTTGGCTGCACTAGTTTAAGATAAATATGAACCATCATGTCATTTCATTCTTAAATACTTTAACATGAATTTCCAAAAAATAAGGACATTTCCTAAAATTGCCACAATGGCAATATTACACTTAATAAAATTAATAAATAATTATCCAATATTATTTAATACCCATTCTACATTCAGATTTTATTGATTTTTCTTAAACATGTCTTTTACAGTTCATTTAAATTAGGATCTGTGGGTGCCTGGGTGGCTCAGTTGGTTAGGGGGTTAACTGTCTGACTCTTATTTCAGCTCAGGTCATGATCTCAGGGTTCTGGGATCCAGCTAGCCCCCCCCCACCCATTGAGCTCTGTGCTCAGTACAGAGTCTGCTTGTCCCTCTCCCTCTCTCCCTGTGCTTGCTGTCTCTCTCAAATAAATAAATAAATAAATAAATAAATAAATAAATAAATAAATCTTTAAAAAAATAAATTAGGATCCAAACAAAAATAGTTCACACGTTGTTTATGGTTGTTATTTATCTTAAGTCCACCTCCATTCTTTCTCCCCACCACCTTATTTTTTCAAGCCTTGGTGTATTAAATCAGGTCCATTGATCTATACAGGGTCTCACTTCCTGGATTTGACTATTGCTTCTTTGTGGTGGAGTTTAATTTGCTTCTCTTATTGTATAGACTTAAAGTTAGATCTAAAGTCAGATTCCGATTTTTTTGGACAAAAATAATTCATAAATGGCATGTGTACTTCATTTTGTCCAATTGTCCAATTGTGGCAGATAATGTCCCACTTTTTGATACTAAGATTTATTCATGAATTCAAGAGATAATACTCTGATTCTTCCACTATAAATTATTCTTTGGTGCCTAATAATTTTAGCATCTATTGATACTGTTGTCTGAATCAGATTTTTAGTTAGGGGTTATAAATTGTTGATTTTCCAACTCTCTTATTTCTTTTGCCTTTTCTAGTTTTGGGATTCTTTACAGAGAACTTCCCTCATCCATTAATTCTATGTGGTTGTTCTGCTAATTCATTCCAAAAGGGCAGGATAGGTACCTAATTCTTTTATTAAAGTTTATTTTAATTCCAGTATAATTAACATACAGTGTTATATTAGTTTCAGGTTATAGTGATTCAACAATTCTATACGTTACTCAGTGCTCATCACGATAAGTGCACTCCCAATTCCTTTCACCTATTTCAATCATTTCCACTACCTGCCCCCCAACCATCAGTTTGTTCTCTATAGTTAAAAACCGTCTGTTTTTTGGTTTGTCTCTTTTTTCGTTTGTTCCTTTGTTCCTTTGTCTTTCTCTGACTGACCTATCACTATTTCAACCCTCCAGAGCCATCCATGTTTGTTGCAAATGGCAAGATTTCATTCTTTTTTATGACTGAATAATATTCCATTACACACACACACACACACACACACACACACACACACATGCCACTTTATCCATTCATCTATTGGTGGACACTTGGGCTGCTTCCACAATTTGACTATTCTGAATAATGCTGCAATAAACATTGGGGTGCATATCTTTTCAAATTAGTGTTTTCATTTTTTGGGGGTAAATACCCAGTAGTGTGATTACTGGATCATACGGTAATTCTATTTTTAATTTTTTGAGGAAACTCCGCATTGTTTTCTACAATAGCTGCACCAGTTTACATTCCCATCAACAGTGCATGAAGGTTCCTTTTTCTCCACATCCTCATCAACACTTGTTATTTCTTGTGTTTTTATTTTAGCCATTCTGACAGGGGTGAGGTGATATCTCATTGTGGTTTTGATTTGCATTTCCCTGATGATGAATGATGTTGAGCATCTTTTCATGTGTCTGTTACCCATTTGTATGTCTTCTTTGGAGAAATGTCTATTCATGTCTTCTGCCCATTTCCTAACGGGATTATTTGTTTTTTGGGTGTTGAGTTTGATAACTTCTTTATAGATTTATCAGATATGTCATTGCAAATATCTTCTCCCATTCTGTAGGTTGCCTTTTAGTTTTGTTGATTGTTTCCTTTGCTGGGCAGAGTTTTTTATTTTGATGTAGTCCTAATAGTTTATTTTTGCTTTTGTTTCCCTTGCCTCAGGAGACATATCTAGAAAAGTATTGCTATGGCTGATGTCAGAGAAATTGCTGCCTGTGGTCTTTTCTAGGATTTTTAATTTTTCTCCTTAATGATCAACTTTCAGAAGAAAGAACTGGAGTCAGAGTTAATTTGGGATCAAGACATTCATTACCTGAGCTATGGAGAAAGTTGGCTGCTGCCAGCTCACAGCTGAACCCTCCCTAGGAATATCCTCAACAGAAATAGCTCTTTTCCTCAAGGTTATGTACCACCCTTCTCCCTGAGGACACCCAGACCCAATGATTGGTCACTAGGATTGGTGTGTGTGTGTGTGTGTGTGTGTGTGTGTATGGATAAATCTTGACCTGCTCTCCTTAAATTGTGACAAATCTGAAAAGCCATCCCAACTCCTACACACACAATACTTAAATATAAGGATAAACTAAACCCTTTTCATGTTGAAGAAAAGTTATGGTGATTCCAACAAATGTCTTATTTGGAATTTCTTACAGTGCCAACCACACAACGGCATGTGTACTTATAATGCATTATATTCTCCTGTATTCATTTGGTAATAGCAAGCGTGTGAGCAAAGTCATAATTAAACTAAAGGAAATTGATCTGCAATACATAATTGATAAGACGAAGTAGTAAGAAAATAACCTCACATACAAAAAATATATATAATGCTGCATTTGCAAAAGAATCATTGTTTTTCAACATGAAGTTTATTTGTGTTTCATTATCATATGCTCTAGCATGGACATTTTTACTCTGTTTGTTCACAGTATAGTATCCCCTTGGTAACTGTATGAAGTTCTATTAAATGGAATTCTCTATTGTCTAGCATTTCTACATCTTTCATAATAAATGTAAAATTCATGTTAGGAAAGATGTGAATCTGAATCTTCATAGAAAAATTAGCATTATTGCCATGTCATTTTAATTCCAAGAGCCCTCTACCTTTTTGTCCTTCCATGATCTTTGGCAATAATATGTCAATTGTTTTTGAACTGCTTCATGGCACCGCCACCCCCACCCCTGCTGATATCCACGATGGTGAAAGGTGGTGACAAAAACAAGTAAGAGGCAAAGTAGGTAGAACTGCTGCTTCAATCAGAGTAATCCCACTTTTTGCTTGTCTTTTATACTGGCATTTCTTGCAAGCTTTCATTTGCAAAAGATGTTCCTATGCTAATATCATTTTGAAAACCACCAATAATGGGTAGAGGTGCTACAGGAAATATTGAAATGAATAAATTATACCACTGAGTGACTCAGAAAGTAGTCACTAAATATTTTTAAAGAATTTATTTATTTATTTATTTATTTATTTATTTATTTATTTGGGGGTGGGGAGAGACCACTCGCTTGAGCACAAGTTGGGGAGGAGCAGAGGAACAAGCAGTATTCTAGGCTCTACTCGGGGCTTGTACCCAGGATCCCAGGATCATGACCTGAGCTGAAGTCAGATACTTAACCAACTGAGCCACTCTGGCACCCCTGAAAATAGTAACTATTTTAAAGAGTTTCTATCTCTCTACTTTTCATAATGCAGAAGAGCATGTGTATCTCATATTATTTGCTTGCTGTATCTCTATTAGATTATACATTTTCCCCTTAGAAAATTCATAGTACTTTTTTTCTGGTCAAAAAATGGCTCTAAAATGTAATGCAATCATATTCAACTCTATTTTAAATGAAAATCAGTATTTTCATAAAATATATTCAAATAAAGTAAGGTATTTTAAGATATAATAAAACTCTTTTATATAGCAATAAACTTACAGAATATACTAGGTTGGAAAATCACAGCAAATTTGTGCCTATTATTGCTACCTCAGATTTTCTGATTGGATGTAAAGGACCTGTTAGCTTCAATTTTCCCCTTTCCCCTTTTTTCAAACAAAACTCTCTTTTTTTCATGTATCTTTCCCATCTGAAACCCTAGGGCTGGATCTTGATTAGTCTGAGCGAGGATGAGTACACAGAATATACCCAGTGGCTTTTATTGTGTCTTATTAGGTTTGCCCAATTTGACAGAATGAGCATCTTACAATCTCCAACTGGGGGAGATGTTTTCTTCACCCCCTGCTGTAATGTGATTAAGGAAACTTTCTGTTCTAGTTCCTGCTGGCTGTAGCCACAGCCTTGAGGTAGACTGGCCTCAGAGAGTAGGGAAAAACAAGGTCAGCAGAGTAAAAAAATGGAAAGAGCTTGTATTCTTTTTTATTTTTTAAAGATTCATTTATTTATGAGAGAGAAGTACCAGTGGGGGGAAAGAGGAGAGGGAGAGGGAGAAGCAGACTCCCCAATGAGTGGTGAGCCAGAGGTGGGGCTCGATCCCAGGACCCTGGGATCATGCAGCCAGCAGAAGGCAGATGCTTAACCCACTGTGCCACGCAGGCGCCCAAGAGCTTGTATTCTGGTTAACATCACCAGGCTGCTGAATCAATCTCTAGACTTCCCTTTATGTAACATAAAAAAAATTTCTTATTGCTTAACCCAGTCTTCATTAGCATTTCTGTTATTTTCAGCAAAAACCCCTAAAAGCACACCCCACTCCAAACAACAACAACAATCACCCAACAGACAAATTGGCATTATGGGTATAGATAGAGAAGGTAGTCTGTTATTTATTTATTTATTTACTTACTTACTTACTTTTCAATTTTAGATTTGACAATAGAATTCTCTTAACCCCATTCTGTGGTTAAACTCACTTCTCAACAAACATGTTTTCTGGGAATTCCGGGAGGCCATGGTTGTGGAATTTAGTGTTGACAGGGAGAAGCAGAAATTGACACAGGGCACTGAAACCCAGCTTCTGCCAGTTTACTCTGTCATCATGCCTGGGTTTCCTTTTATCTTGACTCACCTTGACCTCCCAGGCCCTGGCATCTGGCTTGCACTTTGCATTGGTCGCTCTCATTAAAACTGGTTCCATCAGTGAGCCTGCAACTCTATTGAATGCCAACTTTTTTTTTCATGTTTTACCTTATTTTGATGAGTTGGTGGCTTTAAGAATTTGTTATCTGTGTCAGAAGGAATACTAAAGACACTGGGGGAAATTTTAGATAATGCAGTAGGAAATAAAGCAATAGGTAAGTACATTTGCTGTAGATTAAGTAAAACCAACAGTGGGAAAAACAATAAGGATCACTGAAGGAAAGAATAAGGTAATAGAGTGTACCTGTGGAGCTGAGAAAGAATTTCTTTTCCAGACAATTTATTCTTGTTCAGGCTAGAACAGTTTAAAGATATATACAACTTTTCTTGAGAAAAATCTATTAAGAAAATGTACTGGCATGAAATTATCCTCCCTGTTTCCTAGGCACATTATTTAGCCATATCCTCAGTACTGGGGGAAAATATCATGATGTACCCCCGTTCCTCACCTTTTTTGATTACTTTACATGTCCTCTGTGTGTGCTCTCAACCACTCTCATGACTTCAAAGGTCTTATTAAATGGAATTCTCTATTGACTAATATTTCAAAATCTTTAATAATAAGATGTAAAATTAATGTTAGATAGTGTGAACAAAATCATAATTAAACTAGAATTTGTGACTGCAAACCTTAGCTTTAGCCAAGATGTTTTCCCAGCTCATGATGTTTATTCAACTGTCTGTAGGATATTGCCCCCAGAATTTCTGTAGGCAACTCACTTTTGTCATATCCCCCAAACAGAATCCATTGTTTTCTCAGAAACCAGCTCCCTCATTCCTTTTCTAAGCAAACATTTACTGAATGTCTAATGTGTTCAGGCTTTGTCTTAAGAGAGCCAACCCTCCCGAAGGACAGATCTGTTTCTGTATCTGAGGAAACAGATACATAAAACAAAACTATAATGTTGTGGTTAGTGCAGGGCTTGTTATGGGAGGAGGATATGGGATATTTTGTATGACTTCTCTATGCCTTAGTGCCTTTATCTGTACAATGGAGACAATAGGATCTCCTCATAGCGTTAATGTGAGGATTAATTCAATCAGTATATATGAAGGGCACAGAATACACTAAGCATTCAATAATTATTAGCTGTTATCATTATTATTATTAGTGACATTATGCAGAAATTGAAAATGAAGTTTTAATCATTATGTTTAGTGGTGAAGTATTAGACCTGTTCTATCATCACTAATATTTAATATTTTTCTGGAAGTCCTTGCCAATGTAATTAAGTGAGAAAAATATGAGGTATGGAGATGGAAGGAAAGAGGCAAATGACAATTATTTTCAAATGATTTGACTATTGTCTTTGTCTGCTCAGGCTACCACAACAAAATACCATACCTTGGGCGGTCTAAACAAGAGAAATTTTTTCATACCTCTACAGCTGGAAGTCTAGGCTCAGGGTGCTAGCATGATTGAGTTCTCTTCTTAATAGGGCACTAATCTCATCATGAGGGCCCTACCCTCATGACTTCATCTAAACCTAATTACTCCCCAAATGTCAATCTCCAAATATCATCACATTGATGGTTAGGACTTCAGCATATGTATTTTTTGGGGATATAATTCAGTCCTAACAACCATATATAGAAACCCCAATTAATTAGCTGATGAAATAATAAAAACAATAGACAAAAACTCCTTAAAGTAGCTGATTGCTATATTAATATGTAAAAAGCAATAGTTGTACAACATAAAAAGCACAAAACATAATGGAAAGATTACATTTATAGTGACAACCAGAGATATATCTATGAATAAACCTTACAGAATTTTGTAAAATCTTTGTGAAAATGACTTTAAATTGCTTCTAAGACCCCCCCAGGACAACTTGACCAAATATAATGATATATACCTTGTTCTTGGAGAGAAAGATATTATTGTAAAAATACCAATATTATATAAATTAATCTATAGGTTTAATATGAACCCAATAAAAATGAAACATATTAATCTTTGATTTTTGAAGTTCACATGGAAAATAAACATAGAAGAATAGCCAGAAAATTACAGAAAAGAATACATAACAAAACAGCACATGGTTATAGATATTAAGTTGTGTTTATTTAATAAACATTTGGTAACATTTATTATGTACTATACATGGTTATAGGTCCTTTATATATATTAAATATTATCCTGTAGTAATTCTTATAACAAACCTATTAAGAGGGTGTTATTATTATTGTCATTTTACAGATAAGAAAACCAAGGCACAGAGAGATCAAGTAATTTGCTCAAGATGTCACAGCTTGTAAGCAGAAGAACCAGGCTTCAAACCCAGGTTATCAGGCTCCAGAATCTAATGCTCTTTTTTAAAAAAAAATTTTATTGTTATGTTAATCACCATACATTACATCATTAGTTTTTTTTAATTTTTTATTGTTATGTTAATCACCATATATTACATAATTTGTTTTGGTGTAGTGTTCCATGATTCATTGTTTGTGCATAACACCCAGTGCTCCGTGCAGAATGTGCCCTCTTTAATACCCATCACCAGGCTAACCCATCCCCCCACCCCCTCCCCTCTAGAACCCTCAGTTTGTTTTTCAGAGTCCATCGTCTCTCATGGTTCGTCTCCCCCTCCGACTTACTCCCCTTCATTCTTCCCCTCCTGCTATCTTCTTCTTTTTCTTTTTTCTTATTGTTTTTTTATTTGTTTGTTATTATTATTATTACTTGTTTCAGAAGTACAGATCTGTGATTCAACAGTCTTGCACAATTCACAGTGCTCACCATAGCACATACCCTCCCCAATGTCTATCACCCAGCCACCCCATCCCTCCCACCCCCCCACCACTCCAGCAACCCTCAGTTTGTTTCCTGAGATTAAGAATTCCTCATATCAGTGAAGTCATATGATACATGTCTTTCTCTGATTGACTTATTTCACTCAGCATAACACCCTCCAGTTCCATCCACGTCGTTGCAAATGGCAAGATCTCATTCCTTTTGACAGCTGCATAATATTCCATTGTGTATATATACCACATCTTCTTTATCCATTCATCTGTCGATGGACATCTTGGCTCTTTCCACAGTTTGGCTATTGTGGACATTGCTGCTATAAACATTGGGGTGCACGTACCCCTTCGGATCCCTACATTTCTATCTTTATGGCAAATACCCAGTAGTGCAATTGCTGGATCGTATGGTAGCTCTATTTTCAACTGTTTGAGGAACCTCCATACTGTTTTCCAGAGGGGTTGCACCAGTTTGCATTCCCACCAATAGTGTAGGAGAGTTCCCCTTTCTCTGCATCCCCGCCAACATCTGTTGTTTCCTGATGTTAATTTTAGCCATTCTGACTGGTGTGAGGTGGTATCTCATTGAGGTTTGGATTTGGATTTCCCTGATGCCGAGCGATATTGAGCACTTTTTCATGTGTCTGTTGGCCATTTGGATGTCTTTGGAAAAATGTCTGTTCATGTCTTCTGCCCATTTCTTGATTGGATCATTTGTTCTTTGGGTGTTGACTTTGATAAGTTCTTTATAGATTTTGGATACTAGCCCTTTATCTGATATGTCATTTGCAAATATTTTCTCCCATTCTGTCGGTTGTCTTTTGGTTTTGTGGACTGTTTCTTTTGCTGTGTAAAAGCTTTTTATCTTGATGAAATCCCAATAGTTCATTTTTGCCCGTGCTTCCCTTGCCTTTGGCGATGTTTATAGGAAGAAGTTGCTGCGGCTGAGGTCGAAGAGGTTGCTACCTGTGTTCTCCTTTAGGATTTTGATGGACTCCTGTCTCACATCTAGGTCTTTCAACCATTTGGAGTCTATTTTTGTGTATGGTGTAAAGAAATGGTCCAGTTTCATTCTTCTGCATGTGGCTGTCCAATTTTCCCAACACCATTTGTTGAAGAGACTGTCTTTTTTCCATTGGACATTCTTTCCTGCTTTGTCAAAGATGAGTTGACCATAGAGTTGAGGGTACATTTCTGGGCTCTCGATTCTGTTCCATTGATCTATGTGTCTGTTTTTGTGCCAGTACCATACTGTCTTGATGATGACAGCTTTGTAATAGAGCTGGAAGTCTGGAATTGTGATGCCACCAGCTTTGCTTTTCTTTTTCAATATTCCTCTGGCTATTCGGGGTCTCTTCTGGTTCCATACAACTTTTAGGATTCTTTGTTCCATTTCTTTGAAAAAAGTGGATGGTATTTTGATGGGGATTGCATTGAATGTGTAGATTGCTCTAGGTAGCATTGACATCTTCACAATGTTTGTTCTTCCAATCCATGAGCATGGAACGTTTTTCCATTTCTTTGTGTCTTCTTCAATTTCCTTCATGAGTATTTTATAGTTTTCTGAGTACAGATCCTTTGCCTCTTTGGTTAAATTTATTCCTAGGTATCTTATGGTTTTGGGTGCAATTGTAAATGGGATCGACTCCTTGATTTGTCTCTCTTCTGTCTTGTTGTTGGTGTATAGGAATGCCACTGATTTGTGTGCATTGATTTTATATCCTGCCACTTTACTGAATTCCTGTATGAGTTCTAGCAGTTTTGGGGTGGAGTCTTTTTGGGTTTTCCACATAAAGTATCATATCATCTGCAAAGAGTGAGAGTTTGACTTCCTCTTTGCCAATTTGGATGCCTTTGATTTCTTTTTGTTGTCTGATTGCTGTGGCTAGGACTTCTAATACTATGTTGAATAGCAGTGGTGATGGTGGACATCCCTGCTGCATTCCTGACCTTAGGGGAAAAGCTGTCAGCTTTTCCCCATTGAGAATGATATTTACTGTAGGTTTTTCATAGATGGCTTTTATGATATTGAGGTATGTCCCCTCTATCCCTATACTGTGAAGAGTTTTGATCAAGAAAGGATGCTGTACTTTGTCAAATGCTTTCTCTGCATCTATTGAGAGGATCATATGATTCTTGTTCTTTCTTTTGTTAATGTATTGTATCACATTGATTGATTTGCAGATGTTGAACCAACCTTGCAGCCCAGGGATAAATCCCACTTGGTCATGGTGAATAATCCTTTTAATGTACTGTTGGATCCTGTTGGCTAGTATTTTGGTGAGAATTTTTGCATCCATGTTCATCAGAGATCTTGGTCTGTAATTCTCCTTTTTGATGGGGTCTTTGTCTGGTTTTGGGATCAAGGTAATGGTGGCCTCATAAAATGAGTTTGGAAGTTTTCCTTCCATTTCTATTTTTTGGAACAGTTTCAGGAGAATAGGTATTAATTCTTTAAATGTCTGATAGAATTCCCCTGGGTAGCCATCTGGCCCTGGGCTTTTGTTTGTTGGGAGATTTTTGATGACTGCTTCAATTTCCTTAGTGGTTATAGGTCTGTTCAGGTTTTCTATTTCTTCCTGGTTCAGTTTTGGTAGTTGATACATCTCTAGGAATGCACCCATTTCTTCCAGGTTATGTAATTTGCTGGCATAGAGTTGCTCATAATATGTTCTTATAATTGTTTGTATTTCTTTGGTGTTGGTTGTGATCTCTCCTCTTTCATTCATGATTTTGTTGATTTGGGTCCTTTCTCTTTTCTTTTTGATAAGTCTGGCCAGGGGTTTATCAATCTTGTTAATTCTTTCAAAGAACCAGCTCCTAGTTTCGTTGATCTGTTCTATGGTTCTTTTGGTTTCTATTTCATTGATTTCTGCTCTGATCTTTATTATTTCTCTTCTCCTGCTGGCTTTAGGCTTTCTTTGCTGTTCTTTCTCCAGCTCCTTTAGGTGTAGGGTTAGGTTGTGTATTTGAGACCTTTCTTGTTTCTTGAGAAAGGCTTGTATTGCTATATACTTTCCTCTCAGGACTGCCTTTGCTGTATCCCAAAGATTTTGAACAGTTGTGTTTTCATTTTAATTGGTTTCCATGAATTTTTTTAATTCTTCTTTAATTTCCTGGTTGACCCATTCATTCTTTAGTAGGATGCTCTTTAGCCTCCATGTATTTGAGTTCTTTCCAACATTCCTCTTGTGATTGAGTTCTAGTTTCAAAGCACTGTGGTCTGAAAATATGCAGGGAATAATCACAAACTTTTGGTACCGGTTGAGACCTGATTTGTGACCTAGAATGTGATCAATTCTGGAGAATGTTCCATGGGCACTAGAGAAGAATGTGTATACCGTTGCTTTGGGATGGAATGTTCTGAATATGTCTGTGAAGTCCATTTGGTCCAGTGTGTCATTGAAAGTCTTTATTTCCTTGTTGATCTTTTGCTTAGATGATCTGTCCATTTCAGTCAGGGGGGTGTTAAAGTCCCCCACTATTATTGTATTGTTGTCAATGTGTTTCTTCGCTTTTGTTATTAATTGCCTTAAATAATTGGCTGCTCCCATTTTAGGGGCATAGATATTTACAATTGTTAGATCTTCTTGTTGGATAGACCCTTTAAGTAGGATATAGTGTCCTTCTTCATCTCTTATTACAGTCTTTTTTTTTTAAAGATTTTATTTATTTATTTGAGAGAGTGAGAGAGAGAGAGAGAGAGAGCACATGAGAGCGGGGAGGGTCAGAGGGAGAAGCAGACTCCCCGCTGAGCAGGGAGCCCGATGCGGGACTTGATCCCGGGACTCCAGGATCATGACCTGAGCCGAAGGCAGTCGCTTAACCAACTGAGCCACCCAGGCGCCCTCTTATTACAGTCTTTGTTTTAAAATCTAATTTGTCTGATATAAGGATTGCCACCCAGCTTTCTTTTGGTATCCATTAGCATGGTAAATGGTTTTCCACCCCCTCACTTTCAATCTGGGGGTGTCTTTGGGTCTAAAATGAGTCTCTTGCAGACAGCATATTGATGGGTCTTGTTTTTTAATCCAATCTGATAGCCTATGTCTTTTGATTGGGGCATTGAGCCCATTTACATTCAGGGTAACTATTGAAAGATATGAATTTAGTGCCATTGTATTGCCTGTAAGGTAACTGTTACTGTATATTGTCTGTGTTCCTTTCTGATCTATGCTGCTTTTAGGCTCTCTCTTTGCTTAGAGGACCCCTTTCAATATTTCTTTTAGGGCTGGTTTCATGTTTGCAAATTCCTTTAGTTTTTGTTTGTCCTGGAAGCTTTTTATCTCTCCTTCTATTTTCAATGACAGCCTAGCTGGATATAGTAGTCTTGGCTGCATATTTTTCTTGTTTAGTGCTCTGAAGATCTCATGCCAGTCCTTTCTGGCCTGCCAGGTCTCTGTGGATAGGTCTGTTGCCAATCTAATGTTTCTACCATTGTAGGTTACATATCTCTTCTCCCGAGCTGCTTTCAGGATTTTCTCTTTGTCTCTGAGACTCGTAAGTTTTACTATTAGATGTCGGGGTGTTGACCTATTTTTATTGATTTTGAGAGGGGTTCTCTGTGCCTCCTGGATTTTGATGCCTGTTTCCTTCCTCACATTAGGGAAGTTCTCTGCTATTATTTGCTCCAATATACCTTCTGCCCCTCTCTCTCTTTCTTCTTCTTCTGGGATCCCAATTATTCTAATGTTGTTTGGTCTTATCGTTCGCTTCTCTCTTGAATTCTGCCCTCATGATCCTGTAGTTGTTTTTCTCTCTTTTTCTCAGCCTCTTTATTTTCCATCATTTGGTCTTCTATATCGCTGATTCTCTCTTCTGCCTCATTTTTCCTAGCAGTTAGTGCCCCCATTTTTTATTGCACCTCATTAATAGCCTTTTTGACTTCGACTTGGTTAGATTTTAGTTCTTTTATTTCTCCAGAAAGGGTTTCTCTAATAACATCCACGTTTTCCTCAAGCCCAGCTAGTATCTTTAAAGTCATGATTCTGAACTCTAGGCCCGACATTGAACTAATGTCTGTATTGAGTAGGTCCCTGGCTGATGGTACTACCTCATGTTCTTTTTGCTGAGGTGATTTTTTTGGTCTTGTCATTTTGTCCAGAGGAGAATAGATGAATGAAAGAACAAAATGCTAACAGGTTAACAACGTCCCCAGGAAATATACTCTATACAAATCAGAAAAGACCTGAAACCAGGGGAAAAGAAAGGGAAAGAAAGAAAAAAGAAAGAGAAAAACAAAAACAAAAACAAAAACAGAACAATACAAAAAAAACCAGAATATGATCAGATATGATCAGGCTAGTGCATAGATCAGTGCCACACACTAGATTTTGGGCGTATTTTGGTCTGTTAGAAAAAAGTGACTTCTAAAATTTTAAAGGAAGAAAGACTTATATATGTACAAAATAAGGGTTGATACAATGAAGGGATGGAAGATGACTGTAAAAATGAAAATTATAAAAGATTTTATAAAAGGAATTGATAAGATAAGAAGTTGTTTGAAAAAAGAAAGAAGAAGATTAAAAAAAAAAAGAAAAAAAAGGGAGAGAATGTGATCAGGCAGGAGACTAGAACAAAGCCATACACGAGTGATTTAGGGTATATTTTGATCTGTTAGAAGAAAGTGTATCTCAAAATTTTAAAGAGAGAACAACTTATATATATATGCCTAAAATAAGGGTAACTACTATGAAGGGATAAAATATGACTCTAAAAATGAAAAATAAAAAAAAGTTTTTTTTAAAAAGGGATTGATAAGATGTTGGTTGAAAAAGGGAAAAAGAAAAATTAAAAAAAAAAACAGTTAAAAAAATTAACTTTGAAAAACTAATGAATCATAGTAAAAAAAAGCCATGAATTCTATGTGCAGTACTCCCCTAGCGCTGGAGTTCTCCCGTTCTCCTTGATCGGTAAACTTGGTCTTGGCTTGCTGGCTGTTCATGCTGATCTTCTGGGGGAGGGGCCTGTTGCCGTGGTTCCCAAATGTCTTTGCCGGAGGCAGAATTGCCCCGCCCTTGTCGTCCAGGCTAAGCAAGCTGCTCTCAGGAGCTTTTGTTCCCTGCAAGCTCTTGGTACAGCTTTGGAGGACCAGGGTGAAAATGGTGGCCTCCCAATCTCCACTCAGAGGAGCTGAGAACTCGGGGCCCTGCTCCTCAGTGCGCCCCAGAGAAAAGCAGTCACTCCCGTCTCCCTGGTCTCCGGCCGCACTCCGTGCTCACCCGGCCTGTGACCGACCATTTCTATCTCTGGCACGCGACCCCATGTGGAGTCTCCAAACCCAGCAGATCCCTGCAGTGCGCTCCTGCGCCACTCCTCCTGGGGGAGGAAGGGGAGTCTCCCCAGATCTGCCGCTTGTTGGGTCCCTGCTGGAGGAGAAGTAGCCCGACTGTCACTGATCACAGTTTATGGCAACCCCGAGCTGAGAGCCCGCGCCTGGGCTCCGTCTCTGCAGCCAGCTTCCCCGCTCCAATACATGGCAGCTCTGCTGCACTCAGGCACCCCCGGTTTTTCTGTGACCCCGAGGGTCCTGAGACCACACTGTCCCGCGAGGGTTCCACCCCCCGCTTAGCCACTGGAGCGGCGTCCCTCAGCAGAGCTGGGTTCTAAAAGTTCCGATTTTGTGCTCCGCGGCTCTATCACTTGCCAGAAGAGGCCGACGGAGCCCCCCCCCCCCCCCCCCCGGTCTATCCTCCCGAATATCGCCTCGGATTCACTTCTCTGCACGTCCTACCTTCCAGTAAGTGGTTGCTTCTCTGTTCAGAGAGTTGTTGCTACTCTCTTCTTTGATCTCCTGTTGAGTTTGTAGGTGTTCAGAATGGTTTGATCCATATTCAGCTGAATTCCTGAGACCAGATGAAATCCAGGTCTCCTACTCCTCTGCCATCTTGCTCCCAGGCCCAGAATCTAATGCTCTCAACTAGTACACTATGCTGCAGTAAATAAAACAGTTTGCATAAGAATAAACATAGAGATTGATAAAATAAAACTGAATCAAAAAACAGACATGGAAATATATGAAAATGTAGTTTATAATAAAACATACATTTTAAGAAAGGGGAAATGACGGATTATTCAATAAATTGGGTTAGGAAAATTGGAAAAAAATAAAGGTGGATCTTTACTAATTTTTACCACCAAATTTCATGTGGATCAAAATGTAAATGTAAAAATAAGTTGAAACCATAAAAATAAAATATAAGAAAATATATAGGAATTAAAGAAAAATAATCTTTAGGTGGTAAAACTTTCTAAACAGTGAACAAAATCCAGAAGCCATGAAAGAAAAATTTGATAAATTTCATTATATGAAATGAAACATTAATCTTCTAAGAACACTTTACTTATCCAGGAGATTTATTATTGTCATGTCATACAAGCATGTTCAAATTTGTCATCTTTCTTTATGAAAATCAAAACAAGGTCAAAGGGAGTTTAATTTTCCATTTGATATTTGGAGTAATATTTCTAAGACTATGTCACTTAATGAGTTAGGAAATAAGTATTCATTTAATAGTGTGGTGGGTTGGGGAGAGAAAACCAGAAGTATTTTATATTTGAAGTGAAATGAGCTATGGATTAGGTATTAGATCAGTGATTCCAGTTAGATTTAGAAATGAATATCTAAAAGATCGGAAAGGGTGCAAGTATGTTTTCCAGAAAACTTCCAATTCATACCAACCTGACTCAGGAAAATTCCATTTATAGTATCTTCAAAAAACTAAAGTATGAAATAAATAGAATTAAAATACTGAAATGAATACAAAGTATTGAAGAAAAGTTAGAAAATAATGAAAAGGAAAAGTGTTACTTAGCATCTTACTACAACATAACCACCACCATGATTTTGGCATATTTAACTGGGTCTTCTGCTCAGGGTCTCACAAGACTGCAATGGAAGTTTCAGTCAGTGCTGCAATCTCATCTGAGTCTCAGGATCCTCTCCCAGGGTCATTTAGATTGTTGGCAGAATTCAATTACTTGCAGTAGAAAGAGTGAGGTCCCTATTTTCTAGCAGGCTACTGGCTGGGACTGTTCTCAGTTCTAGAGGCCGTCAGGTCCTAGCCATGTGGCTATCTCACATGTCAGCTTACTTCTTCAAATCCAGCAGGAAAATCTCTCTCCAGTCTGTTACTAGTGAGTCATATAATTTGGCATAACCACAGGTAGTGTCTATCTAATCACCATTGCCATGTAGTGTAACCTGTAATCAAGGGAGGACTATTCCATCATATTCACAGGTCTCATCATGGCAGGGGATTATACAGGCTATATATGCCAGGATATGAGGGAATTATACAGGGTATGTACATCAAGGGATAGGGATCTTATGGGAGCCATCTCAGAATTTTGCCTACCAGAGCTACTTTTAAGATTTTTTGTCTTTTTTTTTTCATTGATCTTATTATGATATATCTAGATGTGAATTTTTAAATTTATCCACCTTGGAGTTCATTGGTCTTTAATCTGTGTGTTAAACGGTTTCATTAGTTTTGAAAAATTCTCGGGAATTATCTCTAAATATAGTACCCGATCCATTCAATTTTTTTTTACTTTCCTTTTGAAATTCCAATTATTGTAGGTAATGTTTTCACTATATCCCTTATGTCTCTCAAACACTTTTCTATGTTTTCCATTCTTCCTTTATCATAGGTATTTTTTTAGCTATCTTCCAGTTCGCTAATTGTCTTTTCAGCTAAATGTGTTGAAACCAAACACTGAGTTCTTAATTTCTGTTATAATAATTTTTGGTTATGGAGCTCCCATTTTGTTCTTTTTCATATCAGTTATTTAAATTTTTTATAGTTTTTAATTCTTGCCACAGTTTTTCTTATGCCCTCGAACATAGTAAGTGCAGTTATTTTAAAGTCTATGACTGATAATTCTTATATATGGAGGCTCTGTGGATCTCTTTCTACTGTCTATTGTTTTTACTGTTTGTCATTCATGGTGTCTTCTCTTGTCCTGTATCTGTTCATCCATGGTGTATCCCAACTGATGGTCACTTGATGTGGTATTTGAAAACTTCTTTATAGAAACAGTTTAAATCCTAGGATATTACCTTTATAGAGAAAAAAACATTTTATCTGATTCTTCTAGCCTCAGTTCAGTAGCAATCTCAGATATTTTTCAATTCAATTTCAAGGAATTACATTTTCTGAGTTATTTGAATGAGGCAAAGCTGAGCTGTGTTCCCTGCTAACTCTTTTTTACCTCATGACTATTATGGTACAGCCCTTCCAGATTCCTACCTAAAGGGTGATGTTTCATCAAGACCTTCATCCTTGGCTATTGTACTTCAACGTTTGCTCCCTAACTTTATGAGACTTTCAAACTTAATCAGTCTTCCTGCTGCATCACCAAGGGCAAAAGTGGCCTCAAATGACAGATTCACCTCTCTGCACTTCACTCTTTCTTTGGATGTTAGACAGCCAATTATTCACTATATTTTAGCTTTTCTTAGCTTTCAAGTATATGAATTCAGCTTTTCTAGTTGTTCTCAGTAGGAGGGCTGGTTCAAATTGCCCAGCACATTGTTTTTGAAAGTGAAATCCCTCAACATTTGTTTTACGAGATTTTTGTATGACTCTTAAATTTAGGAAGCATTTTCTTGTAGAGATTTGACAAATACTCAATTTTTAAAAAAATTTTGTTTCTGTATGCTTGATTTAATTTATATATTTATACCTATTTATATATAGATATGTGTGTATTATTTCTTCAGTCCATTTCTAAGTAATATTTGGGTATATAATTCTCTGTTAATTACTCATATTTGACTAAGGGTCAATTACATTTATCATTCCATTAAAATCCCAAATATTCTTTATTTTTCTTTAATTAAATTTGAAATTACTTAAATAAAATGAGACTATGTTATTAGCTTAACTGAGGAATTACTACCAGAATATAATAAAGATATGCACTCTAATAGCTAAGTTAGCTGTTTAACCTAGTGACTGCAAATTTATGCACATTTTTTGCCCACATTTAAAAAAATTCATGAAGAAATAACTTGCTAAAGAATATTCAACATGTTGTATTGTAACACTTCTAACAGACAATGGATACTGCTTTCAAAACTGATGATCCAGGAGTAAAAATAAGGATCATTCAGACTTTAGATCAGTATCCTGTTTAGTTGTTGTTGTTTTCATTAAATGAATGTCCTTTTTTTAAAAAAATATATAAAGGCATCACATTCAATTCTCTTAAAAGGATTTGCATAAACAGAAAAATTATGTTTAAGCAAAACACTGTCTAACTTGCTTCTGGGTGAAAACGCCTGGAGGGTATTTCGAATACCGAAACTGAATACATACTCCTAAAAAGACTTTCTCTTTTTCAGATAATCAGGTCTAGAAGAAAATATATTGTTCTACCCTAAGACTTTTGTTAGCCCTACTGAAATCATTTCTTAAAAAATAGGATTGTTGAATCATTATACTGTACACTTGGAAACTAGTATAACATTGTATGTTAATTATACTAGAATAAAAATGGTAAAATAATTTCTAATTCTCTATTTATAGTCATATCATATATTTTTAATGATAAGCCACAGCAACAATTTCTTTAAATGAGTTAAATCACAGATCTGTACTTCTGGAACAAATAATGCAATATATGTTAAAAAAAAAAAAAAAGAGGCAGAGGTGATGGTGTCTGAGGAAAGGCACCGTGTGCTCGCTGCCAACGCTGGCCTCCCGGCTTGGAGGCAGCGAGAATACCTGCCACTGTCCGCTTTCCTTTGGTGGTCTGCTCACAACTAGTCCCGCCTGGAGATGGCAGACGATCTTGGAGACGAGTGGTGGGAGAACCAGCCTGCAGGAGCAGACGGCAGCCCAGAAGCACCAGATGATGAAGGAGGAGAGACCCAGAAATGATGCAGCAAGAGACAGCTCCAGTTCCTGCCCTGTCAAAGAAAACCGAACAGCCGAAAGAATGTTTCTTGATACAACCAAAGGAAACAAAAGAAGATGCCACCAAGACAAGGAGGAGAAAAAAGAAGAAAATTACTGATGTTCTTGCAAAATCAGAGCCAAAACCAGGGACCCCTGAAGACCTACAGAAGTTGATGAAGGACTATTACAGCAGCAGTCGCTCAGTGATTGAATTAGAAGAACTAAAGCTACCAGACTCCTGTTTCCTCAAGGCCAATGATTTGACTCATAGTCTTTCATCATACCTAAAAGAAATCTGCCCTAAGTGGGTAAAACTTCGGAAGAACCATAATGAGAAGAAATCGGTCCTGATGCTGATGATCTGTAGCTCTGCTATCCGGGCCCTGGAGCTCATTAGGTCAGTGACAGCATTCAGAGGAGACAGCAAAGTTATAAAATTATTTGCAAAACACATAAAGGTCCAGGAGCAGGTAAAGTTGCTGGGGAAGCGTGTTGTGCACCTGGGTGTAGGAAGTGTAGGAACACCAGGGAGAATTAAAGAACTCATTAAACAAGGTGGCCTTAATTTGAACCCCTTAAAGTTTCTGGTTTTTGACTGGAATTGGAGAGATCAGAAGTTGAGAAGGATGACGGACATTCCCGAGATAAGAAAGGAGGTTTTTGAATTTCTGGAAATGGGAATCCTCAGTCTATGCAAGTCTGAATCTTTGAAGCTGGGTCTTTTCTAAGTCTGGGTCCTAATGAAAAGTCCAGTTTTTATGGTGGGATTTGCATCTCATTTAATAGCTCTGGAATATTGCAAGGACTCAGTAAATATCAGCTATTGTTGTATTACATTAACTGCATCACCAGATGAATCATTAGAAATTTTTGGTGGAGATTCTTTGACAAAAATGAAGCTGTCCTTTGCCAACTTCTTTGTATAATAAAGTATCACCAGCTTGTGTATGAAAAAAAAAGAAAAAAAAAAGAAGAAGATAGCAGGAGGGGAAGAATGAAGGGGAGTAAGTCAGAGGGGGAGACGAACCATGACAGATGAAAAACAAACTGAGGGTTCTAGAGGGGAGGGGGGGATGGGTTAGCCTGGTGATGGGTATTAAAGAGGGCACATTCTGCGTGGAGCACTGGGTGTTATGCACAAACAATGAATCATGGAACACTACATCAAAAACTAATGATGTAATGTATGGTGATTAACATAACAATAAAAATAAAAAAAACAAACTAAAAAAAGATTAAATAACAAAATTGAATATATTCTCTTAACCCAAACTTAATCTATAACCTAAAACCTTTATTTTATTATTTTTTTTGTTGTGATGAGAACTAAGATCTACTCTCTTAGCAACTTTTAGCATATCCTTTTTTATAACTTTTTTTACTCATTAAGACTCCCAGCTAAATACTGTCATTTTCCCCATGCTACAAACGGTAAAACTGAGGCATGAAGCAGCAAGAGGACCTGCTCCTGGTCACATGGGTTAAAAGTCAAATCTAAGTCCTCTGACTCCTATTTCTGTATTCCTTCTGTGTCACTATAATTTCTCTGTCTTTTTGATTCTTGTCTGTTGTTGCCTTAAGCAAAAATAACTTGAAGAGAAAAAAATTTTGGTAATAAGAAAGTGTGTTAGTTTCAGGCCAATGACTTTGTATGTGTGTGGCTGTCTCTCTAGGTATTTCTGTGGAAATTAAATGAAAAGTACCAATACCTCTATAAAAATCCAGTTTCAAACAATTAATCTTATTATGTAAGGGTTGCTTTACAAAAAGTCATTTTGTAATGTAAGATAGACTTACAGTAGGTAGATATACTTGATCCAGAACTGTGTGTATGTCCATGTGCACTCATGAGTCTGTGCATACATTTATGTGGTGGCATGTGGTGAGTGAAGCCTGTGGGAGTTGTGTTGGTAGAATATAGCTTAGGGGCCATATAGAGCTGGTGACATAAAATATTCTTCCTTGTTTGTATGCAATTGAATAATTAATAATAATCCATAATATTCTTAACCAGAGATACCACTGAGATTTTCTGAAGTGACTGACTTTAACATTTGCGTTAATTTTATCTTCACTCCCCTGACCTCTGTCAGATTTGTGCAGAATAGTTTGTCAGAGCTGGATTTCCATTCCAGCTCCACTGACTTCTGTTGAATGATCCTAGGAAAATTATATAACCTCTCTGTGTCTGCTTTTCTCGTTTGTAAAATGTCAATAATAATAGTACCTATGTCATAGGACTATTGGAGATAAAATATATTAGATGCTAAGCAGAATACCTGGCCCCCATCTCTGTCAACAATTATTGTAATTACTTAATCTTATTTTTATTTTTTAAGGTTTTTTATTTATTTATTTGAGAGAGAATAAGAGAGAGAGAGAGAGCATGAGAGGGGGAAGCCGACTCCCTGCCGAGCAGGGAGCCTGATGCGGGACTTGATCCCGGGACTCCAGGATCATGACCTGAGCCGAAGGCAGTCGCTTAACCAACTGAACCACCCAGGTGCCCTGTAATTACTTAATCTTAAAAATCAAACCTAGAAGGGAACTTTACAATACATTGGTCTAAACCTTTAGTTCTACCGAGTATAAAACTTAGTTACTGAGATAGCAAGTTATATTTCAAAGATCATAGAACCATCCAGAGTAGAATTCAAACTTGGGGCTATTGGTATTTGGAAGAGAATGAATCAAGTTTTTTTAATAAGTAGTTCTGAAAGTTATTTATTTATTTATATTTTTTCTGAAAGTATTTTAGACTGTCATCACTGTGAATAGTTTAGATAAGGCTCTGTAACCATAAGACTATTTCTGTCTGTAGGGAAAAAAAAGAGCAAAAGGGAAGGTAGTATATAACAATTTCAATGCAAATTGTGTGGTCACTCATAAAATAAGGCTGTATATGTCTGAAAAGTTGAGAATCGTGATGGTATGCCCTGGATTTTACAAAAAAAATTTTTGCAGAGACCCAAAAGAAAAGTAAGGACTGAGTGGTTCACTTAAATGAGCATTGAGTCAGACCTCCATTATAAGCGATATGCCAGTATTTCCCATTTCGAGAGCTAGATCATTATAGACTTATTGCTGCTGAGTTATGGCTTCAGTCATGTTTGTTTTTACTAGCATCAATGGGATTCCACGATGTTAGATTGCTCCCCATCATTGTCACTGAGGTTGCCTCTAGGTCGTGCTCTCTTCTGGGCAGCTATCTAACGGCCAGAAAGGAGGATAGTGAAGGTAGGAAGAATGATGTTTTACAGTCTCCTTTGAGCATTTAACTTTGAGACCTTAGAGATGACTGGTTTTTGCATGAATCCATTCCCATAGAAATACAAACATTACTCTTCCACAGTCAGGTCGTTGAAAAAATGCACAATAAAAAACCAGGCTGATGCACATTTAGGAAGAGGTCCTGTGCTGTGTCACTAGGATGTCAAATGCCCAAGGATCTGTGTGATTGCTGCTCATGGCAGATACCACAAAAGAAAATGTGTAGGCCCTGTGCCTGCCTCAGCAGCCTCCTTTTCCTGAAGTCTCTCTCTCAGAGATCCACCAATCCCAAGTACGAAATAATTATGCCACACAGCAGATATGGCTTAAATTTCTTCATATAGTATGGATGTATTTTAATGGTGGGCACTGTGCTAAATGTTAAGATGGGCAGAAAAGTGGTAACATGCCTCAGAAATTCTATAGAGTGGGGAGAAGAAATAATTTTACTGAATTTTATATATAAATTGTAAAAGTTAAGATAGGGTGGTCTGTTTGTGTCTAAAAACAGAGTTAAGACTGTTGACTTCTCTCTCTCAGTAGGAGATAGACTCATCTCAGCACCTCCGTTCTATTGTTTCTTCATTATGTTTGTCTATCCATCGCTACGCTTATTCAGTCATTAACCAACATCTGTTGAATACCTGCTACCAAGGCAGGCACTAGGCTGAACTCTAAGGAGATGGTGGAAGACAGCCATTAATCCCATACTGATAATACAAAATCAACGGTGATGTGTACTATATGGAAATAGGAAGAATGTATTATAAGGACACTCAACTCCATCGAGGCCAAGTCGGGGAAAGCTTCTCTAAGGAAGTGATGTTTGAGTTGAGATCTGAGAGGTGACTAGAAATTAATCAGAGTTGGGTGATTAGAGGCAGTTGGGGGGAAGAGATGCAAAGTGATAGGAATGTTTCAGTTTGGGCAAACCTTAGGCTCTGCATCGCTTAACAGAAAAACCATGATTCATAGGACACAATGCTAACCATGACCCCATACCCTAGCACAGCAAAATATCCTCACCTGACACCATCAGCTTACCCATGCATATCATTTCCTATGGGCATTGCAGTATTTTTTCCTCAGGTTCCTTTCAGATATTTTAGGACTGTCTTGAAAATTTAATATATTATTCTTGCTGTGCCATCACTTTGTCTCCTGTCTCTTACCTCGACTCAAAATTCTTTTTCTTTTTTTTAACCACGGTTACAAGAGAGAGGGCAACAGAGGTTTAACTGAGCTACACAATCAAGGATTATTGGTATTTGGCAAGGATTCCATACCGTAATTCGGCGTATTTGCATTTTGTAAGACATAGAATTAAACCCTCTTCGATCATTCAGTCATTTGCACCAGAGATGAGTATATTGTGACTCTCAAAACACTTGGTTTAGAAAACTGAAGACTAAAATTATTCCCCTCCTCTGTTTTTTTTTTTTTTTTTTTTGTCAAGCAGCTCTTAAAAGCATGACCTAGAATTTCCTTTCCTGCTGTTTTTTTTCTCCTCATTTATTTTGTACATTTCAACAATTTCTAAGCTGGCTACAGACCTTGAACCAACAATTGGGAACACTTTTATAAGTCTCAGCTGAGAGCTTATAAACCATTATGTAGCTCAGCAAGAAAACGTGTGACAGAGATGTACAGTTACCTTTCCAGTGGAGTTCCATTTCTTTACTCCCGCCATCCAGCTGAAGGTAAAAAGGCTCCTGAGGCCACCGAATAAAGAAATGTTCTGTTCGCAAAAGAAGAGGTACACATGTTCTAAGTAGACCAGTGTGTTCCCAGTGAAAACATTTCCTGGTAAAAATGGCATGAAAATGTTGAAACCATGTTTCATTATTTTTGGTTCAGGTTCTGCCAAGACAGCATTCTTTTTCACAAGGCTGGGGAGGCAAGCATGTTGGAGCTAGAAAGGTGAGAACTCCTGCTGGAGTCACATGGAACACCTGCCAGGTAATGATGCTATTTCCCTTTTATTTCTGTTTGAGCTGCAAGAAAGCTGGTACTTTTGAAACATAAAGGCCAGGTTCCTGCTGTGACATCCCCAAACTGTTTCTTAAAATACTCATGTAGCAGCTGACTGTACAGAAATGTACATGAATGTCTGGATAGCTTTTCAGAACCTTTCTGAAAGCATGCACCTATTTTCAGGTAGGTTCGGTATATGATGTTCTGCAGTCTATTTCCCAAGAGTCATGATGTTCCCAAGTATCTTGAAGTTGTGTTCTAGCCTGACTGGATCCACAGGAAAATCCAGTGCTGACTTGGTCAGGTTTGCTTTCCTATCCTGGAGTTAATCAGAGAAGGCAGGTCGAGTCTGCAGAAACCATCATGAGTCCAGCATTCTATCAGTGCTCTGCTACTAGGCTGATGTTTAATGTCGGTCTTTTATTAGATGTAAGTTTCTTTCTCTTTTTTTTTAAGATTTTATTTATTTATTTATTTAACAGAGATAGACAGCGTAAGTAGACAGAGGGGCAGACAGAGGGAGAGGGAGAAGCAGGCTCTCCGCCGAGCAGGGAGCCCAATGCGGGGCTCGATCCCAGCACCCTGGGATCTGAGCTGAAGGCAGACACTTAACCGACTGAGCCACCCAGGCACCCCAACTATTTAACCTTTTAACACTGATTAACATGCAAGCAAAAAAGCACTTTAACGAAAGTCACTACAAATGTATATTAGAGTAATTTTCAAAGTGGGGATGGACCCCACTCCATAGTTTCCATTCATGTGCTTCTCTTCAATTTGCTAATAACCAACCACTCAGAATTTTTTGATAAGCCCCTGAGTTGGAAATAGCCCCTGGGTTGAATCCCTGTAGCTAATGGGAGTGTGGGGCAGAAGGAGGTGGAGGCCCCTTGTATGCAGCAAATCTTCCCATAACCCACCCTCAGCATGAAACACAGCCTTTACATAGCCTACAAGGACAGTCTGCTTATTCATTGGGATCTACGAACATCGTGTCCAGGCTGTAGGCTCTCTTTCAGAGCCTACAAAAATGTTTGTGACTAGAAAAAGCAATAATGGCCCCAAAATACAAAAGGGAAACTGCAAAATGGAAAAGAATAAGTTTAAGTAAGTGTCTACACTGTAACAGGTCAGCCTTATTAATTTTTAAGTTTAGTATTCACAAACATTCCATTACATGTAGAGAACAAACTTGTGGTCACCAGAAGAGAGGGAGATGGGGGAGAAGCAAAATAGGTGAAGGGGATTAAGAGGTACAAACTTCCAGTTATAAATATGTCACAGGGATGAAAAGTTCATCATGGGGAATATAGTCAATAATATTGTAATAACTTTGTATGGTGACAGATGGTGCTTACACTTATCATGGCAAACATCTTGTAATGTATCAACATTGTTGAATCTCTATGTTGGATATCTGAAATTAATATGATATTATACGTCAACTCTACTTCAATTAAAAATTTTTTAAAAATTTAAATAATTTCATCACATATAAAATAATTTATGGGTTAGATATTTTTTCTTGGTATGTAAAATGATTGCTTAGAAATCATAGCTCATTATAAATTAAATGACTTGATTATAGTCTCTAAGATCATCTTGCTTATTTTTTTCTCTTGCTTATCTGTCTCCTTCTACTAGGATATAAGCTCTATGGGAGCAGGAGCCTTGTCTTTCTTTTTTATTCTTGTATCTCCATTGCTTAAAATAGGTCTAACATATTTATAATACTCAGTAAATATTTGTTGATGAATGAAACCAACACACACACACACACACACACACACAGGCATACACACACATGATCAGTTACTGTAAGGGATTTTATACTTAGGAGGTTGTAAATATCTTCCTAAAGGAGGTGGTGAGTATGGTCTGAGGGAAGGAAGACCCTGAAGAGAATAGGGCTAAGATGGGTCCATTCCTCATCCATCCCATTCCTATTCTCTATTTCAAATTTGTTACTAAAAATACAATATAAAAATTTGATTTTGAATATCCTAGGGCAATCAATTTGAGAAACTTTAGACAAGTTAGAATTTGACAGATTTTGACATAAATTAAAAACTGAACTCAAGGTGTTTGGGAGAATTTAGTTCAAGTAATTACTAACTTAAATCTTTGAGGGGTAAAACTAGCTTAGAATTTAAGTAAAATGCAAAGAAATGTTCATTAGTTTAGATTTATCTGATTTTTTTTATCCTAAAAGATTTTATTTAGATTTTTTTTCCTATGCCAGACTATGTTTTTTGCTATGAGCTTTAATCAGATTTTTAGCTGAGAATAATTGTTATCCTTATTTAAGAACTAAAATTCTTGCTGGAAAAAAAAACAGATGCCACTGAGATTAATTGTTCCATATGAATATAATTCTTTTTAAAATAGGAAATAGTAATGGGAAGATTACTTCTGGGAAAGAGAAGTTTAAGTGGTTTGTGGCTTAGAGGAATACTTTATGTAAATTAACTGAAGTTACCTCTGGGTAATAAAATTGGACAGTTGAAATTTTCCCAGAGGATCGGTGTGGAAAATTTTTTATAATGTCATTTCTAAAACCTAACAACTATGTGGATGGCTAATCACAAAACACATGTCTTGATAACCACTTTAAAAATGATTCTTTTAGTGGGGGAGATTAGAGGGTTTGTTGGGATTTGGAGCTTTTAGCCTCTTAAAAGGCTTGCATGATTATTTGGTTTTAATACTTCATGCCCTATCGCTTTGTATAAAAGTATGCATTTTCAGTGTTCAAACCGCATCTTGGTCCATCAGGTCTTAAAATGGCAAGTGTCCTTTCCAACTTGATGAACACACAGAATCTAATGATCTTTAAAAGAGAATCGCATATGAAAAGGAGAGAAAATAATTTATTACTTCGAAAACTGTTGGAAAGGAAGGTGGAATGAGCTAAGTGAGGCAAAATTGCTGATTTTAACCTTGGCCTTGTCAGCAATGCTGGGAAACATGGGAAGGGACCTCACCTCTCTGGGCTTCATCATAAAATTAGCATACTCCTTTTAACCTACCTTATAGTGAAAACTGGGCACTATACATGGTTAAGGAAACCTAATATATGCCACTTTGACATATTATTTTGAATTAAAGGCAGTTAAGAAATAGCAGGTGCAAAAAAGACTCTCTGACCCTCCATTTTCTTCCTGAAAGTAGGAGATAAAACTCTCCAGTGAAAGGTTCCCTCCCTGCACTGGCAGGAAGAAAAACACTCTTATCAGCAGAGATGGGGAATCTGGGGCCAAGAAATCTGTACAAATCACCTTTGTTAAGCTCTTACCTTCCCAGTCGCTTCTTCATTTACTACCCCAACCCAAACGCCTTTGTATTGTCAAATGTTCACAAATTTCTTGTTTATTTGTCTAAAAGGTATAAAAGCCTCCTACTCTGGTTACTTCTTTGGGTCTCATTCTCTTGTGAAAGTCCCCAAGTATGTGTAAAAATTTAATGAAATTTTATGCTTTTCTCCTGTTAATCTGTCTTATGTCAGTCTAAATCTCAGGCCCAGCTGGAGACCTGAAGAGGGTAAAGAAGAATTTTTTCCTCCTCTAGAAGGAACATATCTTGAAAAATAGAAATGTTATAAAACCAAATTAAGTTCTGAAGATGAATTACATGGGATTGCCACTTTTACATGTGACATAGGTCAAATAGAGGCAATTCTATAAATAAGGTTTTTGAGTCTATCAGAACGAGATACTATATTTTTGCTAGACTACATATGCATTAATATCTTAGAAAAAAATTGGAAAGCAGTATTGGGTAAAATAGCGTATTTAGGAATATGGTAAAATTTCTTCAAATGATGATGATGGAGCACTGATTTTGTGCTGGATACTGAGAATGCAAAAATGAATGAGACACAGTTTTTGCCCTTAAGCAATCTGAATAAGTGTTACTATTAAAATATATCAGAAACTTCTTTTAGCCAAGTGAGAGAGCGTTCTCTGAAAGATCTGAAGTTTTGGTATGAATTAGACTGATTTGATGTTTCACATTTAGCCTTTGTAGTGGCTCCCAGGAGACTCCTTCCACAGGACCGAGTGCAGAGGGACCCAACAGGCAGTGGATTTGGGCAGCTAAAGGGGCATCTTCCCAGAACAGCGCCCTCTACCGCTAAGCTATATCCAACTAGGTTGGCGCAGGCGTTTCTCTCTGCATTACCACTCCTGCGGACTCCCGGAGCTACTCCAGGTTCTCTTTCCACAGCCCCTGGAAATAAACCCTGAATTCATGTGTGGAACTAACCCAGGCATCGTGAATGACGACCCCAGGTTGTCTCATGCAATTGGTATAACTGCCAACTCAAAGACTGCCAATTTATTTCCCGGAGTTTTTCCTGCCTGCATCAAGAATGACTTGGATCAGGGTAGGCAGATCCTCCCAATCACTTCATCAGTTTTCAAGGGTGGGGGAAACTTGATATTGAATATTATACTACTGAAATGACGAATTGGGGAAATTTGCTGGTCAATTTTATCAAAAAGTCAAAAAGCTAAATGTTCTCTCTTATATCCATCAGTGCCCATCAGTAAAGCCTCTATGAGGTTTAGGTGTCTGCTTGATGATGTAATTCTTATGTAGTTTTAAAAAGTAGTACTTGAGCATTTGCAAAAAGACTAATATATTTAATCATTTTGATTTATATCCACAAGTATATGTTAAGTGTCAGAAATCTAGGTGATCTGACAAAAGAGGTCTTTTTTATTTGCTTGTTTATGCTAAGAGGCAGAGGTTTATAGCATTTGTTTTTGAATTCACCACGAGGCACGCTAGTAATTTCTATATCTATGGATGTTTCTGGTTGATGGAGATGCCTTCAAAATATTGGATTTCTGGCAAGAATTCTCTGCCTGAACATGTGAGTCATTCTCAAAGATCTCTACTTACGAAGTCATGGAGGATCCAGTTAATTATGTATGTGGACTCCACTTCCAAGGGTGTTTTTCTCTGCTTTGCTTAAAACAGAAAAATGAAAGCAAAATACATTTGCTTGATTTCTTAATCCTTATCTTCTCAGTTTCTTTCTTGAAGGCAATCAGGATTAAGAAAAATCAAAATCTTACTGTAACGATCATGGAAACAAACATAAACACACTAAGTGTGTGAATGTAGAGGTGTGGTATGGAGCAACCCTTTTTGTTCTGGAAGATATTAAAGTACACAGAGAAAAGAAAATGCATTTAAATGGAGAAAAATACAGCACTTTTACTCCAGGAATTTTGATGGATTCTCACCAGGTAACTTGGTTTTCTGACATCGTCTTCAGGCTCAAAGTCCTGGCCTCTTCATCATCTGCAGGCTTGAGATCATGCATCACACCTTCTAGGAAGAAATTATAGGAGGCTGGGAAATGGCAACCTGCTTCTCCACCAAGACAGTGTATGAAAGGGTTGCTTATTGGTACTTTGATTAAACCTAAAATGAAACCAATTGTGCATGTGTCGTATTTTGATTCTAACTTAGAGAGAAACCTAAAATTAAGACTAACCAACAGGAGCAAATAGCCAACATGTCTCTTCCCTGACACAGTTACCTTCATTGCAAGGGAATTTCCCATCTTCCCTTTTACTTTTCTCCATCATATTTATATGTATGTAAAAAGGTAGGAGTAGGAAGAGAAAGAAATGGAGGAAGGAACTGGGAGAGGAAAATGTAGAATAAGTTTTTCTTTAGCTTCTAGAATTTGGGCTTCATCTCCACTTGTAGTTAAACAGAATGAAACAGCTGGGATTTGCCAAACCAAGGTCAATTACCAGGCGTTTCCCACACACAGCAGTTGTAGGAGGTGCCAATTATGCAAGAACTAAAACAACAAAACAAACCATAGAAATCAAATAGGTATTTGCTTTTACAAATTCAAGTGTAAAGGAATTGAATTTGAAAGACAGACCTTCCTGTCCACACCATTAGTAAGCCACCCTTCACATTCACATTGTCTTCTTATACAGGAACCACAGGTTCACTGAACGAGGCCTATTCTTTATTGCCATGAAACTGTGAGATATTCAGTAATATCCGGCATAGTCCTCTTGATTTATCGCCAAAGAACTGTGACTAAGGGGAGGCCTGTGCTATATTTACAACATCTGGTTTTAAAAGTTTGCAAAATTCCATGTATTTTGAGTATCCATATAGGCAACTCTTCTCCACCATGTGAACATTTTCATTACTCTTGCTTTTTCCATCTTCAAGATTCTAAACTTTCACCCTAACTTCTCTCCTCTCATACTGCATCTGGTCTTCATAATGGGTATGGCCTTGGCTCCTTTATTTTCTAATTTATCTCCTGATGACATTTTCACTTCTCTCCAGACTGGATCCAGTAAAGTGTTTGCTCTTAGACTGCTAGGCTCCTTTGACCTCCTGCCATGCTGGTTTTCCAGTCTCCAAGCCCAGGACCTCCTACTTTCCCCAGCAGAGTGTCACGGAAAGCTTGAACGTTTCCCGACGTCAGGTAGACTTGAATCAAATTTCAACTCTATTACTAACTAGCTCTTTACTCTCAGAAAAATGGCTTAATTTTTCTGAACCTATAACGTACTCTAAAACTTGAAGGTAGTGTGATACTTTCCCCACAGTGATTGTATGGTTTAAATGTGAAGGCCCATAAAAAACACCCTCTTAATGATACGTGCTGTAGGCACTCAATGCTAGTCTTACTCCTCTAACTTTACTCCAGATCTGATAGATGTTGCTGGAGAAAGTATAGATTTAAGCCCACTATAAATTCTTGTCATCTAATCATACATTAGACTGTTATTTATTTCTTATTTACTCTTGTTTTAGTCAGGGTTTCTGATTGCCAGCAACAGAATTCACTATAGCTAGTCTGCCTGCCTTCCTTCTCTCCTTCTTTCTTTCCTTCCCTTGTTTTGTTCTTTCCTCCCTTCCTCCCTGCCTCCCTTTCCTCTCCCACCCTCCCTCACTCTCTTCCTTTTTTTCTTTCTAAATTGAAGTATAATATAAATATAGCTCAATTAAATTCTACATATGTATGCACTCTGTATTCAGCACCCCTGTGAAGACATAGAACATTTTCAGGAACTCAGAAGCCTTTTCTTGTGCCCCTTTCCCTTACATACCTCTGCTGAGGTAACCACTATTCTGATTTCTATCACAAGAGATTAGTTTTAGTTTTGCCTATTCTTAAACTTCATATGCATGGAATCATACAGTAAGTATTCTGGTTCCTTTTGCTCAGCAGTGTTAGTGAGATTCTTCCATATTGCTATGTGTGACAGTGGTTTTTCTTTTTTGGGGGCAGGGAATGTGGTATTCTACTATATGAATATATTGCAATTTATCCATTCTATTTTTTAACTATTTTTTTAAAGATTTTATCCATTTATTTGAGAGAGAGAGAGAGCACGACAGGGGGTAGGGGCAGAGGGGGAAGCAGACTCCCCACTGAGCAGGGAACCCAATGAGGGACTCAATCCTGGGACTCCAGGATCAAGACGTGAGCTGAAGGCAGTTGCTTAACCAACTGAGCCACCCAGCACCCCAATCCATTCTATTTTTGATGGACATTTTGGTTTTTAGTTATTATGAATGGAGCTGCTATAAATATATTTATGTATTTTGATATGTATGTATAAATGTATATGTATATATATTCATACCTATTGTGTATATACTGAAGAGTGTATATACTTAAGAGTGAAATTGCTGGATCATAAGATATGTACAGTGTAAGTTTTAGCAGATGCTCATGCTTGAGCTAATTTAACCAGAAAGGAATTTATTAAGGGATATTAGATAGTTCATGGATTCAGTGGACAGCTTCTAAGGCTGAATTTTTAGGAAAGTCTTCCAGGGCCACACTGTAGAGTTGGCCTGGGAAGGGCATTGCTGACCCAGAATTATGTTGCCTCTGAGGCAATTGGAAGCTTCCTTCATTGCCACCAACCCTAGAAACCCCTAGCTAGGTTGAAAAGGAGGATCACTTTGCTGCACTGTGTGGTAGAGGGGACCTGAGTGGGTAACTTGTTAAAAACAAAAAAAGACTTTCAGCAAATCTTCCCTTTTTAGCCTCACCTCACATCTCATGCCTCTGAAGTACCTGGTATTTCATATTCCTGAGATTTTCAGTGATGAAACAATATGGTGCCTCTCATTTTGACCACTACAAGCTTATGCTTTAGTTTGCTCAAGATTTCTGTCAGTTACCATGCACCCATCTGCTTACCAGCTTTCAAATTTTTCTAAAACCTCCAATCTCCTCTTTATCCTCTACTTAGCTCTACTCTTGTAGGTTATTGCCTTCTTTTAATTTCTTTATTGTCATTTGGAGGGGATTTAGGATGGCAATTTCCTGTGTATAGTTCACTATTTTTAGACAGAAATCTTCTTATTTAATTCCTCAACAGCTGCTCCAAACTTTTTCTATTCTTTCCAATCTCTGCCTCATCTTCCCTCTACGCCAAGTCTAACAGATGTTTTCAACTTCTACTATCTCAGTTTACCTCTTCTTCATGTCAAAACTTCTCTGCGTTGTTATAAATTTTACAGATGTGGGAAATTAGGAGGAATAATCTATCCTTTCCAATGCTAATTCTTTTGTTTGTACCCATTTCTTCCTCAGCGTTCTTGTTCGGTCCCACACATGCATCTGTTACCTTGTAATATACATTTTTGGAAAAGGGGGTACAACTAAATCCGTGCTATATGGAGTGTGTATGGTATAGTCTTTTTGAAAGTTGTTTCTAGAACTGTCCTTTGGCAGAATATCTTCTGTTTCCTTCAGATTCTTTGAAGTCCCAACTGGCCTTCAGCCACATTTTCTTCCAGCTACAATTCATGTAATTGGTGCTCAGTTCCCTTAGGCTGCAATGAACTTTATGAAACCCTTCCTATAGGTCAGTGGCCTGCTCCAATGCTGTCTTGTCTGCTACTCATTACCTTCTGTTAACTTGACGATTTCCTTCATGGCATCTGGAACTGTTGCAGAACTTTTATGTTCACATCCAGCATGCTTTTCTTTGTTTTGTTGTGGTGGATCTAGCCTCAGCACAATTTTGTCAGATATTATCAGTTAAAACTGGGGGCTAGACATTTTGGTAACCTCTGTAATAGAATATAAATGTCAGGGAGGTTGTAGTAACCACAACTCAGAATGCTGTGCTAGCTGAGAAAACTTAGTTTTTTTTTTTTAATTTTGATTCCAGTATAGTTATAGTTTTAGTTATAATTATAGTTATATTTTTTTTAAAAAAATTTTGATTCCAGTATAGTTAACATACAGTGTTGTATTAGGTGTACAATGTAGTGATCCAATGATTCCATACATCACCCAGTACTCATCAGGACAAGTGCCCTCCTTAATCCCCTTTACCTATTTCACTGATCCCCTTACTCACCTCCCCTCTGGTAACCATCAGTTTGTTCTCTCTAGTTAAGAGTCTGCTTTTTGGTTTCCCTGTCACTTTGTTTTTCTTTGCTCATTTCTTAAATCCCACCTATGAGTGAAATTATATGGTATTTGTCTTTCTCTGACTGATTTATTTTGCTTAGCATTTTACTCTCAACAAAATTAAAAGGCAACCTACTGAATGGGAGAAGATATTTGTAAGTGATATATCCTATAAAGGTTAGGATCCAAAATATATAAAGAACTGATATGACTCAACACCCAAAAAACAAATAATCCAATTAAAAACAGGCAGAAGAAATGAACAGACATTTCTCCAAAGAAGACATACATATGGCTTATAGACACATGAGAAGATGCTCAACATAACTCATCATCAAGGAAATGTTAATTGAAACCACAATGATATCACCTCACACCTGTCAGAATGGCTAAAATAAAAAATGTTGGTGAGGATACGGAGAAAAAGGAACCCTGTTGCAATGTTGGTGGGAGACAACTTGGGTTTTGAAGCACTAAAACTCACTGGCTAAGAACCACAATAGCTCATAGAGCTGGAAAGATCTGAGTTTACTTCAGTTCTGTAATTAATTTGTGTGTGTGTGTGTGTGTGTGTGTGTGTGTGTGTGTGTGTGTGTGGTGTGTATTATAAGTATACATGCATATACTGTAATTTTTAAGTAAATTATTTCAGAGACACATCACAGTATAACCTTGAACCCTTTGGAATAAAGTATTCAGGAATTATCTTTCATCTTTTTCACTCTACTGGCTACTTTCTTTTTGCCCTCAAAAATGGTTAGATTCTCTTTATATATAAACAAATTTCTCATCTGCTTTGATTCTTATATTTTTCCCCTTTTTAAAATTCAAACACCTTAAAATATAAGTTTGTTTTCAATTTGTATGCCCCTTGCTTCTCCAATCCCTGGAATCTACTTTTCACCTCTTAGCACTTCACTTAAACCACCCTCACTAATGAACTGATGGCCCCTAATCCTGGAATCCAGTGCCATCTTTATAGTGTTGATTCCTTTACCTTCCAGGAAACTTTCTCCTTTTATCCTTCCTCTCCTGCACAAAAATCTCTCTTCCCCCGTCATCATTATACTTTTGTATCCTAGTTTCCCCCTTTTTCTGAATCTTTAACAGTTTTATCTTTGTCTTTCTTCCCCCTTAAATATGTGTTTCTGAAATCTTCTACCTCCTCTTATATCCATTTCTTCCTGCCCTCACCCCCTAGTCTTTCTTCATATGTTTAGTCATGCTCCACTCTTTTGTCTTCAACTGTTACTACTGTGTGAACATCAGCATCAGTTCTGACCCCTCTTGGAATCTGCATTTTGTCATGTCCAGCTGCCAGGTGAATTTTCCCACACAAATGCCATGCCTTATCTATGTCTGAAACAAATCTCCTTTTGACCCTGAAAATGTTTCTCTTTTGACCTCTTTATTTGAGCACCCCATTCTCAGAAATTCTAACTTATCCTTGTTTTCTTTCTGGCTTTCCTATGTTTAGTCAGTGGTCAAGGTGCCATGGATTTTACCTTTTCAATGCTGCTTGCTGTCATTTCCTTCTTTCCACCCCCACTGAAACCTCATGTTCACCCTCATTGGCTTTACTTTAACAAATGGATTTCTTTCTTTCTTTCTTTCTTTCTTTCTTTCTTTCTTTCTTTCTTTCTTTCTTTCTTTCTTTCTTTCTTTCTTTCTTCCTTCCTTCCTTCCTTCCTTCCTTCCTTCCTTCCTTCCTTCCTTCCTTCCTTTCTTTCTTTCTTTCTTTCTTTCTTTTTCTTTCAAAGATTTCATTTATTTGACAAAGAGAGCTACAGCGAGAGAGGGAACACAAGCAGGGGGAGTGGGAGAGGGAGAAGCAGACTCCCCTCTGAGCAGGGAGCCCGACGTGGGACTCGATCCCAGGAACCCGGGATCATGACCTGAGCCGAAGGCAGACGCTTAACAACTGAGCCACCCAGGTGCCCCCAAATGGATATGTTTCTTAACTGGTCTTCTTACCTCCTACAAGAGTCAAGTTCTAGATAGCTCAGTCAGCTTCACTGCATTAAAACACAGATATGAAGTTAACTTTGCCTTGCTTAAGACGCCTATGTCTCAGTTAACATTACTTTAGCAATAGCAACCTTGATACAACTGCCTTAAATAATGATGTTTGTCTCAAATAATCAGGTTAGGAGATAGAGTAGTTTAAAGGCTGATTAATTTGGTTGTTCAGTGATGGACTTGAGAACCTATTTCCTTTTCATCTTTCACTCTAATGTCCTCAAGCTGGGGTCCCTACTGGTCACAGAATAGATGGCTATCCCAGGCCAGTCATATTGTATAAATACAACAACATCTAGCAGAGGAACTAAACACTCCTTTGCATTTGTCTTTTTTTTTTTTTTTTAAATGTGATGGAACTTTCCAAGATTCACCCCTGGTGTAGTTCTCACATTTTGCTGGCTAGAATGGCAACACATATGGCTGCCCAAACAGTTAATTGGTGAGGGCCATGAAATTACAACTGCCTTATCCCCAGATTCCTATGAGATGCCTCACTGTACAAACTTAGATTTTTGTTGAAAAGGAAGAACAGTGTGGTGGGTGTTGGATAGGGAACTACCAGGTTTGAGCTGCCACCTCCATGTTATTCCTTTTCTTCCCCTGCTCCTCCTCGCTCTTGTCCTTTTCTCCACCATCTCCATTATTTTTTTCTTTTTTTAATTCTGTTCTTGATAGTGCACAAGTGGTCAAGTCCAGGTTTGATGAGATTTCTGATCTATGAAGAGTTCCAGGGAGAGGAAGAATTCTTTTTCTATAATTCTATAACATATTTTGGTACTATGTGTTAGTCAGTGCTACACCTTGTTGTCATCTATAATCTGCAAAGCTTTACTCTATTTACTGCAGGAGTATGACTCTCGTAAGAAGTATGACAAGGCTCTTTTTCTCCAAGAGTTTAAGATTGAAGTGGGGATATATGATCTTGACAGGTGAACATATGAATTGTCAGTACACTTAGACGTCTACTTAATGGTGATATTCAATAGGAAAACATTGGCATGTGAAATCTAAATGGACTGTAGCAACTTCTCCCCTTTTGGAGTGGCATTAAGTGATGGCAAAATTTGTATCAGTGAGATAATACATCTATGTCTCTAAATCTCTTAGGCATAAATGGACAGAAATTTTAAGGAATCTTCCAGAGAAAAATAAATATTAATAGAGTTTTGAGGGGAAGGAAAGGAATCAAGCCACGTGGCAGGATTTTGAGCTGTGGAGAGAAAATGGGAATGTGAGATTCCCAGCAGCAGGAAGGCTAAAGGTGTTTTGAAACCAAGGAAATAGAAAATTCATTGTTAAGTTGTTTGTGTTGCTGTGATTTAAACACCCTCCACCTCTTCAGTCTGAGGTACAGTCTTTTTATGTACGTGTTTTAGAGGAAAGCCAAGGAGTCCCATGTGAGGGTAGATATGGAGCAAAAACTACAGGTGAGGATGGAGAGACAAGAATGCATTGAAAGTTTCAGCAAAACCCACAAATTGGAGTCAAGACATGGCATTGGAACTCCAAACCAGAACTGTGCAGAAAAAAATACTGTCTTGGGACCATACTGTTCTTTCTGCAAGATGTGGGATAGAGAGTTCTGGCATTTTTATTTATTTCTCAAAGGGTGGAGCGGCCTCAGCTGCCATCTGGCTTATACATATAAGCACCCAATTAATTGGAAAAAATTGGGACCAAGTTAGGACCTGCATAAAGTAAAGTATTCTATAAATGCCATTTCCTTCCTCTTTTACTTTAACCACTGAGGGGAATATGTTGAAATTAAAAATAAACAAAAGGTACTAGTTTCAGAATTAGGCTGAACTACCTTAGAGCCTTAGCGCTATCTGTTACTCAGTGTGTGGCCTTTGGTAGATTTCCTAACCATTCAGGACTTTATTTTTCTTACCAGTTAACTGATCATAATAATATCTGCCTTGCAAGGTTAGGCAGAGCATAGCATTTGGCAGATAGTAAGTGCTTAATTAATTATGGCTGTTGTCATCGTTATTTCTGCTAATAAAACAATTATCATGTACTTCGTACATGGTGGGCACTGATCCTAGCACTCTGTTTGATTTCTCTCATTTAATCCTTACAATGACCCCATAAAGCAAGTGAAACTGTCTCTACTTTACGTGTGGGGAAGTGGAGACAAGCTGGTTGGCAACCTTCCCAAGGTCATATAAACTAGATGGAGCCTGTTCTCCTCACTCGTAAGCTACGGAAGACAGTAAGAGGTCTACAGCTCATCAGGGTGGACTTCCCTGATGAGGTGGGCTTCAGCTTGGCATGGAAGAATCCGGAAGGTTTGCGAAGTCATGCTTCATTCCTAAACAAACATGGTGAGGCAGGAACACCCGTGGTATGTCATAGCGAGAAGGGAAGACAAAAGAATAGGTGGAATTGCAGGGGTGAGTGTAAAGAGGTAGCGGGAGTGAGGTAGGAGAGAGAGCTGGGACTTCCAGCAAGAGGTTGGAAGGTGCCGTGGAAATGAGGTTGAAGAAAAGTACATTGTTTTGAACTTCTAGATTATTAACAGGCTCTGAGTATGTTTTGTGAACCAACTGACTGACTTAAGTTAGCTGAAAAATGTTCCATCTTTGACGACATGAAGCCAGATCTTAGTGGCTGGGTGATTCAGTCCTTAGGATGTGCAAACTGGACTTCATCAGAGAGATCACATGGGCAATTAGCTGGAACCAATCTGGAGCAAAGGCCAATGAATGCAAGCTTCTTCTGCCGACCCCTTAACAAGATCAGTTAAGTTCACATAATAATGGCAAGAAAACACTAGGAGGGGAGGGAGTGGGAAGGGGGAAGGGAGCCATGCACATTTTGGTCCTCTAGCATTTGCCTATGTACCTTTGACCAGCATTCTTTCTGCTCATGGCTGTCATACTCTTCTGGACTGCACTGGGGCATCAGACCAAATTAATAATACTTTCCCCATGCTTTTTTGGTTGTATTCTTAGAAACATTAAGCATCAAGTTACACACCACCTTTTGCTATTATTATTGAAGATGTAGAAGCTACGTATTTGAGCAAAATGTCATGGGCTAGTATGTGTCATTATTCTCATTTTCAGATGAGATTATGGGACACATCAAGGCGATGGTTTTGACTTTGTGCCATTGTGTTTGGAGCTGAAACGTCCTGAAATGGAACACTGTACTTTTATGTTGCATTGTAGTTATCTGTTTATCTGACCATTTCTCCTATTTGTGCACTGCGGTCACAGAGCTCAGCATACTTGTGACTAACACAAAGAAGGGGCCCAGTAAATCCTTATTGAACGAGTGAAGACAATTATATTGAAAAGTAGCTGCATAAAAAGTGAATGGAAAGTGTTACATGATGAAATGTTCAGCAGTACTCTTGACATGACCCATCAGTTGTCTAGATAAATTTGTACCATTGGTCTGTTAGGAGTATTTTCTTTTAGTTCTCTACTCTCTTGAGTTCACTTACATACTTGACATTTCTTTCCATTAAATCTATGCCCTGGCTTTTACCACATCATTACACCAGCAAAGGTTTGTAAACTTGGTATTGTGAACAGATATAAAATGTAGCACTAATACCGTGGGGATAGAAGTTGACTTTTCAGAATATGTCCTATTTGTGAATCAGATTAATTATTTAACAAACCGTAAAAATAACTACTATAATCATTGAAGCCTGATCTCTCTTCTTCCTTAAAAGAACTGTCTGAAAGAAGAACTTTAAGCACTCAGATATGTCCTACACTTCTAGCTGGAGGAGACCTTAGGGATAATTTAGTCTTATGATGACAAAGCTTATTTTTTCTCCTTAGTGTTAAATTCTACTCTCAATTAAAATTAGGAAGCTAATGCTAAGCCATTATTTCATGAAAAAATAAGATCTTAGCTTACAAGGTTATAGAATGCATCAATAGTGCTACAGGATTAAGAGCCACATAGAGATTTTCCTTTCTCAAAAATTGCAGCTCTCTCTCAAACTGGTAGAGCTGGCATACTTAAGTAGAAATTATTTTTCACCCACATGTGTCTAACATAAACTTTTAAACACTGAAATCTTCTTTGAAGTGATGATAGATGACATAATAGATTTGCAAATGTTCATTTTCTTTTTACTCTCTTCCCCAAATCATCTGATATATATGGGCCATACTGTCCAAAGAGAAAGCCGCAGACTCTAGTGGATGTGAAAGCTGGTGACCTGGAACAGGTGCTTATGTAGGTAACATACCATCTCAGCCCTTAGAAGGCTCCATTCCTAGCTACTGCCTGCTGAGCCCCCAGATCACTTCTCAATCAGCTTATGGCATCTCTTTGTTTTTTCCAATGTCCCACGGATTTAAAGGATTAAATTTTATCTTAATCCCTTCTTAAATCTGCTCTGAGTTTTCTCTTCCCTTCAAATATGCTTGTCAGGGATGAGTCATAGTCTTTTCATCTCTTACCCTCTTTTCCATTTCCTTTTCTACCGCACTATAAAATGTAGAGGATCTTCTTCATTTTAAGGATCTTACAGTTCATTATTAAAAGGAAAAAGATACAAGGCAAAAAAAAAAATCACAGACACACATACACAAATATTTCCCAGAATCATTGAGATAAAATATGAGAAAGAGTAACTTGCAGGGCACCTGGACAAAAATAGGCCTCGATAAAATCCCAAAGGAATTGTTTTTATGCTTACGTTGTCCCATTTTAGACTTGAAAACCTTAAATCTAATAATCAGTCATTATATTTAGTATTTAATAACAATAATTGAAGGAATTTTTAAATTCTGGACTTGTAAAAGAAAAGGATTGCTGAGAATAACTAAGTTCATACCTTGTAATAATTATATTCTGTCTACTAATTATGGTCAGACTATGAATGGTCAAGGATATATATGATAATAATATCTATCATCTAATGAATCATTATTATTGCAGAAATTACACTAAGTGGTAACTATCTTCCCCACAAATACCTGGCACCATACCTGTCCACTTCGTAGATGACCTTGCCACCTTCCTCACAGGGAAATAGAAATCACCTTGGTTTCCTACCCCTGAACCATACATGTTTTCTTTATTCCTTCCCATTTTAGTTGAGAAGTTGTCCCTCCTTTTGAGGCCAATCCAGCAGTGTTCTGATAAATGTTTAACAATCAGCTTTCTGGAAAAAAAAGTTCTGTTTCATAATATCTGTTGATATCTGTGTTGTAAATATTTCTACTCAGGCTAATTTCAGGCTATGAATATGACACCATGGAATGACGGGTGGAAAGAGATGTGCACACAGGCTCTTGTAAGACACCATTGGGTCAATCCCTCCTGTCTTCTGAAGAAACAGTAGAGAATGATGGTCTGTGCACAGATACTATAGTCAGATTTGCCAGAGTGTGTGTTCTGGTTCTACCCACTAATATATCTATAGTTTTGGAAAAGTAATAAGTTTTCTGTATCTTAGTTTCCTAATTGGTGAAATGATAGTTAATAAAAACATACTTATGGGGTATAGCAATATTATCCTCCTAATCCATAACAGAAGGAGAAAAAAAATCTTTGAGGCAGAGTACTATTATTAATCCTCATTTTACAAATGAGAACTTTGAGGAGATGTCTCCTCCAACTATTTCTCTAATTTCTTCCATTTATTTAGGCCAATTTTAATCTACTTATTCCTCTCCCACCTACTCTTCAGTGCATTCTCATCTAGCATCTGCACCCATTCTTAGGCTGGGTTTTCTGGACACAGACTTTTAGAGAAAGTTTTATATATGGGGGTTTATTAGAGAGTGCTTTCAGGAATGACTATAAAGGAATGGGGGAGGCAGGACTGGGAAGAGGGTAAGATTGCATAACGGATGCACTTGCCCCAGAAGCCTTACCCCATCTAGTGAGAGCTCTGGAACTGAGATGATCCTTCAGAGCTGTTCTGAATTGAGGTGAGGGGGCAGGTTCTTTGTTTACTGTATTAACCAGTCTTTATTTTTTTAAATTTTATTTTATTATGTTATGTTAATCACCATACATTACATCGTTAGTTTTTGATGTAGTGTTCCATGATTCACTGTTTGCGTATAACACCCAGTGCTCCATGCAATACATGCCCTCTTTAATACCCATCACCAGGCTAACCCATCCCCCCACCCCCTCCCCTCTTGAACCCTCAGTTTGTTTCCCAGAGCCCATCATCTCTCATGATTCGTCTCCCCCTCCGATTTCCCCCTCTTCATTTTCCCCTTCCTACTATCTTCTTTTTTTAACGTATGTATTATTTGTTTCAGAGGTACAGATCTGTGATTCAACTGTCCTGCAGAATTCACAGTGCTCACCATAGCACATACCCTCCCCAATGTCTATCACCCAGCCACCCCATCCCTCCCACCCCCCACCACTCGAGCAATCCTCACTTTGTTTCCTGAGATTAAGAATTGCTCATATCAGTGAGATCATGATACATGTCTTTCTCTGATTGACTTATTTCGCTCAGCATAATACCCTCCAGTTCCATCCACGTCGTTGCAAATGGTAAGATTTCATTCCTTTTGATGGCTGCATAATATTCCATTGTGTGTGTGTGTGCGTGCGTGCGCGCGCGTGTGTGTGTGTGTACAATATACATATATATACAATATACATTGCATATACAATATACATATATATATATATGTATGTACCACATCTTCTTTATCCATTCATCTGTCGATTTAACCAGTCTTTAAAGGGGAATGGGAGAAATCTTGGGCAAGGAGGTGCCTTTTGGCACTTCCTAAAGAGTAATACAGCTTTAAGGTCCCAATAGCTAACAAACCCATCAGTTATCTGGGAGGTATGAATACCTCTCCTAGAAAGGGGAGTCTGTATAGACCTATATCCTTTATGTTGCTCAGATCTGGCCAAGGAAATTTATGTTCTTTTCAGAGTAGATGGAGAGCAAAGTACCTTGCCCTCACATTAGGGGATGGTGGTATATGTGGCTCAGTGTTGATTTCTGTTGTGGTTGGGTTAAACATTCAGTAGTAGGATAAGCTAGGTTGTCCTTGGTGAGGCAAAATCCATACTGTTGGACCCACATACAGTCTCTACCCCTACTACCATGGCTACTCCATTTGTGAGCCATCAAGCCAGCACTGGAGTGGTCACTGATAGAGGCTGGCTAACATCAATTGGCTGAGATATTCTGTCTACCTGGTTATTTGGTGTTACTTCCATGGCTCCCTTGTGGGTATTAACATGTGATAGAGAAAGCTCACAGGAAGCAAACAGACTTGAACACTCTTCTAGATCCCCTAGAAGGTGGAATAGAGTCAGATGGCAAACTCCAAATGTGGTTTGCAAAGGAACAACCCCAACATCACAAGACATACAAACGGGTAGGTTTAGAGTTGAAAGATAGTTCCCAAAATAACTGCGGTAGATGATAAATATCATCTTTTAATTCTTAAGGGGTGGTATTATCTCTGTCATTACCCACAGTGACATTATTTTTGATTAATGATCTTGTCCTGGGAGAAGATATCAGTTCCAGGGGTTTCCACTTGTTCTTTGCGACTCTTAGAGCTCTTATCCTACATGTCAAGAAGTCAGCGTGAGGTTTTTGCCAATTACCAGTATGTCCATTTTGATTATACATTTAAATACTGGGGAAATGATCATGGACAGAGTGGACTTACTCTAATCCCTACCCAGGCCTGGATTTCATTTATTGATAGCTCCCATGTACACTCATTCTAATTTGAGGTCAAGATAATACTTCAGGTCCCTAGATATCAATATCAATTTAGACTCTTAGCAAAATTCTTGAAAGATCTGGCTGTTAGCTTCTCTGGTATGTGGGTATCTAAATAAATGGCTTTAGATCCTTTGAGAAAGAACTAGGAAGAGTCATTATTTTATATGCTTGCTGTGGTGTTAAAGGCTTCTTTCTCATGAGAACCCAACCACTTTTTCAGTCAGTAGTCTCTAAGCCTAAGATGTGGCTTAGGTCTGAAAACTGGTAAGGAATTAGGACCTTGTTGGGCCATCTGCCCTCAACTCCCCCAATTAGCGCATTTGATTTCTTAGGGTAATATAATTTTAAGCAACATTTTTTGCTGGCTTTCCATTTCTCTTTCCCCTAGAACATCACATTCCATTAAATATCCCCATAACTCTCTGCTGGTCAAGACCCCCTGGATGATTCTCTGCCTTTTCATTTATTCCAGTAATTGTGCCTGGTTTTGATATTCAAGCTCTGACAATTAGCTTCTGTTATTTTGGGGTCCTATCATCATCAGTTTTTATAACAGCATCTTGTACTTTCAGCCCTGGGTTCCACAGGTCATTACTGAGCTTCTTGATAATACCAGTACCTCTCACCAGCATGCCCATTATTGCTTTGTTAACTGACCATCCTCTGGGCTTGGATCATAGTCAGCTGATGGGTTTTCTGGATTAAATAATAGAAACATTCTATCATGACCGCTTTTCTGAGCCTCTTGTTCCCTTCTACCACTGATTGCTGTGGCAGTTCTGAGATCACTACCTCACTTTTTTAACACTATCTCTTGGAGTATTTGCCAATGTGTTAAACTCTGTATCACAAGGGACAGCTGATTCCAGTATTGATAAACTCTCCTTTATCCAAGTTTATGTTCCATTCTCTCACCTCCACCTTGATCTAACACCCCCAGGATCCCATATACACTTCCCTGACTCTTGCCACTTCATGTTTGTTAGGTCCTAGAGCTTTGTTGGCATATAATGCCTTTCATCCTTTACAGAACTTTCATTACAAAATATATCGTGAACTAGCCCTAGTTATTGGCCTGAAGTTGGAGAGGTGGGGCTAAATCCTGATGGGCATACATACTGTCTTGTGTCATGGTCAGTTTTATGTGTCACCTTGGCTAGGCTATAATTTTCAGTTATACAAGAAAACTCTGATCAAGTCTTACTGTTGGAGGTATTTTAGAATTGTGATTAAAGTCTATAATTGGTTTACTTTAAGTAAGGAAGATTCTACATGTGTGGACCCATTTCTGTAAGTTGAAAGGCCCTGAGAGCCAACTGAGACTTCTCAGAAAAAGAAATTCCACCTGTGTATTGAAGCTTCAGCAACTGTCTGATAGTTCCAGCTTTTCCTTCCTGATGGCCTGCCCTGTGGGTTTTGGACTTGCCTAGGAACTCTGACTGATACATCTTGCAAGGCAGAAATGTTGCATCATCTTCAAGAAAGGAGGCATTATTTATAACCTTAAACAGAGACAACTGATCCAATTCTGTAGGTCCAGAGAGTTCAAGGACTTTGGGGATTACAGATTTTCTAGCATATGTACCCAAATGTCCTCATTTCAAGTCTCAAAAATGGCCCTGACCTTAGTATAACATTCTTGAGGGGTTAGAGAATTCAACTTTCTCTATAGTTTCTGCACATAAGTCCTGGCTCTGATCATCAGCTTATTCAGCTCTCTAGCTGCAAAGGATGGGAAGTCTCTTTATGTGCTACCTAAGGCATTCACATTTTGCCTTAAGTTAGTGATTTAAGCCTTTCTTCCTCAGCCTTTCATTGTTCAGTGTATTGTTCAGTGTATTGATAGTCCCCAGCAATAGTTATCCAAATCTATAGTCCTTATAATGACTACTTTAATTTCTCAAACACCTGAACTATTGCACTCAACAGTGCATTCTCTTCCATCCCAGTTCACCATAGCTAGCCATTTTAATAGTTGCAAAGCTGTAGCATGCTATGAATTGTGTAGTGTTCCACAAACCACCAGTGAGGGGATCTTCATTGACAGTTCTTATTTTAGAGTCAAATTTCTAGGACTACTCTTAGCACTAAGTGCTTTAGGTTGGATTGGAAACAGATTCTGAGATAAGATTTTGAACGGAAGAAGTTTATTGGGGTGTGTTCTCAAGACCAGCAAAACCTGTAGGGGGATGAGGGAAAAAGAATTGGAAAGAGGAAGAGGTTGAAAGGTAATGGTATTGTACCAGATTCAGTGGAAACTCTGGAGCTAGGATGACCCTTCTAAGTTGTTCTTAATTGAGGCAAGTGTGTCAGTCCTTTGTTCCCTAGCATTAACCAATCATTGTATGTGGGCTGTTCACAAAGAAGTACTTCCTTCCTGAAAGGGAGAGCTGGATGGTACACTATGTCAACCACTATGCCTTCAGGGGAGATTTTCTATCAGTGACCAAAGCTTTCTTTTCGATTGATTCTGTGATGTCATACTTTCCTGTTAGCCTCCTAACCCAATGTGAAATGTGAGAGTCCTTAAGGCTTTGTCCTGTGCTCCCTGCTCATACCATTTCACACTGTCTCCCTAAGTGTTCCATTCATGCCCATGGCTCAGTTACTCTCCCTATTCTCTCGACTGTATATCCAACTCATTGTGATGTCCTAAGGAAACTTCAACCTTGTCATATCCAAGAATAAACTTATCTTCCTTTCCAAACCTGATGTTCTTTAATTATTCCATGACTCTATGAATGACTCTACCACCTGTCCAATTCTAAAACCTAGAAACATGGATTATTTATTAGTTATTGTGGATAAATCCTCTCCATTACCCTTACTGTATCAACTTCTGAGTCTAAGTATCATCGTCTCTGCTAAATACTGTCACAGGCACACAGCTGATCTGATCTACTGTGCTCTCCAGTGCAGCCAGGGTGGTCTTCAAAAACCCCACCTCTAGGGGCGCCTGGGTGGCTCAGTCAGTTAAGCGTCTGCCTTCAGCTCAGGTCTTTATCTCGGGGTCCTGGGATCGAGCTCCGCATGGGGCTCTTTGCTCAGTGGGGAGTCTGCTTCTCCCTTTCCTTCTGACTGCCACTCCCCCTGCTTGTGCTCTCTCTCTCAAATAAATAGATAAAATCTTAAAAAAAAAAACAAAACCAAACCAAAACCCACCTCTGCTTATGTCATCCTCCTGCTTGAAACTCTTCTCTGGCTTCTAATGAATCTTCAGGTATTGATCAAAGGCCTTAACCTGTTTAAGGCCCTGTTGAGATCTCCTGTTTCATCTTGGCACACATTATGCCTTGCTTCCTCTCTGCCAGCTATAGACTTATAGTTCCTTGAAAGTGCCATTCTCCCACCCATGACTAAGCCTTTATACATTCTGTGTTTTTTTCCTAGAACGACTGTCTCCACATATGACCCCTTCACTTAATACTTAGTCATATTTTACCAACATCACTACCTCATGGAAATGTTTTAATTAAGTGAGTTGATAGAAGAGGCTAGGAAGGCCTTTAAGCCTGAAGAATCTCTTCCTATTTGGAGTCAACTGAAAATCTGAAAATGGATCCCTCATTTGAAGAGCCCTGGCTCTTGCTTGGGTAGCATCATTGAACATCTCCAGGAAACTGTACGGGTGGGCATTCCTAGTAAATCACTTTCTGATTACTAGCATATGGATTACAAACACATCCTAAAGTGCTAGCCAAATACTAGTTCTTACTAGTTTTTATTTCACACAACAAAAGTCTGTGATTCTTACGTGGTTAAATATTTTAAGAACTCTCTTAAACCAAGAGAACTGGAATGAAATGGGAGTGGCTACTCTTGTTTTTACTGCTCTCCCTTTCCTGTAAACTGAGCTCTAATCAAGCATAAATATTTCATATCATATTTCTATGCCTGATAAGACTCATGTTGTTTCCTTTGCCTGGAATGTCCCTTTCTTAGCCCCTTTCCTCTGTGCACCCATCCATCCCCAACTTGCACATATCTTGGGTTTTCAAATCCTATCCCTCACTTTTCCTGGAAAATGTTCTCCCTCTGTGTCCCAAGCTTCCTCTCATCCCAGTAATCTCTTTTATCTCAGAACTTATATTATCTGCACTTCTCTTATTGTTTGTTCCTATAACCTTTTTTATACTTCAGTCTTATGTGTGTAAGCTTTATTGTTACTGTACCGTGAGATCTTTGGAGCTACCTTTGTGTGATTTAAAAAAAAAAAATTCTCCCTGCACTCAAAGAGGGAAATCAATCAAAATTTGTTGAATAGATAATTCAATTTAATGAACAAAGGATTTTGGTGAGCAATCAGGAACCAAGGACCACACAGAAGTTGGAGATTGATTGATCAGACAAACAAACAAAAGAAGGCAATGGATTAAAAGCTAAGTAAAGGAGCTAAGAGGAAAAGAACAGAGACAACCTTCTAAGAAAAGGAGATCTTGAGACTAAAGCTCAACATTAGATGAGTCCATTGAAATAGCTGAAATTGTAAGAATTCCAAAATCAGATGCAGGTTAGGTGACTAACTTTTCAACTCATGAAACCTTTCTGCTTGAAAGAAAGGTGTTGGCTGGTTTGAATTATTACATTATTTTAGGTGGTTTTCCTTTTCTTATCAACAGTTAGAGGAGGAAAATGGTGTGGCCTTTGATTGGGCAGACGGTAGGGAAGATGTGAGGAGATACTTCAGCAGTGAAACCAATCCTGGGAAATGGAATGATAGAGTGAAAAGAAGAAACAAAGGCAGAATAAGAATTTTGTCAAACTTCTCAAGGATAAATAAATGGGAATGTAGTCTCTCACGCAGAAACTTTGAATTCCCAAAGAAAGAGAGGGTACAAAGTAAAAAGATTCAGTGGAGTGGTATTAACTGGGAACCTAGTGAAGCAGAAACTGTAGGGACAACAAGAAATAAAACAAAAGTTTTCTGTGAAGCTACAGGATTTATATTTTGTTATCTTCCATTTGTATTTTTGGTGTAATGTAGTAAGAAATTTCTGGTTGACTGAATTCAATTTTCATCCTGATATTCTGATATTATGTAGGCACAGTTTAAAAATCCACTGAACACAATACTAAATATATCTTTAAAAAGCACTAGCTCATTCTTCTGTGTTTTCTTTTGATTACAGTAGTCACTTTGGACAAAAGGTATTAAAAGCTAGAAAAATTAAACTTCAGATGACTGTAACCACATCATTCAGTCTTGCAGTCCTTATACTCAAAGAGTCAAGGGAGATAAAGATCTTTATTTGACATCAAGGCATACCAATTTTCAATACCTCAGTTCACACTAATACATTTTATGCATGAACTCATCTCTTCTTTCATATTATATGCATTCCTTGGTGCTTGTAAAAGTTTCTAAACACAAGACTCATTGTATTCTATCACTCTTACATTCTAGAATGCCAGCACCCAAATAGTAATGATCTCATAGTTGATGAATCAAGTCTTAGATGTAATATGAAAAGGACAGATTATTGCTAGAAGAATTAGGGAACATGAAATGCAGTGGCATTTTGAATTATACATGCACAAACAAAAGAGAAGCTCAATTTTGTTCAATATCCATGGTCATACATAGGAATGTCTGTCCTTTTCTTTGAAGGCGGCCTTAATAGCATACATATTACTTACTTATCAAAGTAAAAATAAAAAGCATTAAGTATAAGATAAATAGCTGAAGCGATTATTGGAAAAAGTATTCTAAATTGCAAAGTATTTTTTTAGGGAACAAGAAAGCTTTGTTTATAGCTTGGCATTTAGTCTAGTTGTGTAGAATATTGTATGAATCTGTTAAATGTCAGAAAAGAATGAAAATAGCTCCAGCAAGTACTTTCTTGGTCTATAATGTATATATTGTTTTTATATAGTATTTTAAAATTTCTTGTTACCTAGCATCAAAGAATTCTTATTTGTCTTTAATTTCAATAATTTTAGGATATGTCTTTTTTCTCTCTTTTTTTTTTCCTTTTATGAACAGAGAAGTTAAACAGAAACGTGAACTTATAGTGTCATTACAAATAAATAACTTTCAGTGTATGTGAGACTTCTTGGAAAAACAATTCTCAGAATATTTCTCATATTGAAAGTCCCAAGGAATCAGTGAAACTTACCATTACTATACAATAACAAACTTTTTTCATTAGGATGCAAAGATCATGTGAATTGGCATTTGGGATAATTGTTCTTACTGAGGATTAATGGGAGAATTGAATGCACATGGGGCAGCACATTGTCCAGGGCTGAACACATTCTGAAATTACTTTTGTTTTATGAGTGGTTTTTATATTATGCCAGGCCCAAATTATTTTGTTTTTTGTTTTAATTTTATTTTTTGAAAATTATATATGCACATAATTAAGAGTCAAAGAGTTGTGTAAGGTTTGTTACCAAAACAGCTGTGTTGACTCCTTTTATTTTTCCTCTTGCCCAGATGAAACCACTTTTATTTCCTTTAGCTAACTCTCTTGGAGTGTCTTGTGTCTAAGCAACATGCTTTTAATTGTTACTCTTGATTTTTTAGTTTTAGCTCATATATGTTGCATTTCCCTTATGTATGGCAAGGATTGAGCTGTTTTCTCCCTGAGCCCTCACCATCCTCCCCAAACATTGTAATTGTGCTTAGCTGAATATTCAACATTTATGTTATTATAACTATAAAATGCAATCCGCAGCTGCTATTTCTTCCTTTTCTACACAGCAATAGTTTTCACTGGAGTCAGTTATCATTCCTCATCTTCCTTTTCTTTGTTTCTTAATGCACTTACTGCTAATTTAACCTCCAACCCTTTTGGCAAACTTTTTCCATAAAGACTGTACATCTTTTAGGCTTTTAGTCCTTTAGACCTTGTGGTCTCTGTCACAACTACTCAACTCTACTGTTGTAAATTTGACCCACAGGCTGCAGTTTGCTGATCTCTGGTCGAACTCATACCTTGGGATGTTTAGTTGCCTCAGATACTCCATCAGTTTTCTCTTTTCTCCAGAGAAGTTTCTTAATGAGGCTCCTAGCATACTGTCTATACCCATGTGATAGATGTCATCCTGGTGTCTCCTTTATCATCATTCTGAGGATTTCCTTAGCCTCTTTTGTTGAATCTTCTGTTACCTGTATCCTATGTCTTTTCTTTTCCGTGGCCAACTCCCTTATTTTAGTGGAAAACCATTTCCAGAAGCTTTTAGTGAAAGGGTGCAAAGCAGATAATGCAAATTCTCCCTTAACACCTAGGCTTCCAAGAATTCATTGTGATGCAAGATGTTTTTGTTTGCTTTTAGCCACACTTACCATTGGACCTACCAGAATTTAACTAAGAAAAGCTAAATGAATTTTATGTAAAACATTTTATTTTGCTTATTTTAAATAAGATTAGGAAACAAAAAGTCAAACATATGTCTGGGACTTGTAACTACAACACTCTACTGACTCACAGTTTTCATCTTCTTTGAGTAAAACCTTGCAGGAGGTAGAAAGGACATGCTGGAAAGGGATGTGAGGATGGCAGCACATTAAAAAATGGGATGGAATTAAATTAACAGAGATTTGTTCTTCCCTTAACCTTCTGAAAGCTCCAAAATGACCTTCACCATGAGTCCCATTATAATGGTGGACTAAATGGTCCATAGTATAATTGTGCTATGATTTTTCAGGAAATTAATATTGATGCTTCATACAAATGTTTCCCCTGAGCAGATGAGATTGGCTGTGCATTTTTGGGTCTTTCTGAGGTTTACCAACTTGAAATTTGTTGATAGCACTTAGAGTAATTATTGACTATAGTATTGAATATATTTTAAAGCAGTTGATTTTCTACAAATCAAATACTTCACATATATTAAACTGAAATATGTTAAAAGATAATTTTGTAACAATTAAATTGGAAATCAACAGGGGAACATATGGTATTCTTGATGCCAGTTTGTAATATGTTTTTAAGAGAGCACTGGTGTTCCCAGGAGATCTAAGAGACATTCACAGCAGCAATGGATTAGACAAGAGCTAGATATATTCCTGAGTTCTATTCTGTGTTGACATACTTTGTGGGTAATTTAAATACAGAACCAAATAAAAATATAGAGCTTCTGAGGCTGATAGATACCTTCAACTTTGACCTTTGTGGCCCTGGTAAGTTGCTTTTTCCTTAATGTTATTTTTATGTCCTTTAATTTTAGGTGCAGTATGGGTGTAGATGTGTCATGTAATTATGGCTTTTCCATAGTGATTGCTCAACATAATAGTAATTACTAAACAAACCCCAAAGCTGTTGTGCATATAAGTTAGGTCGATCTCTCATTAAAGATTTCTCCTGAACTATTTTTAATTTATGCATTTCTATATGGCTTGATTCTAGACTTAGCATCCATCTCTCTTCTTCATGGCTAAGAAAGCTATGAAATTCATGAAAACCTCGTTATTCAGGATATGTTTTTCCACTTTTGATTCTATCTTTGAAAAACTCTGGAGAGATTATTTTTAATCCTATTCTTCATTTTAGATGTAAGTAATAAAATTCTGGTTGTATCATGCTCAGTAAACTAGGAGTATTTTTAAAAAAATAATTGTTTTAACTACTTTTGGGTGAAAAATCACTTTTGTATTTGACAAATTATGGGCAAAAATGGATTCTGTTTTTTGGAAAGATTCTGTTGACTTATGGAGGCTATCCAAAGAATCATATTAAAATATACTGATAAAAAGAGTCACACATTTTAATAATATGGCTTAGGAAAATGTAGCCTACTATTCAAATGAGAATAGGTAGGGGCTCTTTATTCAGAGTGTGCTATATAGCAAGAGAGTCAGCCACCATCATTTTTGTTTTGGCAGAAACTCAAAGGCAGGCAGAGGAGTGGGAAATCTGTACAGTGGGGGAAAAAGGGGAAGATTCAAGCATACCCCGATGGGAGGCTACTGGCATGGGGAAGCTGGAGGCCAGCTACCTAGAAGTGGGACATCCTATGAGATTGGTTGGAAGAGCATATCCGCTTTTTTCCCATTCGTCCCAAGTTGGAAGGAAGTAGGGACAAAAATTAGGGAAGCTTTCAGTTATTGATCAAGTACTGACTTTTTGGGCTGATTGCTGCAGAGATTGTGGTGTCCTGCAGGTTGTGGGTCAGAGTTCTGTTTAATATGTGGTCTGGCTATTGTCTGTCTATATATTCATTCTCGTACAAGGAATCAGAAATATCTGTCATCGTATAAAAATTACCAGTAATTACGAGAACTAACTTAAAATTCAGGGTAATTTTTCAATCATTACGTTGTTCTATGTATTTTTATTCTTCTTATCAGTGAAGTAAAACAAAGTTGATTTGGTCCCTTTCTTCCAGTTAAGGAGGATTCTTGACAACTATGTCAAGTAGAAATCAATTTTCGATTCAGTAAAATCACAAATCAGTAAAATGATTTAATCATAAAAGACTTTTCCTTGCTTCTGAGTAAGGATGAAGATGACATTCTCACCTATTTCAAGGTTTGTAGACACAGCGTGCTTTGAATTCCTTGCAAGAAAATTTCTATGCTAGTGAATGGAACCAAGCAAAGGTCATTCTAAAAAACTTTCATCAAGATTTTCCTCAAATTTAATTTTATTAAATCCTTTAAATGTAGAACTCTAAATGTCTACAAAGACATTTGTATGTTTTTTTTTTTAAGTGCAGTAAAAGTAACATACTGTTACAGTACTGTCAGGTGTACAATATGATTCTATAATTCTGTAGTTGACTCAAGGTTACTGTTATATTTTTTGCAAACCAGAGATGTTTTCACTGTGCGATTTTAAAATGTCCCCAAATGCTACACTCTTGTCACTGGATCTGAAAATCTCTTTTGTTAGATATGGGTAAATAAGAAATAATGCAAAAGAAGACAAAGATCATGTGTAGAGGCAGAGTACACTAATGGTAGTTCTACTTTCTTGAAATAGATCACTCTGACATGATAGTTAGCTGTAATTAGTAAGTGATAAACAAAACAATAAAATGTCAGTCTGCAAGTAACCTTGCCAGACTCCTGATGCTGCTCTGACCTCCACTAATCAGTCAAGCTTATTAGGAGGATCGGACAGATCAGACAGCCGTTAATATCTTAATGCCTGTGAGACATACGGCATGTTCTGAATACTGTAGAGTTAAAGAGTCTGTGTTAAGGTGTGAATATCCCTTGAGCAGAAACCAACAGTAAAGAAAATGCTTCTCCAGTTGTTTCCTCCTTTGGCTGCTCTTTGTACCTCTTTCAAATAATGTGCTATTCAGATTTTATCATATTAGTGGCCCAAGGAAAGCATTATGTATAAATATTACAATTACTCAATTGTTATCTTTTATACTGGAAGAATATGTTAAATGTGCAGTCTCTTTCTACTTTCACAAATATTTAATATTTAAGTAGCTCTTAATTCTATACAACATTAATATCCACCTTACCTTTGTAGCCTCTCATTTTAACAACAAAGAATGTGTATGTCAGTTACTAGCAATGAAAAATGATAAACTCGTTCTGCCTAGTACAATATTGATGATCAATAATTAATAATTGGAAAATACAACTTTCCAGTGCATTTTTGAGACATTATTGGGCTGATGTCTTAGATAAAATCATTTCTATTTGAATGTGGCAAATTTACATTGAAGACAATGTGTTCTTGGCATTAGCTTCCAACTCTGAACCTTTGCAGTAAATAAGACAAGGTGTTAATTAAGAGAACTGCCAATCCAAATGAATAATGGAGTGCTGGAAATAGCGTGGGTGAGGGCTTGACCTTCTGCCTCAAAGAGGTGCTCCAATGCTAAAGTCTCAATTTTGGAACTATGACTACGGAATAATGAGACTATAGAAAGGAAAAACAAAGGATAGTAGGATCTCCATTAACTCATTTGCTATTCCTAATTAGTTTTCAAAAACTGTCAGGCAGTGTTTAATGAAAGGCTTTTCAGGAATAGGAAATGAATAAAGGTTATAATACAGTAGTCCCCCTCTTACCTGCAGAGGATATGTTCCAAGACCCCCAGTGGATGCCTGAAACTGTGGGTAGTGCTGAACCCCATGTATACTCTCCTTTTAACTACACATATATACCTATGATAAAGTTTAATTCATAATTAGGCACAGTACAAGATGAACAACAATAACTGATAATGAAATAGGACAGTTGTAACAATATGCTGTAATAAAAGCTATATGAATGTGCTCTCTCTCTCTCTAAATATCCTACTGTGCTGTCTTCACCCTTATCTTGTGACGAGGTGAGATAATAAAATGCCCACATGATGAGATGAAGTAGGATGAATGACGCAGGCAGTGTGACCTAGCTTTGGGCTAATACTGCCCTTCTATCCATCTGTCAAAAGGAGGATCATATGCTTCTGGACCATGAGTGATGGCAGAGAACTGAAACCACGGAAAGTAAAACCACAGGTAAAGGAAGGCTACTGTCCAAGCTGTACATACATACTATTTCTTTAGCCCAAATGGGTGTTAACTAAATATGAAGTGGGAATGGGTACTTTGCAAGGGTCTTTCTTAAATACCCTCCATTAAGCAACAGCATAAAAAGGCTGCTGCCCTCTTCCTGACACTCACCCAGGCCAAGTTAATTCAGCCCCCTCAGTCCAGGAGGAAGGGTGAAGTGGGAGGGCAGGGAGCAGAGGCATTCCTCTCAGGGAGGTGGTGTCCACAGACAATCAAAATCAGCCACCTCTGATTCGTGCACATGGCTTGCAGAGAGACCTGAGAGTTCAGGGCCATCCAAATCAGAAACATTTAATCAAGCAATTCTACTCCAGAGTCTAACTTAACAACTAAGGCACCAAGTCCTTCTGGGCTACGGGGCGGCTCTGACTTGTTGGAGGAGGTCATCAAGAGGATGTGACTGCTGGTTGATCCTAGAACTAAACCCAGGCAATTGGAGGCACCTCATCCCTCCCCATCCCCTGTTCTTCGAATGTACGGTCTGCCAATTATTTGTCCAGTGGGAGCCATTTCAAGGACACAGTTTTGAGGGAGTAATGTGTTGTTGAGACCATCTGTACAGTATCATCTGAACAGACCATTTGACTGAACTTAGTTAAAGCCTCTGTATAAACTTAAGACTTTGGTAGGCAGGTGCAGAGGTCTACTTGTCTTGCCACTGCCCAAGACAAGCGTGGTATGTCGGCTTCCTTGCTTATTCAAACTACACTTACCAATCTGGAGTGGCTGGCCTCTTTCTTTAGTGTCTCTCTGCCCTCTGTGAGTACAGGGGCCAGTTTTTAAACCAACACCATTTGAAGGAGAGACCCAGTCTATTTAGTCAGGACACTGTATTATATATATCGCTAAGGTTTTGTTTTTTTTTTTTTTAAGATTTTATTTATTTATTTAACAGAGAGAGAGAGAGAGAGAGCACAAGCAGGGGGGAGTGGCAGGCAGAGGAAGAGGGAGAAGCAGACTCCCCACTGAGCAAGGAGCCCAATGCAGGTCTTGATCCCAGGACCCCAGAATCATAACCTGAGCCAAAGGCAGACGATTAACCAACTGAGCCACCTGGGCACCCCGTCATCTCTAAGGCTTTTAAAATCTTCAAAAACCTAAACCATTGTGAATATTCTTCTGAAACTATTAAATACCTCTGGCCATGAGAATAGAAAACATTTCAGTGAGGCCAGTGTGGCAAATGACTTTGTTGCTCTAAGAAAGTTGCTTTGGACAATCTGCCTCCTTTTCTGGGAAAGCTCCAAGATGAACAGAGAATAAGACAATAAGACAATATGAGGAAAATCTTATTGTGAAAATGAATGGCATTTATTATAGGCCTATTATGGACAGTTGCTGTTTTATCTTCATGACAACTTTATGAGGTAAGTGCCATTATTATACCCATTTCACAGGTGAGGATGCTGAGGGATAAGAGGTAAAGTAATTTGCCCAGGAACGCTATTCTTCTCAAGTGCCTGGTCTTAGGCATGAGTCTTGGTGTCCATGGTGTCACAGGGATACATTATGGTCATTTGTTTTCACCTGGACTCCAGATGCTGTGGCTTTGGTTTTTCTAGGGTATTTGACTCAGTCTAAATCCTAGCCTACATCCAGACTCACAGGAACATCAGCTGTTTCCACTGCACCACACACTAGCATGGATAAACTGAGCAGTCACACATCCAGGTTCTCAAAGCAGAAGCATGTTTAGTGCAATGAGGGAAGTAGCACCTTATCCCCATTTGTGACCCTAGTGATTTTCCTAACTGAACATCCTCTTCCAAGTTAGTTGTGAATGGAAATTGAAGCTGTGGTCGTAATTTCTGTAGAACTACAGCTTGACCATTGCTGGGTCTTTGGCAAAGATTCATGTTCTTTTTCGTTTTTCTTTTCTTTCTGTTTTTTCCTGAGCCTTAGCCAGTGACAAGGGTTTAGGAATTTTAGAATCAATTTTCCCTATTCCTGTGTTAAAATATTTGACTACTTAATTGTCCATTTTCCCCAAGTTGCCCTATGAACTTTAAGACTCACTTCCCTATAATTTTTTAAAATATTTTTATCCATAGTATATTTTATATCTAGAGTAGAGTTACCAGATAAAAAACACATGACACTTAAATTTAGCTTGCAGAGAATTTCAGAGAAACTCAAGTTTGACTGGGCATCATGTACTTTTGTATGTTGAATCTGGCAAGCGTATCCAGTAGCTTACTGGAAGTGAGGGGAGGGGCAAGCTACTTCTTTCTAGATAAACCATCTTGTTTAGGGTAGATTAGTTTAATAACTCAAGAAGCTAAAGCATGTTTATGGTTAGCATCTGTGGACAGATGCAAAGTTTTCTCTAAGTCACTATATTCAGGATCCAAACCTAAACATATTTAGTATGATTCCCACAGGTCATTTTCTCGGGGTAAGACAATCACCATAACAATTTTAGGAACTTTGCTCTGTCACTTTTGATTAAGGTGTCCCATAAAGATGCATTTTCTTAATACCAAGACTTTTAAATTTGGATTTTTTCATAGAAATCTTTCTATGAAAGAAGGGTATTTCACATTACTTCATCTACTTGAGGGTGATATATTGAACGTGGCTTCCTCTGAAAAAATCAGTGTTATCATTATCAATACAAGTTCTTTTGCCCTTTAGTATGGTGATATACCCCTAAAGTCTACTGGCGTGTGGAGTGTCTACAGATAGTCTGATGGTGATTGTCAGCAGGCTGATGTTTGCTCTCCTCTCTGTACACCACAGGGAGACCTACCTCATCACAGCCATTAGGCCTCCACTCCAGAGTTGTCGCCTGAATTTAAAAACAGTTGTGTGGGTGAAGAACTGAGGGAAGCTCATTTATAGACCTGAGTGCATTTGCTTTGTGCTAGCTATTTTTCTTGCAGTTTGCTTCAGAGGGCTGCTTGTACTTCCAGATCTATGCTTTGCTGGGTATGTGAAATGCTCCTCTGTGTTTGTCATCGTTACTTCCCAAGATAGGTTCTACAGGATACAAGTTCGATAAAGTGTTACAAGGTGTCTCAGGAAAAACTTCTGTGGTTGAGTCTGAAGCCAGTGAGCTAAACGAACTTAAACCTGTAAAAAGTTAAAGCTGTTTTTACAGAGATTTTCATATGCTAACACAGATTGTAACGCCCCAGGTGTCTGACATGGAAGATGACAAATTTTGATTTTATCTGCAATCGCTTTGGTGGAGGATCTTACTGGAAATATTGTGACATTTTGTCATGACTCATAGTTGCCAAGTTAGCATGGGAGTTGTACACAGAAATAAAACTCTTAAGCATGACATAAGCTCCATTCTAAAAACCTAGAGGAGAAAGGAATGAAATGTCAAGTGATTTATAATGGGGATAAAATTAATATCCTTTGTGTATTCAACTAATTAGGTATTGGAGATAGTTCTTTGAAATTAATAGATAGCAAGTATACAAATCTTCAGGACATTAATTGGAAGACAGATTTCTCCTTTAGAAGAAGTAAAGAGTTAAGTTTGCGAATAGTAATGTATTAAAAGGAAGTAACATGTCAGAGTTTAGGAGCCATAAAATATAATAACAGAACTCCTTTCTGCTCTCTGGACAAGTTCAATGAGAAGATAAAACTAAGGTTAAGTGGAATTCACTGCTTCAAATAAAAACTGAAAAAAAAAAAAAAAGCCAAATGATAACCTTGTTTCTTTGTCTTCCTGGACTAGCACTACTTTCTTCCTCTCCTCTTAAGAATATATATTTTAGATTAATGTTATTGCTTTAATCAAGTGTTTTTGATATGATTTTTATCATTGCTTTTAGAAGTTATTACTCCTAAGTGTTGAAGGAGAGGATTGCTTTGTTTTGTGGAGGGGAACACACTGATATTTGGCTTAGTATGTATGCCATTTGTCTTTGCCTAAAGACACACACACACACACAAACATACAAATATATTTGTAATCATTATATGGTAAAACAACTAGTCGTGTATAGCAATGCCTTCTGTTCTCCATTTTGTCTCACGTCAGAAATATATTTTAATGGCTTAGCATCAGTGATAAATTGTAACTTGGATATTTAACCTGTGTTGAGACAGTTGCTGCAAAGACAAATCCATAACTGCCTGCAATTATTTTTGGCATCTGCTGGACCCTGCATTCGTGAGGTGATCTGCGCAGAGAGGTTAATTTTAATAATAAGAGCTAACACATCTATCAGCCTTGCTTCTTAATTGTTTTCCATGTATTATTTAATTCGCACAACAATGTGTTTATGATTTTCATTTTAAAGATGAGAAAATCAAGGCATCCTTGCCCAAGGTTAACAGTTAGTAAGTGGCAGAGCTGGAATATGCATGCAAGTAGTCTCATTCTGGACGCTGTTCTTAGAAACCATTAAAAATGGAAAGATGAGAATAATACTTAGGTTAGTCCATGAAACTGTAATCCTGAATTCCTCGACTGTTGTTATGTGTTTCTTGAGGCAGTGTAACCACCAGACTGAGTCCTTACTTTCTTCACAAAGGTGAGAGGAATATATAAAGATTTCTTCACTGTGCTGGGCATAGCTGATGAGGTCTGACATTTCCACTGAAAATAATGAATTGTTAATTTTCTCAGTAGCCAATGTTTTACTTCCTGGAGTAAGAACATTGATTATCCTGAATTCTGGGAGAAGTGTGGGCTCTGTCTCGTCCTTCTTTAATATCCTAAAAATGCTAACTATAGAACTATAGAATGCAACTACTTCGTAGTTGTTTGACAAGAGCATTGTGAATGATCCTGACTTTATTGATGAAAATGAGGTCCAGAGAGCTGAAGACTTTGACTCAGTTCTCATAGTAAGTGGGAGAAATTTCCCTCGTAGAGGCAGGTCCACTTCATTTCTCACTCTACTACATTGACACTTGGTATTCATTTCTTAACAATTTATAGAAATGTTAAATCACTGGAATTATTGAAACTCGTATTGATTTGTCAGGCTTGTCATGACCATATTAGAATATATACACAAGTCTTCATTATATGACTGGATCTTACTGGTAATCAAGCTGATCTTTCTAGTGGTTGCTAGAGAAAATGGCTGTCTGTGTTTGGGCCATATTTCTAGCAGCACCCCTTGGCTTCCTCATAGACCGCCCTTATCTTAAAGCAGGCTGGGGGCACCTGGGGAGCCCAGTTGGTTAAGCGTCTGCCTTCATCTCAGTTCATGATCTCAGGTTCCTGGGATGAAGCCCCCGTCGGGCTCCCTGCTCAGTGTGGAGAGTCTCCCTCTGCCCCTCTTTGTACCACCCCTACCCCCATTTGTGCTCTCTTTCACTCAAATAAATAAATAAAATCTTAAAAAAAAAAAAAGCAGCTTGGGGCACCTGGGTGGCTCAGTCGTTGAGCGTCTGCCTTCAGCTCAGGTCATGATCCCAGGGTCCTGGGAACGAGCCCCACATCGGGCTCCCTGCTCCGCGGGAAGCCTGCTTCTTCCTCTCCCCCTCCCCCTGCTTGTGTTCCCTCTCTTGCCGTGTCTCTCTCTGTCAAATAAATAAAATCTTAAAAAAAAATAAAAATAAAAAAAAGGCTGGACAAATCCTTCTCATACCATCACTAACAAAGTCTCAAGGGGTGGCAAATTAATGCTTCTCTTATTTCCCCTGTGGAAAAAACTAATGAATAATGATCAACTGTTCAGGGTTGATAGGTCCACACATACTATTCCCTTCCCTGACAATGGAATTTTCCAAGTCACTTTGAAAACATTTTTTTTTTTCCTGAAATAAGAGCCACTTACATGGGAACCTGCTTATGTGACTTATCAACCTGCATCTTGATGGGTCTCTGATTTTTCTTTGCCCACTCACTATTATCAGTGTGTACATTTTCTTATATATATATATTTCCTTTTGACCAATTTTTAATAGTTGTCCATTCTTTTCATGTGTTTGAGGCTTATCCATCCAGATTTTAAGAAGGCCAAAAGTACAGTCATCAATACTTTGAAATATTCCATTATGCCTGCCTTTTTCTATTTTCGGAGAAAATGTGTGCCCAATAATTTCATCAGATTTCTGAAATAGGCTATGTGTAATAGAGGGTTTTGGTGTCAGACTACTACTTTGTAGTCAGATTAAACTTGGATTAGAATTTTGGCTCTCATCATTACCATGTGACCTTGAACAAGTTACTTAGCTGTCTTACAGTTTCTTTATCTGTAAAATGGTGCTGATAATAAAATTTATCTCACAGGGCTATGAGCATTAACGGAGATAATGAATGAAAAGTGTTCAGCATGGTACCAGCTTGTACTAAGCATAAGTATTAATTACATACTTACATCTTCCACATTGACTGATATAGAGAGTAAGTCTTTTTAGGCCTCTCAAATGGCAAGTGTACTATGGGCCCGGAAGTAAGGCTGAAATATCACCAGTATAATAAGGAGAAATACTGAAAGGATAAATCTGTAAGAGCTTTGCAAGTATGTGAATAAATGTCAATGGCACTGGACAGCCAACTCAGTGTGATACATACACATGCACACACACACACAAAATAGAAGCAAAAGTTGGTATTTCGTGAGTGCCTGGGTGGTGCAGTCGCTTGAGGGTCCGACTATTGGTTTCAGCTCAGGTTGTGATCTCAGGGTCGTGAGACTGAGCCCCACGTCAGGGGGGGGTTGTGCTCAGCATAGAGTTGACTTGAGACTGTCTCTCTCCATCTGCCCCTCCCACTCCCTAAAATAAATAAATAAATCTTAAAAAATTGGTATTTCGATAGTCAAAAATGCAAAAACACAAAGAAAAATGATGTAAAATCTCTATTATATTTTGGGAACTAGTATCCTTATAATCATATATACTTAAATATCATTCATGCCTTTAGTTCCTCTTGCCACATTAAATGCCTGCCTTTTTGATTCTACTTGTAAACACCAATATAAAATCTATCTTTGTGACTGAGGCACACATTCCTTTGTGAAACATCCCATGCCATAATTAAATTATGAAGGTAAGAAATGATTTTTATTTAGAAAAGGAAAATGGCTTGGTGGTGGGCATATATTGTTTTGTTCTTTATTCTTCTTGGAAGTGTATTAAACAATCTAAACTTGTAGGTGCTGCCTTGTTCTCCTCCCTCACCCCCCAGGCTTTCTTCAAAAACATATCCCATTTTATTTTACCAAGTTCATGGGCATATGCATGTTTATAGGTTTATTTCAGTACCAACACCTAAAAATCCATTTGGCAATTTTAGGTCTAAAAAAAATTAGATGGTGGACAGTGTAGACATTAAAGATCAAGGTCTTTTAGGAGAACTTCACCGCCCATCTCCTGATTTATTCTTTTTCTCAATTACTTTTTGGAGAAATCACTTTTCAAAGGGTCTAAAAACATCTAATCTTTTCTTCTAGATGTGTAGACCATATTATCTAACCAACAATTAGTAATTATGACTGAATAAAGATTTTGCTTCTGGGTTTTGAAAAATCTCATAAGTGACACATTGGACACATGAAATGCCCTCAAGATTTATGGGAGTGGTTTCCAGACTTATTTTGGGGAGTGCTAGGGATCCAAAATGGACCACTGAACATAGCACCAAGAGTAAAGGGGTTGAGTTGCTAAGTGGTCTGGGGCTTTAGGCCTCCCTTACAGTCTTCAATGAGAATAAATGAGTTTTTATTTGGTTTGCATATTGGGATTCCAATTTTTTAACTTGAGATATAAGATTCACCATTTTAAAGTGTACAATTCAGTGGTTTCTAGTATATTTAACAAGGTTGTATACCAATCACTATTACCTAATTGCAGAATATTTTAATCAACCCCCAAGCAAACTCTGTCTGTACCCATTAGGAGTCACTTCCCATTCTCCCCTCCCACTGGTCCCTGGCAGCCATGAATCTACTTTCTGTCTCTATGGATTTGCCTGTTCTGGACATTGCATAAAATAGAATCATACCATATGTGGCTTTTTGTGTCTGGCTTCTTTCACTTAGCATAATTTTCAAGGTTCAGCCATGCTACAATATGCATCAGTTCTTCATTCTAGGCATTTGGCCTTAAACATGCTACCCAATAGTGATTGTTTTGTTCACGAGTGTCCATGTTTTTTTTTTCTCCTAACTTGCAGAACAGCACCACATTTAATAGTTCTTTTGCTTTCCCAAGGTATATGTTCTGGTATTGTGATTATTGTATACTTAGTAAATTAGTATTGTATTGTAAATAAATGACCAGTCATTTACTAAGTATTGTATACTTAGTAAATGACTGGTCTTTTTAAAAAAAAAGATTCTTGAGAAGTGAACAGGGAATTGCCATTTTTTTTTTTTTTTTGAGTACCTCTTATGTACTAGATTCTAAGCTAGGGGTTATCAGTTAATCCTCATCATAACTCTATGAGCTGGCTATTTACATTTTTTCATTCACTGGGGAGGGATTGAAGAAGCTTAGAGAGCTTTCCTTCAAATTACACAGCCAGTAAATGACAGATATGAGATTTGCATACAGATCTGATTCTACCATGTAATAAACCTTAATTAGGTTTTAAGTATTTGCCCCAAACTCTGCACTCAGCTTGGAGTCTGCTTGAGACTTTCTCTACCTCTCCCTCTGCCCTTCACTTGTGCTCTCTTTCTCAAGTAAATAAATAAATCTTAAAAAAAAAAAAGATTCCCTCCCCCACAAAAAACCCTATTTAGAAAAATCCCTAGTAGATTCTTATATATCTGAAATATTTTAAATTTAGGAATTCCTAGAAGCAGGGGGAAGAGTACATATTTTTGAAACTCTCTGCGATCTTTGCCATCGAATTTTAACAGGTGATGCTAAATTCCTCTTTTTCTTAAACAGAAGGTACTTTTATAAGAGCTCTAGATTATTGGCTTAACTAAAGCTGTCAAATAATTTTCTTGTTTTCTTTACAAGATATTAAAAATTTTGGATCATTGATTATAATAATCTAGCTAAAGGTGTACTATAAAGCCTATCTACTGCAGGATAAATGCAGATTTCACAGTGCTCAAGGGTAATTTTCTTGTGTTGTTGAAAGTATATTTACACTCCTGTATTTATTTATTTATTTATTTTTAAATTTTTTATTTAAATTCAATTAACCAACATATAGTACATCATTAGTTTTTGATGTGGCTTTCAATAATTTATCAGTTGCATATAACACCGAGTTTACATATCATGTTTGGTTTATAATCATGACTGCTGGAAGTCTTGACATGTGAATACAATTTATCAACATAATTCAATTGTTTGTAATTTTGAGAAAACAAGGGAAGTACCCTGATGTAGTAGAAATAGCACTGCACTTGGAGGAAGGATCCCTGGGCTTTGTCTTTGCCTTGTCACAAAGTGGGCTTACAGGTTTGGGTAATCCCTTCTCTCTTTCTGGAGCCCCGTCTCTTCAGTTATAAAATTATAGGGTTGGGCCAGGTGATCTACAGGGTCCTTCCCGTTTGAAGTTACGGATACCCATAATGAGGGACTCCTAGAGAACAAACACTACACTAAAGAGGTTTTGCACGCTCTGAGCTGCCTTTTAGAGAGTTGACAGTAGTCTTTAAATCAATCATAAACCAGAGGGCAGAGCTGCAGTGGGCGAATTGAAAAGCTTCTTGCTCTTAGTTTTTGGGTGCGTTTCTGACACTTCAGGATGGTTTAAATGGCTGTGAGTGCCCTAATGCCACACAAAGCTCACGTCACTCTAATCATTATGAAACCGTCACAGATGTGCACTGGAAAGATTTTCTGAGGAAGTTGGAAAAATGAGACTGTAAATGCCTTCCAGCTGGCATGCCTAAATGTTCTTCATCTCATTGGAGGCATCTTCAGGTTAATTTCAGTGGATGACTGATAGCTTATCCAAATGTTACTCAAGAAAATGTGGAGCAATTTTTCTCTCCTAGTGATGAACTCAGATAAGAGGGTGATTACTGAAAAAGAAAGTAACTAACACGTCTCAATTGAAAAAAATGGTATCACTACAAAAACACAAAACTAAATCTTCTAAAACAAAACCACAAAACATCTTCTAAAAAGAAGAAAAAGACCCAAGGTCTGGACATAAGAAGCATAAGGCTAATTACACACATGCATCTGGCATACATTCCAGTTAAGTACTGAGGGAGTTAACACCTTCATGCCCAGCTGGTTTAGGTCATGCCATTGACATCCTGCTTTTCACAGTGATGATAATAAGAAATGGGCTGCCTGCTAACACTAAGTGCTAGTTACAGACCATATGGCAACAAGGCAACATGAAATTAAAAAAAAAAAAGAAAAACAACAGTTTTCTTGAGATTTAACATACTTTGATAGCTTCAGACATGCAATCTATCGCACATTTTCTTAATTCCTTTAAATTCCTGTTCTCATCCCGGCATTGCTGCTGGCTGCATTTCAGCTGTGTAATGTGAATGTGAAAACAAGCAAAGAGCATGATTACAAAATGATATATTCTAGAATCTAAGTGTTTTACTTTGGATGATATCCTTCTTTAAATGATAGCTACTGTCTGTATAGAAATAGTAGAATTCCAGAGGGAAAAACATAAAAAGGGATGACAAGCTATTCACATATATGCATATAGGCATATTCATACAATATGAAGTGATTTCTTAAAAGTAGAGATAAAAGTAACGGAATCGTAGAATGTTAAAGCTGGAAGTGATCTCAGAGCTCTTTAGATTCACCCTTTTGCTTTATAGAAAAGGAAACCGAGGCAGAGCTGTTAAATCATTTGCCCAAGAGCACATGGGAGTTATTGACAGAAATGAATCTATAATTTAGCTCTACAGGCTTGCATTCCAGTGTTTTTGAAAAAATCTTTGTCCTATGTTGATAGAGCTAAAATAATAAGATTCCAAAGAATTAATCATGATGGTTTATGAGAAATTGTTTTGGTGTGTAACAGATAAGCAGACCCAGGACTTCATAATTATTTAATGGTGTATATTTTGAGGAAAAATGGAGAACTACTTTAATATGATTTTATTGGCTAATTGGATTAGTTGGCTGTCCTAACCACCTCATGCATCAAAATTTTTGGTATTGATTTCATAACCATTCCACAACTCTTCTTCTATACACTAGCTAAAAATAGCATATTTCACGTGGTCTGATGATTGATATCCTCTTTTCTAAAATGGCACTATGTGAATTCATAGGTCCCTTTGAGCTCCTGCAGATTATGGTCCTAAGGACCTTGTTCACAATGAAGCATATCTTTTGAAGCTGTGGTCATCTAACTTCAAGGTAGATCAAGATTTAACCTTTGCTGATTTAAAAAAGGCACTATATATAGACAATTTTATAGTGATGTTTAAAAATACTTTTTTTAATTAAACACAGTTTTTTTTAAAAAGATTTATTTATTTATTTCAGAGAAAGAGAAAAAGTGTGCATGTGTGCGCCATGGGGAGGGGCACAGGGAGAGGGAGAGAGAATTTTAAGCAGACTCTCTGCTGAGCGCTGAGCCTGACTTGGGCTTCGGTCTCACGACCCTGAGATCATGACCTGAGCTGAAATCAAGAGTCGGTTGTTTAACTGACTGAGCCACCCAGGCGCCCCTGTTAAAGACAGTTTCATAACTTCAAATTATACTTAGGTATTTTAGAACATGTTCTCAAGATAAATGTTCAGAATTTTCTACCTACAATTGATGGAAACATTACCCCTTCGAGTTTTTCTGTAATTCACACTTAAATGTATATAATAGGAGGCCCTTGAGACTCTCTGTATCTGTGCAGAACTTTTTGTACTTTTTTATATGTGAGAGACAGTGTATTTTTAAAGGAATTTAAAGGTAAAGTGTATTTATTATTGAGACTGCATTAGTCTTTTTATCTATGTTTTCATATTTAAGCTCCATGATTAAAACCAATCTCAGAGCATCAGGAAGACAGGTAATAAAAGTGAGGGGACTGCCAGGGGTAACAGAACTTCTAGTTACAAAGCAGAGTGAAAAACTGAGCTTAGAAGTTTCAACTTAAAAGTAACTTAAGTCATTTATTGAAAAGTGTTTTGTTATTCAACTTGATTTGATTATAAACCATTCAAGGACTTCAAAGGATAAAGAGAAATGATTTTGAGAGACCACAGCATGAATTATGATAAAAATCCTTCATTGAATTCCAGAAAATTTATTACTTTTTTTGTGTTAAACTTTTTTTTTTTAGAGTGTAGTTGGCACACATTATTACGTTAGTTTTAGGTGTACAACATAGTGATTCAACAAGTCTATACATTATGCTCTGTTCACTGTAAGTATAGCTACAATCCATTGCCATGTAACATTACCACAGCACCATTGACTATATTCCCTATGCTGTACTTATCGCTATGACTTTTGTCCCATAAATTGGAAGCCTGTATCTTCCCAGAAAAGTCATTCCTTATTTCAGTTTGTGTTAAGGCATCTAGAGCATGGTGAGACAACTGTTCCATTCATTCCAATGCACATTTGGAAATACCATTGGCAAAATATGACAAAGATTTTGTATCATAAAAAAATGATTTTTGTTCTCTAACACATTTTCCAGTAAAAGGAATCAGGGCTCTTTGGAAGAAATGGCTGATTCTAGGGCTGGAGCAATGAATGTGTAAGAAAAACCTAGAGTTATCCTGTAATCCCAGAAAGAAAAAGAGTGTTCAAAAACCCAAAACCATGGTGTGGGGATAGTATGTCAGAGGGACACAGGAGCCAAACCAAAAGAACTCCCAGTAGCCAAAACTGGAACAATCTGAACAAAAAAGTAAGTAACATAATACAGAATTGTAACTCAATATATAAAATATCCGGTCAATAGTAAAGACACTTGTCAAACACTATCTGGTGAATGTATTTGTAGTGGTTTATTAGTTGTGACAAATGTATGATACTGATATGTTAACAATAGGGAAAAGTGGGTGTGAGGTAGGTGGTAACTCTCCGTAATATCTTTGTAACTTTTCTGTAAATCTAAAACTATTCTAAAATAAAAAGTTTATTTAAGAGGAAAGGAATTTGATAATTTTGTTTTCTAATGTTGCCGTAAGGTATGTTGCATATTTTGACTGGCATTTTTTTTTGGTCTTTAAAATTTTTTTAATTAACATATACTGTATTATTTATTTCAGGGGTACAGGTCTGTGATTCATCAGTCTTATACAATTCACAGTGCTTACCATAGTACTTACCCTTCCCAATGTCCATCACCCAGCCACCCCGTCCCTTCCACCCCCCTCCACTCCAGCAACCCTCAATTTGTTTCCTGAAATTAAGAGTCTCCTATGGTTTGTCTCCCTCTCTGGTTTCGTCTTGTTTCATTTTTCCTTCCCTTCCCCTATGATCCTCTGTCTTGTTTCTCAAATTCCTCATATCAGTGAGATCATATGGTAATTGTCTTTCTCTGATTGACTTATTTCGCTTAGCATAATACCCTCTAGTTCCATCCACATCATTGCAAATAGCAAAATTTCCATTTTTTGATGGCTGCATAATATTCCATCATGTTGTGTGTGTGTGTATATATATATATATATATATATATATATATCACATCTTCTTTATCCATTCATCTGCTGATGGACATCTAGGCTCTTTCCATAGTTTGGCTATTGTCGACATGGCTGCTTTAAACATTGGGGTGCAGGTGCCCCTTTTGATCAGTACAATTTTATCTTTGGGGTAAATACCCAGTAGTGCAATTGCTGGGTCGTAGGGTAGCTCTATTTTCAACTTTTTGAGGAAACTCCATACTGTTTTCCAGAGTGGTTGCACCAGCTTGCATTCTCACCAACAGTGTAGGAGGGCTCCCCTTTCTCCACATCCTTGCCAACATCTGTCATTTCCTGACTTGTTAATTTTAGCCTTTCTGACTGGTGTGAGATGGTATCTCATTGAGGTTTTGATTTGTAGTTCCCTGATGCCGAGTGATGTTGAGCACTTTTTCATGTGTCTGTTGGCCATTTGGATGTCTTCTTTGCAGAAATGTCTGTTCATGTCTTCTGCCCATTTCTTGATTGGATTATTTGTTCTTTGGGTGTTGAGTTTGATAAGTTCTTTATAGATTTTGGATACTAGTCCTTAATCTGATCTGTCACTTGCAAATATCTTCTCCCATTCTGTCAGTTGTCTTTTGGTTTTGTTGACTGTTTCCTTTGCTGTGCAAAAACTTTTTATCTTGATGAAGTCTTGAATGGCATTTTCTATTCGATTAGGTCTTATTTACAAAGACTTTAGAATAAAAGACTTGCATGATGGCAACAGTTGATATGAGTGGCAGATAGAGAAATGAATTGTGTTTCAAGTGATGTTCCCCTCTGCCACAAAGCTCAAAGCATTTTATAGAGTCATCACTCATTTTTAAAGTGATAAAACTTATGAAAGTCTGTTGTAAATTGTAAAAGACTATAAAATGCATACGATAATTAGTATCGCTTTACAATTTTATTATTATTCCTGAGAGCTCAATAATGTATTGGTTGCTAGAGGGAGCTTCTATAAGTTAGAAAATCCTTATCATCATAAAGTTAATGCAAAAACAAAATGGTCCCATTTATTCCCATAAAATAACAATGTGATTTTAATTTTATAGATGTGACCTTAAAATTAGACAAAATTGTTCAGTTTGGTTGGTTTCTCCTGCCTTGGTCAAACCAAGTGTTTCATATTCTAAGTGTCATATTTGATGAGCCATTTTAATAACGAAAGCCAAAAAAGCTGATAATATCTTTTATATGCATATGATTTGACCTTAAGCATACAGACACAGCCAGACTAACCCTCAGCAAGGCAAAGACAGAGACAGTAAGGCAAACTTGCTGAATATTTATTTTCTTGGGAACATAGTCTATGACTATGAGTGGGTGATAAAAAATTTTTAATGGGTTTGGACTTTAGCCATCTTTTGAAATAAATCAGTGGGAAAAGTGAGAAGAAAATGAAAGCTGAAATGCAAATACACTGGTGGAATAAATTGGCGGTGTTGGGAAACTGTACTCCTGCTGTGAACTTTCCCTGTGGATTTAAAAAAAAAAAAGCTTTATTGAGGTGTAATTAAAATACAAATACAATATACTGTGCATATTTAAAGTGTACAGTTTGGTCATTTTTTGACATCTGTCTGCAACCATGAAATAATCACCACAATCAAAATAGTGAACATATCCATCATCCCCCAGAGTTTCCTTGTGTCCAGTTGTAATTTTTCCCTCTTACCCCTGCCTACATCACCTCTGTCCTTATGCTCAGGCAATCACTGGTCTGCTTTCTGTTATTCTAAATGAGTGTGCATACTTAAATAGAATCATGCAGTACTTACTCTTTTTGTTTGTATATGTGTTTTTTAATCTGATTTTTTTCATACAGCATTCTTAGGAAATTCATCCATGTTGTGGCATCTATCAATACTTTGTTCCTTTTTATTCCATGTGGGGATATGGCAAAATGTGCATATTCATTACCTGTTTATGGCCATTTGGACTATTTTCCAGTTTTTTATTATTACAAGAAAAGCTGCTATGAACATCATTGTACAAGTCTTTATATGAACATTTCCTTCTTTTCTCTTGGGTAGACACCTAGGAGTGAAATGGCAAGACGGTATATTAGGGTGTATGTTTAACTTTTTAGTAAATGGATGAACTATTTTCCAAAATAGTTGTATCATTTGCATTCCTACTAGCAGTGTACGAGAGCTCCAATTTCTTTATATCCTTACCAATACTTACTTTAAAGTGCAGATATTCTTAAAGATGTATAGTGGTATCTCATTTTGGTTTTAATATGCTTTACCCTATCAACTAATAATGCTGAACATCTTTTCCTGTGTTTATTTGCTATCCATTTATCTTTGGTGAAGTGTCTGTTCAAATTTGCATATTTACATTATTGAATCGTTTGTTATGATTTTTTAAAATTTTTTATTGTTATGTTAATCACCATATATTACATCATTAGTTTTTGATGTAGTGTCGTTTATTATGATTTGGGGGAATTCTTTATTCCTGATTCAAGTCCTTTGTCAGATACATGCTTTGCAATATTTTTCTCCCAATTTTTGTCCTGTCCTTTAATTTTCCTAATGATTTATTTGGAAAAACAGGTTTTAATTTTATTGAAGTCCAGCTTATTCATTTCTCTCTGTTACAGTCATGATTTTAAAGTCATATTTAAGAAATCTTTGCCTAACTTAAGATAAGAAAGATTTTCTTCAAAAAGTTTCATTCTTTTAAGTTTACACTGTAGTCTATATAGCATTTCAAGTTAATTTTTATGTATGGTATAAGGGGTGGAGGAAGTTCAATTTTTTGTATATGAATATATAATTGTTCTGGTAACAGTTATTATAAAGTCTGTTTCTTTTTCTCAACTGAATTGCCTTTGTACTTTGTTAAAAACTGTTGTCCAGTGGGTACAGATCTAGTTCTGAAATTTCTGGTCTGGTCCGTTGACCTATTTCTTTTCTCCTGATTCTAGCCCCATATTGTCTTGATTGCTGTAACTTCACAATAAGCCTTGGAATCAAGTACTGTTAACCCCCTAACTGTTCTTTTTCAAAGATGTTTTAGGCTATTCTAGATTCTTTACATTTCCATATAATTTTATAATAAGTTTTTCTATTGCTACAAAAAATGTGCGTTGGGATTTAGACGAGTATTGCATTCAAGTAGATTAATTCAGGGAGAATTGACATCTTAAAACAGTTTTTCCACTGTGAGCAAGGTATCTCTGTTTTGGTTTTCTTTAATTTCTCCCAGCAGGGTTTTGCAGTTTTTGGTGTACAGGTCTTGCACATCTTTAGTCAGATAAACTTCTAAATAGTTCATATTCTTTGTTACTATTATAAATGATATTTTATAAATTTTTAATTTCTACTTGTTCTTTGTTAATTTCTATAAATAAAGTTAATTTTAATATGTTGATCTTTTATCCAGCAACCCTGTTAACATCACTTATTTGTTCTAGTAGTTTTGTCCTAGAATCCATTGGATTTTCTATGAATAATGACAATTTTCCTTTTTCCTCTCCAGTGTGGATGACTTTTATTTACTTTTTTAAAAAAACCTTATTCAGCGTCCAGAACCTCCAGTACAATGTTCAATAGAAGAGATAAGAGTAGACAATCTTGTCTTGTTCCTGATGTTAGGGGCATTTGGTCTTTCACCATTAAGTATGATGTTAGCTGTTATGTTTTTCATACCTTCCTTTTTCAATGAGGAAGTTCTTTTTTATTACTAGTTTTCTCAGAGCTTTTAACACAAATGATGTTGAATTTTGTCAAAAGCTTTTTTATTCATCTATTGATATGGTCATATGGTTTATTTTTTTAGTTTGATAATATGGTAAATTACATCGTTTGATTTTTGAATACTAGATTAACCTTGTATCTCTCTTGGTTACAGTGTATTATTTTTTAAAATGTATTGTTGGATAAGATTTGTTAAAATGTCATTTAGTATTTTTGTATCTATATTCATGAGGAATATTGGTCTGTAGTATTCTTTTCTTTTTTTTAAATTTTTATTTATTTATCTGAGAGAGAGAGAGAATGAGTTGGGGGGCAGGGGCCGAGGGAGAGGCAGACTGCCACTGAGCAGAGACCCTGATGCGGAGTTCGATGGGGAGTTGCATCCCAGGACCCTGAGATCATGGCCTGAGCAGAAGGCAGATGCTTGGGCACCGGGATGGCTCAGATGGTTAAGCATCTGCCTTCAGCTCAGGTCGTGATCCCAGGGTCCTGGGATTGAGCCCTGCATCAGGTTCCCTGCTTGGCGGGAAGCCTGCTTCTCCCTCTCCCTCTCCCACTCTCCCTGCTTGTGTTCCCTCTCTTGCTGTGTCTCTCTCTGTGAAATAAATAAAATCTTTAAAAAAAAAAAGAAGGCGGATGCTTAACCAATGAGCCACCCAGGAGCTCCTGTAGTATTCTTTTATTGTCTACATTGTAAAATGATTACTATAGTCAAGTTAATTAGTACCTCAATCACCCCCGTACTTAACTCTTATTTATTTATTTAATTTTGGTACGAATGCTTAAGACCTACTCTCTTACCAAATTCCAAGTGTGTATATATATCACCTCATCATGTTGTATACTTTAAATATATATAATTTTATTTGTCAGTTATACTTCAATAAAAAAAAAAAAGAAACAGGTAATCTGAATAGCCGTATATCCATTAAAGACATTGAATATGTCATTTGGAAACTTTCTCACAATAGGTGCCCATATGTCTTCATTGGTGAATTTTGCCAAAAATATAAGGGGAAAAATAATACTAATTTTCCACAAAGTCTTCCAGGAAATTTTAGAGGAGAGAATATTCTATGAGGCCAGGATTACCCATTTGTTTATTATCGCTTTTGTTGCTTATGCTTTTGGTTATATCAAAAAAATGATTGCCAAGACCAATGTCAAGGAGTTTTTCCCTATCTTTTCTTTTAGGAGTTTTGTGATTTCAGGTCTCACATTTAAATCTAATCTGTTTTGAGTTATTTTTTGTGAGTGGTAAGTGGAAATCTGGGTCCTGTTTCACAGTTTTGCATGTGACTATTTATAAATTGACTCTAGTGTCATTATGAAATGACCTTTACCTAAATAATATTCTTTGTTCTGGAATCACCTTTTCTGATATTCATATAGACACTCTTTCTTTTTTAGTGTTAGCATGCTATATCTTTTTTATCCTTTTACTTTAACCTATTTGAGTCTTTATATCGAAAGTGTACATCTCATAAGCAACATATAATTTTATTCAGTCTGACAATCTCTACTTTTGATTTAGGTGTTGAGATCATTTACATTAATATGATTATTAATATTTACTTTTCAATAGGTAGGTTTAAATCTCTCCTTTTGCTATGTGTTTTCTCCTTTTTCTGTATCTTCTACATTTCTTATTCTGTTCTTATTTAGGATTAACTAAATATTTTTCAATGATTCCATTTATCTTCTTCTTTGTTCATTAGCTATAACTCTGTTTTATTATTTCAGTGGTTGCTTTAGAGTTGATGGTATACATCTTATCTTTTTTAAGATTTTATTTATTTGTCAGAGAGAGAGAGAACATGAGCAGGGGGAGTGGAAGAGAGAGAAGCAGGCTTCTGCTGAGTAGGGAGCCCAATGCGGGGCTCGATCCCAGGACCCTGGGATCATGACCCGAGCTGAAGGCAGACGCTTAACCATCTGAGCCACCCAGGCGTCCCTATGGTATACATCTTTAACTTATCACAGTCTACATTTAGTAGTGGTTAGTAGAGTATAGCCGAGAGGCCAAATCCATCCCACTACCCATTTTTTGTAAAGATTACTAGTGCTTTCTTACTTAGGTGATGCTGCTGAGGTTACAAGTTGCCTGCCAAAATCTGTTCCCCAGTTCTTCCACAGTTTTAGAATTGTAGTTGGCACCTGGCTGCCCAACTGAGGATTACATTTTGGGGCCCCTTTGGAGTCAACGTGTGTCTTGATGGCTAGCTCTCACTGTTGGACTGTGAGCCCCGGGGAAATGTGCCAGTTCCAATACTGGCCTTACGTGAGCCCTTCTCCATGCTCTTTCTCCTTTCTGTTACCTTGAATATGGGCCCAGCTTCGACTAGGTAGATGAGAACATGTCCCAAGGCAATAATTCTCAAACATTTAGGTTTCACAATCCCTTTACATTTTACAAACTAATGAGGACCCTACAAGTTTTGTTTGTGTAGATTATAGCTACTGATATTTACCATATTAGAAATTAAAAGTGAATAAAATTTAAATATTTATAGTTCATTTTTAAATAACGATAATAAACCTATTTAAATTTAATATGAAATACACATTTTTATGAAAATAGCCATATTTTTCAAAATAAAAAGTTTGAGAAGAGTGACTCTTTTTTTTTTTAAGATTTATTTATTTATTTGAGAGAGAGCAGGCAGAGAGGTAGAGGGAGAGGGAGACAAGCAGACTCCTTGCTGAGTGCTGGCCAACATGGGGCTCAATCCCATGACCCTGAGATCATGAGCTGAGCTGAAATCAAGAGTCAGAGAAGTCAGACGCCTAACTGAGCCACCGAGGTGCTCTGAGAAGAGTAACTTTTTAAAATATTTTTGCAAACTTTTTTTTCTTTAAATATTATTTATTTATTTTTCAAGGTTTTTTTTTTTTTATTTAAATTCAGTTAGCCAAGGTATAGTACATCATTGGTTTTTGATATAATGCAAAACTTCTTTAGTGTCTGACTTAATAGGAAGAATCTGTGTTCTCATGTTTGCTTCTAAACTCTATCCACTGTGAATGTTGTTTTGGTTGAAGTATGTGAAGACAGTCCAGGCTCATGCAAATATGCATTTGGAAAAGAGAAGCGTGTTTTATAGTCTTAGGATAGTTGTGGATATTCTCTTTTTAATTTCCGCCAAAGCTCAACAAGTGGTAATTTGTTAAAAGTTAGATTGTAAAATCCAAAACCATGTCAATGGACTTTTCATACTTCCTTATGTTAAAATTCATTAGTCTATCTTGTACTTTTAGTGTATCCCTGCATGTATAAAATAGGGTTGTAACATAATCATTTGGAAAATATTGCCTCACTGAATTAGGTAGATCTCCAGATGCTGACATTTTTCATTAGATAATATAAAAAATAATGAAATTTATTAATATCACTACCAATTTCATCAGAAAAGTTTTTAAATACTGAGAAGTGACTACAATTATAATAGTGGATACTGATTTTCCAAAATTCTAATTTTTGCTTAAAAGCTTAAATTTTATTATTGGCAATAAATGCTGTCAGTTGTTTTACTTAAAATGATAGACTACTTTGCTCATTTTCAAGGAAATGTTGACAGATATCCAAGTATGAATAATTATGGTTTGTCAACCCTTCTTCCTGTTAAATGCCATTCCATGAAAAAAGTGGCTAGTTTACCTTGCAACTCAAATAATCACAGAAGTGGTTTTTGTTGTTGTTGTTGTTGTTTGTTTGTTTTTAATGAGACAGTCATTATATTTTGGGATGCAACAGAAGTGCTTCTGTGTACTTCCCATTTTGTCACCAAGAATATTAAAAAAAAAAAGACAACAGGTACTTAATGCTCAAGATTTAATAAAAATAATAATATTTACTGCTTTATTAGGGACATTCTTAAATAAGTAAAGTAAATGTGGGTATTTTTTTTTAACTGTTTGTATGTGGTTGTTGAGAATACAATGATTACTAGTGCAGTTTGTTGGCACTACTTTTTATTACACCATTAGAGCTAATGTCAGGCCTGGGCAAAAGGCAAGGAATGTCTTATTACCAGCATTATTATGAATAGCACTAGTAATATTAATTATTATCAACTAATTAATTTATATGAATTATTAATTACCAAGCAATCACTAATTTATACAAATTATTGATAATATTATAATTATGCAAATAGCTTTTACATCATAAATCCCCTGCAAAGGTCTCCTATTCCTCATGGAGTCTATAGACCACATTAAGAATGACCTAAGTATTGCCAGAGAAACAAGATGGAAGGACCCATGTCCCTGAATGATCATATGGAGTAGAGTGGTTCAGTGTCTGGGATGCTCATGTTGGACTGTTAAATCAAAGGGGAATACATTTCTGTCTTTTTAGACGTCAACGAGTTATTTTTGGATCTCTTTGATGCAGGAGCCTAGACGTACCTAAAATAATAGAAAAACCTTTGAGCAGAGAGGTCTTTATTTGGTATCCCCATTTGGAATATTGGCCATTTTTGTTTTTCAGTTCTTATGGTCAATTCTCTTGAAGCACTTGGAACATGTCCCAGGGATAATATCATAGAAAAAAACACTAAACATATTTTTATGGATACTCTGACGTTGGCCCAGTATATCTTGATTGTCTTCTACTCTGAAGTATTTCCTGCCTATTTAGTGTGTTCTCTAACTCATTTGATTCCCTCTCACCAGAACGTGAGGCATTTACTTGAGAATATTAGTCCTGGGGTACCAGGAGGCTGACTTCTAGTTGCAAGCTGCTCTTTACCATTTCAACCAAAAGTCCTAAGATTCTTCATGCAAATAAGATTTTTGGAGACTATTTTGATATCCCCAAATTCTGGAGGTTAGTATGTTATTAAATCCCACCATTACCCTGGCTAAACTAATAAGGTATTTCACAATATCGATAATTGAACTTAAAAAAAGAAAAAAAAAAACCCACATCAAATTGATTTACCGGCGGTGGTTGTTTGACTGAAAGGCAAAGCATTGGTAAAATCAGTATGATTATGTTTTAGGCTTGAGTTTGTACAACATATTCTGAAATAATTGGTAATTAATGCAAACCAATACGTATCAGTGAATAAGTGTTGAAAATGCACTTGTACTTCAGATTATGACATCTATCTATATTACCAAAATACCTTGCATATCCCTGAAGTAAAACCTATCTGTTACAAATAAAAAAATTGAAAACGTATTTGGTTAGTGTAGAATGATACTTATAGCTCTCAACTATTTGTTTTGGATGAGAATCTAGAATCTAGAAACACATTTCAAATAGTTGTTATTTTCTATTTTCTAGTCATTCACACCAATGAGTACTGTTGTCTACAAGGTTTACCTTTAGGTCACTGTCATGGATATAGGTTTGATTCACATGCTTTTTTTGATTCATATGATTTCATGTAGCTTTGTTTTACTCCATGAAACTATGGTAAAAAGCAGGGCTGTGGTATTAAGCAGGGCTGAGCAAGAGTTGGAACAAATCAATAAACTCCAAATCTATACTCTCCTGGTAATGTGTAGTCAACCTGACAACCTCCTTTTCACATGTAACCATTAGTATGGTGTTAAAAATTCCTCTTAAATTTTGCTGATTTTAAATTATTATTTAATTTAGGGACCAAATAATATTTCTAATATCTGCATCTGTCTTAGGTTATTATTTTTCTATTTTAGTTATCTCAAATATGAAAATTATCCTTTCCCTCCCTGTCTTTCCCTCAAATATTGGAGGTGAATAAAAATTGCAATAGAAACAAAACAAAACAAAACCAGGAGCGATCCTTAACTTCAGGATACTCAAACTCTTTGATGCTAGTTCTGAGTACAGTTGTAGGTGTTCAGTCAATATTTTATAACAGATTGAAGAACCCTATGATAACTCCAATATCGGTGAGAGAAAGCAGGTAAATTCTTCTCCTGTGAGATCTCCATGACACAAAAAGACCAATGTGGCTATTAGTGTTATAGATATCGGTCCCAGATTCAGCAAGTAAGCTTCCACATAATAAATGAATTGCACATACATAATGAAATCTTACAGAGTAGAAAGTTAGGGCTATAAGGGCCTTAGAGTTTAATTCATAAACATTTCTTTAGTTCTGTTCTACTATTCCAAGTATATTGTGAATCCTAAGGGAATGCTAATGGAAAACACTTAATTCTATATTGGATTCAATAAGTTGGTAATGTTTTTCTATTATTAAAGGCCTTTAAACAAGCATAAAAATTTACCAACTCACTAATAGCTTTTGTGTTCCTTTAGAAATACATCTATAAAATATATGAAGTCAATATTTCTTGTATCACCAGTAAAAAAAAAAAATGAATCTTGATCAAGTGATTGAGGCCAAGTGGCATGGTCACATTAACTATCCTTCGTTATAAGTTATTATTCAAAACTGTTGGTCAAGAGCCCACTCATGAAATAAAAAATGCTGACAGGTCATAGGGAAAGGAGTTCTCTCACTTGTATGCACATAAAATCCCTAAACACTGACAGTTTGATGTGGCAACTGCTGAACTAGTTTTCTACAAAGACCTTTAAGGACATTCCTACTCTTAACACCTCCTGCCTTGTTCTTTCTCACTTTGATCAGAACCGAGAAATTAACTAATTCTATGATACTTGATTCTATTCCAAGAATGAGGAGTCATATTTTAGGCTACACTTGATAAGAAACGGTTAAATGTGCCTGTGTATATGTATACATACACTCGATCTTAGCCAAAAGGCCAAGAAGCGATGTATATGTATACATATAAATAGCTGTGTATATGTGTGTGTGTACATGTGTGTGTTTGTGTGATAGAAACTTGCCAAACCATAATTGATTAAATGTCAGTTCTTGTAAGGAATGAAATATTATGAAATATTAATACATTTGGACACGGAAGAATATTGGAAAGGAAAATTAATAGATTTTATTAAAAACTCTTTTTAGCAAATATAAAAGCCAAGAGATTAATATCAACTTTATGTGTCAATTTGACTGGGCCATGAGGTTCCCCAGACATTTAGTCAAACATTATTCTTGGTGTATTTGTAAGGGTGATTCAGAATGAGATTAACATTTGAGTTGGTAGACTGAGTAAAGCAGATTGTGGGTGGGTCCCATCCAGCCCGAATACAGCAAAAAGGCTGACCCTCCCGCAAGTAAGAGGGAATTCCTCCATCATGACCACTTTTAAGCTGGGACATCAGTATTTTCCTGCCTTCATACTTAAAGTGAAACAGTGGCTCTTCCTGTATCTTGAACCTACTGATCTTGAAGATGGAACAATACTGTTGCCTCTCCTGGGCCCCCAGCTTGTTGACTGTAGATCCTAGGACTTGTCGGCGCTCCATGGTTACATGAGCCAGTTTTTTATAACACACTATGGAAGGTAAAGAACTCAGTGATTACAATTAATAATGAAGTCAGTGATGTGCATATTCATTTCATGTAATTGGAAATATAATTAATAAGCAAAATTTTGGAGTAGTGCTCTTATTAGCCCACAAAGAAGTGTTATTTTACACTTATTAAACTAGTAAAGGGGGCACCTGGGTGGCTCAGTCTTTAAGCATCTGCCTTTGGTTCAGGTCATGATTCCAGGGTCCTGGGATGAGCCAGCATCGGGCTCCCTGCTCCGCAGGAAGCCTGCTTCTCCCTCTCCCACTCCCCCTGCTTGTGTTCCCTCTCTCGCTGTGTCTCTCTCTGTCAAATAAATAAAATCTTAAAAAAAAAATAAACTAGTAAAAATTTTTAACACTTATACCCTAGCTTGGGAATGTTTTGTTGAAACTGATAAAATAATCCATTGCTCATAGTAATAATTTGTGATACTTTATGATAGCAATGTGGACAATATATAAAAGCCACAAAACTGTTCATATCCATTGACTCCAGTTGTCGAACACATAGAAATTCTTCTTAGGAAAATAATGTTAAAGAGAATAAAAGCTATCTGCAGAAAGAAGATTGCAGTTTTATATGTAACAGTGAAACACTGGAAATATTCTAAGAAATAAATAATACAGAAATGGTTTAGGAACCTAGTAAAATGAATATTATGTACCCACTAAAATGATAACTATGATGATAATTTTAAAAATCTCTCTTATAATCAAGCTTTTTTCAGGAAATAATTTGAGGTCCATATAAAGGTACATGACTACCATAAGAATAAAATGAATTAAAAATGCATATGAGTTTCAGGGGAATTGGAATTTAAGGTAAGAAACATAAGATATTGGGCTACAGTTAGTAGCCAGCATACCTACACTATTGTTCAATTTGTTTTATTAGAAGTGGGCACAGGTTTAGCTCTGCATTTATAAGCAGCTAACTTGAAAAAAAATCTACATTGTCTAAAAAAACAATAAGAAAAACCAGCTGTTAAATAGCTATTTTTAGTATGAAGTCTGAGAGATTTTTGCTAGTGAGTTTCTGCAAAGAAGATACCCTGTAAATGTAGTTAATAGGGTCCTACATTTTAGGGGGAGGGGGTTCTTCTCCCTTCTCCCATGTTTCCATGGAGAAAAAGGAATATCCACTTCCCACTCCAGGAGATGAGAAAGCAGAAGCCCTACACTAGAAACTTCTCTCTCAAACCCTTCTGAGTAGGGAGGAACGACTTACCTGATTGAGGAGTTTGGAAGAAAGTGTCTGTATAGCTCAGCCCCTTCATTGTTTATAATTCTTGGAACCACTCTGTCTTCTGGGAGTCTGAATTCTCTGCAGCTCCAGAGCAAATTTCAGAGCAGAGCTCAGCCTCAGAGAGATGGGGGGTGGTGGGTGTGATAGGCTACGGCTGTCCACCTTTGCCTGTGACTCGATGGTAAATCTCTGTCATTAACCTTAGGTGAAACCTCAGGGAGCCCGTTTTGCCACAGAACCAAGCTCTTCCTCCACTGGCTTTCTCAGTGGGCAGCTGAAGTATTTGTCTTCATCTGTCAGTTGCTTCTGCCTCTCTTGCTGTTGGTCAGGCCTTGGATTTGAAGAGGAATGTTATTTATTGGCCCTGGAAATCCCAACACTCAACAATATGCTTGCGGTAGATACATTGATGAGATTTTTCAGGGATTTTTTTATAATGTACCCTAAGGAATAAATGATGCTATTTGACAAATTGTGGAGATACCAGTGTGGCTGGAGAGGAACGACTGATGAGCAAGGTGACAATGTGAGAAGAGGTAGAGGAGCAGGTGAGGGACAGATCATGTGTGTAATGAGAGCATTGGAAGGCTCTTAAATAGGGACCAACATAATTAGGTTTTTGTTTCAAAAGGATCTCTCTGGCGGCTGAGTGAAGCATGAATCAAAGCTGGTGACTTTAATTTCCACAGACCAGGATTGAGCATGTAATTTATTGGGAGGGTCTAGGAAGCACTGATAAGGAAGCGGGGAGAGGATGAAGTGAGACAGAGAAAGGAAAGAAGCCACCAGAAGATGCTCTGAAGAGCAGCTGCCACCGTGGGTAACTGGGGCTCCAGCTCCACGGGAGGCTCTGGAATCCTGTAGAACAGACCTCAAAGCTGTCCCACTTGAGCTACAAGGAAGCTGGAAAGTTTACTACCAAATCTCATCTCTTATTGGTTGAGGGCTATTCCTGGGAGCGGGCAGTTAACCCCCCAGAATTTCAGATCATGCTTCTGCTGTCAGAGAAGGGCTCAGCCAGGAGGGTCACAGGTGCTTACAGTAGGAGATTTTGGCGGAATGGGAGCAGTGAGTGCAGAATTGGGAAAACGCTCCCTCTCTGGGTCACGTTTTGTCACTGGGTATCAAGCAAGAAAGCTTGCTGCCCCTCAGCTTCCACAATCGTCAGGAAACTTTTGACAACCTCGATTTCTTACATCTCACTCCAGTGAAATTTCCTGGGTCACGCCAAAGGACTAATCTCTTTCCCCAGGTTCCTCTGGAAACTCTTTCCTCCCCTTTTAGCCCTGTTTTACTCATAGAAATTAACTCACATTACCTCCATCTAGAATCCCTCACCAGTTCAACTGGCAAAAAAATAAAGATGTTTCCATGAAAGCTCAAGTTATGACACATTCCTACTGACATAATGCTTGAAGCTAACCACGTATATTAAACTGAAATATCCATATGTCTACTAAAAAATAGAATCTTTGATCAGTTTTGAGTGCAAAAATTGAAAATACAGTAGTTAAAATTTCAAATGCATTACTGGATTATGCTACTGTTTATATAGCATCAATGTAAAGAAGAATTTCTATTGTGTTTCAAAAAAGTTTGAAATTAACTTACACTGTTTTAAATAAACTTATTTTCTCCCTATTACTGAAAAAATGAGATACATCTGTAAGTAGAGTAGATTTTGAAAGATAGTTACTATCAGTGCTTGTACCAGGGCAAAATGCCACCCCTGGAAAGATACCAGGAAATCTATACCATAAACTGACATCCTTCTCATTAACCATTCTTCTAATTGTCATATTATAATTTTGGTTAGACCAAAATCTACTGTTTACATCATTATGACTATTAACAGCTAAACTCTATTATAAACAATGATGACTTTTCCTTTTCTACCCAACTTTTTGTTCTCTTGGCGATCTTAGGTCTTTTTACACATATTTTTTCTTCAGCTTGTAACACCTGTCTTCCTACTTCTCACTTGTTTTACAAATATATGTTCTTATTTTCCCTCCTTTTGAGACAAAAGGTAGCATGCTGTTAAAATGTGATACATTCTTGGTATTAGAATCTGTTTATTTGTGGATAGATATTCATCATTCATCATACAACAAGTATTTATTGAGCGCCTGCTTTGAGGTAGGCGCTGTTCTGGACCCTGGGGATCAAGCTGTGAATAAAATAAAGCCCTGTCCTGCATTTGCGTAGAATTCAGATACTGTAAGGTCCCAAACCAACCAAGACAATTGCCTCTAAATGCAACATTTTTTGTTGTGTTTTGCTTTTAAATGAGAAACTGATTTAATGTTACCTAATGTGGAAATATATGCTTATCTGTATTGAGCTCATAAATATGCAGGTAAAATGCTTACCCAGCTGAGGTTTATCACCTCCTTTATGCTGCAGGTTTTTAATGAGTCAAGTTCTTAAAGTCACCGAACAGAACTGGAGAGCCCTAAATTAGTGCAAATCAAAGCCAAGCCAAAACCATTTGGAGCTTTACAGAGCAATTAAATACAGAAGTAACTAGTTTCATTCCCAAATCCTCTTAGTGCAGTCACTGTCCTACATAATTAAATGCTTTATCTTTTAAATTTATTTTTTGAAAATAAAGATGAGGTGACATGTGTTTGACAAAACTTGATTTTTTTCCCCCACTCATTGTGCCCTACTTAAACTAACCCTTTTCCTATCCTGTGGCCGCAAGACTTTATTATTTTCTAGGAACGTGCTGAAAGTCTTGCCTATGTGTCCATTATCTTAATCTATGCAGTTTGCTGTCAGTTACCAAATTCTCTGCCTGCCTATGGGTGACCCATAACATAGCTGGCTAGTTCAGGAAGACCCAGATCATTGATTCAAGGCATGTGACAAACAAAATGACACCCATATTTTACTTCCACTTCCAGAAGAAAGCAGCTCCTCATTACCACTATTGATTCCGTAAACATGTCAGGGCTGGTAAATACCTTTCTGACAATAACTGCTTAATGAAACTCTGAGAGAAATGACAAGCCTGCCATTAACCTTTAGAGCAACTGATAGTGGTGAAACCGAGATTCATCACTTATAAAAATTACTTGTCAATGTTTCATGGATCATTTATCTAAGAGATAACTATTAATGAAGTACATTTGAACCTTGAAGAGTTAAACCTGCAAGTAAGTTGCTAAAATAATTAAGAGAACAATCATTAATCCTAATACTAGGCAAGAAGCATAGATATTTGCTACCTGAATTCAAAACCTTTCCCTGGCTTCAAATTCAGGGACACATACTCAACATGATACAATTTCATCCTAATTGTGCAGAGACTCTATCAGAAAAGCAATACAAAAGTATTGATTTATATTTTAGTGAGGAACTTCTTATAAAACCTGGCATTTATCAGATTTTTTATAAGTAGTCTGTGGATTTTACTCTGTTCCGTCTCTTGTTTTAATAGAATAAAAGGTAGAGAATGTCATAAAATCTGGTTATCTAGGATTTTATGTTTACCACACCTTTCTAATAACTGAACATAAGTGTTGTGGAATCCACAGCAAGGCCCTGAATACTACTGAAGCATGTCATAAGGTTTTAAAATATGTTTAATAATTACATTCTTTTCATCATTTTGCAAGCCCCTCAGCTGGTGGTTCTTGGCCATCTGAGATTTTATTTTATTTTCAAGTTTTTATTTAAATTCTAGTTAGTTAACCTATAGTGTAACAGTGGTTTCAGGAGAATTTAGTGATCCATCACTTACATATAACACCCAGTACTTGTCACAACAAGTGCCCTCCTTAACGCCCATCACCCATTTAGCCCATCCCCCATCCACAGCCATCTGAGATTTTAAAGTCTCCCTCCTTGATTCAATGTGTAGCCAGAGTTGAGGACAGGGGTCAATGTGTCTCAAAGTATGGTCTGAAAACTAGTTGCCTCAGAACTACATGGGATCTTGTTAACAATGCAGGACTTTGGCTTCAACTCTGGACCTTTGGGTTGGGGCCTTGAAATCGATGTTTTTTAGAAGGTGCCTCCACTATACTGAGGGTTACTTTAAGGCTAAATAGAAATGTTACGATGAATTCTAATTTTTTTCTTTCTTATAATCAGATGCCTTCTAAAGCACAAACAGCAGTCCCAACAGCTACAGCTTTACTTTGTTCTGTAGTGATGGGCTTGCTATCAAGATTTGTTTCATTATTTATTTGTTTATTTATTTTTGTCTCCCCTGCTTGCTTATGTCTTTGAGATCCCGAACCAGTTGATTTCTTAATTCATGCATCACTTTTATCTTTCAGTTTTGACATTCGCTTGATAAGAAATCTAGAAAGGAATTCTTTGAGCAGAAGAAAATTAAGGTTTGTTAGAACTTAGCAAAAGAGGCAGTCCCATAGACTACTAGTTGGGATATAAATTGGCACAGTCTTTGGAATATGGCCCTTTTATCTTGGGAAACTTAGTAAAATGGTGCTGGGCTTCCGTGGCAGATGGCTGTGTTCCTGTGAGTCAGCCTTGCTCCCCTCAAACCCAACCCCTACCCCTATCATATTGTAGGTTCTGGGAATCATCAATCTCCAAGTTTACTTCTGCCCACATGCCTGAGTCAGTATGAATCTAGAGAGACTATCCCTCCCAGTGGTTTAGTCTTGCTATCCACTGTTTCATGTTCCTGGCATGAGCTCTTGCATACTGGCATCGGTTACATGAGTCCCTCTTTGCAGTGTCCTTAAATTACTTTGCACATGCTACAACAAAGATAGCTGATAAGTGTTTCTCTACAACTTGATCTATTTAGCGTTCCCCAACAGCTCTTCCTCACACAGATAGACTTGTAAAGGGGGCAAGCACTTTTTTCTTATTGAAATTTTTTTTTTTTTTGCAGATTTGAAAGATACTGGAAAGGAGTTTACTAATTAATAATATTAGCCACTACCTATCTGTAGCTGCTTTATTTTAGGCATCATGTTGTATATTTCAAATATATTATCTCTAATGTGTGAGATTAAAAACTGCAAAAGTAGGTAATGTTTCTACCTTATAAGTAAGGAAACTGAGGCTGAGATAGATAAATGCAATGCCATACAAGTGTGTAGATCTAAATTTTAATTTAGATGTAAACCCAGTAGTTTAAAATACTACATCCAGTTCCATTTTTGTTGTACTTTCATTGAACAGTGTTCAACAACCCCTAATATATATGGTGACATTAAGGATTCACCCAGGGGTGCCTGGGTGGCTCAGTCAGTTAAGCATCTGCCTTCAGCTCAGGTCATGATCCTGGAGTCCCAGGATCAAGCCCCATGTCGGTCTCCCTACTCAGCAGGAAGTCTGCTCCTCCCTCTCCCTCTACCACTCCCCCTCCCCCTGCTCCTTCTCGCGCTCTCTCTCTCTCACTCACTCTCTCTCTCAAATAAATAAATAAAATCTTAAAAAAAAAAAAAGGATTCCCCCAGAGCCAGATAGATAGGACTCTGATCACCACCAATATGAATTTGGGCAAATTTCTCATTTTCTGTGAGTTTGTTTCCTCACTTACAAAATGGGATTATTTGAGGATTAAACAAGAATATGGGTACCACAAGCCTAGCAATAGGGGGTCCTTATGATTATTTACCTGTTCTCATTCATGCCCAATTATAGTTTATCATGTCCATATTATTAATTCATAGCAAATCAGTAGCTGAGGATAAAAATCCCAGCGTCTAGTCCAAAACTTCAGGTTAAATTGAGAATAAAAGACTTGGATTCCTACCCTTTCTAAGGTAGGAAATAATTATAAAATAATCTCATGCCAAAACCACAATAGGAGCCCATGCTTACAAAAAGCCAGGGCTACCTTACTGTCATACTTCACTGAAAAACAGCTCATCACAAATTGCCATATGAAGAAGGACGTGTTCTCTTCATCCAGTTCTTCCAGAAAGATTCTATTATCGCTTTGCCAAAACACTGACAGTGTAACAAGGCTGGGAAATGCAAACAGACAAAAATAATATTGGTCTGAAGTGGAGAAATAGACACCTAGAGAATTTCTCACTTCAATTTTTTTTTCACGTGTTTTGTCATTTAGTCCACTATCCAATTCTCAGAATGCGGAGATGTGTTTGGAGGGCAATTTAAAGAAACATTAAGAACTAAATGAAAGAAGAAAGAAGCACATGCAAAAGTGCTTTGTTTTAATAAGTTATGAATAAAGCAAGCAACCACAGTTTCATGTAATATTTGCACAACACCAAGAAAATTAACGAGAGCGTTCTCTAACCTTCAGGGATTGTAGAATAAATGACTTAAGCCTTTAGAACTTTTCACTGAAGTTGTGGCAGGAGTCACGGTGAGCCTCAGGTGCTTGTCATAAATACAGTAATTAGTAATCACTCTTTACTACTTTACTAGAGACTTGTTTCTGTGGAAATGCTCCCCCCAGAGAAAACATTATATTAATTCACATCCATTAAACTGACAAGTTCTACAGTTCCCTATCAGACAGTGTATTAGGCCCCAGTTTAAAACAGGTTGATAGGGAAATCCTCAGTATTCATTAGGAAAGAATTACTACAGAGCTGGTGTGGACAGTGGTTAAACAATGGCCTGTAGAGCCAAGATACCTGGGGTTTGGTCATAACCCTGTCACTTACTAAGTGTGTGACTTTGGGGAGGATACATAACCTCTCCGTGCTTCTGTTCCCCCACTCCCGGAAAGTGTGAATAATAACCTATTTTGTACCTTGTCATGTGGTTGTTAGACATTGGAGAACAGTACCAGGTATAGAGCTGAGGCCCTCCTAACCAATTTTTCTTACCATCAGCAGTTTGTCAGAGTTGTTGCCTAGGCATTTGGCCTTGACTAAGTTACTTTTCTGAGTCTGATTTCCCTAATCTTAAAATAAGGATAGTATTTAGCTGAAGAGTGAGGATTAGAGATTATCTTTGAAACCTGGCTACATATAACAAATGCGTTGTTCATTACATTGTAACCTCTTGTGGCTCCTTATTTGTGTCTTTTATATCTCTCTTCCCACCTTCTACCTACCATGTGTGCGTGCGGTGCGTGTGTGTGTTTATTCTAGGTTATTAATTCCTTGAGAAATGGAAGAAACATATATTTATACTCCATGGCATATACATCAGTATCTTAAATGTAGTAGGCACTCAAAAAAAATTTTTTTTAAAGATTTTATTTATTTTTTTGACAGAGAGAGACACAGCGAGAGAGGGAACACAAGCAGGGGGAGTGCGAGAGGGAGAGGGAGAAGCAGGCTTCCCGCTGAGCAGGGAGCCCGATGTGGGGCTCGATCCCAGGACCCTGGGATCGTGACCTGAGCCGAAGGCAGATGCTTAACGACTGAGCCACCCAGGCGCCCCAGCACTCAAAAATTTTTATTGGCTGACTGAAAAAAAGAACATTTGTTTAATTTTAGTACTTTAGGATGCACTAAATTCTGTGTGGGCTGCCTTAGCTTTACATTATGAATTATAAAATACTTCCCAAGAAGTTGGAAAATCAACCTAGTGATATTTTCCATATCACATAGGTATAGGAAGTAGAGTAAATATTTGCAAAAATACTAAAAATTTTATTTTTCCTTTGGTAGTTTGCTATCATTTTTTTTCCCCTCTCATAAGCTCACAACCCCCTGGAACCCAGATGCGTTATTTCCATACTTCAAATGTAACTAATCCATATTCATCATAGACATTTCCCCAGGTAACTGGAACTGCTAACATGAACAAGAAAGCCCTGCTGTTACACCTTCAGTCAGCTTTCAAAGTGCTATTCAATCCCAGGGCTGTGCTGTGTTAGATTCTCCACCTCAGTACGCACATGCTTGTTTCTCACTGTGGAGCTCTCTTGGCACAGACAAAACTTTTTAAATTCATAAAGTCATAGGTCTTCAAGTATTCACTCAGTTTATCTTTTTTTTTTTTTTTTTAATCCTTAAGGAGTGTATTATTTTCCTACGGCTACAGTACAAATGACCACAGACTCAGTGGCTTAAAACAACACAAGTTTATTGTCTGACAGTTCCGTAGGTTAGAGAAGTCTGACAGAGGTCTCGTGGGCTAAAACAAGGTATCGGCAGGGCTGCATTTCTCCTGGAAGCTCTAGAGAGAATCCATTTCCTTGCCCTTTCTAACTTGTAGAGACCACTCACACTCCACGGCTGGTGGCCTTCCTCCTCCAGCCTCAAAGCCAGCAACAGCAAGTTAGTCACTAACATATCACTCGGACTTTTTCTTCTGCCTCCCTCTTTCACATTTAAGGGCCCATGTGATTACATTGGGCCCTTCTGGGTAATCCAGAGTAATCTCCCTGTTTTAAGGTCAGCTGATTAGCAACCTTAATCCCATCTGCAACCTTACTTCGCCTTTGCCATGTTAGGTGAAATTTTCATAGGTTCCAGGAGTTAGGACGTGAACATTGTTAGGGAACCATTTGCCCACCACCGCCCTTCAAATCTATGTTAGACTTCTTTTAAAACTGTGCCGAATAGCACATGTTGGAAAATTGATGTTTTTAAAGATTTTTATTATTATTTATTTATTTGAGAGAGATAGGGAGAGAGAGAGAGTGTGTGTGTGTGAGTGAGAGAGAGCCCAAGCTGGGGGAGAGACAGAGGGAGAGGGAGAAGCAGATGACCCTCTGAGCAGGGAGCCCGGTGTGGGACTCGATCCCAGGGCCCTGGGATCCTGACCTGAGCTGAAGGCAGACACTTAACCAACTGAGCCACCCAGGCATCCTGTGAGTTGACATTTTAAAATTCAGTTAAGTAATTTGGGGAAATCAGGGACCTTTATAAGGGAAAGGCAGTTAATTGTTGGAAGTGCACTCACAGAGCAGGGCTAAAAGTAGGTTCTTTTCTCTCAGAAGTCTGGTTTCCACAGTGATGGACACAGAATTATCTGTTGTTTTGCAGCCTGTATTGTAGGGCACCCACCCTGATTCTGGCATGAGCAAACAAGTGACAAAACACAGAGCTCTCCTGGCAAACACACTTTATCTAAAAATCCACAGACTGAGGAATGTGATACATCAGTCTCCTCCAGCTTCATGCGTATTCCATGGTGTCTTGGCAACACACTGGAGTGAGCTGAAAGACATCCTTCACGTGGGATGGTTTCCACTGATTGACAAGGTGACTGCAAAGGGTAATGTGTGACAAACAGAGAACACCTTGGGTTCACCTGAGGATATCAAAGTGCCTGATGTCACAAATAAGCTACAATCTGAATGTAGAGATTTATGTTAGGTGGAAGCCAGCTTTCTGGATGCCCATTTTCCATTTTGGTATAGCTTGTGATGAGTTGCATGGCCTCAGAATCAGAGAGCCAGGTGCAAAGCCTAGCTTTTTTTCTGAAGAGATTTGTCATTATAGACATTTTACTTTTTAGCCCCCAGTTTCTGTATCTGCATCTGTAAAATTAGGGTAATTATTGTTACCAGATAGGATGATTACGAGGAAAAATGAGGTAATGTATTAATACTTCAGTACAGGGCTTGGTACAGTGTAAGCCCTAATTAGATGGCACTGCCTTTACCTTTTCTCTTTGTAATGTGTTAGACTTTATGCCTTAAATTCCAGCTAAAATACTAGGGAGAATATGACAGGTGGTATATTTTACCCCTGACAAAAAGCTACTGGAGTTTTATTCCATTGATATACTATTTGTTAAATTATTTCATTAAATACCACCTAATTGAACAGCATATTAAATCAACTCAATAGGAATAATTCCATTGCTCTTGTCATGGCAGGTGTAGGAAAGGTCCCATCATTCAAGTCTGCCACATGAGATAGATTTGAGGGAATATTGGCTGTGTGGATTCTGGGACATTCTATGTGAAGATAGGATGGTGTCCTCTGGTTTTTGTATGCTGCTATGTCATTATATGAAGTCTGAAACTAATAGAGACATTTTCCACCACAGGAGACAAATTAGAGGGGGAAAAAAAAAAGCCATTTCTCTGAGAGGGCATTAGGTCATAAATTAACCAGAACCACCAACCAGAACTGACTTGGATATCTTCTTGTTATGCCTGATAATGAATCACTTTATTTTCTATGTGATTTTGAGTTATGAAATCATTCAAACTGATAAATAATAACAAAACAAAGGCTTGGTGGCACAAATTATCATAGTTCCACATACTTACGCTAAGAACCTGGCCAGTGTTTTCTGGGGTCCCTATCATGTTGAACTGAGTAAGTAAGTGTGAATAAGCAATAATTTTCATGAGGCTGAGGACAGAGGAGCGGGGCCTACTCTCACAAACATGAGATGCCATTAGGACTTAAAGACTAGTTTGATTTTGTGGGAAAATGCAAGATGCCCTGGTCTAAATATGAGTGCCAAAGAGAAGTTTTGCTAAATTTATAATTATGTATTTGGGCCTCTCTGGAAGTGCATAGAAATTGAGTCTGGCAGAAAAAGATAGTTTGGACTCTCTGACTTTGGTTTCCTTAAGCCAACAGACTCACTAATTAGATCCATATAAAAGCCTATACTGAGACCTTCGAAGCTTTACCTCTGAACACTTGTGTTGATTTTGTTCCATGTGAATCATTTTCAGTTTATAGTTTTATCATGATCTTTGGGTCTAACATGCTCAGGACTTCTTCACTATTTTCCCTCCTTTCTTCCCCTGTACACAGTTTAGAACTCCCTCTATTGATATCCAAGATTGCTTCAAAAGATATCCTGTTTCAGACCACCTCCTCTGGCACAGACTCCTCTGAACAACAGATTTGTTCCAGATTTATGCAGATTCTGAACAAGATCCACCCAAACCCCTCCCTTTAGAGCCAGAAAATTGATAAAGCTATTTTTAAAATGCTTATCCTTTTAGTTTACCAATATTCAACATGTACTTGGTTTTTGAACACATAATTGCAGAAAGTAATTATCAACATTACTAAAAGCAGAGAACATTCAGTTATCTCAAAGTATGTATTGCAAAATTACACAGGGATTATTGAACCCACATTAATTCATATGGACATAAATTTAGAAGATATGCCAAATATTAAGAAATGGGTACAACAAATTAAAGGTAAATAGTAATATTTCCTAAAATGTGGTCCACTGAGGCGTGTTCCTTAGAAATATGCTTAGATGTTAATAAGACAAAAAATTGTTTCATAATATGTTCATAAAGAGGATATGAATATTCAGGATAACCTTTATAGTTTTTTCTTAAACTGAGAGAACATTCCTATAAAATGGACAGAAACTTATTTCCTTAGTTCTTATTGTTTCCCAGAACTACAGGCTAGACTGAAAAGCCATGTGGACAGGAACCTCATCATTATTATTGCTTCTGGAATCTTAGTGCTTAGCAGAATATCTGACATAAAATGGTGTGCTCCTCCCAAAATATATATGTATATATTGGAATCAGAAGTCTGAATAATGCTTCTGATGCATGTCTGATGGTCTGAAAGCTCTATGGGATGAATGTCACTGTGCTTCCAGAAGACTATGTGAGAGACCAGTTTCTGATTTGACCATGGACTCTTAGAGTTGAAGGGGTGTGGAGGGGTCATCTTCATTGACCCCTCACCCACTCAGGTAAAATGCCATTCAATCTCTGCTCTTCTTAGCCTTAGGGTGCTTGTTAAATTCAATCATTTGTCTGAGGAATTCTTTGAGAAGAAAGAAGAAATCTACTGCATTCTCTGTAGGACTGGATTTTCAGATCCAGAATAGTTGTCTCTCCAGTATGTGAACAATTCCAATTTTTTATACGACATTGTCTATATGTCAATATGTCCCATATTGTCTATATGTCCTGATCCCCTCACTATCTTGAAATTTGATTCTCTCACCTTTCCCTGGAATATGGTAGTCTCCTTTAAAATGTATCAAAAATTGAACTCAGGGGCGCCTGGATGGCTCATTTGGGTAATCATCTGACTCTTGATTTCTGCTCAGGTCATGATCTCAGGGTCCTGGGAATCGAGCCCCTTATGGGGCCCCATGCTCAGCCCTGAGTCTGCCTGTCCCTCTTCCTCTCCCTCTGCCCCTCCCATGCCTCGCACTCACAGGTGCGCACTCTCTCTCAAATAAATAAATAAAATCTTTTAAAAAAAAGAATTGAACTCAATATTCCTGATGTATTCTTTTTACCCCAATTAAAAAAAATTAATCCCAGAGAAAAGTTGAAGGAATATTACATTGAACATATTCACAAATTTTTAATATTTTGGGGCATTTGCTTTATTTCTCTACATATATAGATAAATTGATTTTTAAAAAAGATTTTATTTATTTATTTATTTGAGAGGGGGAAGAAGCAAAGGGAGAGGGACAAGACTCTGTGCTGAGCGCAGAGCCTGACCTGGGGCCAAAACCAAGAGTCGGAGGCTCAACCCACTGAGCCACCCAGGCAGCTCTAGATAAACTGATTTTTACACAAAACTGTGATATTAAGTTGCTGACATTATAGCACATTGCCCCTAAAGACATTAGCAATTATTTCCTAAGAACAAAGATATTCTCCTACATAATCACTCTATCATCAACACATCCAAGAATTTAATGTTACTCTGATAATATGCAGTCAACATTAAAATACTCCCAATTATCCCCCAACTATTTATAGGTATTTCTTTTTTTCCCTGCCCCAGGATCCAATCAAGGATCATGCTTTGCATTTGGTTGCTATGTCTCTTTGATCTTTTTAAAGTCCCCTCATTTTGGTTTTCTTTGATTCTTTTGAAGAATCTGGGACTGGTGTCTTACAGAATGTTTCACAATCTGGATTGATAAGAGTGATTTTTTGTTATTAGACTCAGGTTAAACATTTTCACCAGAATACTACATAGTCAATGTTGTGTCATATCCTGCTATCACATTAGGAGGTGAACGTATCAGTTAGTCTCATTCTTAGTGGCAAACATTTTGATCATTTGGTTGAGATGGTATTTCCAGACCCTCCATTATAAAGGTTGGTCTTCTTTCATGTTCATCCACAATATGTTGGATAATACTTCAAGACTGTGTGAGTATCCTATTCTCCAACAATTTACACCCCTAGTTCTAGCATCCATTGATGATCCTTGCCTTCATCAGTTATTACGTTGGCAGTGGAAACATTTCTAATGTTATTCCTTTAACCTTTATAAACCGGCATCCTATGCAGAAGAGCTTTGCCTTTCCTGATGTGCTTTGGGTACTTTTGATATCCTTTGCTCTGGATATTATACTCTCAGTATTGCAGCCTAAGATTATAGTAAATTATTTTTCACAGTCAGCTCACAGAGTTCACACATTCAAAGAACAAATTGTAGTCCCATTTGGCCATGTAGAATTTTAAATCATTCATGGTATATTAGAGCATTAAAGTGTAAGAATTAATTAGAAATGCTCATATAACTCATAGAAGATATTATTGCTTAGCATCCCAACTTATTTAGTTTTTATGTTTTCAAAGCCCTCTCTTGACTTAGTGTATTTTTCTGGCCTCTGATTATACTTACTACAAAAGGTTTATCTATCTTCTGTCACTGGACTGAAGATACATGCCAAGCGATAAAAATGATCACATAATATTTACGAAAACTATTATAATTCTACCCTTAGCTACAAAGTCATCTGCCAGTGAATTTTTTCCACTTCAGTACTGTATGTTACCATGTCAGGACATAAAGGTTTTTATTGCATGCTAAAATGAAATGAGAATTATAAACACTAAACATAGGAATCAGATGATACAGTATTGCAATGTACACTTCTCTGTATAAATCCTTGAGATACTGTTAATATTTAGCATATTAATTAATTAGGAAATGGACTAAGTAATTTGAAATTAGAATCATCTGGCCCACTTTTTTTTCCCCAAAGGATACAATACAGACTAGAAAAACTAAAAATCATTTATCTTCAAGGACATGCTGATTGGTTTTTTTGTTTGGTTTGGTTTGGTTCATAAAATCACTTGAATTCCTGGATTGGTGTTTCTCTCATGAGTGTCATCATCCTTCAAACAAGCTGACAAAAGAAACAGATGTGGCTTTTCTTCCTATAAAGACTGTATGAGGCTGCGGCAGTTAAACATACTTCTCAGCTGTGTCTTCATAACTGCAATTTGGCATTGCTTTTTAATTTATCAAATTGAAAAAAACATAAGGCAAAAATTATGAGTCATTTCTCTCGTTATTATACTGATTACACAGATTCAGCATGAACAAGGCAGATGCTAATTTGTGCATAAAGCATATTCCTTCTGACAGGAAAATATACATAAGTTGTGGTTGAAAAAAGGCAACAGGGGTACTGTTAAAAACCATTTTTGGATTTATATGGAAAGCTGCCAGTGAAAGACATGAGCTCCTGTGCTATCACATAAAGAATAATTCCTAGATACAGAGTGTCAGTAAAGGCACCCAAATAAAACTTTTCCCTTGCAACCAGGTGGCTTGCTGATTGGGAATTCTTTAACCAGTGGCAAATCCAAGCAAATCCGGGAAGGTGAGTGTGATGGAGAGAGAGAAGCGTGGTCAATTGTGGTCCCAATTTCTAGTACAATTCTTCTACAAAAATCTCAATGTGACCGTTGGCATTTCCCTTAACATCTTTAGACCTCTGTTGTCTTATTTCTAAATTCAAGATATTTGGGTTATATTCTGCCTTGTGTACCTTTTAGCTATAACATTTGATATATAGATTCTATTTTTTAAGTTGTATAGAATGAGTTTGTGATCTAAGCATCTATGAACTGATATAAATTTAGAGTCAAATGACCCCCGTGACAGGTAGATTTTCCCCAAATCCCATTATAACCTAGAAAATTTCATATTAAAAGCAACTTCCTTCCTGATAATTTTATAAGTACTTAAGTGTCATAAATTCAGGACCCAGTCAGTGGAACAAGGATGATGTCTGCCAAGAATGATGACAAAGCAGAGCTTTAGAAGAGTGTAAGATTAAAGCTTAAAGCTAGAAGAATGTCCCTGGTGATGGATGAATTTCTTCTATTTAGCCTGTAATAAAATCAAACTCTTCTTTCGATGCCTAGACAAAATGCTACTTACCACATAAAACCTTCTCAATTGTCCCTCCCCCACTCAGGTTCTCATTATTTCCCTACCACTTCTTTCTTTGTCCCTTTGATGTGGCCTTCTTCTACAATTAACTATTTACATGTTAATCCCTCCCACTCTTTTGTAAGTTTTTTGAGCCTCAGATACTTCTCTTTCACTATTGTGTTTATTCTTCCTTTCTACCATTTCTCACTATTCTTCCATCCCCACTTCCAGACCATGTGGTCTAAATATAGAACAAAGTCAATATTTATTTGTCAAATTGAACATCTTTCAATTCACAAATGTAAATATATATGAAGAGCACATCAAAAATCATTGAATTTAAAGAGCATCTTGATTCAAATGATCAAATTGACCGGTTGTTTTAATGTTCTATAGAGGCAAATCTCTAAGTATCAGCCTTATGACTCAAAATAAACATCTCCCACCAATTTTAAGAATCAACTCCGCAATTGCCGTTGATTAATAATTACTGATGTGTATTTTCCACTCTTTGTTCTCACTATGATTGTAGACAGTTAAGTATCCTTCAATCCTTGGCAGACAAATGTTAAGATTTACATGACTCAGTTTCTAGGAGTCAGGGATGATATCCTGTCCAGCTTGAGTGCTTAAAGCACCAAGCGTGGTGTCTGCACTAGGTATGTGCTTTATCAGTTGCTTACTGAATGGAACAATTCTGATCTATAACCAAGGATAAGATTGGGTAGAGAACTATATAGAGAGATTAGCTTTTTCTTGGATTAATTCAAAAGAGAAGAGACTTCCAAGAAAATAGGTAAAGGATCACAGCTTTCTATGAAGCCCATAGTTTTTTTGATATTTTTGATAAATTAGTCTCTAACTAGTCTCAGTTCAACAATTACATTTCTTTTTTGCGGGGGGGGGTTCTATGTTTTCTTAATAACATATAATGTATTATTTGTTTCAGGGGTATAGGTCTGTTATTCATCAGTCTTAAAGAATTCACAGTGCTTACCATAGCACATACCCTCCCCAACGTCCATCACCCAGCCACCCCATCCCTTCCACCCCCCTCCACTCCAGCAACCCTCAGTTTGTTTCCTGAAATTAAGAGTCTCTTATGGTTTGTCTCTCTGGTTTCATCTTGTTTCATTTTTCCCTCCCTTCCCCTATGATCCTCTGTCTTGTTTCTCAAATTCCTCATATCAGTGAGATCATATGATACTTTTCTTTCTCTGATTGACTTATTTCACTCAGCATAATACCCTCTAGTTCCATTCACATCATTGCAAATGGCAAGATTTCTTTTTTTGATGGCTGCATAATATTCCGTTGTGTATATATACCACATCTTCTTTATCCATTCATCTGTTGATGGATATTTAGGCTCCTTCCATAGTTTGGCTATTGTGAACATTGCTGCTATAAACTTCGGGGTGCAGGTGCCCCTTCTGATCACTACATTTGTATCTTTGGGGTAAATACCCAGTAGTGCAATTGCTGGGTCTTATGGTCTTATGGTAACTCTATTTTCAACTTTTTGAGGAAACTCCATACTGTTTTCCAGAGTGTCTCTACCAGCTTGCATTCCCACCAACAGTGTAGGAGGGTTCCCCTTTCTCCTCATCCCTGCCAACATCTGTCATTTCCTGACTTGTTAATTTTAGCCATTCTGACTGGTGTAAGTTGGTATCTCATTGAGGTTTTGATTTGTATTTCCTTGATGCTGAGTGATGTTGAGCACTTTTTTCATGTGTCTGTTGGCCATTTGGATGTCTTCTTTGCAGAAATGTCTGTTCATGTCTTCTGCCCATTTCCTGATTGGGTTATTTGTTCTTTGGGTGTTGAGTTTGATAAGTTCTTTATAGATTTTGGATACTAGTCCTTAATCTGATCTGTCACTTGCAAATATCTTCTCCCATTCTGTCAGTTGTCTTTTGGTTTTGTTGACTGTTTCCTTTGCTGTGCAAAAGCTTTTTAACTTGATGAAATCCCAATAGTTCATTTTTGCCCTTGCTTCCCTAGCCTTCAGTGATGTTTCTAGGAAGAAGTTGCTGCAGCTGAGGTTGAAGAGGTTGCTGCCTGTGTTCTCCTCAAGGATTTTGATGGATTCCTGTCTCACATTTAGATCTTTCATCCATTTTGACTCTATTTTTTTGTGTGGTGTAAGGAAATGGTCCAGTTTCATTCTTCTGCATGTGGCTGTTCAATTTTCCTGAAACCATGTGTTGAAGAGACTGTCATTTTTCCATTGGACATATTTTTAATTGGCTCCTCCCATGTTAGGGGCATAGATATTTAAAATTGTTAGATCTTCTTGTTGGATAGAACCTTTAAGTATGATGTAGTGTCCTTCCTCATCTCTTATTATAGGCTTTGGTTTAAAATCTACTTTGTCTGATATAAGGATTGCCACCCCAGCTTTCTTTTGGTGTCCATTAGCATGGTAAATGGTTTTCCACCCCCTCACTTTCAATCTGGGGGTGTCTTTGGGTCTAAAATGAGTTGCAGACAGCATATCGATGGGTCTTGTGTTTTTATCCAATCTGATGCCCTGTGTCTTTTGACTGGGGCATTTAGCCCATTTACATTCAGGGTAACTATTGAAAGATCTGAATTTAGTGCCATTGTATTACCTGTAAGGTGACTGTTATTGTATATTGTCTCTGTTCCTTTTTGGTATATGTTACTTTTAGGCTCTTTCTTTGCTTAGAGGACTGCTTTCAATATTTCTGGTAGGGCTGGTTTGGTGTTCGCAAATTCTTTTAGTTTTTGTTTGTCCTGGAAGATTTTTATCTCCCCTATTTTTGATGACAGCCTAGCTGAATATAGTATTCTTGGCTGTATATTTTTCTCATTTAGTGCTCTGAATATAACATGCCAGTCCTTTCTGGCCTGCCAGGTCTCTGTGGATAGGTCTGCTGCCAATCTAATATTTCTATGGTTGTAGGTTACAGACCTCTTGTCCTGAGCTGCTTTCAGGATTTTCTCTTTGTCTCTGAGACTTGTGAGTTTTAATATTAGATGTCGTGGTGTTGAGCTAATTTTATTGATTTTGAGGGGGTTTCTCTGTGCCTCCTGAATTTTGATGCCTGCTTCCTTCCCCAAATTAGAAAAGTTCTCTGCTATAATTTGCTCCAATATACCTTCTGCCCCTCTCTTTCTTCTTCTGGGAACCCAATTATTCTAATGTGTTTCGCTTTATTCTCAGTTCTCCCCTCGTGATCCCGTAGTTTTTTATCTCTCTTTTTCTCAGCTTCTTTATTTTCCATCATTTGGTTCTATGTCACTAATTCTCTTTTCTGCCTCATTTATCCTAGCAGTTAGAGCTTCCCTTTTTGATTGCACCTCACCAATAGCCTTTTTGATTTCAAACTGGTTAGATTTTAGTCCTCTTATTTCTCCAGGAAGGAATTCTCTAGTATCTTCTATACTTTTTTCAAACCCAGTTAGTACCTTTATAATTGTCATTCTGAACTCTAGTTCTGACATCTTATTAATGTCTGTATTAATTAGGTCCCTGGCAGTCAGTACTGCCTCTTGTTCTTTTTTTTTGAGGTGAGCTTTTCTGTCTTGTCATTTTGTCCAGAGGAGAATAGATGAATGAGTGAACAAAATGCTAAAAAAATGCTAAAAGGGTAATGATGACCCCAGAAAAATATACACTAAACAAATCAGAAGAGACCCAAAACCAGGCAGAAAAGAAAGGGGAAAAAAAAAAGAATATGATCAGGCTGGTGAATAGATCAGTGCCACACACTAGATTTTGGATGTATTTTGGTCTGTTAGAGGAAATTGCTTCCCAAAATTTTAAGGAAAGAAAAACTTATATATATACAAAAATAAGGGTAAATATGATGAAGGGATGGAATATGACTGTACAGATTAAAATAAAAAAAGATTTAAAAAAGGAATTGATAAGATAAGAAGCTGGTTGAAAAAAAGAATGAAAAAAAATTAAAAAAAAAAGAATATGATCAGGCAGGAAACTAGGACAATGTAATACACTAGATTCAGGGTATATTTTGGTCTGTTAGAAGAAACTGTATCCCAAAATTTTAAAGAAAGAAAAACTTATATATATACAAAAAATAAGGTTAAATACAATGAAGAGATAGAATATGACTGTAAAAATGAAAAACTAAAAAAGATTTTAAAAAAGGAATTTATAAGATATTCGTTGATAAAGGAAAGATTAAAAATTCAACTAAAAAATAGAAAAAGAAAATAATAAATTAAAAAAATTAACTTTGAAAGACTAAAGAATCATGGGAAAAAAGCCATGAATTCTGTGCTGTATTCCCCTAGTGCTGGGGTTTTGCCGTTCTCCTTGATTGGTAAACTTAGTCTTGGCTGGATGTTCTTGCTGATCTTCTGGGGGAGGGGCCTGTTGCAGTGATTCTCAAATGTCTTTGCCCAAGGTGGAATTGCCCCACCCTTGCCAGGGGCTAGGCTATGTAATCTTCTTGGATTTGCTCTTGGTAGTTTTTGTTCCCTGACAGCTTTCCATACAGCTTTGAAGGACAAGAATGAAAATGGCCACCTCCTAATCTCTGGTCCTGGAGGAGCCACAAACTCAGGGCCACACTCCTCAGTGAGCCCCCAGTGAAAAGCAGTCAATCACTCCGGTCTCCCCGGTCTCCAGCCGCACTCTGTGCTCACCCGGCCTGTGACCGAGTGTTTCTATCTCTGGCACAGGACCCATTTGGAGTCTCCAAACCCAGCAGATCCCTGCGGTGCCCTCCACGCCACTCCTCCTGGGGGAGGAAGGGGAGTCTCCCCGGATCTGCCACTTGTTGGGTCCCTGCTGGAGGAGTAGTGGCCCAAGTGTGCCATGGATCACGGTTTATGGCAACCCAGAGCTGAGAGCCCACTCCTTGGCTCTGTCTTTGCAGCTGGCTTCTCTGCTGCGATACCTGGGAGCTCTGCCGCACTCAGGCCGCCCCCCATCTTTTTGTGACCCTGAGGGTCCTGAGACCACACTGTCCCAGTGAGGGTTCCACCCCCCGCTTAGCCACTGTAGTCCCTCAGCGGAGCAGACTTCTAAAAGTTCCGATTTTGTGTTCTGCTGCTCTATCACTTGCTGGTAGCCGAGTCCCTCCCCCGCTATCTATCTTCCTGTATATCACCTCGGATTCACTTCTCTACACATCCTACCTTCCAGAAAGTGGTCGCTTTTCTGTTCAGAGAGTTGCTGCTATTGTTTTCTTCGATCTCTTGTTGAGTTCGTAGGTGTTCTGAATGGTTTGATAACTATCTCACTGAATTCTTGGGACCAGACGAAATTTAGGTCTCCTACTCCTCCACCATCTTGCTCCTCCCCCAATAATTACATTTCTTTTTAATCAACTCACATCAGGGGAGTGTGAAGCAGAGGGGGTAAAGAGGTGTTAAAAAATGAAATTCAACTGAGAAAATTTGAAGATCTAATTGCCTTTAGTTACTGATTCATGAATTCTATTCTAACAAATAGAAAGGAGCTCTGAGGAGCTGTATAAAATGGAAGAAGGAGGGGGGGCAAGGAAGTTTCTAGCAAAGAGTGCATTGTTTTATGCAAGGTCACCTTACTTTGGGGAAAGGTGGGATCTATCAGGCAGGTTACCTCACTAGTGTTGACCAGGTAATTCCAGAATGGTTAAAGGTCACATTCCTGGAGAGGCCAATACTGCAATTAGGTTAGGTATTAAGTCTTGGTTTGCTGCCCTGGTGCCTAGCACAGGTGACTCTATTTTGTGCCTGTTTCCTTTTTTTTTTTTAAATGAAGGGAATCATATTAACATTCTATATTGAATCACCTGCTTGCCTAAGGTTTTTATCTTATTTTCAGATTTGTCTGGGGTGCTGGTGAAAATAAAGTTTAAGATTTATAATTATTTTATAATAATTTATAAATTTATATTTATTTTTTCTTTTCTATCATGTGATTGAGATATTTTTTCTAGCTAATGATCTGATAAAAGATTATCAGAAGTTTCTCTTAGTAAATATTTTCCAGTTTACAATATTCTTTCTCAAGAGTTCCCATTAGGTACCAATAAAGCAAGTGAAGAATTAGCATTAGTTCTCATATTACTACAGGGAGAAAATTAACTCCAAGTTGCCTCAGTAAAATCTGAACAATCCTTTATTGCTGGAGTTAAGACTTAGGGTAAGCCAGGAGTAATAAATGTTGATTAATTTATTTTCCTCCCAGTCCTCCAAGTCCAAGGCCATGTATAGGTAGGATGTTTATCTGTCCAGCAGGGTTTCTACCAGTTTCCTCCTTTTCCATAAAATGAATGTCAACTGTACCATCCACCTAAATAATGTCTAAACTATAGGAGGCCTCCCTCAGCATGTAAGGGGGTATATGGGAAACCAGAGACCGGTACTGCTGGCTGTATATTGGTCAAATGCTTAATGTAAAGCAATGATGTCTGTGATAATCTTGAAGATATTCAATGTGTTAATTGCTCAGTTTCCTATTGTGTGATCTCTATAGAAGAATATATAGACTATTATATGGAATATTATTCCCTTTATATTCTAAATGAGAATGTAGAAAAATATTCCCTCTAAATGCTCTAAAAATAGAGGGGACTTTGGGGTCAGATAAATGGAGGAAATATTACATGCTATGTGCTTCTCTGGGTTGTTCTGCTAGTGGTGGGGGAGGGGCAGAGGGAGAGGGAGAGAATTTTAAGTAAGCTCCATGCTGAGTGCAGAGCCTCTCTCATGACCCAGAGATCATGACCTGAGCCAAAATCAAAGTTGGACACTTACTGAGTCACTCAGGTACCCCATTGTCTGGGACATTATTTTTTTTTAAATTATTTTATTTATTTATTTTGGAGAAAGAGAGAGAGAGCAAATGCGAGCAAGGGAAGGGGCAGAGAGAGAGGGAGCAAGAGAATCTCAAGCAGACTTTGCTCTGAGCATGGAGCCTGATGTGGGGCTCAATCCCAGAACCCCAAGATCATGACCTGAGCCAAAATCAAGAGTTGGCCACTTAACTGAGTGAGCCATCCAGGCACCCCACTCTCTGGGACATTCTTAATGTATGTTATCATATTAAGAACCTTTGAAAAATTGTTTAACATTGTTATCCCAGCATTCCTAAACTTATCTGACCATTCTACATTCTTCTTTTTATTCCTTCCTCTCCCTGCTACTCTTCCTTCTCCTTCTTTTTTGGTAGAACATCTATTATTACCACAACATTTTAACTTCTGCTGCATTCTTTGGGAAAACCCTAGACAAGTTAGAATTTATTTGAAAATAAAGTCAGACTAGTAGAGAACTATAGCATTGTCTAGATTGTATAGCCCTGATGGTTTGCTCTTCTGGAATTGCTTTTGGATGCTATATTCTCATAGAATTCTTACAAACTCTAACTCCACACTTGCTACAAAAATATTTTTTCAGGATACTGTCCATCCCAATGCTCACCACCTTCCCTACGAAGTTCTGTATAAAAACGTTTTTAAGAAAATTTTCAGTTAATTACTAGAGCAACTTTGTTTCTCCCAAAGAACTGATATTTCCCCCTCCTAGACAATGAGCATTATCTGCAACACCATCTCCAATTACCAAAGCATCAATAAATGTATAATCTCAGTTAACAAGATGTCAGGAGTTGGTTTGGTTTAGAGTATGATTAATTCAGCAGCTCAGTGACCTTCATGGCTTGCATGACTTCACATTTTTCTCAGCTCTGCCACCATTAGTGTCAGGCTTGTTATCAGGCCAACCCTAGTCATGGTTGTTAGGTGGTTGTGGTAGCATCAGGAGTCAAAACTTTAGGCAGTAACATCCGGAAGAATAAAATATGCCTATCTCTCTCTGACTGTATTCTTGTTAATTTTAAGGAAACATCTCCCAGAGGTCTCCCAGTTACCCGCTACCATCTCACTGGCCAGAACCAGGCTGGGTACCCACCTCAGGCAACTACTAGCAGAGGGAATGAGATTGCATGACTGGCTTAGATTTGTCAGAATCTACCTCTAATCCACATAGTTACCTGAATAAAAGAAAGTTTTGTTAATCAGGAAGAGAGGAATAGATCTTGAGTATGAACTGTAGTGTCTACTAGAAACACTTAGAGGTTCTCCTTTTCACTTTAAAAAGAAAGCTTATAATTAAATTTGTAAGTCATGCATGTGTCGTCATGGTCTTTCTATGTGTGTTCTATTTTTTTCTTACTCTTTTTTTTTTTTTTAAGATTTTACTTATTTGACAGAGAGAGAGAGAGAGTGTGAAAGCAGGAACACAAGCAGGGGAGTGGGAGAGGGAGAAGCAGGCTTCCCGCTGAGCAGGGAGCCCAATGTGGGACTCAATCCCAGGACCCTGGGATCATGACCTGAGCCGAAGGCAAACGCTAACGACTGAGCCACCCAGGTGCCCCTCTCTTACTCTTGATATCAATTTAAATTTCTTTTCTCCTACTTATGATTTTTTGTATACCATTTTTGGCATGTATTTCTGAGGTTCACTTTGAATGTTTTTCAAAATGATGTATAATATATGAAAGCTACAGCTAACACATCAGGTGCAAATTAAGAATAGAAGGTGAATGGGTAACTACTCTGAGTTTGGACATATAGGATTCATTGATATTCCAGCAGAATAGTTAGAACTTGTCAGTTCAAAGTGACTTTGGTCCAAGCCTTTAAAAGCATGGCTATAGTAATTGACTTCCCATGGATGGTAGTAACACTGAATATTCTCATATAATTAACATTTCTAATTTATAGACAAGCAATGGGGGTACTTATTGTCACAGGTAGATTTTAATTAGCCAAGACAAATAAATTAGGTTTTACACTTTTATCAGCATAATGGAATTATAGAGGCTGGTCTGGAAATTTCAAGTCATTGAAAATACCATTTGACCTCTCAAGGAGATTAATTTTTCCAACTGCCATTTTGAAAAGTTCTAATTAGATTAAGCCATATCAGTATCATTGATTTATTTACTACAATGGATGCCATATAGGACTTTCTTGGAATTCTGGAAAGTCCTTCAAATGCCTTTTTTCTTAATGTACAACTGCATGCCAGTGAGATGGAAGGTATCTTGGGGCTGGGTACACGTCAGTTCGACCATAGGGAGAGAAAATTTACAGGGACAAATCGTATAAATGTAATAATAATAATAATAATAAACATAAAGTAAAATATGAAAAACACCTTACTTTATTCTTGTCATATGGGGGCCTAATTTATATTACATTTCCTTTTGTACAAGAGTCTTATAAGATACAGAATGCATAGTTAAATATATTTTTAAAAAGTAGCCTGTATGGTAATGGGAAGTATTGCAGAGGAGAGACAGATGTTGGACAGGCCATTTTAGAGGGAAATAAATAAATATTGGGAAAACTTAAGCAATGTATAAGAGTGATGGTTAATAGTGATCTAGAGAGAAATGATTCAGTCGTATAAGGTGAGTATTTCAACAGGATTTGTAGGTAAAAAGATATAATTAATCATAAGGTTATGCAAACTTGGGAACAACTTGTATTTTGGTTGCTTGAACTAAAACATACTGAATTAATACAGTTACTTTAACAAAGTAAGAACATGTTGGAGTCAACAAGAATCCTGGAGGCACAGACGTAATAAAGAGGAAGACAAAATTTTGATTCTTGCAGCCAAAACAGAGGGAAGAGAAATGAAAGTGTGATTGTTAAGTTAGTCCCATGTGATGTGTAATGTATGTTTTCTTGGTCTCCCCATGAAATAGTTTATAAAAGCTGAAATCTCTCACAAATGCTTTATGGGTGGCTTGTATTTCAGGAGTATGACAAAGGCTAAGTCCTGCTCTCAGGTTACTTTAGTTGAAACTTGGGAAGACAGCCACTTACGTGTTCCATTATTAGTTGGATTTTGTTCTGTAAGTGGACTTATTTCATGTTTATATTTATTCCATTTTTTGGAAGAAGGTATTCCTTTTCTTCTTTCTCCATTGCAGAGGACTAAAATTATCTTGGGCTCAGCTCTGTCCATTGGAAATGTGGGAATAGAAAGCAGCAATGGAGGCTAGACTTGTAGTTACTACCAGGCAATTATTGATAGATTTAAATTAAATTTACTGAGCACTTATTAAATACCAGGGATGTTCTCATTTATTCTCAACAACATTGGGAAGATGGGATTATTCCCAGAGGGGGAAGCAGGGACGAGGGCAAGGCAGAGATAACTATCTTGTTAAAAAGAAGAAGAAGAAGAAGAAGAAGAAGCAGCAGCAGCATGAAGAGGGACAGTGTCAAGATTTGTTACAGGTCTTTTAATTCCAAGCTCAAAATCTGCTCCATGATTCTCGGCCTGCTTTGACTCTAACGCTTTGAACACTGATTCTTTACTAAGTGTATTTGAGAATTTTTATTAGCTTGAATATGCATTTAGCAATACTCATCAATACTCGTAACTTTCAGTTACAAAATAAATAAGTCATGGAGATGAAAAATACAGCATAGGGAATATAGTTAATAATATTGTAATAATTTTGTATGGTGACTACACTTACCATGGTGAGCACTGAGTAATGTACAGAATTGTTGAATCAATGTGTTGTGCACCCAAAATTAATATAACATTGTACATTAATTGTACTTCAATAAAAAATCATCAACAAATTAAACTTTAATATTTCAGCTTTAAAAAGAGAGTAAAAAAGTAACAGCAAGCAGGAAGTACAGCTCATATTCCATCAATCTTCCTTTTACTTATGATGCTTTCCACATACAGACACAATACCATGAGTCAATAATGACAAAAAGTTAAATATAAAACCAGAGCCGACTTTCAAACTAATGTCTAAAGCCAAATTAGGAATTAAATGAGTTGGGTTACACAAAAATTGGTATACTTCAGGTCATTTCCAGGAAGAACTTTCCTGCATTTGAGAGTAAATGAGAACATCTCTGGTATTTAATAAGTGCTCAGTAAATTTAATTTAAATCTATCAGTAATTGCCTAGCAATAATTACAAGTCTAGCCTCCATTGCTGCTTTCTATTTTCACATTTCCCCCTCTCTTTCAGCGCTGGTTCTACCATGCTTTGGGATTACTATGATCTTCTATTGCTACTGTTTTATATTTGCATAGAACTTTTAGCAATTTTGAAATAATGTCTTTAAAGCCTTGTTTTAAAGATGATCTTTCAATTCTCTTTTTTTAAAGATTTTATTTATTTATTTTATATATATAGAGAGAGATTGACATTGCGCACATGAGTGGGGGGATGGACAGACAGGAAGGGAGAGAATCCCAAGTAAACTCCACACTGAGCATGGAGCCTATCTCAAGGCTTGATCCCACAACCCTGAGACCATGACCCCAGGCAAAATCAAAAGTCCAACGCCCAATGCATTGAGCCACCCAGGTGCCCCTCTCTTCTCATATCAACTGTAGTACTTGGGGTATGGCAGGGGCACCTGGGTGGCTCAGTCAGTTAAGCGTCTGCCTTCGGCTCAGATCATGATCCCAGGGTCCTGGGATTGAGCCCCGCATTGGGCTCCCTGCTCAGAGGGGAGCCTGTTTCTCCGTCTCCTACTCCCCCTCCTTGTGCTCTCTCTCTCCTTCTCTCTGAAATAAATAAATAAAAATCTTTAAAAGAATACTTGGGTATGGCAGTATTCATAATTTTCATGTGACATATATGGAAGCTGTGAACTAGTGAGGCTAAATGACTTGTCCTGTTGCAGAGCTAATTGGTGGGAATAGGAGTAGAAACTAACATCATTTTTGCTTTGACTCTTGACTTCACCACTATTTAGTTACACAAAGAAATGAGCTTTCCCTCATGCTTGCTTAAGGTCCTTGATTTCTTACATGGTTAATAGAAAATATTCCACCAGAGAGACATTTTGAAAGTAGAATTGTTGGATATGTAAACATTCTGTGTTACAAATGACTTGCATCTAGCATGCATTCACCTTTGTCCAAAGTGAATTTCCTCCGGAGGATTGCCTATTTCCACCATATTTCTTGATCTGACTCCCTCTGACTCCAGGGATGGGTGAGAGTTATCCCTGCACATCACCTGACCACAGTGATTAATTGAGGGAGGAACAGGCACATGATCCAATGAGATGCCTTCTGGATAATTCTGCCTCCCCTTGGAGAGGCATGTTATTTTCTGCTGGTTTTAAACATGAAAGGTTGCAGGCCCAGGCTTCTGGAAGCTATATTATCCTCATAATGTGGAGATAAAGCCAGAGCACAGGAGAGCATTGCTGGGAGATGGATCCTGATGCTATTGTGTGAGCCCTTGAATTCAGCTGTGCCTGAATATTTCAGTTACACGAGTCCCTAAATTCTCTGTGCTGCTAAACCCAGATGGATAGAATATTTTGTTCCTTGGAACCAAAAGACTTTTAATTGATTCTTTGTGCCCTTCTAGCTTTCACCAGTGGGGTATAATTGAATAGAGCAGTACTGCTGAATTTCTACCAGCTAAAAATCCAAGTTGCTTTCAAAACTTAATGACTTGCTTTATGTGGAAGGACTCCAAATATTGTTTTCTCAAATCTAGGCAAAGCCGTAAGGGGAAAGCAATACATCAGATATTAGGAATGTTTAACTTTCTGAATGATTCCTGTGTTAAATCTGTCCCTCTTTTATTAGTATTCAATAATAATGTAGCCTTTTCCTAGTTCACCTTCCCTAAATCTAGAAATTGTGCTATAATCTCCATTACTAGACTAAAAGGACAGAAAATGTTCTTAATGTCTTTTTTAAAATTATTAATCAATTTATTGAAATTTGCAAATTTGGAAACCTAAATCCTCTTTGAGATTTTAAGTTTAGTTCAGAAATTTATTCTACCTATACTTCTAAGATATTTTGCAATCAATTTTAAGGTACATTTATATAATTTTTGGTCCCATTTACAAACAGTATACTCAACATCCTGAGACAATTTAAACTGCATATATACATATATATTTTTTTAAGATTTATTTATTTGAGAGAGAGAGAGAGAGAATGTGAGGGGGGAGGGGCAGAGGGAGAGAATCTCAAGCAGATTCCCCACTGAACATGGACCCTGACATGGGGTTCAATCTTAGGGCCCACAAGATCAAGACCTGAGCCAAAACAAAGACTCGGACACTCAACTGACTGGGCCACCTAGGTGCCCCTAAACTGCATTTTTAAACCTTTTCTTTTTAAGTACTTTAATATCTGACTTAAACAAAAACCTCCTGAGTATTTAAATAGCTCTTATAAAACTAATATATTAAAGTTAAAAGATACAGTGAATTTCATGTTCTAAGTAGTCAATAACTAATGAATGTAGTAAGATGTTACCTTAAGTCGAAAGTCAATTCAATTACTCCCTTTAAGTTGGAGTTACAAGCTGCCATTCTAATAAACCAAATATTACAAGTATATAAAATCCCACATTTGCACAGATAATTTCTTAATCCTGACCCAGAGTTAGCCAAACTGTATAGTTAGAGGGAACAGGCCTCACAAGATAGTCCTTATTTCAGATACCATCTGCAAACATGGGTCTCCAGGACTACACTTACTTCCAACCAGCTGGCAACAAACTGGGAGATTCCCATGATCACTCTCAGGTTTGATATTTTGCTGCAAGGACTTGCAGAAATCCCTGAAAGCTATTATACCTGCAAGGAGTATAGAGGGACAGAACACAGGTTGAAATTAGCCACAGGAAGAAACACATAGGGCAGAGTCTGAGAGCAGTCCGAACATGGAACCCTGGTCACCCTCTCCCTGTGGCATCAAGCACAGTGTTACCTCCTCCTAGCCATGATGTGTGACAATGCAGAGAGTATTGCCAATCAGGGAAGCTCATTTGAACTTTGGTATACAGAATTTTTAATGGAGCTCAATCACATACTGTCTATGTGGCTGGTATTTTGTCTCTAGTCCCTCCAGAAGATCAGGCAAATGCCTTTAGTCTCTAGTTGCTCTAGGGGTCAAAATTGATAAGGCATGGCTCAAAGGCCCCTTATAAATCACATTGTTAAACTCTCTGGTGACCAAAGGCCCCCGCAAGAAAAGACACTCCTACCAGGCAGGATATGCTAGGTGCTTAGAGATAGCTTCCCAGGAGCTGAAGGCAAAGGACAGACCCTTTGGGTAAGGTTAATTCTTTACTATACAATCCCAAAGTATGATCTCTTTAATTTTGATTATCCTAAACATTCTTTAGCTGATTCTAAATCCTTGTGGGTTTGAAAGATTTTACTCGCTGTGGAAGGTAATTACTATCCTAGCAAATTCAGATAATTTTCCCCTTAGCTTTTCACCTAGCAATCAGTCTGAAGCTGTGGAGATCTTAGACAATTCTCACTGTTCACTAAGACAACTACAGTTACTGGCTTTGTCTTAAAACATTCTAGATTTGCATCAAATTTAGAGTTGGCTGGATTAATAGTTAGATGAGTACCTTGAGATCCACAGGTAAAAGGTTCTCTATGGGTAAACATTGTTTGGACTCTGCAAAATAGCACATAATGTTGATCTTATATTAGCTAGCTCTTTGAGAGAGGAACAGTAAGTTTTCATCTTGCTGCAGTAACTGTGAGTGAATTCCTCCTAAAGCCTACTTAGCAGCCGCCATTTGGGCATAAAGAATATTAATAATACTTTGAGGTAATTTTGCAACATAATAGAAAATCAACACTTTGGGATGCTCTGATTTTTTGAAAAAGCTTAGAGATTTATTTCTATAAAGCCTGCTGACAACATGCAGCTGCCATTATGTGCTCAAAACAAAGGGAAATCACTCTGTTTGTGAGGACTTGGGAAGCAGCACCTAAGCACACGGTTGGGCTAGTCCAGCCCAGATGGCTGCATGACACAATTCATGGTGTTCCTTGTCAATAGCAGAGCAGGATGCCTCCAACAGTGGGAAGCTCAGTTAGCAAACTCCGTGAGCTGTGTCTTTGTGGTTAGGGAATATGTTATGTACTTGACCTCTCATACTCCAGAAACCAATTGCAGCGTAGATGATTATTTCACAGATTTACATATGCCTCTCTGTTTCCTTAGAGGAATCGTTTTCCAAGAATAGATGGTGAAGTTTTAAGGAATTTGTTTGTTTGTTTGTTTATTCCCAGCTTTGGACCCCTTGTTAAGTAAGAGCTTCAGTATCATTGTGACACATAGTAGGTCACGTATATCAAATATAGCAACATGTCAACATACCGTATCCAAATTGAAGTAAACAGGGTGGTACAGCCAAGTATGCACAATAATGTAGGATTTAAATGAAATATTAACTATATAATGTTTTCTATGCATAGAGCAAATACATAGAATTACAAAGGAAGCCAGTTATATGGGAATACAGACATCATAAAACTAAATTTGTAATATAGGATTTGCTTTCTTTTTTTTTTTTAAAGATTTTATTTATTTATTTGACAAAGACACAGTGAGAGAGGGAACACAAGCAGGGGAAGTGGGAGAGGGAGAATCAGGCTTCCCGCTGAGCAGGGGAGCCTGATGCGGGGCTCGATCCCAGGACCCTGGGATCATGACCTGAGCTGAAGGCAGACGCTCAATGACTGAGCCACCCAGGTGCCCCTATAAGATTTGCTTTCTATTCAAACATTAAGCAATAAGACCTATAGCGGGTCTATTGCTGCCTTAATTTATAAATAACAATAAGCATTAAACAGTATTTGCAACAATTATAAAGTGACAAGAACTCAAATACTGTTATTACTACTGTGGTAATAAATAAGGAAATGTTAAATTTTCACTTAGAAGTTTGTGAAAATATGGGGTGCCTGGGTGGCTCAGTCGGTTAAGCATCTGACTCTTGGTTTCGGTTCAGGTCGTGATCTTGCAGTTGTGAGATCCAGCCCCACATTGGGCTCTGTGCTCAGTGCAGAGTCAGCTTCAGATTCTTACTCCCTCTTCCACTACCCCTCCCCACTTGCACGCTCTCTCTCTCTCAAGTGAATAAATAAAATCTTAAAAAAAGTTTATGAAAATAAAAATGTAATATTGTGTGTTGTGTGTGTGTGTGTGTGTGTGTGTGTGTGTGTGTGTGTGTGTATGTTTTGGGGGTGGATGATGTTGGCCAAAGACTGAATTCTAATTGTAATTGTAATTGTAATTGTAATTGTAATTCTAATAATTCTAATTCTAATTCTAATTCTAATTCTAATTCCAAATTGGTTTCAGAAATGCAAACTCTTCTCTTATAATAGGTGGTTCACTAAGTGGATTTTGAGGGATGTCTTACACTTTTTAGCTTTTCCCACTTTATCTCCCTTTGTTATTCTCAGTCTATTTCCTCAAAGCTGTTAAGCAGTAAAGAAAAAGGGAAAAAATACCTAGGGCCCTTGAGGGAACTAAGGGAGGTTATTTTGCACCTTACACACAGCCTGGGCGGTGGAGAGAATCAAGGGATGAACAGGATGGTGCAGCTTCAAAGAGGAAAGGCTTTCATAAAACGAGAGTAAAACAAACTGAATGCCTGCAGTCTGCGACAGGGGAGGAAGGAGAATTTGGGAAATTGATCCTGGAAGATGAGCATGGGGAAGGCCTATGGTAGGTCCTGACAACAACTGAGGATTCAGTGATGATTTCTGGAATGCCCAGCAATCATCAAAATGTATGAATTTTATTTATTCTAGAAACATTGTGTGTGTTTGTGAATGCATGTTGTGTCTGTCTGTCAGTGTCTCAATACTTGTTTGCTCTTCTCAAAAAAACCTATTGTGGGTTTTGTTACTCCCATTTTAGGTATGAGGAGACTGAGGCACAAAGATGTTAAATGCTTGCCTAAGTTCCCGTATTTTGTAGCAGCAGAGCCAGGCTTAGAATCTAAAGCTTATTTCTGAATACCTTCCCATGTAGACAGTTGAAGGGAATGGGCTGATGGGGCCTAGATTTGGAATATGGAATATTTATATGGAGCTTCCAGAATGTCCTGAGATATATTTTTTAGTCTGCTTTTTTTTTTTTTTTTACTAGCATACAAGTATCTTCCGGTATAACCCACTTAAAATCAGGTGCTTCAAGTATGAAATTTTTCCAAAGTCACCGTGTTTGTGGATTTCTCCACCAGTTCATACTTCATGTTTCTGAACTCCAAGTCTTTACAGCATGAAGTGAGAACACTCTAGCTATCCATGGGCTTCTCCAAATTACCTGCTCAGCCCCACTTAGAGCTGAATGTATGAGCTAGCAATGCATGAAGAAGTTCATTAGAGAAAGGAATTGGTTTGATTAATTTTTTTCTAAACACTGATTGACTAAGACAGTTCATTTTGCTAACATTTATATTGCAGTAAAGTTTAATTATGGATTATTTTGCCATAAGGCAAACTAGACTGACATAAAACAGAGAGTGAAAATTTACAGTGCTGTATAAATATTTCTAATTTTCTGCTAATTTCTTATCTGTTTTATTTATGGTTTTAGGCAAACACTTTTATAAGAACACACAATTGTGTTCCTGAAACAAAAAATTCAGAAAATTGATAAAAACAAAGAAATATATCATAAGAAATACAGAATCAGTATCCAATATGACAACTTCTATATGCATTCATTAATTTTACTCTATTGACTTGACACTAATGGTCAAGTCAGTCAAAAAATAGATAAACCCAGTATACCTTCTGATGTGGCTGTTTAAGAATAGTGATTTTGCTCTTGCGTATCATTAGGTGTGTGGATGGTAGAAAGGTTCTCCAACTGCAGGACACTAGCCTAATATATTCTGTCACTAGAACTTGTTTCCCCCACCGAAATGCTTCTATATAAGTTTGCTCCTTAAAGTGATAAAGGGATTATGGATATGCTTTGGAATTAGGCTCATTAAAGATTTTTATATTAGTTAGAGAATACATTTTTAGTATGAAAAAGAGCTCAAGATTAAAAAAAAAAAGTGTTTGGGTGGGGAAAGGAGATGCCAAGAAAGATATTTATAGTCAGGGGCAAAAGTCCAAATTTTAATTGTGTGTCCAAGTTCATACTCGGTAATTGCTGTTCATGCTGGTTTCTGACACATAAAAATTTGGATAGATGTGCCAGTCAGACAAGCATCAAATGGGAAGTGCAAGCATATTAATCTCAGGTCCAAAAACAATTCTGTTTTACTGACCTACCTTGGGTAATGCAGAATATAAAATAATGAGTAAGAATATATTAAATAGTAAATCTGAAGTTCTCAAGTTTAACTCAAATCTTGCCCTTATTTCATCACCAAGACCCCCCATAAAAATGATTTCCTAGTTTGCAGCAGCACAATAAGGCACTTGAAGAGAGTCAATAGGTTCAGTTCATCATTATAATTAGCATCTGGGTTTACAGCTGTAGCAATAAAAATTCTGGTTTAGTGGAACAAGGAACTAACTTGCTCAAAAGAGTAAGTGCATGTCTTTCACTGTTTTCTTTGGAAGATGAGTTTTTGTGCTAGCGCCTTTCTAGTACTTATATGGAAACTTGGACAATGAAAACTGATATTTTCAAACTTTGCTCAGTTTTGTTTTATTACACTGCAAATACGAATTTGCTCTAGAATAAATTACATAAATAATTGGGATCTATATCTTCCCAGACATATACATAGCCTGCCACTTTACTGAATTCCTGTATGAGTTCTAGCAGTTTGGGGGTGGGGTCTTTTGGGTTTTCCACATAAAGTATCATATCATCTGCAAAGAGTGAGAGTTTGACTTCTTCTTTGCCGATTCAGATGCCTTTTATTTCTTTTTGTTGTCTGATTGCTGAGGCTAGGACTTCTAGTACTATGTTGAAGAGCAGTGGTGATAGTGGACATCCCTGCTGTGTTCCTGACCTTAGGGGAAAGCTCTCAGTTTTTCCCCATTGGGAATGATATTCACCGTGGGTTTTTCATAGATGGCTTTTATGATATTGAGGTATGTACCCTCTATCTCTACACTTGAAGAGTTTTAATCAAGAAACGATGCTGTACTTTGTCAAATGCTTTTTCTGCATCTATTGAGAGGATCCTATGGTTCTTGGTCTTTCTTTTATTAATGTATTGTATCACATTGATTGATTTGTGGATGTTGAACCAACCTTGCAACCCAGGAATAAATCCCATTTGGTTGTGGTACATAGAAGTATAGAATGTTTCCAGATATATGTCTGGCACAAAATATTCAATACCCACCTTTCAGAAACAAATTCAAGAAGTTTCATCTTTTAGATCTTTATTAAATTTTCTGGTTTCCTTCTCATTCTTTCCTAATCTCTCATTATTTAAGCTTGCATCCAACAAATGTACAAATAAGCTAATGCTTATTAACTAGTTAATTGCTAAACATCTTTTTCTTTTGGAGAGTCAGACATGTTTCAATTTCCTCTTAACTTTCCTGAGTTCAGATTAATACATTTAAATATATACATTGGAGATATACAGCAAGTCCAGAAATAAATTAGAGGCTGGGAGCAATAACAAAGTATAAGAATGTATCATTTTCTAAGCCTTAGAAAGTAACTTCTTTTTCTCTATCATCTCTTTAGCTCTCTGTGCAAATTCTCAAGTGCCTGCTGATGTACCACAGATCTTTCAAATCAAGTATGTCCCATGCTGCCCTCATATTCCCTCTATTGAATGCCCTACATTATCACCAAGGAGTCTATTAATAAAGCAAAACTTAACTTTAACTAGTTGTAATAAGGGTGAATATGAACCTGACAGTCTTAGCAGTTTCTCAGAAGTTTAGCAGTTTCTCAAATCTTTGCAGAGTAATGGCATCTAAGATCATGTGGTTTGAAGCTGGCCCCTAAAGATGGGAACTAATTGGAATTGCACTAAATCTCCCAGAGAAAGTCTTGATAAGCAAACTTTTGTTGGGAAGTGGGCTGTTTGCTCAGGTGAACAGACTCTTATCTTTAATAAATTTATCTGTAGGAATTTCCTAAAACAATTGGTGGAATTATTATTATTATTATTATTATTTTTTGCTTTACAGTCTTATCTTTCTCTGGAGAAGTTTTCCTGGAACAAAGAACTATGTCAGGTTGACCTAGGTGATCTACAGACGTGTCTAAATCCTGTGGACACAGATGGTCTCAGTTCTCACCTCCCTAAACCAAGTGCTACTAAGATGTTTCCTGCTTGAGTCACTGGTGACACCCACCATTCCCCTTCTCTCCCAGGGAGAAGAATGTGATGTTATTTCTATGTCCCCATCCTCTAAATGCAGGCTTTCACCCTCAACTCCCATACTTTGAAATTGCTTCCCAAATGCTCTTCCAGCCTCTCTTTCCTCTCCACTCTTTCTTTCACACAAAGGTTAGAGTTCTATTTCTATTAATTAAGTTACTTTTTAAGTAACTTTTTAAGTTTTAAGCAATTATGACTTTAAGTTACTTTTTAAGTTATTAATTAATTAAGTTACTTATTTAGTAACTGACTATGTCACTTCTCTCCTAAAGATTTACAATAGTTTTACCATGTATATGTGTCAACATCACACTGGTTTAATATACATATGCGATATACAACATGTATAGATGCAATTCCAACATACAATTTTCATTTGTCAATTATACTTCAATAAACTTGGGAAAAAAGTTTCCCAACACTAAAGAATAAAACCTGAACTTTTATCGCACTGACTTCAAGACCCTTCCTGAGCTGATCACAACCTCTTAGTTCACTTCACACTATTTACTTTGTGTGTGTGATGATATCCTTAATGCAGCATAGAACTTCCGGGGTTTTGTTCTACTTTATACGCTCTTCTCCCCTTTCTCTGCTTTGGCCAACATTTTGGTCCCCTTTTTTTCCTGTTTTTCTGTATATTACTCTCTCTTTGTTTACTTCCTATTTCTCTCAGCCTTCCTTCTCATCTTGTCTCCTCATTCATCAATTGTGTTGAATAGTGTCCTGGGATTATGTGCTTGGCTCACCACAGTTTGTATTTTCTTTCTTCTTTTCAGATGATTTTGGCTGTTTTCATGCATCTGTGTCATCATATTTGATGGCTCTCCAAGTCGTACGACTCTTCCTTAACTCTGCTCTGAGCTCCAGATACAGATTCACTCATGCTCCACGTGTCCCTGGGATTCCTACAGGAATCTCAGATTTTACATGCTCCAACCAAACCTTCTAGCTCCTTTATCACATTATCATCACCCAGGGAACAAATCTGGGTGCTGTCTCCTTCACCCATCCTATCCCATCACCCACCTTGCCTAACTGATTTTACTTAGAATTTCTTAGATCTTTCCCATCATCTCCATCTTAAAACCCTTCAATGGTTCCTAAGAGCCTACAGAATAAAGCTCAAGCTTCTGAACATGCAGTATAAAATCTTCTATAAGACTCGGTCCCGCTGAATCTATCCTACCTTATCTGTCTCATGTTTGCGTTTTAGCAATTATGACTTTAAAAATTTTTTGCCTTTGGAATTGTATTTATGATGTTTCCTATGCCTGGAATTTACGTAATCCCCAGTTCGTCTGAATAATGCTATTATTCCTTAAGATTCTACTGAGCATCTTTCTTAGAGAGACTTCTATGATAAGGCAGCTTAGTTTCTGTATTCTCATAGCACCAGTGGCATACTATTGAACACACTGTAATGAAATTATTTGTTACAGGCTGCCCCTGGTGGATTCTTTAGGATTTTGGCCATGTCTTGGTTTTGTCTATTTCAGTTAATCTTCACAAACATACAACGAAATAGGTTCTTTAATTATTATTATCACTTTACACATGAGCATTTGAAGTTTATGGAAATTTAGTAAATTTCCCAAAATTATGTTGCTAGCAAGTGACAGAGCCTGAACTTGAACCCAGATTTCCTTGACTTTTAACTACTGTGCTATATACTGAGACAATGTTATAGTGAGATCAGTGTCTGCACATTGTAAATGCTCAATGCATGTTATTTATTATTACTAACAAAGTACATTTTAATTATTTATTTTTGTATTTCTAGTACATAAGCTATTATTATAGGGACTCAGTAAATGTTTTTTTCCTTGAAATAATAGATGGCTTTTGTCTTATCCTCTGAGTTGAATAAATAATTTCTTAGACTGGGCTCCAAAAACACCCTGTTTTTAATCTGTACAGCAATAATTTGAGTTGCATTAATGTGAATTGTTTAAATATTTGTTCCTCATTTGTCCATAAACTTGATATCAGAGTGTGTATGTCATTCCGATTATTTGTCCATATACCTTCTGTGAGCTTTTTTTTTTTTTAAGTGAAGGGCTTGAGCTCACGACAGTGAGATCGAGACCTGAACTGAGAACAAGAGTCAGTTGCTTAACCGACTGTGCCACCCAGGCGCCCTTCTATGTGCTCTTTGTGCAAAAAATCCTAGTAGAATTAGATATCAAAGTATAATTTACATATTTAAGTGTGTAAGATCTGAGGTGTATGGTGAGTGATGACAAACACAGACACCTACTCTATCAAGACATAGAATATTTTCATTAACTCACAGTTTCGTTATGCCCCTTTCCAGTCAATTTAATATCTTATTCACTGTGGAAAACTATTTTGATTTTTTTAATCATCAACTGATTCATATGAGTAGAACTTCTTATAAGTAGGACTTCATGTAAGTAGAATCATACAGTATGTATTATTTTGTGACTGGCTTCTTTTGCTCACCTTAATGATTTTGAGGTTTATCCCTATTTGTGTGTGTTCTGAACCTTTTCATTGCCGAATAGCATTCTGTTTTATAAATAAAACACAAATTGTTTATCCATTCTCCTGTTGATGGACATTTTTGTTATTTCCAGTTTTTGGCTATTAGAAGTTGGGCTGCTATGAACATTCCAATACAATATTTCTTCTGTATATGTATATTTACTTCTCTTGGGTAAATGTGTAGAAGTGGGCAGCTATGTCACTTGAGTAGATATATGTTTGATTTTATGAGTAACTGCCAGCCCAATTTTCAAATTGATTGTGTATTTTATCCTTCCACCACCAACACTGAGAATTCCAGTACCTCCTTATCTGTGCAAACATTTTATACTCTTTTTTTTTATTAAGAGAGAGCAAGAATGCAAGCAGTGGGAGAGGGCCAGAGGGAAAGGGAGAGAGAATCTTAAGCAGGTTCCATGCTCAGTGCTGAGCTGGATGCTGGGCTTGATCTCATGACCCTGAGATCATGACCTGAGCTGAAATCAAGAGTCCGATGCTTAACGGACTGAGCCACGCAGGCGCCCCTCTACTCTTACTCTTTTTCATTTTATTCATTCTGGTAGGTGTTTCGGGTATCTCATTGTAGCTTTAATTTGAATTTCTTGATAGTTAATGATGATAAACATGTTTTCATTAGCTTATGGTACATTGTATATTTTGCTTCATTTAGGTGTCTGTCAAAGTATTTTGTTCACTGTTTATTGGGTTCTCTTATTATTATTATTTTATTTTAGTGTAATTGTTCATTTTATATTTTGGGTATAAGTCTTTGTTCATTATATATATTGCAAATATTTTCTCCCAAGCTGTGGTTTTCTTTATCTTTTTAGCTTGTCTTCTGGGAAATAGATTTTTTTTAATTTTGATATAGTCCAATCTGTGTATTTTTTTTCTATTATGATTATTGCTTTCTGGAACCTTTGGAAGAAATCTTTGCCTACCTCAAGTTCACAATATTTTTCTATTATTGCTTCTAAATGCTTTATAACTTTAGCCGTTATGTTTAGATCTATGATCTATCTTAAATTACTATTTGTATATAGATTGAGGTAAGCATCGAAGATTATTTTTTCCATATGAATATCCAGTTGTCCCAATAGCACTGGATAAAAAGGCTTCCTTTTACCCATTGAATCACTTTGGCTTCTATATTTAAAAATTCAATTGATTACGTAAGATTGGGTCTATTTTGGACACTCCATTGTGTTCCATTGACATATTTGTTGAATTTATACTAATATACACTGTTTTAATTATTGTAGCTATACAGTAAATCTTAAAGTAGGTAGTGATATTACCCCAATTAGCTCTTTTTCAAGTTTTTTTTTCCTAGGTTCTTTCCATTTCTGTACAAATTTTAGAATCAGCTTGTCAATTTCTACAAGAGAACATTCTGGAATTTTGATTAAGATTGCACTGAATCCAAGATCAATTTTGAGAGAACTGATCTATTTTTTCTGTTTTTCTTTTTCTTTTAATTTTTATTCTAGTTAGTTAATATATGGTATATTAGTTTCAGGTGTACAATTTAGGGATTTGATACTTACATACAACACCTGGTGCTCATCACAAGTGCCCTCCTTAGTCCCCTTCACCTATTTCACCCATCCCCCCACCCGCCTCCCCCCTGGTAACCATCAGTTTGTTCTCTAGAGTTAAGACTCTGTTTCTTGGTTTGCTTCCCTCTTTTTTTTTTTCCCCTTTGCTCATTTGTTTTATTTCTTAAATTCCATATATGAATGAAATCATATGGTATTTGTCTTTCTCTGACTTGTTTTGCTTAGCATAATACTCTCTAGCTTCCTCCATGTCGTTGCAGATGGCAAGATTTCATTCTTTTTTATGACTGAGTAATATTCCATTGTATATATATTCCACTTTTTCTTTATCCATCCATCAGTCGATGGACACTTGGACCATTTCCATAATTTGGCTATTGTAGATAATGCTGCTATAAACATGGGGTGCATGTATCCCTTTGAATTAGTATTTTTGTATTCTTTGGGTAAATACCTGGGAGTGCAATTGCTGGATTGTAGGGTAGTTCTATTTTTAACTTTTTGAGGAACTTCCATACTGTTTTCCAGAGTGACTACATCAGTTTGCATTCCCACCAACAGTGCAAGAGGCCTCCCCTTTCTCTACATGCTTGCCAAAACCTGTTTTTTGTGTTGTTGATTTTAGCCATTCTGACAGGTGTGAGGTAATAATCTCATTGTAGTTTTGTTTTGTGTTTCCCTGATGATGAGTGATTTGAGCATCTTTTCATGTCTGTTGGCCATCTGTATATCTTCTTTGGAAAAATGTCCATTCATGTTTTCTGCCCACTTTTTTAAATTGGATTATTTGGTTTTTGGATGTTGAGTTTTATAAGTTCTTTATATATTTTGGATACTAACCCTTTATCAGATATGTCCTTCAGCACCTGGCTTGTTCAATTGGTAGAGCATGTGATTCTTGATCTTGCTAGTCATGAGTTAAAGCCCGATGTTGGGTGTGGAGATTACTTTAAAAAAAAAGTACACCATGGGATCTCCAGTTAAATGGTGTAATTTTAAATTTCACTTTCCAGTTTCTTGTTATTATTATATGTATATATGTGTGTGCATAAAAGTTATTTTCTATGCTGACCTTGTATCATATGGCTTTGGTAAATTCACTAATGAGTTCTAGTAAATTTTTTTACAGATTCCTTAGAATTATCTGCACAATCTTGTCATCTGCAAATAAAGATAGTTTTACATTTTTCTTTCCAATCCTTATGCCTATCCGTCCTGTTCCTGCCTTTTTGCATTAGCTAACACCTCTATTACAATGTTGAATGAAAGTGATGGGAGTAAACATTGTTCCTAATCTTATGGGGAAAGTGTTATGTCTTTTATCATTAAGTATGATGTTTACTGCAGGGTTTCATAGATGCCTTTTATTAGATTGAGGAAGTTTCCATTAATTCTTCATTTCCTGAGAGTTTTTATCATAAAAGGGAGTTGAATTTGTAAAATGCCTTTTTTTTTCTTTCACATTTGTTGGGATGATTATATATATTTTTTGGCCTTTATTCTGTTAATGTGGTGAATTGCATTGATTTATCTTTTATTAAACCAATGTTTTATTCTTGGGGTTCTTTCATCCCAGATATATTTGTTATATTTTGCTGGATTTAATTTATTATTTTGTTAAGGATTTTTGTATATATGTTAACAAGAAATATTGGTTTATGGGTTTATCAATTTATTGTTGTAATATCATAGTTATGCTGGACTCATAAAATGCATTAGAGATTGTTCTCTACTTCTTCCTTTTCTGAGAGAGTTTGTAAGATTGATATAATTTGTTTCTTAGACTTTTAATAGCATTTCCCAGTGCAGACATTTGGGTCTGGAGTTCTCTTTATTGGAAGGTAGTAAACTATTAAGCCATTTCTTTTTAAATACATGTGGAGCTATTCTGATATTCTATTTCTTCTTAATTTGTGTTTTTAAGGATTCTGTCCAATTCATCTACATTACTGAATTTATTGGCATAACACTGTTCATATAATTTCTTATTATTTCAAATTTTCAATTGGAATCTCTAATTATATTGCCTCTTTCTTTTTTTTTTCCATTTCAAATATTTTGCATTTATTTTTTCCTCTGGAGGATTCATTTAGTATGTGTCTAGTAAAGATGATTTTCACTGTAAAATACACAAACACATACACAAATGCAAAGTGGTTCCACACGCTTGAAAAAGAAGCATCCTATTTTCAAATAAATAGGCATCAGAATGTAGGTTAAAAAAATAAAAGTAATAGTGCTTTAACATGATTAAGTACTGCACAAGAAACAAGATGAAGATTTTCCTGTTTTGCAGCTTCCTGAGAATGATAATAATACCCATGTCAGTGGATTTAAAAAGTTAGTAAGTATAAAGCATAAATGTTATGTTCCATTAACAATGCATATGTTTATTTTTTTTACTTTCTTTTTTTTAATTTTATTTTTTTATGTTATGTTAGTCACCATACATTACATCATTAGTTTTTGATGTAGTGTTCCATGATTCATTGTTTTATATTGCCTCTTTCATTTATGATGCTGGTCATTTGTATTTTATCCCTTAGTTTGATCACTGTAGCTAGAGGTTTTCAATTATATTGATCTTTTTAAAGAATCAACTTTTGGTTTCATTCAGGTTTGTTTTTTTTCTGTTTTCTATTTCATTGATTTCTACCTTTATTTTTATTATTTTCTTACCTTGACCTACTGTGGGTTTACCTTGCTCCCCTAACTTCTTATAGTGGATGCTTAAATGATTGATTAATTTATACCTTTTCTTTTTTCTAACATAAACTTTAAAACCATAAAGTTCTATTTGCTAATTTCTGCAAATTCTGATGTTATCTTCTCAATTATCTTTTTAATTATCATTTAACTTGAAATATTTCCTAAACACCAAAGATTTATTCTTTGACCCATGGTTGTAAGAGTGTTTTTGCTGAATTTCCAAATATTTTGATTTTCAGATTTTTTTGTCATTGATTTCTAATATAATACTATTATGATCAGAAGACATACTTTGAATAACTTCAATCATTTAAATATATTAAATTTTGGGGCCTGAAATATGATTTATTTTGGTGAGTGTTCTATGTATAGTTGAAAAGAATGTTGTTGGTTGTAGGGATGTGATGATCCATATATGTTGGTATATAAGGATGTTTGAATCTTCTACATCCTTTTTAATTTTCTGTCTATTCTATTATGAATTGCTGAGAGACGAGCCATGAAGTCCTCAAGCATAATTGTAGATTTGTCAATTTCTCCATTCAATTCTGTTAGTTTTGCTTCATTTGAAGACATAATAATTTGTAATCACAAGTAGAATTTTTTTTTATGGATTAACTCATTATATGATATATCTTTTTCTAATTTACTTCTAAAATCCTTATTCTAATGTCTATTTTCTCTGATATTAATAAGTTATTCCAGTTTTCTTCCAATGAGTGCTTACATAATATGTATTTTCCAACTTTTTATCAACTACCTCTGTTTTTATATTTCAAATAAGCTGGATCTTGTTCTTTTTAATTCAGCTTGACAATCTCTGCATTTTAATTTGTGTAGCTAGTCCATTTTTATGTAATTATTGATATATTTGCACTTTTTTACCATCTTGTTATTAGTTTTGGACTTTAGCTACAACTGTCTGAATTTTTAAAATGGTGATCAAGGACTTACATTAAGTATCTGTAGCTTATTATAATCTATCTTCAATAATATTATTATATGTCTTCATGTATAATTTAAATACCTTATATCAGTATAGTATTTCCATTTACTCTCTCTTACGCTCTGTTCTTTTATTGTCATATTTATTTCTACATATCTTATATACTCCATGATACTTCATTATGAATTATACTCTCAAGATTCAACTATCTTTTAAAGGTATATTAGAAATAAGGAAAAATAAATTATACTATCAATTATTTACTATTTTTAATGTTCCTCATTGTTATGTAAGGTCAGAGTTTACTATCACTTCTTTCAATCTGAAGAATTTTAACATTTCTTGTCACTGGCAACAAATTGTCTCAGCTTGTATTGTATGACAATGTCTATTTCACTTTCATTTTTTATGAAAATTTTCTCTGGATATAGAATCCTAAATTGACGTTTTTCTCCAGCTCTTTAAAGATATCATTTCTTTGTTTTCTGGCTTTGTTTCTGATGAAGAGACAAAGGTCATTTTATTACTTTCTCCTGTTATGTATGATCTTTTCCTCCCTTGGTTGCTTTAAGGATTTTCTTTTTATTATTCATTGTCAGCAATTTGATTATGATGTGTCTTGGTGTGATTTCCTTTATGTTTATTCTGCTTTTGGTTTGTGAGCTTATTGGATCAGTGTTTATATTTCAAATCAAATTTTGAAAATTCCTGGGTATTGTTCCTTCAAATATTTTTGTGTACCATCCTGTCTCTTGTCCTTTTCTGGGACTCCAATTGCATATTTGTTAGACTGTTTGATATTGTCTCAGGGTCACTGAGGCTTTGTTCAGTTTTTTAACCTCTTTTTTTTTTCTTTCTGTGTTTCAGTTTGTGTTGTTTCTATTGCCTGATCTTGAAATTCACTTTTTTTTTCCTTCCACTTGTCTCTGATCTTCTGTTAAGCCCATGCAGTAAATTTTTTATCTCATTATATTTTTTAGCTGTAAAATTTCCATTTGGTTCATTTGTATGGTTCCATATATTTATTGAAAGTGTGTTTCTTCATTATACTCCTGTTTTATTTTAAATCTTTGAACATGAAACATACTTATAATGCTGTTTTTCAGTGTCCTCGTCTATTAATTGAATCACCTTTGTAATTTCTAGTTCTATTTTTGTTCACTGATTTTTCTCCTGTTTATGGGTTTGTCCTGCTTTGTTGCATGTCTACAAAATTTTTATCGAATACTAGATATTGTGAATTCTGGATTTTGTTTCCTTCCTTAAAGTGTATTTTTATGTCACATCCTTAACGTATTTGAGATCAGCTTGCTTCTATTGAGGCTTTTTCAAGCTTTGTTACCACAAATAGGGCTTTGCTGAACTAGCCCTATTTTTCCATATTTGTCTTTTTGGGGTCTTTTCTGAATGAGGCCCTAGATATTTAAGAAGGACTCTCCACCCGGTTGGTCAGAACTCAGATGTCTCTCAGCCTTATGCCATTCCTGGTGGTTATTCTGGTTATATAATTCTAAATAGTTGTTCTCCCCCCAACATTTTTTGCCTGGTTTCATATAATCTCACTGCATATGTTTGTAACTTAGTATTGAACCAAAGATGTAAGGGGACTCTTACATTGATTTCTGGAGAACTTTCTCTGAAATGGATCTCTCTTTGCCCTTCAAATTCTGGGTGCCTTCACCTCTCTCATCTCTGATCTCTATCTGCTAATCTCAGTGGGAACACTGCTCTGCTTCATTTTGGCCTTGCACGCTTTGGTTTTAAAAAGGCCCTCATGAAACAATCTGGGTCAATTGCGAGATTTCTCTCATTTGTTTACCTTCTCTCATGGACCAAAGTCCTGTGATTCCTGTTGTTTAGCACCTGAAATTTACATATATATAGGTATATATATATTTTTTCACACCCCCTTTGTCAGTTTTCTAGTTAGTACAGCAGGAAGGATAATCCAGGATCTCTTAATTCCATCATGGTTGAGATTGGGGGTCTTGTTAAAATTAGATTAAGTCATAAAAAGTGGATGCCAATGGTATAAACCTATGGGCTAAATAGAAATTTGTGGTGGGTTAGGGAATCAGAGCATTATTTATTAAAACGTGTTTCAAGTATATATTGATCCCTTCTTCATTCTTATTATAGGGATTTCTACAATAGTTATTTTTTCTCTACTGTCATTAAATAAACACTTCAATTTCTACAGTGTCTTTCTTTTGCTCTATTAAGCAAGTTATTATTTAACAACAAAGCTGCTGAAGAATACTGCTCATTGATGAGTGGGTGGCTTTCTGCAGTTTTTGTTTGTGCTAAAGCTGCTCCTCATTAATCATGAAAAAAAAACATAGCTTGTGCATAAAAAAAACCACCAGAGAAAGTAGATTTGGGGGATATTGATGGACAGGATGCATCTTGCTAAACTCATCCAGCCCACTGAGCTGTGATGAGCATCTCCCTTCATCTGGATGAGCGAACACATGATGTGTCTCATTTAAAAACCAAAATAGTTTTCAGAAATTTATGGTAGCATGAAGCCATAGTTTAATAATGTCCTCTTGACAATAAGCATGTCTATAAAAAATGGCTTGAGTTGACTAAGGGAGGACCTTTGGGGAAAATTTTAAAATGCTAATGTTGCAATGACACTGGCCCTAGTCAGCGGGTTATTTACAACGGTTCTCTCTTGAAGAAGACAGCAGCCATGAAACCAAATATGTGGCAGAGAAATTGAACAACCTGTGTTAGCTACTCTGGACTCTGACCATTATCAAATATTTTATGATCGAGGTAAAAAATCTTTTTGACTTCAGAGAAAAATACAGAGCAATAAAAGTTTTGAAAATATAATGTATGAGGGTAGGTTGTGTGTCCTGAGCTTACTTGCAGATTAGAAGCCTTAGGGAAGGTGTTGGTCTTACTCTATTGGCTTTGGAGGTTAAATAGTGGACATTATAAAAAGCCAGTTATGTGCTTTCAAAGCCCTCAGCATACCAGGAAAGAGAAGTGGGATATTAGAATTCATACCACAGGTAAATCTTTGCTTTTCAAATGTGCCTGTGATCCCTTTCAAGTTCCCAATTTAACAGACTTGAGGAGACAGATTATTCTGAACCATTTGAACTAAAGTGAGAGTGGAATAATACTTGAAATCTTTTGCTATATTCAGTGGTGTGCTGGTAAACTGGTCTGAGGTGGGGGAGGAAGCCCTTATTTGTAGTGCTTATTGATTTTAGTGGTGTAACTGTTCCTGCCATGGCCAAGTTCAAATGACCAGATTTTAACAAGGGGCTTGCAAAATTGCTGGATATTCATGATTAGCATAGACCCATAGGGACAGCTCCAGCACACCACCAATGGCTATATGATATTCTACATTGCAAGAGAGAAGTTGTGATGGACTTAGTTTAGAATACTGGCCCCATTTTTTTGTGAAGTATGACTGAGAGAGTAATTTTTCTGGCTGTATCCAATAATTTGTGATTTATTAACACCACAAAGTGTTGCTGTGAAAATTGAATGAGATAGTGATTGAGTGCTTAACACAGTTCCTGAAACATAGTCAGCATTCAATAATTGGTAGCTATTATTGACTGTAGGTAGTTTTGAGATAATCTAGTGCAGTGACATGATAGTTACTGCTCTTTTCATCTGAGGATGGAGAACACAGATTTAAAAACTACTATGAATTTTTTTTAACTTTTGAAAAATATTTTTATTTTAATCACACCAGGTTCTGTCTACCTTTGAAAAATTATTTATATGACCACTTATTTATTCTAACTACAGACAGTGCTTGGATGCATATGGATTTTTAGATATGTTTGAATAAATTAATGACCTCACAAGGATTATTGGATCCACCCTACTGATAATTTTGCAGGGGAAATTTGAGTAAGAGGAATCAGTTGCCACCTACAGAAGTGGGTAAACCCCCTGGAGTCCCTTGTTTTTTACAAATGAAGTTATCCAATCCAAACATCCAAGCTCTTTTGTGGACTTGATAATGGAATTACAAGTAAGACCAAATTTTATGTAAATTGGGTGGGACTGATTTCATTTTTCTAAGATTATGTTTTCATGAAGAGTAAATGCTTTTACTTTTATTTTTTCAGAAACCTATTCTTTTGAGGAGAATAACAATATATTTTGACCTCTGAAGAAAATATTGATGAAAGTGGTTCATGTATCTTAGGATGGAAATGTCTTTTTGTCAGAATCCTTACAGAGTTTTGAAGTTCACTCAATTATTATCATTAGCTATGTTTTTCATATCAGGTTCAGCCAAAAGAATCTCTGATTTTTAGCTCTAAATAACTAATGTTTTATTCTTTTAATAATGAAAATACCATGAAAATTTTATTAAAGGTATTTCAAGAGGTAGCGTAAGAATATTTCCAATGCTCTTCTTTTTTTTTGGTGGAAATAACAAGATCACCTTTTTTAATGCTATTGTGCCAAGCTTATCAAAATACATATACTACATTTTTATTCATATTTAACAAATGGCTCTGATTGTATTTGAATTCAGGTCTGTCAGTGGTAATAAGACAGCAGCTACAATAATTTGAAATAATACAGACAGCATCCATAGATTTCTTCAGTCATCCACTTTTGTGTAACCTTAAAACTTCCCTTCCCAATTACACTGTTGGAAAATCACTGAAAAATGCAAATGGGTAAGAGCTTGTCAAGCAGTTGTGTGAACTGGCAAGAATAATAATGTTGGCAGTTCTGTAATCACTGAGCATACAGAGGCTGACAGGACAAATACTTTGTTTCCACCAATTGACTAAATGTGTATTATTGCTGCATGCTTTAAAAAGCACAGGTGAAAACACACCATTCTCTGAGTTGGCCTTTTAAGCATTTTCAGACTCATCATGGCTTACTGACTTAGGAAAAGAAAGAATGCTGTTTAATATTGAATTAGTTATTCCATAATCAGCTATGTGGAATGCATTATAAGGACACATTTCTTTTTCAGCAAAGGAGCAAACAATGGCCAAAATATCCTACTGAAAAGGGCCCCTTCAGAGCCAGACTGTCTTTATCCATTGATTGGAAATCCTCCAAGGAGCTGCCAGGACTCTTGCTCTGTCTGGAAAGTCCTCATTGCCTAGTGAGCCAGGTGCAAGAACTGGAGGGCTCCGTGTCTGGCTCATTTATCAGAGAACCTGGGCCTCCGGTGCAGTGAGACTCAGGTATGATGGGACAAAAAGTCAAGAAAGATCACTGAAGAGCAAGCAGAGATGATTCTGCTGTTTGTCCACTTGTCCAGGCTCTCAGTTCATCTGCCTCTGATTACTTTTTAAATTACTTCTATTAGTTTCCTAGGGCTTTGGTAGCAAAGTACTACAAGCTGGGTGGCTTAAAACAACAGAAATTAATTCTTTCACAGTTCTGGAGTCCAGAAGCCAAAGTGTTGCTCCCTCTGAAGTCTCTAGGGGAGGATCCTTCCTTGCCTTTTCTGGCTTCGGGTAGCTCCAGGCGTTTCTTGGCTTGTGGCAACGTAACTCCCAATTTCTGCTACTATCTTCACATGGCCTCTTCTATGTATAGCCATCTTCTCATGGTGTTCTCCTGTATGTGTGGATCCAATTTTCCCTCTTATAAGGACACCTATCATATTGGATTAAGGCTCATTCTTTTTTTTTTTTTAAGGTTTTATTTATTTATTTGACACAGAGAGAGAGAGAGAGAGTGAAAGAGAGAGAGCGCAAGCAAGCACAAAGAGGGGGAGGGACAAAGGGAGAGGGAGAAGCAGGCTCCCCGCTGAACAAGGAGCCCGATGTGGGGCTTGGTCCCAGGACCCCAGGATCATGACCTGAGCTGAAGGCAGACACCCAACCGACTGAGCCACCCAGGCATCCCAGGGCTCATTCTAATGATTTTTTTTAAAAAAGATTTTATTTATTTATTTGATAGAAAGAGAGAGAGCACACAGCAGGGGGAGCAGGAGAGGGAGAAGCAGGCTTCCTGCTGAGCAGGGAGCCGGACTCAGGGCTTGATCTTAGGACCCTGGGATCATGACTTGAGCTGAAGGCAGACACTTAACCGAATGAGCCACCCAGGTGCCCCCATTCTAATGATCTTATCTTAAACTTGATTGTATCTGCAAAGACCATATTTCCAAGTAAAGTCACAGTCACAGGTACCAGGGTTTAGGACTTTAACGTATCTTTTTAGGAGACGTAATTCAATTCATTAAAAGACCCAAGGAGACAAATTACTTCTTCTGGCACTACCCAGGAGGGTTAAGTCAATTATAGCAATAGGCTATGAGTGTTCCAAAATGTTTGAGACAAAAAATAAATTAATGGAGTGTGATTCATTTATTCATTCATATAGCATTGTATTATTGTGGACCTGCTATGTTCCAGACATGCACTGGACTTGCCTATACAGTGATGAATGAGACAGTATGGTACCTGCCCTCATGGAGCTTGGAGTTTTGTAGGGAATTATATAAAAACTTGATTTATCATGGTTGAGTTAAATCTAGTGAAAGAAGAGGTTGGGGGTGTAATGAGAGCATATACTAAGAGGATTTGTTATAGTGTGGGGAATCAGAGAAGGCCTACCTGAAAAGCAAGATAATTATGGCACTGAAGGTAACAATAATAAAAGTAATGATGCTAACCTCTACTGAGAACTTACTGTATCTCAGGCCCCATTGTAACTGTTTTACTTGTATTAACTCTATCCTCACAGCTACCCCACTTCACAGATAAGAAAACTGAGGCAAAGAGAGGTTAGGTAAATCACTTAAGGTTATACAAGAGATAAGATTTCTGCTGAAGGCTGATTAGGAAGGAAAGAGGTAAGGAGGTGGAAACAGAGAGCTCTGCATGGAAGCAGGAAGTTTACCTGAAGGCTCTGAGGCAGGATGGTCTCCTCTGTGGCTGGAGTGAGTTCAACAAGGAGGGGAGAAAGGCAGTCAAGTATCAGATCCTGAAGGGTCTTGTAGGCCAGACAAAGATATTTTGTCTTTATTTTAAAAGTAAAATGAAGGGGGGGAAATCGGAAGGGGAGACGAACCATGAGAGACTATGGACTCTGAGAAACAAACTGAGGGTTCTAGAGGGGAGGGGGGTGGGGGGATGGGTTAGCCTGGTGATGGGTATCAAAGAGGGCACGTATTGAATGGAGCACTGAGTGTTATACGCAAACAATGAATCATGGAACACTACATCAAAAACTAAAGATGTAATGTATGGTGATTAACATAACATAATAAAATTTAAAGAAAAATGGGCAGAAGACATGAATAGACATTTCTCCAAATAAGACATCCAGATGGCAAACAAACACATGAAAAGATGTTCAATATCACTCATCATCAGGAAAATGAAAACTAAAGCCTCAGTGAGATATCACCTCATACCTGTCAGAATGGCTAAAATCTAAAACACAAGTAACAAGTGTTGACAAGGATGTGGAGAAAAAGGAACGCTTGTGCACTGTTGGTGGGAATGCAAACTGGTGTAGCCACTGTGGAAAACAGTATGGAACGCCCTCAAAAAATTAAAAATAGAATTACCATATGATCTAGTAATTCCACTACTGGGTATTTACCCAAAGAATAAGAAAGTACTAATTCGAAAAGGTGTATGCACCCCTATGTTTATTGCAGCACTATTTGCAATACCCAAATTATGGAAGCAACTGCAAGCATCCATCATCAGAAGAATGGATAAAGAATGAGTGGTTTAGGGCGCCTGGGTGGCTCAGTTGGTTGGGCGACTGCCTTTGGCTCGGCAACGTAACTCCCAATTTCTGCTACTGTCTTCACATGGCCTCTTCTATGTATAGAAGTCCTGGAGTCCGTGGATTGAGTCCCGCATCGGGCTCCCTGCTTGGCGGGGAGTCTGCTTCACCCTCTGACCCTCCCCCCCTCATGTGCTCTCTCTCTCTCTCTCTCTGATTCTCTCTCTCAAATAAATAAAAATCTTTAGAAAAAAGAATTAGTGGTTTATATATACAATAGAATATCATCAAGCCATAAAAAAAGAATGAAATCTTGCCATTTTCCACAACATGGATGGATCTAGAGAGTATAAGTCAGTCGGAGAAAAGCAAATACCATATGATTTTACTCTTGTGTAGAATTTAAGAATTAAAACAAATGAATAAACAAAGAAAAAAATAGACAAACAAAAAAACCAGATTCTTTTTTTTTAAAGATTTTATTTATTTATTTCAGAGAGAGAGAGAATGAGAGATAGAAAGCACAAGAGGGAAGAGGGTCAGAGGGAGAAGCAGACTCCCTGTTGTGCAGGAAGCCCGATGTGGGACTCGATCCCGGGACTCCAGGATCATGACCTGAGCCGAAGGCAGTTGCTTAACCAACTGAGCCACCCAGGCGCCCAAAACCAGATTCTTAAATACAGAAAACAGACTGGTGGTCAGAGGGGAGGTGGGTGGGGAGTGGGTGAAATAGGTGAAGGGGATTAAGAAGGGCACTTATTTGATGAGCACCGGGTATGGAATTGTTGAATCACTATATTGTACACCTGAAACTAACATAACAATGTGTGTCAACTGTACTGAAATTAAAATTAAAAAAAAGCTTCAGGAAGAACATAATGGTAACTTGGACTGAACTTGTGACAATGGAGATGGGCAGATATGGATGCATTTGTGATTATTAGAAGGTAGACTTAAGAGGACAGGGCCAACACCTACTGTATTGTCCCAATATCTCATAGCTAGTGGTGCCATTTATTGAAATAAGAGAGTATTGGATGAAGAGCAGGTTTTTTTTTTTTAAAGGTTTTATTTATTTATTTGACAGAGAGAGACACAGTGGGAGAGGGAACACAAGCAGGGGGAGTGCGAGAGGGAGAAGCAGGCTCCCCGCGGATCAGGGAGCCCGATGCGGGGCTCCATCCCTGGACCCTGGGATCATGACCTGAGCCAGAGGCAGACGCTTAACGACTGAGCCTCCCAGGCGCCCCGCAGGTTTTTTTTTTTTTAAGATTTATTAATTTATTTGAGAGAGAGAGAGAGAGCGAGCAATGAGGAGGGGCAGAAGGAGAGGGAGAGTGAAACGCAAGCAGACTCCAGGCTCAGTACAGAGTCCACTGTGGGGAAAAGTTCTTTTTATTTTTTTAAAGATTTATTTATTTTAGAGAGAGAGAGAGAGAGAGAGCATGAGCAGGGTGGGAGGAAGAGGGACAGAGGGAGGGGGAGAGAGAGAATCCCAAGCAGACTCCCCTCTCAACGCAGAGCTCTACGTGGGGCTCCATCCCATAACCCCGAGATCATGACCTGAGCTGAAACCAAGAGTGGGATGTTTAACTGACTCTGCCACCCAGGCGCCCCGGAGGAAGGGCAGGTTTTATAGGAAAGGTTGTGGCATTGGTTTGGACACATTGAATTTGAGGGTCTATGTGGCATCCAAAAGACTACACCAAATTAACAGCGGGAACTATGGTTCTGCAGTTGAGAGAGAGTGTCAGAATGGAACTATAATTTCTGAGGTCATTGTAATAGTGATAGCATTTCAAACTATGGGAGTGATTTTCTTTTTTTTTTTTCCTCACTGTTTAAGGGATTCTTATTTGGTAATCCAAATTACGTTTCCTTGCTCGGTTATCAATTCTGCTATTTAAAACAGAAGTGACATTCTGAGCTATGGGAGTAATTTTCAGCAGATGGGGAGAGAAGAGTTCGAGGACGATAAAGGTTTTGTGTTGGGTTGCCAGGATCCTCAGCATTTGAAGAATAAGTAGAGAAAGGGAAGCAAGTTTGGAAGAGAGGCTGAGAGGTAGGAGAAGATAAATTAGAAGAGGTGACATGATGTGACAGAAGCCCAGGGAAGAGAGAATTTCGAGGCTGTAAACATATTTACAGAATATAGTACAGAAATAATATTTCTGAGTAAGATGAAAAATGAAAAGGGTTAATTAGACCTAGTAGCATAAAAGTCATTGATGGCTTTATCAAAAATAATTTTTGTTATGTACAGAGGGCAATGGGTGTATTGGAATGAGCAGACTGGTGAAATAAGGACGTTTTTTAAATTTTTATTTTATTTTATTTTATTTTATTATGTTAATCACCATACATTACATCATTAGTTTTTTTTTAATTACGTTATGTTAATCACCATTAATTTTTGTTGTGGTGTTCCATGATTCATTGCGAAGCTTTTGAAAAGAGAGAATTTTGTACCATCTTAAAGAAGTTTGGTTTGGGGAGAAGAGGGGCAAGGGGCTACAGGTGATGTGGGCCTTGGGGGGTGTGTGTGTGTGTGTTTTAAATAGGGGATTTTAGTTCAGATCAAACATAAATACTCATGGTAAAGGATTTCGGTGGAGAGAGAGTTATTTAGGGCACGAGATAAAGAGGGGAAATCCATAGCCTAAGATTCTAAGAAGTTTGAAAGCGGTGGGATTTGTAACTGCGGGGGGGTGGGGGGGTGAGCAGGAGGGTACAGAAGCTGATTTAGCCACAAGAAGCCAAGGGAGTTGATATTTCATGGTTTCCAATTGTTTTGAGGGATACTCCTATCCCTCAAAGCGAGGTGATTTCCTGAGTGAGAGGAAGAGGGGCTTGGCAGTTTGAGGAGATGGAAATATTCATTGCAAGGAGTAGGAAGCCTCCTGTAGAAATCTAAGTGAGAAGGCATGCTGGTTCAGAGAGCTTTCTCATTTCGTTTTTTTTGGATGTGTTTCAAATGTCAGGGACAGAACCTGATACGCTGTAAACACTTAGCATATTTGTTGAAAGAATATTTTATGAATTTGAGGTTGTGAGTTGACTACTGCCTAAAGGCCAAAGCACAGAGCCAGCATTCTCTCTTTGTCTATATTTGACTTCAGGCCCTTTACACAAGTTTACACAAGTAGAAGATCATTCTTGGCAGACTGGGAAGGGACTACTGGCTTTGAAATGATGGGAAGAAATGTGACTTCTTCTGTATTACAATTTATAGCCACAAGAAATCATTTGCACGTCTGCACCCTAGGTCCTTTAGAAAGTCAGTTCATTTTCTGCAAATCCTTCCTTCTTTCAGACACTTCTTCTTTTCCTTTGAGTACTACTTGTCATGGACACTTCCACACTTAGGAAGCTTTTGTCAAAAAAAAAAAAAAAAGAGTTATTACTTCTTTTTGACACATGTGTCCACAGTAGAAACAGATTTGTCATGAAATGGGTGGCAATTATTTCATGTTTGGAATTATCATTGTCATTGAAATTATAGGGGTCAAGCGCAGGCTGCCCCAAGATGGGCCACTTTGGCATGAACATTATTTTGATTTAAAAGTAATCAGAACCCGACAGATGCAGGAAAAGCTCTCTTCTTGGTCCTCAACTGCCTAAATTTACATTGGAGGGAAGAGTCTACCAGGAAGAGAGCTATTAACAGACTCAACTTACCTATGAAACTTACCTACATATTAGGGCAACCTGTGTTTTTCAAAACATCTCCTTTCACCTTTCAAGAGGAAGGCTAATGGCCTTCCTCCTTATTAGATCCTCTGACCCTACTCCTCTCCTTAGCTCATATAAGCTTCATGTTGCATCACTGACTTTGGAATTTCCTATCTTTGTGGATTCCCCTTATGTACGCTATTAAATTTGGTTTTCTCTTGCTAATCTGTCTCATGTCAATTTGATTCTAAATCCAGATAGAAGGACCAAAGGGCAGGAAGAAGTTTTCCTCCCCCACAGAAGGGATAATGGCATGTTCCTCACATGCTTTCCCTGTGTCAGCTCAGTGTTTACGATGTACCCCCAAATGGCTTGAGTCGGTTTTGACAGCTTTATCCACTTCTCATGGAAACCTGATAAGTAATTTGATAATATTCATTTTTTTTATCAATGTTGTTGACTAAGTTAAGCGGTTTAACTTTCAATTCTGTAATAAATACTCTTGTATCACCACATGTTCTGGTGATGTTATTTAGGCTTCTCCTTAAATGCTTTTATTTTATTTGGAATTGGGATTAGCATAATCTTTTGGTAATTTGGCAATTTTCATTCTTGATAATTATTTAATATCTTTGGGTTCACAGAGAGAAAATACTCAAATATCCCCAGGTGCATATATGTGAATACATCTGATATCTTGATTAATTCCTGCATTCTTCCTATTCCTTTGTCCAACCTGATTGTGTTCCTTCTTTCTAACAGTAATTGAGAACCCTCCTTTGACAATATGTTTATAAATGAAGGCACTTTATTTTCTAGATTGCATTATTAGAAAAGACCATTTTTAAATATTTCATATTTTAAAAGGTGACACTGGTTCATTCCACAGAACCAGGAAATTTTCAAAAGGGTGTAACATACTATCAAAGATAAAATACTCTGAGTATGACTGTCAAATATATTCAGTTATGAGAATCATGTCAGTAGCTTCATAATAGCTTTTATTTGGTAGTTTAGAAAAATGCTATTCATCATCTAGAATTACCAGCTTTTAGAAATTTCAGTGTAGTTTGTTTTCTGCAAGGAATGACTTGTACATGAAATGCATCCCGGAATAGAGCCTAATACCCTTTGAATGGCTTGCATAAAGGTGACTCATTATGGGCTAAGTGACAATTACTTCATTTTCATCATTGATCGATTCATTTCATCTTTGGTTAGTCAAATTAACCACCTGAGGTGCTCCTGTTTGAATGCATGTCTTAGGTCTGCATGTAAAGTAACTATAGGAAAAAACAAACCTTTTATTTTTAAATTTTATTATGTTATGTTAATCACCATACATTACATCATTAGTTTCAGATGTAGTGATCCATGATTCATTGTTTGCATATAACACCCAGTGCTCCATTCAGTACATGCCCTCTTTAATACCCATGACCAGGCTAACCCATCCCCCCACCCCCTCCCCTCTAACACCCTGTTTCTCAGAGTCCATAGTCTCTCATGGTTCATCTCCCCCTCCGATTTCTCCCCCTAACTATTTCTACATACTACAGGGACACAAACAGAGTGCACTGCATGTGGTAAATGCTTGATAAACAGTTACCGAATAAATGAAAACTTGCCCAAATTCTCATCATTAGTCATTTTAGGGGAAGTGCATGTCTCTACTTTTTTTTTGTCTCAGATTTACTTTCATTGTATCAAACTGAGCATTGCAACAACTATTGCAAAAACATTCTGCTACTAAGGGTCTATTGTATATTTAGAGTATATGTGTTATCGGATGTTTCAACTAACTGCAAAAATGTGGATCCTTTACAGAGGAAACAGTTTTAAAATTCCAATGGCCCTAGCGCTTAAGATTCTGTATAATCTGGCCTCAAATTGCTGTATTTCCCAATGGACAGAACAGAGCAGAGTTCTTGGATTGTTTAAAAACATTACTTTTTTTAAAAAAAAGATTTTATTTATTTGAGAGAGACAGAGTACGAACAGAGGGAAGGTCAGAGGAACAAGCAGACTCCCCCTTGAGTTTGGAGCCTGATGCAAGGCTGGATCCCAGGACCCTGAGTTCATGACCTGAGCTGAAGGCAGCCGCTTAACTGACGGAGCCACCCAGGCTCCCTTAAAAACATTACCTTATTTATTTATTTATTTATTTATTTATTTATTTATTTATTTATTTAATTTGACGAGAGACAGAGTGAGCACAAGCAGGAGTGGCAGGCAGAGGGAGAGGGAGAAGCAGGCTCCCCACTGAGCAGGGGGCCGATGCAGGTGAGCCATGCAGGTGTCCCCAAAAACCATTACCTTTTTGAAAAGAGTATCAAAAATAGTTATTGCAGCCACTCCATACAGGATGGGCCCCATCCAGAACTGGTTCGTTATCAAGACTGTTGATGCCACACACACACACACACACACACACACACACACACACACACACACTCAAAATGTATGAAAAAATTTATTAGTAACCTCCCAAGCAGGTCCAAAATGACAAGAGAGAGCAGGGAAAGGAGACTGGTTTAGGGTCTTTCTGGCAGGTAGTTGGTGGGGCCTGGTTGAGGGTTCCTGCATGGTTTGAACCTCCCCACTGATGCCAAAGGAGGCAGCAGCAGGGCTTTCTTATCAGCTTGCCCAGATGGGGGGCAGAAGGGAAGAATGAGGGGTGACACTAAAAAGATGTCTGCAATCAGGCAACCAGAATAGAATCAGATTCTTTGTTGCAGATGCTGTCATGGGAAATGGGAAAGATCAGAATTTTATGAGGGACAAGTGTAAACAAACTTTCATTTTTGTGTTGTTCTTAATGATCTATTTCATGGTAGGTGAGGAATATATATATATTTTAGTGTTTAAGGCCTCAAAGGTTGTGGTTGGCCCTGGGCTACAACTTACCTCTCTAAACTTTGTTTCCACTCCTCTCCTCCTTGGAACCAACCCTTTGCTACATGGAATCACAGGTCCCACTCTCCAACCGTGTATTTTTGCTCACGCTCTTCTCTTGTCCTGGAATCCTCTTCATACTTCATTTGCAGGTGTAAGTCTTGCCTGTTCTTCAAGTCCAAGTCCAGTTTAAAGGCTTGGACCCTTTTTCTGGTTCTGCCTCTGGGAAGTAACAGCTGCTTCTTCTAAAGTCTTAAAGAATATTTTGTTTCTTCTCGCAGCACTTTTCCTTGTCTAATTAGTCTCCGAAAGCACCTGGAGACCAGAATCTAAGAGACTGATTTTTATATCTTTCACACTGTCTTTGTTGTAGGATGTCAGCTTCAAGAGGGCAGGAACTTTGTTTTGCACACTGCTGTTCCTTTACCCTTGGAATAGTGCCTGGCACAGAATAAATACTCACTATATACTGTTTTGTAAATGAATATGACAAATATTTGTTGAATAAATGGAAGCTAAATTCATAAAGGCTGATTCAAAATTGCATTAGATTCTTAAATTGTTCCTTGATGCATTGCTTAAAAAAAAGAAAAACACGTATTTTATTGGGAGTTTAGCATTTCAACCGGTTGACTTGGCAGTTGAATTAATTTAAAGGGAAAGTCAATATTGGACGAGGCATTTACAACTGGGCATCTCTGATATGGTTCTGTAATATTTTTAGAAACTGAGCCAGACTTTGATTGAAATAGGGAGTATTAAAGAACCTGCAGATCATTGTGAAGGTACTTGGCAAGCATAAACATTTTGCTTTTGCCCTGTCCCTGGTTTTCAGAGATCTGTGCTAAATCTGTTCTTTTTATCACAGCTGTAGACAAAATTCACAGATGCTGAGAGGCTGGATCCAGTAGGCTGTGCACACTTCCCTTGGCTGTGCTTGTGGGTACAGCATTTACTGGAGACCAACCGAAGACAGTCTATAAGACAAGAAGTTTTACGATCCTTGTGAACATATAACATCAGGCAGATCGGTCTGAGTGAGGGAGGTCTAATAAGGAAAGAGAAATTAGGAGTGTATACCTCCCAAACAGTTTTTGCCTCAGTGCTTAAGGCTTTACTTTTCCCCAGGGGAGTACAAACCAAACACTATCTACAGAAGGTTATAGTATTTGAACTCAGATATGTATTCCCAAATTAAGTATCAAAATCCAACATAAAAATTCCCAGCTAAACCAGATTTCAACTGATGGTTGATTAAAAAAAAAAAAAAAGCCTCCTTACCTTTCTGCTTCTTTGTGTTTTCATATTTAAGAACTTGCCTGCCCTTTATTCTTAAATTATAGATGTCACAATGGAAAGGACAAAGAGAAAAAGAGAATACCTGATGATAAAAGGGGATGATTGATAGAAATAGGAGAATTGGTAAGCTGATTACTAAGGAGCCTGGGGTAGACTGTATTTTCCACTCCTTGAATCTGCATTGGTCTTGTGATTTGCTTTGCTGGAAATGATGTTGTATGAAATTCAGAATCCAGGCCTCCAGAGATCTTGCAGCTTCTGCCTTTGTCCTCATGGATGCTTCCCCCAGAAATTTTCATGTAAGAAGCCAATCTCGCTTCTGGGAAGGTGAGAGTCTATGAGGCCAAGAACCAAGGCACTCTAGCCAAGAGTCAGCATCAAGCACCAGACATGGGAGAGAAGCCATACGGGACCTTTTATTTTCAGCTGAGTCACCAGCTGAATGTGTGAGCGAGCCCACGTGGAACCAGCAGAGGAACTACTCAGCCAGCTCACAGATTCATGAAAAATAGTAAATCATGCTGTTGTTAGCCAACTAAGTTTTGGGGTGACTTGTTACATGGCTAAAGATAACTGATGCACACCTGATTTTGAATTTCACTCTTATTTAGTCTGAAAAGTCTTAATTATTGCTTTCTAATTTCTCAGGTTTTTCTTTTCTTTTCTTTTTTAAGATTTTATTTATTTATTGACAGAGAGAGACACAGCGAGAGAGGGAACCCAAGCAGGGGGAGTGGGAGAGGGAGAAATAGGCTCCCCCTGCTGAACAGGGAGCCCAATGCGGGGCTTGATCCCAGGACCCCGGGATCATGACCCAAGCCGAAGGCAGCTGCCCAACTGACTGAGCCACCCAGGCACCCCCAACTTCTCAGGTTTTTCAAAACAATAACATTTTCGCATCTTCAACTGTTGTATATCACTGAGTTATTCCTTTGTTCACTCATTCACTCAGGATAGTGTCGCTTGAGTATCATGTGCATGTTGGGAAGTAGTGAAATGAGACTTCACAGGTAGGCTGATAAGAGACCCGTGCTTTTCCAGTCAATATGGACTGACAATTAAAAATGAAATGGAATAGAATAGATGTCGCACATAGTAATGATAAGCATGGTTTCAGTTATCTAAATGTATGTGTGTGAGTCATAAGATAAGTGTTTCTGTTACTGGGGGTCCTTATTTTTAAAAGTTTGGAAACCACTAGACCATATCATGGAGAGCACCATGCGCTATCCTAAAAAATTGATTTTTTTTCCTATACTTTGAGGGTCCCATTACAGGACTTTAGGCATGGCTGGATATGTGTTCTTAGGCCGGCAATGCTGGTGGCTGTGTGATGGCTTTATTTGAAGGGAGAGTGACAGAGGTAGGGAGAGGAGTTCAAAGTCCTGACTGAAATAGAGATAAGCAGAGAGGCTCTCTTTTAACAAGGATTTATGAGTTAGGAGAGAAAGGAGTAGACTTGAGAAGTATTTGGGAATTTAAATCAGAAAAACTCTGAGGCCAGTTGGATATGGGGGTGAAGGGAAGGGAGGAATCAAGGAAATGATTGATATTAGCATGTTCTGACAGATTTTATGTGGGAAGTAATGTTAAGAAAGGCATCAAGGATGATTCACAGATTTCTGTCTTGTATGAATGTCATGGCCACCAACAGGGATAAATAATGTAGGAATAAGAGCAGCATTTGTATTGGGGGAATCTATTAATTAGTTTGAGGCATGGCAAGACTGTGCTGTCTGCAGGACATTCAAATAGTAGGTATCTAGATATATGACCTAGAAGCTAGAGAAACAGGGACTCCTGGGTGTCTGACTCTTGGTTTTGGCTCAGGTCGTGATCTCATGGGTTGTGAGATAGAGCTCTGAGCGGGGCTACGCACTCAGCTGGGAGTCTGCTTGAGAGTCTCTCCCTCTGCCCCTCCTCCCATGTGCATGTGATCATGCTGTCTCCCTCCCTCCCTCTTTCTCAAATAAATAAATAAATCTTTTAAAGAAAAGAAGCTAGAAACAAATGGGGCGTCATTATATGGTGATTAAAACCAAGATGGTAGATATGTAAAGAGACTATAAAGAGAGAGAAATGGGCCCAAGGAAAGAACTCTTAAATGTTGGGGAAACCCTTTAAGGGGTCAAAGTAAAAGGAGGCCAGAATGATGGTAGAGGAAGAAGGCTAGAACCTGCAGTATACCCAGTAATCAAGGGAAAGGATATTTTCTTTTTCTATTAACATATAATGTATTATTTGTTTCAGAGGTACAGGTCTGTGATTCAACAGTCTTACACAATTCACAGCGCTCACCCTAGCACGTACCCTCCCCAGTGTCCATCACCCAGCCACCCCATCCCTCCCACCCCCCCTCCACTCCAGCAACCCTCAATTTGTTTCCTGAGATTAAGAGTCTCTTAGGGTTTGTCTCCCTCTCTGGTTTTGTCTTGTTTCATTAAGGGAAAGGATATTTTCATTTTAATAGTGTCCAATGAAACAGAGAGATATAGGAAAATAAAAACTAAACTTATGCTTCAGATTTAGCAATGTAAGCATATTAATGGAGTGGTGGGGCCAGTAGCCAGATAGCAGTGGGCTGAGCATTAGTAAAAAGAGAAAGGCTATTGTATTAGGATGTTTGAATGGGATTAAAAGGTGAGCTACTTTGGGGCTCAAGGGGGTTTCTGGATTTTTGATTTGCTTGTGTGTGCGTGTGTGTGTGTGTGTGTGTTTTAGGAGGGTGAGAGAGAGGGGAAAAGCGGCAGAGGGGGAGAGAGAGAATCTTAAGCAGGCTCCATGCCCAGCACTGAGCCTGACACGGAGTTCGATCTCACAACCCTGAGGTCATGACCTGAGTTGAAATCAACAGTCAGATGCTTAACTGACTGAGCCACCAGATGCCCCTGATTTGCTTGTTTTAATGTTTAAAGCCCTGGGGGAAGGAACCAGTAGAGAAAGAGGAGAATGTGAAAATAGAGGGCAAGAAGGAATGACAATTGGAATAATAACCATTACACCCTCCAAAGGCAATGGCCAAATTCTATTGCTTGTTACTTCCCCAACCTGCCTTGCATGAGTTCCTTCTATCCATTGCTTCTGCCCAATCATTGTTCAGGCCTCCATTGTCACTTGCCTAGATTAATCCTTCTTCACTGTTTACTGCACAGACTCTAGGATTTAAAGAATTATAAGAATTGTAGCAAATATGGAAAAAAACACTGTATGAATTGTCTTTATAGAACTCTGCCCACTGTGATGCAGGCTGAGGGCATCATGGTGGCAAGACCATTTAATGTTCCCTGGAAGGCTTATAAACCTTTGCAGAGAATGTGGCATTTGAACTGACTCTTGAAGGATGAGTGTTGTTGTTGTTGTTGTTGTTGTTGTTGCTTTCAGGATCAGGACACTTTAGGTAGAGGGATGGTATGTGCAATAGGAACAACAGAACCCATGACCAGAAGGTGGGTGGGTTCTTTAGTCTTCTTAGGCTGCCACAAAGAACATCATAGACAAAATGACTCAGACAACAGAAATCTATTTCTCACAGTTCCGGAGGCCGGATGTCCAAGACCAGGGTGCCAGCATTGTCGGGTTCTGGCACACTTTCTCCTCCTGGCTTCCAGATGGCTGCCTCGTGCGTGTGCACATTTGGTGGCAAGAGAGAGAGCCCATGTGTCCCCTTCTTGTCCTATTAGGGCACTGACTCTGGCATGAAGACACCTCCTTCGTGACATCATCCAAATCCAATTATTTCCCCAAAGTTCCATCTCTAAATACTATCACATTGAGAGTTAGGGCTTCAACATATGAATCCTGGAGGGATACAATTTATTTAGTCCACAGCATTCTGCTTCTGGCCTTCCAAAATCCATGTCCTTCCATATCACTCTTGCATGCAAATATATTCATTCCATCCCCAAATCCCCAAAAGTTCTAACTTATTCCAGCACCCACTCTATAGCCTAAGGTTCAAAGTCACATTTAAATATCATCTAAAGCAGGCATGAGTGAGACCCAAGGCATGGCATATTCATCCTGAGGCAAAATTTCTCTCCAGCTGTGAACCCAGGTAAAAAGTGTTCTGAGACCCATTTTCCAATGCGGGTGTGTTTGTGTATGCAATTCTCTGGACCCCAGAGAATGTGTTGTGTAAGCAATTCTCTGGACACCAGCTGGGTGTCCTACAGTTCAACTCAGGTCTGACACTAGCTACCCAGAGATAGCATCAGATCCCACAGGTAAAGGATTCAGTCCTACAAGACTGAGCCGCCCCCACCCTTGCCCTTCAGATGCCCATTGTAAGCCCAGATTGTTTCCTGTACTTATGGCCAACTCGCTATAAATTAGAGGTTCCCATGACCTGCTCCTTTGGCTTGATAAATTGCTGGAACATCTCACAGAACTCAGAAAAACATTTTGCTTAGTAGATTACCTGTTTATTATAAAAGGATGTAACTCTGGAACAGCCAGATGGAAGAGATGCAGACGACAAGATATAGGGAAAGGGTGTGGGACTTCTGTGCTCTCTCAGGGTATGCTACCTTCCCAAATCCCCACACGGTCACCAGCCTGGAAGCTCTCCAAACCCTGTCCTTTTGGGTTTTTTGGCTTCATTACATAGGCATAATTGATTAAATCATTGGCCAATGGTGCCTGATTCAACCTCCAGGCCTTCTCTCTTTCCTGGAAATCAGGGGGTGGGACTGAAAGTTCTAACCCTCTATTCTCGTTGGTTCTCCTGGCAACCAGCTCCCATGCATAGGCATGGTCCAAAAGCCACGTCATTAACATAATAAGAGACACCTTTATTGTTGTCATCACAGATATTTCTAAGGCTTTAGGAGCTCTGTGCCAAAAGCTGGGATGAGAGTCCTATGTGTATTTCTTATTATAAATCACAATATCACACTGTGAAACCAGATAAGTTTTGTGCTTCCAAAGTACAGTGCTGGGACAGGTGTAGGATAAACATTCCCATTACAAAAGGGAGAAATCAGAGGGAAGAAGGGGATAATGGGTCTCAAAGGAATCCAGTACCCAGCAAGATAAACTCCATCAGATCCCAAAGCTCAAGACTAACTCCTTTTGGTTCCTTCACCTTCTGGGTCCATAGGGGTGGCAGACCTGCCCCATGGCTCTGCTGGGTGAGGATGCCACCCTTAAGGATGCCACCCAGATAGTCCAGCCCCTGTGGCTCTGGATGATTCCACTCCTATAGCTTTGGCTAGAAGTTGTCTCTGTCTCCCTTGCTTTTAGTCTAATCTGGCAATGTCCCTACACATACAACCTTATAATCTCTTTACCCAGTGATAATCTAGCCTTTGGTGTTCTCTCCTGAACACACTTTCTCATTATTTGCAATATGGGCAGGATGAGAGCTTTCCAAATCTTCAAGTTTTAGTTCCTTTTCATCTTTCTTCCTGCATTTTAGTACAAGCAATGAGGAGGAACCAACTCTAAACACTTGTTTAGAAACCTCCTCAGCTAAATACGCAATTTTGTCACTTGCGAATTCTATCTTCCAAACAACACTAGAGCATGAACAAAATTCAGCGAGGTCTTTGCCACTTTATGACAAGGATTGCCCTTCCTCCAGTTTCCCATAACATATTCCCCATTTCTGTCTGGGATCTCACCAGATAATGCCCCTAATGTACATATTTCTAAATATTTCTATAGTATTTTGTTAACAATTATGATATACATATATGAAAGAGAGAGAGAGTTAGAGATTGGGATTTATTATAAGGAGTTGGCTCACGCAGTTATGAAACCTGAGAAGTCCCAGGACCTGCAGTCAGGAAGCTAGAGACCCAGGAGAACCAATGGTACAGTTCTAGTCTGAGTCCAAAGACCTGAGAACCAGGACAGCTGATGATGTAAATTCAAGTCTGAGTCCAAATCCAAATGCAGGAGAAGACCAATGTCTTGACTTGAAGACATTCAGGCAGAGAGAGCAAATTCTCTCTTATTCTGCCTTGTTCTCTTCAGTCCTTCAGTGGATTGGATGCAGCCCACCCACATTGAGAAGATCAATCTGCTTTACTCAGTCTATTGATTCAAATGTGAATCCCATCCAGAAAACCCTCACAGACACACCCAGAATAATGTTTAACCAAATGTCTGGGTACCCCATGGCCCAGTCAAGCTGACACAAAAATTAACCATCACAGTGTATATGGAGGGGCTTGTGGGGATTGAAGTCAGATGGGGAGGCCTGGGGCCATTTATTAAAAAGCACACATGGTAAGCCTCCTCAGAACTGATGTTCTCTCTTAGCTAATAAGGGAACATTTAAAGGTCTTTAGCAGCAAAGACACAAGATCACAGCTGTGCTTTAGTGTTTTTATTAACATTAATGGTGGTGGTTGAAATTTCTTCAGAAATTTACCCTAAATACCCACAAGTCTGGTTAAGAAAGAATAAAATTTAGAAGTTCTCAAATCTAGAGTCACATCCCAATTTCAACACTTATTATTTGTGTGAATTTGGCAAGTTACTTCATCTCTTTCTAGGTCTCAGTTTTTGCATCCACAGAGTCCATTTCTGGGAAATAGGCACTTGCTTTGCGGGGTGCAACATGGAGACGACTAGTGGAAATGCTGAGCCGGTTTCTGGGGAACTGGTGTCTGTGGCACATGCTCTTTCTCTCCAGCTGAGTCTTATGGCAACGATCCTGAAATTGAGATGGCTTGGGCCATAAAAACAATGCAGCATGCTGATGTCTACTACAAGCTGATTTCATCAGTTGACCCACACAGTTCCTGAAACTCACCAAAGTGGATGACCAAATCTACTCAGAGTTTCAGGAAAATTTTGAGAACTCAGGATAGATGTGTTGGATCCAGAAGAACTCAAATCAGAATCAGCTAAAGAGAAGTGGAGGCCATTCTGCTTGAAGTTTGACGGGATTGTAGAAGACTTCAACTATGGTACTTTGCAGCGACTGGATTGTTCCCAGGGTTAAACTGAGGAAAACACCATCTTTGCCCCCAGGATACAATTTTTTTGCCATTGAAATTGCTCGGAACCAGGAAGGCTATAACATAGCAGTTTACACCAGTGTTCACGACAAAGAAGAAGAGAAAGAAGGCAACCATGGAAGAGAGAAAGGAACTGATAGTGGACAGGCAGAAGAGAAAGAGAGAAAGCAAACACCAATAAAGGAGCAGAAAAAGAGAAAGGAGCCAACAAAGAAATCAGCAAGAGTGGTGAAACAGCTATGTAAGGGAGACAAGGCATAGCACTCTGGAAGCTGTGACTCAACTAAGTCTACAGATACTACGATGCTGCTTGCACAGACCCCTGTGGTTAAATGTATGTCCTTGTACAATTGAAAGACATACAGAAGGACGTTCTTTCTAGCCTAAAAATCAAGAGCTACTCTGGTTGTTCTCTTGTATGAACCAGCTTAAAGACTATTAGTGGGTTCTTAGTTGAGCATTTCTTGGTATAGTGTTTCTTGGTTCTCACCACTGGTCAAGTAAGAAATTTTATGAATAAATTTCTTTTGGTTCTTTAAAAAAAAAATTCCAGAGTCATTGTGTGGATTAAATGCTACCATGCTTAAAGTACCTAGAAAAAGTACTCTTTCCCCAATGTTGCTCCCTACCCTCTATTCCGCCAGTGCACAGTCAGCCTAGATACGCAGCCTAGCTCAGGATATTTTTAGACTTCATCAATATAGGAACCACAGTATTAAAGAATCATATTTCTTTATTTGAAATTTCTTATTACTATTAGTAAAAAGAGTGTTGACTAATAGAAACAAGTGGATTGATTTTGTTTTATTATGAAAAATTTCAAACATGCACGAGAGAATAGTTAATGAACTTCCATATATACATCACCCATTACTAATTATCAAGATTTTGCCCATGTGCTTTATTGATGCCTTTCTATAAAGTATTTTAAAGACCCAGAGAGTATACACACCCTAGTGTGCATCCTGAAAAATATGAGGTATTCTGCTATATAACTAAAATGCTTTATCACACCTCACCACATTCAGTAAATGTTCTTGTGTTTCTGACAATAATGGTAATTCTGTGTGCTTTTAGAACTATTCATATTTTAGGGGCTTCATTAATACATGCATAGAAACTGGTTATTCTTTCAGATAAAGAATAGTTAATTACTCCCAAATATATGTGTAATTTTGTCCGCCCCCAAAAAGTGTTGTCTAGTGAGGTTGGCTTAATAATTGAATATAAAATTTAGTGTGAGTTAATCATATTCACACAAAGATTTGTGACATTGATAACACTTGAAACTTGGAAAATCAATACTAAAACATAGATATTTTTTTCACAAGGGAAGGTTTCAGAACATTATCAACAGGCTAACTTTGCTTGTATTATCTGCCAAAACGTGTGTTTTATCTGAATTAAAAAGCTATTGGCATTCAATTCAGTGATGTGTGTGCATGTGTGAGTGTGTGTGTTTGTGTGTGTGTGTGTGTGTGCATCTGTGTGAGAGACAGAGACAGAGTGGGAGGGAGGAAGGGAGAGGAAGACAGAGGGAGAATGTGTATATTTCCTCTCTTTTTAAGTGAAGTTACTGGAGGGCAATGACTTTCTTCATAAATTAGATACACAATAACAGAACCTTATTGTTGAAATTGTTTTTATGCAAGTGTTACAAACTACTCAATTCAAAAATGTCTTTACCCTTGAAACTGACCTTATCCTAGTCATGGATTGTTGGCATTTAATATTCAAGCTTCCTAATTCTTTTTTGAAAGGCTGTCACAAGAGAATTGCATGTAGAATATATAATGATTTATTTAGTCTCACAGTCCCTCATATCTGAGAACTAAAGAAAAAGGAAAGAAGACAAGCTGACTCTTTCATATTAATGGAAACAATTGCCTAGGAATTAATTTAAAGCAATTGATAGTACAAAATTAAAAATAGTAGCTCAGTTGGTTGGGCTTCTGACTCTTGATTGTGGCTCAGGTCCCGGTTTCGGGATCATGGGATCGAGCCCTGTGTCAGGCTCCACACCAGCAGGGAGTCTGCTTGGATTCTCCTTCTCCCTCTCCCTCTGCTCCTCCCCATCCCCCTCTAAAATAAATAAATAAATCTTAAAAAAATAGTAACATAAGTGTCTGATTTTTATTTTTTTAGGATTTTTATTTATCAGAGAGAAAGAGAGCACAAGAAGGGGGAGCGGCAGAGGGAGAAGCAGGCTCCTGGCTGAGCAGGGAGCCCGATGAGGGGCTCGATCCCAGGACCCTGGGATCATGACCTGAGCCGAAGGCAGACGCTTAACCGACAAGAGTCACCCGGGCACCCCAAAGTATCTGATTTTTGAAAGTGTTTTTTCTATTCGTACCATTCATCCATATTTGAAAAATCTGTATTTTAAGTGCTTCAAGGTAAGATATTTTAGCCTTGCACTGTTTCTGTGAAATTGGAGTCACCCAGTCAGAGTACTAGAACCTTAGAGTTCATTCAGTCTCTATAGTAAATTTCAGTGAATTTACCTCAAGAAACTAATATTCACAAAAAAAAAAAGAAAGAAAGAAACTAACATTCACAAACCCAGAAGTTTGTTGTGAAATAAAAGGAGAATGATGGCAAAGGGCTTTTAGATCCTTCTTTCCCATCTAAGTCTAATAAAGCAGAACAAAAAAATAAGCTACATCAACACATTTAAGTGTTTGAATAATTTAGCCAGACAAGTGGTTATCTTTAACAAGAAAGAAAAAAAAAAGATTTAATTCAAGGAAGTTATGAATTTAATTCAAGTAGCCAAATGCCATCTCATTTTCCCCCAGTGTTTGTGTTTATTTTTAAGTAGGCAGTTTAAGTCCAATTTGCTTTCTGGTATGGGTGGTTATAGGCAAGATGACTGAGAAATGAAGGTCAGCTGTATTTTCTTATTTCCAAGTACAAATTTGATGCCTTGGAAGTATTTTGAACTTCTGTGGGTTACATGTAAACCAGTTAACTGCAACAGTAATCCAGTGGAAGTTACAGCTCCAGGAGCCAGGCCTGTCTTTAATATGGGTGCAAGATTTTGGCTTCAAAAAGACAAGCCACTTGACGTCTCTAGGATGTTTAGTGGGTGCGTCAGACTTAACCAGCCCAAAACTCATCTCCTCTGAATTCCCTACTCTCACAGCTTCTATTTCAGTTGCTCAGGCTAACAAGCTTTGCTTAGAGTTAGCCTTGACTCCTCTTTCTTATGGTTTGTCAGAGAATGTTGTAGGCTCTGCCTTGAAAAAGTATTCAGAACCCAACTGCTTTATCATCACCATCTGGGGCCCAGCCACACAATCTCTCACCTGCATTACTGTGGTAGCCACCTAACCCTAACTGGTGTCCATTTTCACTCTGGTCTCTCTGCAGTCTTATCTTAACACAGTAGCCTGGAGGATGTGTTTCCATCTGTAGATTTCCTGCATGAAACCCTCCGGAGACTTCTATCTTTCAGTAAAATCCCAAGTCTGTATTATGGCCTAAAAGGTTCTATTTGACCTGATTATGATTCCACTCCTCCTTATTTATGTCCACACTAATCTCCTTGCTATTCCTCCAACACACACCACACACTCATGCCCCAGGTCTTTGTGCATGTTAGTTTTGCTGCCTAGAACATTCTTCCCCCAGATATCCACAGCGCTAGCTCTTTCATCTCCTTCAAATCTTTGCTTACATACCATCTTCTTAGTGAGACATTTCCTGGCCTCCCCACAGTTCATTCTTTTGTTTCCCAGCTTTTTTTTTTTTTTTTTTTTGCCTCTGTAGCATTTATTACCCCTAAGCATGGCTGGTTTTACTTACTTATTTACTTTTTATTGTCTGTCTCCTCAACTAGAATATAAGCTCCTTGATGCCAGAGTTTTTTAAACTTGCACAACCCTTTGTGTTTAGAAGAGTATCTGACACACAGTAGGTGATAAGTATGTGTTAATTAAATGAACAAATATACCCATGGAATTATTTGGTAATATTTTGCATTATGTGTTTTTTTTAAGATTTTATTTATTTATTCATGAGAGACAGAGAGAGAGAGAGAGAGGCAGAGGGAGAAGCAGGATCCCCTCTGAGCAGGGACCCCGATGCGGGACCCGATCCCAGGACCGCGGGACCCGATCCCAGGACCCTGGGATCATGACCTGAGCTGAAGGCAGACGTTTAACCATCTGAGCCACCCAGGCTCCCGCGTTATGTGTTTTAAAAATACGCTACCATACTGTACCTACAACTCTCACTTTTTATGTTCAACACTATGGCTAAGAACTCTTTCTATGTTAGTGTGTTTCTCAACCTCATTTGTTGGAATTGTAGTATGTCTTATATGGATGTAGCTCAGGTATTAACGGACCTTTAAATTATTCCTATTTTTAATAAATATAATATAACATGGATATTCTGCCCCTGATTCCTTAGGCATATTATCTGGGCATATTTCTTTAGGGCAGTACAGTAGATTTGCATTTTTTTCAACTTTACCAAGCTGGAGCTATGTTTCTTGGGTTTCCCTTTCCTACACAGTTCCTACATAGTGCAGACTATAAGAGACATTTTTCATGAGATTTGGAAAGTGGAATTTAGCAGGAGCCATATGCTTTTTTTATTTTTGGATGCCCGGTACTGGCCCAGATGTTTCTGAGGCTCACACAGCCTGAAGCCTATCTATTGGCTCTTGTGATTGCCTGTGGCGGGAAGTGGGGCAAGCTCCAGGCCTGCTCCAGCCTGATATCCGAATGCAGCTTTTCTTACTCCTGGGTTTAGCTCCGTGATGCTAAGTGTCTGCTTCTCCTATACGACATTCTAATCATCCCAGTGAGAGGTTGGGTGGTGATGAGAGACTTATGCAGATTGCCATCTTCCCTTGCAGCTTCCAGTTCAGCCCCTGAGGTTCCAGTCCATTCTTCCTTCCCCCACATAACTTCTATCTTTCCTTCCAGATTGCCTGCCCTGTGAATTTCAAGCTCCAACACCAGAGGCAGAAACAGCTACACAGAGACTTTGCGATCAGGTCCCACAGTGGCATAAGGTCAAACCCCAAATATATGTGTTTATTTCCTACATAAATATACATATAGTTTCCTAGTGGTTCTACTTCTCTGAAGAAATGTTGACAGATGAGGGGAGAAATCGAGAAACAATTTTGCCAGGCCATAGGATTTGTACCTTTTTTCATTTTAATAAATAAAAGTTTGATCTCTCTTGTATGAAATGTTGGAAGCATTTTCCCCCAGGGATTTCCCCCAGTTGTGAATTGGTTTCATTTGTTTGCACCTTAATCATACCGAGCAGATAGTAGAATGTGTTTTTTTGCTGGGAGGGTGCCTGTGGAGGGAACTGGGGAAAGGAAGCAAGAGTACCATGAGAACAAATGATGTCTAGTCCTCATCTGCACAGCTGGCCTCAGTTAACAGGACCACTATGAATCAATTTACATTTTAAATACTTCTTTTGTAATGCCAGAAATCAAAAACATAATTTCAACAAAATAAAAGCTTAGATTTTTTTTTTTTGACTGTCACTGAAGGTTTGTTGTTCATGAACAAAAGCAATTTCCCTCAGTGTGTGTATTCTTACTCTTGGCAGATGTTGGGCAGATGTTTTTACTATAGACATATGGGGAATTTCAGGAAAAATACCCTCCTAATTACTCAAAGCAGCCGAAAACTGTGTTTCATAACTTAGAATTAAAAAGTGTCTCGCAACTTAAAATACTCATATTAAGATACCAACATAGTTTGTTGTTTCTCTGATCACATCTACATTCTAAATGTAAGTTCCTTAGACCTCTGTCTTGACAGAGACCTGGCAAGATGTTTAAATCATCTCTTGCCCCTTTATTATTACTGATTGCAGTGGGTTCTGGAAGACACAGTCCTCATTCGATTCCCTAGTTTCTCCTCTAATATAAGGAGTTTCTAGCAAGCAGCACCTCCTAAAGTTGTCAATAACAAGGGCTCCTGGGTGGCTCAGTTGCTTAAGCATCTGCCTTTGGCTCAGGGTCGTGATGCCAGGGTCCTGCGATGGATCCCTGCTCAGCGGGGAGTCTGCTTCTCCTGGGCTTCCAAGGCCGACCTTGGCCAGACCAAGCTTCCTAACAGACAAGGGACTGTGACTGACCCATAGAGTCCCAGAAATAAGGCCCACCCGTGACTTTAACAGAATCAACATGGCATTAGTTTCAGCAACTAAAAAGAGCAACTTCTTGTGTGATTTATATTTTGTTTTGCAAAAATTGGACAAGTTTAAGAACCTACTAGCCAGGGGTTAATCATGATCTCTTCCCTGAAAGATGAACTCTCTTGAGCAAAGAATGCCTCTTCTGTCAGTCTCTGAGGAGCTCTGCTTCTTTTCTTTCTGCTGGCAGCCAAGTGCCTGGGCACAGTTGGGAAAGACCAAGAGGTTAAGCTGCTCTGCCGTGAGATACTTGACTAAAACAATCCTGTTTGTGTTCCAAAGGTGTCTATTGTGTACTCTCAAGTCACTCCAGGGAATCTTAGAACATGTGCTAGACTCCTCAGGTGAGGATTAGGAATGCATTCAAGCTTTGGAACAGTCTTACTGCTAATGTATAAAAATCTGAACAAATTTGTTGAAGGCTTGCCCAGCTCTGGTCCCTAATCATCAAGTTCTTGGAAATGGATCTTTTCACTTCTTGTATTTTTTCTTTATTTTTGAAAGACCATTAAAGCTCACTGGAGTTGAGAAATGCTCTTTTTTAGAGTACTTTTAGTCCAGGGTTCTATGTTTCATCCTTCTCTTCATCTAACTGTTCTGTGAGTAGGGGCACATTCAGCATGGTCACTCCTGGTCAGCCCCTGAACACTTTCTGCCTTTGCAGCCCCTTAGATTCAGCTTTTCTACACTTGAGCAGAAAATAAGTTATTTCCCCCCTTTGATTTGATGTCATTTTTCCCCCCTTCATGCCGCAGTGGGTCTCCATTCTGGAAGGCTGCGTTGGGTTTGTGAGAGGAGTTATATTGTAAGGTATGGCATATACATTTCCTATGTAGCTTTGGGTCCAGAATAGGCCTTGGCACAGCAGTAACCTCAAATGATCATCTGATAACAACCAGCTCATTCTCACTCACCCTCTCCCTGTACCGAATGGCACGCCCAACACATGCCCACATCTGCAGAGTTCCACACCTGTCTTCCCCTGCCTAACTTCTCATCAGTGCCTAAGAGACACGGATCCAAGCAGGGGTCCCTGCATCTCATTCCGTGAGTAGTGGCTAAAGGGCAGTGATCTCAGGGTCAGGCTGTGTGGGTTCCAGACCTGGCTTTACATGTACTACTGGCGTAATCTCAAACAAATTACTTAATCTCTCTGTGTCTCCATTTCCTCATCTGTAAAAAAGGGGCTAGAATTGTATATTTACCACGTATTGTCCGCATTTATTGAATTTGTATATAGGCCTGTTTTCTTGAATAGGCTTGGCCAATAATCAGTACTATGTAAGTGTTAGCTGTCGTTTTCTGACACCTTTGAAATGCAGCAGGTATTTCTAAGGTATATCTTTTCTTTTAAAAGGACAGCCAGGATTATTGATCTTTTTTTTTTTTTTTTTTTTTTAAGTTGAAAGAATGTCCAGACTCTTAAAATCTTTCTTCCCTTTTCCTTTTCCTTCGGTTTATTCTCTGTGCCCATGTCGGGAGGCAGAGTAGAGCAAGTGTCCCGTTGCTGACTCTCAGTCCACAGGGTTCCTGATATAGCGCTTTGGGATCTTTTACCGCTCTAGGGGTGTGTCTCCTGGTGCATATCGATGTTTGTAACATGACGTAGATGACTTGCTTCATGTAACCACGAGAACAACACAGGAGGGCTAACTGCTTACCATGGACTAGAAGACCCTGTGATAGGTAGTTATACCTACAGTCTGTCTCTTTACAAATTTAATCTTATCTTGTAGAAATATGGTGGTAAATACCAGGTGAAAGTGAAAGGAGTGAGGAGTGAAAGTGGTTTCCTCTGGGAAAGAGACATTGGGGATGGGAATAGACAGGGTGAGGGACTACAGTTGTCTTACTGATGAACACTTTGTGTTTTTTTTTTAAGATTTTATTCATTTATTTGAGAGAGAGAATGAGAGAGAGAGAGAGAGAGAGAGAGAGCATGAGAGGGGGGAGGGTCAGAGGGCGAAGCAGACTCCCTGCTGAGCAGGGAGCCCGATGCGGGACTCGATCCCGGGACTCCAGGATCATGACCCGAGCCGAAGGCAGTCGCTCAACCAACTGAGCCACCCAGGCGCCCTGATGAACACTTTGTAGAATGATTTGACTTTTAGCTATTTCTTCTGGGATTTATCATCATTATCAAAAAACATGCTTATATTTTTATTTCTTGATTGCTTTGTAGCTTTCCGTATTGTTTCATGGTTCCTGTGTCTGGGAGGTGAGGATGGAGCACTCTCATAGTCCTCCTTCAATCATCCCAATATATTTGGTTAGCTCTGTACTGCATTTAGACAGTATACTGACTGTAAATATTATCCACGGCTGAGCCATACAGCCTGTTTTTATTTCATTTTCTTTTGTTGTATACCATTGAGTATCCTGGAGTCAGTAGCTGTAATTTGTGTGTTCTTCTCTATGTATCAATCGCTTATTTATAGCTTCTTGCTATCATCAAACATGAAAGGCAGTCTGCCAGACCCGATTTTGTTAGTGATATCTTTCCTCTAGCCCTCCATCTCCCTGCTCTAACCCAGTTCTTATTCCTGGGCTATTCTTGCCGTCACCAGGAGATGGCATGTGGTTCTCTGTGTTGCCCTCATTTGTCGGATTTCTTGTTTCTTAAATCCCATGTCTTCCTTTTCTTGGTCAAGCGGAGCACATCCTTCTGAGAAAGAAGACAGAGGAGATAAATTTTTTTTTAATTTTTTTATTGTTATGTTAATCACCATACATTACATCATTAGTTTTTGGTGCAGTGTTCCATGATTCATTGTTTGTTCATAACACCCAGTGCTCCATGCAGAACGTGCCCTCCTCAATACCCATCACCAGGCTAACCCATCCCCCTACCCCCCTCCCCTCTAGAACCCTCAGTTTGTTCTTCAGAGTCCATCATCTCTCATGGTTCTTCTCCCCCTCTGACTTACTCCCCTTTTCTTCCTCTCCTGTTATCTTCTTCTTTTTCTTTTTTCTTAAAATATGTTGCGTTATTTGTTTCAGAAGTACAGATCTGTGATTCAACAGTCTTGCACAATTCACAGCGCTCACCGTAGCACATATCTTCCCCAATGTCCATCACCCAGCCACCCCATCCCTCCCACCGCCAACCACTGCAGTAACACTCAGTTTCTTTCCTGAGATTAAGAATTCCTCATATCAGTGAGGTCATGTGATACATGTCTTTCTCTGATTGACTTATTTTTTGAGACTTTCTATGTGTGCTTGTCTATTATCATTTATCTGCACAACAACCTGAGATAATTTTTATTATACTCATTTTATTGATAAGGAAGCTGAGCTTTAAAGAGATTTATTTATTTATTATTAAAAAAAATCTGCCCAAGTTTAGGAAGCTGTTATGAAATAGAACTGAGAGAGAAATAGAGTTGCGTATATATATATATATGATTATGTGCATAGATAAAATATTGAATTGGCTAGAATTTAGAATAGAATAGAATTTATTATTAAATGATTTCATTTTTACAGAAACATATTTTAGGTAATTGATCTGAGACATAGTATAAATTTTTCTTTTCTGTATGTAATCTCTTTTTCTAGTTTTGCCTAGCAAATTAACTTACCACTCCTTTTTTTTTAAAGTTTTTATTTTAATCACACAGTGTTCATGACGACAAGTGCACACCTTCATCCCCATCACCTGTTTCACTCACCCCCCCCACCTACTTCAGCTCTGGTAACTGTCTGTTTGTTCTCTATAATTAAGACTGTTTCTTGATTTGGCTCGCTCCCTCTCTCTTGTTTTTTTCTTTTTGCTCATTTGTTTTGCTTCTTAAATTCCACATATGAGTGGCATTTGTCTTTTTCTGACTGACTTATTTTGCTTAGCATTAACTTTCTAGATCTATCCATGTTGTTACAAATGGCAAGATTTCATTTTTTATGGCTGAATAATATTCTGTTATATCTATATACCACATCTTCTTTATCCATTCATCTATTGATGGACACTTGGACTGCTTTCATAGTTTGGCTATGGTAAATAACGCTGCTATAAATATAAGGGTGCATGTGTCTCTTTAAATTAGTGTTTTTGTATTCTTTTTACCACTCCTTTTGAATGATAATCCTAGATAAAAATGTCATTTTTCTATAATTGGAATATCAGCTTGGATATTAAAAGATAATAATCAGTGGAGATATTTTATGGATATAGCAAACTAAGTTTGACTATAGTAATATACCATATAAATGTTGGTTTGGATACATAAGATTTTCTCCATTGGTCTAATGCAAATAGCAGTAGGACTATTAGGATTTATAACTGCTGAGTAATTAGACAACATATTTAGAAATATAACTACAGTTCTTATTGGATAAACAATTATTCACTCCCAATTCTTTTTTTTTTAAAGATTTTTATTTATTTATTTGTCAGAGAGAGAGAGAGAGAGAGAGAGCACAAGCAGGGGGAGCAGTAGAGGTAGAGGGAGAAGCAGGCTCCCCACCGAGCAAGGAGCCCGATGCAGGACTCGATCCCAGGACCCCGGGATCATGACCTGAGCCGAAGGCAGACGCTTAACCATCTGAGCCACCCCAGGCGCCCTCACACCCAATTCTTTATGGAATTATTTGACTATTGAACATGAAGTTTAGGCAATGGCCTAGATGTCTGCTAGCTGACTCCTTTAATCTTAACATGTTAGAAATCACTTCATATAAAAATGGGGACCTACTATCAAAATGATAGACTAGTATCTAATTCTCACATAACTGTTACAGATTAAATATTTGTGTCCCCTCAAAATTCGTACGTTGAAGACTTAACTCCCAATATGATATTTAGAGGTGGGACCATTGGGAGGTACTTAGGTTTAGATGAGGCCATGAGGGTGGAGTCTCCATGACGGGATTAGTGTCTTTATAAGAAGAGACACCAGAGTGCTTTCTTTTCGCCAGTTGAGAACACTGAGAGAAGGTGCCTATATATAAGCCAGGAAGAGGGTTCTCAGGAGACCTGAATTGGTGGCACATTGATCTTGGACTTTCCAGTTTCCAAGACTGTGAGAAATACATTTTTATTGTTTAAACCCCCCCCAGTCTATGGTATTTTGTTATAGCAGCCCAAGCATACTAATATAATAATCCATTTATTAAAATTGGGATACTTTAAAACCTAGGATATTATAATATGGCAAGCAATATTTTACATTTAAAAAGACCACTTTATATTTTAATTTAAGCTATTATGTAATTTGGAGGGTTGTATAGTGTTTTCTCAAAATCAAAGCCCTATAATGGGAAACACTGGAGTCACACCTTTGTTTGTGGGGATCTGAGCAAATTTCTTCATCTGACATGGAGTTAATATGTGTACCTGTAAGATATTGTGAGGGTCAAGAAATATATGTCCATCAGGTACCTAGCACCATGCCTCATGTGTAATAAGTACTCAATATAGATTAGCTTTGCTATTAATGACTTACAATCCCCCCCTACCCCCACTCTCAGTCTTTGAGTTGGTAAAGAAAGACCCAAATCAAGAGTGGTTTTCTGACTAAGATGTCTGTATTACTCAGGATCAAGTCAAGAGATAGCACACGGTGTCTTGAACAAGAAAAATTTAATAAAAAGAATTATTAATGGTCAAATGGAAGTAATGGAGAATTCAATTATGAGAGTTAAAGAGAATTGTAAGGAAAATAGGGGAAGCAGATAGAAAGAGCAGCTCCTTTCCCTAGGGTGACATAGTATGTCCGAGGAAGGGCCCTTGTCTCACCTGGGCTGAGATCCAGGGTGAGATCCAGGAGGGGTTTGGGGTGGCTCACTTGATGGCCAGAAAACCACTGTGGTGTTGTGCTAGTTGGACTTGCCAGAAATCTTCCCTGTGGGTTGGTAGGGAGAGCTTTCCACAAGGAATTGCTAAGCTTCAGAACTTGCTAGGTGGTGGGGTTAGTGGCTGACCATTAAATAATGATGAAACTGGGAGCTGGGGAGGCCACCCTCTGCAGGAGTCTAGTCCACTTCTGGCTGTGGCTTGGACCAGGGTACCCTAGGTCATCTATGTACATGGGATAAAGGCCATGGAGCTGGCTTGCTAGATGACTAGCTTTGCAGGGTCCTGGGCATATGTATACATGAGGCTGGCAATAGAGACCTAGGCTGGGACCCACACTGTCTAGGGCCCCTGGCTATGCTACTGCAGCTTGAGCTGAGAGGTAGAAAGAGTGCACTACAGCCAAATATTGGAGAAAGGTGCATCCTTTTGGCAATCAGCACAGGACAAACTGTCAGGTCTCCCTCAGGCACCTTCAACTGACAAGGCTTAATGTCTTGCTGGGTGACAGAGGAGAAATATTTCCAGGGTCCAATTATGTTATCACAGAGCATGCAAAAAAAGAGTGAATTCGCACTTGAGCTATAATACAGCAATCACTAGGATCATGTCATGATCAGAAACATACATACAAAGAAATCATTAAAATAGGATGACTTTTCCAGTGTTTCTGGCACTGTGTGCCCTAGAGAGATCAAGTACATTAATCCCTAAGAGGGTGATAAATATGACAGGCTCCATACTTGGTGTCTCATATCCAAAAAAGAAATTTAAAATCTGGTCCTCAAAATAACTTACAGAATGGCTGGAGAATCAAGAATATAACACAAGAAAAAATTAGAAACAAACAACAATATACTGCGGAGCGTTAGATCGAGTTACATAATCCTTTTTTCCAAGAAATTATAGAGGTGACAAATTTTTTCACTATTGTTTTCATGATCTTATGTTACCCTAATTCTCCAAAGATACACCCAAATAGCATTCTACTTAAGTATTTATTAAATTCCATGATAAAGTATATTTTTCTACAAGTTTTAAAAACCATAAATAAACAGTACTTTAAAATCATACAAAATCATATAAAATATTCCCCACGCACACTAATTCTGAATTTCTCAAAGCCTAAAGATGATTACTTTGTAGATGAGCCAGAATTTTTTTGGTTAAATAAATATTCTTATCTCATCACAGCAATTTCTTCTTTGTAGCCAGCTTGCTACTTGTTTTCTTGCTATTGCTTCTCTTAAGAAATGCATCTTGGTAATGAAAAGAACATGTTGGAAATCCAGTAAACGTGATTTGAATCTCAGCTCTGTCACTTATTAGCTTTGTAGGCTTGACCAATTTTCCTATCCCAAACATTTCAGTTTCTTCACCTTTGAAAGGGAAAGAAATAAGTATTTATATAGAACCATATTGTTATAAAGATTAAGCCATTATATAATTTACATACATACAAACTTATGTATCTATTATGTATATATTATGTATTTATCTTTTATGTATCATTTGGCATGTTGTAGGCACACTTATAAACATTAGTTATCTTTTCAAGGTTTAACAAGCACAGGAAGAGAGAGAACAAAAGATAATCAGTTTATTTTCTGCTTTAGTATCGGTGCTAATAGAAGTGAATGGAGGATATTATAAAACTCATGGATAACTAGCATTTGGCTGTGATCCGTCAGTGGACAACAGCACGATGCACAGTATCCTCCACATATCGCCAGAGGCACAGAATTGGCCCTACCATTCGGAAAGTCTTAACAAACCAAACTCAGTCTGGGGTGATGGCAAGTCCATTTATTCATCTCTTTCCTTCCCCTAGGACTATGCCTCTTCTGGTGCCCTCAGGAAATGAGATAACATTAGAGTTAGATATTCTGTGTTGACTGGGTTCCTGGATATTAACATCCTGAGAACACACAGCATGTTTATATGTGTTGGATTCATTTGGCTTATTCAGGGTGATCTGAGGCCAGCTGGAGTAGCTCATGCTACTAGGTGTCCTGATAAGCTCACAACCATCAGGTGTTCTACTTTTGGCTCTCTCCCACATGACAATAAATGAAAACATCTGCCAATCTCTTGATTAAATGAATCTTCATCCTCTGTCCAATCCACAATGCTAACTTCATAAGTCATTTACTCTACCCATTCTCTGCCTTGTCTTCCCCTGACTACTTCACAGGCATTAAATTCCACAAAATACCAGGTAACAAATGTTAACCAATTCCTGAGAGAAAGCAGAGCTCCTTGAAGAAAACAGAACTTATTTGTCTGGCTTACATTTTCTATGTTAATTAGAATAATTAAGAAATTATAAATCATAAGAAAAACATAGTTAAGAAGGGATCAAGGTGCAAGATATAGAAGGAGCTAGAAATTGAGCAAGCATCCGTGTTGCACAACTTCAGATGTCAAGAATAGGTCAATTTTTTCATGAAAGCTGGAGGAAGTGGTGGAGGATCACTAGCCATTTTAAAAAATCATGGAAAAAAGTGACAGAAGACCCACTTTTTGAAACAATGAAGAAGTTGGATTCTACAAATTACAGAAGCTTCACCACAATCTTGGGAAAGATGCTGCAGTGGATTATCAGATGGAGGTTTGTGAGCTCTTAGAAAGGAAGCAAGGCTCTCTGGAGATCAGCATAAACTCTCTGTGATCAAGTTATGTCAGATTAATTGTGTTTCCCTTACTGATGAGAATTTTGAACTGGATAGGGCAATAAAATGCTTAAGAAATAGTATATGTTAATTTTGGAAAGACATTTACCAAAATATCTCTTTATATGCTTTGGGCAATTCATTTATTTATTCAAGATATAGTTATTAAACGTATATTGTATAGCAGCTATTATACTAGCACCATAGAAGATAGAAGAATACAGCCTGGATGATGGTAAAGCTGAGTGGATAGAAAGCTTTCTAAAATCTTTACTTCCAAAGTGTGCATTACCGTATGAAGGATGGTTAGCTGTAGTAGCCAGTAAGACTGTAAGAGTCCTGGCTGCCCTACGTTTTTATGAAGATGGTTAACTACCCAGAATTGCTTGAGTTTAAGTGATGTGTTTGAAAACAGAATCCAGGCTGAGAGATATCTTGACAGGCTAAAGTAATGGGACAACTCAGACAAGGCAAAATTAATTGGAAATGACAATCTCTTGCATTTGTTTCAAGAAATCAATTGCATAGGTAAAAGAGAGCTTTCATTAAAACAGATGTTCATATGAAAGTATCTTAGCCATTGCATTTCAGTAGAAGAGCACTATGATTTATTAAGTGTGACCTCTCTACCAAAAAGTTAACAGAATTTGAGCTACCTGTGAGAGGCTTAGGGTCAGAATAAGAGTCCAGAATCAGGACTCAACCTCATACTTGTCAAATTCTTTTTCATCATGTTGTGCTCAGTCTTAGGTACTGCATTTTATTTATTTATTTATTTTAAGATTTTATTTATTTATTTGACAGAGAGACACGCAGCGAGAGAGGGAACACAAGTGGGGGGAGTGGGAGAGGGAGAAGCAGGCTTCCTGCTGAGCAGGGAGCCGGATGCAGGGCTCGATCCCAGGACCCTGGGATCCTGACCTGAGCTGAAGGCAGACGCCTAACGACTGAGCCACCCAGGCGCCCCTTAGGTACTGCATTTTAAAAGAGACATTATCTATTTACCAGCACACCAGGTTAAAGGCAAACAGTATAGTGTATATTTTGGCAGTTTTGTCATAGAAAGTCAATTGAAATAATTGAAGGGTATTGGCACAGGGAAAAGAAAACTCTCAAAGGAGGTATAATTATCTTCAAATGTTGAAAGGCTACGATGTAGGAGTATTTAACTCTTTGTGTGTTTATGGCCTTCAGAGCCGTAGGATGCCCAAAGGGACTGAGAAGTCTTTTTTACCGTGTGGGGTATTGGGGTTTGAAATGAACGGAGAGAGGTAGTAAAAAGGGTTTGCTTGAAGGAAAATCACTATAATAAAGAGCAGGGGTAGAGACTGTCTCGAGAGTAAAGCTTGGATTCAGATCCTGGCCTTGAACTAACAGTGCGATCTTGGGAAAGTTGCTTAACCTCTCTAAGGTCAGTGTTAACTGTGAGTTTGGAACAATAACAGTATTTAATTCAGAAGGTTGATATGAGAGTGATATGATGCATGCACACAGAGATGTACTTGTAATGTGATCAATTACTATTAGCTTCTTCTTCTGTAATGCAATGGAAAGCTAGGATTGGTATTTGTAGGTTAAATTAAGTCAGTTTTTGGCTTTCTAAAATGAGAAACCTGTTATCTCTTTGGAACTAATGAGCTTTGCTTCACTGCAGTGTTCAGACAGGATTTGGAAGGAGTTTTACATTATGTAAAACATTGTTCTAGAATGACCATTTATTCCCAGCTTTTATAAGTATGAGGATCTATATTTATCATCAAATATTTCCCATAATTTTTCACTTGATAATATTGGTATTTTTATTATTCATCTGTTGATATAAGCACAATAAAAACTTGTGTAGAACAGCTACAACATACTAAGTTTTTACTCTGTGCTAAGCACTTTATAATAACTCCTGATAAACTTTATTACAATAAACTCTTTACAAATCAACTCTTTGAGGCGGGTGAGCAATCTGAGGTGTCTAGGACTTCAAAACATTGGACTAAGGCCACAGGATTTGTGGAGGACTCTATAAATTTTAAAATATTTAAAACCGCAATGCTCATGAAAATAGTAAACATGTATCAAACTGTTATTTAACTTATTAGTAAGATATCAAAAGATGACATTGGTTCAATAGAGGATGTGAGAAACTCATGGACATATATGGAGTCAGTGAAAAAAAGAAGTCTGGGGAAAAATTGCTAAGTCAGATTTAAAACTGGCTAATTCCATGAGAGCAATAAAAACAATCTCTGGAGTTATCGTCTCTCTTGGACAGAAGTCGCTTTCATCATTATTGAATAAAGTCACTGGTAGTTTCTCCAGGGACCAGCCTATGATACTAAAATTGATGTGTAGGATATTTACTAGAAAATGTTTTTGGGATCAACTGCTATGGTAGAGAGGAGAAGAAAGTTCAGACAGAGGAGAAGTTGAGTTGTGACTCTATCTTAAGGAAGTCTCAGATGATCTAGCTGTTTCTTGAGCTGGGAAGTGGGACCTGGACTCGTATATCCCTTTATTTTTTTTTTCATTTCATATTTTATTTATTTATATTTTAAATATTTTTTTAAATTTAAATTCAATTAATTAACATATAATGTATTACTAGTTTCAGAGGTAGAGGTCAGTGATTCATCAGTCTTATATAATAATACCCAGTGCTCATCACATCATGTGCCCTCCTTAATGTCTATCACCCAGTTACCCATCCCCCCACCCTCTCCCTCCAGCATAGGAAACAATCTTATATCCCTTTGTATACCTGAGTTGACCAGTCATAGGAAATTCGTTACCCTTGGGAGGAGGCATGATCTTGGGCAAACTTCAGGCCACTCCTTAAGAGGACTGACAACTGAGGCCTATTTTTCCAGCAGCTGGGGGAATAAGACCTTTATTTCTGAAGGGAGATCTGGACAATACATTATAGTATCCACCACAAATAAAATAATTTACATCTCATCAGTTTTCTAGTCATTGAAATCTAAGTTTGGAGTGTTGTTAAACATCTGGACCCTAACTGGTAGTAAACAGTAAGTCCAACAAAGTTATACTTCCTAGGTCCTAGGGAGTTATAATGAGCTTACTAGATAATCATTAGCATAATAACCAAGGATATGCCTCCCTCTTTTGCTTCATTTAAAATTTTTCTTAACAGTGAGGAGTATATAACTCGAGAGAAAGCTCTTAGGTAAGACAGTATCATGAAGTAGCTAAGAATTTAATATTTTCAAATGCACTCATAATTTGTAAAATACTAGCATAAATGAACTCAACATGTATTTTTGCTTCAAACTGTGGACATTTCTTGGTGAAATATGAATGTGTGGCATTCTTCCCAGGGATTTACAATGCACAGATTGCAAATAAAAGCATTACATAATTTTAAGGCAATTTCTACCTTACATATTCTGAAATGCCTTGTTTCCTCAGAGGAAGAACAAACCATGAATATTTACTTTTTTAATTCAAGTATAACTAACATACAGGATTATATTAGTTTCAGGTATACAATATAGTGATTCAACAATTCTGTACATTTCTCAGTGCTCATTGAGTTAATCCCCTTTACCTATTTCACCTACCCCGTCCCACCTACCTCCCTTGTGGTAACCACCAGTTCTCTGTATTTAAGAGTCTGTTTTGTTTGTTTGTTTGTTTGCTTATCTCTTATTTCTTTATTCATTTTTTAAAATTCTTAAATTATATAAATGAATGAAATCATATAGTATTTGTCTTTCTCTGGCTGACTTATTTCACTTTAGCCTTATTACCATGTTGTTGCAAATGGCAATATTTCATTCTTTTTTTATGGCTGAGTAATATTCCATTATGTGTGTGTGTGTGTGTGTGTGTGTGTGTGTGTGTGTACCATTTCTTCTTTATTCATTCCCCCGTGGGTGGATACTCGGTTGCTTCCATATCTTGGCTATTGTAAATAATGTTGCAATAAACATGGGTGTGCACATATCTTTTCAAATTTTTTTTTTCCTTTGGGTAAATACCCTAGTGGAATTACTGTATTATATGATAATTCTGTTTTTAATCTTTTGAGGAACCTCCATAGATTTTCTTTTTGTGCAGTGGCTGTACCAGTTTGCATTCCCATGAATAGTACATGAAGGTCCCTTTTTCTCCACATCCTCACCAACACCTGTTGTTTCTTGTGTTTTATAGCTTAGCCATTCTGACAGGTATGAGGTGATATCTCATTGTGGTTTTAGTTTGCATTTCTTTGATGATGAGTGATGTCAAGCATCTTTTCATGTGTCTGTTGCCATCTGGATGTTTTCTTTGGAAAAATGTCATTCAACTCCTCTGCCCATTTTTTAATTGGGTAATTTTTTTTTTTTTGGTGTTGAGTTGTATAAGTTCTTTATGTATTTAAGATATTAACCCATTAGTGGATATATCATTTGCAAATATCTTATCTCATTCAGTAGGTTGTCTTTTTGTTTTATTGATGGTTTCCTTTGCTGTGCAAAAGTTTTTTATTTTGGTCTAGTCCTACTAGTTTAATTTTGCTTTTGTTTCCCCTGTCTGAGGAGACATATCTAGAAAAATGTTTCTATGGCCGATGTCAAAGAAATTATTACCTATGTTTTCTTCTAGTAACTTTATGGTTTCAGATCTCACATTTAGGTCTTTAATCCATTTTGAGTTTATTTTTGTGCATGATGTGAGAGAGTGGTCTGCCTTCAGTCTTTTGTATGGAGCTATCCAGTTTTCCCAACACCATTTGTTGAAAAGACTTTTTCCCTTTGTATATTCTGGCAAAGTCTTATTGCTAAAAGTACTTTTTCCTCCTTTCTTATTAGTGTTTGAGATTCTTTGGGAACAAAACCTTGCATTTCATCACTAGTGTTAATGCTCAAATTTAAATGACCTTATAAGCAGAAACATTATGTAGTGGACATTATTATTACTGATCATGATTTTTAGAAATTCTCACCTTGCAAACATACTTTGAAGTAAGATGTGACTTGATTTGGTCAATGAAATGTGAATGCAATTATTTCCAGGCAGAAGCATTTATGAGCTGATGCATGATTTTCTCTGGTCTTTTTTCCTCTTGTAGTAATTGTAGAAGTATTCATTGATGTAGAAGTGCTAGCAGTTTGAAGGGGCCTGGAATGCAGAGCCACCACATGGAGGCTGGCTACCCTGGAGAACTGCCCAAATCCCGCAATCATTAGTTTTATTATTGATCTGGTGAAGGTCAAGATACCTCTTTGTCTCAGCCTTCTCTTTTCTTACCTTCCTTTTTCCTTCCTTCCTTCCTTCTTTCCCTTTCTTCCTTCCTTCCTCCCTCCCTCCCTTCCTCCCTCCCTTCCTTCCTTCTTTTCCTTCCTTCCTTCCTTCCTTCCTTCCTTCCTTCCTTCCTTCCTTCCTTCCTTCCTTCCTTCTTTTCCTTCCTTCCTTCCTTTTTTCCTTCCTTCCTTCTTTTCCTTCCTTCCTTCCTTCCTTCATTTTTCTATTTTTGGTTGGTAAAAGTTTTATTATGATGCAGTTGTGTGGTTTTTTGTTTGTTTTTCCAATTTATCTATGCTTAGGGTAATAGTTCTTCATGAGTTTTTTGCTTGATTACTGTCATTACTTTTGAAACATTCTCAATTATTTGGTCTTCAAATATTACTTCTGGTCCATTCATCCTTTCTCATTCTGTTATAAAAAAAAGATAATATAGGGTCTTTTCATGGTGTCCATGTGTCTTTTAGGATCTTTCTGTATTTCCCATTTTTTTTTTTACTTTCTGTGCTTCAGTCTTGTCTTTCTTGACATAGATCTCTCTTTTTTAAAATATGTCAATCTGCTGTTAAACACATCTATTGAGTTTTTATTTTAAATTGTAAGTTTAGTTTTACAATTTCCTTTTAGAGATTTCAGATCTCTGGGTAAATTGCCCATCTCACCCTCTATTTTCTTGAACATATTAATTACCATAAATTTAAAGTCTTAGTTTTCTACTGCAATAGTCTGCATCAGCCACAAGGCTAATTCTATTGTCTGTCTTTTTTCTTGGATATGTTTCTTGATATGCCAAGAAATTTTTTTTATGAAATACAATCATTGTACGTGAAAAATTCCATGAGTTCTGGATGATGATATCTACCTCCAGAGACCATTCTCATTTTCTGACAGACAGTCTCAATCTAGGTGACTTCAGGCTGTATTTCAGTCACTGTAAGGCTTGAACTCTATCTCCTAGCATAGAAAACAAGCATCCCCCCCGCCCCCCTGGAGTTTCCTTGCTGAGATGTTTGTTTACCAAGGCCTCTCCATTTGGGATATTCTTGACTCCAATTTTTGTCTCCCCTCTCTTCAGAAGCGAGACTGCTGAATCTTTGCTTGATTTTTACTTTTTGGTTAGTTTTGGGTCTCTTGCTCTTTGTGGCTTACAAATCAAAAAATACCCAGAGGGAAAATAGCCCACTTAACTTATACCACTTCTAGAATGCTTCCCTATACCTCATCTCGAACCCTCAAATCCTGGCCACCATCACAGATCTATATTTCTATTTTCGTTTCCTAAACCCTGTGGAATTGCTGAAAGTTCTGCTGGATTTGTAGCCCCTTAGCATTTGCCCTCATTCTCTCACTCTGCCAAGTTTAAAAATGGCTCATGCCCCAAGAGTGTCACAACATGCCAAGGGGTGGGCCCATGTCAGTGAACTTTTCATCTCTGAAGATTGTGGGCCAAGCTCTGGCTTTTCAGAGGCTCTATGGCACCTTCAAACAGGTTGTGTTTGTGGATATGTACGTGTACATTGTGTCTATTATCTGAGTCTTCTCAGTGGGGTGTTCATCTGCTATAAGTTCCTCCATCATGGCCAATAGCTGACGTCCCCAGTTACGTGTTAGAGGTATTTTACCACAAATCAGAAACAAAAGAGAAAGTTGATGGCTACCCAAAAACTGCATAAAGGAAAGAAAGATGTATGATAGCAATTTCCAGTCAAATCTCCTACCCATTGATGATGGCTGTAATCTCTGATGCTGCTACATTGTCCCTTATTAGCTACTTCATTGATGAGTTAATCCCACTAGCTAGTTGGATATTTTTGACTTAGAGATTCATCTGCCTAAATAAATGGCCCGGACACAAAAATCTCTTAAACTCCCTTATAGCTTCATAATGCATTAACTAATTGATGGTTATTTAATAGACTTAGTAATTTATTCATATGCCATATGCTAACAGTTTAAAAGCCTTGTTGATCAACCCATGAAGCAGTAAAGTCAAGAGAAAAATCTTGTAAGATTTTTGACTCTTGACTCTTAACACTTCATTCTTACAAGAGGAGGTTGTCTCTAAGTGACAATGGCATGAAGTGTTGTTTTTTTTTCCTTGAAAGCAACTCTGTTTTCAAATAAGTGGGCATAGAGAAGCTACATTTTAAAAAGAGAAGATTGCTTCCTTTTTGTAATTTTGTGATGCAATTATAATGTTTTTCCTCAAACATCTGTCACATAATCTAGATTCAGAATTGCTTCATGCATTCAACACTTTGGAAACATATTTCACTAAGTAATCTGTTACTCTTTAGTGACTTAAGGCATAAAATCACCTAGCCAATGGAATGATTAATAAAGCTACAAACATGGACATGAAATTATATTTGTGAAAATGTGGAATTCCTTATAAGTTTTATCACTGTTCGGGGACTATACTATCAGGAGTGCCTCACTTTTTCTTAGCTAGTCTTTGCTGGCAGTCATAAACCACTGGGATACATTTATATTTTCCTGATACCATAACTTGTTGAATTTTTCTATATTTTATAAGAAGTATCCTATTGAATTAGTCTTAACAGGAGATAAAAATCAGCTGTTGGTGTTTTAAGCTTAATAAGATGTCTACCGTTTGCCCTCTGTGAAAGTCAAAGTTGTATATTTGCTTTGTCAGGTAATAGAATAATACTCTCTGTTCAGCTGCTTGACCCCTCCCCCCGCCAAAAAATAGAGTTGCTCCTGCGTCAGCTCTTCTTTTTCCAACAAAGAGAAAGTGTTTCTTCTACCACTTTCTCTCATACTCACTGGGTATGTACACAACATTTCTAAAATTTTAAAATCTCTATCTTAATTTATGACCGAGCATGTAAAACTGTTAAGTCAAAAATTCATTGTAACCACTGCACAACTATTAAAATGGTCAATGTTCAGAACACTCAGAATACCAAATGCTGGTGAGGATGTGGAGCAACAGAAACTCTCATGCATTGTTGGCAGGAATGCAAAATGGTACAGCTACTTTGGAAGACACAGTTTCTTACAAAAGTAAACATACTGTTATCAACAGTTTGTTCTATTTACCCAAAAAAGTTTAAAAATTAAGTCCATGTCCAAACCTGTTCAGAGATGCTTATAGCAGCTTTATTCATAATTATCAAAACTTGGAAGCAACTAAGATACCTTTCAGTAGGTGAATGGATAAATAAATCCCAGTACATCCTGAAAATGGGATATTATTCAGAGCTAAAAGAAATGAGGTATCAAGCCAAGAAAAGACATGGAGGAAACTTAAATGCATATTACTAAGTGAAAGAAGCCAATCTGAAAAGGCTACATACTGTATGATTTCAACTGTATGCCATTCTGGAAAAGGCAAAACTGTGCAGACAATAAAAAGATCAGTGATTGACAAGGTGCTGGGGGGAATGGAAGGGGATGAATAGACAGAGCACAGAGGATTTTAAGGCAGTGAAAATACTCTGGATGATATTATAATGATGGATATATGTCATTATACATTTGTCCAAATCCACACAATGTGCAAAACCAAGAGTGAACCCTAAGGTAAACTATAGACTTTGGGTGATTATGTGTGTCAATGTAGGTTCATCCTTGTTTTGTTTTGTTTTGTTTTTAAAGGACCATTCCAGTGAGTGATGTTGATAATGGCAGAAACTATGCATATGTGCTGGCAGGGTGTCTATCGAAATCTCTGTACTTTCCTCTTGATTTTGTTGTAAACCTAACACTGCTTTTTTATTCTTTTTAAAGATTTTTTTTTATTTACTTGAGAGAGAGAGAGAGAGTGAGCAAAAGAGACCATGAGCAAGGGGAGGGTCAGAGGGAGAGGGAGAAACAGACGCCCCACTGAGCAGGGAGCCTAACGGCTGGATCCCAGGATGCCCCCAAATTGTTATTTTTTAAAGTCTTAAAGTGCATTGTACTAGGCTTCCACCTGGTATGCTACTGAGTTTTCATCTTTGTAATCTTGCATTGTACCATTTTCAGTTAATACTTTTAACACCCTAATTTTATTTTTCATTTATAGCAGCGGGGTAGATTAGATAAAATTAAAAAAAAAATCTCCTGTAAGACACCTAGAAATGTGAGAGAGAAAAGATATAATGAATATCCTTATCAATATATAGCTAAAATCATATGAGTGTAATGGGAAATGTCCAAAAGCCTAAAATGAAGAGGTAAGTGTAAACCAGAGTGACAAGTAGTGAGCTGAAGTTACATGTATCTACAGGTTTTATTAGTTATAACAATGAGCTTTTTAAGCCCATGCGAGACCTAGAAATGAGGCAAAGGGTCCACCCAAGACAGAGAGTTAGAAAACAGATTCCAGGGGCAGCTGGGTGGCTGTTGGTTAAGCGTCCAACTTTTGATTTTTGGCTTAGGTCATGATCTCAGGGTTGTGAGATGGAGCCCTGCGTCTGCTCTGCGCTCAGTAGGAAGACTGTTTGAGATTCTCTTTCTGCCTCTCCCTCACCCCTCCCCACCTCTAAAATAAATTTAAAAATCTTTTAAAAAAAGAAAAGAAAAAAGAAAACAGATTCCAAATAAAGCTGAGACCCTCTCTCCCTTAAAGACTATGTCCTTAGGAAAAGGAGAGATGGGAGAAAATCCAACCACGATTAAAGGGAAATAACAGGCAACTTTGTCTCAATAAGGCTAAAGAAAAGAGTCTCCCTGAAGACCTTATAACCTCTCAGTGCTGTAATTCATTGAGTTTTGAGATTCAAATATAAGTTACCTGCAAAACAAGAAATTGACATAAAACGGTACCGTTTTAAACCTTGTTCATCAAAGATCTCACTGAATGACATTTGAACAAAGACTTGAAGGAAGTGAGGGATGAAGTCATGTGGTATCTGGAGAAAAATGTTACAAGAAGAGAAAACCAAGAACTCAGTCCCCTGAGTGAGTCTAGAGCCTGCAGTGACTCAGAACTGGGCCATCCTGAGACCTGTAAATGAGTGCTTCTTTTCCATTTCATGGTGTGTTGCCTCACTTTGGGCTCTCAGATGTATAACAAGTCACTGGTCCACAGGACAGCAGTCCCGCAGAGCCAAAGACAACGTAGAAATTGGTGACACCAGGCCCAGAGACAAAGCAGACTTGAGACATCAGATTTCACGTTTGGGCTTAATAGTGACATGACAAGACTGCTTGGCAGGCAATGTTTTCTCAAAGAGCAAGACCCATTTGAGCACTTCTGCTGGGCCAGATATTATAGTGTTCAGGGACATGAAACAGAATGAAGTGTTCTCTCATAGCTCTCTTAGGAATTGAAGATTGAAAATATAGAGAAAATGGGAGAAGATAATATTTGAATGCCTAAGAATTTTCCCAAATTGATTAAAGACATAAAATAGGTTCAGGAACTTCAACAGGTCTTGAACTGAATAAAAATAATAATAAATTCAAACTTAGATACATAAATAAAACAGCAGAACATGAAAGACATAGAGAAACATTTTAACAAAATAATTTCAAATGGTTATTTATCTTGCTTTAAAACCAACAAAAAGTTGCCACCACTTCAAGGTGCAAATCAAACACTCAGTCCTGAGGTGCATGATTTTTCTCAAACTGGATTAATCTTGTCTATATGATTTTTTTTTTTGGCCATGCCCAATAAGCACATCTTAGTTAGTGTACAGACCTTTGTATGTCATGTGCATTCTGAACTCCCCATCTTCTCACTTGTCTTCCAGAATGCCGTGTTCTCTGCCATCATCACTTAAAGTCCTACCCATGCCTCTCCTCCACTTTGGGACCTGCCCTGACCATGCCACCCTACATCTGTGCTATTCACTATGTCACGCGATCACATGGTGACTGGCATTGTTTCTACTTATGGATGTGTATCTCCATCCTCAATTGAGGCATTATGTCTTGAAGGGATGCATGTAATGACAATGGCTTAAAGCTGTAGTTCTCTAACTCTTGGATCTAACAGACTCATAACATTCCCAGCTCTCTTTTTGCTGAAAATACATTAAAAGCCATCATGTACTATCTATGTCATTTCCTAAGAGAAAGGACATTTTAAAAATAAAAATCTAATAAGGACATAATCTCATGTAAAATTCAGTAAATTTACCTTAATATGAAGCCCGCTGTATATTGTTCTCATTTTTCTCTCTGTACTAAAAAAAAAAAAAATCTTGATCAATGGCAGCCCCGGCTGCTTCTAGGTCAGCATTTAGAAATCAGTGCTCTACTGCTAGGCTGTTTTCCCTTCTTCCTGCTGCTGGATTTATGGCAGGGAGAAGATAAATAAATATTTGAATGATCAGATTCAGTAATCAGATCTGAATTTTCTTTATTTTCTCACATTTTTTTATTCTCATCATGGATCTTGTTTCCCTTCCTCACCTGTCATCCCCTGTCAGGTCAGTGGAGGGCTTTTTTTTGGAAACATATAGGTTACCAATGCAAACAAGATTTTGTCTTTCAAATTTTTAACTGAAAGCTTCCTGTGCCTTTTTGTTGCAGAATCAGTTTTTATTTGCAACTCTAACACATGTAGTTAAAGGTGAATGTCAACATCTACTTCCAGCTTTCTTTTATTGTCTCTTATGTTGACCTTTATTTCTTATTTTTTTCTTTTTTATTGTAACTCTAAATTTATTTACTATTTTCTAGCACTCTCTTTTCTCTAAGTTGGCCTGATTTTTACTTCTGTGCTTTTCTCAGCTATATTTAGAGGCTTACATAACTTTAATCACTATTTCTACCCACAGTTCTTATTTACAAAACATTTTCCCTTGGGCACTTAGAATTCATTATTTCTATAATGTTAATTTTCTATTGTTAAGGCAATGTAGTTATTTAGAGAACATTTTAAATATATTTTTAAATGAAATAAAATCACTCACAAGTCTTACTCCCAAAGATAACCCTTGTTAACATTTTGGTGTATTCACTGTAGTCCTTTATAGTCTTTTATTGGGTCTTAATACCCTCCTCTCTCAATAGGAAAAGAATTATAGATATGATAACTAACAGAAAAATATCCAGAAGTTGTAAATGGAAAATAATACAAAGAGAGAATGTATTTGCCTGTATCTATCTCTATTGGTCTGTTACCATGATTAGAAAATAAGATAGTACATCAAATTATGCTATTTGAGTTTTGAGGATGAAAAAACCTAAGGTCCTTGGCAATCAAAATGACCATTACCTTGATCTATTCAACTTTGCTTTTGAGGCTAGTAGAGGAAATACTTTGGGTTTAACAGGTATCTTAGCAGTGTCCCTATCATGAAAACAGTTTTCTGTTGTTAATGAGTGTTATACCAGGATACCACCAATTATTGATTTCAGAGGCTGCAGTATGCTTGACAGACAATTTGCCTGCCTCTTCTTAGAAGAAAATTTTCTGCATCCCAGAGGCATCCTATGGGGGTTGTGAAACCCACCTACCCAGTTCCCTTCAACACTGACGCACATTTATCTCACCAACCCCTGCTGATGGGGCCAGTTGTCAGCACCAGAACTCTCAAAGCTAGGCCTTACATAAAGTGGCTTTCTTGTTTTTGGTTTTTGATTTTTCCCAGAAATCAGATTCAGGGAATGACTTACATCAGAGTGGAAGCCAAGTAGTTATGTAGACTCAAGGGCAGAGGTCTCTCCTTAGTCTTGCAATACTGGACCACACAAAGAGACAAACAATGACAAAAGGCCATGTAGCCTAAGAAAAACAAATGTCTTCATTTTTCTAGATCTGATAACTTTCTTATACTAGGCCCACTCTTTTCTGCATAAAGTGCACCTTTTTGTTGTTGTTGTTCTTGCATTTCTATGCTTTGTATAGCATTCACCTCTTTTTTGTTGCTGTTGAGATATTTTCAGTTTGTTTTCATTCCTTGTAAGTTATGACTGAATGACAATGCCTAGGAAAAGGGACAAGAGATTCTATCTGGATGGTAGAAAGATGAATGGAGGTTCAAGAAAACATCTCAAGGAATTGGCAGAGGGAGGAGTTGAGTAGGGGAGACCGGAAGAAGAAACAGAACCCAGTGGAAGGAAACCCTCTCTGCGCAGACAAGCTTTGCTCTGGACTGATAAGTTCAATAAGAAAATACCTACAAGAGTTTTTGTTTTGTTTTGTCGTTTGTTTTTTAAACAGTTTTGTTGAAGACAAAGTGCAAAGCTGCCTTCCTGCTATGGGTAGCATCTCAAAACTCAGTTCAGTTCTTTCAGCCTTAGAGGAGCTGCCAGAGATTTCGTCAGAGTTACAGAATCTGTGACTCCCTCTCCCTAGCTTGCTCTCTCCTTTCCTAGTATTTTTCCTCCTCATATTCTAGTGGCTGCAGTTGCCCACTGAACCCTGTCTTTTGATTCTTCGAGTAAGTAAAACTGTGGATTTTCCATCAGTTTCAGCAATCTCTAAAGATGCAGACTGGGGCCTGCCCCCAGGCTAAATGTTTTATAAACAGGAAACTCACCACCTCTAAATTCTGCCTGCCTTTGTTCCCTCTCCAATGCCATCAGCTTGTGGATTTTTTTTTTAATGTTTGTTTTTTTTTTTTCAAAGTTGATGGTTTTTATCAATCTAAGGTGGTCTGGTCTGTTAAGAGCTATTTGGCTCCAGGGGAAGCAGGATGCTTCTGCAAGTCTTTTTAGAGCCTAACATTTCCCACAATTGGCCACAATTGGGTCCCTCTATTTGTTTTAACCTCTTAGTCAGATGAAGTACCTCTTCAAATATACATATGTATCTCTTTTCTAAATCCATGTAAGCCGGAAAGTGGCATTCTATTTCCTTTCTACAAAAAAAGCAACTTGGCTGGCTAAATATGTGTCACGACTGGTACTGAGTATTGCAGAAAATATTGGAGAGATAGGCGATGAGATAGTAGAAATTTGATTCTAACAAAGCCATGCCATATAAAAGCAACAAATTCAAGCTGTGAATATGAAAATCATAATTGACTAACACATTTTAAGACTATGGCTGAAGAAACTCCACATACCCTTTGGGTGCTCTAGATAGATTACCTCCCCATAAAGGAAGAAGAAAAATAATTGCAAAATATAAAATACAAAGTGAAACCTTTATTAATTAGGACTCAGAAAGCAAAGCAAAGCAAAGCAAAACAAACACACACTGAGTACAAGAAAATAACTTAAAGGGAATATTTTACCAAGGTGTGGGCAGGGTGTAGAAAAGAATGGATGGAGCAGATTCCCAGGGTAAAGTATAAGGAGCCATTTCTACCCCAGATGTGAAGGGCCAAGTTCAGGCAACACCTGAGGGAGTCCCTCACAGGTGCTCTGCTATAAGTCTGAACAACTCAGAAGGAATGACGGCAGGGAAACAAATATTCCAGTGTCATTTTGCTCCTGTCCTCCAGTTTCCTGCAGGTGCTCCCATTGGCTGAACTCAACTGGAAGCCACAAGATTCTCCAGCCTGTTGATGTAGTCCATACATATTAGCTTCACAGTGCACACTATGAGGGCACACAAGGTGAAGGAGGGTGAAGGGTGGACTTAGAAGGTAAACAAGAAAAAGACCCCAATACAGAACTTATGAAAAATTTACTGTGGATGAAGGGAGAAAGAACATCATCCTAAAGCAAAAATGAAGTGCAGACATCTGAGAAATATTTGCTCTATGAACTAACAGAGCATTTAAAAATAGGTTTGGTATTTTCAGTAGGATATGAAAAGAAACAATCTCTATGAAACAGAAGCAGAAAGTTTATAAGGAAAGAAAAGGTTAAGATCTAAGTAGAGCTCAATAAAATAATTTTTTAAATTAGATATAGAAGCAAAAGAAATAACAATAAAAATTGATGTCTTAGAAAATCAAACAAATTTTAATCAATACAGAAAACTCAACTAATATGGAAAACCTTAAACATAGAAATTATATATTAACATTATACTGAGGAACTATAACCAATAAAATGTAAATTCAAGGCCATCCCTTTATCTGTTTTTGCTTCCAAAAGGGAATCTGCAAGGAAGGAGTGCAAGCATAGCATTTTAAGGTCCTCGTCTCCTCTTGGCAAAAAATATGATGTATATTAATATTAAGCTTTGTTATGATGTATGTGCATGTAACAATTTATAGATAATCTTTAAAATAGTGCTTTTCAACTGAGAGTGTGTTTTCCACCTCTGGGACATTTGGCAATGACTGGAGACATTTTTGCTCATCGTAACTCAAGGAGGGGGTGTGCTATTATCATCTAGTGGGTAGACATCAGTCATGCTGATGCATCTTACAATGCACAGGATAGGGCCCCACAACAAAGAATTATTCAGCCCAAAAGGTCATTTTTGCCACTATTGAGAAGTCCTGATTCAAATAAATAGGACAGAAAGTATAACTTCAAAACCAGTAAAGGAAAAAGTGAAATAAGTATGTTATCAAAAGTCCAAAGAACTCCAAAGAAATAAAGTACTTAATATGATAAAGAAATAAGATGATAGGAAATGTAATCGGTATCAATATAAGCAAAATAAGCTCACTTAAAAGGCAATTATTCTCATCTTGACTAAAAAGAAATAAAATTCAGCTATTTACAAATTCACATTTAGAACTTGATGGCGTAGGAAGTTTTAAAAATAGAAGAATGGAAAATAATACTAACAAGGAGAAAGATAATATAGGAAACCATATTACCATTGGAGTAATAGAATTCAGAGTTAAGGGCATCATTATGTATAAATATGGACATTACTTGATGATATAATAATTGTGAACCTATATGCACCTAACAGGATAAACCTAGTATATAAAGGGGGAAAAAAGTATCAAGTAGTTTTTATAAGAACTGATAAATTCTGCATATAAAATAAGAGGGGATTAAGAGGTACAAACTTTCAGTTATAAAATAAATAAATCATGGGAATGAAAACACAGCCTAGGGAATATAGCTAATAATATTGTAATAACTTTGTATAGTGACAGATGGTAACTACACATATTGTGATGAGCAATTATTTATGTATATAATTGTTAAATCACCATGCTGTACACCATCACTATGTTTCAACACTATGTTGAAACTAATATCTTGTAAAAAAAAAAAGAAAAGTAAAAGTGGGGATAATTTGTACAATATGTTTTAAAAAAGTTTGATCATATATAAAGAGAAAGGAATGAAAATTAAGCTGGCTTCTATCGTTCTGGCATGACAGCAATATGAAATACTGTACAAACATTCATGACTCTGGGCTAGGTAGGAAAGACCTGCTTTGTAACTAATAAGATTTTCCATTTTTGATTGGGTATAATACTACTGCCTAGAGTCAAAACTTAAACCTGGGATTTATTTTTAAATTCTAAATGCAATAGTTTTTCCACTCTGCTCTATGGCGAATATGAGAAAGATGCACAAATATATCACAACTTCAAATACCTCTGTAAAATTCTATATTTCTGTAGAACAAATGAAAAATTTCCACTAAGTTTTCTTAGATTTAAATAATGAATGTAAATTATAAATGCTGTACTCTGTATAATTAAACTTCCCCTTCTTTGTCTAACTTTCCTCAAAAACTGTAATCCTTCCCTGCTTAAATATAAAGTTAAAGAAACTTGGAGGAAAAAGGAATTACCACTTATGTACATTATAAAAAGTTGATTATGGTCAGGGAAATTTCCTATGGAATCCTAAGGAGATCATTTAATTATTTCCTGAGGGAACTGGAAAGTTCCAGAAACTACTCTCAAGCTTTTCCCAACTTCATATGTCCTTATTATTGAAATAAATCAAGTCATGCCCAAGTTCTGTCAGAGTTAAGTGTAAATTTTACATAATTTTATATATCGGTATAAGACTGCATGTTGATATGGTCACAGACATTTTATAACTTATGTCAGCATCACTGTGAACTATTAAAAACTCATGTGACGGGGTGCCTGGGTGGCTCAGTTGCTTAAGCATCTGCCTTTGGTTCAGGTCATGATCCCAGAGTCCTGGGATCCAGTCCTGAATCGGGCTCCTTGCTCAGTGGGGAGCCTGCTTCTCCCTCTGCCTGCCGTGCCCCCTGCTTGTGCTCTCTCTCTGACAGAGACAAAAAAAAAAAAAAAATCTTAAAAAAAATAAATCAAAGCTCATGTGAAACAAAATTACTAAACTATAAGTTTCCATGTGAAGTGATAAAAGTAGACTAAGTTTGCAATGAAAATTATGTAAAACTTTCATGAAAGAAAAAAATCACTTTGGAAAAATTATTATCCAAATGGGTTATGTGTAATGGCCAAACTCAGTGGAATTGGCAGCTACAGATGTTTGTGGAGGGAGGTAATACTAAATACACTAAAAAGTTAAAGAAAATAGATAACGCACATTGTTCTTGTGATGGTTTAAAGCACATTGTTCATATCTGGACTTGAAGGACTGAAAAATAATATTGAGTATTTTTGCTGATGTTATTTACTGATACATCAATACTCCCTCCTCCAACTGAATCAGAGTGTTAGAACACTATTCTTTATGAACTGGGGGAGGAAGGGCTTCTGATAGCAAAGATGTGATGTCATGATAGTTGTAGCCAACTGAAAGAAAAATTCTTTGATCTATATTGGAAACTATAACCCTCAAAATATACAAAGGAGTGAGAACAAGGGAGAAAATATTAAGAAACTGCACAGAAATAATATTTCAGACAATATCTTCCCAATGATGTAGTATTTTAAAAATATTGACTCTGTGTTTATATGATTTCAATATCTATTGGTTCATCCTTAGTTATAAGAATCCTTATGATTTTGTATTTGTTTTTACATTACTGGAAACCTGCACACTACATGTTATGCTATTAAGTTATTTCACATTCTACTTAAATTTCTCTAATAAAATGGTAATTCATATATGTATTTCTGAACCATTGACATTTTCAAGGGATACAGGCCAATACCTTAATGAATCTTTCAAATTTTAAAAAACATAAGTATAACCAACTTGCTTTTTTATTAACACTTTGTTTTTCCCTGGCATATCCTAACACTAAAAATTAACTACATTTATATTAGCATCTTTCTTTTATTTAATGGGCTATTTTCCAGAAATAATATAATTTTATGTCATATAGGGTAATATAAAGGCTATGTTATAACAAGTAAAGCATAAAACTGTGTTGTGATTGCTCACTGGCTAAGTAAACAATTTGCCAACAAAAACCAGTCTTGTGATGTGCAAATAAAATCCATGAGTTGGCAAAACTATAAATGCCCATATGCCCTGTACTTCTTAAGTCCTAGTGGAAACTGTGAATGTTGAGTCTTCAAATATCAAAATCAAGTGTGTGTGTGTGTGTGTGTGTGTGTGTGTGTGTGTGTGTGTGTGTGTTGTGTCTGTATCATGGGTTGACAATTTTTCTTGTAAATGTCCATATATTAAATATTTTAGACTTACTCATATAAACAGAAATTTATGTACATTGCAATATGTATAAATACATACACTACATATACATACATAAATGTACATTTATTTATCTACCAATTGCCAAGTATTTCAAAATGCTGTTTTCTCATATTGTATCATAGTATGTTAAATTAAACTTTGTATTCTGAAATAATTGTAGATTCACATGCATTGTACAAAATAATACAGAGGGATCCCCTTATCTTGTACTCAGTTTTACTCAACGGTAACATCTTGCAAACTATAGTACAATACCACAACCAGAATACTGATATTGATGCAATCAGGATAGTGAATATTTCCATCTCAGAAAGATCCTTTATTTGCACTTTTATAGCCATACATGCTTTCTTCCCACCCACAACCCCTTCTTAATCTTTGGCAATCCTCAGTCTGTTCTCTGTTTCTAGAATGTTGTTATTTCAAGAATGTTATAATAATGGAAGCCTATGCCACGTAAACTTTTCGGACTGGTTTTTCTCATTCAGTGTAATTTTCAGGAGATTCATCCAGGCTGTTGCATGTACCAATAGTTCATTCCTTTTTATTGCTGAGCAATATTGCATGATATGGATGTATGGCAGTTTGTTTTATAATCCATTGAGGGATATATGAGTTGTTCCATGTTAGGGCTATAAATATTAATGTACAGATTTTGGTATGAACATAAATCTTAATTTCTCTATGATAAATAACCATGAATGCAGATAACAGGTCATATGTTAGTTGCAAGTTTAGTTTTTTCCGGAAACTATCAAAATGTTGTCAGAGTGATTGTATCATTTTACATTTCCACGAGCAATGTATGAGTGATCCAGTTTCTCCATGTGTGGTTGTATCTCATTGGCTTAATGATGTTGGACATCTTTTATGTACTGTATGTCTTCTAGTAAAATGACTCTTCATGCCTTTGCCCATCTGACTGGATGGTTTCTATTTTTACATGAGTTTGGAGAGCTATTTTATATGATGGAGACACCAATTCTTTCTTATATACATTGTAAATATTTTCTCCCAGTCAGTAGCTCCTTTCCTCATTCTCTTATCAGAAATTTTCAAAGAGCAATTTTTATTCTTATTTTTATGAAGTCCAATTTATCAACTTTTCCTTTCATGATTCTTTTGGTGTTAAGTCTAAGAAAACTTTGCTTAGCTATAGATCTGGAAGATTTTCCTTCATTTTTTTCTTAAAGTTTTATAGTTTTACCCTTTTTTTTATTAATTTTTTTATTGTTATGTTAATCACCATATATTACATCATTAGTTTTTGGTGCAGTGTTCCATGATTCATTGTTTGTTCATAACACCCAGTGCCCCATGCAGAACGTGCCCTCCTCAATACCCATCACCAGGCTAACCCATCCCCCTACCCCCTCCCCTCTAGAACCCTCAGTTTGTTTTTCAGAGTCCATCGTCTCTCATGGTTCGTCTCCCCCTCTGACATACTCCCCTTTTCTTCCTCTCCTGTTATCTTCTTCTTTTTCTTTTTTCTTAAAATATGTTGCGTTATTTGTTTCAGAAGTACAGATCTGTGATTCAACAGTCTTGCACAATTCACAGCGCTCACCGTAGCACATACGCTCCCCAGTGTCTATCACCCAGCCACCCCATCCCTCCCACCCCCAACCACTCCAGTAACACTCAGTTTGTTTCCTGAGATTAAGAATTCCTCATATCAGTGAGGTCATGTGATACATGTCTTTCTCTGATTGACTTATTTCACTCAGCATAACACCCTCCAGTTCCATCCACATCGTTGCAAATGGCAAGATCTCATTCCTTTTGATGGCTGCATAATATTCCATTGTGTATATATACCACATCTTCTTTATCCATTCATCTGTCGATGGGCATCTTGGCTCTTTCCACAGTTTGGCTATTGTGGACATTGCTGCTATAAACATTGGGGTGCACGTACCCCTTCGGGTCCCTACATTTGTATCTTTGTGGTAAATACCCAGTAGTGCAATTGCTGGATCGAACGGTAGCTCTAATTTCAACTGTTTGAGGAACCTCCATACTGTTTTCCAGAGTGGTTGCACCAGCTTGCATTCCCACCAACAGTGTAGGAGGGTTCCCCTTTCTCCACATCCCCGCCAACATCTGTCGTTTCCTGACTTGTTAATTTTAGCCATTCTGACGGGTGTGAGGTGGTATCTCATTGAGGTTTTGATTTGGATTTCCCTGATGCCGAGCGATGTTGAGCACTTTTTCATGTGCCTGTTGGCCATTTGGATGTCTTCTTTGGAGAAATGTCTGTTCATGTCTTCTGCCCATTTCTTGATTGGATTATTTGTTCTTTGGGTGTTGAGTTTGATAAGTTCTTTATAGATTTTGGATACTAGCCCTTTATCTGTTATGTCATTTGCAAATATTTTCTCCCATTCTGTCGGTTGTCTTTTGGTTTTGTGGACTGTTTCTTTTGCTGTGCAAAAGCTTTTTATCTTGATGAAATCTTTGCAGTTAAGTCTGTGACCCATTTTGAGTTAATTTTTATATAAAGGTGTGAGAATTAGGTTGGGTTCCTTTTGTTGTTGTGGTTTGTTTGTTAATTATTTGGCCCTGGATATCTCATTGGTCCAGGACCTTTGTTGAAATGTTTTTTCCTCCACTGAATTGCCTTTGCACCTTTGTCAAATATCAGTTGGGCATATTTATTCCATTCCTGGGTTCTCTATTCTAGTCCAGTGATCTGTATATTTATCTCAGTGTCAACACATACCATGTCAGTTACTCTAGCTATATAGTAAGATTCATAAAATGAATTTAAATATCCCCTCCTCTTCTGTCTTCTGGAAGAGTTTGTGTAGAATTGGTGTCAAGAAATGTAAACATTCAATAGAATTATCCAGTGAAAGCATATGGGTTTTGAGATTTCTGCAAGATGTATTTAAATTACAAATTCAATTTCCTCAATAGCTACAGGGCTATTCAAATTATCTACTTCATATTGAAAAGTTGTGGCAGTTTGGATTTTTCAAGGAATTGGCCCATTTGATCTAAGTTGTCAAATTTATGTGTGTAAAGTTGTCTTACATCCCTTTATCATCCATTTGATGTCTGCAGGGTCTCTGTTACTGATATTTCTGATCAGAAATATCAATATTTTCTATTTCATTCTTGATATTGGTCATTTGTGTTCTGTTTTCTTTTTCTTTATCAGTCTTCCTTGAGATTTGTCAATTATATTGATCTTTGCAAAGGACCAGCTTTTTATCTCATTGATTTTGTGTATTGTTTTCTTGTTTTCAGTTTCATTGATTTCTGAATTCCCTTAGGTATTCTTTTAGCTTTGTTCTGCTAGTAACAGATTCTCTTAGTTTTCTTTCATTTGAGAATGTCTTAATTTCCTCTTCATTACTGAAGAATATTTTCAACGAGCAAAGGATTCTGGGTTGATAGTTCTTTTCTTTCAGTATGGAAAAATATGGTGCCAATTCTTCTAGCTTGCATGATTTCTGATGAAAATTACTTTTCTCAGGACTCCTGGTGGCTCAGTTGGTTAAGCATCTGCCTGTGGCTCAGGTCAGGATCTCAGGGTCTTGGGATCAAGCCTCATGTCAGGCTCCCTGCAGAGTGGGGAGTCTGCTTCTCCCCCTCTCTCTGCCCCTCCCCCCATTTGTGCTCTCTCTTGCTCTCAAATAAAGAAATAAAATCTTAAAAAAATAAATTAAAATTACTTTTCCCTTATAGGTTAGGTGTCATTTTTCTCTCTCTATTTTCAGTTTTTTGTCTTTAGTTTTAAGGTGTTTAATTAGGATGTGTTTTGGTATAGGTTTCTTTGGATTTATCCTGCTGTAGGGTCATTCATTTTCTTGAATCTGTAGGTTTATTTCTCTTGCCAAATTTAGGAAGTTTTAAGCCATTATTTCTTCTTTACTTTTTCAGTCCCTCCTTTTTACTCTTCTTTGGGAAATCTGGTAACATGAATGTGAGATCTTTTATTATCATTCCACAGGTCCCAGAGGCAGACTCCGTTCGTATTTTTTTTTCCAGTCAATATTTTTTTCAATTATTCAGGTTGAGTAATTTCTATTGTTCTACCTTCTAGTTCCCTGATTCTTTCCTTTGCCCCTTCCTTTCTGCTCTTCAGTCCACCCACTGAGATTTTTATTTTGGTTACTATATTTTTCCATTCTAAAATTTCTATTTACTTCTTCTTTATATCTTCTATTTCTTTTATGAGAGTTTTTATTTCTTTGCTGAGGCTTCCAATTATCATTCATTTCAAGAATGTTCATAATTGCAGAGAACACACACAGACTCATTGTAAAGAGAGATTGCATTTTGACACCTATGCAGCAGACCTATGGAGGAAACAGTTCTAATAATTTCAGGAGGATAGGGGACTCCAGGTAGAATATGCCAGGGGGAGAAAAAAAAAGAAACAAATGTGTTTGGATGTGTCACTGGGAATTTTGTAGTTTTGTAATTCTGTAGGGGAGTTGGATATGAATTAGAGCAAAGTATATAGAAAATTAAACTAATGAAAAAATAAGATGATTATAACCTCCAGAGAAAAGAAAAAATATACACAAGATAAGATGTCTCATAATATACTGCATGGCTCAATTGTGAGTATTTTTGTCATAGTTTTATCAGTGAATACTGATTTCACCCAAATTATGATATTTAAAAGGTAAGGGAGGACAGTGTGTTTAAGGGGATGGTATTTGAGGCAATGAGAATTCGATGGAATTAAATCCTCATTCTTATTAGTAGCAAATCAATATATAATATCTAAAATGAAAATGGAGAAAGATAACTATAAGCAGTAATAAGTATTAAAATAATAAGAAGGTAAATATTATAAGAACAGTTAAGAGAGTTAAATGTGTTTCACTCTTAGAAGTGGAAATTTGAGGTGGTAATGGCAGAGTGGAATATACAACTGTAGTTTGGTTGTTGTTGTTATAAGCCTGTATGATTCTAATCAAAATTAAGATTAGATGTTTGAAAACTGTATAGATTTTAACTCACATTTTAAGTATGCTCTCTTACTATGGGAGCCAGTAACTAATAAACCTTTAAGTGACCTTAGCTGTGTGCTGTTCGTATTTGGAAGGACTTCTGAATTATGAACCACTTTTCAATAGTTGCAAGTTGACCAATAATATTTATGTTAAAAATCCCATAATATTCTGTAAACTGGTAGAAAGTCTTTATAAACTTTTTAAAGACTTTCAACTAAAATCTTCAAGGTTTCTCTGCTCCAGTTTCTTTGGTATCAAATCTGAAAAAAGAAAGAAAGAGAGAGATGATGTTATAAAAATACTTCCAATAAACTACATCAATGAAAGTTTGTCACAGAAAAAACTTGTAAAGGTTTTAAAGATTTCCTTGTCCTGCCTATAAGGTTCTCTTTTCTCTTGACTGAATATCCTCTTAAATGCCTTCCTGGCTTCTCTGTGACATTCCTTTATGTCAAAATCTGCTGAAAGGAAAGGAGATGATCTGACTCAATCATACCTTAGCATACATTTAAGTCTTCGCTTCTATTAGTGAGTTAAGCTGTTGTGTTAGTGTAATAAAGCCAAAATCTCAGTGGCTTGACACTGAGTTTCTTTCTCAGTCCCACCCCTTTATCATTTATGTTCCCAGCTGCTTATAGGCTTTGAAGGGCAAGTTTAAAAAAATACTTCCCTTGTAGGAAAGAGGATGTGTTATTGGATTTTGTGACTGGAGCAACCACAGGATCCCCATACTGAATGGAAGACTGGGTGTTAAAGTCTTATTAGTTTTAAATGCAGATACCTAATTTCCAGCCACTACTGCTGTCCTAGTTCAGAGATTTGGACATGCTCAGTCAAGGATTACCCAGAGTCAGCCTGGAACATGGCATTTCATTGCACAGGCTAATGATTTGTTGCCATTTCAAATGGATATTCTTTAAACATTCATTTAATATTTATTTAGTGGGGACAGGAAGGGCCTAATGAACTGCCTGCCTACCTATTTATTTGTGTTTAAACTCTGCAATGTATTTTATGTACTGAACATTATATAGTGTTTCACTTATTTGGAATTATCTTTTGTTTTATAATTTTCCTGTTACTCATAGCTTATAGAATGTTATTAATCTCAATCACTAAGGAGAGAAGTAATGTATATAATTACAGTCTTGTTCGAAATACATTTGAATGTCTTTTTTGCTTGCTGTCATGGTGGGAAAAAAATGTTCACTACTTCTCTCTAGTCATTATTCTCCTCCTCCTCCTCCTCCTCCTCCTCCTCCTCCTCCTCCTCTTCTTCTTCTTCTAACATTTCGTAAGTTTAAGTTGTACAGTAGTGTTGATTTGATACATTTATATTATTGCAATATCATTACCATCTAGTGTTAGCTAACACCTCCATCAGGTCACATAATTGTCATTTCCTTTTTGTGGTGAGAACAATTAAGCTGTAGTCTCTTAGCAACTTCATAATACAGTATTGTTGATTATAATCACTATACCGTGCATGGATCTCCAGGACTTAGTCATCTACTGGTTGCAAGTTTATATCCTTAAACATCTCCTCACATTTCTTTTGAAGTTCCTGAACTAGTTGCCTTTCTAGAAGGCACATTGAACGTTTAAAACAGAGCTGAAAAATCCTGCTAGCTCCTGGTCATTGCACTGTGCACATGTGATTTTTAGCTAGAACCTTCTGCTGACAGTCACTACTCAATGCTGGCTGGCATTCAGCTGGCTGGGTGAGGGTGGGCCTGCTAGCAGTTATGATGTGTGTGCAGCCGACTTGCTGTGTGAATTGCAGAACCACCAAGCAAGGTAGGGTGGTCAGGGAGGAATGTTTTGAAACCTGTGTCCACTTGAGGGCACTGTCTACTTCAGTGGGAGGGTAACCACATTACATTCTGGCAGTTACAGAAGGAATTCTATGAGGAAAGCCCAGTAACTTTGCACCAGTGCCTGATTTACTACAATGGACCTTGAGAACTCTTTACTGGTGTGGTCTCAGGTAGCTTCCTGGCTGGTGGCTCAAGTGTGCTTTCCCATCCAACTTCACTGATGCTGTGACTAGTGGGATTCCCTACCCTCCCTCTCAATACTGTCTTTGCTAAGCTTTATTTTTGTAAGTTTGGACATTTTTGCCATTTAGTATATCTTTCATGAGTATATTAAATCAGATGATGAGAGTGTTTTGGACTATACCATCCTGTAAAATGAGCCTAACTATAAGGGGTATAGTACCACCCCTTCAGAATAAGCAAAACTCAATATAACTTAGAGTTAAATTGCATAATCTATAAACCCATAGCAAGTTGAAAAAGGATATACTTATATGGCATTTTATGGTTTATAAAGAGTTTTCCATTGTGGAGACAATCAGGCCCTGCAAACAGTGGCAGAAAGAAAGAAAGAAAGAAAGAAAAAAAAAGATTGGGGGACTCTGAATATGGACAGTTGTTGACTTTCTTTTCAGTATCTAAAATAAAATATACTTTGGCAAACAAAACTGAATTTATTTATTTTCTTGTTCAGTTTACATTGGAAATTTGTGCTCTTCCTAGGGATGGATGTGCTTTGATTCTGTGAGAGAGAGAGAGAGAGAGAGAGAGAATTAATTACCTTAGCTTTAAGTTAAAGATCCATTTTATTCTAGGGGTTCCCGGGTAGCTCAGTTGGTTAGACATCTGGCTCTTGATTCTGGCTCAGGTCAGACTGAGCCCCCTGTTAGGTTCCATGCTCAGTGGAGAGTCTGCTGGAGATTCTCTCTCCCTCTCCCTTTGTCCCTGCCCCTGTTCATGCTCTCTCTTTCTCTCTCTCTAGAATAAGTAAGTCTTTAAAAAAAAATCCATTTTTATTCTCATTTTGTTTTGTGTCACATTTTAGTATTTCCTGGCACTAACTGAGCATAAATGGTACCAGACCCATAATTACTTCTAATTCCCAAGTTGTTCCCTTGACCACATGGATGGTGGCAAGATGAGATAGGGAGGTATAAGTTTCACTTCACCTCCAATCCATTTGACATATTTAAAAATATTTATAGTACAGGTCATCAAATTCATAACATTTTTGTGAAGATGGGATTGTTTTATATCATTGTTTATTTCTTTACCCATTATATCTATTTTTGAATACTTAAGAAGTCTAGCTAACTTGAAATATTTCATTTTTGAAAGATTAAAGATGTTCAGGTTCACATTATGTCACATGGCATTAAAATGTTTCAATATATTTATTCCCATGGAGGAACACTGGGCTAAGAAGTACAACACAATTCACAGAACAATGTATATTTGTACTCTATCAAGATTGCACATCCCATAATTGATTATACTTAATGACTTTCTATTATTGGCAGGAAATGATTGCTAACCTTCTTTTTTTAGCTGAAGAAAGTTCCCCCCCACCGACTAAGTGGGTGTTAATATATTAAAAAATGAATAAAATATTAAATAAAACCTGCAAAGAAACAAAATATTTTCACCCTTCCCAAAGTGTTGCAAATCTAATTTATTAGGCATACAAAATTAAGATTAAAATATACTAAGAACTAAATAATTAAAATACTAAATTTTGCCAGAAATGTAAAAAGTAAAAATGAGTCTTTCAAACATATTAAAGGGAGTTTGAGTATTTGGAAAACTTTTAGGCAAAGGGGTTTTAGGTAAAGTGGCTTTAGGAAAACTGGTCTATTTCTTTATTCACATACCTGTAACTATTGCATGTAACTATTCAGAAATATATTTTTACCTTTCAACACATTTCTAAGTATTTATACTATAATGTATATGTGTGTTTATGTATGTGCATATATTGTGTCTAGATACATAGATATCAGGTATCTGTTGTTATGAAAATATTGCATAATGAACAACCACAAACCTTAAAGGTGTTAAACAACACACATTTATTTATCCCACACCAACGTGCTCAAGTGCTGGTGGCTGGGCTTGCTTGTTCTCCTGCACTCAGCAGGAGTGATGAAGTAGTTCTGCTGATTATGGCTGGCTCACTCACGCGCCGGGGAAGAACGTGTGCTGGCTGATGTAGGTCGGCCTTGGCTGGAAGGATTGGAAGGATATGGTTCTACTTCGTTGTCTTTCAACCACCAGCAGACTAGCCTGGCCATGTGCAGAGCTGGTAGCACTGTAAGAGCAATGGCAGACAATTATGTGCTCTCTTTTTTCAAGCCCTGACTGTATCAACATGACTAACATCCTACTGAGAAAAGCAAAATTACAGCTGAATTCAAAATCAAGGGGTAGGGAAGTATATGCCATCTTTTTTTGAGAAAAGACATGCAAAGTCATACAGCAAGGAATGTGAATGGAGTGGTAAGGAATTGGAGGTATTAATTCAATCAATCTACTGAAACTTTTATATTTGATTTTTAATTAAGACTCACTTTAATCAAATTAGGAGTTTTTATAACTATAACTCATACAATGACTAGCTATAGTGGAAAAAAAAGAAAAGCCTTGAAATTTTCCCTTATGTTAAGTGAAGATAACAATTTTGCTTGGACAGATATTTTAATATTAAATGTTTCTTTTAATTATAAATGAGTAAATGCAATTAATGAAGGTGGAATTGAACATGTCCTAAAAGGATTTGAAGGTAAATGTTAAGAAGTAGAGAGGAAAATATTAAACATGATGTGTGTGATGGCTTTCCAGAATTTTGTGACATTACTCTTCCTTTTTCACTTATAATATATCTTGTACTTCTCTTCTTCCCTCAAGTTCAGACATCATAGAAACACTTAATGGCACTTAAGCTGCATCAGGCCAAAGAAAACAAATGAACAAGCTAAAACAAATGGATTTCACTTCCAAATTCAAAGCATGAGACTGGGAAAAGAAATCAAGGGTTTGGAAATGAGTCCTGGCAGTGAGCCATTTAAAGGGTTTTTGCCTGGGGATTTTAGGCCCATATAAGATATACCAGAGTAGGAGGGGGAAGAAAGTATAGATCAAAGCTGTATAATCTAAATCATGAAATTGCAGAGATGGAATATAATGAAATGAAGCTGGTATCCAATTAGACATACAGGCTTAGTTTCTCAGAACAAAGGAGTTTGAGTCTCACCCTTCTAATGCTTGTTATTGTTAAATATTTGCAGGCTTCACAGGCAATGCTACAATTATCCCTCCCAGTTATTAAATCCACTTGTATTAGTAATACTTTTGGAAACCTCATGTGCTGAAGTTGCTTCCCCTTGGAAAAGCATGCTTTTTTCCCTAACACCAGCTTAAGAAAGAATAAAGGTAAGTAGAAAAAAAGGACTGAAAGATGAAATATTCAAAATTTATCTGGAATACGACTTCATTGTAAAGAAGGGTGTTCTGGGAGACAAGAGAAAAAATAAATTACTATTAAAAACAAAGGAGAAAACTCATAAATCTCTTATAAATTGTAAACATGAAGAATATTCAAAAAGCTCTGTCTTGGCTGCTAGAATATTTTGTACTCAGATTGTAACCATGAGAGATGGTTTCTAATTAAATCGTCTGAATCATTTGTTCTTGGGATTCTTCTTAGATCCCTGTAGTTATTTTAGGAAAGAGAGAAAGTTCAAGGGACCAATAGATAACAGAGATAACATAAATCTGAATTTGTTAGCACATACTTTTAAAATCCACAGCTCCTATGATTTAAAAACTACCTTCAACAACTGGTTAGGCAGTACATTCCACTATCTGTGGTCCTTAACATTTTTGAGATAAAGATCTCTTGAGAGTCTAATCTAGACTCTCTTTACTTGGAACATTCAGAGACCAGTTATTTTAGATACACTTTGTAGAAAGGAGCTAATGATTTTTAGTTCTATTGAAAAATAGTATAACCCTGTTGAGTTTAAAGATTTAAAAGCATGCACAATGTTGCTAATTATAAATGAGATAACCAAATGGAGAATGTTTACAATAATAATAATAAATTGATAAAATGCTTTATAGCTAAAGCATTTTTATGTACATTATGTGAGTTGACCTTCAGAACAGCACTGTTAGTATTATTTTTATCATCATTATTATTTTATGATTAAAACTACTGAAACCTCAGTACAATTTCTTCAAAACAGCATTAAACAGCACAGGTGGAACATGAATCGAGGTTCTCTATTTTAGGGACTATTACTTATACCACTCTTTTTCTGTGCAGTGCACTTCATATTCCTCATCTGTAAAATGTGCTTCATAATGGTTCCCACCTCACAAAAAAAGAGCTGAGAGCGAATTGATTTTTAAAGCCAAGAAAATCCCCCAGTTAGTCTAGAATCAAATATTTATCCTCGTGACATCTATATAAATATCACTTTAGAGATGGTCAATAATTAATGTTTAAAATCAGGTGTGTATTAAGGGCATTTTATGAAACTGGCAGTCCACTCAATTTTGGAGCCCTAGTAAACTGGAATTTCACTTCTCAGAAGCCCTGGAAACAGCCAATATGAGAGTGTGCTTGGTGCCTAACCAAGTTGTGCTCTAGAAAACTCCTTCATATGGGGGTGCCCCATACACCAGTCATCAGGCTCAGTTTCTGAAAAGGATTTATAAGGGGCACATAAACAAATAAACAGGCTTGATTTCAGTAAGAGCCTTCTACCTGAGCCCTACAAGGTTTCTTTTCTTTCCTGGTAATCCAAACAGAGTATGACCTCTTTATAATTTTATCTCAAGTTATCTCCCTGGTTCTTCATCTTTGATGTTCACCTGTGCACTCAAGGATTTTTTACATGCTTCTACCTAATATAGAAAGAGATCAAGGAAGTGAAAGAATCCTGTCAGGGTTGATAACATTTTGTCTGTAACTATAATCTCAATAACTGTTTAGTCTTAGTACTAGAGTTAAAGGGAATTAACATTCATCACTAGTTGTTATTTTGTGTCTGTTGTTTTTTTGTTTTGTTTTTCTTTTTTCTACTTTGTCTCCATTTATTTCTTGGGTAGCTAAAATTTACTCTTGAATGGTTTCTTCGAGAAGAATTCATAGGCCCTGTATACCGAGTTTTTGCATGTGTAAAGTCATTGTTTTTATTTTTACATGAGAATTGGGTGGTGGTAAAATTACTGAGACACTGTCTTTGAGAACATCGTAGGCATTACTCCACTGTCTTCTAGTGTTCCTGTGGAGCTTGTGGAAACTAGCTTGATTTACCATTTATAAGTATCTTTTCTTTTAAAGATTTTATTTATTTATTTGAGAGAGAGAGAATGAGAGATAGAGAGCATGAGAGGGAAGAGGGTCAGAGGGAGAAGCAGACTCCCTGTCTCCCTGCTGAGCAGGGAGCCCGATGTGGGACTCGATCCCGGGACTCCAGGATCATGACCTGAGCCGAAGGCAGTCGCTTAACCAACTGAGCCACCCAGGTGCCCCATTTGTAAGTATCTTAATCTTTATATTTGTACATTTAAAGGATTCTTTCATTACCTTTAAAGTCCATTGATTTTATTATTTTGTAATAAAATTTGTCATTTTATATCCATTTTTTTTCCTGGGACAAGCTGTGCTCTATCTCTGGATTTACCAATATTCCTTTTATTTTCTGGAAAGTTTTCTTATGTTATATTGGTAATTGTTATATTTCATTATTTTGATTCTCATCTTTAGGGAAACCATCTATGTATATGTTTGATTACACAGTGATATTTTTTTCTGTAGTCCTCTTTGACTATTTCATTTTGTTGTAACTCTTTATCTCCATTCCATTTTGCTTTCTGTCCTCAATATTATGCTCCATGTTCCTTGCCATATTTTTGGATAATATCTTTAAAATTATGTAATTATGTCATGTCCTATGTAATTATGCCAGAGTAGCCTCCATTTCTGTAATGGATGGTCTGCTCCTTTCCTAAGCTCTTTTGGTTTGTGTTTCACTCCTTTGTTACATAGTCTCATGTTGTATAATCTTTTGTATCTTTTATTTGAGTAGTTGCTTTATATAACTAACCACTTCATTTAAATTTTAATTTAAGACAATATTTTTTGTCATCTGCTCTGTGGCAAGATTATTTTGCTGAGTGTCCATTGTCATTTGCTCTTCCTGTTTCTTTTCTCCTTCATGTGATACTATATTTGATGAGAACCAATGCTGATTAGTTTTTGACCCTGTGTTATCTTCAAGTGAGATTCTCATCCTAAGCCAGTTATTTATAGGACTGAACAGTTTATAGTGTGGTTGGGTTGTTCTTTTCACTACCCAACACAAATGAACAGCTGTGGGTCTGCCTACATTTATGTCGCTATCTTTTGCTCTGCCTCACTGACTAAATGCTTCCTAAAAATGCAGCATGTCAGTGGAATTCTTTGTTCAGCCTTACCCTGATATTTTGTTGCCATATTAGTTCATGGAGGCTCCCCCAGTTAGCTCACACATTCTGATGTCTCCCTTGAGAGATCCTGATTTGTGATACCCAACCTTGGAATTCTGTCAGGTTGGTCTGAGCTCTGCAGCCAGAGGTATCCATCCTTCTTCCCTGTTTACTTTCCACCATTTTGCCTTCTCTGAAGTTAGAAGTCCTTACTCACATTATTATCATTCTGATTCACAGATGCATCTCCTATATTTATAAAAAGTGAATTTTTAAAAATGCTTCTTATTCTCTTTATTTTCTAGGATAGTACTGCCTTTTATATTAGGGCATAGATGTGATTTTTTATAAAAAATGTTAAAGATATTATCCAAAAGCACTGGGAAACCCTTAAAAATTTGAATTAATTTTTCAGTGTAAATAACACTTCGATTCTTGAAAACATAAGACTTTTGTGATAGGAAATGTCACAAGGAATACTTATAAAATATAAGCTCCCATCTGATAACCTAGATACATTCATTCATTTAATAAAGAAGAATTATATCTAGAAAACTTTTAACAGATTATGCAATTGAAACAAGTTAAGAACCTAATGTTATCTTGGCTAAAATAGTTGACAGTGGGAGAAACTTCTCAGTAATTAACTATGCTGGACTTAGACTTCCACAGTGCTTATAAAGATTCTTCGTTACAAAGGGCTTTATTTTGATGTAAAAATTCCCACAGATCTTCTATGATGGTGTCATGATAAATACTCAATTTTTTCAGTGAGGGAAAGAGAATGGATTTTTCCTTAGCATTGTCAGGGACGTATCCATGAATAAAATCCTATCAAAAGAGTACTTGAGGGGCGCCTGGGTGGCTTAGATGGTTGAGCGTCTGCCTTTGGCTCAGGTCATGATCCCAGGGTCCTGGGATCGAGTCCCGCATCGGGCTCCTGGCTCCTTGGGAGCCTTCTTCTCCCTCTGCCTCTCTCTCTCTCTCTCTGTCTCTCATGAATAAATAAATTAAAAAAAAAGTTTAAAAAAAAGAGTATTTGAAGCAGAATTATGTAAAGAGAAAAACGGAAAAGTTTTTAGAGATGAACATACATTTTCAGAGGAAGGATTTGTCTGCATCACACGTAAATGGGGTACATGTGGGGATGAGCCTATATGAGGGTTAGAGACTGCCTTCCAGGTTCCTGTGGTTCAGAGTTCTGGTTTGGCTCAGATTTCTGCTCCTCTTAGTAAGAAGTATGGATCTATCTACCTAAATGCTTATTATACATTCAAAGGAGGTCATGAATCTGAGATATGTTGTGTGCTTTAACATTGAAAGATAGTATTTACACTTGAAATTTTGTTTAGTTTCCTCATCCTAAAATCAGGAACAATTTTACCATACCAGTCTGGTGGTGACCAATCTACTATTAAAATATATTTGATGAAGTTAAAATAAATGATAGTTTGTAAAAAAAAATCAAAGACATGTTTATAGAAGATTCATAGACTGACAGGATTTTCAAAATAAATCTTGGTTTGTTTTTACCCAGGATTCTGTCCTCTTCATGGATATTAACAATTTTTTCATGATTTCTTTTTTTTTTGTTCTTCATAAGTTTTACAGTGTATGAAATGTTGCCAGGCTCTATTTTTTTTCAGATTCAATATATTACTTTTGTTTTAGAAAGTTTACTATATAAGTTTTATCCAATTGTCAGAAATCTCTTCATTCTAAAAAATATATATATATATTTTAGGCTATACAGTAGCTCTGTAATGCTTTTGATCAGAGAGGGATTAAAAGGGACTAAAAGAATGTTTATATTTAATAACAATAAGAAAGGTCCCAACTATTTATATGTAAGGTTTATATATTTCCAGAACACTTTATCTTTCCTATCTGTTGAAGTTCATGTTTCCTGACCTTACTGTGATAAGATTTTTCTATTTTTACTCCTTCTTTGTAATCTGCCCTACTTTACCATGTGTTCTTGTCTGTGTGCTCCTCGGGGCCCTATAGCCAGCTGCTGCTATCACCTGCAAGACTAGAGGGGAGAGTACCTGTCATTTATTCGTGCTCTGTAGTGCTTGGTATAGTGCTAATTCAAAAAAGTGCTTTATAGACATATGCGTGCTTTTGATCGCTTGAGCTTAGCTTTTCCAATGATGGAAGACCCATAATGGGTTCATGCTTTTGGTATGTTTTCTTCTATACCACCCCTTTCCCAGCTTTACTATACATAGGATTGCCTCTTCTTTTTATCCCTTTCTACTTATAATTATTTTTCGGTGGTCTCTCCAACTCCTTTAGACAATTTATCTCATCACACCCTCATATAGTCTTATTCTGGAAGATCCTAGGCTACCCAAATCTTATTTTGTTTAACAATTATTTTGGGATGTGCTGTTGTTTCTTTTTCTAGTATTATTCACTTTCTTTTCTTTGGCACTATAGTGGTCTTAGAGTAAAAATAAGTTTACAAATCCATATTCTTCTGAGAACTCTAGCCCTCTTCAGTTTCCTCACATGTACACGTGGATTGGCTTGAACGATCCATGCATCTTTTTTCTACTTTTCTCCTTTATTTCGTCTACTAACAGTTGTGATATCTCCTCTTTTTGCTAACTCCAAAGGAGCAGTTTTGCCTACCATGCCCCCTAAAGATTCTGCTGCTATTCCAGGTCTATATTATTGATTTCTGAAGCTCCGCATCAAGGATACTGCTGTGTGTACCACGTGCACGCTACCGCATCCCTGAAGAGCCATTCATGCAATTTCCTATTGTTGTTACAATGATTGGTCCCATCTTGCATTGCTGGAGAAACTAGAACCATTATAAGGAATGACTTGTACTTGCAGTTTGGTTTTTGGTTTTTACCCTTTTAGATCTTACATTCTCTTTTATTGCAGTCTGATCTGGCTTAAAAAAAAAAAAGTGGGTAAGAAGCATCATGCTATGCTCAGCCCTACCCTGATGATTGCCCTATGTCCAGTCTAGTTCCATGTCAGAATGTAAATGTACTCAAAGACCAATGGCTTAAATGAATTTTCTCTTTTAAAAAACTACTAATGAAGCAACATGAAGTTACAAAAAACTAGAAATGTACCATTTAGTTCTGAACACAGAGAATAAAAACACCATTTCCCCCAATTATTTTTCTCTATGTGCTTCCTCTTTGCTTAGAATATAGGATGAGAGTCAAAGCACTTACCTCCTTTGAGGGTCATCTGTACTTAAAATAGAGCTCTGAAAATAGGGAATATGTTATGTATCACAATGATAAAATTAATTGTTAGATGCAGAAACTTACTTGAAAAAACATTAGTATGGACAAAGCATTTTCACAAATTCAGTACCTTTGTCTATTAGTTTGACACAATCATGGCTCATGGATTGACATAAATGCCTTCATATATATAAAAGAAAATTTAGTTTTTCTCCACTGATTGCAACATAGAAGAAAAAGAAAGGAAACTCAAATACCAGTGAGAGAATACTGATCAAGCTCTCCTAATACTAGAAGCTGTGGAACATACATCCAAATCCAAAGAAAGGTTATATAAGCTGCTGTTGCCTACATTTCTTTAGGAATTAGATAGATCATTATCTGCCTTAAGTTTCAACAGTCAGCCCTGGACAAATCAGAGTTAAAAAAAAAAAAAAAAGACAGTTTTCAGACCCTCTAAAGATCATGGGCACACCCAATATCTATGGAGACTGAGGATTTTTTAAGATTTTATTTATTTGAGAGAGAGAGGGAGAGACAGAGAGTATGAGGAGCAGGGGGTAGGGTGTGGGAGAACAGGCAAAGGGAGAAGCAGACTCCCCACTGAGCAGGGAGCCAACGTGGGGCTCCATCCCAGAACCCAGAGATCATGACCCAAGCCAAAGGCAGACACTTAACCGACTGAACCACACCCACACCCAGATGCCCCAAATATACAAATTTAAACTGAAACACACACACACACACACACACACACACACACAGATCTGCTTAAGTTCACATATTTCATGCTTCCATTAGTTTCATTTTAAATAAAATTATGGAGAATTTAAAGTAAATGTCCAAGAAAATAGCCAGTAGGTTAAAAATATTTGTCTTGAAAAGTTTGGAAGCATTTTTTTCAGCTGCTACACTGTTAGTCACTTTAGGTCTCTCTTTGTTCTGTTTTATAATTCAGGGTTTAAAAAATTATCTTAGCATTTATCTTCATTTGCAAATTGAGAGGTTTAGTTATTGAAATCATCATAAAAGGAGCAATTTCAGAACTTCGAGCAGACATTTTTAATGTGGACCATTTGTCTCTGATATCAATTTTATCTGATTACTTTATTACATATGCACACTACAAGTGACAGATAGTTTTAATATCTCCATGATTAATAGAATATTTTTCTTAGGTTCTCCTGCAGAGAAGAATATCATAATGAAATATTGATAAATTCTAAGAACAGCAAAATTGTCATGATACTTAAGGAAGTCTAAGATTTCATTTTCTCTGACTAAGCAGGTTGGGTATTTTACAGCTAAAGAATCAAATACTCTATTGATTTTGTTATGGAAAAGTCATCTCGTGAGATTTCTGTGTTCAAAAAAAAAAGAAAAATTCCTTTTAATGACCTTGGTTTTCATGGACTTCGGTCATATTTGACTGAATAAGATTAAATTTGTCGATGAGACCAAATTTGAGTTAGGAACTTAGTAATTCATAATAAAAGTCACAGTTTGCACAAATTTGGGAAAAAAGGAATAATTAAAATCTGGAGAACATTCAATAGAAACAAGTGATGTGTACTTGGGGAAGAAAAAGCTTGATAAAAAATATAAGATGGGTCGTTTATAAACTTGTGTGATTGGTGAAGGAAAAGATCTTAGATATAGTGATCTAGAAATATAATACCTATGTATTATATTGCATTACTCATTTCTCCCTGATCTTGCCCTCAACTCTTATATGTATTGTTTTTTCCCATTGACATTGGCTTGATCATGCCACCAGCTTTGGCTAATGGAATATGAATAGACATAATATTGAATGTGCTTCTGTGGATTGCCCATGTCCCTCTTTGAGCATCCGCTTTCTGTTATGAGAACAGCATGGCTCAGATGGTGGCTGTCCTTTAGCTTGGGACCAAGAATGTGAAGATACATAGAGCTAGCTAAATGAAGCCCAGCAGAGCTGCCACCAACTATAGACTTCATGTAAAGTGAGCAGGAAATAAATGCTTCCTATTGTGAGCCATCGAGATTTGGAGAATATTTGTTGTAGCATCATAAGCTGATTAGGAAATCAGTTAGTAATATGGGGCTGGAATACCCTAACATGTAAATGTATGCATAATGCCAAAAACGTTAGTTAATCCTCTTGCTGTTTGCCTCTGGCATCTTTTCTTAATTTTTCTATATAATTTTGCCCTCATTCTCACAGGGAAAATATCAAGGGACCTGTTCTTAGGAACTGAAATAGTGTTCTAGAATTAGTGTTCTGGAATTATACATTCATATATTTTAAAAAGATATTGATTGAAATACAACTATTACCAGACTCTGCCTTACACAATGGAGAAGGCAGCGACAAACAAAAATGGTTAAGTCCCTGCTCTCTGGGAGCGTAAATTCTAGTTATGGAGACAAATGGTAAACAAATCAACTCATCAGTGATCAGTGGTATGAAGAAAAACAAGGCAGGGTAAAAGAACAAGGAGTGACTGGGGGCAGGTGTTGTTCTAGATATGACTACCAAGAAGGACTCACTGAAGACAGAGTATTTACACCAGGTACCTGATGCTCTAGAAGAACCTGGGCTTTGCCATCAGTGAGACCTGAAGTTGACATGCAGCTCCTTTGCTGAATAACCGAGTCACTGCCCTTAGCTAAGTCATCCCATTTTCCTGATCTTAGTTCCTTTGACAGTAAAGTGATAATTATAATGTAAATGCCATAGGCATATTGGAGGGTCAAGAGTTAAACACTTAATGGGATCAGCACTATATTTAGCATAGGAAGTTCTTAATAATTGGCAGTTAGTATTACAAACATTAAAACCAGGGCATGGCCTACGGAACCTGGGATCAGGTATTATTGTTACTCTGAAGTGGGATTGGGAGTGGCTGTAGTCATGCCAGGTCCACAAGAGTGGTTTATACGGGTCTTCCAAAGAATTTTTATGGGGTGAGGTGGGGCAGGCAATCAGTAAAGTAAAGCGCTTACTGCTTGGAGTGGACAACAACAGAACAAGGCAGTGAAGACAGTGGGCATCTGAGTCCTATAGCCTCAGGTCATGTAGCCCCTGAGGCAGCTCAGGAACCGCCAATAAGAGGAAGGAAGCACAATTGGAGTCTAACTGAATGAGTGGCTTCTTCCACCAGCTTTCACAGCCTTTATTGGCCTACTCTATGTGCCTCCTTTAATAAACATCCTCCTTCTCTAGCAGTGGACATCATTGTTTGAATTTCTCTCATTCTTCTAAAGACACAGAGTAATAGGGTGAAAATGGCAACTAGTTGGAGTCTGAAGACCTGGAATCCTGTCCTGACTTTACAATTATCTTAGATTTTTTTAATCTCTAAAATTACTGTGGTGCCTGGGTGGCTCAGTCAGTTGGGTGTCTGCCTTCGGCTGGAGTCGTGGTCCTGGGGTCTTGGGATCGAGCCCCGAGTCAGGCTCCGTGTTCAGCTGGGAGTGTGCTTCTTTCTCTCCCTCCCTCTGCCTGTGATCTCTCTCTCTCTCTCTCTCTGTCAAATAAGTATGTAAAATCTTAAAAAAAAAATTAACTTATGCAATTCTATCAAGAATTAAGTGACAAAATGTACATTGAAAACCTTGTAAACTGTAAAAGTCCTATTCAAACATCTTTAACCCCCACCCCCACCCCTAAGAATAAAAATTTGTTCACTTACTCATTCACTTATATACTCACTCACTAAACACAAATTGGCTTGGATAAGACATGATTCTTACTTTTAAAGCTCTTTTAAGCAGGGGGAGAAAAGCCCTGCTTAGCATCTTTTATTGTAAGAGAAAAAGAAAACCTGCTACGAGTATGGCCTAATAGGGGTATGAATATTCCCTCCTCATTTTCTCCATCATTGGTGCACAAACACTGTTCCTTTTCCCCAGGGCTCCTCCAGTCCTAAGCAATAACAAGTCTTAAAAGGGAGGAGACACTAGGATGCAAACTTGTGGAACCAGTGTTTTCTTCTTTCAGAGACTAGGTAGGGATTCTGAGCCTGGAAAAGTGGAAAAAGATGTGGGAAGGATGGAGTTGGCAGGACAGGGAGAAGTTCTGGCCCTTTGTTATCCTTGTGGAACACCACCACACAGTGGCTCTAGTCTCTTGTAGTGTTCCTGGGCAGAGGGCAGGGATATAGATACGGTATGTAGGAATGGAGGCAGACAGGGAGATCAAGACTCTTTGAATAAAATTAGAAATGAACAGTTGATAAACAAATCATCACTTTTACATAAAATTCCCTGTGTTATCTTTTCTTTAACCTAAGAAATATTTGCAAAGGCTTTTATATTATTTCTATTATTTCTACCTAAACGGTGTGTGTGTGTGTGTGTGTGTGTGTGTGTGTGTGTGTGTATGCATACACATTATTTTAAATGTAGATACTATAAAAATAAAAGTAAGTTTAAAATCTAGTTTATTTTCAAGGGTTCTTTCACCAACCTGAATGACCTAGCATCTAACAGGAATGATTATTTAAACATTTTGTTTTAAGTATTTACTAAGATTATTACAATTTATATAAATATTTTCTTTCTAAGACACAAACTGAGACAATAAAGTATCAGTTAAATAATTTCAATAACTAGAAAATACATTTTCTAGGGGCACCTGGGTGGCTCAGTTGGTTAAGCGTCTGACTCTTGGTTTCGGCTCAGGTCATGATCTCATGGGTCCTGGGATCCAGCCTCAAGTTGGGCTCCACACTCAGCAGGGAGTCTCCTTGAAATTTCTCTCCCTCTGCCCCTTCCCTCACTCGAGTTCTTTCTCTCTCTCCAAAATAGTCTTAAAAAAAAAAGAAAATACATTTTCTAAAAAGGCACTCAGTTAACACTCATAAACATCCTTGCCTCTGTGTGAATTAAACCCAAATAATAACTCTCCCTGTTAATCGGTCTTCTGGACACCTCCCATACTTCCAGCTACTCGATGGATATTCACATTTGGGAAAAACATTCCATTTGTTTTAAATTGAATTAATTTCTCTTCCTAAAGGTGATCCTTATTCTGAGTTTTCTTAGAACATCTTAGAATTATTTTTAATCAGCCTTTCCCTTTCATCCATGACCAGTATCTTCATCTTATTCTACCCGCAGTACTTGATGTTACGGGAGTCCCTTCTGAGCCTCTGACATCATGGGGCTATGGTGTTACTCATCTCTCTTGGGAAGAATATGGTATTAATAAGTTACAAAAAGACCCCTGTGCCCTTTTCCCATTCATTTCCCACAAGACAAATTATACATACTGTAACAAGGAGAGAAGACAAATTACACATATTGCAAATTCCTCTGAGAAATTCCTCTTTATCTAGCCAATTATGTATATTTGCTACTTGAAGTTTATTTTAGAGAATAGAAGAAAATCTTGTCTTTTGGCACCCAAGTGAGGTTAAGGATATTGTGATTTGATGTCAGCATTGAACATGCCTCAAATGAATTAAGAATTATAATTGGATGTCACTTGGGGTCTTGGTTTCTGCCCCTGGAAAGGTAATAAAACAAGTTTGAACATATTACCGCATTCAAGACATTGCTAGGTAATTGCCGGCAAGCCTGTCTGCGGGCTGTTAGCAAAGCAGTTTTATGTGTTTGCCCAAGGACCAAGTAAGCTAGGTGAGGTTAGGTGTCTAGGGTACTTGGACTTTGAAGAAATGTCACCTTTGCCAGGGGACTGTGAAGAGTGCATGTAATATCTGCTTATTGCTTAAGATTTTCTTGATTCAATAATAAAGGAGTAAAAAGAAAAAAACCCTTCTTAAATGATCTCTTAATGTCTTAAAACTTTCGTCCCATTGTAATGGAACTGAAACAGGCAAGGCCTGGTCAGACAAATGTCAGTCTCTAATCTGTTATTAAAAAATCATCACCTACCATGTAAATGCATAGGTGGCCATAGAAACTCTATATGTCGAAGAAGCGTCACAAAGGTGTTATTCTCAGTCCTGAACTGCCTACCCGATGTCTCCATGTGGACACGTCTGAGTCTTAACATAGATAATCTGAACATTTTTGATAGAATTATTAATTACTAATTGGCATTCCCTTTTTTATCTTCCAGATATGATAGAGGCTGAAAGAGGTATATTAAAATCTCCCATCGCAAAAGTATTTTATCATATTCTCTTGATAGATATTTCTAATAGTTATTTTTTATATGAGTGTAGTTTCCATGTTGTTTGATGCACAGGCTCGTGGCTGCTGTATTTCCTTCATGATTACACCTTGTATCATAACATATTGTCTCTCTGTCCTAGTGTCTTATCTTATATTTCACCTTGACTAATATTTGCCACTCCTGATTTTTTATTCACTTTTCTTAGTATCTCTTTGATCATCCTTGTCTTTTCCAACTTTATTTATCACATTAAGTGTGTTTGTTGTACATAACAGGTAACTTTTTTTTTAAAACCAAATTTGACATCTTGTCTTTCTGTAAGAGACTTGAATTAATTTGTGTTTAGTGTATAAGGTAATATACTTGATGTTACTCCTTTAGTCTTTCTTAGTAATGCTATTTATTTTAGTTTGTTTTTTTCTTTATACTTTTCCTTTTAAGAGCGTGAGGTTTTTTTTTTTTTTTTTTTTTTTTTTAATTATACAGTACTTCACCGGTGTGTGCGCCAGCATGGGAGGGGGTCGTGCTAATCTTTGCATTGTTCCAATTTTGATATATAAACTGCAGGAGTTTGCATGGATCATGTGTGTTAGTTCCCTTTTGCAAAACTAAATTCTTGATCTCTCTTTCCAGAGGTTCTGGAAAGATCTCTCTTTCCTCTCCTTCTCCTCAAGCCAGCTTGAGTCAACTGTTATTCCTGTTTTTTCCTCATATTCACTTCGTCTTTCAGTATGTCCTGTTCCTTGTGTCCAAAATACCAGTCGACCTCTCTGCACCATCATGGCTACTGCTCCAGCCCGAGCTGCTCTCACTGTCCCACTAGAGAGCTGCAGTAATTTCACCTGATTTCCCTCTTCCCAATAAAGAAGAATATGTAACATTTGCAGAATTCTTGTGAGAAATTCCGCTTTGTATTTGTTTTGTTTCCCACCAATACATTTTCCATACAACCTTTAAAAAAATATAAAACCTGATCATATTGTCTACCTTGTCCAAAGTCCTTTGATGGCTTCCTTGTGGGAAGAAATGTCAAATTCCATGTGGGACAAAATGTCAAATCCTTAGAATGACTTGATGTGAATTTACATGATCTGACCACCAGCCTCTTCTTTAACCTCATGTCATATATACATATTCTTTTTGCTCAAAATGCTCCAGACACACTGGCCTTCCCTCTCCTCCTCCTCCCCTTCCTTCTTCTTCTTCTTTAAAGACGTATTTCTTTATTTGGGGTGGGGGGAGGAAGAGAAAGTGGGGGTGGGGGGAAGGGCAGAGGGAGAGGGAGAGAGAATCTTAAGCAGAGTCCATGCTAAATGTGGAGCCTGATTTGGGGCTCCATCCCATGACCCTGAGATCACTACCCTGAGACCATGACCTGAGCTGAAACCAAGAGTTAGAAACTTAACCAAATGAGCCACCCAGGCGCCCCTTCCCTATGCTTCTTAAAGGTACCAACCAACCCCATTTACACTTCTGGAATCTCTGGTGCCCTGTTCCATCTGCCAGGAATAATCTCTCCCCCTAATGTTTGCATCACTTTTTACTTCTTGTTGGTCAGATCTCTTCTTAAACACTCCCATCTCAAAAAAACTTTAACTTGTTATTCAGTCAACGGTAGGGTCTTGTTCTCCATCATGCTTACTTATTACAATTTACAATTAAGTCTGGTTTTGTTTGCTTACTTATACATTGTCTTTTGTCTGTTTTTTTTTTTTTTTTTTTCATGAGTACAGAGACCACTCTCTCTGGTTCACTGATGTACTCAGTACCCAGGATCCCAGTACTTGGCACAGTTTCAGGCACATCAGATAGTGCCCAGTAAATATTTCTTGAATGAGTAAACACATGATTGAATACATCAACAGTGTCAATAAAACCTCAGTTATACCATAGGAGTACATTTAGACCCCCAAACTAACAAGAGATATGCATACAAGAATTCTGATTAATTTATGTTTAACTCAAGCAAATGCAGTTAGGAAAGCCTTAGAACCACAAACTTATATTTCCTAGGCATCAGTGTTTATGGAACCCAAACTCTGAAAGTTTTGGTAGGTTCTAAATTTGGAAGGCTCTCTTTTCTACTCCTACTTATCAATACTTATTATAGACAATAACAGTGACTTAAACTACTGAAAGTATCTTATAACATGTTTTAATCCTATCAATAATGATAAATTTAACAAATACAGCTGGTTCTTATCTGAATATATATATATATATATATATATATGTATATATGTATTACTATGCCAATAGGCTAAACTTTTTCCAGTAGAAAATGCGCTGTATGTTTAAGAGTTTGTTTTGTTTTATTTTTTGCTGCTTTTTGAAAATGTATTTATAAAACTGGTACATTCTGGAATGTCTTTCTTTAGAAACAGGACTAAAAGAAAAAAAATAACCCAAACATTCAATTCTGTACAATGACTAATGGATGAGGGTAAGAACCATAGTCTTGCCAGAAAAAAAGAAAAAGTCTGACAACTAAAATTTAGGATTGTGTCTGAAATCCCATTCGGGAGGAAACAGTAAAATACAAAGTTTCAAAAGCAGACACTAAAGAATGAGGGCAAGGTCAAAGTAAAGCTTTCTATGAGACTTGAAAAATAGAACTTTAAAAGGTACAATAGCCTATGATGTAGTTTAATCTAAAGAAAAATGAAATGTCTCCATAAGACATTAGCTAGAAGTTATTCATTTTCCCATTGAATGCTTCTCACTGATGGCACTTTGCAGAGAGATACCCAGCTACTTTCATTAATGACTTTTTTTTTTTTTTACCATATTGGTTCCATCATTAGAGGAGAATAAAATTTTCTCCCTTAATTGAACAAGCAAATTTGTGACTGAGTATTTACTACTGGGAAAGAGTATCTTAAAAGAAGAATTTTGTTTGTTTATTCTTTTAGAAGAAAAAAAGAATATTATCTAAATCCCTTGGCTTTAGAAGCAGTTGAGTTCACACCTAATAAATAGAGTAGAAGAAAGAAGGTGAGAAATACATAATAAGACGAGGGATGCCAGGAACTTTTGGCTAGCTCACCCATGTCCAATGTTCCTCTGTTGCCTGCCAACAAAACAGAACATGGAAAAGTTAAATACTTAATATCCCAGGAACCCTTGTAACTAGAGGGTGGCTGCATGTTATAGCTGTCTTGAGCCAATAAAACCTAAGTGGAACCCTGCTGGGGGGATTTGGGGAAAGGATATATTTTTTTCTGACAAAAATATTACTCACACCCTTGGCAATGTCCTGGCCCCACCTTTTCTGCCAGGAATGTGAATGTGTTGTCTGGTGCTATGGAAGCCCTCTTGCAGTCCCGTGGAAAAGCTGAGTGCCGCCCTCAGGTTGTGGAGCCGCTTACTCAATGTCAGCAGCTACGGAACTCCAGACTTCTTGTTAGGTGAAAATAAATTTTATTTCTTAAACCACTGTTCCCTTTAAATGGAGCCAAAACCATTCCTACCTTTACGTGAGAAAAAAACTGAAACAAGACCTTTGATGGGTAGTGGATTTCAACATTCTGATAGAGTCAACTATACAGTTATTGTTCCCTTACCATTGAGCAAGTTCCTAAAGTTTTAGTGTAGTTTTAAATTTTAATATTTGCACATGTATAAATACTACAAACCTCCAAATAAGAAAACTTGAAAAAAGTTCATTATTTTTTTTAAGATTTATTTATTTATTTTAGAGAGAGAGAGTGTGTGTGTGTGTGTGAGCAGGGTAAGGGGCAGAGAGAGAGGGAGAGAGAGAAGAGAATCCCAAGCAGACTCCCCACTGAGCCCCTCCAGGGCTCTATCCCAGGACCCTGAGATTATGACCTGAGCTGAAATCAAGAGCCAGCCGCTTAACCAACTGAACCACCCAGGCACCCCTACTTTTATTTCTTCTACATGTTTTTGATTTTATATTTTGAATAAGTATATTTATATATTTTTACATTATATTATAAATAACATATTTTGAATATTTTAATGAATACTTTTATTAATGAAATAAATTAATGATTTAATTAGTTAATTAATAAATTTTAGGCAGTGTTTGCCACCTTTATTCAGAAAGACTAAATCAATAAACTGAAATTAGAAGACTGTTGATTGGGGTGGGTGGGTGGCTCAATTGGTTCAGTGTCCAACTCTTGGTTTTGGCTCAGGTCATGATCTCAGGGTGGTGAGATCAAGCCCTGCGTCAGGCTCCATGCTGGGCATGAAACCTGCTTAAGATTCTCTCTCTCCCTTTTGCTGAACAGCAAAAAGAGAAAAGAATTTTTTAAAAAGGATGGGGGCACCTGGGGGCCTTAGTTGGTTAAGCGTCTGCCTTCAGCTCAGGGCATGACCTCAGGGTCCTGGGATGGAGCCCTGTGCCAGGCTCCCTGCTCAGCGGGAAGTCTGTTTCTCCCTCTCCCTCTGCCCCTCCCCTCGTTCCTGCTCTCTCTTTCTCGTTCACTTTCTTTCGAATAAATAAAATCTTTAAAAAAAAAAGTCTGTTGATCAAAAGTTCTAGAAATAAGTATTTATGAAGTTGAAATATAATTAAGCTTTCACAAGAGGCTTGTAAATTAGTATCACTTCTACTTCTAAAGTTATTAAAGCTTATATGGCACTACGACTTTTAAGAGGCCCTATATAAGTACTGGTAGGCACTGGGATAGAAAGGGAATAAGACATGGTTCTTAAATTTAAGAAGCTCACAATCTAATGTAAAGTTTCTCCATCCTGGCTGCACACTAAATTGCAGCAGAGATGAAAACAACACCACTCCCCACCACAGAGTTTCCAGCCTGCATCCCTAGCATTGTGGTCGCATTGGTCTGGGGTGGAGCCCCGCATCAGCACTGTGTACTCCCCTGTGATTCTAATGTCCAGTCAGAGTTGAGAACCACTCCTCTAGTGGGTAAATGTTCATATTCATTTCCAACTAAAGCTGGGCAAAAAAGCTTTTTCCAAGGAGGGCTAATTTATGAAGTAAGAGTAGAAAAGAATGTGCTTGACAAACTTAATCAACATGGGAGGTAGCAGTCATCCTTTACACTACGGACTTCAAGATGGCAATTAATCATCATGAGTGGAGTATCTGTAATGCTCTTGCTCATGATTTTTTCTGGGTAAACAATGGGTAGCCTTTTAATTATATTTCATTTATTTGAGATTGTTTCCTATATTGCTTTGTGTACTTGAGAAAGGAATATGAAGGCACAAACTAAAAGATTTTCTACATTTAGCCTTCCTTATCAAGTCAGAAATTATTAATAAATGTACAATGATGATGATATTAAGTAGATATGTTAATATTTTGGTTATTTTATATGAAGAGGATTGTTCATGTAACAAACATATGTTGAACACCTGTTTCATGACAAGTATCTTTCTAGACACGGGAGCACAGAGAACAACACAGAAGAGATCCTTTTATTTGAGGCCTGTAGTTTAATGGGGTAATTCTATTTTGTCAGAATGTTTTGCTTAAAAATACATAATTTCTCTATGAAGCATATTTTTATAAAAAGTTCTTGTGCACTTTTTTTAAATTAGTAGCATTTTAGAATGGCTTTTTTACTTCAAAACAACACAGATTTGTTTTTGAGGCAGAGTTGGCCATACTAACTGGTTGTTAAAAAAATAAATAAAATACAAAACAAAAAGGACAAATTTAGATTAAAAAATGCATAATCCCAGAATTAACTGTGGATAATATTTTGGCATATTTTCCAGACATTTTTCCATACACAGAAACACACATTTCAGAAAATGAAATCATATCTTTATGAAGTAGGTTAAGGCATTTATAATTTAAAATACATAGCAATCAAATTAATATGTTTTGGTACAAAGTATATTAAGCTATTTTAAAAAGAAAAACTTCTAAAGCAGTATCCTTGTCAGAAGGACTAGAAATTGACCCAGTTAGATTCAAAACTGAAGATTTATTTTAAGAATTCACATAGCAATAAGGGAACTGGAAATATTTCCAAAATATAGAACAACCAGACTTCTTAGAGATGGCACTAGTGTTTAGGAATTGGAAGATTTTTCAGGTTCCAGACTAATTTTATTGGTTAGGTAACTGTAACACTCCCTCAGCTTCAGGTTCTCTCCTTTAGGATCTCCTCTTACTGCTGCACCAACGCGACTCAGCTTCATTCACTGTTTCCCCACTGTGTCTCTTCTTATGTCACTTGTCACTTTCAACTCAATGATGCTTCCATCTAAACACCTATGCTTATTTTAACACCATTCATGCAGCCTGACTTGCCATAAAGTTACTAATATCAACCTATTCCTCAGACACACACACAAACACACGTGTGTGCATAAATCCTGATGGAAACGTGCCAACACAAAAGGTTGATTAAATGTTCATTTGAGCACATTTACATTCATGTTTCCCCATGATTTGGCTGCACTTGTGATTTTAGCCAATGGAAACTAGTACTTTCTTGTTCAATTTCAGCAGATGGAAGCATGGTACTTTACACACTTGGCCAATGAACTTTCTCTACCATGCTACCGTCATCATTGGAGATGAGTGGATTCTGCAGCATGTAGTTTCTAACTCTTGGTCTTTGTTTCTGTCATATATTTTGACCTTTAATGGCCGACATGATGTATGAAAGTGATAATGCTGGATCTTTTACAGAAACTAAAGCAAAAAAAAATGAAGAAAGTATGTGGCTGGCTGATAAAATGAGAGTTTGGAGACTATTCGAGATGCCTTTGAGGAAATGGCCAAGGAATCTGAAGGGACAGAAAATATGGCATGGGAGGGGTGGGGTGTGGAGGCCTTTTCATTTCAGCAACTACATCATCTTATTGCAGCAGCTCAAAGAAATGACTGGAGGCAAGTCATGATGTCAGGTGACTGCCAGTGTTTGGTATAAGCGACCATCCTCAGACAGACTGTATCAGTAGCCTGCAGACCACAGAATACTTCTGTCAGGAGGGTATATGAAGACTTGCAGGAGCACAGATAGTTTTAAGGGAATTCAATTTCCATAGTCTTCCAGGGATGCACTTCACTGAAATAGATGTGCCTGAATCATGTTACATGTTAAGATGTTAAGTCAGTTCTTTTTCTCTCACAATTGTCCTTCCCCTCCTTCACTCCCACCCACACTGAAACTTTTTCCTTTTTTAAAAAGATTTTATTTAGGGCACCTGGGTGGCTCAGTTGGTTAAGTGACTGCCTTCAGCTCAGGTCATGATACTGGAGTCCCAGGATCAAGTCCCACATCGGGCTCCCTGCTCGGCTGGGAGTCTGCTTCACCCTCTGACCCTCCCCCCTCTCATGCTCTCTCTCTCTCTCATTCTCTCTCTCTCAAATATATAAATAAAATCTTTTTTTTAAGATTTTATTTATATATTTGAGAGAGAGAGAGACCACTAGTGGGGTAAGGGGCAGATGGACAAGCAGACTCCCCACTGAGCAGGGAGCCCGACACAGGGCTTGATCCCGGGACCCTGGGATCATGACCTGAACTGAAGTCAGATGCTTAACTGACTGAGCCACCCAGGCACCCCCTGAAACTTTTTCTGGGATGTGAAAGCTTCCACATCCCAATTAATAGGAAAACTTAAAAGAATGGTATCTTTAAATCTTTTAACATCAAGACACCATTATATAAGGCTTATTATTCCTCTTTTTTATTTAGTCACTTTTGTAAGCAGAATTCCAGGACCATCCCTAAGATTCTCACCCCCTGATATTCAACATTTTGTATATTCCTCCCTCCTGGAGAATGAGTAGGACCTGTGGGTATTATGTGATAGTCACTCCTAAAATTACATTACAGTGTGTAAGAATGTCTTAACAGACCAGAGGGAGAGATTCTTCTGGGAGGGCTTGTGCAAACAACATGGAACAAGGAACTGAGAGTGGCCCCTGGCTGATAGCCAGCATCCAAGTTTTAAAGCTGTAAGGAACTGAATCCTGCCAAAAACCACCTTGGAAGAGAATCATGGAGTTCAGAGAAATGGCCCAGCTGACATCTAATGAGATTACAGCAGTGTTATGAGACCCTGAGCAGAGACCTCAGTTAATCCAGGTTGGACTCCTAACCAAGGAAACTGTGAGATGATAAATGCATGTGGTTTTAAGCTGCTACATATGTGGCAATTTGTTACACAGCACAGAAAAACAATGCAATCTTTCAAAAAGTATTTACTTGAGCACATACTATATTCCAGACACTGAGAGATAGTCTTTAATAACATTTTCCAAAAATCTCTGCCTTCATAAGACTTACCTTGTGGTGGGTAGAATAATTGTAAATAAGTTTAAATGTAAACTATCTAGCATGTTAGACCATGATAGCTGTTAGATTAACAGCTGAGCTTCACATAGAAGGAGTAGGGTCTTATAAGAAGGAAGGTAACCGGCAATATTGAGGAGAGAGCTTTTCCAGGCAGAGAGAAGACCAGTGCTCTCAGAGATGGGTGGTGGGAGGTGGGGGGTGGGCGTGGGGGAGGGAACATGACATAGGTCCAGGGAGGAATGACAAAAGACCTAAGAGATGAGGTCAGAGAGGAAAAAGGAACCAGATCATGCAGAACTTCAAAGGTCAAGGTAAGCTTTTTGGCTTTTATTCTGAGTGACATGGACAGCCAAAGAGATTTTAAGCAGGGAGTTATAATAATTTGACTTTCCTTTTTAACAGACTCACTGTTGCTGTTATAATACAATGTGATGTAGTGTGGAGAATAATGTGGGATAGATCAACAGGAGGCAGGATTGAAAGCAGAGACACCAACAGTTAAGATTCTGTTGTAATAATCCAGACAAGAAGGGATAGTGCCTAGATCTGGGCAGTGGCAGTGGAAAGAAGTTAGTAAATTAGAATGTTTTCTTTTCAACAAAATTGAGAGCAGATATTATTGATAGAGAATTGAAATGTCCTTCCATTCCTTCTACTGCGTTATGTAAAGAAGCTTTCTCGAATGTAGATCTCAAAAAATGAACATGTAGAATAAAATTGATGTTGAAACCCCCTTCCAGCAATAAGTAATATGTATCCATGGATACATGAACTAATTAAAACCTCCCCAGCTATCTCATTAAGAGATACCTTTTTGTATTTAACATTTTAGCAAAACCTTAATATGCTTTCATAATTTGTATATTAATAATAGTAATAAAATTCAGTGCACAAAAAAGTGTCTTTGACATGTAAAACCGTATAATAATAAAAATTAATTTGTTTTTTATACCTTTATACAAAGATTATTTGCAATTCTTTTGTTTGATTTCCATCTAGTTGCCAGTGCAAAACAAAATGGTCTAGATATCCATATATACAAATATAAAGGTCATATAAATTATTTATTATTGATCAATAATCCTCAGCTACTATGAGCAACTCTTGTGAATGCCACTTTAATCAGAAATCCAACACAGGCAAGAAAATGGGCATTTTACCCTATAGGAAATATCACTCTGTTGTTGCAAGAATACGTTGCATTCATGCCATCTGGCATAGGGATTTGATGAGTTAATTCATTTGGCCTTCACTTACTTAAGCACTTTGTCTACGCAAATGTGCCCTGCTCTCCAAAGCAGTGTCTGGCTCAGACATCAGTGACAACGCACCCTACAAGCCTTCACTCCATGGAGGGTCGGTCTCTTGTTTGTCTGGAGTGCTAGGCCACGAGATGTGCAAAAGCCGTCATTCTGGGTGAGTGTTCAATGCTAGATCCTGAGCAACAGAGGATCCTAGGTGTTTTTTAATGAATGTATATGTTGTACTTTCATGATATGCAGGGTCCCCCTTGCACAGGTCTAAGGATTCTACTTAATTTAAAGGACACATCATTTCTATTTTAAAATCTCAATATTTACAAATGTGAAAAATGCTTTTCAACTGTTTACATTTATGACAAAAACTGTACATTTTCACTTAAAATGGAATATAGAATGGAATATAGAAGTTTGACAAAATTATTTTAGGCCTACTAGAGTAAAAAAAGTTTTGAAAATATTGGCAAAGAAGCTGTATCTGGTGCTCATTCAATAGCTTTCCCATTTTTTAAACTAAATATACCTGTGTCTAATTCAAATGCATGAAATGAAATTTTTTTGGTCTATTTAGTTTCCTTTATACCTTTTTGGGCAGAGCTTTTTTTGTCAGGACAGCTCATGACCTATGGTTTCACCTATTGTTTGAGCACCTCTGATCTAATCATCTGTGTCTGGGATTTGAGTCCCATGTCTGGGACCTCTCAAGCACAACAATAATGGTCATAGATTGAGTTCTAAGAGTGTATTTATTAATATAAGCTGTGAATTTCAAGTAGGTATTATACTACTGTCATCTTTAATTGGGCAGGGACAAATCCTAGGAGACACATATAAGAAAAGGAACAATTGCTATCCTAGCAAAGAACCAGAAAAAGATTAATGCTTAATAGATACTATTATTTGATGGAGTGATATCAACTGCAGAGGAATAAAGTAGCTGCATGAACCCCAGATGGTCAGCTTTTAAAGATTCTCAAGAATAAGAGTATTTCAACTAATTTTTCAGCAGAACTCTTTTGGATAGGTACAAAACAACACACAGTTAAGTGTATGGTCTCTGGAGTCAGAATGCCTGGGTCCTCAGCCTAGACTCACCACTAACTACCTGTGTGCCCCTGGGCAAGTTACTAAATAGCCCGTGTCTCAAATTCCACATCCATACACCAGAAATAACAACAATAACTTCTTGATAGGATTGTGAGCATTAAATGAGATAATCATTGTTAGTTACTTTAAATAGAGTCTGATACATAAACTTAAGAAATGCCAGCTAGTACTATGAGTAAAAAGCTTGTTGGAGCCATTACATATTTTGAATGTAACAGATGAGACAGTGTAATTCTCAGTTAGTCCACATTAATGGAGGGAAGGAGAGGTGTTGATAATACGCACAACCAGAAACTGAATAAAAGATCCATCAGCTCATCTTTCCATCATTTCTGGAAATTATCATCAATTAAAAAAATACTTTTCTGTACTGTTTCACTTTTTTATGAGCATCTCTTTTATGACAAACACAAAAAGCAATAAACATAAAAAAGCAATTCATTCCTAAAACAATGCTTCTCTCGTTTGCCAATACCACCACTAACTCTTTCATACTCCCATGAATCCTCTGAAATTATATACACTAGACTGTTGAATCATAGATCCTGTACCTCTGAAGCAAATAATACATTATGTGTTAAAAAAGAAGAAGAAGAAGAAGAAGAAGAAGAAGAAGAAGAAGAAGAAGAAGAAGAAGAAGAAGATAGCAGGAAGGGAAAAATGAAGGGGGGGAAATCGGAGGGGGAGATGAACCATGAGAGACTATGGACTCTGAGAAACACACTGAGGGTTCTAGAGGGGAGGGGGGCAGGGGGATGGGTTAGCCTGGTGATGGGTATTAAAGAGGGCACGTATTGAATGGAGCACTGGGTGTTATACGCAAACAATGAATCATGGAACACTACATCAAAAACTAATGAGGTAATGTATGGTGATTAATATAACATAATAAAATTTAATAAATAAATAAAAAACTAGTGATGTGATATATGGTGATTAACATAACATAATAAAAAATATAAGAATCAATAAAAAAACCCAAAAGAATATATGAAGGTAAAATAAACTTTTTATTCTAAAAAAAAAGAAATGAATGGTGGATTCATTCCTATTCCATGGTCACTTAATATGCATATGGAAACCCTTTTGAAGAGGAAGACAGTGAAAGATCCATAAAATACATCCAAACAACTCTATAATTCAAAGCAAAAAGACGTTCCTGCTGTAGCAAAGTAATAGTAAAACCAACAAGAGTTCATTTATTAGCAATAATTTCCAAGTTCGCCTTGGTAGAATTATTGCTCACTAGTCTTGTTTTATGATCTAAAGAGGGGAATTAAGGATGTTTCAGTCCTGCTAAGTTGTTATTTTAATTTTAGAAAAGCAAAAATCCCTCATATTTCCAAACCACAAAAAATATCGCACATGTGTATGCATATACACACACTTTTAAAAGCCATGCCACAAATTACTTTCAACTGTAAAACCTAAGAAACAACCAGTAGACCTTTTAAAAAAATCCATATGAGTAAGAAGGAAAATTAGATTTGGAAATCCTAGTTGGAATTTTAACTACTTTAGAGCCACTGTACTTCTTTATTGGGCACTGGGTTTATAAATATAGATATTGAATACGATCTCTCTAGGACAGGTTTTTTCATCAAATTATTATATTTCAGATAGACATCCCATTCTAGTTTCCAGTTAGAAGTCCTTTTTAGGTAGATGAATAATTATTCTCATTTAGTAAGTACACAGAAAGACGTGAGAGAGAATTGACATGTCCTGATGTGATGTGACACATTTTGTTAAAATTCTATGTTAGAATTTAGGATAACTAGATATGGCCCTGGTCTTTGAACAAAAAGGAATTTACTTCTTACAAGTGATACTGAGTTTCTTAAAATATACGTGATCCCACAACTCCAAGGCTGTGGTTTCATAACAGATTGGAAACAGAGGCCCACAATATATCAGAGTAGCAAAATTCTAATACAGAGGTGGAACGCAGGCTGCCTGGGCTCAAATCCTGACTGTACCCCATTTTAGATGAGCAAGGGATTGAAACTTTCTACGCCAGTATGAATGAACACAGCTAATTGGATGCTGTATGACCAAAGGTCTAGAGAATGGGTTGGCAAACTATGGCTGTGGGTCATATCTGGCCCATTGTCTGTTTTTGTAAATAAAGTTTTATTGGCATACAGCCGTTCCCATTCATTTGCATTTTTCTATGGCTGATTTTGTGCTATCCTGACAGAGTTGAGTAGTTATACCAGAGATTGTATGGCTTGTAAAGCCTAAAATATTTACTATCTGGATTGTACAGAAAAAGTCTGATGACCCCTGGGGAGGTTTTACTTTCTGTGGGATTAGATCAAAGTTTAGTCCTAACATAGGGCTAGATAGATGCTAGAGCAAGGAACCAAGCAAGGCAATGGTGTTACCAGCTTCATAATCACAATATCAATATTTCAGGAAGGAATACTGCGTTATTACTTGACATTTCACGTGGGATGAGCTTACCATATTGCACTGTGTTAGTGGTTAATATAACACAGGAAGTAAGAGGTGAGATGACTGGTGAAGTCATAAGGACATTTGCGTGTGTGTGTGTGTGTGTGTGAGTGTGTGAGTGTGTGTGTGTGTATATGTTATTTATATGTGGAGGGGAGGAGTGTGTAGGCAGAGAACTGTGTGTGGGGCTTGTTGGGAGGAATGCGTAAAAAAAGAAAGAGATAAGGGAGATAAGGTTGCTAGAGATAGACTTTTCCTCCTCTGCAACATTGCTTCCACTAAGTTTTAAGCATAGTTTGGTTTTGGAGGCAATACCCCATCCTCCTAGTATGCCAACTGAAATTTTCTATGCAGCATATGAGACATTAAGCAAAAATTCAGAAAACAGTCCTTCTAATTAATTAGGTCAATGGACAGTTTGCACTGATAAAATAGGAGTATTTACCAATTTTATTTTAAAAAGAATGATAAAAATGTGCTCAGAGATAAAACAGCACACAATTCCAAAAACAAGTGTTTTCATTAAAAATTTTAAAAACACTGTCTCTAAAATTCTGGGAACACGATTTATAAAAATCTCCTTTTAATGTTTTCCCATCTCAAACAATCAAAATCTTATAAAACGAGCAGGTTTTGGAATTTTCAGCATATTAAATGTGAGCAAAAAAAATGAATAAATAACAAATAGAGAAATCAGAGATACAAGCTTACCTCCACACTGAAGGAAAGAGTTGCCAAGCATTGTTTTCTTTTGATTTGCTGAAAAATTAAGTTGAAAGTAGTTTGGAGGACTAATTTCAAGCTAACAGTTTAAATTTATTTAACCTTTTGTCTGCTAGCAAAACATTCACATATGCTAAATCCATAGAGCTGCTTTTGCCACCAGAATTAGCTACGGGAAGGTTTGACTTGTCAGTACTGCTTTTTTTTTTTTTTTACATTTTGTATGTTAATGTGCCCTTTAATTCTTTCCAATTTTCATTGACAGAGGAATACATTTGTTTTAGAAAGAGATTTAGCCTAACTTGAAATCTCTGTAAAATAATTTCCCCAAATTAGCTAATTTAGGAAGAGATGTGAAGGGTACTATTACATCAACTTCCAAGATGATTGCTTTAGTAAAAAGCAAATTTAAGGTGATCAAGTGTAAGTTTATTGCCTTTTTTTTTTAGAACTTATGTTCCATTTTGTATATAACAAAGGATGAGAATTCTGCCTTAGGATTTAAATCATCTCTAGTTGAATGTTTTTGCTTATAAACAGGGAAAATAACTTACCTGCAGTAACTTTTCAAACAATCTCAACCATCAGTAATATCCCTGAAAACTAAGAATAAATAGTAATGAAAATTATGATAGCAGAGTGCATTGCTTGCAATGTCTACAATGGGGTTAGTATCCAGAAATTATAAACAAATCCTTAAAACAGGCAATCAATAGGAAAAGACAATAAAACCAATAGGTTTCTTGATTGAGCAAAGATTTAGAGAAGCCAGTTCACTGAACAAGAACCCAAATAGCCACTGAACATTTCAGAAGATGTTCATCCTTATCAATAAAAAGAGAAATACAAATTAAAACAGCAAGATACTATCTCATACCCCTCAAATGGTTTTTAAGTTTTATTGCAGTGAGAAAGTAACTCACATTTCTGGTGAGGATATATATTAATTACTTTGGAGAGTATTGGGGCAGTTTCTAATGAAGATGAATCTGTGCAAACTAGATGGCCACCCCTGGGTATAAACTAGAGACTCTTGGGCGTATGTACAAAACAGGTCTTCGGATGTACATGGCAGCATTATATGAATATATGAGTAAAATACTGGAAACAAGCAGATGTCCAACATCAGGGAATAGGAAATTAAGCGATGAAATATTTACATATTTGTGTACTGTGTAGCAGTGTGAAATGAATGAATTAGATCTATACAGATCAAATTAAGAGATCTCCAAAACAATGTTGAGTTTAAAAAGCAAATGGCAGGGGCACCTGGGTGGCTCAGTCGTTAAGCGTCTGCCTTCGGCTCAGGTCATGATCCCAGGGTCCTGGGATCGAGCCCTGCATCGGGCTCACCGCTCCGCGGGGAAACCTGCTTCTCCCTCTCCCACTCCCCCTGCTTGTGTTCCCTCTCTCGCTGTGTCTCTCTGTCAAATAAATAAATAAAATCTTTAAAAATAAATAAATAAATAAAAATAGAAAGCAAATTGCATAGATATATGCCTATCTGAGAACAGAGCAGGGAACAGAATTTTGAAGTACTAAATCTGAGTACATAAATAAAAATCATATTTACCAGTAGCATTTATTTTATTTTAACATTTCTGAAGCAAGTGTGACAAATTTTAACCTTTTAAAATGCTGGGTGGTGGATACTCAAATGTCTATTAATATTATTTTTTTGTGATTATGTATTTTGAAAATAATTTCCAAAGGAAAGTACAACATACTCTGAAAGGATAATTTAAAAAGTAATGTATGGTGATTAACATAACATAATAATAAAAAATATATATATATAGCTTTTTCAAGGGCATGGCTAAATTCACTTTTATTGCTAAAAATAAAAGGCTAAATATATTCACAGACAAAAAAATAAAAATAAAAAGTTAAAATGTTTTTTCAAGGAAAAATGCAAGTCTTCATTTGGGTCCTATTTATTTTTAATATTAATAAATTTAAGGGGTGCCTGGGGTGGCTCAGTGAGTTAAGCATCTGCCTTTGGCTGAAGTCATGATCCCAGGGTCCTGGGATTGAGCCCCATGCCTGGGCTCCCTGCTCAGCAGGAACTGGCTTCTCCCTCCGCCCCCCCCACCCCACTCGTGCCCTCTCTCACTCTCAAATAAATAAATAAAATCTTAAAAAAAAAGCTTGAAGACAATTTGAATTTAAAAAATTAATTTAAGAAGCTTGTTTGTATGGTTAAGATTACTTGCTTATACAGCAAAATTACCTCATCGTGCAGTATTTTTTTCCATTACTTAGGCTATTTGATAAAATACACATTACCAGGTTCTATGTCATAGCCAGTGAATCACAGTCATCAGGGAACAGCCTGGAAACCTGTATCCTTAACAAGGTCTTTGGCTGATATTGAAGTTAAACGAAGTTCAGGAAACCCTATTTGATTGAAAAGGGTTGAGAAGGCAAAAAATAACTAGTTAAAAACCTGTAAGTAGGCAGTAGTATGGGAGAGGTGTCCGTCTGAACCTTGAATGGGGAACTAAAACTTAGGAGCCTACAGAGTAAACAAACATCCAACATAACAGTCTGGGGGCAATTAATGTTGTAACAAACAAATCTATGTCCCTGTATAGTACATGAGGAAGTCCTTGAATTAGAGCAGAGAACTGTAAATCATGTCCCTAATGGTGACACTGAGTCATTCAGAGAAGCTAAATTATGCCTAAGGAAATTATCTTAAAGGAAAGGAAAAACTAATGTATTTCACAAGGATTTCTATAAAATTGTTTTAAGACATTTGTACATAAAAGTTCTTCTGCCCTCACAATAGTTGTATTCTGGATGTATTAGAGAATACACAAAAGGCCATAAAAGATGTGAGACAGTTTTTCCAAAAACCCAGACTGTGCTTCCATGAGGATCTGGCCCCTGAGTAGTGAAAAAGAGGAGAGCATCAACTTTGGGGAGGGAAATGGACTCAAATTTAGCATAACATAATATTAATAAAACGAGAAATAAAGAACTGATATTTGAGTAATTGCGATGTGCACAGCACTATGGTAGGTGTTCTATGTATTGTTTTTCTATTCAAAGAGCTCATTCTTTGTTTCTGCCACCTATAGGGCTCTCTGTGATAAATATAGATGTCACACCACCGCCATCTCACACAACCTCCTTGGCAACACACTTACACAGCTACTCTGTACAATATAGAAGATCAAAGTCATAAACAAATAAAACAAACACCCCCAAATCTAACACTCAAGCTGAGTGTCTAAAATATCTCTATCATGCTATTATCACACAGGTGGGGGACATGCATCAGCACATGATACTAATTCCTACCTAGTCACTAACTGAAATTTAACCCAGCATAATACACAGTGGAGATAGACACATTGGGAAAAATTTATGTGCACAGATCTCTGTTCATTCTGAGATCTTTAGATTATGAATTAGACTTTCATCACAAGGTAACAAGTTGATTGTTTCCATTGCTCTTTGTTGTTAAAATTTAGTATATAATCCATTAAGTGTGTGTATACCTTTTTTTCCCACTACTGCTGTGAACTAAAAATAAAAGTAATTTTGAAGCACAAGCATGTGGAAGTCCTGAAGTACCCTTATTAGTTAAGGAAACACTGGCTCAGGCCAAGAAAATTGCATCTGGAATCATGGGCTCTGAACTAATTTAAGGGAAACACTTCCTCTAAGTCTGCCTTTTGTAGGCTCTACTTTTCAGCCAGGCTTTTTTTTTTTTTTTTTTTTTTTTAATTCTTCCCATGTGTTGCTTTATTCTTTTGTGTATCTAAGTTTTTATCCATATCCCGAAGTTGGCATTGGTTTGATGAACATCTTGAATATTCTTCACTCAAGCCCAAACTTGCTTCAATATTGTATGATGTATAGCCTAGTTTGAGAAGCTTCTTCTTGACCATGTCATGGATCTGATTTTCAGTCACTCACTCATATAACTAACTCATGGTACTAAAGCCCGTTCAACTAAATAGGACACACTCATATCAACAGGATAAGCCAAATAACAAATATTTATTAATCTTATTCACAGTATCTGAATTCTAAAATCAAGCTTAATTCAGTATAATGAACTAGACTAGAGAATAAAAACTTGAGTGTGATTTCTCTTTTTTAGACCTACTGTCCTATAGAGCTATCTGGTTTACCAGACCATTTCCAGCTGACAGAGAAAAGCAGCCCTTGACCTTCAGGAGCTGGCTTGGCACTATTAGGTAGGCCTTGGTGTTGCTGTGAGTTGACCTGGTGCTCACAGCTAGGTCTTGGTGTTCTCTTGTTGGACATACCACTTCCAGAGAGCATCAAATCAGTAAGGCCATTCTGTGACTATGATGGGTGAAGACAAAAAAAAAAAAAAAAAAAAGACTACTCTGTGATCATGTCTAAACACAGGCAAAGTATGAATGCTGTCCTAACCACAAAAATGACCAAACATCCTCTTCTTCTGGCTAATATGAATGATTGCTGCTTTTTTTTTTTTTTTCCTAATCACAACTTTAGCCTCACTCTAGTTTGCCTTCCTGGGATGTAAGATTTACTAGCAATGTCATATTAGAGATCTCTAATTGTAAAATGGTTTCCACTTTTTGATAAAACCCAATCAATAGCAAATCCCCACTACCTTGGAATATTCTCAAGTTACTCAAACAAAGATCAAATCCTATAATAAATTCTTTCTTTAAATACCATCTTTCTGAGATGCCCACTATTTTTCATGGTGTTCATTCTCCTTTGCTGCAACAATACACACAACTTGTCTTTTCCTGTGGTCTTTGACTGGAGGACATTGACACAATTCTAGGTCTCTCTAGTTTAGTGAATCAGAACATTGACTCACTATGCCTGATTTCTTTCTTGCCCTCCTGGTTTTATCTACACCTGATTCTAGCACTGCCTTAGCCATAGATCATCTCTTAAATATTTCTTCTGCTTTGATTTCTCTCCAAGCTAATTCCACTTGTATCCAACTCCTACTGACTCTTTCACTAAGACCCTAGATTATCAGCTTGATTTCCCTGTTTTTCTATATGTGTCAGATATATAGGAAAGTCCTTACTAAAGTCAGTTAAATAAAGATTATTTCTATGAGTAGTCAAGATAAACTAGGCAACTTCTAGCCTCTTTTTCTACTCTCAACCTGGATATGTCCCCGAGCCTCATTTAATTGTACCCACAAATATACATAATCTTATGGCCAAACTAATCAAAATAAAGGAGGCCAAATTGCATTTACTTTTTTAAGTGGTGAAGAGGGAGAAACCTCTACTAATTTCATTGGGAACTATGTGGAAAGAGCATGATTTTATGTAAATACAAACTCTCCACTCACCATGATTGAGATTTAATCCATCCTATTTGACTAGCTCATATTCATTTTATTCATTTACAGATTTTCATTAATTTGCTATTCTTACCTTAAATTTTGATGTTCCAGTAGGTATTACTGCAAAAGAAAGGGAGGATATGTCATGCATGCATGTATGATAAAATTTTTGCTCTGAGTAATACATAAGCTGTCATTTGCAGATTGCTAAATTAAGGGAAAATGGTGGTAAAGTGAAAAGAGGACTGGAAAAGGTATAGGAGACATGTCTTTTTGTCCCAACTCTATCACTGAGTTGATTAAATGGCTCCAATTTTTAGTTTTCTCATCTTTCAAATGAGATAATCTGGCAAGATTTCTAAACTGTTATAATTTTATTTAACAAACATTCTATAAACATAAATTTGCACAACTAACTACTAGGAAGATCAGGGTTAATTAATGGCATGTGGCATATATAACTTTCAATTTATTTGTATATGACTCAATACTTGGTAAGTGTTCTTTTGGTAATTCCTCTCCCTAAGGTTGAGGAATGCAAATAAATGTATGCATCCAGCAAACAGGAGACTGGGACATTTTAAGGATTTGCTTAAAGTCCAAATGATAGAATAGTGTTTATAATTAGGTATCTTATTTCCCAAACTATTTATTTTTTTCCATCCATATTTAGATACTTTTCCATCCTTAAAATTTGTGTTATAGATGTGTGTGTGTGTGTGTGTGTGTGTGTGTGTGTGTGTGTGTGTGGTGGGGGTTCCTTCCCATTATGAATTTCCGTGGAAAATAGTAATATGCGTCTGGGAAATCAACTATAGTTAAAATACAAAATCAGATCCTGGGAAACAATCTAGTCTGCCAGTTTCAGTTTATAGGGAGGAGAGTGAAGGAATTGCTTAGAGGGCTGGGACAACTTAGTTGCCTTGCAAAGCTCTTAAGAAAGGTCAGATAGGCCTCTCCAGTGATTTAGGATTAAGTGGAGATGCAAAGTATCCCCATAGAATTTTTCTCACTTCAATTAAGATATAAATTACAGAAGCTGAGTCACAGTAAAAATCTCCTCATGTGTTCTGTGCCCTTTTCTCTAGGATCCCCTGTAGGTCTGACTGAGACTGAAGAAAATTAAATTAGGTAGTGAAAATTTAAAATATAACTTAGGGCATCTTGATAAGTTTATCCTTGTTTTCAATAAGACCAACTGCCCAGTTCCTATTGTTTAAATATTTTAAAAGTGAGAATATTAAACTAGACTCCTGGGAAATTAAGCAGATCAGCTGAATGAGATACTGTACCTTCTGTAGTTCTCCTTCTTTCTTCTAAAACTAATTGTTAAATTTTCTATAACAGCATCTTCTTAGTGATGTGTACAGGAAATAGAAACAAGAGAGGTGAAAGTAAAGGATCAAAAAAGAGAAGATGTAACTTAACAATTTAGGAAATGAAATATGGACTATCAAGATAATAAGAGAATTCCACAACTCTATATAAGTTTGACAACTTAAATGAAAATGGATCAAGTCATGGGGCGCCTGGGAGGTAGAGTTGGTTAAGCGTCCTACTCTTGGTTTTGGCTCAGGTTGTGATCTCAGGGTCATGAGATCCAGCCCCATGTCAGGCTCCACACTGGGTGTAGAGTCTGCTTAAGATTCTCTCTCTCTCTTTCTCTCTTCCTCTGCCCCTCCTGCTAGTGCTTTCTCTCTCTAAAATAAATAAAAAGATCTTAAAAAAAAGGAAATGGATCAAGTCCTCAAAAACATAAACTACCACAACACACTCAATATAAAATGGATAATTTGGGTAATTCTACAACTAATAGGGAAATTGAGTTCATAATTTTAAAACTTCATGTAACAAACTATCCAGGCCCAAATGGTTTCTGGATAGAATTGTACCAAATGTTTCATGAGTAATTAACATCAGTTCTACACAATCTCTTCCACAAAACAGAATAAGATGGAGCACTTTTCAAAACATTTTATGAAGCTAGTATTATCCTGATATCAAAACCAGATGAAGACAGCACAAAGCAAGAAAATTATAAGGTGAATATTCTCATGAATATAAATGCAAAAATCCTTTACAAAGTATATATATATTTTTAATGACTTTTTTAAGATTTTTTTTATTTATTTGACAGGGACAGAGACAGAGAGAGGGGGAACACAAGCAGCGGGAGTGGGAGAGGGAGAAGCAGGCTTCCCGCTGAGCAGGGAGCCCGATGTGGGGCTCGATCCCAGGACCCTGGGATCATGACCTGAGCCGAAGGCAGACGCTTAACGACTGAACCACCCAGGCGCCCCATTTAGCAAATAAGATACAGTAATATACACAGTGAGAGTGGGAAGGAATTGGGCGTGACTATGGAGGATAATATGAGGCATCCTTGTGAAGGAAACAGAAGAGGAAGGAACAGTGTTTTTCTTAACTGCAAAAATGTCAGCATCTTGTTTATGATCTTTAATGATAATTTGGTAAGATGTTATTTTTGAGAGAAAATTGGATACAGAGTATATGGGATATCTCTGTATTATTTTTGACCCTGCCTGTAAACCTACAATTTCTCAAAATAAAATGTTTAATTAAAAATGAACAAAACAAAACAAATTTAGGTAATTTTGGTAAGTTTCTCGTTTTCTACAGGAACAACTAGATAGTTCCTATTGCTCACATATTTCAAACGTAAGAATGTTAAATAAGACTCCTAGAAAATCAAGCAAAGCATTAGCTGAATCAGATATTGTACATTCTGTAGTTTTCCTGCTTTCCTCTGAAATTGTTAAATTGTCTATAACAACATCTTTTTAGAGGTATGCATAGGGAATAGAAACAAGTCTCAGTTCTTCCCAACAGCCTTTAGTTCACATAATTACAACAATTCAAAAAATCATTTTTCCTCCAAACATCAGACTCACATACTAAAAAGAATAAAATTCCTTTTATTTTATTTTATTTTAATTACAGAATAAACATGCTTTTTGTAGTAAGCTTAGGAAATAGTAAAAAGTATAAAGAAGCAGAAGAATTTTTTTTAAATTACCCATAATCTACTGTTTAGTATTTTGGTTTATTTCCTTCTTGCCTCTCTTCCATGAATTTTTTATATAGTTAGAATCATGTTGTGTATAAAATTTTCTTGCTTTGTTTTTTACTCAGAATTATATAATAAATGTTTTAATATTTGTGTAATATTATCATATGCTTTTCCTACAATTTACTTAGCCATTTTCCTAATTTAAGACAATTGATGTTTAAAGTTTTTTTCACTATTATAAATAATTCAGTTGAAACACTTTTCTACATAAAGGTTATTTCTTTATTTTCTTTCCAGATTTTAACAGTAGAATTAATGGGACAAAGTATATGACTGTTTTAAGGTTCTTGAGCTACATTACTGTTTGCTTTAGTCAAATTCCTCTTACACTAAAAACTTATTGATATCATTTATAGAAAGGTTTTTAAAAATATTTTCTCAGAAGCAGAGGAAAATTAACAGGCATGATTACCTCTTCTATTCTTAGATTACCTCAGGATCTGTGTACCCTTTTCTTCAGAATAAAAGAGGTTATTTTTTACCAATAAGAGAAAAAAAATCACCTTTGGAGATTGTACTTGGGTGGAGACTATGTCAACTGATACACACCATCCATTTAAACCTTTTTGTAGTGTGCTTTTCTGCACTACAGAAGCTAGTAAGCTAAAAAGAATATTTTATTTCCAAGATTCTCTTGCATCGATGGTTGTGGATGCAAAATAAATTTCATTAATTAAATGCTTTTGAGCCAAATTTGGAAGGTGGAAATGAGATGGATGCCATCTTTCCTAGTGCCCTGGCTGTTGGTATTGGCCTGCATGGTCTTGGAAATGTTGCATATTTCTTCCGCAGCATTCCAGTGCTGTGCCCCTCACTTTCTGCTTGCTGAAAGGACTTTGTGGCAGCAGTAGCTTCTTGATGACTATCCTGCCGCCACACAGTATGTTTTGAAGTCTCTAATTTTAGCTGTAGCCTCCTGGTTACCAAAGTTGAACATATGTTAGGCTGTAAAGAAAGCCTCAGAATTACAGAGGACTACAGTCATTTTGTTCTCAGAGTAAAGCAGGAATTAAGTTACAAATCAATATCAAAGAGACAACTTGAAATCTTCAACTGCATGTTAACTAAACATACTAGTACGTATTCCATGGTTCAAGAAGTTATAATGAATGTTAGTTATTTTATTTCTTAAAACTACTGTATATATTCTATCCTGGGGTTCATTCTCCAGCAGTCTCTTTTTCTGAAGAATTCATTTTGAATAGGAAGATAACTTAAGCCAGACATATTGTACATATTAAACTAAGGTGTGTGACAAGTTAAACATTGAATTTCTTGCTTACTGAGGAGGAGTCGAATAAAATTTCAGCTCCTTGAAATAGCTCCAGGTTGGAAAGAAAATATTTTGAACTAAATTATTCTGAAGACATGGAATCAAAATTTATGGGTTGTAGCTAATGTGATGCTCAGAGAAAACTTTAAAACCTGAAATAGAATTATGCGAGAATAAGAATGACTGAATATTAATGGTCTAAGCTTCCCTCACACATCCCTAGAAAAAGAATGGAGAATCAAACCTAAAGAAAATTGAAGGAAAGAAATAATGAAGTGCAAAAACCAATAAAACAGAAAGCAAATATGCCATAAAAACAATCAACAAAGCCAAACCTTGTTAAGACCGATTAAGAAAAAGAAAAAGGGTCACCTGGGCGGTTTAGTCAGCTAAACATCCAACTCTTGATTTTGGTTCAGGTCATGATTTCAGGGTCCTGAGATGGAGCCCTGAATTGGGCTCTGTGCTGGGAGCCTGCTTAAGATTCTCTCTCTCCCCTTCCCTCTTCCCCTTCCCCACGTGCATGCACGCATGCTCTCTTTCTCTAAAAAAAAAAAAAGAAAGAAAGAAAGAAAGAAAGAAAGAAAGAAAGAAAGAAAGAAAGAAAGAAAGAAAAGAAAAGAAAGAGTAAAAGAAAAAGGAAAAGAAAAAATAGCGCTATCCAGAAAAAGGGGGAAACAAAACTAAGGCTCTTACAGACTTTAAAAGAAAGGAAGAAGAAATTATCAATACCCTTACAAGGATAAATTTGAGAACTGGATGAAATGAACAAATTTCTTGAAAAACAAATCTTATCAAAACTAGCAAAAAAGAATAAGAAATTTGAATAGTCATATTTACTAAAGAAATTGAAGCTGTTATTAAAAATCTAACCCATCAAGAAAACTCCAGGCTCTAAATGCCTTAACTGGTAAATTTGTCCAGCTGTTGAAGAAAGAATTAATACAAATATCTCCAAACTCTTCCAGAAAATACAAACAGAAAGAATATTTCCCAACTCATTTTATGAGGCTGGACAAACCTTGATACTAAAATCTGACAAAGATTTTATAAGAAAAAGAATTATAGAACAACCTCTCTCTTAAATATTAATGCAAAAGTTCTAAATAAAATAATCATGTTGGGAGACAATTCTCCACGGGTCTTTCATGTTTGTAGACAGAAATACTAGGAAGTTTTGTGGTGTGAAATTTGTCTCTGACTTTATCAGAGGTCCCAAGAGTGGGACTCTAATCTGATATAACTGGTGTCCTGACAAGAAGAGGAAGAGATGCTAGAGATTTCTCTCTTTTCCTGCATACACATAGTAAAGATCATGTGAGGACACAGCCATCTGTCCCAAAAAAGGGTGCCTCACCAGAGACGAATCCTGCTGACACCTTTCTCATGGATTTCTAGCCTCCAGGACTAGGAGAAAATAAATTTCTGTTTTTTAAGCCACTCAAACTGTGGTATTTTGTTATGGTAGCCCTAGGAGACTGATACAAACTATCTTTTCTGGAAGACAGCAAACAGGCCGTACAGCAAACAGCCTTTGAAGACAGAGATAATATCGCTTTTCAGAGCAAAGGGCAACCCGCTTACTTCCCATTATAAAAGATTTGGGTTCTCTAAATTCAGAGTTCCTCTTTTGAAATGTAACCCACCACATGTGTCAGTATTTGTGTGTTGTTTGACCTTCTTTCAATTGCCCTGTGGAAGCTGGGGCTCAGAGCACTGACATGAATGATGGTACCCTGACTATTGCTATTGCCATGAGTAAATAACTGTTCGTTTTCTGTGACCCAGTCATCTCTTATCTTTTACCAGCACCCATGAAACTATGGCAGGTTCACATGTTAAGATTAGTAGGTTTAGTAAGGTAAATTCTCAGAGTCTTTGCAGTTCCTGGTAGTTAGCAAGGTCAATCCAGCAATATATTAAAGAGAGAATACATTATAACCAAGTGGACTATATTACTGGAATATAAGGATAATTTACCACTTAATTTCATAAAATTTTCACATATTTTGAAATAGTGTTCTTCTTTTGATTTTTTCAATCATTAAAAAAACATAAAAACAGGGGTGCCTGAATGGATCAGTCAGTTAAGTGTCTGCCTTCAGCTCAGGCCATTTTTACTCCTGGGATCTGGCCCCACACCGGGCTCTCTGCTCAGCAGGGAGCTTGCTTCTCCCTCTCCCTCTGCCTGCCACTCTCCCTGCTTGTGCTCGCTCTCTGTGTGTCAAACAAATCAATCAATAAATAAAATCTTTAAAAAATGCAAAAACATTTTTATCTTGTAAGTCATACACACATAGGTGGTAAGCCAGATTTGGCTCATGGGCTGTGTTATGCAATTCCTTGTTGTGGAATAGTACTATATAGAAATGAGAATGAAGAGAACTGCAACTACTTGCAACAATATGGAAGAATCTTAGAAACACTTAATGTTCAGTGAATGAAGTTGGACACAAAATAGTGCGTATTGTGGGGCACCTAGGTGGCTCAGTCATTAAGCGTCTGAATTCGGCTCGGGTCGCGATCCCAGGGTCTGGGATCGAGCCCCACATTGGGCTCCCTGCTCCATGGAAAGCCTGCTTCTCCCTCTCCCACTCCCTCTGCTTGTGTTCCCTCTCTCACTGTGTCTTTCTCTGTCAAATAAATAAATAAAAAATCTTTAAAAAATAGTGCATATTGTGTGATTTTACTTATGTAAAGTTCAAAAATCGGTAAAACTAATTTACAGTGTCAGAAGTTAGATTACTGGTTACGTTTCGCAGAAGTGACTCAAAGGTAACATGAGGGGGCTTTGAGGATGCTGATGATGGATCTTGGCATAGGTGCCAATTATAAGGGTATGATCACTTTGTAAAAATTTATTGAGCTGTGCCTTATGATTTGGGTAATATTCTGTTTGTCATACTTTAATAAAAATTAAAAAATGCTTATAATTTTTAATTTCCCACTGTCACTTCAAATTTTTTACTCCAGGGGAATGTTTTCCCTTTTTACTGGATAAAAACTCTGACAGGCCTGTGATTTTCTAGTCTCTCTTGAGTAATAGATGGTCCTATACAAATTATAGCTTTGACTTAGAAATTATGATATATTAATTACCCATCCATCTTTGTTCGATGTACACTTCTCTCATCTCTGCTCCCAACTGTGGTCTGTGGAGAATCACTACCTGGTTTCAGGCACTAGGATGTCTAGTTTCTTTCTTGTATTTACACCCCCCACTTGCCAGTAATTCTTTTTCTTTTTCTTTTTTTAAAGATTTATTTATTTATTTATTTATTTATTTATTTATTTATTTATTTGAGAGAGAGAGAAAGAGAGAGAGAGAGAGCGAGCACGATGGGGGGGAGGGTCAGAGGGAGAAGTAGACTCCCCGCTGAGCAGGGACCCTGATGCGGGACTCGATCCCGGGACTCCAGGATCATGACCTGAGCCGAAGGCAGTCGCCCAACCAACTGAGCCACCCAGGAGCCCCTTGCTAGTAATTCTTAAAGGATATTTGGGTTTGTGCGCAGAGAGAATGGAAACAGAAAGTTCTGGTTTGGTATTATTGGAATATGTTTTTTGGCTTTATGGATGTGTCAGAAAAACTGACCTTTCTATCATATGTGCCTTTATGGGGTTGTGAAAACTTTCCTACTAAGATTCTCCTACTACAACCCAATTGATCTTGATATCTTCTATTTCTTTGACAAATACTTCTGTCTTTGATTCTTCCGTCGTCTATTCCATGCAGACCTTCTCATTTGGAGCCCTGTGGCTCATCTAGGTAGTCTTATTGGGAAGAAGTCAAAATAGCTCTGGGCTGGCTCTCTCCCTGGGCCGGCCTATATGTGGTCCACCGTCAATACTGGTGCATACTTTGTTCAAATCCATCCTGTAAGCACAGGCAAACCTGAAATAGAACCTCCTTTTCACTCTGCACTCTGCTTGGCAGTCCCTCTGCTCACTCTCTTGCTTGGCAAAAATCAGATGCCAGTCCAGTTGTCCTTCCCAAATTCTGAAAGAATTGTCAAACTCATGTAGGGTCCTGTTACCATCCCAATCTTCAAATGTGAAAAAAGGAGAGCTCTACCCTTCCCTAAGAAGTGTGTATCTGACTCTGTGTGTGTGTGTGTGTGTGTGTGTGTGTTGCGGGGGGTAGTCAGTGAGGAACTCATACATGGTATTAGTTTTCTCCATAAAGTCTCTTTACAGATCCTCACAACTAACCAATTCTTGGCCCCATTTATATATTCTTGATAGCTCAATGAATTTTTATAGTTGTGCAACAAGTTCCTAGATATTTCCTTTGAAAAATCTACATTTTGGGCTATCTCATAACTCATTGGGTACCACATTTGGAACTAATAATTTAATTTGCAATTACATTAAACTTTAGGTTATAAAAGTAAAGCAGAGCCCAGAGAAGGAAGTCATTCTTATTTTTAGAAAGATCTTGAGATAATTTAGTTTTCAAATTGATTTCCAGAAATATTATACCAAATTAAATTTCCAAGAATATTTGAGAATTCCTGACTCACTTTAAGAAAACTATTACTTTTAACTTCCTAATCTGTGCATAAAAATTAACATATTATTTTTGCTAAAATTACATTTATTTTTTGCTAGTGAGGTTGAACAGTTCTCATGTATCTAAGACCTCTTGGTTGAAAAACAAAATAGCTGGACCCTTCTGGTTCTGATGATTTGGGTGTCTAGATTTGGGTACCTAGATAGGTATCTAGAGAGTTGTTCACAGTGAAGTCAACTAAAAATACTGAATACAAGGTTTCTTTAAACCCCTAATTTTAGATTTATTAAATTCTAAGAGCATAACTGAAATTCTCCTAATAAATAAATCCATCCAAATGCACAGTGGGACTTTATTAACTATCTCAGGCTCCTAAAATTCTACTTAGAAAAGCAGACTTCAGATCTAGGATTCTGAGTTAATTCCTATCCATAAATCAATGCAGAAAGTAAATAAATTACTGAAATGGAGTGTTTTAGCCTCTCATAAAGATATTTCCTTATCCCAGAGGCTAAGCCTCCCAGAGGCTAAGCAAGTAACCTAAAGACTGAGGCCAGGTCATGTGAGGCCAGGGGTACCAGATTCCCCAATGTGTCATATGTTTTCTTTTGTTTGTCATGTTTGCCATACTTGAGACTCCAACAATATACTGGGTAACTTTCCTTCCCCCTCAGAACTCTGTAGATATTATTCTACTGTCTTCTGGCTTGAGTGTTGCTGTGAATAAATCTTCTGCCAGATGGATTCCCTTTTGGACTGCATCCTCTCCAAAACCTTTGTTGATACTGTGATATTTCTGTCTATACATCTGAATAATTATTTATCCTAGAAGTTCACTAGCTTCACCAAGATATGCTCCAGTGTTGATAATTTTATATCAGTATTTTCTAGAGATGCTCTTTTAAGCTCCAGATTTAGCCCTTCTTTTATTTTTGGAAAATATATTCTATTGCATTATGGTGTACATTTTCTATACTGCTATTATTTGACCTTCTCAGCTTCATATTCATTAACTATTCTTAAGTTCTATTGTTTTCCATTACATCATGTCTGTTATCTTTCTTAAATGGAACTGTATCACTGTTATTTCCTTCTGCTGATGGTGACTATCTTGAACCTTCCATCCATGCTTGTAGTTAGGTTTTAGCCATTTCTATGTCATTTCTTGCTTCTAGTTTACATATTAGTTTTATAGTAGAACAGTGTTTTGTCCTTATTTGACTGACTTAGCTCTGCATTATCCATCACATTCTGTTGGTGCCATGTCCCATTTTATTTCATTGATTTCATTTTCTTTTTAAAATTTTTCTATATAAAAAAACAAATATTGTGGAATATTTTCTTCTTTTTTCCATATTGGATGGTTTATCTGTCTTAGGTAATTGAATTTCTTTCCTCTATTTTTTTCACTTGAATTTTTACATAGTTATCACACTATTTATCTTAATCTTATCATATTTAACAGGGTCAACTCTATCCAAACCTTCTGTTTGCCCAAGTATAGAATGGATAACTTGTTCTAGACTCCCTTTACCTCATCTAAGATCTCTTGGTATTCCTCTCAGAGCACCTAGTGTTGTATGTTTTTTACAGCTTGTCTGTTAACTAAGAGATAGGGTAGTAGGATTCAACTAGGGATATGGGCAACTGTTGTTGGTAGACCATGCCTCTGATAGTTTTGATAATTATGTTAAAAATCTTGTATTGGTATTTATTCTACTGTTTAAGTGCATCTCTGTTTCTGAAGGAGCACTGTATCATTCAGGGCTCAACCAGAGAAGCAAAAGCCTTAGGATACATATTTAGGATTTGGCCTTATGTAGCTGGCTAAGCAGTATCTGCAAGGCTGTTTTCTTCACATCTGGTGCTGCAGTTCAGTGCCTTCAGAGTAAACAGTTGGGAAGGGAAGATAAATGTAAAATGGGTGAGACCAACAGCAAACGAGAACTCAAAAGCATGAGTTAAAAATCCTCAAGGAAGGACTGAATCCGTGTCAATTCTTGTTGCCTCTAGTGTTGGTGGTGATGTGGGTATTTTGCAGAAGTCAGGCGGTTCCTTACAGAACTAAACATGCACATATAGCCCAGGAGTCAGAGAAACAGAAGGAGAATGGAGGGGCAAATAGAACAATTGTAGGCTCAGCTGTACTTCACACCAATCGGATGAGTCAGCAAATCAGGAACATGTTTGAGCTACAAAATAGAGCCCAGAAAAGGAAGAGTTCTCTTCTTCCTTCTCAATCTCCTAAGAATCTGTCTCATGGACTATCCTAACTGGAAACATAGGAAGGGAGTTCTGGGAAATGTTGCTCAACCTGGCCAAGTGGACAAAAGTGCAAAGGTACCCTTGGATTTTTTACAGTTATCCTCAAATAAAGGAAAGTCTTACCCTGAGGCCTTTGTTTTTGATAGACACAATCAGACCCAAGTTTTATTTCCTATTTTATTTGCTTCTTCCCCAAAGTCAATCAAGAAAGTGACAAAATCTAAGCAATCATTATATAAATTAAAGTCAGATTTGCATTTTCATGAGAAAATAAAAAAAATAGTTCTTATGATTTATTATACTCTGTATTTTGATTTGATGTTCAAATTCATACAAATTCACTCCAATGACAATTATTTTATTCAGGGCTATCTATGAAGTTGGCATTACTATAACTGTCTTTTCCATGTGCAAAGAGAAACAAAAAAGTTTTAGCCAAACTTACCTTCACTGAGCATTTTTTTTTCCATTCTCAAAAGCTTTGTATAATCCTAACCTGCAAAGTCCTCATCAAAGAGCTTCCCTGAAGTTACCCTAGCTACCAAAAGCATTTTTACTCAATGAAAAGCCTTGAAATGACTCAGCTCCAGTTATTTCAAAAGCCACAATTAACATCCAACTGTGAAAAACACAATAGTGATTTAAAACAAAATTTAACTGGTGATGTAAAAACAAGAGCAAAACCTCATTATGGAAAAAAAAAAAAAGAATTGCTGCCACATGGCCAAACTATAAAGAAGTCCATGCACCTGGAGGAGGGTGGGGGGATGGGTTAGCCTGGTGATGGGTATTCAAGGGGGCATGTTCTGCATGGAACACTGGGTGTTATGCACAAACAATGAATCATGGAACACTACATCAAAAACTAATGATGTAATATATGGTGATTAACATAACAATAAAAAAAGAAGTCCATGCACCTAATTTAGCCTATGGCTGAAGAACATTGCTACTTCTGTCAAGAACCAAGAACTTGCTTGATGGCAAATCTGCAAATTAAAAATCCAAACACCCCGAACTGAAGCACCTTGATTCACCCAATGTTTTCTCTGCTTGCCAGATTTGGCCATTATGAGTTGTTAGCTGAATATGCATGGGAAATAAAACAATCTAAGAACCTAACTCTAGCTTCAGTCTTGGTCCTTTGATTATGATGCTTGTATGCATACTTTTTAACTTTGTGCTGTAATACACTTTTCTATTAAAGTGGTCTCTATTCTATTTTCTACATTTTGTGGAGAATGCCACAGCCAAGTCACTTCAAAATTGCCCAGTAGAGTATGTGAAGTTTCCCAAGAGAAGGCCTGGACCTGTGTTTGTGTGTGTGTGTGTGTGTGTGTGTGTGTGTGTTTGTGTGTGTTTTATCTGTAAAATGAGGGTAATAATGCCTATATCTGATTATCCCACACAATATTTTTTGTTCTTAAAAGTGGTATTTTTTAAACTACTCTGTAAAAATGAAAAGTGAATCATCATGGCTAAGCCTGGACTGACAGTATTTTTGAACATTTGCATAAGAGACCAACAAAGCTCTTTAAAATTTAAGTAGTTATCTCTTTTCTGAGAAGTGAAGATTTGAATTTCAGAGTCTCTGGTAAGTAGAATCCTCAGAAATATCTGGAACACACTGAAATCAGTAATTTCCTACCAATCAACCAATACATTAAAAGAAAATGAGACTTCCTTTGTAGTCAAGTTGGTGAATTTAGGACATTCAAGTACTTATCAAGTACGAGAATTGTATATTATTTTGCCTATTCTTTCCCTTTGCTTGAGATGAATTGTTACAGTTGTTACTTTTTAGATTGTCATCCTAAAACAGGCCACATTGAGCTATCTCTGTGGATTTGTTCCAGTGACTGTGAAAATCAAGTTCTTCATGTACATAATGGAATGATGGCTAAATAATTCCTGAGAAAGACAACTGACACCAAATCTTAAAACATACTTTTCAAAAGGCTAGAAACCATGGCTGTTATAAAGGCATAAAATCAACGTATGTCAAAAATTTTATCTAAATCATTAATTTTATTAAAAAAATAAATCATTAATTTTATTTAACTCATCAATTAATGAGGAAACTATAACACATTAAAACTGGTTCAACTGGTTTTCTAGGAAGCAAACAAGCAAAAGCCCTGATCTGTAGTGTCTGCCAGTTTTTGTAGTACACGTACTCTCACCATGTCTGATTTTAAACTACCAATGTGCAATCAATGAGCTTTCAAAATTCCTATAAACTTAACAATTGGTTCTCATGAGGCAGTCTGAACTGGCTCCAGGTTACCACTGTTGTAGATATATGTGTGATTTAATAAAGGAATGTTAAGATAAGGTATGTAGATTATACAACTGGTTAATGTCTCAAGGAGAAATAAACTTTTAGAGTTTTTTTCCACCCAACAGAAATTATTTGCATCTCTATTGAACAAAATCTATAACTTAACCTCTGCCCTTATAGAGTCATAAAATAGCCCAGTCAGTAAAGTCAGCTCAATTTTACCCTGGAAGAACAGCTAATAATTTCTTTGTTTTTTCCAGGTTATGAGTAATATTTTCTGATAGAACAGATTGTTAAATCTATAATGAATTAATGTACCTCTGACTCATTTTAGAAGTGTTAAGTTCCTTTACTATGCTGTGAGGTACTTGAAGAGAGGAAATCTTTTTAGACCTTGTTTCTGTAGCCCTTAGCAAGTATTTGGGGCCCTGGAAGTTCTCAATAAATGTTTGGTAAATTGATCGGTATAATTTTGTATGGAAAAAGTAGATGCTAATTTCTCAAAATGAAGAATCTCTTCCTCATTCTTCTCCCTCCTTTTTGGATCCCTGCCAAGAAATAGGACTGAACCCAGTTATGGGTAAGAAATGTTCTCTGGTTTTGAGGGAAACTTTAAAGGTAATGAAAACAAACATTTTAAAGGCAATGAAAAACATGGGATAAATGGTGAAAATGGAGGTCATAAAATGATGTAACAATTTAAACTTATTATTGAAACAGTTCTTTGAATTTTGACTTTGATTCATCATGAGAGTATAATATATAGTGAGATTAAAATAAAAATTATAATTCTTTTTAAAAATTTTTTATTGTTATGTTAATCACCATATATTACATCATTAGTTTTTGATGTAGTGTTCCATGATTCATTGTTTGCGCATAACACCCAGTGCTCCATGCAGAATGTGCACTCTTTAATACCCATCACCAAGCTAACCCATCCCCCTACCCGCTTCCCCTCTAGAACCCTCAGTTTGTTTTTCAGAGTCCATCGTCTCTCATGGTTCGTTTCCCTGTCCGACTTACTCCCCTTCATTCTTCCCCTCCTGCTATCTTCTTCTTTTTCTTTTTTCTTAACATATGTTGAATTATTTGTTTCAGAAGTGCAGATCTGTGATTCAACAGTCTTGCACAATTCACAGCGCTCACCATAGCACATACCCTCCCCAATGTCTATCACCCAGCCACCCCATCCCTCCCACACCCCACCACTCCAGCAACACTCAGTTTGTTTCCTGAGATTAAGAATTCCTCATATCAGTGAGGTCATATGATACATGTCTTTCCCTGATTGACTTATTTCACTCAGCATAACACCCTCCAGTTCCATCCACGTTGTTGCAAATGGCAAGATCTCATTCCTTTTGATGGCTGCATAATATTCCATTGTGTATATATACCACATCTTCTTTATCCATTCACCTGTCGATGGACATCTTGGCTCTTTCCACAGTTTGGCTACTGTGGACATTGCTGCTATAAACATTGGGGTGCACGTACCCCTTTGGATCCCTACATTTGTATCTTTGTGGTAAATACCCAGTAGTGCAATTGCTGGATTATATGGTAGCTCTATTTTCAACTGTTTGAGGAACCTCCATACTGTTTTCCAGAGGGGTTGCACCAGCTTGCATTCCCACCAACAGTGTAGGAGGATTCCCCTTTCTCCACATCCCCACCAACATCTGTCGTTTCCTGACTTGTTAATTTTAGCCATTCTGACGGGTGTGAGGTGGTATCTCATTGAGGTTTTGATTTGGATTTCCCTGATGCCGAGCGATGTTGAGCACTTTTTCATGTGTCTGTTGGCCATTTGGATGTCTTCTTTAGAAAAATGTCTGTTCATGTCTTCTGCCCATTTCTTGATTGGATTATTTGTTCTTTGGGTGTTGAGTTTGATAAGTTCTTTATAGATTTTGGATACTAGCCCTTTATCTGATATGTCATTTGCAAATATTTTCTCCCATTCTGTCGGTTGTCTTTTGGTTTTGTGGACTGTTTCTTTTGCTGTGCAAAAGCTTTTTATCTTGATGAAATCCCAATAGTTCATTTTTGCCTTTGCTTCCCTTGCCTTTGGTGATGTTTCTAGGAAGAAGTTGCTGCGGCTGAGGTCGAAGAGGTTGTTGCCTGTGTTCTCCTTTAGGATTTTGATGGACTTCTGTCTCACATTGAGGTCTTCCAACCATTTGGAGTCTATTTTTGTGTGTGGTGTAAGGAAATGGTCCAGTTTCATTCTTCTGCATGTGGCTGTCCAATTTTCCCAACACCATTTATTGAAGACACTGTCTTTTTTCCATTGGACATTCTTTCCTGTCAAAGATTAGTTGACCATAGAGTTGAGGGTCCATTTCTGGGCTCTCGATTCTGTTCCATTGATCAATGTGTCTGTTTTTGTGCCAGTACCATACTGTCTTGATGATGACAGCTTTGTAATAGAGCTGGAAGTCCGGAATTGTGATGCCGTCAGCTTTGCTTTTCTTTTTCAATACTCTGGCTATTCGGGGTCCCTTCTGGTTCCATACAAATTTTAGGATTATTTGTTCCATTTCTTTGAAAAAAGTGGATGGTATTTTGATGGGGATTGCATTGAATGTGTAGATTGCTCTAGGTAGCATTGACATCTTCACAATGTTTGTTCTTCCAATCCATGAGCATGGAACATTTTTCCATTTCTTTGTGTCTTCTTCAATTTCCTTCATGAGTATTTTATAGTTTTCTGAGCACAGATCCTTTGCCTCTTTGGTTAAATTTATTCCTAGGTATCTTATGGTTTTGGGTGCAATCGTAAATGGGATCAACTCCTTGATTTGTCTCTCTTCTGTCTTGTTGTTTGTGTATAGAAATGCCACTGATTTCTGTGCATTGATTTTATATCCTGCTACTTTACTGAATTCCTGTATGAGTTCTAGCAGTTTTGGGGTGGAGTCTTTTGGGTTTTCCACATACAGTATCATATCATCTGCAAAGAGTGAGAGTTTGACTTCCTCTTTCCCATTTGGATGGCTTTGATTTCTTTTTGTTGTCTGATTGCTGTGGCTAGGACTTCTAATACTATGTTGAATAGCAGTGGTGATAGTGGACATCCCTGCCACGTTCCTGACCATAGGGGAAAAGCTCTCAGCTTTTCCCCATTGAGAATGATATTCGCTGTAGGTTTTTCATAGATGGCTTTTATGATATTGAGGTATGTCCCCTCTATCCCTATACTCTGAAGAGTTTTGATCAAGAAAGGATGCTGTACTTTGTCAAATGCTTTTTCTGCATCTATTGAGAGGATCATATGATTCTTGTTCTTTCTTTTGTTAATGTATTGTATCATGTTGCTTGATTTGCGGATGTTGAACCAACCTTGCAGCCTAGAAATTATAATTCTTAATGGGACAAGGCTATTGAGGATTAAATTAACAAAAGAAGACAATTTCTTGGCCCAGAGTTGAAACACAATGGACACCAAGCTTATTATAACTAAAACTAAATAATCAAAACACAAAGCATTAGTTGGTCATAACCTGTAACATTAAGTGATCACTGATAAATCTAATTTAAAGAAATGATGAGAGAGTGAAGACATTAGCACAATAGTTGGAACTAATGGGTGGAATGTGGACCACCCATTCATTTACCAAAAATTTATTTAATGCATACTATATGCCAGGTATCATTTTAGTTTTAGAGATACAGTAATGAATAAAAAAGATAAGGTTTCTCTTTTTGTAGAGTTTACTTGCTAGTGTGAGCATATACAAAGTTTCAGAAGATGAGGACAATCCAGAAGACTCTGAGAAGAGTATTAATGAGTCCCACCAAGTAGGAGAAACAAGAGGGTGGTTTCTGAGAGGCCAGGTGAAGAGGATTTCAAGGAAGAAGGTGTGATCAACCAGCTACATCTAAGGCAGTCACTAGGTTAAACAAGAAATGACTGAAAACTGAGAAACTGTATTTAAAAATATTGAGGTCTTTGTTGAATTGACAAGAGGACTTTTGGTGGAGTAGTGATTAAAGCCTTATTGGAATGTTCAGGAGAAAATGGGAGAAGTGAAGACTGAGTTTGGCCAACTCTTTTCAGAGTTTTGCTTTGAAGTGAAATAGAGAAAACAAAAGGTTATCAGAGTGTGACGTCAGGACAAAGGACAAGGGAGTTTCTTTGTATTTTTTTTAATTAAATAAAATGGGGGCATTACATGTTTAGATTTTGAGGGGAATGGCCCTCTAGAGAAGGAAAGATGATGATGCAGGAAAGAAAGAAACAAAGCCCTTGAAAAAGGAGGGAGGGGGTGGAATGTAGTGCAACACTGGTTAGGAATGTATTTGCTTGTCTATAGTCTTCAGGGATTAAAAAATATTATAGCTATAGAGTTGTTAGTATATATAATATAATACAATGCAATACATTTATATTTTTTGACAACAGTAATAATCCATGTATTATTGTGAACCCTAAAGTTTGAGCTATTTTGATATTTTTATTGTCAAATAAAATAGAGCAAAGTACACAAGATAAAAATGTAGAACCAAATGATTTATTACCATTTAGGTCAATAAATAAAACACTGACAGTAACCAGAAGTAACCACTGTGCCCTTTCCCAACCATATGCCCCCTTCTCCCCAAAAGTCACCACTTTCCTGACTTTAATGGTAATCATTTCCTTGCATTTCTTTATAGTTAAATCACAAGTATGAATCACTAAACACTATAATTTAGTTTTCACTTTCTTTAAAGATTTTTAATCAATGGAATCATACATATGTACTCTTTTTATATGGTTTCTCTCACTTTATGTTTTTGGGATTCATCCATGCTGTTTCTGTAGATTTCATCACCATTGCTTTTTAGTACTACATTGGATATCATAAGTGTTATCTCCTTTCTTTTGCTTAAGGATATTTATTTTTTTTTCTTTTTATGAATAGTACTGCTATGAACAGTCTTTATTTTTGACACTGAATATGTTTTTATTGAGCCTTTTAGTTTACAACATGAGGTAAAAGGAAAGTCATTTCTCCTTAACCAATATTTTACACAGTTGTAGTAAAATATTTCGAACTTTAGGGAATTATAATGGATTACATATATTAAAAGTTGGGGTTTGGGTAAACAATATCGGAGTTCTTGAATTTTCCAGTTGACTCTTCCCTTACAATAGTAACCAGCTCTAATTAGTTACATAAGTTTCTTCAAGGCCATGTTTTATTGTTGCTGATGTCTTTATATCCGAAGCATTGCTATTTCAGTCAATATCCACTAACTCCACTTCAAAAATGAGTTTTGCATTTGGTGGAATTTTGGCATCAGGCTGTCCTTTCTTTCCATAAGCCCATTCTGGTTCAATCTCTAGTCGAGCCTTTTCTCCTTTACTCATAGTTAAGAGTGCTTCCTTCATCCCATCCTCTGATAACTTTGCCTATTCCAACCTTAAAACTTAAAGGCTTGCCATTTTTCTTCTTCTTTGAACTCGTTTGAATATTATCAAAAACAGTCCCATCCTGTAGTGTTCCTGTATACCAGCAGTGAACAACATCTCCCTTTTTGGGAAAGTTGGTTTTATCTCCTTTTTTAAGAACAGATTTTATATATTTTGGTGGACCCTCATCCAGAGTCTCTTCAGACTTGGTTTCTTTGGGTTTATCTTCATTAAGCTTCACATTTTTCACCTGCTCAGACACTTTACTTATACTTTCAGTACCCTTGAAAGGTTTACTTTCAAAAAGATGGTTGTAGGCTGTAACCAATGGTCCTTGTTAGCTGTCTTGGCCACATTTTTAATGTTTCCTAGTAACTTATGTTCTGCAAGAAACGAATCTGAACCGTGGTCCTGTAGAAACTTGATAATGTCCTTCTTGGGTAGCTGCTCGCTGCATAGCTGCTCCACGGTCCAGGCCCGCGCCATCTTCCCCCGCTGCCTCTCTGCTATGAACAGTCTTGTACTTGTGTCCTGAAATGTGTTTGGTTTTGAACTGGGTATGTACGTAGGTATAAAATTGCTGGGTTATGGGGTGTATGTATCTTCAATTTTGGTAAACAGTGCCTGAGCATTGTCTAAAATGGTTGTACAAAGTTACATGCTCATCAGCATCTGTGTGAGAGTTTCCATTGTGCCATATTCTCTCAAACACTGTATTGCCTGTCCTTTTATCTTTTTTGGTGGATGAAGACAAGTATCTCATTGTGATTTTAAATTGCATTTTTCTGATGATTAATAAAGTTGCTCATCTTTTCATATGTTTATTTTCCCACTTGACAAAAAGCATTTTCTATTGATAGTGTTTTATATGAAAAGAACTTTATAATTTTAATGTGGCCATATTTATGTCTTTTTCTTTATAAGTAATTACTTTTATGTCCTAAAATCTTTTCCAACCCAGATACCATCAAAGATATTCTTTTATGTTATTCTTTGAAGCTTTATTGTTTTATCTATCTATCACAGTTCAATCTTTAATGCCTCTGGATTTACAAATAGTGTCAATATAGTGTGTATACAGTATACAGTAAGGTACTAGTCAAATTTCTTTTTTTTTCTATGTGGATATTCAATAAACCAATTATCATCTATTGGATACAATACATGTATCCTTTACTGCTACTCTGCAGTGACATCTTTGTCATATACCAAGTATTCATTACAGGTGTACATGTATTTCTGGATTTCATATTGGATTCTGATTACCTGTTTATCGATTCTTTCACAAAAAACATGATTTCAGAGTACCTGGGTGGCTCAGTTGGTTAAGCCTCCAACTCTTGATTTCAGTTCAGGTCATGATCTCAGGGTCGTGAGATCGAGTCCTGAGTTGGGCTCTGCCCTGAGCATGGAGCCTGTTTAAAATTCTCTCTCTCTCTCTCTGCCCTTCCCCTCGCTTGTGTGTGCATGGCCCCCCCAAACAAAAACAAAAACAAAAAACCATGATTTCTTGTTACTGTAGCTTTATAACAAATCTTGACATTCAGTATAGGAACACTTTTCACCATATTTTCTATTTTAAGAATGCCTCAACTATTCTTTACTGAATATTTAAGTATTTAAATATCTTGACTATTTTTTACTAGTAAAGAATGTCTTTAATTCTTTGTTGTCATACCTGCTCACTAACTCCAAACATCGAAGCATGTATATCCATGTCAGCTTTTCTAGGTTATCAACAGAAAGATTGATCCTATTCCACCAATACAAAAAGTGCAGAGATATATGTATATATATGGGTTTTTATATGTGTGTGTGTATTTATATGTATATACATGCATATATATGACAGATTTATATCATATAAATATATATCAGGTGTATGACATATTTTTAATGCTCAGAATACTTCAGACATCATTAGTAAAAGCTATAGTTTTTAAATAGTAAATTATTGTTTTCGACTTAGAAAGAAACTTAAGGTCTCATATTTTCTTTTTTCTTGTGTCAGCTTCCTAATATTTTCCCATCCATAAAAAAGCTTTTTTTTTTTTAAAGAGAAATAAACAAAGTCTGATTACTGGCTTATCTTAAGGGGCAGGACTTTGTGTTGATAATATTTGTGTAGAAATAAAGAAAGGGAAAGATAAGGACAATGTCTGCATGCCCCTCTTTCAGTTTAAGGTTGGGATATTGGGTGCTTCTGCCTTGACTTAGAAAATCATGATGAAGGCATAAAAGGCTCTTTTGTGAACTTAGTTATGAATTGTGGAACTCTAGTAGGTTTTGTTCTCTCTCACACAGACACATGTACACACATGCATCCTAAGGAAAAAAAAATTGTGAATTTGATGGGTTGACTGAAGTGTTTACTCTGTGCTCTCTATTTCAGTCCTTTCATGCCTACTTCCCTTCTTCAGCCCAAAGCATCCCGTAAGCCCCAGTGCCCACCTGAGTGCCCAGTCCATGTTTTTCATCTCTACCCCATTCCCTGACACAACACTGGTACCAAGGCATCCTGCCATGATAACATCTGGCAACAATTGCACTTTATATCAGATACAAGTCTCAGCCTTTGGCCTTTGACTCAGACTCTGACTAAAATTACATGAGTAACAATAAAAGAGATGAAAAAGAAGTAGCACCTCCCTACCTCTATAAACTCCTTCTTTCCTTTTTTTTTTAAAGATTTTATTTATTTATTTGACAGAGAGAGAGAGAGAGAGAGAGCACAAGCAGGGGGAGTGGCAGGCAGAGGGAGAAGGAGAGGTACACTCCCTGCTAAGTGAAGAGCTCGATGTGGGGCTCGATCCCAGGACCCTGGGATCATGACCTGAGCCAAAAACAGATGTTTAACTGACTGAGCCACCCAGGAGCCCCCTCCTTCTTTCTTTTTAAAATTTCCTGCCTCCATCTCATTGAGTTGGTAAATCAATTATTGAGTACAGTAAAATTATATCTAAAATATGAACAAGGGGCACTGAGTGTGTTCCAGATGAGATCCTCCTTAAGTAAATGAATATGTTTTATAGTTTAGCTGGCTTGGGATCTTTCTGCTTTTCTGGGTTTTGGATGTTTGAGGTTATTAGGTAGTTGGTTTCTAGAGAAGTGGAATAGTAACATGTTAGACTTTGAATATCTATCTTGTAGGCCTTTGTAAACAATCTTATTTGTGAACCAAGTAAACAAAACAGGGATTGACATTTCTAACCATGAGAAACTGACATTTCTAATCATGTTTCAAGGAAAAATAAACTCAAAACATATTTAAAATATCGATTTCTTGACACTTCTTTGTATCAGTGTTTTGAAGTGATTTACATGTCATTATAAAGCCTGACCTTAATAATCATCTTATTTTACTTTTTTAAAATTTTTTAAAAATTATATTTTTAGAGAGAGAGTGTGGGTGTGCGAGAATGAATGGGAGTGGGGAGGGTCAGAGAGAGAGAGAGAGAGAGAGAGAGAGAATCCCCAGCAGGTTCCACGCTTAGCTCAGAGCCCCATGTGAGGCCCGAACTTACAATCCTGAGATTATGACCTAAGCTGAAATCAAGAGTCAGATGCTTAGCCGACTGAGCCACCAAGGTGCCCCCTAACAATCATTTTAAAACACAATTTAGTCTTTAAGAAATTACTGGAAGTAAATAGAATATAATAGTTTGGGGAATAAGCCTGTCAAAATTAAAATGATAAATATTTTCTTTTATTAGAGTAAAAGCTCTGAGTTTATCTGAATTTAACATATCTCAAACATGGCATGTGGCTGCATTTTAATTTCCCAAATTTAACTAGAGTTTCCTGTGGATTCTCAAGGATGAGTTTAAAGCAAAATACCATCTCCTTGGTATTCCTCCATGAGGGTCTTTGAAAATGATTAGGCATCATCAGAGTTTTCAGATACAGGTTTTGGGAAAGTAAGAATACTATACAACAAAAGAAGCACTGGCATATATAAAAGAAGTCTTTGTAATCTCTACTAATGACCTAGTTTGATGTAAGGACCATTTACTTTACATCATCTTCTGATTAAAACTCAGTTTTTTATATGGGATGTTATTTGTTTCTAGAATCATGATAGTTGGGTATTCTCCTTTCAGAGTTCGAAAAGGAAGCAGTTATTATAATGTTGTAGCTGAGATCCAGTAGTTTTTTTTTATTTTGGGAAGGAACTGGTGCTCAGAAAGGAAAATATCTATGCTGACTTGCTTCAAACCTGCAGAGATCTAAGTACGTTGTGATATGAAGAAAGCCCATTTTAGCTGAAATAAAGTATCTCATATTTAGAAAGACCCATTTAAAAAAATCACGATTTCATCACTTACTAGCTTGGTTGCATTAAGGGTTTTAGTTACTGTCTAAAAGTCTTGATTTTTCACGTTATAATGTGAATTATTACAACCTGTTTCATAGGAAAACCACACAGATTATGGCGTTGTAGAGTGTCTTAAATAACATGCCATTCACAAGGGAAGTTAGTAACCATGTTTAAGAATGACCTGTGCTGCTAGCAGTGACTCTCAAGAATAAGTGTTTTATTGGGTTCTTAAAAGATAACTAGTTACACACAATTGAGGCTTAAATTATTCCTGTTTGTGGTAACAACAATAAACTTCACCAAACATTTCACTTACTTCCCTATATTTCCTGGTGTCCTTGTAGTTAGGCAGAGCCTTATGATTAGTTCTGGCCAAGGAAATGTTAGTTGGGTGACCTGTGTGACTTATAGGGAGGAAGCAGTGAAAAAGCAGAAAGATTCAAGACTTTGCAGCTCTTAGCCATGCCATAGTAACTAAGATTACTGGGTTTTAGATGGTGAAGCTACATGATGGTGGAGTCCCTGAGTCCCTGCCTGACAATGTGGAATTGAGTCCCCCACCAAACTGCAATGAATGTATAGTATGAGCAGGAAATTAACCTTTGTTGTGTTAGTCCATTAGGATTTAGGGCTTAATTTATTACGATGGCATAAAATAGCCCATTGTGAGCAATACCCTGGTTTAGAGTGGCCACATTTTCAGATATTTTTTCCCTTATGAGTTGTTAATTTTTTTAAAATATTTTATTTATTTATTTGACAGAGAGAGGCACAGCAAGAGAGGGAACACAAGCAGGGAGAGTGGGAGAGGGAGAAACAGGCCTCCCGTCGAGCAGGGAGCCTGATGTGGGGCTCGATCCCAGGACCCTGGGACCATGACCGAGCCGAAGGCAGGTGCTCAACGACTGAGCCACCCAAGCGCTCCATGAGTTGTTAAATTTAATTAATGGATTTTTAAACATTTTTTATTGACATATAATATATTATTTGTTTCAGGGGTACAGGTCTGTGATTCATCAGTCTTACACAATTCACAGCGCTCACCATAGCACGTACCCTCCCCAGTGTCCATCACCCAGCCACCCCATCCCTCCCACTGCCTCCACTCCAGCAACCCTCAGTTTGTTTCCTGAGATTAAGAGTCTCTTACAGTTTGTCTCCCTCTCTGGTTTCATCTTGTTTCATTTTTCCCTCCCTTCCCCTATGATCCTCTGTCTTGTTTCTCAAATTCCTCATATCAGTGAGATCATATGATAATTGTCTTTCTCCAATTGACTTATTTCACTTCGCATAATATCCTCTAGTTCCATCCATGTCATTGCAAATGGCAAGATTTCTTTTTTTTGATGGCTGCATAATATTCCATTGTGTATATATACCACATCTTCTTTATCCGTTCATCTGTTGATAGACATCTAGGCTCTTTCCATAGTTTGGCTGTTGTGGACATTGCTGCTATAAACTTTGGAGTGCATGTGCCCCTTCTGATCACTACATTTGCATCTTTGGGGTAAATATCCAGTAGTGCAATTGTTGGGTCATAGGGTAGCTCTATTTTCAATTTTTTGAGGAACCTCCATACTGTTTTCCAGAGTGGCTGCACCAGCTTGCATTCCCACCATCAGTGTAAGAGGGTTCCCCTTTCTCCGCATCCTTGCCAACATCTGTCATTTCCTGACTTGTTAATTTGGTGTGAGGTGGTATTTCACTGTGGTTTTGATTTGGATTTGGATTTCCCTGATGCTGAGTGTTATTGAACACCTTTTCATGTGTCTGTTGGCCATTTGGATGTCTTCTTTGCAGAAATGTCTGTTCATGTCTTCTGCCCATTTCTTGACTGGATTATTTGTTTTTTGGTGTTGAGTTTGAGAAGTTCTTTATAGATCTTGAATACTAGCCCTTTATCTGATATGTCACTTGTAAATATCTTCTCCCATTCTGTCAGTTGTTTTTTGGTTTTGTTGACTGTTTCCTTTGCTGTGCAAAAGCTTTTTAATTTGATGAAGTCCCAGTAGTTCATTTTTGCCCTTGTTTCCTTTGTCTTTGGCAATGTTTCTAGGAAGAAGTTGCTGTGGCTGAGGTCGAAGAGGTTGCTGCCTGTTTTCCTCAAGGATTTTGATGCATTCCTGTCTTAAATTTAGGTCTTTCATCCACTTTGAGTCTATTTTTGTGTGTGCTGTAAGGAAATGGTCCAGTTTAATTCTGCATGTGGCTGTCTAATTTTCCCAACACCATTGTTAAGAATTAGATTACATGCGCTGAGATTTCCACATTAACAAATTTATGGAATAGTTATTAAGTATTATTCTGTAAGCTTTCATGTAACATTAACATGTTCAAAGGCCAGTAAAAATGAGGGTTAAGATCAGGAAAACCTGTAAGCACATCCTTGAGTGCATTAATGAGCATAGGTGACCACACTTACACTGACAAAATAGGTTGGTTACTAAAATTTATGGTTATATTTTGAGTTTGCATAGCATTTTGTAAAGTACCCAGTTCACTACTTATCTTCAGATTAAATTCTGGATCCAGGTGATGCTAAACTCCGTGGAGACACATCTAAGAATAGCATATTGAATTATAAGTGGACTTGAACTTCAATTTTAAGTAGTTAAAATCCTCTTCCTGAAAGCAAAAAGGACCCTCAAAATATCTATTGTATTTATAAAAAGATAAAATTTCCATTAATACTTAAAGAAAGCTTCAAAGCAACTCAGAAACATTAATTAACTGAGCATTGGAGCATGCCTATGAAGTAGGAAGAAACTATTTGTACTCTTTTTAGGCCAAGAAAAGGCAGAGGATAGTAACTAGATCACCTGAAGATAATTAATTTAGTAGTAAGATGAATAGGCTTTTATTTCTAGAAATTAGACCCCATGGGGGTCTTCCAGCAGAAGATAGGAGTGCTGACTGCACCAGAGAAACCTGATCTCATGTCCCAACCCTGCTCCACTGATTTCCAGTGTGATCTTGGACAAATTTACTTCCATGTAAATAGAATAATTGTATCTTAAAAGGTAACATATGACTTAAATGGCAATGTAGACAAAGCATTTCACATAGTGACTGACCCATTGCAGGCATATTGTAAATGGAGTATCTAATCTTTTATTTATTTACCATTTATTCCATTAAGAGAGCTAATGAATTCACTTTTGAGGGTACAGAGCAATCAAAACAGATGTCATCATTTTAGCCATCAGGTAACTCTCAGTTGATATTGTTCTGAATGTACATGTGAACTATTTATTTAACAAACTGCACTATCTTAGGGTCCATCAGATTTTACAATTCTTCTCATATCTGATCCAGAGTCTCTGAACCAAAAGGAATCACTTTCAATTTACTGAGGATTAAGACAGACTCCCAATTTGAAAGCAACAGTGAATCGGCAAAGATGCTTTAGAATTGTCGCCACAAATAATTTATTTTACGATTCTATCCTTGATTTAAAATTTACATTATGGACTCAGGATCCCCATATGAAGAATCCTTAAAAGTCTAATTCCTTATTTGCTATTCTGGAGATATAAGCTAAATAACTCCCATTCATGAAGTTACATTTTCAGGACTGGTTAGTTTAGGCACAATGCTGAGATATGTAAGGAAGAAACACTGTTTTTGTGACCGAAGTCATCTACTTTAATTAACAATAGATTAGGAAAAAGAATTTACTGACATTTTGTTTCAAGCTTTAGGAAACCTTTCAGGCTATGCATACTGTAATTGTATTGTAATTTTTATTTGAAGGGAAATTAAATTTAAAAAAATTTTAAATTAAAAAAATTTTAGTTGAAGTATATATACATTTATACATATGTATACTTCACATATATATTGTATACACACACACACACACACACACACATATATATATATAATATATATTTGAGACAGAGCAAGAGGGAGAGAGAACACAGAGGGAGAGGGAGGAGAAGACTCTCCACTTAGCAGGGAGCCCAAAGTGGGGCTCGATCCCAGGACTCTGGGATCATGACCTGAGCTGAAGGCAGACACTTAACTGACTGAGCCAGCTAGGTGCCCCTAGTTGAAGTAAAATTGACATACAATCTTACCTTAATTTCAGGTGTACAACATACTGATTTGACAAAATAATTTTTTTATTTCTTGTTTGTTTGGACTTTTCTTGCCTCTTTCTTTGGTCTATTGTTCCTATGCTTATTCTTAAAAAAATATTTTAGCTTTGTTTCCTCTAGTCTCCATGACAGAAATCAGATTTAAAAGCTTTTTAACATAAAATTCCACATTGCAGAGAAAGATCACAAGGTTATGTTAATCTGTAAAGAAGAGTTGTAATTTATGTCTGTTATCTCCTCTGTGGCCTCCTGTCTAAATCACACACCCTCTTTGGTTGACCTCAAACTCTTCCTTCCAATATACACTGTAATTCTGTAATATAGCTCTTTACTTTCTCTATAAATAGAAAGCAAAGCTCTTGCCAAATAATACAGACTATGCTGTGGTTGTGAGATCTGTGGAGATCAGGGGAACCCAAGGTCATCTATTCAGACACCTATTCTGCACATAATGAAATTGAGACACAGATCATAATGGTATCCAAAGACCAGCAGCCAATGTGAGGCAAAGATGAGATTTGGACTACCTTTACTTTTGGGAAAAGAAACAAAAAAGCATCTACTTTACAACTTTATTTTTATTAGTAGGACTGTATATTGTTGGAAAGATTTAGTTTGTTGGAGTTAGCAACTCCATTGTTAGCAAAATGGTGGCATAAGAATTTCTACCCCTCATCCTCCTCTAACCTCCACCAGAAACATTAATTTGAATAAGTATCTGTGCATAAAAATACCTTCACAAGAACCAAGGATTCCAAGTGAAGGATTACAGCACCTGGGTAAAGCACAGAAATAGGAAAGAGCAGGTTAAGGAGGGTAGAAAAATAGACTCACACTACCCCCTTTACCCCAGCCTGGGCAGAGAAAGGCAGAGAGAGAGACACCTTTCTCATAGAGGACAGTAAAATGTGCCAGGTTTCATAATGGATTCCAAATCCAGCCAGCCCTAGCATCAGGCCAATTCCTACAGCCCTAGATGACTCGCTGTGGGCTCTCATGAACCACTGTCAGCCCCAGCAGTACCAGGCTTCTGGCAGACCCCTATGCATCTGGGCCCTAGAGTCATCCTGTTGCTTCTGGCTCCTGTGGCAGCTCCTGTGGCAACAGGCTATCAAGAGGCTCCTGTGAACTCAGACCCACATTTCAATCTGGCACCTGCCAGCTCCAGCAAACCCAGGTATCTCCCGTGGCCCCAGGTCACATTGTTAGTACCAGTTTTCCTCGAGAGGGAGGTCCTGTGAATCTAGACCATTGGCTCACCCCCAGAACTTCTGGCTCTGGCAACCCCAGGCACCTGCCATGACACCCAGCAGCTTCTTTGGTTCTCAGAGAGCCCCTGTGAACCCAGGTTCCTGGCCTGCACAGGCATTGGCCCAGGCCAATAACCTGGACAGCTTAGTATCCATAGGTGGCTTCCACAGCTCCAGGCAGCTTCCTTGGCTCCAGGCTCCTGGAGGACTCCTATGAACACTGCCTCCCAATCCATTCCAGTACCTTCCAGCTCCTACAGACCCAGCCAGATCCAATGACCCCAGGTTCCCAGCCTACCTCACTACCAACTGATTCCCATGGCACCAGGTACCTGCAAGACCCTGTGAGTCCAGGTTTCTAGCTCACCCCAGCACTGGGCCTCTCTTCTGATCCTGGGTGGTTCCTATGGCCTCAGGATCCCAATCAGTGCCCATGAATGCAGGCTTCAGTGGGGCACTTGTGAACCCAGGATTCTGGTGGAGTCGAACACCAGGTTGACTACTGCCATCCCAGGCTTTTGACCCACCCCAGCAGAAGGCTGCCTACAAAGTCCACCATAAGCATACCTGTGGACACCATCAGACTGCCCTCCCAGAATCTCTGGATAAGCTGACTGGTGAAGAGCTTTGCTTGTGAAGGCACTTCATAAAGACTGGAAGAGGAGCCTATATCCATAAATGTGTACATACAAATGTAAGGCCACAAAGATCACGAAAAATCCAGGAAACATGACACCACAAAAGAAAACTAAGAAAATTCCAATGCCTGACTCCCAAAGAAATGAAGGTCTCTAAACTGTGTGACAAAGAATTTAGAATAATCCTCTCAAGGAAACTCAATGAATTACAAGAAAACACAGAACTAAATGAAATGAAGATAACAATGCCTAAACAAAAGTTCAACAACAAAAAAGAAACCATTAAAAAAATCAAGCAGAAATCCTAGACTTGAAGACTACAATGACTGAACTGAAGAATTTAGTAAAAATCTTCAACAATAGACTTGACCAAGCAGAAGAAAAAAATAGAGAACTGAAAGACAGGCCATTTGAAATCATACAATCAGAGAAGCAAAAAGAAAGAATGAAAAAGCCTGTGTGAATTATGCAATACTATTAAAATTAAAATAAACAATCTATATATTATTGAAGTCCCAGAAGGAGAGGAGACAGAGAAAAGAGCAGAAAGCTTATTTAAGGAAATAATGGCTGAAAATTTCCCAAATCTGGGGAGAGATTTTAGATACTTCTAGATAAGTTCAAGAAGCTAATATGTCATCCTCAAATTTTAGTCCCCAAAGATCTTCTTCAAGATGCATTATAATAAAACTGTCTAAAATCAAAGACAAAAAGAAAATTTAAAAAGCAGCAAGTGAAATAAAATTTCTCATATGTAAGGGAAACCCTATAAAACTATCAGCAGACAGCTCAGCAGAAACTTACAGGCCAGGAGAGAATAGGATGATATACTGAAAGTGCTGAAAGGAAAAAACTGCCAATAAAGAACTTTACTCAGAAAAGTTGTCATTCAGGGGTGGAAAGATAAGGACTTTGACCAATAAATAAAAGCTGAGGGAGTTCATCGTCACAAGACCTGCTTTATAAGAAATGCTGAAACTTCATCAAGTAGAAGATTAAACATGCTAACTAGTGATAAGAAAACATGAAATATCAAGCATGCTGGTAAGACAAGTATGTTATCAGATTAAAAATATTCCAATACTGAGGGCAGTGCCCCTTCTTTCGCTCCAGGCATAGGGGAGTCTCCTTTAATCAAAAATGTAAATAAAATCCAGGGCATGACAACAATAACCAAAATGTCCAGGATAAGATTTTTTTTTAATCACATTTATCAATAACAAGGTAAATCTCTATCTGAGTGAGAAAAGATAATCAACAAATGTTAAGACCAAGAAGATACAGATGTTCGAATTATTCAACTAAGATTTTAAAGCAGTCAGTCTAAAAATACTTCTTTGAGCAATTATGGACACACTTGAAACAAATGAAAGACTAGAAAATCTTAGCAAAGAAATAAAAGATGTAAAGAAGAACCAGATTCAAGTTTTAGAACTGAAAAATACAATGATTGAAATTAAAAGCTCAATGGATGGGCTCAAAAAATATATAATACTGTGTGTGTTAATCACTGAACTCTACTATAAAAGTTTAAAGGAGAAAAGTATAAAAAATAAGTATAGCTACAATAATTTATTAATGGACACACAATATAAAGAGAGGGAAGTTATGACATAAAAAACATATAAGTTAGGGGGGAAGGATAAAAGGGGAAAGTGTTTGTATGCAAAGTTAAGTTATTATCAGTGTAAAACAGACATATCTATGAAGTGTTTTATGTAAGCCTCATGGTAACCACAAAGCAAAAACCTACAGTAGTTTTGTGAAAGACAAAGAGAAACGAATCTAAGCATAGAGAGTCATCAAATCATAAAGGAAGAGAGCAAGAGGAACAAAGGAACAGAGGAATTACAACAAAGCCAGAAGACAATAAACAAAATGGCAATAGTAAGCCATTAACTGTCAATAATTACTTCACATGTAAATGGACTAAATTCTCCAATCAAAAGGCATAGAGTGGCTAAATGGATTAAAAACAAAACTCAATTATATGCTGCCTATAAGAGACTCACTTTAGCTTTAAGGACACACATAGACTCAAAGTGAAACAATGGAAAAAGATTTTCTGGGCAAATGGAAAAGAAAAGAGAACAGGGGCAGCTATATTTATATCAGATGAAATCAACTTAAAGTCAAAATATTAACAAGACGGGTGCCTGGGTGGCTCAGTGGTTAAGCATCTGCCTTCAGCTCAGGTCATAATCCCAGGGTCCTGGGATTGAGCCCAACATCAGGGCTCCCTGCTCTGCTGGGAGCCTGCTTCTTCTTCTCCCTCTGTCACTCCCCCTGCTTGTTCTCTCTCTCTCTGTCAAATAAATAAATAAAATCTTTAAAAACAAACAAACAAAACAAAACAAAATATTAACAAGGACAAAGAAGGTCATTATATAATGATAAAGAGATGAACTCATCAAAAGAATATATAACAATTATAAATATATATGCACCCAACATTGGAGTACCTAAATATATTAAGCAAGTACTAACAGATTTGAAGGGAGATATAGACAACAATACAATAATACTAGGGAACTTCAATGGATATTATATCCACACAGAAAATCAATAAGGAAACATTGAACTTAAACTATACCTTAGACCAAATGTACCTAACAGTCATATACATAATATTCCATCCAACAACCGCAGAATACACATTCTTCTCAAGGGTACAGGGAATATTCTGCAGGATAGATCATATGTTAATGTAAGAAGATTGAAATCATATCTAGTATATTTTCTGAATACAATGGTATGGAACTAGAAATCAGTAACAGGAGGAAAACTGGAAAATTCACAAATAAATGGAAGTGAAACAACACATTCTTAAACAATCTATAGGTCAAAGAAGAAATCAAAAGAGACATGAAAAATTATCTTGAAACCAACAAAAATGGAAACACAATGTATCAGAACTCATGGGATGCAGGAAAAGCAGTTATAAGAGGAAGTTTTTTTTTAAAGATTTTATTTATTTCAGACAGAGAGAGAAGAGGAAGTTTATAGTGATAAATGTCTACATTAAGAAAGAAGAAAGATCACAAATAAACAATCAAACTTTACACCTCAAGGAGATAGAAAAGAACAAACTAAGCCCAGAGTTAGCATAAGGAAAGAAATAACAGAGATCAGAGCAGAAGTAATTGAAATAGAGATCAGAAAAACAACAGAAAAGATCAATAAAGATAAGAGCTGGTTTCTAGAAAAGATAAAATTGATAAATTCTTAGACTAACAAAAAAAAGATGTAAATAAATAAAATGAGAAATGAAGAGGAAACATTACAACTGAGAGCGCAGAAATACAAAGGATCATAAGAGGCCACTATGGACAATTATACACAAATTAGATAACCCAGAAGAAATGGATAATTCCTAGAAACATTCAACCTACCAAGACTGAATCATAAAGAGATAGAAAATTTAAACAGACTCATAACGAGTGAAGAGATTGATTCAGTAATTAAAAACCTTCCAACCAAGAAAAGCCCAGGACCAAAGGGTTTCATGGTGAATTCTACTAAATATTTAAAGAACAATTAATGCCAATTCTTCTGAACTCTTCCAAAAAGACGAAGATGAAGGAACACTCCCAAACTCATATTTTGAGGCCAGCATTTCCTGGATAACAAAGACAGTTAAGAACACTACAAGAAAAGAAAATTTTAGGCCAGTATCTGTGGTGAATATAAATGCAAAAGTTCTCCACAAACCATTAGAAAGCAAAATTCAGCAGTACATTAAAAGGATCATACTCCATGATCAAGGAGGATTTATCCCTCAGATGCAAGAATGATTCAACTTATGCAAATTAATAAATGTGATATACCACACTAATAGAAAGATAAAAATACTATGATCACCTCAATAGATGCAATAAATGTGGTTGATGAAATTCAACATCCATTCAAGATAAAAAACTCCTAACATATGATGTATAAAAGAAATGTACATCAACATAATAAAGGCCATATATAAGAAACCCATAATAAACATCATACTCAACAGTGAAAGTTTGAAAGCTTTCTCACTAAGATCAGGAACAAGACAAGGGTGCCTACTCTCAGCACTCCTGTTTACTACTACTGGAAGTCCTAGGCAGAGCAGTCAAGCAAGAAAAAGAAAAAAAGGCATCCAAATCAGAAAAGAAGAAGTAAAACTGTATTTGCAAATAATATAATCTTATATAGAAAGAACCTAAAGACTACACCAAAATCTATTAGAATTAATCAACAAATACAGTAAAGTTGCAGGGTGCAAAATTAACATCCCAAAATGAGTTGCATTTCTGTACACTAATAAGGCACTATCTGAAAAAGAAATAAACATTCTCATGTACAGTAGCATTAAAAAATCACACATTTAGGCATAAATTAAACCCAGGAGGTAAAAGATCTGTACCTGAAAGTTATAAGACATCGAGGAAAGAAATTGAAGAAGACACAAATAAATGAAAAGACATTCCATTTTCATGGATCAGAACTTAATATTGTTAAAATGTCCATACTACTCCAAAGCCATCTACAGATTTAATGTAATCCCTATTAAAATTCCAATGAACTTTTTATGGAAATAGAAAAAAAATTCCTAAACATGGCATAAACATAGACACATAAACACATAAACATAGACACATAGACACAAAAATAAACTCTTGCATGTACAGTAAACTAATATTTAACAAGGGAGCCAAGAAGACTCAATGAGGAAAGGATAGTGTCTTCAATGACTGGGGTTGGGAAAACCGGATAACCACATGCAGAAGAATTAAATTGACCCCCTCCTCATACCACTCACAAAAATTAACTTGAAATAGATTAAAGACTTAAATGTGAAAAATCCTAGAAGAAAACTAGGGAATAATCTACTTGACAATGGTCTTGGCAAGGACTTTTTGGATTTGACACCAGCAGTACAAGCAAGGAAAGTAAAAATAAACAAGTGAGACTACATCAAATTAAAATGCTTCTGCTTTTATTAAAAGAAACAATCCGCAAAACAAGGCAACCTACAGAATGTGAGAAAATCTTTGCAAACCATCTATCTGATAAGAAGTTAATATCCAAAATACATAAGGAATTCATACAACTCAATAGCAAACAAACAAATAAACCAAAAAACCAAAAGCAAAAACAAAAACCCAAATAACCCAGTCTGATTAAAAAATGGGCAAAGGACCTGAACAGACATTTTCCCAAAGAAGACATAATACATGGCCAACTGATACATGAAAAGATGCTCAACATCACTAATCATCAGAGAAATGCAAATTGAAATCACAATGACCTATCATCTTACAACTCTTAGAATAGCTATTACCAAAAAGATAAGCAACAACAAGTCTTGACAAGGCTGTGGAGAAAAGAGAACTCTTGTGCACTGTTGGTGGAAATGTAAATTTGTGCAGCCACTATGGAAAACAGTATGGAGTTTCCTCAAACAAATTAAAAATAGAACTACCATATGATCTAGCAATTCCAGTTCTTGGTATATATTTGAAGGAAATCAAAGCACTATCTTGAAGAGATAACTGCACCCCCCTGTTCATTGCAGTTATTATTCACAGTAGCCAAGACATGGAAACAACCTAAGTGTCCATCAACAGATGAATAGATAAGAAAATGTGGTACATATAGGTAATGGAATATTATTCAGCCATAAAAAAGGAGATCCTGTCTTTTGAGACAACATGGGTTGAACTTGAGGACATAATGCTAAGTGAAATAAGTCAGATAGAGAAAGGCAAATACTTATGTTTTCACTTATATGTGGAATCTGAAAAAGCTGAACCGCAAATAGTAGAATGGTGGTTGCCAGGGACTGGGGGTGAGGGAAACAGAGAGATGTTGGTAAAAGGGTACAAACTCCCAGATATCAGATGAATAAGTTTTGGGAATCTAATACAATGTGGGGAGTATAATAAACAATATTGTATTATATACTTGAAACTTGTTGGGAGAGTAGATTTTAAAAAGTTGACACCACAGAGGTGCCTTGGTGGCTCAGTTGTTAAGCGTCTACCTTTGGCTCAGGTCATGATCCCAGGGTCCTGGGATCGAACCCCACATCGGGCTCCCTGCTCAGCGGGGATCCTGCTTCTCCCTCTCCCACTCCCCCTGCTTGTGCTCCTGCTCTCGCTATCTCTCTCTCTGTCACATAAATAAATAAAATCTTAAAAAAAAAAATTAAGGAAATCAACCTTTAAAATAAAAAGTTGGCACCACAAAAAAAAAGGTAGTCATGTGATGCGATAGAGGTGTTAACCTTAATGTGGTACTTATTTTGTAATATATATGTGTATCAAATGATCACATTGTATACCTAAATTTAATATGTTATATGTCAATAATAATATTTCAATAAAGCTGGGGTGAAAAAGAGGAAGATTTAGTTGGTTGGGACTGACCCTGTGACTGATCATTACTCAAATGTACCGAATAGGCAGTAAATGTAATACCATGGGTCTCCTTCACATTTAGTGCACTCAGCCTTATAGGCAGATCTTGGTTAGAAATACAGAAGACTCGAGACAGTAAATACTGAATACTCTTACATAATCTCATGTAACAGTCAGGAAGATCCTTGATCTTATATACTTTCATTTGAACGTGGCAAGAAATTTAGCATTGGGCAAACTCAACAACAGTGGTTCATATAATGTAGTATGGGTCAAATTGATAACAGAAGATTCCTAATTTGCTTCATGTAAAATTTTGTGTGCAATTAGCTGAATAGAGAAAAACTATCTTCTTCAACCAATCCCGCATTTTTCTTATTTCCCAAGAAAAACTGCTTGAATATGCAGAAGTTTCTCAAGACTGAATGCATCTTGCAGACAGTTTGTGTCTAACATTTGGCAAACTTTATGAGACACTAATTTCAGAAAAGTCCCCAATTTTAGTCCTCAGATCTCAATGCTGCTTGCCGTTCTATTCTTCTGATATGCAAAGCCAAACTGTCAAAGCAGATTCTGAACATTTGGGAAGTGTTTCTGATAGGAGACAATCTTTTCACTTGAAAGTGGAACTGAATCTATATTTAAACATGAGATGTGTTATTTTTTTTTTTTTTAAGATTTTATTTATTTATTTGACAGAGAGAGGCAGCCCAAGAGGGAACACAAGCAGGGGGAATGGGAGAGGGAGAAGCAGGCTTCCCGCCGAGGAGGGAGCCCGATGCGGGGCTCGATCCCAGGACTCTGGGACCATGACCTGAGCCGAAGGCAGACGCTTAATGACTGAGCCACCCAAGCGCCCCGAGATGTGTTATTTTTATAATAGGTTGTAAAAAGTAAATACCCTTTCCATGGTATTTAAAAATATTTACGAAGCCTCCTTCTCTCAAATAAATTATTTCTCAATATTAAAGAAAAAAATCAGATATTCATTAGTGATAAAGCAAGCTACACAAATGATTTCAATGTTGGCAGTGGATGTCTTTATTTAAATCTGATAATGTACTGTGATTATCAGACAAAAATAGTACATACAGCAAAATAAAATATTATTTTTCCTGTCCTGGGAATCCTTTTGAAATAAAATATTTTACTTCTTCACTGTATTTTCACTTCCATTTACCACTCTACCTAACAGAATCTGGAAAAAAGAAATGATATAACTTAAAAATGTCAGGCAAAGATATAAATGTAAGGTCAATTACATCTATTAGATTACCCATGTTTTTTCATCAATTGCAAATCACGCTTTTCAGTTCTGGTAGACATCATTTCTCTGTCTTGTTTGCTCTGGTTCTATCATGCAGCTGGGAATCTGATATATTAATTGTAGTTAAGCCCTTACTTTAGACTCAGCTCCAGGAAATTCGACTTTTTTTGTTGTTTTCTCTGTGCTCCAAGATCCTTATTTTGGTTGCTTAGGAAGTCAAGTCTTAACTATTTCCAGTAGTAACATGTTTTTGCTTTGAGCCTCAGTTCCAAACACTGGGTCCCCTACTAGCTTTCAACACTCCCAGAGGCTCTCAAGCTGCCTCCCTGTATTTAAATCCTCTTTTAACACCTAATTCCTGCTTCGCCTCACGGGAAGGGTCAGCGCATGCGTGATTTTGCCTGCGCGGCTCCCGGTGTTTCCCCACAGTTAAACCCTTCCGTGTAGCGCTTTGGTAAACTGCGCTAGGATTTTGGCAGGGGCGGATTTCAGATGTGTGAACTGCTGATTTTCGACAATGAAATCTGTCGTGGGAAGCTGCTGATAATATTACTCTCTTTTTACTATTTCCAAGGTAGGAATTTCAGGCTTCTTCGAAACTGCACTTCCTCCCCTTCGAGGTACCTGGATGTAGGGAGGAGGTTTAACTGGAAAAAGAGGTGCCTTCGCTGTCTTAGAAGTGTGCTTTTGTTCCTAGTCTCATCAGGACATTTTGTTCTTAGTCTCACATGTATATCTGTGGACTCCCTCACTTACCTCCCTTCCCCGCACCCCGCAGTTTGCTGACTATAGCCCAGTGTCAAGCACATATCTACTTATTACTCACACTGCTCCTGCACTATTTGAAGATGAGGGTTATTTTCTCGTTATGAAATATTTCATGCAGATATGATGACATATATGAGAGGCATAATAAATCATAGTGAAATGGCCAACCGTCTACCCACCATACAGGTTTTAATAATAAATATTTCAGTATCTGGCAATAAAATCCATAAAAAACTCACACTTTTTAAAAAAATCAACATAATGAAGTACTTAATATAAAAGAGAAAGCAAAATAAAATGTGCTTCAATCTGTAAATGTTTGAGCACATGTATATTACAATTGCCAGGAAGCAGTTACATTCTTCTTGCATGCTTAAAATAAATTTGTTTTGATATAGGATCCATAAGATCAAAAGTCATTTTATATAGGAACAGAGGTAAGGATGGACACGCTAAACAAATAAATAAACAAATTAAGTTCTGTAAGTAATTAGAGACCAAGGGACAGAAGAGGTGGGAAACAAGTAGAGAAAACTGGCCAAGGCAAAATACAGACGGCCAAAGTGGAGAAAATAAGAATCATAGTCTCTCAAGTGATATTCTGAGCTGGATTTGAAGCTGTAGTGTGAAAATTACTCCATTTGTTACAGTTAAGGATACTGCCAAAAGCACACTATATGCTGAAACCCTTTTCAATTACATATGTAGCTGGAAATGCTAGAATATTTTGAGTGGGAGGAATGTGCAAGTAAAACATGAGTTTTTAAAATGTCTTTGTTCCATTTAGACTTCCCTCTCTGTAAGATCTGTTACATTACTGAACTTTTAGAGTAATTTCTTATAAAAATGTTTTAGGATTATTACTTCTTAAAATACCACCAATTTATATTTGTAAGGATTTAGTTCAGCAAGACAATTGGAAGGCCAATAAGGCCAATAGTGCATACCTCCTCATGAATTTCTGAAATGCCCCGGACGAGGGTGTTACTATCCATATTAAGAACTCTGAAGTCCTCAGTGTTTCTGTTGCCATCCTGCAGTCTTGCCAAATGCTACCCTGGACTTTGTGTTTGCAATTCTCTTGGTTTTCGTGTAGTTTTAATATGCATGCTTGCATTCCTAAAAATATAACTAGTTTTGGATATTTATGAAATTCAGATATATGTAATATCATGCTATATATTATTTTCTGGCATCTTGGTTTATGTCATACATGTTGTGTTTATGGGAATCATCCATGTTGATGCTTGTAGCTCTAGTTAATTCATTTTGACTGACAGGATTCTATGGAATGAATATATATCTATTCTCTGATCTGTGGGTGTTTGGGTTGTTTTCAGGGTTTTGATTTTTATTATAAAAGTATCCTTATTAACATTCTTTTACATGTCTCCTTATGCCCATACATGAGAGCTTCACTAGGGTGTATATTTAGGAATAAAATGCATCGGTTATGAACGAGTAGCCTTATATCTAACTTTAGAAGCTAATGCCAAGTGTTTTTTTTTCAAAGTGATTGTACTCATTTACAGTCTTACCAGTATTTATGTATGTTCCTGTTGCAATACATCTTAACCAACACTTGGTATTATAAGACTTTCTAAATTAAATTTTTATTGAAGAATAATTGACATACATTGTTGTGTTAGTTTCAGATGTGCAACATAGTGATTCAGTGTTTATATACATGACAAAATGATCACCAGGACAAGTCTGGGTACCATCTGTAAGACTTGTATTTTTGATAATACATGATATGAAATGGTATTTTGTAATTTAAATATTCATTCCCTCAAGTACTAATGGTATTGTCTTTTAAAATGAGTATAAGCTATTTGAGTTTTGTACTTTTGTTTGTATCTTTTGCTTATTTATTTATTTATTTATTTATTTATTTTCACTGCTTTTCAATTCCTTGTGTGTTCTGGATATGCATCCTTTGTTGTCTAAGTGGGTTGCATGTATCTTCTCCCAGTTTTGGCTTGTCTTTTCATTTACATTATGATGTCTTTCGATGGACAAAATTTCAATTTTATTTAATAAAATTGATCAAACTTCATTTTAAAAGATTTTATTTATTTATTCATGAGAGACAGAGGGAAAGAGAGAGAGGGAGAGAGAGAGAGAGAGAGAGAGAGAGAGAGAAGCAGAGGGAGAAGCAGGCTCCCAAGGAGCAGGGAGCCCAATGCAGGACTTGATCCCAGGATCCTGGGATCGTGACCTGAGCCGAAGGCAGACGCTTAACCATCTGAGCCACCCAGGCGCCCAGTGATTTCAGTGTTGGTGTTTTGTTTAAGCAACCATACCCTTCTGCAAGGTGATAAATTCTTTCTCCAATTTTTATTAAAGTTTAAAAACTTTGTCTTTCCTGTTTAAGCCATGAATCCATCAAGAATTCATTTTTGTGCAAGGTATAAAGTAATCAATTGTCTCCTCACCATTCACTGAGTGTCATTCTTTCCCCTCTGATGTGCCATTCAGCACTGTCATATTAGGCATATTACACAGGAATGTATATGTGTTTCTGCTTTCTATTTAACTGCATTCATCTGTTCAGCTCTGTAACAATGACACACATTTTGAATACTAGAGATTTTTAATATGTCTGATATTTTCTAACCCCCTCAAATATTCTACTTGTAGAGTATCTTAGTGAATTTTGGACTTTTGCTCTTCTGAATGCATTTTATAATCCATTAATCAAGTTTAATCTTAATATGTTTTTATTTATAGAAGTCCTATTTAGCCCTTTTCCAGATCTGTCCCATCATATTTGATGGTCTCTTGTTCCTAATTCATGCTTAGAATTATTTCTCTTATCTCTTTAAATATATTAAACTTATTTTTTTGGTTGATTCCAATATCTGACTTCTCTGTAGATCTGGTTCTTTGTTTCTACAGACTCATGTTCATTTTTTCCCCTTACCATGCTTTGCATAGATCTAAGATGGGCCACAGCCTCGTCCCAGCACGAATTTGGGGAAACAAGATATTGCACTGATTCTTTGCAACTTCTCAGCTACTAGGTTAGGATTTCTTGATGTGTTCTCTAGGTTTTATTTTGTATATTTGGTCCTCTTTTGTTCTAATTTCTATGTATATAGAATTTCAATATATGCCAATATAATTTCAAAAATACACACCATTAGATATTTGTTTTTCTTTCTCTTCTTTACTATGAGATAATACAAAGTAATGGTTAAGACTATAGACTCTATGATCATACTGTCTGAATTCAAATCTAGACTTTACCAATTACTAGCTCTGCCAAGTAAAATTTACCTAGATGAGCCTCAGTTTCTCACATTATGTTAGCATAAATTTGATCGGTATATTGGGCTATTGATAGTATTGAATGAATGAATGCATGTGAAGAATGAATATAGCCTAGTACACAATCACAACTCAATAGGTATACATTATCATTAGCTCTCTTTTTCTTCCTCTAAGCCCCAGTTACTGAATCTTTCACAAACTTGATAACAAATAAGGATGTGGATTGATTGGCAGGTGTTGAATGTCTGGTCCCTGTAACCCACTCCAGAAAGTGAAGAGGAAGTACTGGAGAGGAAAAGGTTCAGTATACTTTGTACAAAGAAGGGCCACCTGTAGGCTTAGATATATCTTAAGTGTGATGGCTGCCTCAGGGCAGGCTGCCCATGTAATGATGCTCTTCTACATTCCCAGGAGGTCTGAGGTGTCAGGGCAGTGGGGAATGCAGCAGGGAGAAAGAGAGAAACATTAGGTCCTCTAGAAAGTACATAGGTTGTTATGGTAATTTCTACCATGTTTTACCCTTAAATTTAGTCTCAAAAGAACAGATGAATCATCTTAGCCATCTTTTCCTCCCTTTACTTCCAAAGAGATAAAATTATGAATTTAGGTTAGTCTTAGTTTATTTTGTTTAGAGCACTGAGAGATAGTGTGTGTGATTTAAATGTAATGAGAAATGCCCGTTTTTTTTTCCTTATCCTAAATTTAAACATTTTAGATGAAGTTAAACTTGGAAATGTAATTAAAAAAACTTTTTTATTTTTAAAATATTTCTCCTGATATCCCCTTTCTTTTGATTCTTTAGGAGGTACTTGCTTTGTGATTAGTCATTTCTTCTGGTGTTTTGAAACTCTGGGTCCTCACTAAAACCAAAGGATTTTGCAGCTCCCACTTTTTTCATCACTAGCTCAACTGGTAATTTTCTTGGGGATTATCATATACTACTACTGTTAAAATATTCATTACACATTGAATCAGACCTCTCAGTATAAAATTATTCTGAATCTACTAATTAGTCAAGGGGAGACATTTAGCACATTACGTTACTTTTACTTAGTTTTATTACTATTAATTACTTAGCTTATTATACCTGAACAGTTTTTAGATCCTTTAATAAAAAAATCTCTGCTTTTTGTACCTTAAGAATCTGCTTACATTTCCTAACTTTGTGCTTCCTTTGTTCTTCTTTCTCTATTTTCTTGAAGTGTAAAGTTAGATTTTTTTTTGAGATTTTTCTTGTTTCTTGAGGTTTAAATTTATAATGTTTAAGCTTACTGCTGTGGTTTATACTTCACTCATGCATGTTGCACACATTGCCAAAAGAGTTGCAAAACAAGAATTTTCTAAAGATGTTTTGTTTGTGAAAACAGTGTTGGAGAAGACTAATTTTGTAGTAAAGAATTGCCCAAATAAGTGGATGCCAGGGTCAACACCTCACTTTCTCCCCCATTAATTTGCTGATTTATTCTTATCCCCCTAGTTATATGGAAAGATCTGTTTAGTTCTTCTCTTAGGACAAAGACTTTGAGATTTATGGCTGAATCTGGGCTTATATTTGAAGGGGTCTGGAAGTTAACAATGAAGGGCTGATATCTTGGAACTCACTTCTTTTTCAAAAACTATTAGATTTGAAGAAGGACAGAAATTGCTTTTAAATGAATAAATATCTTTTAACTGAATTCTTAAAACTACCTTTACTAACAATCATAGGAGAACTTACCATTTATTGAAATATATCATTTTTGTTAAATTATGACTAAATGCAGTGTTCTTTTTTTTTTAAGATTGATTTATTTATGAAAAAGAGCACAAGCAGGGGGAGCGGCAGGCAGAGGGAGAAGCAGACTCCCCGCCGAGCGGGGAGCCTGGTGTGGGACTCGAGCCCAGGATCCTGGGATCATGACCTGAGCTGAAGGCAGATGTTTAACCGACTGAGCCACCCAGGCATACCTGCAGTGTTCTTTAATAAGGTAAATGTTTGCATTATGGGTTAATCTTGAGATTGAGAAAACACTGGCAAGAGGAAATAGGAATTTGTCAGGGTGCTTTCATGTCTTTCGATTACAGTATCTTCCACTCACCTCTCTGAGGTGTTGCCTGTAGTTTTCATTCCACTACCTAGGTAGGAATTTTACCAAGATTGATCCTGTTTATCCAGTGTCAGTTTCAGGAGCCTCACTCATGTCCCCGCTGTCTACCTCAGGGCTTCTGTATACGAAAATGCCTTTGAAATTATCATCCCCATGTAATCCAGTGTGGTGAAGTTGTGTATTTAAACACTGCGATCTCCTGTAAGAAATACTTTGTGTGTAATAGCGTACACACATATATGTGTGCTCACTGCAACTGAAACAAAATGTCAAGAAACAGGCATAATTCTACTATTTAAAAATTTCTAGAGGGCGCCTGGGTGGCTCAGTTGGTTAGGTGACTGCCTTCGGCTCAGGTCATGATCCTGGAGTCCCTGGATCAAGTCCCACGTCGGGCTCCCTGCTCAGCGGGGAGTCTGCTTCTCCCTCTCCTGCTCCCCCCCTCTCATGCTCTCTATCTCTCTCATTCTCTCTCTCAAATAAATAAATAAAATTAAAAAAAATAAATAAAAATTTCTAGAGATTTCTACTTTATTTCATTAAAAAATACTAGCTGAGAGACACTAAATTAATTTAATGATCCATAGTTGGAAAGATGCTATTCTAAAAAATATGTACATAAGAAAAATATGCATTTATGTGCTGATTTGTTTCCCCTTTATTTATTAGTTAAAATTTATATTTCTGCCAATCAGAACATAAGATAACCAGTGTTTCTACAATAAGATGATAAAACTCATTGCAAAACAAAGAAAGCTCTCATTTTCGTTTCTGTTATTCTCTGTGCAATAATAAAATCACCTATTAACCCAATACTTTCTCTCTAGATCCTATGTTTGAACTATCATCCTATAGGCTGTGGGTGAAGTACCTCATGGGTCTTCCTATAGTTGGAAAAAACATATTTACCCAACATTTATAGTTTACTTACTGCTTTGTAAGCTTTGTGTGAAAAGTTTCTGACATTCAGCTATAAGGCACACAAGGAGAAAAAGAAGTCTGCAGAGGAAAAGTCATAAGGCAAAAGATAAAATCCTTACATTTATATTGTGTATCAATGTTCGTGGTTATAATGAGGAAGAAAATACAAATCTATCTCCTTTGTGTTTTTGAGAGAGAAATTGCTGATGATTTGACAGTGCTGCAGCTGCTATTACCAGCCAGTCAGACTCAGTTATTGGCTGCTTCATTCACGTTTTGCTATTAGATGAGTTGAAATTGACCCTGGGGATGGAAAATGCTTCTCACAGTTAGGTCATGGGGTTATAGAAAAGAGCAAGAAGCTATCATATAACTCCCCATCTCATGGCTCATCCAAGCACTCTTAGAACTTAAGGCAGGGGGTTCTCTTTCATTTTTCTCCTTTTTGCTTGAACTTTTTGAGCAGAAAAGAAAAAGTCGATTTAAATGCCTAGGAGATGAAAAGCTTAAAACTGAGGTTATATTAAGAAGTTTCACATAGTATCATGGCCCCATACTATTTTAGATGAAAATCTAAGAAATGATTGAAAAACTTACCCTTGACAAAAAATGATACCACATGGAGTCTTTATTCAAGTCCCCAGTCATAACCAATATCAGCCCTAGTTATATCTAGGATCAATTTGTCTGAAGAAATTCTATTTTGAGAGTGTGGAAATAAAAATAATAAGATTTCTAAACTTTATTCAAATAGCTTGCAAATTATATTTGGTTCAGCACTTGAATACCAAGGATTTTTCTAAGATATTTATGCCAAGGGTTTTTCTTTTTTTGGAATTTCTTGCAAACGTACAATTTAAGGTTGATATAATTGGTATTGATTTTCTCATTCTATTCAGTTTGGGGCTAGGAATAACTATATCATGCAATCTATATAATACAGACCTTTTTCTTCCACTATAATGGAAGTTTTCAGAGTTCCAGAATTGACTCTAAAGTTATACATTTTCAAGAAAACAGGAGCTTCTAACGTTTCAATTTTGTAAAGCTTCATAAAATGGAATGTCCTTGCTTATAAATGAGGAAGCAATGCAAAGATGAAAGAAAAAGCACACTAATCCCTTTTAAGGCATTCCAGATTATTTTGCTGATGTAAATAAAGAGTATAAAGCCTAGTCATTTTACCTGGGAGCTTCTATGACAGACTCTGCATGCTGCATCTCCTAGCATTCTACGTACTGTGATGGGGCTTAACTTTGACACCAGAGGTCTGTTTCAGCCTTAAGCCTACATGATTCCACATTACTGCCACTCATAATCACCACTTAATTAGTTCTCTTCTCCTATCTTTTGTTCTTTCTTGTATTCTCAACCCCATGATACTCTTGCTTAATCCACCTTCTCACCACTCTCCTCTCTACCAAACCTTTCAGTTTTAGTTTCTAGAACCTCTATTCCACACTAAACAAAGTAATCAAACTACTAAATTATTTTACTCAGTGTAAGTTTTATTTTTGTTTCCCTAGCTAAACCCTGTCCTTCCGTGTGAATACAAATGCTCCTGGAGGACTCTAGGTAGAATGTTCATTCTCTCAACACACCCTTTGTGGTAGGTTGAATGATGCTCTCCCCCTCCATGCCATGCTTCTAGCCCTGAAGATGGAGGAGGGGGCTGTGAGTCAAGAAATGCAGGTGATCTCTGTGAACTAAAAGAGCAAGGGAAGGGAACAGATTCTTCCCTAGATTTTGAACAGGATTACCGGCCTGCCAACATCTTGACTTTAGCCCAGTGAAATTGATTTCAAACTTCTGACTTCAAGGACTATAAGATAGTAAGTTGGTATTGGGTTAAAGCACTTAATTTCTATGGTTTTTATTATAGCATCAATAGGAAACTAAGGCATCATATTCATCAACTTTTGTGGCAAAACAGCTCCCCCCTTTGAAGTTTATGATACCTGTCTATAAATCCTTAAACTCTAAATTTCTTGTCGCAGTTATAGAAGATGTTAAAACCTGCCTCTTATCCATACCTTGGTCTCCCATCATCCCAGAAGTCCACCAGCTCTGTTCTGCTCTGGATTTTTGTCTCCAAGAATTACTATTTCACTTCTCTCTTATTTTACTTCATGATTTATACTGGAACCCATGATTGATCATTTGAACCTCTCTTAATTCCCTTGAATCCTCATCTTTCTGCTACCTCTGTAAGTCCTCAGCCTAGAGTTAATTTCATTGTCTGCCCCTTATATCTGAACTGTTGAGATTTGCTAGAATAAAATTCTTTTTTTTAAAGATTTTTATTTATTTATTTGAGAGAGAGAGAATGAGAGATAGCACAAGAGGGAAGAGGGTCAGAGGGAGAAGCAGACTCCCCGCTGAGCAGGGAGCCCGAAGCAGGACTTGATCCCGGGACTCCAGGATCATGACCTGAGCCGAAGGCAGTCGCTCAACCAACTGAGCCACCCAGGCGCCCTAGAATAAAATTCTTAAATACATAGATTACTTAATACATATTCATGGTCTCCATAGTTAACCAAGTCTCTAAAACTGGTCATGACTCATTTTATGTGGCCCCAAACAGCTCTGTCTTTCGTTACCAGTAATAATTGCACTAAATTTTTACAAGTTTAAAACCTCTACAAAAATGTTACCCTTCTCATTTGTGGCAGATAACCTTAGCATATCTTATGGATAAAATTAAGGTGAGCAAATGTGAATTATCTTCTCTCAGGGATGCCTGAGAATGTAGGGCCCAGCAGCATCTGTATTGGTAGAAACATCTTGATTTTTTTAAAGAAAAAGGTATGTTAAAAAATTAACGGAGGCATGTGAGATTTGGTGATTATTGATGGGGATTTAGAATAATGGTTAGAGAAGAGACATCTGTGTATTTGCTTTTTGTCCAATCCGTGCATGAGAAGATTCTTCATAGTATTTGGTATCATCTCTCCTGTTCAGGTCCAGGAACTATGACTTTATATTCTTTACCATCAGATGAGCCATTTCTGATTAATTTCATGTCTCCCATTATTAGTAAAAGATAGCAGTACTATTATTACTCACAAAATTATATTAAAACAATAGATATATCATTGCTTCTTCAGTTCCCAGATACCATTTATTTAATTCTGGTGGTTAAGAACCCATGATGCTAAATCATCCATGGTATCACCCATGATTACTAGCTTCCCATGACTCTTCTCTTGAAGGTTGTTACTATGCTTTGTTGATGATGACCGGAAATGCAAATCTTACTGTAGTTTTCTGATTATGTTAAGTTTGCTGCTCAGAATCTTATAGAATAAGACATGTACCGAACATGCCTTTTTTTGAACTTTTCAGGTTATATTTATGGCATTCCAAAGATGTGATTTCTAGCAATGTTGATATACACCTGTTTTCCACATATCATCACGGGGAAGAAGGATAAGAAATGACTCTTGGGTAAAGTAAGTAGAGAAGTTCATTTCAGAGGTGCCTGGGTGGCTCAGTCATTAAGTGTCTGCCTTCGGCTCAGGTCATGATTCCAGGGTCCTGGGATCCAGCCCCGCATTGGGCTCCCTGCTCCGTGGGAAGCCTGCTTCTCTCTCTCCCACTCCCCCTGCTTGTGTTCCCTCTCTTGCTGTGTCTCTCTCTGCCAAATGAATAAATAAAATCTTAAAAAAAGAGAAGTCCATTTCATATGGGGACTATCTATCCCTCTTCCAGTACTACTCCAGTCACCATGTCAATGAGAAGTACATTGGTTAGATGTACCCTTTGGTATTATGAGCAGTGGTCATGAAAGCCTTTAGAGGAGGAGATAGGTGTGGCATTTCCCAAGGACTACTGGGAACATGGCGCAGATACTATGGAGAGGGTAGGATGACTACTTCTGAGTGCTATTGGTGGAAGGCACATAAGGTAAAGGATCTCTGCTGCCTTTGCTTATATTTGCAACCAAAGCAGAATATGAATGGGTCTGTGGTTCGAGCTCAAGTGTGGATGGGGGACCATCGTCATCAGTAGCCCGGAGCTCTGAACTTGTCCTGTGTCTGATGTGAGTATCACTAAGAATCACCATGCCAGTGTGATTCTGGCAGCCCATTCTCACTCAGTCCCATGAAAACCAAAACAAAATCTATTATATCCGCCAGCAAGTGCAATCTGCTCACCTCACCACCCTCCTGGCACTGGGACTAATGACAGAGCCCAGGGCAATCCCAGAAACTTGCGTTCCAAAGCTCTTCAGGGCATTTGGTGGATCTCATGCAAGGAGCAGAGTCAGAGAGTGTATTTTTCTCCTGTAAGGGAAGAAATAGAGCTCAGGATCCACATCTTCTCAGATAGTACTGCCATCCCCAGTCCCAGGCATCCCAGGGGACTCAGACAATTTTGAGGAAGGTACTTCTGTTGACCAGGAATAGTGTGGAACTTGGTCCAGACCTGCCTGCTGATGGCATTGCTGTCGTTGGCCAATTCCAAGTATTAGAGAAGGATTTGGAACATTTGTGGAAGATATGCCAAAACTTGGGATCTGCAGAGATCCAAAGTGGTACTTCCACTTGGCCAGGCCTAAGCATGGTACTTCCTCCAGTGCCCATTTCCTCCTTTCAGAATTAGTTATATCTATTTCCATCCTCACCACTGCCCCGAAAACATCCGGGTGAGGTATCCTTCTTCTGCTTGATGGTCAACTGCTCCATCTGTGTTCTATTATTTTCTCTCATCTCCTTGGAAACCTCACTCCATCAGTTTTTCTCCTCTCTGCTATATCTTCAACTTCTCCCTTTCTCTTTCCAATTTGCCTTTTCCTTGTAGCCAGAAGTCTTTTGTTGATTATTTTCTTTCCTATTTCTCTCTCTCTTCAGTCTTCATGAAAGAAAAGTCTATACTCATTTTTCCCCCTATGCTTTCTGTTTTTCCCTCAAGTTGCTGTAGTTCGGCTTTCTTCTACCCTAAGTGCCCTGACAAGTTATTAGTGACCAATGTATTATCGAATCCAATTATTTTAGATACTGTACTTCTCTGTTGCAATTTAAACTGTTGGGAGCGCTTTTCTTGAGACTCACATCTTCTCTGATCTTTGTCATACTGCTCTATCTTTTTTGGTTTCTTCATGGAATTCTTTTCTGTTAAGCATTTGCTCCTTGTATTAGCTTTCTACTCTTTCCTAATAAATGACCACAGACTTAGTTTATAACAACTCCCATTTATTATCTCACAGTTTGGTAGGTCAGGAGTCCAGCCATGGGTTAGCTAGGTCCTCTCTTAGATTCTCACAAGCTGAAATGAAGGAGTTGGTAGGACTGTGTTCTTTTTTTGGAGGCTCTGGGGAAGAATATGTGCCCAAGCTCATTCAGTTTGTGATAGAGGTCCCCCATTTCCTTGCTGGCTTTCAGCTTGGGTCACTTCCAGCTCCCGGGAGCTGTCCACATTCCTTGTCATGTGGCCCCTTCTGTTGCAAGCCAGCAACAAAGAACTTCCTTTCTATTGAATCCCTCTCAAACTTTATAAATATCTTTCACCAAGAAGAGCCCACATGATTTTAAGGTTATGTTCTGCTAGGATAAATCTACCTATTTTAAAATCAACTGACTTGGAACCTTAATTACATCTGTAAAATACCTTGCCACATAACAATCACTCATCATATGCATAGGCCTGGATGCACTCAGTAGGAGAGGATTATATGAGGGAGTGAATCATTAGAGATCTTAGAATTCTGCCTACCTCACTGCTCTTTCACATCTATCTGTTCTCTTGAGATGGTTTCAATTACCACCTATAGGCTGGTGAATCTCAAATCTGTATCTTCAGCCCCGATTAAGGTATATATGACCAATTTAACTTTCACAGTGCTTCTTCAATATTTATGACTCTTTTCCATATTTACAACCACTGCTCTAGTTCAGGTTCTCATTTATCTTGAGTATTATAATACATTTTCATTGAAGTCTAACACATGTACGGAAAAGTACACATATCATAAGTAGACGGCACAGTTAATTTTACAAAGTCAGTGTACTCATGTAACCATCACAGGTGGATATGCAGCTATGCAATGGGTACAGGAGAGAGTGGATCTCAAAGGATTCTCTCGGATGCCTTCTAGTATTTCCATCTCCATCAGCAAATGTAAAGGACAATTACAACAACCAAAGAAATGCAGGATTTCTTTGGTTGGAGGATTTAGACACTTTAGATCCTTCAGGAATAAAGATTTAGGTCAACCTACAAAGTTGTAAACATTTGCCACTTAACATTGGTTCTGTGTGTATGTGTGTGTGTTAACTATTTTCTGTTTTTTCTTCTCTCTCTCTCTTACGTGTTGCTGTTTTATATAAGACTGTTATTGGTGGTTAACTTTAAAAATTTAGTTGCTTGGTAACAGAACATCCAGAGAGAACAGTGACTAAATTTGAAGAGCAATTACCACTCAGGGATAGATACTGTGATTATCTCAGGGCAGTAGATACAATGACTATTGGGACCTGTCGTGTCTTCCCTTTTGGGAGAGGGAAGGAGGTCTTTGTATGGGGGATAGTTGTATCTTGTTAGGTGAAATGAAGTTGTTCTGTTAGTGAATAGATGTTTAAATAAATGTAAAAAGGTGTGTAAAGGGATACTGAGTAGTCAAAGGGGTAGAACATGCTGGTTATTATGCTGTTGTATCTCACGGACTCATCTTTCTATACTTAGTCTTGTGGTGTTGGGGATGGGTCACTGCAAACCACATTTCCTTTGCTCAGTGGCTCCTCACTAGACTCTGCAAGTAGGGAACATGAGAGGGAAATTGAAAGGTTGGAGGAGGGAGAAGGGGACCTCCTTCCTCTGTTTGCTTCTTGTTCCTGTCAGTATCAATTCAACAGTGGCCCCTTAGTCTGGCTGTAACAGTTCCATTTTGTAGTTTTGCCCATACTTCCTAAAAACAGACTTGTGTTCTGCTCTCACCCATCACATGCATATTTCCTTAGCCAACTGGCCCTCTTTCCTCTGTGTGAGCTCTGTAAGGTTTCTCATCTCAGACCTGTAAGCTTTAAGTTGTAAGAATTTTAACCTCTTTCCTTTCCCCTCTCAGTTTTTTTGGGTGAAAACTTTCAGAAGTTACTGCATCTGTAATGTCTCCTTTCTGTTTTCTTCCTTGGTTCCTTCCTTCTTTCCCCTTTTACTGTTTTTCAAAATCTTTTTTTAAATTTTCAAATCAATTTTATGTAGACATAATTTGCATGCAATAAAATTCATGCATTTTTACTGTGCAGGTGAGTTATAGTTCATTAGTTAATTGGTGCACTAGTGCAATCAAGTTATAAAATACTTCTAACACCCCAGAAAGTTCTCTTTTGGCCTGGCAGTGAATTGCCACCCACTCCAAGCCCTAGGCAACCTTTGGTTTTTTTATTTTCACCACTGTATATGCATTTTGTCTGTTCTAGAACTTTGTGTCATTAGAATCAGATAGTGTACACTTTTCGTGTCTGGATTCTTTTACTTATAGTAGTGTTTTGGGAATTTATCCCTGTTTTGCACTGTTTAATAATTGATTCCTTTTAATGGTTTACTAGTATTCTATTGAATGAATATGCCAAAATGTGTTGTTTATTCATTCATCTGTTGATAGACATTTGGATTAATTCCAGTTTGGTGCTATCATGAATAAAACTGCTATAAGCATTCATATTCAAATATTTTTGTATGTGTGTATTTTCATTTCTTTTGGGTAATACTAGCACTGGGATTGTTGTATTGTACGGTAAATATATGTTTAATTTTATAGGAAACTGCTAAACTATTTTCCCAAAATAGTGAAACAAAGAAACTGCTAAACTATTTTCCCAAAACAGTGAAACAAAATGGTTTTACACTCTCATCAGCAATGTATGAGAATTCTGGTTGTTGCACATCTTCACCTACACTTGAAATTGTCAATTAAAAAATTTTAGTCATCGTAGTTAGCATTTAGTGGCTTATCATTGCGGTTTTACTTTTTTCATTCTTCTAATGACCAGTGATGCTTAACATGTTTTTCGTCATTATTAGCGATTTATGCATTTTATTTTGTGAAGTCTTTCTTAAAATCATTTGGCTACTTTAAAAATTGAGTTGCTTGTCTTCTTATTACTGAGCTGTGAAAATTCCTCTAGATACCAGCCCTTCATCAAATATATGCATTATGAATATTTTTCTTCCAGTCTGTGGCTTGCCTTTTAATATTTGAAGTGGTATCTTTCCAAGAGCAGATGTTTTTAATTTGGATGAAATCCAATTTATCAGATTTTCTTTTTTTTTTCCTTTTATGGTTAGTGCTTTCTATATTCTTCTTTTTTTAAGATTTTATTTATTTATCTGACAGAGAGAGACACGGCGAGAGAGGGAACACAAGCAGGGGGAGGGAGAGAGGGAGAAGCAGGCTTCCCGCTGAGCAGGGAGCCTGATGCAGGGCTCGATCCTAGGACCTTGGGATCATGACCCGAGCCAAAGGCAGACACTTAACGACTGAGCCTCCCAGGACCCCAGTGCTTTCTATATTCTAAGAAATTTTGTCTAATTAAAGTAGTGAAGACTTTATCCTATGTTTTCTTCAGAAGCTTTTAGCTTTAGATATACAATCCATTTTGAGATTTTTTTTTTTTTTTCCTGTGTGGTACAAGTGAAGGGTTGAGTTTATTTTCCTAATGAATATCCAGTTGGTCCTGTACCATTTATTAAGGAAGCTGTCCTTTCCCATTAATTTACCCTGGTAACTTTGTTAAAAATTAATTGATTATATATGTGTGAGCCTATTTCTGAACTGTGTGTTACTTTTCATTGATCTATATGTCTGTTTTAACACCAATACCATAATGTCTTGGTTACTATAGCTTTATAGTAAACCTTTAAATCACGTAGTGTCTAGTCCTTCAAAATCTTTTTTTCAAAATTGTTTTGACTATTCTAGATTCTTTGCACTACCATGTAAATTTTAGATATAGTATGTACATTTTTACAAGAAAAAACCTGCGGGGGGTTTGTTTGAAGTACATCGAATCTATAAACTAACTTGGGGGAAAACTGACATCTTAACAGTACGAGTCTTCCAATTTATGGAGGTGATATATTTATTTAGGTCTGCTTGAATTTTTCTCAGCCTTGTTTAGTAGCTTACAAAGTGTATAGATTTTGCACATATTTTGTTAAATACTGCTAACTCTTTGATGTTTTTGATCCTGTATCATGAAAATTATCAAACCTACTTATTAATTCTAGTAGCTCTTTATCCCCCAGATTCCTTGGGATTTTCTACATACAAGATCAAGTTGGCTGCAGTTATAAATTGTTTTACTTTGTATGTTCCAATGTTCAAACTGTATATCTTCATTACTTTTTCTTGCCTTATTATACTGGATAGAACCTCACGTGTAGTGTTAAATAGAAGTGATTATAGCAGACATCCTTGCCTATTTCCCAATATTACAGGAAAGGTTTTCATATTTTAGTCCTTAACCATGATGTTAGCCATAGGTTTTTTATGGGTGCTGTATTAGTTTCCCCCCAAAATACCACAAATTGGGTGCTTAAAACAACAGAAATGTATTCTCTCAAAATCTGGAGGCTAAAATTTTGAAACTAAGATGTCAACAGGGTCACATTTTTCCTAAAAGCTCTAGAAGAAGAGTCTTCCTTTCCTCTTTCTGCCTTTTAGAAGAGAAAATGGCCATGTGAAGGCGGAAGGAAAAATTGGAGTGATGCAGCTATAAACCAAGAAATTCCAAGGACTGGCCATTTTCTCTTTGTGTGTGTCTTCACATTGACTTCTCTGTGCTCTTGACATGGTCATCTTACAGAGACATTAGTCATTAGATCTAGGGCCCACCCTAATCCAACATGACCTTATTTTAACTTAATTACAGTTACAAATACTCTATTTCCAAATAAGGTTACATTCACAGGTAGCAGGGATAAGGGCTTCAGCATATCTTTTTGGAGTCATAATCCAACCCACAAGTGTCTTTTATTGGTTTGAAAGTTCTCTCATATTCCTAATTTGCTGAGTATTTGTATTATAAATGGATATTGAGTTTTGTCAAATGCTTTATCTGAATTTATTAAGATGATTATATCAATTTTCTCTTATTTTTAAAATAGTAAAATGCATTGATTAATATTTTACAGTAGATTATGGAAATTTTTAAACATTCAGCAAAGTTGAAACAATTTTACAGTAAATGTTGGTATACCCACAATTTGTATTCTACCATTAGTATTTTACTAAATATGTTTTGTCACATATACATTTCATTGCCTATACTTCTACCTTTCATTAATCCATCTTTTGTTGGTACATTTCAAAATAAATTACAGATACCAGTACACTTTTTACTAAATACTCCACCCTGCATGCAATTACTTAAGTTCAATCTTTGTGTAATCTTTTTACTTTTGACAGAGTTTATGTATTACAAAATCAGTTTTAAGCAGATTGTAAATGCATAGGTGAAAACTTAATACAATGATTCTATAAGTGATATAATACCTTCATGATATTGTGGTAAAGAATTGTTTCTTTAACAGTATACAAAATGTCCTAATTATAATTGAAAAACATTGTAGTTAATTAGTAAAGATTCTTTCTATTCATTAAAAGATGCTATTTAAGGAATAAAGGTATAAGCAACAGAGTGGAAGGAGCTATTTGCAATGTACTCCATAAAGAACATGTCTTATGATGATATAAGAATTCTTGACAGACAATCCAGTATAAAACAACAACGACAGAAGTCTGAAATAGGCCCTCTACAAAACAGTATACCCAATGACAAATGAAAATATTAAAACATGTCCAATGTCGTTAATAATTAAAAGTATAAAGAGAAACTCCTAAAATCCACCAGAATAATGAAATAAAAAATAATGACTACATTAAATTTTGGTAAAGATGGAGAACAATGGGAATTCTAATATACTGTTAGTCAGAGTATAAAGTTTTATAACCACTTTGAAAAACTGTCGTTATCCAATAACATTGAACATATGCATACCTTAGGACACCGAAGTTTTACTAGTAGGTACATATCTAATAGAAATATGTGCAAGTATTCACCAAAAGTTATATTAAAAAAGTTCATGTCAGCATTATTTATAATAGCCCCAAATTTGAAAAACCCAAATGTTCATCAATGATGGATTAAATAAAGGAGATATTTTCATACAATAAGATACTAAGTATCAATGAAAGCGGAATAATAATGGCTACAGGAAACAGCACAGATGAGTATCACAAACACAATGCTTAGTGAAAGGAGTTTTACACAAAAGAATACAACTATATGCTTTCATAGAAAGTTCAAAAACAGGCAGAGGTAATCAATGGTGTTTGAGATGTAGGAGAGAGAGGAATTGGGAGGAGTCACAAGAGAGAATTCTGGGGGAGGGAAGCTGTTAATGTTATGTTCTTTAATCTGGTGGTGGGTACATTATTCACAGTGCAATAATCCATACAATTTATGCAGTTTTCTGGAGCCATTTCATTATTCAAAAGAGATTTAAAAAATAAATGTTTATATCATGCCTGCCTTTATTCCTCCTCTTTACTAGCATTGGTCATCAAGACTTTGCACAACGTGGCCCCTGTTTTTCAACACTTTTCTTTTTTGCCCTTTATGCTCTAGTCACACTGGGCATCCTGTCATCCTTAAACCCACACAGAATATTTCCACTTCTCTGCTTTTGCTCATCTGGCCCCTCTTCCTTCAGCCTCCAAACTGCCTCCAATCTTTTTTTCAAGTCCCGTGCCACATGCTGCTTCTCATTCAAAATTTTCCTGATCCTTCCATTTCAGCATCATCTTTTTTCTCTGATATCCCGTGCTATTTTCTACTTCTCTTTTGATCATTCTATTCCAATTTTAATGATAGTACTTTTAGCAGTTGTCCTATCTTATCTCCCACCCAAATCCCAGTTAAGGGAGGAAGTATGCAAAACTAATGTATGAAATTAAAAAAAATAAATGCATGGAACTGGGATTTAGACAGATTTTTAATGGAAATTTATTATGGAAAGTTTCAAATTTTATGTAATAAAATAAAAAGAATAGTATAGTAAATTCCCATGTACCCGTCACCTAGCCTCAGCAATAGTCATAATTCTGGCTCAATTCAGTTTTGAATCCCTTGTTAACTGACTCACCACGAGCAATGGAGATGGAAATGAAAGTATTGCCTGTAGGATGGATATAAAATGCATAGAAACAAGGGTAAATTTGGACCTGGGCATAGTTATATGTTCAATAACATTTTTTATTTGCATACATGAATTTACATTTGACTTCTTTTAACTTTAATATTATTGTTGACTTTATTATTATTATTTTACTATATTATTGTTAACTTTATTTTTTAATTATTTTAACTTTAAAACCAAACTGCTAACAGTTTGGTTTTAAAGTTTTTTATCCTTCCTTATAGATGAGAGTCCAAATGGTTTAACTAAGTTTCATAATTGGATGAACAAATGACTTTATTCTCTACTTAAGAATAGTGTGATTTTTATCTTGTTTTCCTTACCTCTTCCTCTCTTTTCACCCTCACTTCTTCCTTTGTTCTGACATGTTCTCTGGGGCTACATTTTCAGGGCATTCAACTCTGAAAAACAGAACCCAGGGGATTTCTGGAATGTTAAAGGTAATGGGACTTCAACACAATAAAGTGAGTTTCCCACTCCCATCCCTTCAAATTCTGTGTGTTTATATAGTGAACCGCAAATGCAAAATGTATTACAAAAGTGGAAGAGATCCCTGGGTTGTAATATGCTAAGAAATTAATTTTTAAATACCTATAAAAAGGTGATTTTTCTTCATTATCATGTTGAAGATTACTTTCAGTGAAGAAAGGCAAATTAAAATTCATGTTATTTTAGAACTGGGGATTTTGGAACCTAACAGAATGGACAGAGAATACTGTCTTTGTGAGATCTTTTAAACAAGTTTTTCACACAGTTTTAAACATATATATTTAGGAAGTAAGAATGTACGATGGGAAGAGTAAATAAGACTTTTGATAATTTAACAATGTAGGGTCTTAGTTTTTCTATCTAGGAAATAAAAAGAATATTTTTCTTCTATAAATTATAAAAATATGCAAAATAAATACAAATCTAATAGGCAGTCATCCTTTATTATTTATTACTAAATAAGTACACAAAGAAACATTGTTCTCACCTTTCTTACAGTAAGAGCTTATTTATTAAATAGTTGCAACCACACCCCTAATAAGCTGTGTGAGCAATATATGTCAGCAGCCAGTTATATAATAAACTCTCTGTGGTAATAAATAGGTTTAAAATTAGTTCCTTTTAGGAGACTCGAATATTAGAGTGAATCTCTTGGTGTTTTGTGAGTGGAGAGTGAGGGAAAAGAATGATGAATAAGTAGTTAATAATGTATTTTCCATGGATCTGTACAAAGCCCCCAAAGAATGGTGGTCATCAAAAGTGTTAAACTACATGGAAGTTGGTTTGGAGGATGTGTGAGCACAGTATACATGGGTAACCATGTTTCCTTTTAGTGTTCCTGAGATGTTTCATTTGTTAATATTCACTTCACATAGAGAAGCCTGTCTTTTCAAAGGTTTTTCAGCACAATGTACACTTTTTCCCTTCAAATTATTTTCATTTTCTGCTGAACCTTGCTGAGCAAGTTGACATTTTGTGCTTCTGAGCCAGAGTGACTCACTCACACATTTTGTTTTGTCCACACTGGCTCAGTGACTCTTGCCATCCCCACTAACACAGTCATTCTGGCTTGCATTTAAATTGAACGGTTGATTAATGCCTGCTTCCTCTCATCTGCAGTAAAGCAAAAGCATTTGTACAATCATTTTAACAACCACATTACAGATCAGAAAGATAGACTACAAATATTAAGGCAATATTTGTTACAGAGCAGCAAAGGATTTTAATGTTATAGTGTTGCTAGGCAAGGGAAAAATAGGGAGATAACTAGAGGTGAGAAATGGATGATTTAGTCAAGCTTTTTTAAAGAGCATTTCTGAAAACATTTGATAAGATCATTTTGCATTTAGCTCATTTTAGTTTCAGCATATAGTTTTTAATATCTTATTCTAATGTATATTTACTGAACTAAGGTTAATTAAATGAAACTATAGTTCTTTGTAGTCTTTAGTAAAAAACAAAACAAAACAGTTGTTTTAAATGACATGAGAACAAGAAAAACCCTCTATGTTGATCCTTAAACAATACGGGTTTAAACTTCATGGGTTCACTTACATGCGGATTTTTTTCAATAAATACCACACAGTACTGTAAATGTATTTTCTCTTCCTTATTATTTTCTTAATAACTTTTTTCTCTAGCATATGTTTTTTTTTACTGCTTCTACTCAATATTGTATTTATTTATTTTTCTTATTTTTTATTGTTATGGTAATCACCATACATTACATCATTAGTTTTTGATGTAGTGTTCCATGATTCATTGTTTGTGTATAACACCCAGTGCTCCATTCAGTATGTGCCCTCTTTAATACCCATCACCAACCTAACTCATCCCCCCACCCCCTCCCCTCTAAAACCCTCAGTTTAGTTCTGAGTCTATAGTCTCTCATGGTTTGTCTCTCCCTCCAATTTCCCCCCCTTCATTTTTTCCCTTCCTACTATCTTCTTTATTTTTTAACATATAATGTATTATTTGTTTCAGAGGTACAGGTCTGTGATTCAACAGTCTTACACAATTCACAGTGCTCACCATAACACATACTCTCCCTGATATCTATCACCCAGCCACCCCATCCCTCCCACCCCCAACCACTCCAGCAACACTCAGTTTGTTTCCTGAGATTAAGAATTCCTCGTATCAGTGAGGTCATATGAAACATGTCTTTCTCTGATTGACTTATTTCACTCAGCATAATACCCTCCAGTTCCATCCACATCGTTGCAAATGGCAAGATTCCATTCCTTTTGATGGCTGCATAATATTCCTGTGTGTGTGTGTGTGTGTGTGTGTGTGTGTGTGTGTGTGTGTACACACATCTTCTTTATCCATTCATCTGTCGATGGACATTTTGGCTCTTTCCATACTTTGGCTATTGTGGACATTGCTGCTGTAAACATCGGGGTGCATATACCCCTTTGGATCCCTACATTTGTATCTTTGGGGTAAATACCCAGTAGTGCAATTGCTGGGTCGTATGGTAGCTCTATTTTCAACTTCTTGAGGAAGCTCCATACTGTTTTCCAGAGTGGTTGCACCAGCTTGCATTCCCACCAACAGTGTAGAAGGGTTCCCCTTTCTCCGCATCCCCACCAACATCTGTCGTTTCCTGACTTATTAATTTTAGCCATTCTGACTGGTATGAGGTGGTATCTCATTGAGGTTCTGATTTGGATTTCCCTGATGCCAAGTGATGTTGAGCACTTTTTCATGTGTCTGTTGGCCATTTGGATGTCTTCTTGAAAAGTGTCTGTTCATGTCTTCTGCCCATTTCTTGATTGGATCATTTGTTCTTTGGGTGTTGAGTTTGATAAGTTCTTTATAGATTTTGGATACTAGCCCTTTATCTGATATGTCATTTGCAAATATTTTCTCCCATTCTGTTGGTTGTCTTTTGGTTTTGTTGACTGTTTCTTTTGCTGTGCAAAAGCTTTTTATCTTGATGAAGTCCCAATAGTTCATTTTTGCCCCTGCTTCCCTTGCCTTTGGCGATGTTTCTAGGAAGAAGTTGCTGCGGCTGAGGTCGAAGAGGTTGCTGCCTGTGTTCTTCTTCAGGATGTTGATGGACTCCTGTCTCACATTGAGGTCTTTCAACCATTTTGAGTTTATTTTTGTGTGTGGTATAAGGAAATGGTCCAGTTTCATTCTTCTGCATGTGGCTGTCCAATTTTTCCAACACTATTTGTTGAAGAGACTGTCTTTTTTCCATTGGACATTCTTTCCTGCTTTGTCAAAGATTAGTTGACCATAGAGTTGAGGGTCCATTTCTGGGCTCTCGATTCTGTTCCATTGATCTATGTGTCTGTTTTTGTGCCAGTACCATACTGTCTTGTTGATGACAGCTTTGTAATAGAGCTTGAAGCCCGGAATTGTGATGCCACTAGCTTTGCTTTTCTTTTTCAACATTCCTCTGGCTATTCAGGGTCTTTTCTGGTTCCATACAAATTTTAGGATAATTTGTTCCATTTCTTTGAAAAAAGTGGATGGTATTTTGATAAGGGTTGCATTGAAGGTGTAGATTGCTCTAGGTAGCATTGACAATTTCATAATATTTGTTCTTCCAACCCATGAGCATGGAAAGTTTTTCCATTTCTATGTGTCTTCCTCATTTTCTTTCATGAATATTTTATAGTTTTCTGAGTACAGATTCTTTGCCTCTTTGGTTAGATTTATTCCTAGGTATCTTATGGTTTTGGGTGCAATTGTAAATGGGATCAACTCTTAATTTCTCTTTTATCTGCCTTGTTGTTGGTGTATAGAACTGCCACTGATTTCTGTGCATTGATTTGATATCCTACCACTTTACTGAATTCCTGTATGAGTTCTAGCAGTTTCAGGGTGGAGTTTTTTGGATTTTCCACATAAAATATCATATCATCTGCAAAGAGTGAGAGTTTGACTTCCTCTTTGCCGATTTGGATGCCTTTGATTTCTTTTTGTTGTCTGATTGCTGTGGCTAGGACTTCTAATACTGTGTTGAATAGCAGTGGTGATAGTGGACATCCCTGCTGTGTGCCTGACCTTAGGGGAAAAGCTCTGTTTTTCCCCATTGAAAATGATATTTGCTGTGGGTTTTTCATAGATGGCTTTTAATGATATTGAGGTATGTACCCTCTATCCCTATACTCTGAAGAGTTTTAATCAAGAAAGGATGCTGTACTTTATCAAATGCTTTTTCTGCATCTATTGACAGGATCATATGGTTCTTGTTCTTTCTTCTATTAATGTATTGTATCACACTGATTGATTTGCAGATGTTGAACCAACCTTGCAACCCAGGAATAAATCCCACTTGGTCGTGGTGAATAATCCTTTTAATGTACTGTTGGATCCTATTGGCTAGTATTTTGGTCAAAATTTTTGCATCCGTGTTCATCAAGCATATGGGTCTGTAATTCTCCTTTTTGATGGGGTCTTTGTCTGGTTTGGGGATCAAGATAATGGTGGCCTCATAAAACGAGTTTGGAAGTGTTTTTTCCATTTCTATTTTTTGGAACAGTTTCAGAAGAATAGGTATTAATTCTTCTTTAAATGTTTGGTAGAATTCTCCCGGGAAGCCATCTGGCCCTGGGATTTTGTTTGTTGGGAGATTTTTGATGACTTCTTCAATTTCCTTAGTGGTTATAGGTCTGTTCAGGTTTTCTATTTCTTCCTGGTTCAGTTTTGGTAGTTGATACATCTCTAGGAATGCATCCATTTCTTCCAGGTTATCTAATTTGCTGGCATATAGGTGCTCATAATATGTTCTTATATTTGTTTGTATTTCTTTGGTGTTGGTTGTGATCTCTCCTCTTTCACTCATGATTTTGTTGATTTGGGCCATTTTTCTTTCTGATAAGTCTGGCCAGGGGTTTATCAATCTTGTTAATTCTTTCAAAGACCCAGCTCCTGGTTTCGTTGATCTGTTCTACTGTTGTTTTGGTTTCTATTTCATTGATTTGTGCTCTGATCTTTATTATTTCTCTTCTTCTGCTGGGTTTAGGCTTTATTTGCTGTTCTTTCTCCAGCTTCTTTAGGTGTAGGGTTATGTTGTGTATTTGAGCCCTTTCTTGTTTCTTGAGAAAGGCTTTTATTGCTATATACTTTCCTCTTAGGACTGCCTTTGCTGCATCCCAAAGATTTTGAACAGTTGTGTTTTCATTTTCATTGGTTTCCATGAATTTTTTTAATTCTTCTTTAATTTCCTGGTTGCCCCTCAAAATCAATAAAAATAGGTCAGCACCCCGACATCTAATAGTAAAACTCATGAGTCTCAGAGACAAAGAGAAAATCCTGAAAGCAGCTCAGGAGAAGAGATCTGTAACCTACAATGGTAGAAATATTAGATTGGCAACAGACCTATCCATGGAGACCTGGCAGGCCAGAAAGGACTGGTATGATATATTCAGAGCACTAAATGAGAAAAATATGCAGCCAAGAATACTATATACAGCTAGGTGTCACTGAAAATAGAAGGAGAGAAAAAAGCTTCCAGGACAAACAAAAACTAAAGGAATTTGCAAACCCGAAACCAGTCCTACAAGAAATACTGAAAGGGGTCCTCTAAGCAAAGAGAGAACCTACAAGTAACATAGACCAGAAAGGAACACAGACATTACACAATAACACCTTACAGCCAATACAATGGCACTAAGTTCATATCTTTCAGTAGTTGCCCTGAATGTAAATGGGCTAAATGCCCCAATCAAAAGACACAGGGTATCAGATTGGATAAAAAAACAAGACCTATCAATATGCTGTCTGCAAGAGACTCATTTTTAGACCCAAATATACCCCCAGATTGAAAGTGAGGGGGTGGAAAACCATTTACCATGCTGATGGACACCAAAAGAAAGCTGGGGTGGCAATCCTTATATTAGACAAATTAGATTTTAAACCAAAGACTATAATCCAGCATACTTTTTTGTAGGAATACAGTATATAATACATATAGAAAATATGTGTCAGTTGACTTTATGTTTATCATTAAGGCTTCTGCTCAACAGTAGGTTATTAGTGATTAAATTTGGGGGCAGTTAAGATTTATAAGTGGGGTTCAAGATGGTGACATAGGAGACTCTGAATTCACCTCCTTCACAGAACATACAAGTTGCACTTAGTAATAGAACAGTTCCTCCTGAAGAAGAACCAAGGGCTGACTGAACAGATACTGAACAACCAAAGACAGAGAGAATGGCAAGAGAACAGCAAGAGAGACAGAGATATGGTAATAAAGGGAACACCCATTCCTGATGCTGTGAATGGCAGTGAGGAACGATAGTACTGAGGGACTGGGAAGAGATCCCTCTGTTTTTAGGCATAGAAAAAAACCCACAGGTTAAAAGAGCAACTAGTGTATGACAGAGACAACATTAGAACTCTGTCAAGTGGTGGAGGACCTGCAGGAAAGCTCCCTAGGTCAGAGGGACTGGAGAACAACACGGTTTACATTCCCACCCCACCTTAAAAGCCTGGACCTGAGTACTGTCTGGACACCATAACAGGCAGGTCTGGTCATCTCAGTGAGCTTGAGACTTCAGTAAGTCCAGGGTCCACAAGCCCATACCAGCCCTAACCATAGTGGGTCACAGAAGAAAAGCTGTGGTTTAAAAGGGCCAAGGAACTGCAGGAATGCTTTCTTCCCCTCTCTACCTTAAAAACCCAAACCAGAGCAGAGGCCAGCATAAGAGGCAGTTTCCAAGGCCTTAACAGGCATGTTCAGATGCCATGACTGGTAGGTCCAGTTATCACAGAAAGCTTACAGCCTCAGCAAGCCCAGGACCCCCAAGCCTACACCAGCACTGGTTTCTGGGACACAGGAAAAAAACACCACAATTTAAAAGGGCCAAGGAACTGCAGAAACATTCTCTTTCCCTCCACCTTAAAGGCCCCGACTGGAGCAGGGTCTGTCTCATTGTAAACTTGAGACTTCAGCAAGCCAGAGTCCACAGGCCTACATCAGCCACCTTGTGGTGCTGGGGCACAGAAAAGAAGCCATGATTTTGTGTATTGTTTGCTTGTTTGTTTAATTTTTATTTTTAAATTTAATTTATTATTAATTTTTAGTTTTTATAATTTGTCTTCTCTTGTTTTTATTTTTTTTTCTTTTTGGTTTTGTTCTTCCTTCTTCTCTTTCTTTTTCCTCCTCCTTCCTTTTTTTCTTGTTTCTTTTCTTCTTTTCTTTTTTCTTTTGTTACCATTTTTTGTTTATTCTTTCTCTAAAAAGCCACAGTTTGAAGGAGTAACTAGCATTCACAGCCACAGCTCCAGCCAGCCAGCAAAAGTCACCAAACACACACAGTCTGCATAGAGGGCACTATACACAAGACCACTCCTTCAGCTTTAGGAGAAGCAGCCATTTCGCTTATTCCATAGAAAGAAACACAGGAAGTCAAGCAAAATGAGAAGCTCCAAAAGCTCCAAAGAAAGAACAAGAAAAAAAAAAAACCTCCAAAAAAGAACTAAGTGAAACAGAGATAAGCAATATGCCTAATAAAGAATTCAATGATTGTAAAGATAATCACTAGGCTGCAGAAAAGAATAACTCAGTGAAACCTTCAATAAATAGTTATAGAATATTAAAAAGAACCAATCAGATTTGAAGAATACAGTAATTGAGGTAGAAAACACACTAGAGGGAATCAGCAGTAGATTAGAGGATGCAGAAGAACATATCACAAATCTGGAAGACAGGGTAATGGAAAGCATACAAGCTGAACAGCAAAAAGAGAAAATAATTTTAAAAAAATGAGGATGGGGGTGCCTGGGTGGCTCAGTTGGTTAAATGTCTGCCTTTGGCTCAGGTCATGATCCCAGGGTCCTGGGATTGAGCCCTGCATCGGACTCCCTGCTGAGTGGGGAGTCTGCTTCTCCCTCTGCCCCTCCCCCCTGCTCATGCACTTTTTCTCTCTCTCTCTCATGCGTGCAAAAATAAAATCTTTTAAAAAAATGAAGATAGATTAAGAGATCCTTGGACAACATAAAGTGAACAAACATTTGCATTATAGGGATCTCAGAAGAAAAAAAGAGAAAGGTGTAGAAAATTTATTTGAAGAAATAACTGAAAATTTCCCTAACCTAGGGAAGGAAATAGACATCCCAGTTCAAGAAGCATGAAGGATTCCAAACAAGATGAACTCAAGGAGGTCCACACCATGGCACATAATAATTAAAATGTCTAATATTAAAGATAAAGAGAGAATTTAAAAAACAGTAAGAGAAAACCCAAAAGTTACCTACAAAGGAAAACCTATAAGGCTGTTGGCTGATTTTTCAGCAGAAACATTGCAAGCCAGGGAGAGTGGCATGATATATTCAAAGTGCAGAAAGGAAAAAACCTACAACCAAGAATACTCTACCTGGCAAGGTTATCATTCATATTTGAAAAAGAGAAAAAAGAGTTTTCCAGACAAACAAAAGATAAAGGAATTTATCACTAGTCAACCAGCCTTAAAAGAAATGTTAAAGGAAAAGAAATGGCCATAATTAGACATAAGAAAAACATGAATAGAAAGATGTAAAATATGACAACATATACATAAAATGTAGAAAAGGGAGTAAAAAGGGAACAAAAGGGGAAAAAGAAAGAAAGGTTTTTTTTCCTGTTTCTTTTTGTTTTTATTTTTGTTTTGGGTTTTTATTTGTTTGTTTTTGTTTTTAGAATGTGTTTGGACTTGAATGACCATCATTAGTATGGACTATTTACTTAAGTAAATTTATATATAAATCTCATGTTAACCACAAGCCCCAAATCTATGATATATATACAAAAAGTGGAGAGAAAGAAAGCCAAGCACTATAGTCATTGATCACAAAGAAAGAGAGCAAGAGAAGAAAGGAACAAAGAAGAACTACAAAAACAACCAGAAAACAACTTTTAAAAATGGCAATATGTACATACCTATCGATGATTACTTTAAATGTAAATGCCTAAATGCTCCAATCAAAAGACTTAGACTGGCAGAATGGATTAAAAAAAAAAAACAACCCACAAGACCCATGTATATGCTGCCTAAAAGAGACTCACTTCAGACCTAAAGATGCATACAGACTGAAAGTGAAGGGATGGAAAAACATTCACCATGTGAATGGAAATGAGAAAAAAAAAAACAACAAGGTAACAATACTTATATCAGACAAAATAGAGTTTAAAACTAAGACTGTAACAAGAGATAAAGAAGGGCATTACATAATGATAAAAAGGGATCAATCCAACAAGAGGTTATACCAGTTGTAAATATCTATGCACCCAACACTGGAGCACCTAAATACATAAAGCAAATATTCCTGGCTGAAGAGAGAAATCAATGGTAGTATAATAATAGCAGGGGACTTTAACACTCCATTTACATCAGCAGATAGATCATCCAGACAGAAAACTAATAAGGAAACAATGTCTTTGAATGACACATTGAATTAGATGGACATAACAGATATATACAGGACATTCCATCTAAAAACAACAGAATACACATTCTTCTCAAGCACACATAGAACATTCTCCAGAATAGATCACATATTAGACCATAAAACAAGCCTCAATAAATTTAAGAAGATTGAAATCATACCTTGCATCTTTTTTTGACCACAGCAGTATGAAACTAGAAATAAATCACAAGAAAAAATGGAAAAAACACAAACACGTGAATACTAAACAACACATTGAGAAACTAATGCATTGATGAAGAATCAAAGAAGAAATGAAAACATGGAGACAAATGAAAATGAAAACACAATGGTTCAAAATCTCTGGGACATGGCAAAAGCAGTTCTAAGAGAGAGGTATAGAGCAATAAAGGCCTACCTCAAGAAACAAGAAAAACTCAAATAATCTAACCTCATGCCTAAAGGAAATAGAAAAAGACCAAGGTGGATAGTAGAAAGGAAATAATAAAGATCAGAGCAGATATAAAAGACATAGAGACTAAAACAACAGGAAATAATCAGTGAAACCAAGAGCTTATTCTTTAAAAAAGTAAAATTGACAAACCCTTAGCCAAACTCCCCAAGAAAAAAGATAAAGGACCCAAATAAAATCAGAAACAAGAGAAGATAAATAATGGATGCTACAGAAATACAAAGGATTATAAGAGAATACTATGGAAAAGTATATGCCAACAAACTGGACAACCTAAAAGAAAGAAAGAAATTCCTAGAAACATACGATCTTCTAAAACTGAACCAGGAAGAATTAGAAAATGTGAGAGACCAATTGCAAGTAACAAAATGAATGTGTAATAAAAAAACTACCAAAAAATAAAAATCTAGGACCAGACCAAAAGGGAATTCTACCAGACATTTAAAGAAGAGTTAATACCTTGTCAAACTATTCCAAAAAATAGAAGAGGAAGGAAAGCTTGCAAATTATTCTGCAAGGCCAATAGTACCCTGATACCCAAACCAGACAGACCCCACAAAAAAAAAAAAAAAAGAAAGAAAGAATACTACAGGCCAGTGTCCCTGATGAACATAGATGCAGAAGTTCTCAACAAAATACATACAACAATACATTAAAAAGATCATTCACCACTTTCATGTGGGGTCTATTCCTGGGATGCAAGGATGGCTCAATATTCACAAATCAATCAATGTCATACACCATATCAATAAAAAATAAAAATCATATGATCATATCAATATATGTAGAAAAAGCATTTGACAAAATTCAACATCCATTCATGAAAAAAACTCTCAACAAAATGGGGTTAGAGGAAACATACCTCAACATAGTAATAGCATTAGCGGGAACATACCTTGACATAATAAAGGCCATATATGAAAAACCCACAGCTAACATCATACTCAATGGTGAAAAACAGAGATTTCCCTTTATGGTCAGGAATAAGAAAAGAATGTCCACGCTAGTCACCTTTATTCAACATAGTACTGGAAGTCCTGGTTGCAGTAATCAGACAAGAAAAAGGAATAAGAGGAATCTATAATGGTAATGAAGAAGTTTAACTGTCTCTGTTTGCAGACAACATAATATTATACATAAAAAATGCTAAAGATTCCGCCAAAAGATTACTAGAAGTTATATACAAATTCAGTAAAGTGGTAGGATAAAAAATTTGTACCCAGAATTCAGTAGCATATCTATGAATTAACAATGTAGTCACAGAAAGAGAAATTAAAAAAAGGTGCCATTTATAATAGCACCAAAAAGAATGAAATATCTAGGAATAAACTTAACCAAAGAGGTGAAAGACCTGTATTCTGAAAACTATAAAACACTCATGAAAGAAATTGAAGATGACACAAACAAATGGAAAGATATGCCATGCTCATGGATTGGGAGAACAAATATTGTCAAAATGTCCATATAACCCAAAGCAATCTACAGATTCAATGCAATCCATATTAAAATACCAACAGCATCTTTTGCAAAACTAGAACAAATAATACTAAAGTTTGTATTGCACCACAGAAGACACAAAATAGCCAAAACAATCCTGATAAGAACAAAGCTGGAGGTATTACAATTCCAGATTTCAAGATATACTACAAGGTTGTAATTAAAAAAAGGATGGTACTGGCACAAAAATAGACACATAGATCAATGGAATAGAATAAAGAGCCCAGAAATAAATCCATATTTATATGGTCAACTAATCTATGATAAAGGAAGCAAGAATATACAATGGGAAAAAGATAGTTTCTTCAATAAATGGTGCTGGGAAAAATGGACAGCAACATGTAAAAGAATGAAACTGGACTACTTTCTACCACCATACACAAAAATAAACTCAAAATAGATTAGAGACCTAAATGTGAGACCTGAAACCATAAAAATCCTCCTAGAGAAGGCAGTGATTTCTCTGACATCAGCCATAGCAATATTTTTCTAGATATGTCTCCTAAGGCGAAGGCAATAAAATAAAAAACTATTGGGACTTTATCAAAATAAAACGCTTTCGCACAACAAAGGAATCCATCAAGAAAACAAGAAAGACAACCCACTGAATGGGAGAAGATACTTGCAAATGATATATCTGATAAGGGGTTAATATCTAAAATATATCAAGTACTTACACAATACCAAAAATAAATAAATAAATAAATAACCCAAAAAACCCAAAGAATTCAATTAAAAATGTGTAGAGGATATAAATAGACATTTTTCCAAAGAAGACATAAGAGATGGCCAACAGACACATGAAAAGATGCTCAACATCACTAATCATCAAGGAAATGCAAATCAGAACCATAATAAGATATCACCTCATACCTGTCAGAATGGCTAAACGCAAGAAGACAAGAAACAACAGTGTTGGTGAGGGTGTGGAGAAAAAGGAACTCGTGTGTGCAGTTGGTGGGAATGTAAATTGATACAGTCACTGTGGAAAACAGTATGGGGGTTCCTCAAAAATTTAAAAATAGAAATACCATATGGTCCAATAATTCCGCTATTGGGTATTTACCCAGGGAAAACCAAAACACTAACTCAAAAAGATATATGCACCCCTGTGTTTATTGCAGCATTATTTATAATAACCAAGACATGGTAGCAACTGAAATGTCCATCAACAGACAAATGAATAAGACAAATGTGATATATATATATATATGCACGCATTACACGTACACACACGTATACACACTGGAATATTACACAGCCATAAAATGGATGATATCGTGCCATTTGAGACAACGTGGATGGACCTAGAGGGTATTATGTTAAGTGAAATAAGTCAGACTGAGAAAGACAAATACTATATGACTCCACTTATAAATGGAATCTAAAAAATGAATAAACAAAGAGAAAGCAGAATCAGATCTATAAATACAGAGAACAAACTGCTGTTTGCCAGAGGGGAGGCAAGGAGATTAGGCAAAATGGATGAAGGGGAGAGGGAGATACAGGCCTCTACTTAGAGAATGAGTGGGTCACAGGAATGAAAAGCAGGGCATAAGGTATACAGTCTGATATTGTAATAGCAATGAAATGGGACAAAAGGTAGTTCTACTTGTAGTGAGCACAGCATAATGTACAAACCTGTCAAATCACTAAGTTGTACACTTGAAACTAATGTACCATTGCGTGTCAACTATACTTAAATTTTTAAAATGTTTAAAAAATCAGTAAGGATTGTTCTGTAGTTCAAATTTAAGTGTTTACTACTAAATTGTTAGTTTTTTTAATTTATAAATTGTTTTCGATTGCTCTAAATTAAAAGGGTAATTGTAAAAAGTTAGAATAAGGAAAATTCTGCATAAAATGAGACATTAGTTCAAGGATTCATTTTTGACATGAAGTGTGCACTCTTACTTTATATCCCTTGGTATACCTGTTTCCCTGCCCACCTTTAGTCTCTCTCTGTTGTACTCTCTTCCAAAATGAGAAAATTTAACCACCCTCCACATGTTTCCTGAAATATTTGGTATTTTTAGCAAGTTAAATTCTCCCCAAGTAAGTTAACATAATAATATACTTAACTAGCATTGTTATTCATCAGAGCAGTTAAGTAAGATATTATTTGATAACCCTATAGTTGAGAGGACAGATTCACATATTTTCATCACTATCTTGCCTTTTCTAAACAGAGCGAAAGCAAACTGACAGCTGAAAGTAGTTCCAATAGTCTTTCAGTTGAAGGTCAAAGAGATTCACCTTTCACTCAAATTGAGCATGAACGACCTGCGGTGCAAAAGTGAAATGAGAAGGCTCAACAGCATATGAAACAGCCCCAGATTATCCATAATGGAGTGATGGAAGGAAACAAATGAGGCCGTTCAAAATGTAATAAAATTAACCTGGAAGTATTCCAGCCCATCTGTAGAAAGCAAATGATGATAAGAGAGAGGGAAAAAATGGATGGAAAAGTGCCCCATGAAAAAAGAATGTGCAGTTGGTACTCAAATTGTGTTTTCCAACAGATTACTGTTAACCGAGGTCGGCATTCTCCAGTTAGCCTTCATCACATGTTATCATTTCTTTATTCTGCATAATCAGTTTATATCATTTTCAATATATTGGTTTATGCTCTAATCCAAATAAAAGTGCTATTCATTATTGCAATGAGCCTGAGTTTATTATCCAATTAACCAGCTATCCACATATTTCAGATATGCTTGGAAAGATTGCTTCTTGTTTCCTATGAGTTTTCTATTGTAGTGAAAAGTGAAACAAGTTCAGTCCCAGATAGGAACCTGTTCTAAATGTTTTGTACCATATTCTTGCAGTTGTATTTCATAATTTCCTGGGCAAGAACTATTATTAATGGAATTAATGGAATATTTTTGGAATATTAGTGGAATGTTTTTGCTAGTGGATCTGCTTTGCAGGACCAGCAAGTGAGGAGAAGGGCAAATGAGTAGAAACTACCACTTTCAGCAAACAATGAATACAATGTAGGTGAGCAAGGGGCATTTCTTGTTTGTAAAATTCCATTTGCAAATGTTGCTTATTACATTTCTCTCTTGAAGATACCTAATATGCATTGCAATATTAAAGTCTCTGGTATTAAACTTTGTGTAGCCTAAAACTTCCCAAATTTATTTGGGCACCTAATGCTTTCTTTTTACCATGCACTTATTAATGTATCCGGGACATTTTGTTCGTTCCACACACACTTTGGGAAAGAGTATATATTATCACTTCTAAGAAGCAATCACAGAGAGAAAGATGGCCAGCATGGAAGTAGAGGAAAGTAGCTGGCTGGCTGATAGACTGCACCCACATAGGGTGGCACAGAGCACAGCTCCTGAGGGTGTGAATAAGAGTGTTGGAACAGAGCTCTGATCTAGGCAGAATAGGAAATAGCTAGCTGTTCAAACCCCATTATTTGACTTTTGCTTATGCCCTGGGTGGAAAAATGCAATGCCTATAGAGGAGAGGTGTGGGAGCAAAGAAATGAGAGCCTGCTGCAGAAATGTCTCTAATCAGAGTTTGAGGGGTATTCTATTGCTTATGTAACTGTCCCAACTTGACCCTTTATAAAACAAAAACTTTCCACTAGGACATCTGTCATCCAAATCACCTCCAGGATGAGTAAGCATCTTAAGAGAATCCATTAGCATTATTATGGTCTCTCCCTTCAGGAAAAAGAACTTGTATGGGAAAAATAGGAGCTTCAGGATCAGGCTGACTCTGGTTCGTATTCTGTATCACAACTTACTAAATACACAATCTTGGGCAAGATATTTCATTTCTCAAACACGTTTTTTCAAGTGTAGCTACTACTATATACCTCACTACACTATCTTTTGCCCATATTTTCTTGATGCCCAGCCAAAGCAATAGAATGTTTCATGGAGGCTTTATGCTGAATGTTTTGCATGTATTATTTCATATGATTCTTGTAATGACCCTACAATAAGTAGGTACTGTTATTACCTCCATTTTACAGAGGCGATAACTGATGCTCAAAGAATGTCACAAGGTTATCTAGATATTAAGTGGTGAAGTTACGGTTTTAGTTGGATTCTGAATTTCCTCTTAAAACTATGCTACTCTGGGGACGCCTGGGTGGCTCAGTCCTTTAAGCGTCTGCCTTTGGCTCAGGTCGTGATCCTGGAGTCCTGGGATCAGACCCCACCCACATCAGGCTCCCTGCTCTGCAGGAAGCCTGCTTCTCCCTCTCCCACTCCCCCTGCTTGTGTTCCCTCTCTCGCTGTGTCTCTCTCTGTCAAATAAATAAATAAAATCTAAAAAAAAAAAATAAAATAAACTATGCTACTCTGTCTAGATACGCAGTTTGCAGGAGGGAGATGGTGAAATGTAAAGTACCTGTATATTCCCAGGTGTATAATGTTAACATATGAACAGCTGAACCAGGATCCTGGTAGCTCTAAATCTCCAACTACTTGGAAAACTCCAGTCAACACCAGAGAATTCTCTAGGTAAGCTTAGCCTATCCCAGGTGATCAATCTGGTGATCAGCTCTTTTCAAAGTGCCTCTCTCCAAAGCAGGGCGCATGGATTCTCCCCTGACTTACATAATTAGTGGAGCCTGCAGCGTATTTGATCCTGAGTTTAGTGATACAAACCATTTAGCTTACTGATATTCTCCTTTTCCCTGTCACAAATTAGCTAGGTCTAAATAAATTTATACCTCTGTTGTCATTCTGAACTCAGTGACTAACAATATCAACTCTTTTCTGACTCTTAGGGTTTATTGCTGAATCTAGCTCATAGAAATCTTTCTTTTTGGTGGTTTGTCTTAATGTCACTAAAGTCTTGTTTCTTTTATCCTTCTTATTCTGAGTTCCACAGATATATCTATATATTTCTGAACCCAGCTGTGGATAAAACATAGTTCAAGAATGTCCCCACCTCAAGGTATTTCCTCCAGTCCACGGTAAGTCATAATTTTCAAATTGATTATTTATCGGGAGATATGTCAAGTAATAGATCAGATGTTAATTTCACCGTGGAGTTCTGAAACTGGCTCATACTGGCTCAGAAGATTGTTAAATTTTCTAAAACTTTCAAGCCAGTTGGTAGGCCATGGTGGCGGTATATAGAACATGGAAATCAGTCAATGCTACAGACCAGTGCTTCCTCCATCCTCCTTCATCTCACTCCCAGAGAGCTACTTCTTAAACATTTCCCAGGGCACCAGGCCTTCTCCATCTTCTTTTGTTGAGTGCGAGGGGAAGTTGGGGGCAGGCTTTTTAGTAAAGAGGAGTGTTGAAAGTAGGAAAAATAGAGTTACCCATTTGTAAATCGAGCTGAGGAATTTCTGAGGCGCTGAGATCCCCTTCTGGCAAATGTGGTCTGTCTTTTGATGCTGGTTATTACAGGATAAGAATTTAGGTATTTTCTGATTCATTTAATAGGGCAGTTGGCAAAAAAAAAAAGTGAGGATATTATTTTATTTTTGTTGCTGAGGTTTCAGTGAGATAAACTTTAAAAGCTTGTTTCCTAAGTAAAAATTAGCACATGACAGAGAAATGAGAACCTATTTTACTGTAGCTTGAATCAGTTTTAGGTTGAGAGCAGTGTGTTTCAACCCTGTGTGCAGCATAGAAGCACCTGGGTGCTTCTTAAGCATTCCAATGCGTGGTCCCTTCCCCTGGTCACCTAACTCGGATTCTGGAGGCGGGTCACTGGCTATGCAGTTTTTCAAAGTTTCCAGGTGTTTCCAGTGTATACCAAGGATTGAAAGCAGCTTTGTAGAGCTCTGGAATCTTCTCTCCTGACATACTTAAGTATGTCTTTAAGGCAGGACGCCAGCTTTTTTTCTGAGGTGTTGGCATTTCCTCAGAGGCTAGAGGTGAACACAACACTATAAGTGGTTTTGAATTTAATTTTTGGTGTTCTTGCATGTTTTTAATAATGTAATGTATATTGCCAGCACACCTTGAAGTTGTAGTAAAGTAAAACTTGTGTAAAAACAGTGGGGAACAAATAGAAACTTTGGAAAATCAGTGGTGATTTACCAAATTTACTTTTCTTGTTGACTGTAGAAATAAATCCCAAGTGAGGAAGGGGCAGAATTTCTTTGAAAGCATGTCCTGGATATTTCTATCTCTATTATATTCTTTCACTTAGATTGTTGTGTAGAGACTAAAGTAGTTCTATCCAGACTTGCATCTTCCTTGTTGCAAGGTCTTTATTTGTAACTTAACTTCTGTAGTTGTGCTGCAAAGATACACAGCCCTTTTCTAGAAGTGTTGGGGTGGGGGTGGGGAGAATCCCTCTTGTGGCCCTAGGTAGTAGAAAAAACTGGTTTTCCCGCCTCAAATACATTTAAACTTGATGAAACAGATTGAGCTTTAAAATAAGTATGAGAAAATCCGAAGTTCTAACTTTCTTCCAAAATATGTTGACTACCTTTTAAAAAACAAATATAAAACTCTTACAGGGGTTTTTGGTGCCCCTACCTTTTTTCACAGGCTGCCCTACTGGGCTGAGTAACCCAGCACTAGATTCAAAACGATTTCTCTGTTTTTGCTGATTTCTTTCCCAGAGATTTATTAACCATGAATTTCCAATTCTTGGTGTGACACAGTGACTGAGATTACAGTGTGAAGATGATAAATTATCACATAAAAAATGATAGATTTTGAAGGGAAAAGCATGAAAAGTCAGAATAATATTAGAAATCTGGTCCCGATGACAAATGATGAAATAAGGGGCAGCTTTGTCAGTTAATCATAGTTGTGTGAAAAGCTGTGGAAAAGTTTAAAGTCCTTTCTTTCTAAAACATATTCTGCTTCTTTAAAAACCTTAAAGCAACTACAAGAATTTAACTTACATAAAATCTTAATTCACGTTTCAAGAGTAGGTTGAGCTTTTGACAGGCTTTCTCTAGAACTGAGTTTTGTTTTCATTTTATCTCTGTATGTGAGAGAATACCACTTAGTTGGCAAAACAACAACAGCCTCACTCTAATACTTAATCCTAAAAGAAATATATTTTAGTGCAATTATGTTAATCTCATGTTAAAGGGGTTAAAGTCAATTTAGCTTTTTGGTTTCTAACATTAAGTGGATTTCTATGAAGAAATTGGAAAGTCACATTGAAATTCAGTTACACTGAAAAAGGGGGTTAGAGTAGTTTCCAGAGGAAAGGTCGTAAGAGTATTTCTGTATCTTATAAAACATGGTTTTTAAACTTCATGAAGAAGATGAAAAATCTAAGTGGTATGTGTTGAACTATATGGCTGATAGCTTTAATAGGTAGATTTCTTTTGGTCTCTTTTTAAGTTCATCTTGAATAATGAGTAGTTATGACTTTATTTAGTGAAGCTGATAATCATGTGACCGTTGGCTGTCTAAGGATTCATTCTAAAAAGACAAATACCACATAGTCTGATTAATAATAAGTGTTAGAAACTTATGGTTCTGTTGCTTACAAGAAGAGAGCATGGGAACACATTTGAATGTTTGAACTATCTAAGAATGTGTCCTGGAAATGTGTTTTAATTAAAATATAACACCAACATAAAGGATGAACAAATCGTACACATATATAGCTTGATAATTTGTGAAGTGGGCTCACCTGTGCAACCACCACCCAGATGAAGGTACAGAACACTACAAACACCCCAAAGTATCACTAAAGGTAATAGATTGACTTCTGTCACCAGAGATTTGATTTCTCTTTAGGGTCTTTTTGTAAATGAAATCCTACTGAATGTCATTGTGTTTACTTTTGCTCAACATTTTATCTGTGACCTGTGACCATGTTTTTCAATACCACATAGTATTTATTCCATTGGAGGAGTATACCACGAACTTATGTATCCCATCTATTGATAGACATTTGGGTGGTTTCCAGTTTGTAGATATAATGCTAATTTTGCTGTGAATATTCCTGTACATGTCTTTAGATGCACATGTATACTCACTTCTATTGGGTATATGCCCAGAAGTGGAATCCTGAGCCGCACGATAGGTATATTTTCAGGTTTTTTAGATACTAACAAATACTGTACAGAGGAGTTGTACTAATTTACACTCACACTGACAATGTGAGTATTGTATTTCAGTAATGATGTCAGGAGAAAATTTGTATATGGACAACCAATCTTATGACTTACTTTCCAAAGTAACTTTGACGTAGGGGAGATCTGTGTTGGGGATGGAAATGTGGATTTGGGATGTGGATGCTCCTATGGATGGCAACTAGGAAAGAAAACTTGGGAACTTTAGGAAGTGCCTAAATCTAGGGGAAAGTAGAAAAGGGCCATGAAATAAATGTCAGAGACTTCGAGCAAAGAAACTTCAGTGTTAGACTGGTGCGGAAGTTATTCAGGTAAACGGAGGAGCCTGCTTTATTACGGTATACAGCAAAGTGTTTGAGGTGAATGAATACTGGTAAGCTGCTATTGGATTTGGAAATCTGGGTTGACATTAAGGAAACCTTTGGGGAAAAAAATGAAAGGGGTTAGATGTGTGTTTGCAGTGGAATAAAGGGAGGAGGAGGAAAGGAATTGGTGAATGTAGATAACTTTTCCAAGCTGTCAGTGCTAGAAAGATTGAGAGTATAAGGGGATGGGGAGAGGGCACTGGATAATGTAAAATGATGAAATGGAAGGTGCATTAAGGAGAGTTCTAGGAGACTGGCTTGAAAAGTTACAACAAGTAGGTTTTGGAGAAACTTGCTTGGCTGATCAGTGTGTTTATTTTCCTTTGGGCTAGAGGGATCTTGATGGGGTTGGATAAAAGAAAAAATAATACCTCTCTGAGAGAGTTTAATGTCCTTTTTTTTCCTGTTGGAGTATTTTTTTTTGCATTTTTTATTTTATTATGTTAATCACCATGCATTACATCATTAGTTTTTGATGTAGTGTTCCATGATTCATTGTTTGTGTATAACACCCAGTGCTCCACGCAGAACGTGCCCTCTTTAATACCTATCACCAGGCTAACCCATCCCCCCACCCCCTCCCCTCTAGAACCCTCAGTTTGTTTCTCAGAGTCCATAGTCTCTCATGGTTCGTCTCCCCCTCCAGTTTCCCCCCCTTCATTTTTCCCTTCTGTTGGAGTACTTTGAAATATTTTGGGGGAGAACTAATATTTGAAACTCAACAAAAATGCAGATTGGTTAGTGAGGAGGCAAAATAGGTGATTCAAATCTTCCCAGGTCCTCCCTTTTTCAGAAGCTTCATTTTCTAGTATCTTTCACATTTTATTATTTTAAGCCTGAGTTTCTTAGCAGTAGTAGTGTTGACATTTTGGGCCAGAGAATTCATTGTAGAGGGGCTGTCCTGTGTACTGTAGGGTATTTGGCAGCATCCCTGGCCTCTGCCTGTAAGATGTCAGTAGTCCTCCTCTCCCCTGTCATGACAACCAAAGGTCTCTCCAGACTGTCAAATGTACCCTGGAGCAGATTTGTCCCCCTCCCCACTCATAGAGAACCACTGGCATAAATCCTACTGACCAGTGAGATGATTATACATTCTCCAAGTAAGTGTTGGGAAGAATAAATAATCAGCCTCAGACAATTGATAATCCTTAATGCGCCGTACCAGAGGAAGTATTTGAAATGAAAAGCTGAATGTTTTGCCCATTAAACTGAAATTACTGATTACTACAGTAGAGTGGTAATTGTTTGTCTCTGAGCAAAGCAAAGAGATGAACTTACATAGGGTTTGTGAAACCATGGAGTTTCAGAATTGGCAATGTAGAAGTTTCAAATTGGAAGTAGAAGATATTTAAGGGTAAGTTGCCCCCAGCAGGGAATGTTGATTGACTTTTTTCAGAGGTGTGGTTGCTGACATGTATCACACTGATAGATTGGGACTGGTTTATAACTGGTTCTGGTGGTTACTTATTGCTATAAATAATGAGTCATTTCCAAGTAGGGTAGGAATTTATTATTTTAAGCAGTAAATTGTCCTTAAGTTTATGAAGAAACTTCAAAGTATGAAACAAATATTTCATTTTGGGGTCTCCAGGCTTTGGAAGATCGTATTTAGGCAACCTGATTACATAGTGCCTTCCAAAGTTGTGTTTTTTTTTTATTATTATTTTAAATGAATGTAACAGTTTTATATTAGTGATATTACTAAACTGTGTATTGGGTTACCCAATATATAAAAATACTATAGAATTACTATTCACAAAATAAACATCTGACCACTTTATTTATTTTTTTTAAAGATTTTATTTATTCATTCATGAGAGACAGAGGGAGAGAGAGAGAGAGAGAAGCAGAGGGAGAAGCAGGCTCCCAAGGAGCAGGGAGCCCGATGCAGGACTCGATCCCAGGACCCTGGGATCATGACCTGAGCCGAAGGCAGACGCTTAACCATCTGAGCCACCTAGGCGCCCAACATCTGACCACTTTAAAGATTTGTATGCAAAACCCATTTTTAACCCTAACTCAGGTCAGGGTTGTATGAGGCAAGGCATTTGAATTAAAAGAATTTTTTTCCCACTCTTCTTTTTGATGTTGACTATTTTATCTTATGAACTTCCTAGTGTGTTAAAATAATCAAATAGAAAGAATGTTTCCTGTTTCTCACTCCTTGATTTTGTTGGGCAATATCGCATTTTAACTATCAGGAATTTAGGGAGAGGGCTGCTTGCTAGTGGTACAGAGGGCAGTGGTCTGTCAAACTCTTGAGTAATAGGCCAATTAGATGTAATTCTTAACAGAATTTTTCTCAAGCAAAAATGATCAGGTTTTTTTTCCCCTCCCCTTTGACTTGCATTTCTCAAAATGTGATCTTTGGACCAGCAGTGTTAGCACTTATGTTTGTTAGAAATGTAAATTCTTGGTCTGCCCACTCCATACTCTCCCTTTCCTCAAATGAATCAGATAGTGCACATTCAGATTCTGATGCATGGTGAAGTTTGAGGACTACTGCCTAAAACTATGGAGAAGCCAATGACATCTGTCACTTCTTTCACCTCTTCGTTTCTGACTTGCTCATTAATTATTCCAACACTGTAAGATAAAATGAAATACTTAGAAATCCCTTCTCTCATTCCTGTAAACTTATCCTGTCTGTGCTGTGACACATTGCTGCACACACATCATTGGTAATTATCAGAAGGGTGATTTACTTGGCTAATAAATTACTCCTTTGTTTGTGGTTTCCAAATGTGGCAGCAGTCAACTCTTGCTAGCAGTTATGCTGGGGGACTATTGCTAGGAGCAAAATAAGACCTGTTTCTTTTCTATTGTTACCTTTCCTTTGCTTGCTTGAGACGCAGTCTGCATTAGAGTTACAGAGAAACAGAACCAATAGGATATATAAGAGGAGATTTATTATGGAATTGGCTCACACAGTTAAGAAGGCCAAGAGGTCCCACCATCTGCCCTCGGCAGGCTGGATAACCAGGAAAGCTGTGGTGTAATTCAGTCTAAGTCCAAATGCCTGAGGATAAAGGGGCTGATGGCGTAACTCCTGGTTGAGTCTGAACCTTCTGAGAACACAAGGAACTCCAGTGGTTGAGGGAAGAATATGGATGGGTCTGCTCAAGTAGAGCATTTGCCTTTCCTCCACTTTTTTGTTCGATTCAGGCCCTGAACAAATGGAATGATTGCCCACCTCATTGGTGAAGTTTGTTGTTTTTATTCAGTGTACTGATTCAACTGCTGATCTCTTCCCAAGACACACTCACAGATCCACTCAGATATGTTTACCAATTCTTTGGGCGTTCCTTAGTACAGTCAAGTTAACAAATAAAATTAGCCATCACAAAATATGACCCAAGTTTTGGATAATTTACTCCCTTGGTTTCAGTTCCCATTATTTCCTATCCTAGCTCATCTGGTCTCACCTGTTTGGGGATGGGGGGCGAAGGGGGGGATGGCGAAGGTAACATTATTTTATAACAATATCCTACTTCTTTCCAACTGCATGTCTTTATTCCTGTCCTTCTATATTTATTGGTAGTCCTTCATTTCCCTCCCCTACCAGTCATCTGAATTCTTGCCATTTTTGGTGGGAGCTCAGCATATAGGATCCCATTTCAATGAGGAAACCAAGTCCTAACAAGTGTTAGTACTAAGCCTAAGTATTGGCCCACTGGGCAAGGGAAAATGGTTAGCAATCCAGTGGACATCAAGGACTCGGGCCCCTCTGGCAGATACAAGTTCTAAAAGCAGCAAATCTCATGTCGCTCCTGACTCTTGAAGCCCAGGCATGGTTAGGATGCTATTGGGACTGGCAGAGACCAAGCCTATAGGTTGAAGATACCCTTGAGTCCAGGTGATAGACTGGAAAGGCCTGCAAGGATCAGCTCCAGTCCCAAATCCTCCAAAACCCATTCCTTAGTTACCCTCATTTTCATTGTTTTTGACCTAAGCTTATTATACCTCACAATTTAGGACTTAGTGCCCTGTTCTGTTTTCTTAGTCTGTCATTGTATTAGCTCAAGCTGCTATAACAAAATACTACAGATTTGATAATTTATTTCTTGCTGTTCTGGAGACTGAGAAGTCCAAGATCAAAGTACTGTGTGATTTGATCCCCAGTAAGGGTTCTCTTTCTAGCTTGTGGATGGCTGCCTTCCAGGTCCTCATATGCCAGGGAATGAAAGAGGGAGAAAGCAAGCAAGCTCTTTGGCATCTCTTCTATTAAGGGCACTAATTCCATCATGAGGGTCCCACCTTTATGAACTCATCTAAACCTAATTTCCTCCCCAAAAGTCTCCTCTTCAGAGACTATCATGTTGGAAATTAGGCTTCAAAATATGCATTTCTTGGAGGGGATGTAATTCACTCAATAGCAGGCATTTTAAGAGACTTTTTAATATCCCCACTGGACACTATGCAATGGTAAGCACAGAATAGGCAGTTAAATTTTGCTGGTTAATTGATATCTATATCCTTTGTCTGTTAGATAGGCATTTATTCAAGATTTTAAAAGTATGCTTTCCTGTAAAGTTGGACACGCTGCCTCTGAAGTTTCTGCTGTATCAAGCATTTACTTGGCATGTAATTCCTGGTGTTCAGGTTAGCCTTGGGAGTGGGGCAAAGGCTAGAAACAGCACCCTTGAAAGTGGCCTTGTCCAAAAGGCAAGGGATGTAGCATAGTTACCTTTAGGATTTGCTTGCAAATCTGGAATTAAAAGCAGATTGAGGGTTGCTGATTTTATTTATTTTTATCTAAAAGAATTCCTCCTCCTGTGCCTCATTCACTCGGTATCTAGCCCTCCTCCTGGTAAAGCATTCAACAACTAAATAAAAACACAGCAAACACTGCAAGATTCATCCTGCTACGTGGGTAACTAGTGGTGATATTACCTCTTTCAGAAAACCCAGTTAAAATTTCCACTGGTGGGGGAGGTGCCTGGATGGTTCAGTCCGTTAAGTGTCTACCTTCAGCTCAGGTCATGATCCCGGGGTCCTGGAATCAGACCTGCATCGGGGCTCCCTGCTCAGTAGGGAGCCTGCTTCTCCCTTTCCCTCTGCCTGCCACTCCCCCTGCTTGTGCTCTCTCTGTGTCAAATAAATAAAATCTTTAAAAAAAATAAAAACAAAATTTCCGTTGGATTAGGCAGGTAAGTAGAGGAGTTATTTTTGGACATCATAGACCAAAATATACCATAAGGAAAGAAAAAGACAAAGCTCTGTAAAGAAACCTTTCTCTATATTCAAAAGAATGTAAACTTCTCTCTCTCCCTGCTTCTGTGTTTCAGGAGAAAAAAAGAAACTCTCTGGTTTTACACTGTGCACACTTAGTTCCTCATGTAATAGGGCTCTGCTTTCCCTTTAAGTGTGAACTATGGATTCTTGAACAAAAATCATAAAAATTCCATCAGATTAATACACAATTTCAGATTTTTCCCAAGGGCCTTTGCCTAACTTATTTTTATCAACATGAAAACCTCCTGAGAATATGGTGAGCTCTGTTTCTTCACTGAGCTACCCCAGCCGGGAGTCTGGCAGCATTTCCATTATCTACCACCCACAGAGCTGGATTTTTTTTTTTTTTAAGTTGTTTTCCTCAGTATAATGAGACCAATGGTTTTTAACTATAGTTACATCCAAGTTTCTTCTGGAATTGTCAGCTATGTATCTAAATGTTCTGTTCCTGATGTTTCTTTAAAAAAATATTTTGAAATGTAGATTTTGAAAAGAGCTTTTTCTATATATGCTTCATTCCGGTTTTTGTAATGTTAACCATGGCACATCTATTAAAGCTGAGAAATTAACCCTGGTACAGTACTACTAACTAAACCTCATGTTTTGTTTGGCTTTCCCAGTTTTTTCCACTGGGAAATGTCTTTTTGTCTGTTCCGGGATCAAATCTGGGATGCTATCTTGCATTTAATCATCCCATCTCCTTAGTCTCCTTCAACCTATAACAGCAGCTACAGTCTGTCTTTGACCTTGACACTTTTTTTATTTATTTTTATTTTATTTAAATTCAACTAGCCAACATATAGTGCGTCATTAGTTTTGGTATAATGTTCAATGATTCATTAGTTGTGTATAACCCCCAGTGCTCATCACATCACGTGACACTTGTTTTTAAAACTCTTTCCAAATGTACCTTTTTACATGTGCAAGATATTTTATAACCATAGACTAGAATATCTTATTACACCTATTTAAAAATTTCTACATATTTGATATTCAAAAGAACCTTGAAATGTAGGAGCAAATATTTGAAAAAATGAATTACTAAGGAAGACTTCATCTGTTGGTATAAATGCCTTTTTACTGGCTTTCCTGCTTATCACAGTAAGCCAATCCAGTGAACATATCTCAAACATAATTAAACATTCTGAATAATCTCCTTAATGTGTGAACTTCTCATGTGATCATTATATTGAATGTTCCAGGACTGCATAAATTCCAGATTCTTTAGCATGGCCTAGAAGGTCTTTCATGATCTGGCTCCCATTGGTCCCTCAAGAAGCACCTTTAGCTTTACTGTCTAGTCCTTTGTTGTAGGCATCCTCTGAGACCGCTCCTAATAATCTCCATCTCTTTTTATATATGTCCCTGTGTAATCCCTTCTTGAGTATAGGCTAAATTTATTGACTAGTTTGATAGAAATAAAGGTTGTACAGACAGTTATAAAAAGGACTGTGGTTTCTATCTTGGGAGCATTCTCTCATTTGAGAGAAGCCAGTCACCATTTGTGAGCACCCCTAATGAGAGGCCTACTTGAGGAGGAGTTGATGTCTCTGGCCAGTAGCCAGTGAGGAGCTGAGGCATGCTAATAGCCGCATGAGTAGGGCTGGAAACAGATCCTTCTCCAGCAAAGCCTGGAGGTGACTACAGCACTGGCCATTGTTGGACCACGGATTTGTAAGAGACACTGAGCGTAAGGACCCAGTTGAGCCATGCCTGAATTCCTAACTCACAGAAATGGTGAGTTAATAAATTATTATTTAAGCCACTGAGTTTTGTGGTATTTTTTAATGTTTAACATATTCTATCCAATTGGACTACCTGAACATCCCATATTAGCCATATTTTTCTCATACCCTGGTGCCTGGAGGTTTAGTCAGGTATTTTGGAATTTAATCAATATTTACTAAGCTCCTACTGAATACCAGTCAGACTGATGCTAGGTGCCCAAATCAAAGACCCCAAAATACAGCTTAAGGAATCCACAATTAAGTGACAAAAATGTTGGCCACTCATAATGTGGTAAGTGCTGTAGTTGAGGAATGAATTTCTGTGAATTTGGAAGAGTAGTTCTATTCGATTTAAGAAGCAAAGGAGTACCAAGAAATTTTTGAACTAGATTTTGAAGGTTAGTGGGGTTTCATCCCATGGGAAAGGTGGCAGAGGGAAGAATGAAGAGAATGTAGGTATACCTATTATTTTTGGGGATGGCAAAGGTGACCATGTACTGGAGATGAAGGCATCTAGGGTGAGCCAGGCTGTGAGAGAAGACTGTTGTCCATTCTCCCCACCGCCTGTTGTGATACTCTTGTCCATTCCTCGAGACCAAGTTCAAATTTCATTGTTTTCTTATAACTCTCTCTGACTATCCCTGCCCTTCGTGGTTTTTGCCCATTCAATCACTGTTTCTCTCATAGTGTTCTTAAAGTACTGTCCTAACAAATTCTTGGGAATAATAAACAGTAGCTTTTCTTTGTGTATACAGAACATTGCTGAGCACATAAAAGTTAGATAAATTCTTATTGATTATTGAAGATGGCATTTAACTTCTGTGTTCTTAAAGTCTTTTTTTAATTTAAATTCAACTAGCCAACATATAGTACATCATTAGTTTCAGATATAGACTTCAGGAATTCATCCATTGCATATAACACCCAGTGCTCATTACATCAAGTGCCCTCCTTAATGCCCACCACCCAGTTACCCCATCGCCCCACCACCTCCCCTCCAGCAACCCTCAGTTTGTTCCCTAGAGTTAAGAGTCTCTTATGGTTTGTCTTCCTTTCTGATTTCTTCCCATTCAGTTTTCCCTCCTTTCCTCTATGATCCTCTGTGCTATTTCTTTTTTCCACATATGAGTGAACTTCTGTGTTCTTAAAGCCTTAAGTTAAAATGCTCAAGCTGAGTATACATGCACAACCAACAACTCTAAAGCAACATTGAAATACATGCCTGAGAAGATGCTGAGAATGCAAATACAGGGAAACAGTGAAATTTATACTGACATGTAGAAGCACAGACTTGATGTCAGTAGGCACATGAAGATCCGGGGTGGGAAGAGCACATAAAAAAATGCACAGGTGGGACCATGTGTTGTATGGATGGGAAGCTGTAGCCTAACTGAAATGGACTTTTGTCCCAGGGAGGAGTGTGAGAGGTGATTGGGTGGCATAGGTGAGTGCAACTGAGACGCATGCCCTGATCCACGAAGGAGAAACCAGTTTGATATTGGCCTAGGTGGTCTGCCCCATGGGTCTCAGAGAAGAGATTTATAGAATTGTGGCACCAAGAGTCCTTTATCCCTAGCCAAAGTGCGTATTCTGGAGGAGACATCACTGTAACCTGCTGGTGAACTCTCCTATTAATACTGGGTCATAAACTCCTGAATGTGCCGCAGAGTATTTCAAGAAATCATAAGAGGTATTCTACCTGAACTCACAAATGAATCTAATTGGTTACCTTGTGGCATCCATGTTTTGGTTGCTTTTTTTCTTTCCTCATGCCATTCACCTCCTCCCTGGAATGGAACCACCACACCTTTGGCCCTTGCCTAACTTGCTTTTGTACCCCCCATCCCCTTCCACAGAGCTTCAAGAAGGCTTGTGCTAGGTAGGCTCTTCCTGCTGTCTCTGATGTATGGAGCTCAAGGAATGCAAGCTTCTGGCCATTTTTGTTGTTCTAATCCTTAGTCATGTTCCCTGTGTCACAGATATATGTTGCCCTGTGTTAGACTGAAAGAAAAAGTTGTTTCAATTTCTACTTATAGTTTTATACTCTACTCATATGTCCTACACCCCAGGATTTGACCGTGAGTCCAGCCGGGGGTAAGCAGCACAGGGCAGGGTGCTGGACCTGAAGAAAAATCTTAGTGATAAACATGATGCTCTCTTCGTGTTTTTCTCCTCTTCACTATTAAGGATGCATTACTCTATCAAGTGTTTTGTGTCTGATCCTTTCCTTATTTTGGGACTCCATAGTCCCTTACATATAGACTACTGGTGGGTTGACAAGATATTCTCAGACATCTCTAAACTCCTGGTGGGCATCACAGCTGGAACTTAAGCCAGGACCTCACAAATGCCATGCTTGTGTCTGAACAAGGGATGCCAGACTGGGAGGGAGTTGTGTAATCCAGATAGGGACAGGACCAGAGAATATAGGAGGGAGACTTGTGTGTTCAGATAGACAAGCGGAGAGACGATCTGGATGGATTTTTGCAGACATGGGTCTATTGCCTTTGTTGGACGTCATTTTATTCACTCTTGGCATGTACTTGTATTGACAGAATCATTTAGAAGTGAGAGTTAAGGAACTAAAATTATTAAAATTCTGTGTGTGTGTGTCTATGTATGTATGTGTGTGTGTGTGTATATATATATATATATATATATATATATATATATATATATATTAAACAGTACGCAGTAGGACTTAGAATAGAGCAAGCAGGAAGGTCAGCTAGGAAAACAAAATAGTCCAGACATGGAGTGATGAGCATGAGCATTCTTCCTACTTTTCTTTTCTGCCAGGAAATGGAATAAGTTTTGTGCTGACTTTTAGGAGCTGTCATCCAGATTTAAAATGATTACCTTCCATCTTTATTTTTCAAATCCTATATGGGCTTCTTTTTGTCTTATTGGTCTTTAGGGGTTTTTTTTTTCTTGAATTTTTTTTTTGTTGTTACTACATCTTCAGAAGTAGACTATAAATGATAAAAATATATGAACAAAAAATGTATTGGCAGTGATGGCAAGAATAGAGATGAATGATATTTGACATGAAGCTTTTATAAAGAGCTGGGGATTTTGCAAGCACTGGATTAAGAGATGTCACCAGTAGCTTAATGCTGCTGCTGGTGATGGTGTGACTGGAAGTTAGAGAACAAGGTGAAGATGATATAGTAAGTCTTAAGCTTCAAATGGTAAGAAGCTGGGGCTAAGGTTCAGAAACTATTGAACTCCAAGGATGGGTTGTGTCTCCACACTTACTTTAAAGATCAATGATCAAAACTAGATAATGGCCTGAAAAATAAAGGGTTTTGTAAGGCTCTGCTCCTTTATAAGGTTGGGTGGATGGAGGAGTAGGAAAAGTAGTATGATAAGAGTTCCCAGGCAATCCACACTGAGTGGATATCTTCATCATTAGCCCAGAGTAGTGACTACATGTGCTAGGTGTGCTAGGTGTTAGAACTTACTAATTAGTGAGGACCCTTGATGTTCAAAAGCTTAGGGGCACCTGGGTGGCACAGTCGGTTAAGCGTCTGACTCTTGGTTTCAGCTCAGGTTGTGATCTCAGTGTCCTGAGATTGTTTCCTGCTCAGCGTGGAGTCTGCTTGAGATTCCCTCTCCCCCACCTCCTGCTTATGCATGCTCGCTCTCTCTCTCTCTCTCAAATCTTAAAATGGTTAAAAGCTTAAGACCCAACATAATGAATAGCAAACAGAAATGTATAATTACCAAATCCTGGGGTATGTAGCAGAAGAGTTTGCAGACCCAAATGCCTGTAGCATCCAGGAAGTTCATCTAAATGAGTGAAGCGGGCGAGATGTAATACAAAGAGGTGGGGGCATGACTTGTGGAGAGCACTGGATCCACCAAAGAGAGCAGCTTCTATCAGCCCCAACTGACCATAGTCTCAAATACTTGATTATTCAAGAGAAGCCGGAAAATTGGATTTGTAGTAAAATAGGATTAATGAAATGTTGGCTTACTGTTGCAATGCAACACGTAGACCAAACAAAACACTTCTGTGACTGCATTAAATATGTAGGCATTGCTTTCTGGTCTCTGGAAGAGGATGGACTCCTATCTTCCCAGAGATATGGTACACATATTATTACTTAGATAGAAGAGTCTGGCTGGGAGAATTGAAGGGGAAGGCTAGCACTTGGTTAGGTAATGGGTAGGGGCTAACCAATATGGAAATAAAATCCCATCTCTTGTAGGTTCAGAAGAATGGTGTAGAGTTCTCCTGTGAAGTAGACCTGTTCACCCTAGGTGAAGACAGCACCTCTAATACAAAGATTTTAGCAGAGGCCACTCCTCGGTCAATGTGGAACTGAGGCAAAGGTTGGTGATGAGGGCGAGGAGGCTGGATTGACTGTTAAGGACGTGAGTTAAGCCTTTTGATAAAAGGCTAAAAAATGTGGCTGTGACAGCTTTATTATGTGGCAACTAATCCCAAAGCAGAAGAAATGTTCAGTCAAATGCTCATGATTTCATATTTATGTGAGAAAGACAACTTACAAACCTTACAAACTTCCAAAGATTTAGATATGAAATGTGAACTTGAGTTTGGGGTTTCAATCCTACTTTTATTTTATGGCTATAATAATATATATGTGGTTATTATGTACTACTTTTTAGTATAGAGAACTTTCTGCATGCATTATCTCAATTCTTTAAAATCCTAAAATGGGTATTCTTTTTTTTTTTTTGAAAAGGGTATTATTCCATATTTGATACTTCTGAATAGTAGGGCTTTGACATTGACAGGTGAAGTAACTTGCCGAAGGTCACACAGCTAAGTGGTAATGTCAGTCAGGTCCTGGAGCCAGACTGATCCGATTCTAAAGTATGAGCTTTACTAGGTAACACTTTTTCCATTGATTTGACTGTAACAGGTTTCTAACATTCCCTGAGTGAGTTGTGAAAACCAAATGCGATGATGCTAAGTTACATGTGTTTTTGTAAACTGTAAGACAGTGCTGATTTAATTGGCATTTACCCAGCACCTACTAGGTTCCACGGAAGTTGCTAGGTGATCTTATTTTGATGGCTATATTTTTCTATATATTTTTCTTAATTATTTCTCCTATGAAATCCTACCTGTTAATTTGTTCCCACTGCCTCCATTTAAAAGGGAAGACCCCTTGCCCTAACCCTTTTGTTCTTGTACAGTTTACATCTTTATGTGCCCACTTCAAAATAATTATATGGTTTCCTTCTGGGACCAGCTAGAGAGGGAGATGAAAAGAAACCCAGCTCACCTGAGGCTCCTGTTCACTGAAGGATTATATCACCCCTGTGCCATGAGCCCAATGCTGGAGAACTTTCATTCTAAACAGTGAACACTTTTTTCCTTTTAAAATAAAAAATCATGGCCCACTGCTGAGCATCTATCCAGAGACACTTAGTTAGTGAAAACCACAGGAAGAACTGTTGCAGAATGTGGAAACTTTGTCCTAACACAATTTCATTTGAAATTTTATATTCTTTGACTCTCTAGGGAGAGAAAGAAAGGAAATAGAAACAAATGAGAGAACAGGAATGGATATGAGGAGGAATCCAGCCAAGCACTGGGTTGCCATACAGAAACACAGAATGGTTTCTACAAGTCAAACAAAAGCCTGTCATAGGCCCAGGAATCAGAGGAGCTGGACCTGAAGACAAGTACCACACATCATAAAAAAAAAAAAAAAAAAAAAAGGATCAATGTGAGATGGAAAAAAGTAGGACAGCTGTTCTTTTCCTTTCCTAAATGGCTTGATAACTATATTGGTCTGGCAAAGAAAATTGCTTCTTAGTATTGGTCAGTAGAATGATAGCAGGTCACCAGAAAAATAGCCCCCTTCCCTTCATCTTCTTTTTCCTATTTTGAGGAAGGAAAATAGATACTTGGGAAAGAGGGAGGGGGATGGCAGGGAACAACTGTAGCAGCAAAGACCTATTCATTTTGAGCCTGATTTCATACTAGACTATTAAGTAGCCTAAAATTACTTTGGAAGATTTATACCTGACTGATGAAGATAGTTCAGTACATCAGACCCAGGAATCATTGGTCCATAGGTACACATCATAATTAATAAAAATCACTAAGCAAAATTTTGAGTTAAACGTGGTGGGTATTTCTCTATTGCTACATCTTTAAGATGAAGGGCATCTTGAATGTGAAATATATAGAAATCCAATATTATTTTCCTCTCTTCAAAGCTTATTTATACATAAGGCATGATGCTGGTGCTATAACTCAGATCATATCCATTCTTTAAAGTCTTTCAGAGTCTTCCCATTGAACTTGGACTTAAATCCACACTCTTGGGCTGATGCCCGTGGCCCTGTGTGTTCTGGCCTTTACATCTCTCCAACTTGAGCTGTATGGCTCTCCCTCCTATGTGCTGCTTTCCGGCTGTCTTGGCCGCCTTCAACTGTCACAAACACTCCAAGCCCTTTGCCACTCGAGGTTTTTTCTACTTGTTTGCTCTGCCTGGAATATCAGCACATGTGGGTATGTATGTGGGGGAGGGGGCAGGGGCAGAAAAGGCAAGCAGATGGCTCCCTTATACCCTTGAAATGTCAGCTTAATATCTTATTTTCTGAAAGACCTTCCTTGATTCTCCTTCTTAAAATAGCCTTTGCATCCACCCCTCAAACCTTGCCCTCCATTGATTCTACAACAACCTCCTTTTACTGCCTCATATAACTTGTCAGTCTGTTCTTTGTTTTGCTTCCTTAGCTATATTATAGACTTCATGAGGGCAAAGACCCCATCATTCTTAATTTCTATTCTATCAAATCCTCAAACGATGCCTCATTCACTAGACATATACTAATTTGCTAAATGAATGAATGTGGGGGAATGGAACCCCATATTATGTCAAACATTGTGCCATGTATTATTACCTATGTTTATTTAAAGATTTTATTTATTTTGGAGAGAAAGAGAAAGAGCATGAGCAGGGGGAACAGAAAAAGGGCAGAAAGAAGGGGAGGGGGAAAGAATCTGAAGCAACTTTGCTCGGTGGAGCTCTACACAGGGCTTGATTCCCATGACCTGAGATCATGACCTGAGTGGAAACCAAGAGTCAGATGCTTAACCCACTGAGCCACCCAGACAACCCTCCTTTTTCTTTTTTTACCTTAAATTTTTTTTAAATCTAGGTTTATGTAGTTATTGTGAGATAGGAATTTTCTCCATCTCACTAATGGGAAAAAGTGGGAACTTAGGTCTTTTGTTGCTTAAGTCTTTAAGGAAGTCCTAATCATTGCAGAGTGAGCCCATTGGATGGGCTCACTATAATGGATGGGCTCACTATAATGGATCCATATTTTATGCTCTTCCACTATGACATGTTGAAATCTCATATAGCATTCTGAAATTGAGTAGTTGGATTTAGCTCCATTCTTCATGCCTCCAGGGACTTGTACATGTGTTTGTGGATATGAATATATCTTCATAAAATAAACATCTTTGGGAGCACAGACATGGTCTCTGGTCTCCATAGGAGTGAAAAATGCCCATCATACCCACATTTGTAATCCTCTAATTATAGTGCCTTACATTAATATAGTGGTCTCTGAGTTTTCAGGCATGGCAGCTCCTTACATTGCTTTTGTGTCTACAGTAGGGCAAGCAAGGCGGATGTCATCGTTGTCTTCCTGCCACAGAGTCTGCTGCTTGGATTATGATATTAGGTGGCTTGCCCAAGGTCACCCAGCTGGTAGGTGGTGAGAGTCCTCTTGGCCTCCATATTCTTTCCCCAGAATTGTAAACTTCTGTAGTCCAGGAGCTCTGAAATACCTTCCTTGAGTTCTCCTTCTCTTCCCTCCCACCATAACCATCTTTTTCTCCTCTTTGAGCATTTCCTGAAAGTCAGCATTGTGACCTACTGAGAGTTTAAACAGAGGTGATAATGAAGGGTTCTTGGTTGGGAAAACAGATGAGCAACCAGAATAATCTGCCTGCTTTCCATCTCTCTCTCCAATGCCCTCTACCCCTAACCCCCCCAAACAGGGATATTGTCTCCATGGTGCCCTTACTTCAGAGTACTACATAATGATTGTGACCATGAAGAAGTATTTTTTCATCATTTGACCAGATAAGCGAATGAAGCACATCTCCAGTGGTCTTTCAAATAATTCTTTCCTCTCTATCTCCCCACCAGCCCTAATTTCATTTATCATAATCTTTTCTATTCTCCTTCTGACCCGTCTCCTTCAGCTGAGCCGCTGCCCATTCCATTCTATACTGCAAATAGAGCTTCCATTCTAGAGCACAGATCTAATTATAGTGTTTTTACTTGTGACTCCCCATATGATTATATCCTAAGTCCACACTCTTCACTGTCATCTAAAGCCCTTGACAATTGAGTCCCTTGCTGTTCCAGCCTCCCCTCCTGCTACGTATTATATTCTCATTTTAACAGACTTCTGGCTGTTGTCTATGCATGCCATGCAGTCTCCTACCCTTGTGTCTTTGTGTCATTCCTGCCTCCTGAAATGCTCACTTTCTATTTCTCTGTAAGGTTCAGCTCAAAATAACTTCCCATTTGATGGTTTCCTGGATGCTCCTTTATTATTCCTCCTTCCAAAGGAACTTTTCTTCCAGCCTTGCTCCCGTGGTAGTTTGCTTAGATCTCTATTAGAGCTACACTCAGGATACTGTCTGTTTTTAATATTGTGGCATGGTTTGTCAACAGAATAGCAAGTTTAATGATGATAGCTAGTTCTCCCTGTGTTCTATTCAGTGTCTTTGCTTCACAGATGTGATTTCATGGAGAGCAGGGACACTACTTTCTTCCTGTGTGTGGCATTAGAACCTGGCATGTAGGAGTGTATATATTATAAGTATTGGGCTTGCATGCATTCTTCTAGGCATGTGACATGTGCTCTTTGTCACTGCCATTCTCAGAGGTGGCTGTGATACTGCCATTTTGCAGATAAAACTGAGGTTATAAGGAATATTTTCACAGGGTAGCATTTGAACGGATGTATGTGCCTGACTCCTAAACTCCATCTTCCATTATAGATTTCCTTATATAAACTGATTGACTATGAAATATCCTCTCCTCTATAATATGTAGAAGATACTCTCATCTTGTCCTATGTAAGCTTTTAAAGGTGGGTGGGAATTAATTTAGTACTAACAGTGATTGAGCCTCCAAGCCAGGAAAAGGAGATAGGAGGAAAAGAGTTTTTTGGGGTTATGGAATTACGTGACAGATTCCATGGGACAAATCAGCAGAACTCCATGTAAGGGAAAGTAAATGAAGTTCAAGATTTAGTGGGATTGCTTTCTGCCACCCAAGTGAAAACTTACCCCAAGTGAGACCAACTGGTTGGAAATGAAAAAAAAAAAAAAAAATCAGCTGATAAAGGTGTAAAATTAAAAAAAAAATGCTCTAACATGTAACCTGTCAGAGTCCTAGTCTCGTTACAAGACTTGGCAGGGAAGACTGACTTGTCAGGTCTGACCTACTATCTGTGGTCTTCATTCTTTATTCTCTGCAACCTTCAAGCCATGTGGTATTTGGAAAATTCAACAGACAACTCATGTAATTACAGCATTTTCCACTGAACATCTGCAGCCCTCTTATTTGGCAATAGGAAATGCCCCCAAAATCTGGTGGGGCCTTGGATGAGAGGTCATAAAAACCCCTAATAAATTCTCTTACACAGTGACATTGTTAGAGGTTACTGCAATACTTCCAGGTTGGTTTAGAGATTTTCAGAATTTGCAGTATTTTAAAAGGAACAATACATTTCCTTTTTGCAAGGAGGACATTTCTGACCAAGGAAGCTGCAGCGACGCACTTTTCCGGAGATGAGAGAATAGCAGGCACACACACGTTCACCAGTAATTTTAGAAAAATGAATGAGATGTTGGGGCAAATGCTGTGTTCTCTACTTGAGAGTGGTCCTACAGGGAACGGAAAGGACTGTGTCTTTAAAGGAAGCAAATTAGTTGCAGGCGGCTTCAGACAAGTTGAAGTAACATCTGGAAAGGCTGATAATAGATTGACTTCCTGAAATGTGGGTTTGACTATGATGACTTCAGACAGGAAGCTTAAGTTTCTTATCTAACATTGGAAAAAGACCTAAAATTACAAACTGCTTAACTGCGTACAGAATTGTAATTCTCTAAAACAGTGACTTATAAAGTTATGGAGGTTTAAAATTCTTTCAGTGAGCTCTACCAGCTATCAAATATTTGAATATCCTCTCCTTCATAGGGAATATTTAAAGAAAAATATATGTACTTGTGTCTATTAAGTTCTAATATTATGATCTCTTCAAGTTACTTATCTTGGAGGCAATTTTAGTAGAAATGGGATTTTGTTCCTCCAAACCTGAATTTTGATATGGAAAGTTTTGACTATAATAAAGTTGAAAGCACTACCAAGGAGAAATCAAGAACTAGGAAATAAATGATCCATGTTCTCCCAGGGCTGTTGGATTTTCTAGGGCCTTAAGGTAGGGTTACAAGAAGAATCCTGAGAGTTAACAAATGTATGTGCAATGTATTTTTTTTTAAGACCTTACACATGACAGTACTACACACGCATATAAATTATTCAAGGCATTCTCTCAGGAGATAAGGAAAATCCGTTAGCACCGTATTCCACCATATTCTTGTTTCCCTTGTAGTCAGTGCATTGCAGGGCTGTATTAATGTAAATGATACCTCACATAGTTAGAAGGAGGTATTTTCTGTGTTTCAAGGAATATATTTGTAAGTGTCTAAATGTGAATATTCTTTGGGGCTTCATGTCGGCCATGTCTATACATGAAAGTTAAGCTGCTTTACAATTTCATGTTGAAAGAGTAAGAGTTCCCCTTTATCTTCTCTTGTTGCAACTTGTGCTCTCTCTTTGCATATAATTAGAAAAAAACACCATTCTTTCACAGCAATTGAATAATGAGGAAGGATGCTTTTCCATAAGTGCAGAGAGTGCAGTGTCCTTTTAAATATGGCTGTAAATACATGCTTTTGAATCTCATACAAAGTTTACACATTAATTTCTTACCGGCTAGATTTTTACATAAAAAATTATACCTTCAGTTGTTAATTGCATGCAGATATTCTTCTACATTTGTCAGACACCTGTTGTCCCATTTGTACTATGTCCAGCCAAGCGAGTTTGCCAATCTTCGCCTGACAGCCTCTACTTCCCCGTACGTCTTTGTTCCCTGCCGTGAGCTTTTTCATTCTTCCCAAAGTCTTCCTCATCTTTCTAGAATTAACTAGCTCAAATGCAACCTCCTGCTTAAAGATCTACTTAACACCACTGGGAGAGTTTTTTGTTCCTTCAGTTGAGCTCTATTTAGTGCACTTAATTCAGAAAATACTTATTAAGAGCCTGTCCTTTCCAGGGCATTATCCGATGTCCTGCGTGTGGTTGGAGAAGTAAGTAAACACCCATTCTCCCAAATTAGAGGAAGTCAGGTGACAATACAGTGCAGATTCATATTCACAGTTTCCTACTTAATTGGAATTGAAGGATTTGAAGTTGCAGACAAATACATGCATGTATGTATTCACATAAAATGTCTACCTAAGAGTGGATCTTAAATAGGAATTTTATGACATTGTGTAGGAGATTTCAAGGCACTCATGCTTTTGCCCAGTAGGGGATTTATTTGTTTAGATATCAATATATTTATGACATGTCCTTTATTACTATAAAACATAAGAACTGTTCATTGTAAAATGATTTAAATAATGCAAAAGCTTATAATGTACAAAGTGAAAGTTATTTTATTCCCACTCTTATTCTTCATGGGTTACCATGTAAACTGTTTTTCACATGCTAGAGGGATATACAGAGTATTAGTTTATACATACAGATATTTCAAAGTAGCAGAGCTGAGATTTGAACCTAGGTGGTCTGGCTCCAAAGTCTACAGTCTTAGCAGCTAACATATCTGCCTCTTTATGTAGTTGTCCTTAAATTCACTCCTTAATGTTTTAGGTAGCTTTCATTCACAAATTTTAGTTCCATCATTCCAGAAACCCTCTGGTCCTCTCAATAAAATCCTGAAATACCATATCCAAAAAACTATTTGTCTTTTACAGAATTTTACCTGTGTTTTCCCTAGTTACATTCTACATTAAAAAAAAAAAAAAAGTGTCCTTAAGGAGAAAGAGAAATCTATGTCTATGTAGAACCTGGGCTTTTCCCATGACCACTCTCTAACCGCCCCCACACCCATATACACCCTGCTGCCACTTGAATCTGTCTTAATGCATTTAGAATTGCCACATTTGATATACTCTCTACCTTTTGAGTCCCTTTTCCCTCTAACTCCAGAGATGGAGTCAAAGACGTGGGCTTGGTTTTCCTCTGAATCCTCAGGTGCACAAAACACCATGTACACCTTTCTTCCCCTTCAAAGGATGCAGGAGATGGCAGAGCCCAGAAGAGGGGGCTTGTGTTGGCATTCGGAATCTCCCCAAAGGCAAACCTCACTCTATAGGGTGCACAATGCCCTAAAACCATAATGTATCTACAACCCTGTGGTTACAAGTACATTTGGGCACCTGTAGAATAACTAGAGGACTTTGCAACTAATGAAAACAATATTTCTGCGATAAATGTGTTAAGTCCAAACAAGTGATCTTCACACAAAGCTTTGGAAACAGCCTATGTCTGGAATACATACATAAATTACAGGTACAAATTAGATGCCCAACTTCATTTCACAAAAATTTTCATAGTCAAAGGAATGCAGGTGAACACAGAGTTTCATTTTCAAATAACCCAAACAATACTTATAGAGTATTGATTTTAGATTGATTTTAGAAGGAAGTGAAGGAAAGAGCTTTGCAGTCCAACAATTATAGAGAATGCCAAACAACTGGGCTAGTAAAGTCGTATTTCCTAGGATCTAACCTCATGTCTCAGTTTCTCCATCTATAAAATGGAAATGATAGCAGTACTTACCTCAGGGTTGTCAAATGATTAAAGAAGTTCATGTGTATTAACCAGTTAAGAGTGCTGGGCAAATACTAAATATGTTAATACTGATCATTGTTAGTACTGATTGATAATCCCCAAACCCTTATAAATATATAGGATACTCCTTCAGACACCAGAAAGCAATCTCAGGCTACCCCAAAAGTGCATTAGCATCTATGTCTAAACAACTAAGCAAACCTTAAGCTTTTTTTTTTTTTAAAGATTTTATTTATTTATTTATTTAGAGAAAGTGCGAGAGCAGGAGGAGGAGCAGAGGGAGGGGGACAAGCAGACTCCACACTGAACATGGAGCCCAATGCGGGGCTCTATCTCAGGACCCTGAGATCGTGACCTGAGCTGAAACCAACAGACGCTTGACTGACTGAGCCATCCAGGCGCCCCAGGCTTTTTTTTAAGGGAAGAAAGACAACTGCCAAGAGTCTGCCATTCTTGACCGCTACTGAGTGCGGGGTTTCTTTTTGAGGATGAAAAAAAAATGTTCAAAAACTAGATTGTAGAGATGGTTGTACTGGCAATATACTAAAACCATTGGAATGACACTTTAAGCGGGTGAGTTATATTTCGTGTGAACTGTATCTCAAACTCCAATGTCTTGAAAGAATTTTCCCTGTTCGAAAAGGCAAATCAGGATAACCCTGCCAGAGGCTTTTCAATGAAAATTTTCACTACATGTGAAAACATACATGCAAACTATAAGGTCTACTAGGTATAAGATCTGGTACCAGTTTTCTGGAACAATTAAACAATTTATATCTGAATAACTTTATAATTAGACTTTTCAGGTTTTACTAAGAAGCTCTCTCTCACCCTTGTGTTTCTTTTGCTAACAATATTAGGTTTTTTACCCAAGTGCCAAGTTACATAGAAACTCTTACCAGTCACATCACTCCTATTCTGAAGGAATAAAACAGTAAAATTGGATTCTGATCAATACAACCTTCTTTACCAAGAAATTTTGCCATGTGTTTTTAAAATAGGGAATTTGTGTTACATCTTGTAAAAACTCACCAAGAGTCTCCTCAACACAGTCATGGAGCTGAAACAATGGAGAGGGGCTGTTTCTGATCTAGTGTTACCCCCTGTATGAGGACCCAGTCCCTCCATAGTGGCTGCAGTGGAAGTCCAAATTTATTATTGACATATTTGGCCGGTAACTTTTGGAGTTGACATCAGCCCAACAGAAAAGTGTGGGGTATATGATCACCTTTTCATACTCACTTGTCAGCAACTGTGCTCTCCATGAAGGCTGTATCTACCCTGTAAGGAGAGATGTGGGTTCTGTTTTCCACTTTGTGAGCTTGATCAGCAGAAGTGCCACTCATGGCCTTCTGGTGATAAAACCTGTGGAAAAGTATACTACAAACTATTTGACTATTTCCTGTTTTTGATCTTACATTTTTAGTGATTCTTCAGTTTCTAAGTATCATAGAAACACATCATTTCCTGTTTAAAAAAAAACCTGTTTGGATAGTAAAGTCAAAGACAATGGGGCCTAACAAAATACTGAGAGTCCAGGAGTGGTCCATTAAATTCAGTAAACAATTTCAGGATATCTCAAGTTACATAGGTAGCTAGAAACAGGTTTAGTATATGGCTATAAATGAAAATAACTGGATATATAAATAACACTAGCCACCCTTTCTAAGTCAACCTAATTGTCTGATTTCCTGCCCCCCCAACATACACATAACACACCCCCAACTGAATTGAATCAAACGGTTTTGGGTTTACACTTTACCAATTCTTTTGCACAGATCCTACTCTTGATTTCTCATCCATCAAAGATGGGAGGCCAGTGCCAGCTGATGAGTCTCTCTAGGCATAGAAAATGATCAATCTCACCTGGGGATTTTGGATTGCTCATGTGGTTATTCGTGCCCTTCATTCAGCTATGGCTGCTGGGACTATGACTTATGCTACTGTTTCTAAACAGGGCTACTTAACAACTGTAATACGGGCACTGTGGTGGAGGAAAAAAAGACATAGGGCTTTCCAGGTTCATTCCACTGAAAACTTTTAATCTGTTTTTTAAATCAATTCACATTATTATGGCTTTATAAATATGATCCACAGCTGACACATGTGTCTGTGATTGCCAAGGTAATTCTTTTCTTTTGTGTCTAGTTTTTCCCCACCCCTCCCTTAGAGTTAATAATTGCTGCTGATTCTGTTTGGTTGTTTAGCTTTCTACTTACCTGACACTCAAATCTTAATTTTCTGTTAGTACTGAAAATCTGATTCTAGAAGATTCAGACCCCAAGTAATCTCTTGTTTTCTCATCCTAAGGCTGTCTGTTTCTCTTCCAGTGTGGTTTGATTGGTTGGTAGACTTGTCATCACTAGAAAGCTCTCTATGCCATTATCTTGTGAATTCCCTCCTCTGTTAGATCTCTAGTTTCCTGAATCTCATGTCTTTTAATTTACTCCTTCATTTCGATAAGCTTTATCCTTACCTGCTTCCTAAAAAGGAAGATAAATTTTGAGTTGTCTGGAGTGCCTTAATTCCACTCTTAATTGATCTTTTGCCTAGCTATAGAATTCTATATTAGAAACGTTTTCTTCAGAGTTTTGAAAACATTGCTCCATTTTCTTCTAACTCCCGTATTTGTTAAGAAAGCTGATATTCTTAAGCTTACTATATTGCATGTGACCTTTTTTTTAACCTTTCTATAGGAGCTCCTAAGATTTTTCCATTATCCTTAATACTTGAAGAATTTTTAAATTCACTTTAGTAAAAATGTGTCCTCTTTTAAATTGGAAAGTCACATCCTTCAGGTAGGGGGATGAAGGTTTGTGATATGAATTAACCTCTTACTGGTTTCATTTTCTTAGCTGCTGCTCCCGCTTCCAAAACTGTTCCCATTTCTCACCTGTTGTGATCTTGTCTCCCATTCTGTTTGACCTTGCAGATTTGTACGTTCTTAAAACTCCTTAACTGTCATTATAGTGGAGTTTTGGAAGAATGTGGAAATAAATGCATGGGTTTAAACTACCATGTTTAGCTGGAAGCTCAGAATTTATATTTAGTTCTATTCAGTGTAATCTTGATGGCTCCAGCCTTAGTCTAGCTTGTCAAGATCTTCCAGATACTGTCATTCATCACCCTGTCCATATCACCAAGCTTTGTGATTATCTGCAAATACATCCTCTTGGGGAGTCCAGTATGTCTGTATCTATCTCATGCATTCTCGAAGGTTTTCAGCACAACAGGTAGTCAGTTCTGCTCTCCTCATAAAGTTTGGTTGCCCTTTGTGAAAACTCTACCTAGTCAGTTACATCCCACCTTTTGTTTGTGAGTTGTGACCAAACATTTTGAGAAGTTTATCAGGATATTTAAAGCAGATGTGCCACCCCCCACCCCAGTGTGTGTGTGTGTGTGTGTGTGTGTGTGTGTGTGTGTGTGTGTGTGTGTGTGTGTGTGTGTGTGTTTATAACAGAGTAGTTAATCATCTATCTATAACCAAAAGCATGCATAACTTCTGGACTTTGAATAGCACAGTTTTGAGGCTATGACCTTAACTGGTGTGGCTAGTCACAGTGCAAGTAGCTGATAACTTTTAAGTATATCATAGCCTCACACTTTTTAGAACTTTCTATTATGCCTGTTGATAGCATCTACTTACTAGGGATTGGAGGTGACCCGTAAGTTGCACACAGCGTTCTGCAACGTTATGTTTTACCGGGAAGGAGGCTTAAATCAATTGGATGGAAAAGGTCAATATCCTAGAAAGAATCACGGCTTCCTCAAAAATTCAAGAAAGGCCAGATTGGAGCAGAATAATGCTCTGAATGTATCAGATTCCATTTCATTTAAATATTGAAAATATATGAAATTTAAGAGCTGTAACTTCTCTAGAATTCTTGTGTTTACAACTTTCAAGTTCAAATAGTTGAGTTTATATACTTAAACTAGTTTCTTTACCTTAGTTTGTGACTTATGCCAACTCTTGTCTATTATTAGGTTGATATTTGTAAGTTCTTTTGTTAAAATCCTCACTGTATATACCATTTCTCTTTTCACCCTCTTAGGTGAAACTAATTGTTTGTTTGCTGGAAGGCATGGCACCTAAAAATGGAATATCCTAAATGGTAGCGCTTCTTGTCTTTCACTTTGAAGTTACAAAGGCATATGACCAAATTATATACTAAAAAGACTTAACTATCCTTTTTGAATCATCTACCCCAGTGCGGGGTGGGGGGGCAACCCAAAACCTTGAACCCCCATCTGAGCTAGTTTTATTTTTAAACAGCCATTTTGCGTTTTTGCCTACATTTAAGAATTCATGTTTTTAAAAATCATAAATAGGTTGATCTGGATAAAATGAATGTTGGAAAAATATTCAGAAAGATGGACAATAGTCTTGCAGTAGTAATACTGGTGTTTGGAGGCTAATTGAAATGTTTTACACTAACTCAAGTCCTAAATAGCAGTGAATTCAATTACAACAATGCATAGTTCTTTTTTGGACTTTCTTAGTTCTGATAAATCTTTCCTAAAATAGTGGGCATGCCCACCAGCCAACTGCTGTGCTATCAGTCCCCAGGACAGCAACTTGCCCTGCTGATAATTAGTACTTTCTCTGAGCAGTCACTCTGCCTTGTAACATTATTTCTCTTGGGATAAAACAGAGGCCCTGACTCTCAGAAGCAGATGTTGGTTTGTCTGAAGTCCAGTGCAGGGAAAATAAGAGACTCATCACTGTCCTTGATGATGCACTAAAGATCATGACCTAGACATCACTGCTTTTATTGTAAGGGTTTTCCCCATTTCTTCATAGTAGTCGTTTATGAAAAAAAGGAATAAATACTGTACTTTTATCTAACCTCACGAGAAGCGTTAGGTACTTGGGCACATGGAAGCATTATTCAAACAAAATGGTTCTAATTGTATAGCAACCTGTAATTACATGTTACAATTAGGCCAGGGCAGTTCTGGTGTAATCCATTATTTCACTAATGCTGCAGCTTGTCTTTTTTTTTTTTTTTTTTTTTTTTAATTGGCTGGGGAGGTGGTTGGGGGGAGATACCAGCCAATTTTTCTTTGAAACAATTTAAATACACAAAAGACTGTTACAGCGAAAGCTTAAAGTGAGTTCTATTAATACTAGATTAGGCTAATCTAAGCAGAAGTATTTGTGCAGCATATATAATTATCATTACCGGCACTCTAACTAATAATAGCAGACATTCCCATTAGCAATCAGAATGCGATAAATACGTGCTTAATGTTGAAAGATAATGTAAATATAGATGTATTAAATGATTCGTCCCTCCCAAATTGTGTGCTATAATAACTGGGCTATGTTGGGAGGGCACAAATGTTACATTTCCAGAAATTGCCCCCAAAGTCGGCTTTATACTTTTAAATGTCCAGCGGCAGAGAATATAGGGGTTTGGTTGGTAAGGATTTGAGATAGAATTCTGTCTTGGAGAATGAGAAGGTGTGCAATGGGATCAAGATTGTTGCCAGAGGGAGAAAACTTAAACTGTTTTCAATTACATAAAACTGAAGTGGGCATCTGACAGAGCTTAGCCTTGGAAAGCAATGCGATGGATGGAGAGCGCTATGGATACTAAAAACTGTTGAATTCCTCCTTCCTCTTTTCCCTTTGGGTGAAATGTATTCAATAGTACATTTGAGTCTCATCTGCACTGACTGTGGGAAATCTTACTGTGGTGTTATCAGACTGCTGTTGTTGAATTTTCCTATACAAAAATTTGCCTGCAGGAATAGAGAAACTTATGCAGAGGTTTCAATGGCAGTTCATAGAGGTGGAAAACCATTTTGAAACATTCTTATTTTTTTCCTTTTATGTCCTGTAATTATTGCCTAGGTTTGTCAAAAGAAGTTCTTAGCTTAAAAGTAGCAGATAAAGGAGTATTTCTATTCGATGAAACTCTAATGTGGGTAATTTCTAAAGGAACCCATATTCCTCATATAGTAAAACTTCCTTCTTTAACTTTTCCAAGCAGATATGAAAACTGAAATGTGAGGTGTATAAATACAGGGACAATTAGTTTAACTTTTTTTTTTTTTTAGCATCTGCTATAGAATTACCACCCAAGTCACTTATTTATACATTTCTTTTGGGAGACTTGATCATTTGAATGGCTGTATTTAATCAGAAATCTATGAGCTCTGGTGTTGGGATAGAAGGTGAAAGGTAGAAAGTAATTCCCATAAAATACAGCATGTGGGGTGTGGGTTTGTGTTGCAGGTAGGAGAGGTTCCTCCCTATAAGTAGTGGTGCTAGAGAAACTGGCTTATACGAAGGGAGGAGATAGGCCAAGGTGTAGTCAGTTTGGGTATGATGCCAAAACCAAAGAGGTCAGTCACCCTTATGTGGCCTTGTGATAGGGATTTGGGTTGAATCTTCAGGCTGCTGCCTCCTATCTTACTAGGTATTTCCAGCTGACCCTCAAAGTACTTGCCACTATTCGGTCACTGATGCTTTTTCTGTCTAGTTGAAAACTTCAGTAAAAGAATGATCCATCAAAGCGTTTATAATTTAGATCTTCATATCATTGGATTCCAAATTCTTGTCAAGCTGTAATAGGAAAATCTCCAAAGAAACAGGAACGTTTGCGAATACCTTATCAAAAGTCAACTAACATTTGCTTATGTGATCATTGCTTTGTGAAATCTACTTATTTACGTCGCTATTTATACTAGGAAAGAAGAACTGGAAAGGGGGAAGAAGGCAGGGAAATATGAAAGCAGAGTAGAATTGAAAGGATGGGATATGAAATGTTTAAAACCTTAATTAAATAAAAGGTCAGCTTTCCTTTCTTATGGGAAATCCCACATGGGCCTTACTACTCCTTAGTTCCAGAGCCCCCTTCTCCGACCAGAGCTGCTTTTCTTGTGTCCTCCTTTGTCACAAAAACACTTGATATTTTGGAGACCATCAAAGCTGGGGAACACCCAGTGTATTTTCTCTGTCTGCATCAAGCGTGACTTTAGATGTTTCCTCCCAAGGTCATTAGTGTTCTAGATTCTACTCACAGCTTCAGTGGTTTGGGTTTCTGAGGACAAATCATGGCCTGACTCACCTTTTGCTTGTCATTTCAGATTGCAACAACTCTAATTGGCTTCCCATCCTTATCCGTTCACAGGTTGGTCTATGAAAACCCATAGCCTGAAATCTCTATGTTCCCACCAACCCAGAAAGAGTAGTTTCAACTTTTTTCTTTTATGGTCGTAGCAAATTTGCAAGAAAAAAAAAAATGTGGCACTATTAAAAATCTGCAAGATGCATAGAACCTCTGCTTTCCAGGAATACTTATTGCTCTAGGGCTCAGTCTTTCTCCTGTTAGTTTTTTTCAAGTTTTTAATTCATACCATCCAGGCTTATAGACTTCATGTGATTTGATCACGAGGGCAAGACTATTTTCTTTTTGGTTGCTAGGTGACAAGAAGTTTCTTAGAGGCAGGGCCCTGTCCTGTTCCTCTTTGTCATCTTTGGGCCCTAACATGGAGCCTCACATCCAGTAGGTGCTCTACTGGTGCGTTTGAAATTAAAGCGTGAATGCATTTAAGTAAATGTACGCAAACATAGATGATTTCCCATTTGTACCCCCTTTTTAAAAATATTTTATTTATTTATTTGACACAGACATGGTGAGAGAGGGAACACAGGCAGGGGGAGCGGGAGAGGGAGAAGCAGGCTTCCCGCAGAGCAGGAAGCCCGATGCGGGGCTCGATCCCAGTACCCTGGGACCATGACCTGAGCCGAAGGCAGACGCTCAACAACTGAGCCACCCAGGCGTCTCCCATTTGTACCCTTTAAAGCAGTTTCATACCAATTTCTCCACTGTCTTGGGGAAGGATTAGTCTCTCCATCTTTTTTTAAATTATAGTCTCATTGCAATATTAATGAATTTGCTAGTATTTTACTTGAATTACGGCCACTATTCAAATACCCCATGTGTCCACTACAAAGTAGTTTTTTCAGTTCTCCAACCTGGAGAAACATCACCTAGAGTCTAGTTGGCCTACTTATTAGGAAGTCTTACTCTTAGACTAGTTAGTCCAGATATTTTGCATTGGTTTTGCTTTAGAGAAAACACAATTTATGTAAGACTTGAGGTAATTTAACAATAAACTATTGGAACAGATGGTACTCGACCAGTGATCTTACACTAGTGAACACTTCAGTGAAACTTGGAGATTGCGGATAAGCTTCCCTGTGTGTAAAACCAATGAGGTATAATTTTTATCACCTTACATGCTTCAGTTAGTATTGCCCAGTTTGAATTTATCAAACAACATTGACAGCAAGGATAGTCAAGTGGAAAAATGAGTATTGCCCTCACTTATTTCTTTCGCCTCTCAACGCCATTCGAGCTGTCCATGTTGAGATACTACCTGAGAGTGGACAAGGAAGGGCTTTATAGTTAGATCTAGATTTGCAACTCAACCCCATCACTTTCTACCCATGGGGACTTGGAAATTTGCTTCACTTTTCTCAGACGATTCTCTGTAAAATTGAGAAAATACATAATTCTACAGGGCTATGAATAAATAAAACTTGAAGTTTCTAGCATAGTGACTGACTGACAAGGTAAGCTCATTGAAAATAGTAGATTCCCTCCCCTTCTCAAATATGTACGGTATTTGATCTTAATATTTACAGTCAAAAGTTAACCCCTGGGGGAAAATGTAAAATAACTCCTAATGATTATCATTTTGAGCAGCTCAAAAAGATAAGCATATGGAGTAATTTGTCTTCTAGAAATATAAAGTAAAATGAAAGTGAGAACTTTTTTCATGGAAGATGATAGACCAATGGGGAAAAGTCATTGGGAATCAGAAGACCTATTCTCTAGTTCTCCTTCTGCTCCAAACCCAGTATATCAAACATGAAATCTATCTGCTTTCCTTTACCTCTGCTCATCCTAGCTCTTCCTGTGAGGCATTCTCAAAGTCACCTGTATTAGACATCAGATTGCTTTCCTCTTCCTCCCTGCATCTGAGTCATTGATTTTGCTGCTGCTTGCTTCATAATGGCTTTGTCATCTATTTCTTCCTTTTTATTCCCACTGCTAGACCCTAACCTGACCTTTATCTTTGCAAACAATTGCGGTAGTAGCCTAATACAACTTCCTGTTCCATACCAAAAAAAAAAAAAAATCTCCGAATTTTTGCCTAGATTGTTGAAATTAAATATCTTTATAACTAGCTGCAAAATTTCCTCATATCTGATTAGGACGGCCACATTATACAGCTCCAGCACATGCCAGGGGCTGCTATATAACTGGCAACCCATGGAGTTTTGCGGTGTACAGCCTATGTGACCTTGCACTGAGATCCTTTCTATAATATGTGCAAATCAATCATTCAAACAATTCTTGGCCTCATACCTCTTCCTGATTCTCACTGTCCATACCATAGAGTCCGGAGAATAAGAAAAGCCTAGGATTCAATATCCTTCATAACCTAGCCCTGACCTGCCTTCCCATCCCTATGTCTCACATGTCCCATGACTTTCTGGTAGGAATCTGCTGTGTCTTCCAGACTGGTTTTTCATGACTCTCATTCAGAACAGACTTGTCTGGAGGGTACCTATGGAGGACCTACTTGCAGAAGTAGGTTTGGGGGCTTATTTCTTTCTAGGTGTTCTTCCTGACACACAGCCAGGTTGGGGGTTTTCCCTAATGGTGAATTCTTAAATATTTGAGGGGTCAAAGAGAAATAATTACATGAATATCTAACTGTTGTCTATAAAAAAGTTGAGTCATAAATATACATTTATATTTAAGTATATAAAATACAGGTATAAAATACACGCATTCACTAATTTTTTTGCACTATGTTAACAAAACACACCTACATAGTGTCTTCGGGATGACTTTTTAGGTTTCAAAATCTTTGAATAGGGCATATTGTCTCCTATTTGCTGTATCTATGTAAGAGTCAAAAAACATAGCAAATAGATGATTTGAGGGTGTAAAATCTCACTGGAGATCATTACATAAAAATATAAAAAGCAAAAGTGAAAAAGCAAAAGCATGATTAAAGGCAAATTGACATGGATATCAAGTATTCATGGCATTCATTCAACAAATAGTAAGTGTCCACTACCTATTAGGCTCTCTTCTAGGCATTAGACATTGGGGGTGGGGGGAGAGACCATTACTCTATTGTTCAACTAATTATTAATTGGAGAATTTTGCTGGGTGTGTGTGGGGGGGAAACAGTAAGTGTTTGCCATTTTAAGGAGGAGTGAGAGAGACTTCTTTATTAAAGTCCCTGGAAGTGAGGGCCTAAGCCTGGGAAGTAGAGCCTTCCAGACAGAAGAACAGCATGCACAAAGTCCTTGGGGGGGGGGGGTGACACTCCAGGAGCAAGGAAGACAGGACAAGTTTACGTATGGGCCTTGGAGAGTGCTCAAAGCCCTTGAGCTTTTTCTGACAAAGAAGGAACTAACGGGAATTTTGAAGAGAATAAGGACATTATTTGGCCAGGATGCCATGACAGTTCCAAATATGGTAACAAACATGGTAGCAATCAAGGTGCCAAGAAGTGGTCCGATTCTAAATATACCATGAACATAGAGTTGTTGTTTGTTGCTGGATGTGGGAGCAGGAAGAGAATTTGAGAAACCAAGGAGTCGTCCAGGCTTCTTGGTATGAGCGACGGGGAGAATGAAGTTGCCATCTCTTGAGATGAGAAGAATTGCAGACATTGCATCTTGATGTGGAGGCAGAAAATCTTAAGTTTGTCTGGGTGCATGACCTAGACCTCCAAGTGGAAATGTAGGGCAGGCAGCGGGATATATGGGTCTGGAAATCAATGGAGAGATTCAGGCAAGGGATATGTACTTGGCCATTGTCACTGTAGCACTTTAATGCTTAGAGATCGGGAAGATAGCAAGGAAGCAGCAAGGGAGATGGAGTGTGCCTGGCTGTTGAGGGCTGGGGGATAGGAACCAAGAAAGTGGGCTTCTAAGCCTCCAGTGATTAAAGACTTCAAGAAGGGAGTGATCACTGTATCAAATAATAATTAAATTAAGTCAGCAATTAACCAATGGCATTTGCTTCTCTAGATCATGCTTGGTCAATATTCTGAATCTTTCTATAGTCCATTTAGCAACTTTGTGGTATGATATTTCATAATTTTAAATGAAAATTTAAAAATATATTAGTGGCAAATATTAAGCAACTATAATGCTAGTATTGTTCTGGGAAACCTCTGCTGATTTCTCCACTGCTATGAGGAGTTTAATGCAAAAGCACTGCTGGTCTTGGAGGCAGAATGTGGTTGTATATTTTGTTTTGCATTTTTCCCCAGCTTTGTTGAGATTTAATTGGCATATAACATTGTATTTAAGGTGTGTAACATAATTTGTTACATGTATGTATTGCAAGGTGATTACTACAACAAGTTTGGTTAATGTCCATTACCTCTTATAGTTACGTGTGTGATGAGAATTTTTAAGATCTACTTATTCACTACTTTCAAATGCACAAAACAGAATTGCTAACTGTAGTCACTATGCTGCACATTATATCCCAAAACTTATTAATATTATAACTGGAAGTTTATACCTTTTGAACATCTTCACCCACTTCTCTCATCCCTCCACCCTGTTTCTGGCAACTACCAATCTGTTCTGTGTCTAGAAGGATCTTACATGTTTTAGTAACTTGGATTTTCTTGTCAATGAATTGCCTATTAATCTTTTTTTATAATTGGGTTATTTTTTTCTATTTTTCTATAGTATTTGTATTTATGTTCATCATATCAATATTCTTATTTTTATGTGTATTCTATGCATTGCCAATATCTTTTCCCAATCTATGGCTTTTTTTTTGTTTGTTTGTTTTGGGTTTTTTGGGGGGGATTTGTTGCTTTTGTTTTTAACTTTGTATATGGGGCTTTCAAATTAGGTTTTTAAAATATTACACTAGTTTTATATATTTATCCCCTTTTTATGCTTTTTGTTATTAAATCCTTCATTACTGAGAGGCCATAGAAATATTCTATATTTATATACACATGTGGAAGAACACTTTAAAATTTTATGTCTTTAATCTCTCTTGATTTTAAGTATAGTAAATCTCTATACCGTATCATTTATATATGTTGTTTCAGCATTGTAGAATATCCCACCCTTCACTCGTTGATTATAATGTCTGCTCTCTCATATAGCAAAATCTGTATTGCTATGAGGCTTTGTGGGCTCTCTCTTCAGTTTCATTGGCTTGAAACATACTATGATAGTATAATGGATACATGTTATACATTTGTCCAAAATCTATGGAATGTATAACACCAACAGTGAATCCTGAGGTAAACTATGGACTTTGGGGGGTGATGTTTATCATTGTAGGTTCATCCTTGGTTTAAAAATAAAAGTACCATTCTGGTGAGTGATGTTGATAATGAGGGAGATCATGCATGTATGCTGGCAAGGGTGTATGTGGGGAATTTCTGTAACTTCCTCTCAATTTTTCTGTGAACCTAAAACTGCTCTAAAAAGTCTTAAAAATTGATATTTGTTTTCCCTATGCATTTTAAAGATGTTATTCTCTTGTATTCTAGCAGTTCCTTTTGCTAATAAGTAGTCTGCCATCAGGTTCATTCGTGAAAGTAATCTACTTTTATCTTTGGCTGCCTTTATTATTTTTTGTATTAGATTTTCATAAATTTCCTACAATGTATCTAGATATGATTTTTTTGCTCTGAATTTATTGGGCTTCATTAACATGTAGCCCCACTTTTTTCATAGTAGTAGTAGCTTCCCCATTAGTCATAATCTTTCACTTTTTCCCTTTTTTATTCCTATTGGATGCATGTTGGGCCTTCTCATTCAATCTTCTATATCTCTTAGCAACTTTCATTTTTCAACTTTATAGGACATTCTGAATTGTTTCATCCTATTGCTCCTCCAGTTTAGGTTTTTTCAACAATGTAATTATTCAGTGCATCTACTTTTTCAGATAAGGAATACAATTTTCCTATTTAAAGGAGTGCAGAGATTTACAGATTTATAAATTTCTAAGACTTACTTGCAAATCTATAGAAATGTATCTTAGTATGGTACCTCTGTAAAATAGAATTCTCTTCATAAACATTATGACATAAAAAGTTAATCCTTCATGTCATCAAGTATTCTTGGTCCCTGCTAACATTTTTCAAATTACAATTTTTTTTAGTTTTTATTTTTTGAATTAGGATAAGAGTAAGCTTCATAAATGCAACTGATTGATTGTCATAAGTCTCAACTTAATCTGTAGATTTCTCTCTCTCCCCCATTTGATGAATTTCAGTCATTCTTTGTTCCTGTAGAGTTTCTTAAATACTTGCTTCATGGTGTCATTTAACATGTTCTCTGTATGTCCTGTACACTGCAATTAGATTTTTCACATACTGTTAAATGAAAATCCCATTATTGGAGAGGCAAGTCTGCTTCACAGATGGTGAAATATAATTTCATCAGACATATGCCTGGTCTAATTTTCATGATTTTAACAGTCATTTAGAACTGTTTCTTGATCCATTAATTCACCAGAAGTTCCAAAACATTCTAGTTCTATTATTTTTTATGAAGCAGGATATTTCTACAAGGTGAAACTTTGCTTCAGCAACTCTTGGGTTGCCTTGAGGTATAGTTGGCATAGGAAAGGCAATTTAAATGCTCGATTCTTTTATTTACCATTTCTCTAAGTGATTAGTTTATTCCTTATCCTTTACACTTGACAAGCAAGATCTCTTTTTCTCTTTAGTGTTCTGTTTTGGGGGAGAATTCTTAAAATGCCCGAGTTTTTCAATCTCTGGCCGGTAAGAAGCTTGTTAGATCAGTCTGAGATCTTTCTCATTCCCTTCTTGCCCCCACTTTGCCCCGTAACTCTAGTAGTTCATAACCTTTCATAATCTCTTCACTTTTATGGTATGACCAGAGGTTTCAGGTTCACCTTTTAATTTCTCTTCTCAATTATAGAATCAGCTAATTCTCCAAAAGGCTGTTTCCTTTATTTAGCAATCCCAATCCGGGTGCTAAGTATATTCATTGTTATTGTTTTGTTTTTCTCCATGAGCAGAGCTAGGAAATACATATTCTCGACATAAAATGCATTAAATATTTATACTAGTAATTTAAATTCAAATTCAGGATCATTCATGATTTTTACATAAATTCATTGATCTTACATATGTACTTCCCCTTTCTTATACTGAAATCCTGATTTTCAGAATGACTCCTTTATTTTTTAACTTACAACAAACGTTCTTAGAATAACAATACCAACACTATCCCCCAATAAAATGAGTTTTGAAAACAACTATTTTAGTTCTTAGATTATATGCCTCTAGAATTTTAAAGTTACTTGAAGTTATTTTATGTATAGTTATGCTACCAGTAGGATACACATTTATGATCAGTTATTTCATTTTACTTTTAGGAATCCTTTTGCTACCTATTTAAACTGTTTTCTGGTTCTCCAAATTTTCTCATGACTACCTATTAATAGTCTTGTATATCTCCTGTTTTCAGGCTACCATGTGTCCTGGTATGGTCCCTCCTCAAGTTCTGCCCAGGTGCTTATTCCATATGGATCTGAAAACTATTAGTGGTTTACTCTTATCTTTTACAATTTTTGTTTTTGTTTTTATTTGTTGCTTTTAGGTTTTTTTTTTTTAAAGGGGGTTGTGTTACTTAATTTTGCTGTATTTATTGTCAATGGGTTTTAGGTTTCACTCTCTTAGTTCCTGGTAATTATTATTATTATTATTATTTGTCATGGCATGGGCAGGAAGAGTTTGAGATTAAACAAAAATGCCATGGGTTAGTATATATGCACAATTTCCCTAGCTCTATTGATGCTTAGAGGTCATGACACCCAGTAGTAAAGAGTATATTGAGATCCAGATCTTGGCTTCTGAATGCCATTCTCTGTGTATTGGTTTATTATGATTTCAAATCCACTTGTTTATGAATTAAGTGAAGTTTGTTTTGTTTTTTGTTTTTGGAGAGAGAGTTTGGGGTAGGGAAGGGACAGAGGGAGAGAGAGAATCTTAAGCAAGTTTCATGCCCAGCATGGAGCCTGATGCAGGACTTGATCTCACCACCCTGAGATCATGACCTGAGCCAAAATCAAGAGTTGGATGCTTAACTGACTGAGTCACCCAGGTGCCCCGAATTAAGTGAAGTTCTAAGAGTGCATTTGTTTACATGGAGGAAGCTGTGTTGGGGTGTTGTCATGGACATCTGTTACTGATAAGCGCTGAGTAGCTCAACTGATAGAGCTACCAGGGGACTTAACCAGAAGAACATATGGAGGAGTGGCTATGACATAATTGACTTTTAAACTTTAAATACCAAGTGTTAAGACTTTCCAAGACTGCTCAGTCTGGGCATAGTTACTCCTTACTAATCTAAATAGCTTTCTGAAGATTTTGAGACACTTGCTTCTGCCGGGCTACTCTTTAAACCTTGCAGCAGTTTCAGGAAGAGAAGCAACATCTGTTCCTGCTTTGGCGAGGCAACTTCTCATAAGCAGTGGTGCAAACCATGTGATGATCCCTGGAGTAATAACCTTCAGTGCAGCACACCTGGCCTGCCAACACCAGTGTGCCATTGCCTGCTAGCTACATGCCCTAGCAGTGAGGGACCTAAGCCAGCAGCCAATAACCAGTTTTTAGTTGGAAGGACTAAAATTACTGAGAACCAGCTTGAACAAAGGTACACCTCAACTAAATTTGGACTCTTTCTTCTTCCCTTTGCCTGGAACAATAGTGTAATTAATTCATCATTGGTTTGGAGTGTGTTATTTCTTTAGTGGCTTATTAAGAGACATTATCCTATTGGCTTATTTCAGCCATAAGCTATTGGCTTATGAAATATAATTATAAATTACAATTTCCACAGTGAACCTGTTTTAAATTGGCAAAGATACTCTCTGTCTCTGAACATAATTTTCCATAAATAAAACATTCTCCAGTGAAAGCAACCAGGGGTTCTTGAAGTGGTATATTACAAGCATGGCTTATATTATGGAAGTGCTCAAAGAAAGATGGGGGGGTTGAAAAAAACACAGTAGCCAATCTGCAAGTGTGACCAATGGCCAAATACAGAAAAATGTAAGAAATAATCCATATTCCATCATAATACACAGAATGAGTCTATACTGATAAATAACTGAATAAATAAGTGGGAGAGGGGAATGGACAATTCTTCCTTACAGAAGAATTCTAATATAGGAGGAATGAGAAGAATATAAAGTCACCATTAGAACAACAAAGTAATAATCGTGGCAGGAAGCATCCACAATTGATGCTAAAACTTAATGGCTAAGAAAGAGTTTGAGGAAAAGCAGGATAATGACCTAGTCCCAAAGGATCTCCCCCAAGATACAAGGGAAATATAATAACTTTGTAATGCGTAAATGGATAAAGAGCAACTTGACCAAAGTTAATATTGCCAGCAGTAAGATATACTGACATGTACCCTTTGATATGAGAAAGTATTTGTTTTGTGGTATTAACAGAAATGATGAAACTCAATCTAATTGAGACAAAATCCACACAAAAATTAAGGGACATTTTTTAAAATGACCAATATTCAGGAGTGTTATTCAGGAGTGTTAAAGTTACGGAAAGGAAGGACTGCAGAACAGTCACATTGGGGGAGACTAAGGAGATGTGAAAACTAGGTGTGAAGGGGTCTCATAGATTAGCTTCTGAAACAGAAGGGTATTAGTGGAAAAGCTGCAAAGCATTGAGTAAAATCTATTTTTTAGTTAAGTATTCTAATGTTAACTTTATAGATCTGTGATTATACTATGGCAATGCAATGTATTAACATTTGAGAAAGCTAGGTGAGGGTGTATATATAGGAATTCTGTGCACTATTTTTGCAACTTTTGTGAGTTCAAAATAATTTTAAAAGAACAAAACAATTCTATGCCACTACCATAACCATAGTCAACCTCTCAGAATTCCCATTTGGTATTTGAGTAAATACCATTTGGTGTTTAATTACTAATTTTTCATTTTCTTGATTGTATTTGGTTACTTTTTTAAAGCTACCTATTGAGTTTTTAGATTGACTTCACCTGTTTTTTTCCCCATTCTATATAAATTTTAGTCCTTTCCCATTGTTTTTTTATTTGCAGTAATTGATTGTACTAATATCTTGTTATATCTGCTGATTCTCTTTCACGGATTTTTGGTCTATCACACCCCTTTCCAAATTCAGGAACCAGTTATTTCCCAGACAGTGGTGAGAAGACGGATTTTTATTTTTTGTCCTGGGCCCTGGAGGGTCTAGTGGTCCCAGTTTTTGTTTAATTTTCCAGCCTCATGTTCCAGGCTTCTACCTTGACTTCTTGTGCCCTTACTCCTCTCCCAGCGCCCTTCTCTGGTGGGAGAAGTTTCCTAAGTTTTTCTTACAGGACTAGAGGGCTTTCTATTCCATCTCCTCTACCTTCCATGGCCTGAGGCCAAGTTTGATGTCTCTGGGCACTGGGAAGCCTGGCCTTTAGCCCCTCAAGCCAAAATCAAGAACTAATTTAAACAAATTATTTGGCCACTGTGGTTTTAGCTGTGGATTGAAGTTCTGGCTTTAATTTCTTTCTTCATTTATGGTACCTGGGGGTTTTCCTTTATTTTGAGCTTGGTACCTGCTTGCTCTTTAAGTATGGCTTTTTTTCCTTTTTGTCCAGGATTTTTGGGTTTAGGACGGGAAGGTGGGCTTGTCCCACCGTCTTTCTCTGTCATATTTCCAGAAGTCTTTCAGTTTATTTCTTAAAGCAGTTCACCTGTATTCTCTGAAAAATGTAAACAAATTTTGACATATTAGTGCCCTTTAAGAAAAAATTGTTTTCCTCAACTATAAAATGATTCTTCCTTTACTTCTATGTAAGTAATAATTTACGTGAACATGTCTGTAATTCTGCAATCAAATATAACTCTTTGGGAATTATTCCCAATAACATTTAAGAAGATTTTAGCAGAGAATATTTTTAGTTGGAAGTGGTATGAATTCAAAGTTTCTGCGGTTGGGATGCTCCTTTCTCTAATTTGGAGGCATGAAAGAACATCGAATTCTTCTTTTTGAAGAATATAATTTTTGCTCTAATAGCACACATTGACTTTTTTTTATATAATGGAGCAGAATCATGCTATTTTTTTCTCTATTGCCATACAAGTCAGGAAATAGCTAACTTTATTCCATAGCAAATTATAATAGATTACATTTATGTTCATAAATAGATTTTTCATAGGACTTTCTTCCAATAAAATTGTGTGTAGGTTTTGAATGCTTCAGATACTTAGTGTACATACAGATACCTCTGGGTGGTCATAATTTTGTTCACACCATGAGAGGAAAAACAGGTTCTTAGTTTCTAGTAAGTGCTGGTGAGGCGCTGTCAGATGCATTGATGGAGCTGGAAATTATCTTACTATCAAATTCCTGTATCACCAGCTCACCATGTAAGCCTGTGCCTTGGTGGCACCAGGTAGAGGTTTAGTTGCACATAATTGCTTAGGGGCTAATGATACCAGCTTGCTTGGTGGGCAGACCAACACGTGTGCTGGACATAAAGGAAATGTGCAATGCATTTTCCAAACTTCACTATGAATGTTGAACATAATTGTCTTGGGGAAACTTTACTTTCTTAATGGAAAAACACATGCCTGTCAGATACTTGTAACTGTGCCTGCCAAGCTCTGCTTAAGAACAAAGGTAGCCAATAGAAAAAGATGTGACTGTCACAGAGGATTCCAGTAATAGGGGCTGAAGTTATATCCTCAGTCCCATGAGATCCTGAATAACTGCCACAGAGGGACTCAGATCTGGGAAATAAGCAGGTACTTTCAGAGTTAAAAGAACACTGTAACCCTTCAAGATAATTTGTTTAAATCTTTTTAAGAAAACATCACCTTAAAAGATATCCAAATGAATAGGGTCTTTCTACATTTGAAGAAAACTTAAATACAAATGCTAGGAGAAATTCAAATTCTTACCTAGGCACAATTTTGTAAAGTACCTTTAATCACTGTTAATTGAAAAAACAAACTTGAATGTAATCCAGCGTCTCCTTTCTTATCCCGAGTATTAATTAAAAGGGATTTAGATAATGTGATAAGTTGCTGGGAGGCATGGGCTCAAGGGAAGTATGCCTAAAGGTTGAGAAAAAGGGAGAAATAATGCTGAGTGTTTTATGTAAAGGAAACTTTAATTCTTACAATTATGCAATGAAGAAGCTACCACTATTATCTCCATTTTACAAATGAGGAAACTGAGGCACAGAGAGATTTTTTTTTTTTAAGATTTTATTTATTTGAGAGAGAGAGAATGAGAGACAGAGAGCACAAGAGGGAAGAGGGAAGAGGGAGAAGCAGACTCCCCGCTGAGCAGGGAGCCCAATGCAGGACTCGATCCTGGGATCATGACCTGAGCTGAAGGCAGTCGCTCAACCAACTGAGCCACCCAGGCACCCAAGGCACAGAGAGATCTAAGTAAGTCTTACAGTAGGTAATAGGATCAGGATGTAGCTCCCTGGAATGAGTGCCACATTGTCAGAGTTAAGGACTCAAAGTATGCAGGGTTGACAAGAGTGACATGGGTTCCTAAGTGGTTGAGGTAGGTTTTAGCCAGGGATTTCCATATGCATTATGAAAATGCCAACACAGAAAGTACATTTCCATTGCCCTGTTTTCAGGGTCCCTTTTTTCTACTCAAATTTCTAGGAATTATTTGGACAGGATGTAAATAATGCTCCCTATTTCATTACCAGTGCATAGAGTCAGCTCTTACAGGAAAAAAAGATGCCCAGCTTCAGAACTGGGTCATTTAAAATTGTGACTGTTTCTTGGTATCTCGTGGACCTTGCTGCAAAATAGAACATAGGTCTCTAATCACCTGATTCTCTTTACTTCTCTGTATCGCTAAACGTTCTCTACAATGCTCTGATTGCTTTTTCTTGGGGGTGGAGGGGGGCAGGAGGGGAACAAAAACAACTTTATCTTATGTGTAAATTCTATCTTACCCTAATGAGAACTAACATTGATTCTTTGAATTCACCACTAAATAATTTTCAACCCCAAAAACTCTGGTTATGTATTACCTCTGTGACAAAGGCAATTACAGAGTTGACCTCTTTCGTTTTTTCTTCAGTTGCCACACAACATAATAGCTGCAGTCTAGTCTGATTTTAGTTGAGAGGCAGAGCATGGATCACAGTAAGTTTTGTTTCCAGGGCACCTGGGTGGCTCAATTGGTTAGTTGTCTGCCTTCGGCTTGGGTCATGATCCTAAGGTCCTGGGATCGAGCCCCGTGTCGGGCTCCCTGCTCATCGGGGAGCCTGCTACTCCCTCTCCTCCCCACTCATGCTCTCTCTTGTTTTCTCTTTCTTTCTCTCAAATAAATAAGTCTTTCTCTCAAATAAATAAAAAAAAGCCTTTCTTCTTTCTTAATAGCTATATTTGTGTAATTGTTAATCTTTTCCTTCTGTTGGGTTAAAATATGTCTTTTAATCACTTTCCTCCCATGGAGTTTTGCTTCTAGTATCATCAGATCCAGTCTGGCCCTTTTTAACCTGACGGCCCAAGCGGATATTCTCAATCCACTGTCAGGTCCCTCCACTAATTATTTTTGTTTATTTTTCAAATGAAATATCCCTAATTTCCTCAGTCATCCTTCAAAATGTGGTTTTCCTTTCAACTCCTTACTTGTCAATCCAGCCTACTTTGCCAATTGCCCACTGAGGGTACTTGCCAGATGCAATAACATTCCGCAGATTGGGTCTGACCAGCCAGAGTGCAGAGACAGAACTTGTTCTGGATGTTTTCTTCTACTGATGCATTTAACTAAGCCAGTAGATCCCTGAACAGACCATCTCTGAAAGAAGAACATACCTAAGAGGGGACTACATAGACAGGAGGTGGATCAGACTTGTATAAAAACATCATATTTTTACTAGCTGAGGAAGCCAATATGAGGAAACTTGTCTTCTAAGCATTAGACCTTGAGTACTTACATAGCTTTGCTTTTCTCTGCATGGAATTTTCTCCATCTCTTGCCAACTACTTGGCAAATGTCTGATCATCTTTCTAGCTCTTTGTGAGGAATTCTTGCCTGCTACACCCTTTCCCAAGTGACAGCCTTAAGCCCAGCAGATGATGAGGGGGATAGCTGTGTTCTGTTTGCAGGCACAGATGGTTGGGCAAAGGGATGAGCCATCTAACTTAATGGTATACATGATGTGGTCCAGCTCAAAAAGCTGAGTGGGGCCTAACAGGCATTCTCTTTAGGGAATGTGCAAAACAGACTGGGCCTGGCTGCAGGAACAGACAGGTCATGGGTTACTTAGGGCTTTGGTGGTCTTCTTGTTCTATGTGAGCTGAAATCCTGGGAGTGACCATCCTTAGAAGAAAATAGTCAGGTTGTAGATTCTAGGTTATGATTTTCTCCTTCTAGTATAGGTTGAATTCTTGAGTGTTTTTTATTCCTATAAAGATTATTGAGCATTCTGGAATGCAGCTAAGGTATTTGGAAAGAGTTTGGTCTTCTTGGGACTTATAGTTAAGATTCATTAGGTGGGACCAGAGCAGTCAGAGCGGTACTTAAGTGAGGGCTTATTATTCCCCATTATCAAAACAAAACAATTCTGAGTACTATTGCCTGTAAACCTGTGAGATTTTCCCAGCATGGCTGTGGTCACAGAACAGGCACTATTCTGGCCCTTGTTTCTTCTAATCTTTTTGGAGGGTTCTTTTCCTGGCTTCAGTAGATCTTCATATGCATATGCTGACTATATGGAATACTAGAGAGGGACCCTTTGCACAACTCTAGAGTTCTCAGTCTATGAAGCTCTCTCTTCTTAGGTGGCCCATCCTGCAAACTCAAGCTGCCTTGGTCTCCTCTGATCGTGGGCACTGTCTTAGCAGGAAGAGTACTAGACTCTGCTTGGGTTCCCCTTCTCCATTTAGTGGCCTGGAAACTGGCTCAAGACAGCGCTGGAGCAACCTTTACTTCCTATTGCTTCCTGTCTCTCCGAGCTTACTGTCCTTCCTTTCTCAGGTGAGTGTCTTAAACTTTAAGATTTATTTTGTCTTGTTGTTTGAGGTGAGAGGGTAAGCCAGGTCCCTGTTGTTCTCTCTTGGCCGGAAATGGAAGTTCAGTAACTTGTTGACTTATTTAGGGAAGTTTGATAAATACTACAGTCTGTATACTTACTTACATTTTGTCCAGTTGGAAGATTTTCCTTGATTAGTACCTCAAGGAGATATGTCATTCTCCTATTTTAAAGCAGATCCTTTGTACTGTGTCTTTGACATGAGCGTAACCTGTTAAATCTTTGGTTTCATTGCTGCTCAAATCAAGTCTGAAGTTAAAAACAATGAGTTAATAATGGATTAAGATCTTATCACATTTTCTGTAGAGGAAATCATTCCAGTGAACCATTTGAGTAAAAATAGTTTCCCAAGAGGAACTTAACTCTGGAAAGATAATGATCTGTTTTAGATGTCTGTAATTTACAATTATGTTTGGTTAGCTTCTGAATTGTGAATATGGGAAGTGTTGCAAGACTTAGAAAGTTGGTTGATATGAAATTCATGCAATTCATTTCTGAAGCTAAGGGGAGCCAAACATATTTAGGGAGGGAGCGTGTGCCTGCATTTAAGAAAGCCGTTCAAAGATAAGCATGCATGGCTCTGTGAGCATGAAGCTACATGAGAAATATTACTAATATTATCATCAGAAATAGTAACATTTTCCTTAAAAATAAGGGAAATGGCAAAATAATTTTACCTCTGTCTAGAAGAGCCTCCTCTTATCTCCTGAAGACCTGAAGGAAAGAAACCCATCTTATTGCCAGGTGCTTTTGCCTGGAGAAAAGACCCCAGAGGCTCACAGTTCCTAAAATAACAATCCCTCTGTAACCAAGTAGAGCAGACAGAGGCAAATCACAGTAAGTCTGTGCACCTAGGAGCAGCTCCAAGGGTCTCTGCTATGTAAAAAGCCCCCACTACTCAACTGGCTTATCAGAGCTGCTTTTTTTTTTTATTATTATTATTCATTCTGGACTAAAAGGATGCTGATTGCTGGTACTACAGGTAGTTTATGCATAAAGCCTGTGGTTTCTCCAAGCTGCCTTACAGAGGACTGATCTTAGGCCATTCAGTGAGAGAAGAGCCCAGTGATTGGCAAATGATACATAAAAAGTATTTGGGAAGTGGGAAAGCAGAGCTTTGAATCACAAATAACCAAGTGGCTCCCAGGGATAAGTATGCAGGGTGGTTCTTCTGAATTGTCGATCTCTGCCTAATCTCACTATCCTACATCCTATCCCAGATCTTTGCTCTGGGATTACAGATGGTACAGCTTTCCCTCTAGGGATCAATTAAACATACCAGATATATGATTTCTCTCATTAGCTCTAGAGCTTAAAACAACTATTGCTTTCAAAATGCTACTGAGTTAAATGTCCTTGATTCCTGGGGTCAGAAATGAAAATCGAGGCCATTTTTAATATAAAAGGTTATAGTAGAAGGGTAGATTAAAGGTCCCAGCATAGCCTAGAGGCACTAATGTGTGTACTTATGTTTTGGGAGCCAGGCCAGCCACACTCGGATCTGAGGAAGATGCTTTCTCCATGGAGTCTGGAGGCCTGAGGAGTGGCAGGAGCTAAGTGATGAACTCATAGGGAGTATGAGCCACAGGGGTGGCCAAGGGACTTTGTTGATGGCCAAGGGATTTTGCTGACCAGTTTATACATTATGCCCAGAGAAATCTGACCCTGGGCAGTGAAGCAAGGTGTAAGGGTTACAAATTGAGAATTACGTAGTGGGCAGACTGTTGCCTCCACCAGATTAGTGACCTTGCAAGACTGGCAATGTCTTTCGTGAACCTTATTTGTTTTCCTGAAAGGTAGTGCTGGCCATCCAAATCTGGCTAGGATCTCTGTGTGGTAAAAGACCTGTGTCCAGGGCACCTGGGTGGCTCAGTCTGTTAAGCATCTGACTGGTTTCAGCTCAGGTCCTGATCTCATAGGTCATGAGATCAAGCCCCGTGTTGGGTTCCACGTTCACCAGGAGTCTGCTTTGGATATGCTCTCCCTCTGCCCCTTCCCCTGCTTGCATTCTCTCTCTCTCTCTCTCTCTCTCTCTCTCATATATCTTAAAAAAAAAAGAAAGACTCATGTCCACAGTGGACCAATGGTTCATATCTTTTGTCTTTCTCCTAAAGTGCTGCGCATGGGCTTTGAATACAGTAGGTTCTGGGTTATTGATGGTGATGTGCATCATTTAATGGACTAGCAAATCTGGCCAACACCATGCTACTGAGGGCCTGTTCTCACTGCTCAGTCTCCAGGCCTGGGTTCCTAAATTTGCCTGTCTAAATCACCTTTCTGAATTTGAATACTGTTACCTATAAACACCTGTGAAATCTGCTTTATCCTCTCAGTGTTTCTCTAACAGGAACCCCTACCATTATCTTGGGTCTGACAATTCTTCAATGGGTGGGACTCTCCCTCACTGCTCAACTTGTACCATCCCTGTGCTCTGCACTGGATGCCAGCCGCGCACTGTCGTTGTGAGAGGTGAACATAGTCTCTCATACTGTTAAATGTTTTACCTTCATCAAGTGCAGCACACTGTTGTATTTAAATCTGAACCATGTTCCCTGCCTGGTTGGACTTCCAACCTTTGGGGTACACACTCCAGTTCGCTTTAGTTCTAAGACTCCAAGATTCTCCTTTGGATGGCACATTTCTCTTAACCTAAACTTGCTCTCCTGCCGCAGCTATCCTTCTTTCTAAATCCACTGTCAACTGTCATCTACAAATTCAGAATGTCTTATTTACACAAAAATTCAGAAGGGACTAATGCTCACTTCAGCATGGGGTTGGTTTTGCTTATTTGAAGTCAGAGCCAATAATCCTAATGGGTTTGAAGGGCTGTGAATATATACTCCTCCGAACTTTGTCAGGTCTGTTAAATTGAAAATTCTTATGCTTGAAGAAAACTTATTTGTACATAGCAATGATGTGAGTGTATAGAGAGAGACTTAGAGATATATAGATACATAGACTCAAATACAATAAAAACTAAAAAGTAATAAAATACTCAGAAAATTTCACAATAAAAAAAAGTAGAGCACAAAATGTAGTGGGCTTATTTCTGAAGAAGTTGTTGGTATTATAATTTCATAAAGCATAATGTCTAAAGTCAGAGAGAAACTTTTCCTTGGCCTAATCAGGAAGAACACATGAAGGAGGAGCCTAAATGAGAGCAATTGTAAAGTAAACTATGAGACCTTTTCCTTATCAGTGATGACAGAATTTGAGATGTATTACGATGGAATTAGGTTTTCATCTCTTGATATGCATAGTGTACTCTGTTTGTCCTGGTCTGTGTTTTGTATAAGCAAATTTTGGTAGGAGCACAAAGATTCTATCAATGTGGGGAGAGGGATGAGAGGAGTGACTGTTGGTTCCAAAATTTATCTAAATAGTGCATGGGTGCTCCCTTTAAGTTCACTAACTTGGATCCATCAGCTTTGCCGAGAGCCTGCCATGTGCTAGGCACTATGCTGCAGCAGTCTCAACTTACTTTCTCACATAAACGGACTCCTTACTTCTAGCCTTTCATGTAGCTCATTGAAAAGAAAACTGTATTTGGAAGTCTTGGTAGTGAGTAACTGGTAAACCTGGGGCCAGGATTCAGGCTCTAGGCTGGGGTCCAATAATCTACCTAGTTCCCCAAATTCTTTCTGAAATTGAAGACCCAGAGGGATGGAATGGTTTACTTGCTGCCACACAGTGATGGAATCATTTGTGTCCACAAAAGGAGAAACTTCATAGTAACAAATGAAGGCAGAACAGACCAGCACTGTGAACCTATCAGAACATTTGGAACCACCATTCTAGGTAACATCGGTAGGGTATCTTCAATTATGAGAACTATGCTATGCCAAGGCCCTAGCTATAGTACTATAAGTTCTCCAAGCTGGGGTGCCAGTACACTGCTATTTTATCAAGCTTAATGGCGAATTTAAATGTATTTTTAATATGTTAGATTTCAAGGAAATGGCAGGCACGGAATAGCTGAACCAGGATTAACATCCATATTCCTACAAGGTATGCTTATATTGTCTCTATTCACTGCGCTACTTCAGTGGCAAAACTAGCAAAGCATTGCAAAGTGCTTTTTGTTTTGTTTTCCTGCTAAACAATAAATGTATCTACATAGATCCAGCTTGGTAAGATGAAAACCCTTCTGTCATCTAATCAAATCAGTTTCCTCTTGTAAAGAGAAAAGGGAACAAGAAAATCAAAATCAATAAAAATCCTGCCATTTTATCTGTAAACAAGTATATTCAAATGGAAATTCTTTCAGTTATAACTGTTTTTAAATCTGATCATTTCACTGTGATGGAATTCTTCTGTATGTATTACAAGTCGTATTAGCTCTTTCCCAGTCCTACCACTGGGTAACTTTGAACAAATGGATGTTCTGGTTCCAATTCTACATCTGTAACAGAAGACAGGTAGACAAAAGTCACTTTTTTTTAACCAAGATAAAAATGAAAAATAAATTTATCCCATGTTGGGCTTTGACCCATAACAGCAGAATTATTTGCTTAGGGCATTAATAATATGACTTGAGTTGTGAAGTGTGAGCATTTTATTTACTTTATTTTACCTATATTCTTCCATAGGGAATAGAAACTGTTAATTTATGTGGGCTAGTAAATTTTCCATTGTTATTAATAAGGATTTAAAAAAATTACAGAAGAAATATTTGGATTTGAGAATATGTAACTGAAACTAAATGCTTAATTACAATGTTGTTTTTTAGAAAATGCCAGTAGGAACCTACCAACAGGAAGGGATTTCATCTCCTTATTTCTGCTCATTTTAATTGCTACTGATAGAGATCAGAAGTTGGTCATTTGAAAGTAAACCCAAATCTTTTATGAAATCAGAAGATGAAATATACTATAACAAGTTTACATGGTGGTTTTCAGTGTGCAAATTGTGCTGCCTATTCCTTCAGCATTCAGAATTTATCATAAGATCCTTTAGGCAGAGCAAAAATTTTTCATCTTGTAATGACTAAAATAAGTTATAAAATTAAATGAGATTGCTTTTGACAATACCAAGGTGTCTACAAGAAGCTTAATTTTTGCTGTGGATTTCCTTGGGCCCTGTGTCTGTGAAACTAAACAGCAGATTTTATTTTAATGACTGCTGTTTGACTTTCATTTCAATATAGCCACATTTTTGAACTTGACTATTCGAAAAATCGCTCCGCAAATTCTGTCCCAAAGAAACCGTTCCATTGACTAATTCGTAGAATTAGAGTATTCCCCTTTGACTTTAGATGCAGGAAAGATCACAATTGGTGGAATATTTGATTTAGCTTTGAAGGCCTTGTACAAGGTCACAGGTGTAGCATACCTGTATAAATCATATGGGCAATGGCCCAGTTGAAACTAGCCCTTTTAAATCATAAGGTTGCAGAGCTACTCAATACCAAAGACCTGTGAAAGCTCACACAAAAGCTGCCAATTCCAGCTAGATCATTAATATATATTATGTAATAGTTACTAAATGACAAAGAAGACTGAAACAATAAAATATCTTTCATAAGTAACTAATATATGAATATGCGGATAATTGTAATCTAAGAGGGACTGTGCTTAGTTGTCTATGACCTAATGTGTGCAACATTTCTACGATTTCTGCCTGATTGTTTTTTGTTAATCCTATCTACAGTTTATTCCAACTAAACCTCTGAACCCTAAGGGATATTCTACAGGCAGGACTTTTCAACCTCTGTGTTACTGGCATTTGGGGCCAGAGGAGTCTTCGTTGCTAGGGACTTTCTTGTAGATAATAGGATGCTTAGGAGCATCCTTGGCCTCTACTGACCAGATGTCAATAGCACCTTCCCCCTTGCCACCCCACCCAAAGTTGTAATAATCAAAAAATATCTTCTGACATTGCCCAATGTCTCCTGAGAAGTAAAATCATCCTGGTTAAGAACAACGGCTCTAGAGCCAAGAAGGGAAGAAGTCCTTTCTCCCATCTCCTTCTCTTTCAGTCCTCTTGGAAGACTCTTTCATGATTACTTGGCATCCTACACAGTTACCAAAATGCTTCTATTAAAAAACACAACTATATTTTAATGAGGGTTCAGGAACCAAAATTTCCATCTCAAGACAGTGTCTTTTTTTTTTTAATTGGAAACTTGTCCCAACTGATTTTATGCAAGAACTAAATTTTCCAATGGAGTATATTATTACCCCAATAGTGTTCTGTGCAATAATAGTAATAATCTTTACAAAAGGAAAGTAGATTGCTGCTCAAATTTAGCTGCTTGAATTCCAAATAGGGACATTAGAAATGGGATGTGTGAGTGTAACAGGGACATGTGGAACTATCCTTTAACATCTTTTGGAATACAATGTGAAGAGCTATTCATCACTGGCTTGCTTCTTGAGCTTTTGAGGTGTGTATAAGATAAAAATGTGTTTGTTGGAGGTGACTGAGCACAACCTATTGTCTAGTCAAGGGTGGCACCAGGTTTGGGCCAATTCCATACAGGGGTGGTGTGGAGAACCTCTGTCCCATGGCTGACCTCTGTTTTCTTTCATGTATTGTGTTGGTGACTTTTCCAGATAGGCTTTCCCATCATACTTGTGAGATAATTATAGTTTGGAGGTCAAAAGTTCTTTCAATTTTTGATCTAGGAGGGAAGAGAAGACCTTGGCATTTGGGCGGGGCAGGGTGGGGTGAGGTGGCCCTGTCTTACCTAAAGTGCTTGAACCATAATGGATGGGAAGGAATTAATAGCACTTAGTTGGCTGGAAGAAAGTTCAGTGGTTTTTGAGGACAAAGATAACATTTTTTAGGTGTTTCCTGTCTCACTAAAAAAATAAGGCCATTGACAGCAGGGATCATTTCGTAGACTTCATCTTATTCCCCTTGAACTTTCATAATGCTTTGTGTTCGACCAACCTACGATGCAGAATTTGTAGGTTAAAAAAAGGGCTTGGAAAGCCTATACGTTATTCTCACAAAGAGATCAAAGCATTTTTTATGTTTAAAACAAGTTACAACTCTTACAGAATTTCCAGGGAATAAGAGTACAGGGGAGAAAGAGGCTACCCTATTTTAAAGTAGTAATCATACAAATGACTTACCTGAGGTCATAGACTGTAAGATGATAAAATTTCCACTTATTCACAGTGTCTTTGAGAGAAGGCTGATAAAAACGTAGTTTGTATGTAGAGGAAGAGAACACATGTTTATGTTATTACTAAGGATCTCTTTCATTACTTCCTTATATAAAATCACAAAGAGAGGCTTAATGAATCTCGGGATTCTAAGATACAGAACAAAATTATCTAGGTATCTATAATCAGATTAAATAAAAATAAACTTATTTATATCATGTGCTTTGAAATTGATTTAGATAAGAAAATTAAGCTTAGGAAATATTCAATCTAACTTCATATCTAATTAGGTATCTTTAGATGCTATGTTGTTTTGATACCACCTTGGGGGGGGGATTAAAAAAAAAGGCACTTCATCATCAACAAGAGTCATGGTTTTGATCAATATCATGCTTCATTCCCCTCAAAGAATGATAGCCTGGTGCCCCCATTGTGCTTCCTAATGACACATCTCTGTATGTGAGAAATGTAATTGTCATTTCACAAAACACAGAGCACGTTATGTTAGATGAGGTCTTACAGGTCTACATTTTGGCAAAAGCAAGAGCATTCTCATTTGTACAACAAATGTATTTAGTTTGAAAAATAATTTTTTTCTAGTACAACGAAGACAAGATTTAAAGTAATTAATACTGAAAGCTGTAAGTTTATTTATGGAAAAACAACATAATTCTAAATTATGTTAATATGTTCAGATGCACTCTATACACATATCCAAATGTGATTCATTGAAAACAATACACTTAATTTTTTGCCAACTCACGTGCTAAGTCTAATCTTGTAATATTTAAAAAAGATTTATTTTCAAGTTGATGATTACATATTTATAACTTAAAGCAGCAGATACTGATTTACATAAACAATTTAAAGAATAAAAATCCTATCAGAAATGTTAGTAGGAAGAATTATAGAAGCACCTTTGGTATACTTTAAATAGGTTTGATGATTTTGTTGAATAAAGGCTATTCAAATATGCCATTTTGCAGCAGGCATGGTTAATTATCTGGGAAACCGTTCTTAGGAGATAATTACGGTGCTGAGTTTGAGTTGATATAGTTGGGTGATGTTGGTAACCAAAAAAATGTCATCAGTTCTTTGAACATTTACCTTCTGGACAGAGTGCTTGAACCTGGGGTGTTCAGTGTTTGGGGAAATGTTCTGGCAGTTAGCCAGGCATTTGTAAATTTTTTAGTGATATTTTCCTGTGTATTCCTTTTATTCAAACAAGCCTGAATAAGGGGGAGGTTGGTTGAGGTTTCTAATAATTATGAACAGTTACAAGGTATTTGGTTTCTCTGATTCTTGATTTTTTTTTAACCTATAAAATGAAAAGAGTGATAGCATTTATAGAATTGTTTGGGGGATTATGTGAGAGAAAGGATATGAAAAAGTTTAGCACAGAGCCTGGGACCCTGGAGGCTCAGTGCATGATACCCTCATCCTTTTAGGTGACTTCCAGCTTCTGGTTCTCTCTTGCTCCTCCCAGCCTAAATCTGCAACCATGCGAAATGACCTCTTTCTGGAGGTATCTGTAGTTCCACTTTAGACCGAAGATTTCAATGAGCGGTGGTTACATTTTCTGAGTAGAATCACAGGCATCATTATATTCCCAAACCACCTGGGGTGGAGGATAGGGGAAGAGGCTGTCATATTGTAATATACTTAGAGCAGGATATCAAACATCTTCTGGTGTGACTCTCCAGAAACTTTAACTTCCTCACATTCTTATTTTATCCACTGCTTTACTGGGAATGAATGTCTTTGATTTCGGTAGACAATGTAAAGATGAGTTGTTACAGGGCACCAGTAAACTGTGTTAATTTGGGGCTATTTCCTGAAAGAAAGTAACTCTAATTGAATCAGTTTCCCAAAGAAGGATGATGCAGATAAAGATCCAAAAGTATAGGTACATTACTTTGGCAATGATAGTTGAATCTCTGTAAATCCTAATGTTCTATAGATACTTTGTTACTAGTAGTATTTCTAGCCTTTTCTATTCTTTTTTAAAAATATTTTATTTATTTATTTGACAGAGAGACACACAGAGAGAGGGAACACAAGCAGGGGGAGTAGAAGAGGGAGAAGCAGGCTTCCTGCAGAGCAGGGAGTCCGATGTGGGGCTCGATCTCAGGACCCTGGGATCATGACCTGAGCCAAAGGCAGACGCTTAACAACTGAGCCACCCGGGTGCCCCTTTAGCCTTTTCTGATAGAATTACAGCAATGACCAGAACATTGACTAATTAAGTTGTTTAATGGTAGACAAGGAAAAGAACCTGCTATTTACATTTGAAAATAATATTAACATGAACAGTACAAATGGAATAGTTATAGTTACTTCCCATAGTTTTAGTTAAGTAATTAATCATGGACTTTAGCAAGAAATAGTCAAAAAATAAATTAGTGGCATATTGAATTTTCAGTTGTCACAGAAATTTGGAACAAAGTAGTATTAATGACAAATGACTTAATATAATAAAATAGTATACTTTAAGGGTTTCTAAATGTAAAATAAATGGGAATATGTGAAAGTGAACTAAAAGTATTTCTTGGAAATGAAAGGCTATGATTTTCAAATTTAGCAATAAATTTGATCTAATTACTAAAAGTGATTTTTTCCCATGCCGTTAACAATTCTGTATATGCTTTATGGATAAACTCCATAAAAGCAAAATCAGAAATCTTAAATACAACTTGACAGAAGAAAACCCTATACATAGTGCTTCCATAAAAGGTAGAGCTAAAAAAGTCTTAAAAAAAATCTTCCTCCTCACTTATGTCTGGGACCCTGGAGGCATCAACAGAAAGAAATTAATATTTTCCCAATTCAGTGTGAGCGCAGTGGCCCAAGCAGAGTTTTACTTGTGGATATTTTTGTATTTCTAACCTTACATAAAGAGAGAGCTGGACTTCTAATAACTGAAAAGCAAACAGAGAAAACTGAAAATCTGAGACTGTTACATATAACTCTTTGACAGAACGGACTACCAAATTAAAAAAAATATATATATATATATATATCCCAAAGGAAACAAGATATAAAGATATGAAGTGGAAAACCCTCATAACTAGAAGAAATAGGCCACCAGAGAGCCTAATATTGAAACAGTGTATTTTCAAATAATAGAAAGGCAGCAATGTCTCCTTCTGGGACTTCATAAAATGGGATTCAGACCTGCTGTTTGTTGACAATGAAGGTAAAACAGAAGAGAAGGTAGAAATAAATGTTCCAAGGATTTTCTGATAGGAAGGATAAAAAGCTGCAGAAGAAAAGATACAAGGAAAAGGTCACTGCAGATTCTCTAAGAGATTATTTCTAGCTTCATAGGAAAATAAGTGAGCATGGTGGATGTAAAGTTGAATATCATGAGATGCTGGGAAGAAGACTAGGAAGAATAGCTAAATGCCTTCCTCCCTAGCCTCTTCATCTGCTGACAGAATGCTGGCAGCTATGAGTGGGTAGGTGGTAGGGCAAGGTTTAAGCCAAGGATATCAGAAACTGTTAAGACAGTTCAGATAAGAGCTAATGTGCACCTTGGCTATAGTTTTGTGGATAAACTGAAGGAAGGTGAGATGACAGATTACATGGCTATTTAGAAAGTTTAAGACTCCAGATTTGGATTTGCTGAGGAAAAGGAGAGGGAAACAAAGAAAAGAAAAAAAAAAATACCTGAAGGAATCTAGCATGACACCCACGTCTCTGGTTGGAGAGGAATGGATTCTAATTTATGCAAAGTGACCCACCCATCAATGTGCAGTGGGCAACTTGTGTGCAATGAGCGCCAGGGATGTCAGGTGATGTTTTCTCGATTTCTTTGTCTTGTGTGTTGCATCTTCAGTGGTTAAGACCTTTCCTAGGGCTTACTGATGTCCAATTGATTCAATTAAGAGACATGGACATCCAGGGGATAGGTAGAGATGACTAGGTGGGACGCAGAATTTTTAGAGCAGTATAACTACTCTGTAAGGTATTATAATGGTGGATACATGATACATATTTGTCCAAACACATAGAATGTACAACAGCAAAAGTGAACCCTAATGTAAATTATGGATTTCAGGTAATAATGATGTGTCAAGGTAGGTTTATCAGTTGTCACAAATGTACCACTCTGAGGAGGGTGAGCTGTTGATAATGGGGGAGGCAGTACATATGTGGGGGCAGAAGGTATAATGGAAATCTCTAGATCTTCTTAATTCTGCTATGAACCTGAAGCTACTCTAAAAATAGTCCAACTTTTAAAAGGGCAGCAATTGGAACTGATACAAAGGGAGTATCCACAAATCAAATGTCTTAGACCCAAGTAAAGAGGAGAGATAGTAGGGGAATGGTGTGAAGTGGGAAGTAAATTTGTGACCTGTGTTGACATACTATAATGATTGAGGCAGCACACAAGTTTGTTTAGGGATCAGAAAAATATAGTATAGAGACATTTTAGGAAGAGAATCCCAGAGAGAAGTTGAATGGCATTAGGTTTTTTTTTTTTTTCCCTTTTTATCTCTGTATAAATACAAGATCTGCAACTGGAGAGAGCTTCAATTCCTATGTTATAGAAAAACTCAAGAGCATGTATATACTATTTTCCAGGATTTTTATGTTTTCTTCTTTAAGGTTCTTCCCTAGTCCCTATAATATATTACATATAGGCTGACACATAAACATGAGCTGGTTTTCTATTTTGAATCCCTATGGAATAATCTCTAAGAATTGAACAGTAATTCATTCCAACATGTTTTTAACTGAACACCTGTTATATTCCAGACACTGTTCTAGGTGGTAAGGATATTCTAGTAAACGTTCTGGCTTCATGGAGTTTTCATTCTTCCTTGACTTGAATGTAAATAAACATATTACCAGCTAAGATCATAGTACAAGGAGCTAAGGAGAATAATGAAACAGAAGGGGCTCAAGAGTGATCAGAGAGGAAGGTGGTTGTTCTTTCCCACAGACTTGTAAGGAGACTTTAGTGAGTGAGGGAGTCGTGCAAATTGGGAGGAAAAGGGCTTCAGGCAAAGAGTGGGGCATGCTTGTATGGTTGAGGAGTAGCAAGGAAACCAGAATGGTTGAAATAGAGAGGTGGGAAGTAAGACAGGGTGGTACCCTGTGGTCAGATCATTCAGTACCTTGTAGGCTGTATTAGTTATCTGCTGCTATATAGAAAATCACACCCAAACCTACTGTCTTAAAACCGTACTATTTCTCACAATTCTGTGGGTTCACTGGGTGACTCTATTGGTCTTGCCTGGGGTCCCTCATGAGCTGAAGTCAACTGGCACCTTAGTTAGAGCTTAGGATCCAGGATGTCCTCCCCCACTTCTCTGAGACCTCAACTGACATGGTTTTCCATCTTGGTCTTCTTCACATAGTGGCAGAAGTATTCCAGGAGGATGGGAGTTGGGAGCTTTAGGCCTCTTGAGATCTAGGTTCAGAGCTTGCTCAAGATCCCCTCTGACACATTTGAATAATTAAAGGAAGTCATAAGCCCACCCCAGATTCAGAGAGTGGGAAGGGATTCAACCTCTTGATGGGATTCACAGTAAGGCATCTGTGGCCATTTAAAAAACCACCTCCCAAGCTGTAGTGAAGGCTTAGACTTGCATTGTATGAGTCATAAGAAGTTATGGGGAGATTTTGAGTGGAGAAGTCCTGTGCACAGATTTGTTTTTCAAAGATCACCATTGGCTTCTGTATGGAGAATAAACAAGAGACAAGTTAAGAGGCTAACACTGAATTGCATTTTCTCTAGCACCTTTTAAAGCTATAGAAAGATGAGGACAGCTCTTAATAGTAGGTATGGTTCCTTTTTTTTTTTTAAAGAAAGTCTTTTTTTAAGATTTATTTATTTGACAGAGAGAGTAAGAGAGCACAAGCTGGGGGAACAGTAGGAGGGTGAGGGAGAAGCAGGCTCCCTGCTTGGCAGGGGCTCGATCCCAGGACCCTGGATCATGACCTGAGCCAAAGGCAGACGCTTAACCATCTGAGCCACCCAGGCGCCCCAGTAGTTGTAGTTCTAATCCATGAATGCCCTCATGGTTCAGTTTGCTGCAAAGTACTGTTAATTCAGGACATTAAGTTTTCTTTCCCAGAATAAGACCATGAGCTTCACGTGCTAGATTTTCACTTCCATTTATTTTTGGTTAAATTTAGTTTTCAACATTCATATCAGGAGCTTTCACATAAATCTAAATTCCTGGCTTCTCTTGAAAATTCAGGTTATCTTGGAATACTGGATTTTTCACCGCCATCCCCACCAAGACTACCTTAGTCATTCCAGTCCTGCCAGAACTGTCACCTTTTATTGCAACCTCTGGGCCACACAGACTTAATGGCAGAGATGAGTCCAGAAGCTCTAATCTCCATGTTCTTTCTGGTGGTTCTTTGCCTTTCTTTGTGATTCTAGTTTTACTAGACAAAAAATATCCATTAAAATTCTCCACCAATTGGATGAAGAAGTTTGTGGATGTTGCACCTTAAAGGGGTGGGGAATGGCTTTAATAAAAAAAAAATACATGTATATCTTACTGAAAAGGCAGAGAGGCCATTTAAGACTTAGGACCGTGGGCGATCATCAGCTGACAATGAAGGGACAGAGTGATTTCCCCACTCCGCCCCCCCCCACCAAAGAATACGGTTAGAGTGATTCCAACTGAAGAGCAGCCGTTAAGAAACTTAGAGTAATTCTATCTTGTGCTTTCTGACTTCAGATTCTACTCCGTAGAAAGCATCACATTTTCTAGACTCTTATGAATGTGCTATTAAAAAAAACATTGCCTTATATGTGCAGAGATGACTTCAGCATACAGTGGAATAAGATTCCCGCTGCAAAGCAACAAATTAAAATCTGCCCATGTAGAGCCTTACCCAGCTTCATTGTTAACTTTAAAATGTATTTTTTTGGGAAGCGGACGAAACTCCATAATATGATTTCACATGTTGTCCTTAGATATATTTACACGGAATGCTTGCCACCTTCTTAAAACTTCATTTTGAATTAAATGTTTACTTTACCAAGGCCACTCTGCATGTCACAGGATGGCTTGTGATTAGCAATTTTGTTTCTTTGAGGTTTGTGTTAAAGAATTCAGAGAGCTATTTCAGCATCACGGAGAGGGAATGTGCAAAATAGCACATCTCATGTACTGTAACTGAGGTAATTAATTGCCTATTTCTGTACACTAGCACATATGGGTGACACCATCAGCGCACCTACACACACTCAACAGAATGTCTCTAGATTTCTCCGGAAAATCACTAACTGGCACTTAAGCTATTAAAGCCATATTATTGACTAGAACAATAGTAAGTTTTGTAAGAGGTAGTCAATATGTATGCTGACAAAAATGTTTCAGTTCATATCCCTGTAAATGTTAGAATTAAAACATTATCTATTTTTTATTTCTATAATTGAAAGGATTAGAATTTTGAAAACCTCTGGCTCAGAATGTCTCTGATGCCTATAGATCTTTTTTTTTTTTTTTTTTGCCTCTTACTTGGCATATAATCAAACCATGTTGCCCTAGAGACCTTACCCAGAGATTTCCTTGCCTCGCCTCCTTGCCGGATGAAATAAGAAGTTTATAGTATTCTTCTGTACTGTTACCTGGTTCTTCCTCTAAGATATTGGTTATTGAATCAATTTATGTGTGATTAGCAGAAATATGTCTTTACGTCCTCCAGTAACTCCTAAACTATCTCTGGGAACATAGAAAGTGCCAAGGTATATAAAAAGGTGAATGAGATCAAATTCCTTCAAAGGAGGATGCCGGTATTCCTCTAGGTTATTAAACCAGGCTCCTCCTAACCCAGGTTTTAAAGCTGGCCTCTATTTAAATCTCTCTGCTCTAGCCAAAGTAGTCCACCACCTGAGTATGCCTTCAGCTTTCCTGCTTTCTTAGAGTTGGGCATTCAGGTAGGGTCCATTTTCTCTACTCAAATTTTACTCCTCTTTTAAGACTTGGCTTATATCTCTCCTACCTTATTTATAAGACATCCTCTGGACAGTGGAGGTAATATCTCTGTTCCGTGCCTTGAGCAAAGCACAGGGACTCCAAAGATGGCGACAGGTGGATCCCATTCTCAGGGAGCTTGCTGTCCAGTAAGAGAGACTGTGGTCACACTGTTTCCAGTGCTTTGACAGACCCCAGAGGGTGGTGTGCCCTCAGAGAGAGGCACTGACCCCAAAGATGAGGTGAATTGAGGTGATGCTGTGGATGATCAGAGGTTGCCAGAAGAAGGGGGCATATAGAGATGATATGGGCGAGATGCAGGGTGGGGCAGAGGCTTAAAATAAAACAAGAATGAGATGCCCTGGACAAATACAGATCCTAAAGTGGGAGAGGGAAAAACTGGTAAGAGATGCAGCCACATTGGTGAGCAGGAAGAAATCTGTAAGGATCCCAATGTGCTATATAAAGGAGTCTGAGTGTTTTTTTGTTTTGTTTTTGTGGTGGTGATGGTTTTTTTGGGGGGTGGGGGGCAAGCAGAGGGAGAAGGAGAGAGAATCTGAAACAGATTCCATGCCCAGTGCAGAACTGGACACAGGGCTCAATCTCAACAACCCTGAGATTATGACCTGAGCCGAAATCAAGAGTTGGACGCCTAACCAGCTGAGCCACCCAGGTGTCCCGAGAATTTGAGTTTTATCCTGAGTTAACAGGGAACACAGAGGTGACAGCTCAATCTCTAAGGTGTCTTCCTGCTCTGAAATTCTGTGATTTTTTTTTTACTCCAATTCTCTTATATTTAAAACACATGCCAAGACGAACCATGAGAGACGATGGACTCTGAGAAACAAACTGAGGGTTCTAGAGGGGAGGGGGGTGGGATGGGTTAGCCTGGTGATGGGTATTAAAGAGGGCACGTACTGAATGTAGCACTGGGTGTTATACACAAACAGTGAATCCTGGAACACTACATTAAAAACTAATGATGTAATGTATGTAATTAACGTAATAAAATTTAAAAAAATAAAACACATGCCAAAAACTAACTTGTTTAGCATATAGTGTTCTTCTGTATCTAGATTGTATCCTCTATAATAGACTTTGTATATCACAGATGATAACAAATTGCTTATCAGTATGCTTTTTTCCTTTTAAAAGTTTATTCTGGGAGGTGGAAAGTGTATCTTACCTGTTTCATTCCTGCAGTGCCCAGGACCGTAAGTGCTTATTGAATGAGTGAATCAAAGCCATGGGGTGAGGCCCCAGCCTGCATCTATGGCATCTTCCTCTCCATAGCACCGAGGTTTAAGAACCTGCATGAAAACACATTTTCCTTCAGTTTTTACTGCACATTTAGTGACTGAAAGCCTGTGGTGCCAGTACTGAGTCATACAATACTGAACATGAGAGTTACAGTCTCTGCCCTCTTGGATTTTATATTCTACCTTTTTTCTTGCCTTTCTGCCCTTAGCTCTGTAATTTAAAAGGTTCAGGAAAATGAGAAGATACTCCTCCCACATAAATCATCAGAAATAATTGGAAAGGACCTGGAACCATACTCAAATTGTGCTTTATATTACTTGTTTTTATTTTTTGTTTTTTATGGTTGCTACAAAGATTTTTGGTATAGTGGAAGGAGCACAGAATGTCATGGCAGACAGACTGAGTTTTCATTCTGCCATTAGTAGTTGTGTGGTCTTAGACAGTCTGCCTTCTCTAAATCTGGTTATCCATCAGAAAAAACTGAGCTCCCTAGGATAGCACATGGCATTTATTAGATGTGTAGTAGACGTTAGTCATTCTGTTTTCTATAATGACCTTGATTTCTTCCTGGAAGCATAGTGATGAGAAGAATTTTCAGTAAGGCCATTTGAGGCCCTCATGGTTTCAGATGTCAAGGCAGCACAAAATTTCAGGGACACCTGGGTGGCTCAGATAGTTAAGTGTCTGCCCTTGGCTCAGGTCATGATCCCAGGGTCCTGGGATCGAGTCCCATATCAAGCTCCTTGCTCAGCAGGGAGCCTGCTATTCCCTCTCCCACTCCCCCTGCTTGTGCTCTCTGTCTCTCCCTCTCTCTCTGGCAAATAAATAAATAAAATCTTTAAAAAAAAAAAAGGCAGCACAAAATTTCAGACCTTATCCCACACTGCACAATGAGAAAATGCCAACAGATCTGTCAGAGCAAATGGGTGGCAAAAATAGAAGTTTTATCTCTTATTTGCTGTGAGTTTTAAGTGTTTTACAGTAACCCTGAGAGGAAGGTATTAGTCATCTCCATTTCACAGTTAAGAAAACTGAGGCTCAGCAGCTAATTTGCCAAAAGTCCTACAGAAGTGGAGATCTGACTCAAAGTATATTTAACATCAAATGTCCAAGACTTCTCCAAGAACCATGACATATTGATACCGTGAATCATGTAAAAAGTAAAGCGCTACTGTCCATGTTCAAGTCTACTACTTGATTATAAGAGCTAAAGGGCAGAGACCTGTTTTTAAGTGTCTAAGAATATCAGAAATTGTGCCACACTAGTCATGCTCAGAAGCACAGTCATCACGTTGTTTGTGTAGATTAAATTCTGACCAAGAAAATTTTTTGCACATTTGGGCTGAAGGGTGTTGAGCAGGACAGTGAAATGTTAGTTTGGACATTTGATACACTGCTCTAGAAATAAAAATGTTAATTGACTTACCTTGTGATACTGTATATTACAAATATTTTCCGTGCTCATGTTTTTTAAATATAACCTATGAGGAGTAATATATGTGGGTTCAGGCTCTTGGCTTTCATAGTTGTCTCTCCCCATCTCAACTGCTGATGATAAAAGCTGAGCTTCCTATTCTGCCAAATGTATGAAGTAAATGAAACTGGAACTTAGGGTGCCATTTGTTCTTTTCCAAGAATCTTGCTCATTTCCTAGTGATGCCTCGTACTTTCCTTGTCCAGACCCTTACCCATGCCTTAGATTTCTAGTTCTACTATGTTTCTCTGTGTAAATTCATGGCCTCAAATCCCACTCGGTGTCCCCTCTGCCCACAGTGCCACCTTCTGCTCTAATCTGATGTGGAATTGACCTGACTGCTTTGTAAGAAGAAAGTAATTTGTAAGGATCCACAAAGTGTGGATCAGCAATCTTGTTCTCAAATCTGAAAAATACATTTTTTTGAAAGATTTTTATTTGACAGAAAGGCAGTGAGAGAGGGAGCACAAGCAGGGGGAATGGGAGAGGGAGAAGCAGGCTTTCCACTGAGCAGGGAGCCTGACGTGGGGCTTGATCCCAGGACCCTGGGATCATGACCTGAGCCGAAGGCAGACGCTCAACGACTGAGCCGCCCAGGTGTCCCTGAAAAATACATTTTTTAATGGCTGCTCAATATAAACCTACATTTCATAATAGCAATATTTGTTTCACTACAAAATGTGAAACTTCTCATGTGTTCCATGTGACTTCTGCCTCCTAGGTAACATAGAGAAGTAGGAAGATCACAGCAGATGGACTTCTGCTCCACCTCAGCCTGCTGCCCCATTTTTCCTTATCCCAATACCTGTGACAGGTAGCATTTCCTGTGTTATGAACTTTGGTTGCATCCAGCTACTCGTGTTAGCTTGTCTGAATAGCTGCCTACATCACCTGATTAGTTGGGGCCCAGTCACTACAAAGTAGTTAGTAGGTTCTAGAGCCCAAGAAGTCTTATCTTGAAGTCCTCACCAGAACTCCAGGGCAGTTTTATAGTGGTGGCATTGGAAAATACTCCCTCACAGCTGTACCAGAAGCCAGAAAAATAACTGAGCCATCACTCTGTTAACATAGGAAAAGCATCAATTTTCATTTGCTCACCCAACTCTGCCTCTCATTTGGAAGCTTCCTGTGGGTTCAAAAACTTGAAAATGGAGGAAAAAACTAAAACAAGACCCCAGAACACTAAACGCATTGCTGGTCTACTAGAGTCTTCTAAACTGCATAGCATTCAAGGCACCCTGTCTCCAGTGCGCTCTACTGTTCACCGCTGCCTCCATTTCTGCTCTGTGTCACATCAGCTATGTGGGGGAGCCCTGGCTCTCTGCAAGCTTTGACAGGCAGCCATTCACAGGATCCCCTGTGATGGCTCAGGCTTCTGGATGCAGAAAAGAGTTTTCTGTCAGCAGGGTTCATTTACATTCTAACTGACAAGGTTTTGGTCTCAGTGTCTTTGTTTTATGCCACGATGTCTGTTCAAATTAACAGTAAGCTCAGTTGTGCTCTTTTGACCAAGGGTCACATTCTCATCTGGTGACTTACTCTGGATGCATTACAACAAAGGCGGTGGCTGTTAATGGGCTGTCCTTTACAAGAGAATATCAGCATCTCCTTGGGTATAAAAATATTCCATTGATATGTGAGTATTAACTTTACTCCATTTACAGCCTTATCTACTTTCCTCTTTTTTTTTTTTGTTAGATTGAAAATTCTATACAAGAGCGTGGGTCTATTAGGAACTGAATGAATAACTATGATTTCTCTAAAAGACAATTCTTAATTCTTTGCAAGTTGTGTGGTGTTCTGTTTTACCCTACCAGATAGGACTTGGGAATTACTGTGGCTTCAATTCAGATGGTTTTGATTCTGCCTTGCGAACTAATGACTCTATGACTCTCTACTTGCCTTGTAATTTGTGCCAGCATATTAAGGGTGAGTCTGGGCATATGAGGCCAGATATGTGTCTAGACAATTCCTGGGGCCAGTATAGTGAGGAATGGGGTGGATAGCCATATGAGTAAAGCAATAGTCTATGTATAACTTGATCCACTTGAAAAAGGCCAAATCATTTGCAAACTAACAGAAGAAAATCCTGTTAAAAATCTTTGAATTGTAATTAAAATCTTAAGCCTAGAAATCTTTTTAGAATTTTAGAACTTTAAAATTTTTTTATTTGTTAAATGTTATATTAAAATCCTATATCCATTAATTTGTTTTTGAGAGCTTTATTTTTTAATTTAATAATATCCTGCACTAAGACATGTGATATTGGCCAAATTTGCAAATGTGATGTTCCTTTTAAAGTGGCCAATTTCTTTCTACATATGGGTTGATCTCTTTGTCAATTAGGGTGGATTTAGCCATAACTCTCTCTATATATATCTTGTCTAGAGCAAAGCTTATGGTTCAGAAAGAGCTTCTGTTTTGCTCATGGCCATTATAGTAAATGAGTCTTTCAGCCAAAATTTGATAAATCTTTTACATCAAAAAGACCGATTTAATTATCACACTTGCATGGTTACTATGGTTGAAGGAAAAGAACTTTTTTTTTCCTACTTGGAAAAACTAGGCAACATACCTCAACATTGCTTGAATTGGGTGTAGCCATGACCCTTAATAAATGATGATCAGAAGTGATGTGTTCCATTTTTGCACTATGAAGAAGCTGTGAAGCTTTTCCTTTCTTTCCTCTTCTAGCAGATGGTTGCACATGATAAAGCCGTGGAGTTGGTAGAGCCACAAAATGGAAAGAATTTGGTTGTCTATGAGTGGGCGAGAGCCATCTTTGCCAACCAGCTATACCATCTTGGGCTGTTAGTTGGATGAAAAATAATTTTCTATTCTGTTTGAACTATTATGTATTTGAGTATCATCTCCCATATGCCTGGCATTTATATGTATGTTTTCTTATTTAATCTTCAGGTAGAGTTGTGATGACATAAGTATTATTATTCCTGGATGACTAGATGATTGCTAGTGGTTATAGGACAACTAAGCATGTGCACTGGAATCTTACTATAGCTCATAACAACTCTAGGACACCTCAGACCTTCGGGAATTTTGAATTTTTCCATATTTAGAATCCTTTTTAATCTTTGTTTAAAACTTTCATAAACTGGATTTTGCTTGACCGAGTGACTTCCTTTAGCAGAAATGAATAAAAAAAAGTTTTTTCAACATTATTAGGAAGTTCTTATTTTATGTAGTTTTCAAACATGCTTCTTTGTATTCCATAGAATCTTCAATGTTTGAGGGTGTCCATCAAAGGGCATATGTTAGGAGCACCTGGGTAGCTCAGTTGGTTAAGCATCTGAATCTTGATTTCAGCCCAGGACATGATCTCTGGGTTGTGAGATGGGCTCTGTGTGGGGACTCTGTGTGGGGTGTGCTTGTCCTTCTGTGCTCCCCCCATGCAGTCATGTGCATGTTCTTTCTCAAATAACATATGCCCCATCCCCCTTTTCCTTTTTTTTTTTAAGATTTTAACTAGATTTCTTTTGTTCTGGTCATATCTAAACTATAACTATGAAACTGTCAGGTTTAGTCAAGTTTGATGAGTGAGGAGAATAAATTTTTTTTTCTATGAATCATCAGGGAGGTCATCTTAAGTCTACTTATAACATTTAGGGAGGCCTGTTTATAAAGATTTTGTTTGATGTACATGCCAAATTACTTTATATTACATGCTGTGTGGATCTCTGCAGTATTTGCCTACCTAATGACCATTTTATTTTCTTCTGATAACAACATACTTTTGCTGTGCAGAAAATCTCCTCCCTCATCTCTCAGTTCATGTGTTTGTGTGAGCTTCTCTTCCCTGGTACCCTAACCTCTATAGGTCTCATGAGCTGGTGGTTAAGGGCTCCTACTTTAAGTCTGGCTGTTCAGTGTTTTCCATCTCAATGATTCTGGTGGTGACTGGTACAGAAAGAGCCAGGGATCTTGATTGATCCAACAGGATGCAGTCTGGGACTTCTGTTGACACCAGTGGGTAGAAGATGATCTCTTTGTGTCTGGTTATAAGCAGATAGATCCTGGGGCTGTCATGTGAAGAATGTTGGCCTGTGAACAGACTGTGAGGGGCTGGTATGGAGGAGATGGGAGAGAAGTTGACCAGAGAGAGATTGAACCCTGATGACAACATCTGCACCCTTGCCTGAAACTAAGGGTCCTGTCTCTAGACCAGTCAGTGTGCCTTACCTTGTGAATTGGATTCTTGTTACTTGTTAATGAGCTCTTGTTAATTGTTTCATAAACATATATAAAGAGTGAAAGGAATATAAGCAAATGCTGTATAAATCATCCTGTTTTATATGCCATAATCCTATTTCTAAGTGCTTATCATAAATATTTTAATTCCTGCCAAGTAACTTCCCAAAAGGAGATGGGATTTATGAAAGCTAGAAATAATCCAACAGAATTTTAGAGAGATTTTTTTAATAGCAATTCTGACTCAGTTCATGTCTAATTATCTGGGAGTTTCTTCTGTAGAACTTTTTTTCTTTAATCTCTGATTTTACCTATACTTTAAAAATCTATATAATACATCACCTGTGTATAACCTATAATTCTACCACCATTGATTTAGGTTGCAAAATACTTAAATCTTTCTGTAAAAATGCAGAGATTATAAAAGATTTTTGCCAGAATAAGTTGACAATAATTTCACAGAGAAGCATCTACTCAAAAATGGTATTTTTGAATATCCCTGGATAGACTCCAACATCCAACACATCACTGAAGAAATAAAAAGAAAACCAATCCCTTCTGGGTATTTGAAAATGCTTAATAGTTTTAAGCCAACTTCATTTTATTCAAACAAAAATGTTGACTGCAGGCATGTGAATTTGATAATTTTTTAGCCATTTTAGGGACTAGAAGAAAACTGTATAGAAATCATCATTGCCATTGCATATTTTCACTCTAAGTGAAAAGTATATAAAACAATATTTTCATAAGTTGCTGTAAGCTTGTAATATTTGTGAAAAATGACATTAAATATAACACTTAAAATCTAGTTTAGGGTAATCCTGATTAAATATGCGGAACTTTTGTAGAACTTACAAAGATTAGGGATGAAAGATAGGGAGAGAGGTTTACATTTAAAAATATAGAACATATAGGTGGCTCAGTTGGTTAAGTGTCCAACTCTTGATTTTGGCTTAGGTCATGGTGTCAGGATCATGGGATCAAGCCTCACATCAGGCTCCACACTCAGCAGGGAGTCAGATTCTCCCTCTCCCCCTTCCCCTGCCTCTGCCCCTCTCCCTGCTCACTCTCTTTTTCTAAAATATTTTTAAAAATTAAAAAAAATAGAATATAGAATAAGATTTTATTTGGAAAAAAATCCAATTTCCCAACTATGATTCTGTGTCTTAGGATAGCCAACATCTGACTGAATATCTTTAAGTTAAAGTGTCCATAACTTTATTTTCTGTATGTATGATCTTCCAAGTTAAATATCAATATATAATGCATAGATTTCTTCAGAAGATTTTAGAATCACAAAAACACATATTTTAGGTCAATCTATAAAAAGTCAAGTATACACCTGATTTAATCAAGAGCAAGGAGTCAAAATTCACTCAAAAAGCTTCAGTGGAAGTTTAACAGCATAGTCAGACCCAGCTGAAGATAGAATTATTGAACTGGAAAATAGATCAGAATAAAGTATCCTGAATGCAACACAGAAGAGATAACAATGAGATCAGAAAACATGAAGGCTAGAGTAAGAAGATCCAATATACATTTAAATAAAACTTAAGAAAAAGTGAGGCAAAGGAGATATTTGAAAATGGAATATCTGAGGGTATTCCAGAACTGCTGAACAACACTAATCAAAATATTCAAAAAGAACAGTAAGTCTATAGCAATTTTTTTTAAATCTATACCAAGACAGTGTAGTAAAAATGCAAAACAAAGAAAAGAACCTCAAGGTGGCCTGAGGAAAGGCTGTTCTGTATTAAATTACCCCTAAGACATCTATGTTCTATGATCTTCCAGCCAATGCTCTGACACTTTGTAATTTCTAAGGTTGACCATTTTCAGGTAATTCTAATAATACTCTAGAATAACATTAAGACCAAGTCTAGGCTTCCTTCATGGGATAATCTATCAGATATTTAAAAACAATAAATGCTTACCCACCATAATTTTTTTCAACTTTCAGATTCTGTAACTATCTTACAAACGGTACAGACTTAAGGGTTTACATCAATCTGTCACTGTCTTTAAGCTGCATATTCTGTCTTTAGAGCCCCCAGCAAAGAACACTAGCTTCTTGGCAAGGTCCGATTAGGGCAGAGTACAGAGAGGAGATCATCTTTGCTCTTATCACTCCATTTCTATAAAGGCATTTCAAAAGGTTAGCTGTTTTGTGGTAACCACATCATACTTGTGGTTATCACTACTAAATCCTACCTTCTGGCCTTTAGTTATCTTTGGGGACACAAGTGAAACTTCTTATTTTCAGTTTCCTGAAACAAATGAAATATTTTCACATAAGATATGAAGAATGTAGTTCAGTGTCTGGCTTATAGAGAGTATTTAGTGTATTGGCATTATTATTACTGATTGAATTTCTCTTCCCGTCATTCTTCAGAGTAACTTTCATATGCCATTTCACTACCATGTGACAGGTAATATTATCTTAAATATGGGGGAAGTAGAGCACATAATGGCTAAAGGAATAAACCCAGTAAAAGAACTGGATTCACAGTCCCCACCAAACCCCTTTAACATTTTTTCTGATATAACCCGTTAGCTATTCCTTTCAATGGTGTAGTGAATTTATTTGATAAAAAAAGATTTCAAAATTCTTGTCCAAGTTAGCAGATAAAATTACCTTTACAATCCCCCAAATCAGTAGTAAGACCCATATTATTTAGACCCTACCCCCAGATCTTCCACTATGCTGCTACATATAGCAATGAATTCTTCTGGGTTTAAGCATGTCATACTGCTATATGAGGGGATGTCAACACATAAAGCACAGCTGAACCTGAGCAAGGCATCTGCCAGAAGTATATCACAATGTTCTTGTTGATAACTTACAATGCTTTAACATCTCTGGGATCAAGCTTACTAGTTGATAGTTAAAAGAAGTTTACTATTCTCCAAGAGGGATTACAGCAATTTTTAAACATCAACATTTTCAAATGAATGCAAAATTTGAGGAAATATCATGCCCAAAGGTAGGTCCTTTAAATCGGTGGGTCACCATCACTCAAAATGCACTAGCATTTCTTAAAGCAACTAGCTAAAACTGTATACATATATCAAACTAAGGGAAGATGGAATTTTCAGAGTTAGTGTTTTTAGTATGTCTCAAAACTTGACCTTATGAAAGAGATCAATTGAAATTTTACTTGGTTTTATTTATTTAAAAAAAATTTTTTTAAAGATTTTATTTATTTGAGAGAGAGAGAATGTCAAGAGAGCATGAGAGAGAGGAGGGTCAGAGGGAGAAGGAGACTCCCTGCTGAGCAGGGAGCCCGATGTGGGACTCGATCCCGGGACTCCAGGATCATGACCTGAGCCGAAAGGCAGTCGCTCAACCAACTGAGCCACCCAGGCGCCCCTTTACTTGGTTTTAATATTAAGATGGTTTGATAGTTAATAAGCCAAAGGTCACAACCTATTAAAAAAGAGATTCTATAATTAATACCAATTTCTCAATAGCACTCAAAGTTTTGAGTAGATTGTCACTGTGGTAAGACATGTCCTTTTTTTTTAATTAAAGATTTCATTTTTTTATTTGTCAGAGAGAGACACAGCGAGAGAGGGAACACAAGCAGGGGGAGTGGGAGAGGGAGAAGCAGGCTTCCTGCGGAGCAGGGAGCCCGATGCGGGGCTCCATCCCGGGACCCTGGGATCCACGACCCGAGCCGAAGGCAGACGCTTAATGACTGAGCCACCCAGGCGCCCCAAGACGTGTCCTTTTTCAGTGTTCATTTTTGAAATCCATCTGGCACCCAAAACGTGCATGCTCGACCTGGGCTTAAATTTCTAATCTCTACCACTAATTAGAGTAAAAGAGAATTGTCTGTATATCAAGGATTCCAATTTGTGTGGTAACTTCCTGGAATAGATAGAAATGTCACCCAGGCGACTGTTTTGCAGAGACTTCATGGAAGAGAGGGAAGAGCTTGGTAATAACAAAAGGGGCTTATTTTACCATCAGAGAAAGGTGATGCGTCCTGAAGTGACTTAGCATTATTGAATATTTCTAGGTGCACAACAGTGAGGGAAGGAGCAAAGGAGTGAGAGGAAGGAAGAGGTGTTTCTGAGTTAGGAGATCTGGATCTGTGATGAGGAAGTAAAAACAAGAGTGGTCATTATTACCACTCGCTTAGTTTCCGTTGGGACTGAATAAATGCATGTAGGGCGTTCAGAATAGAATAGAAAAACTACAGGAGCATTCGTCCATGGAGGAGCAACGGGGGGACACTGCATGAGAAATCCTTTTTACATTACAGTGACTGGTCATCCTAGTTCCCTTTTTTTCACCTCAGGAAGAATCTGTAGGTAGAGACTATATTCTATAAAAGGTTTACTTTTATGTAAGTTGTTGCCTTTTACAAGGAGTCATTTAGGAAATAGGTTTCAGTAGGGTTTATTTCTACTGTAATAAATGATACCCATGAAAGTAAACTTTAGTTCGGACCTAGACAATACTGGTATTTTTTCTGAGGACCCAAGATCTTCATTTGTCCTTTAAGTTATGATATAATGTCAAGTTTCAACTATCATTTAGAGTTGCTGAATGCCTCACGGTTTCCCTTGCTTGCCTTCTGTTTGATATCAATCTCCTAATGCACACTTACAGAACCCCAGTTCAACTCTGACACTTTCACATACATCCAGTCTTTTCTTTTTTATTTTACTATGTTATGTTAATCACCATACAGTACATGCTTAGTTTTTGATGCAGTGTTCCATGATTCATTGTTTGCGTATAACACCCAGTGCTCCATTCAGTACGTGCCCTCTTTAATACATCCAGTCTTGAAACTCATTTCCTCCTCAACTTGGCAGCAGGAAAGTCTGAGGTGAGAAAAAGATGAAAAGGGCACTGAAAAATACCACTTAGATCATTGCCAGTTCCCTGTGATTACCTATAAGCCAGCCCTTGAAATGTCATAGATTCCTCCTATTCTCTTGGAGATTCCCTTAAAACTTTAGAGAATATGATATGACAGGCTTTCCTGCCAGATTTAGAAAACACTGCTAAAAATTCACAAGGTACTTTTTCTACAAGCAGATACACTACAAAGATGACTTTTAATGGAAAAATACAATTTTTATTACTCTTCGTTAAACCACAATTACAAAAAAACTATGTGAACATTTGCCGAAGGAAAGGAATGGAGAAGCTGTCATCTGGAAAAAGCAGTTTTTCTTGTCTAAATATTAGACATTATTGATACAAATAATAACCATCCTATACATCATGCCAAGAAACAAAATCAAAATTGGTATAGCTCATTCCTTTGCATCCTGAGTAGGGTGGACTTTGAATATGCAGGTCTATTACACTTTACAAGACTTGTTTAATAGTTGCTTCAAATTAAGAATGTATTCTGTTTTGTAATACATGAAGAATTACCTCTGTTACAAAGAATAAACTTCAAAATTCTTAAGCAAAACATTCTGGGAAAGATGCACAGTTCTTTGCTTTTCTGAGCAGACTATAAACATTCATCTTGAGTTTCCTGTAGTCCATGGAGTGATTTTAAAAAAATGAAGCTCCTAAAACCCATAACCATCACCTCAGCTTTTTCAGTAGACAAGAATGTGTATTACCGTTTGGCCTGGCCATTCATGTAGGCATATCTGCGCTGTTGTTACAGAAGGGGGAAAAAATTGCTATCAAACTTCATTGAAGTCTTACTCAAAATCATCTGCAGTTAACAACCATGAGATATTATGAAAATGATCAACAATATTTGAGGCATGTATTACTGGGGAAAAAAGGCTTACATATTACACTAGTAATAATATTTATAAATCAATTTTAATTTTCAATTTCATCTTAATTGTTACAGCCTCAAAATAAGTTTGGCTACTTGGCCCTTGATATTTTAACAAGTAGTTAAACGGTTATATTATATTCTCTTTCTCTTACATTGGTTAAATGGTGAGACTGGGGAAGATATGTAGTTATCAGAATGATTTCCAGTCTATTTGCACTTTCTCACCTCTGCTACTCTATAAATCTGATGGCTGTGACAGGTTAATGGTGTAAGACATTAGTTATGAAAAGCTGATGTCCGAATTGTTATTTATGAAGGCTTCTTATTCAGATGTTGAATTAATAATGTTTTTCCAAAAGTAATATATCTAAGTTAGGCTATCTAGAATGGAAATGAAGAATTTATAATTAAGATTTTTTTTAAGGATTTGCCAATAAACTAATCACCAGCTTAGTCATAGAGATAAGTTTAATTGAAAAAGTGTGTAGTAGGTGATTTTATCATTGATTTCTGCATTAATGACTTCCAGAAGAAATTTAGTGGACATTATTAAATGCCTCTTCTGTTGATAAGTTAGTTTATTCAATACGTATGAAGGAAAAACTGAGATTTTGAATTTTTGAGCACTACCGGGACTCAGAGTCCCTGGATTGTACTGACTTCGCAGACATTTACTGCCTCTCTCTTTTCAAGATTTTTGTTTTTTTGGATATTTGTGAATGCCTGTCAAAAGTCTGATATTTGTGAAAGCCTGTCAGTTCTGATTGTCCTACATTCTCATGCCAAACACATTTGTTCCATTTTAGCTGTATACCATTCTCACTTCTGAGCTTCAGCTTGTATCAGCCAACCAACTACAGTTTTGTTGACGTGAGTTAGCATCGTCAAAATGAAGGCCGCTTCAAGGCTTCCTCTATGTAGTACGGTCCAAATGTTCGAGGAGGAAAGTATCTAGGATAGTAGAGCAAAGTGTCTAAGATCTTAGGCTTCAGAAACAGGATGTGATTCAGATCCCAAGGCACCTTCTTTCAAACTAAGCAAACATGGGGTCTTAGAACCTCAATTTCCTCTTCTTTGAGAGGGGGTAGTGTAATATTAAAAATAAAAACGGAAACGACTACCAGATACTGGTGGTTATTATGCGCTAGGCACTCTGCTAAATTCCTCATCCACTAAAGCACTTACCCCACAGGCCTGTTGGGAAGAGTTAAATGAGAGAATGAACACAGAGCCCAGAAGGGGCACTTGGGAAATAGTTAGCTTTTTCTATTACTGTTACTGTAGTTGGTGCTGTTGTTGCTGCTGCTCTTCTTCCTCCTCCTCTTCCTCTAGATAATAGCTCTAACCTGAAATAGCCTTCTCCACAGGCTTGCCAGATAAAGTTCAGGGTACCCAGTAAATACAAATTTCAGATAATCATTAGCTTTTTAGGGTAAGTGTTGAGTGGGATACACGTATGCTGTGGTGCCTATTTGCATGGGACATACACTAAAAATCTATTTGAAATTCAAATGTAGCTGATTAACTTGTACTTTCATTTGCTAATCTCCTACTTCTCAAATATGTGTTCACTTTGTCTCCGTGGTGGAAGCTTGAGGATTGTGAATGTGACTTAGTCATCAGCGCTGTCGAAAAAGGCTTTTCAGAGCATTTCCTAAGTGTGGGAGGGGCAGTGGCATCCTCTGCCTCCCCAGCAAAGGGTTGAGGAGTGCATCTCACTTGGGTTGTGGTTTTTCTATGTACAGTGTATTTCCGAGGCTAATAGAACACCTTTTCAAGGATATCGACTCTATTCCTGGTTGTCTGAGTCACCATTTTAATGCAGTAGTTTTATGTGGATGACTATGCATATAAATCAGTAACGGTAAAAAATAATTATTAAAGATACAGATTTAAACAACTGTTCTGAATTCATCAGGCATTTCAAAGAAATTTTCAACTTTGTATATGGAAACCAAATTTTTTGCCCAATAGAATTCTTTTGATTATAAAACTTCTCCCTTTTAAGGAAACTTAAGCCTTCTGCCTCTTTATCTTTAAACATAAGAATAACCATAGAAGTTATTTTTAATGTTTTTAAAACCTTTTGAGCTTTTTGTCCATTCCCAATATTTTTCTAAATTATAATTCATGTATTACAAAACAGTGTTTTATTCTCTCAGTATGGCAGAATACTACATACCAGGAAAGGGTGCTGATTTTCACAATTGAGAGACCATTCTGCCCCTTTTACCATATCACACATTAAGCTATAGGTAAGGCATGCCTCACACACCACTTGGAAGTTATTCTCCAAAATGTCAGAGTTGAGCATTACCTATAAAATCACCCTTTTGAGCATTTATATCCGTCTAGTTTTGTACTTTTCAACACTGATTGTCATGGGGCTGCTGTGTTGATACTGCATTAATTTGCCAAGTAGTAAATCAAATGAATGCTTTCTCTAAATAATGACAAACTTTAAAAGTTTATCGTTAGGTTTTTTTTTTTATACTTCTTAAAACTTTCAACAATATAATATTATTATCCCACGCTTCCCTTTTGGAAATTAGTAGCATTTATGGTATTCTCAAATCAATTCCGTCTTTATTCATTGGCACGGATGAGGGCACAATCATGAAGTGAGGTAAGTCGGCCTCTCGTGACATTCCCCCACATATCCATGACCTTGTTTCTCCTCCCTGACACTTTCTCAAACATTTGTGGGAGGAATGAACAAATGAATATTGAAGCAATCAAATGGACGCTCTGGAGACTGTAAGTTTCAAGGTGACTGACAGTGCAGAGTATTTACTCCTTTGCTTAGACAACTGTCCAGGATGGAGTGAGGGCAAGGGTCAAATATGCATCACTGTAATCTCTTTTGTCACCTCTAAAAACTGGTTGGGGGAAACCATTTTCTAAATAGTGCAGGTTCTGTTTGGACTTTTAAAAGAAATTACTGTTATGTGAAGAAATCTCATAGCAGCAATGATTATTATCCTGACACTTGTTTGGTATTTTATGGTGGTAAGAACTTTTACCAGTCACTTTGGGGGAATTACTAGCCAGAGATCAAGAAAAATGCCCTCGCCCTTGTGAGACTCTGCATTAAAATTTTTGTTAGCTCTGTTTTTACATTTGTTTTAAATAAGATAGGAAATGAGAGATTCAGAATCCCAAGAGGCACAGAGTAGTGAAAAGTGTTTTTGTTTTTTGGTGAAGATACTTTTTATTTTTCCCAAGATAATATTAAGAATCAGACATTTATCCTCAGTGCCCTGCTGGGTATTACTGCTTTTATTTCAAAGCAAGAACAGTGAAAAACCCCTTATCTTCCTCTCCCTTACTGGGGAAGGATGGAAGAATAGAACAAGAAGATTCAGCCATTGATGCAATCTCTGACACTTTGTCACCATTTCCAAGGGGCGAGGTGGCAAAATGTCATTTCTTCTATCCCAGGCAACTGATAGTGATTATGCTTAATTATAACCTTTCTCATTTGGGAGACACTTAAAGATGCTATCTTTTATTCTTTAACAGGAAAATGCTTGAAGGAATACCATGTTTAATTTCTCAAGACAGGAAGTTAAAAATGTTTATCAGCATCTCAAGCTTTGATTCTGTTTTTTTGTAAGGTACATCATATCTCTGGGTAATGGAGTGGCCCAGTCTATACAGAACTCTGTCCTAGTACACCAACAATACTCCTCAAGCCCCATGTGCCCAACACTTGTCACATAGCAAATAGCCAAGAGTCACTAAAACTAAAAATGCAGAATTTTCCTGGAGATTTGTAGCACCTTGTCACTCAGTGTGGACCATCAGCATCAGCTGGAAACTTACTAGAAACTTACTAGAAATTCAGAAATTTGTTAGAAATATCCCAGACCTAATGAATTATAAACTGCATTTTAACAAGACTCCAGGTAATTTAAATTTTGAGAAATACTGTATTAGCACAACAATATTTTATTAAAGCCTTGCAACAAACCCACGAGGCAGGTTATTGCTGTTATCTTTAGCATTGTTAGAAGGAAACTGAGCTATTGAGATTTTATTCAAAACAATCTAAAATTCCTCAAGAATATAGCCTTTAGTAGTAACAGTGATAATAATACAACAACTAAGAAAAAGCAGCAGCAGCATAACACATAAGTGGCTACAATAACTGGCCCTGGAGTCAGACAACCTAGGTTTAAATACTGACTCTCCTACTCATTAAGTATAAGATCTTCAAGTTGCTCAATATATGTTTGGTTTGCTCAGCAGTAAAGTAGGAGGTTTAAAAGAACCTACCTCATGTGTTGAGGGAGGAGGAGGATTAAATGAATAAATTTAAATAAATTGCTTAGAACAGTGCCCAGCATGTAGTACAAACTCTGTATATGTTAGACAGCAGTGATGGTAGGAATCATGGTAATTGTAATAGTAACATTTTTTTTTCCAGTGCTTACCATGTTTCATTTGATTCAGTCCTTCAAAAAACCTTCCTGTCTTCTCTACCTTGTGGTGGAGGGTCTGAGAAGTGATTTTGCCTGAAGTCACACAGCTGGTGAATATGGTGGTGGCATGGAAACCTCCAGACCTGGCTACACATAAAGCTACTCTTTAAGTGAGCGTCTTAAATTTAGGTCTTTTGAATGTAAGCCCTCTGTTTTTTTCACCAAACTGTCTTCTCTCCAACCATAAATGAAAAGAGCATTTTCAGATGACCAATGACTCATTAATGTTATTTGATTCAGAGTGCAATTATCAGACCTTTAGATCTGCCTCTCCGTTTTGCTCCAGGTCCTGTTCCTTCCTTTGCCCTGGCCCTAGAGAACACTGTCATTCTTTGCTTGCCTCAGGTTTCAAATCGTCATCAAAATACTCTTAGAAGGTAATGGAATCCTAGCTGAGAGTTTCAGCTTCCCTAGGATTCTTCCTAATAAATAGCCTCTTAACATGTCCGTTTCAGAGCCCTTTGAGGGAAATTTGCATTTTTATAGAGAATTTCTGAAGATGAAAAGTCTTAACCTATGAATGACTATCTACTGATAGTATATCAGGTAAAAGAGGGCAGTGCCCTCTAGGGTAAAACACAATTAAAGAGGAATAAAGTTCTTCCAGAGAGGCTCTGATCTCAGCCTATAGGCCCATGGTGTCCCAGCTAACAGCACACCTGTAAAAAGCCTTACAAAGCAGGGAAGTAGAACGTTGATAACCTACACGTTTTAGGAGGTGGCAATTCTGATTCTTCATTTAACCTTACCAGTGGTTTTCATAACTAAATAGTCACAAATTGCCTGTGATGGCCTATTAAGTTGTAAAAGCTGCCTATACAAGTATATGATTGAACATGGATGGGCTCAGGCATGATGTGAGTGTATGGATGGGAGCGCAAAATTGATACTCTTTGCTATTTCAAAGGAAAGGCAGTCTGAACTGAGAAGGCAGTACTCTAGGAGCCTAACAGTCGCAGAAAATGGATGTCCTATTCTAGGAAATCTGGAATTATTGGCATAATGGGAACATACATGCATGTAGGGTTCCTTTTCTCATGTTTTATAATGTGATGGACTTGGAGGTCTGGGAAAGTAGTAAATTTGGTTCTTCATGAGTACATGTATAAAAGAGGCTTGGGTATATTGGAAGATTCACTGAAGAATTTGTACATTATTACTGAAGCACAAGCCTTTTGTTATACTAGATTGAGGTCTTTGACAAGACTGAAATTCTAAGTCCTTGAATAAGATGGAAAAATTATCTGTTGCATCTTAAAAAAAGAAAAACCATCTACTTATTGTCTGGATGCTTTGTTGTTTGAAAGGATGAGGAATGGAATTTTATAACTACCCCTCTTTAGAACATAGCAGTTTCTCTCATCTTAGATAAGGCAAAAGAGATATACTACAGGTTGGTTAATAAAACATATTAGCCTAAAATCAAAGAAATGAGTGTGTGGGTACCTTTAGGGGTCAATGTTTCAGAAAGGACTACTCCCAAAAAAGTCTAGGAGATTTGTTAAAAATATATGGCAACAAAAGAAAAAAAAAAAAAACCCACAACAAACCTGATTAAAAAGAAAATGAGACATTGGGTCCAAGAGAAAATGTAGTTGATGATTCAGTGTCACACAATAACTCAAAACTTGGAACAGTGGAAAATCATGATTGGTCTTTCTTTTGCTTTATCTCGACACATTGTATCATTATTTCTTTTGCAGAAGTGAGTGGTTGCTATTGTAGGGGCTAAGGGCAGGCCACCGCAAGATGGGCCACTTGGCATGAAAATAATTGTGAGTTATATCTATATCGATCTATCTATATGTAGATAGATTGACAGTCATTTTGACTGACAGTATTTGGAATTTCTGTGTCTGTGCAAATTCTCTGTAAGTAAGCCATTAAGTTTGATTTTCTCCTGTTAATCTGTCTCATGTCAATTTGATTCTTAGTCTGGCTATAGAAGAACCTTGAACAGGACAGGAAGTTCTTGCTTCCCAATACTACAGTTACTCCTTTTTAATGAGTTTTGTGTCTATACCTAACCAAATAGCTCTTTCTCATTTAGAAATGCTAGAGGGTAGTAGAGGGGACATTGGTGATTGAAAAATGACTTAACACAATGCAAATACAGAGAAATATTACACAGTTAAGGAAAATTGCAATTTATTGAACCAGGGTTTATTCTTTGAGTCTATTTTCTCAAATGTGTGATTCAAGGACATTAAAAATAACACTTGAGTAAAATGTATGTAATCCCTTAAAACTGCTTTTTATGTAGTTTCAACTTTATAACACTTAGCATACTTATTAATAAGAAAACATGGTAAAAAACACAGTTTACAAAAGGCAAAATATACTATCACTTTAAAAAGCAGAAATAGTTTGGGAATATTTAGCTCCTTGGGATTTTATACTATCTCTCATAGTAAAAGAAAAACTAAAATGATCTCATATCACACTTAAAAAGGAGACTATAGATTTTCTAGCGCAGAAGTGAATGAAGGAAGAAAGTGTCAAATTGTCAAAATTTTATTTAGGAAACTAAGGGGGAGGATACATTCAAACTAATAAGGATGATTTCATCACCTGGTTACCCCATCCCCCACCCCCCCTCGCTTCTGTAACCCTCAGTTTGTTTTCCGGATGATTTCAGATATCTTTCATGTTAATGATAAAAATACTCAGTATGTTGGATACCTGCAGAAGAATTATTGAGGAAGAGAAAATGAGAAGAACTTGGCCAAGATAGGTTTGGACTATTCACGACAATAGACGTTAGCTTTTTAAACTGGGTTCCCAGTACAACTCAGCAAAATTCCATTTGATTATCCCTCTTTAAATTAAGCCCAACTGTAAACAGGCACTATAATCACGGCTTAAGAATGTTTCTGTGTATTAGTGTAACATGGAAATACTTATATAAATATTCTATTGCTTAAAATAGTTTGAGAGCTATGGAAACACTACAAATGACATTTAGGCCCACTGCTCAGCAAGGAACATTCTAAAACAAAGTTTAGATGCAGAATCATCTACCTTAGAAATGAAAAAGTTATAGAAAATGCACCACTTGCAGCAACTTAATGCTTGAAACCCAAACCAAAAAATGTATTAACATATAATCTAAAGTCCTCATATACTTAGATTTTATACAGAAAAGTATAGCTTTTTATAGGAGAGTTTAATTTGGTGAATGGATATGTTAATAAAGTTTTAATGCTTTTTTTTTTAAATGAGGAAAATCTGCTTGCTTCTGAGGCCAAAACTGGGACATGTATACAATAACCACTAGTTACAGTACTTTTGTGAATTGAGACGTCCTGTAAATGCAAGCTACATGCCAAATCAAAAGACTTACTAGTGAAAAATAAATAAAAATATAAAACACCTCAATTTTTATACTGATTACATTTTGACTTGGTAATATTTTGGATATTTTGGATTGAATAACCTATTACTCACATTTTATCAGTATCTTTTTACCTTATTAATGTAGCTACTAAAAAGTTAGAAAAACATCTGTGGCTCACATTATATTTCTACTGGGCAATGCTAACCTAGACCATAGAGATTCTTAAATAAGGAATTATTAGTTGCAAGTTTAGCTATTTTTTTCCTCAGAAACCATGTTAGATAAGTTTATGGGGTTCCTAAGAAAGTTGGCAAAACCTGCTTAGCCCTTACTGTACCTGAAATATAATACTTCATTTCACTACCATGGAACAACAATTGATAAAATTGTTTCCGTAAGAGAAAAAAAAATTACTAATTCTAGCCGGGATAGCAGTGGCACTCCTCTTCCTGGGTTGGAAGTGTTTTGGCAGTGGAGTTGTCCTTACATATATGTGCCTGTGTATGATCATGCATGTGTGTTAGGCATGACTAGAAAAGTAATAGGTGAATAGATGGTTGCACCTGGATTAAAAACAAGGTAGTTTCTACCTATCTATAGTATCTATAAGAAAGCAAGTCTTCATACCACCATTTTGCAAACACTGTCAAATCAAAGATAGAAGCGATGGGTGGATTCCTTGGGATAAGATCTGGCAGAATTCTTCTATATCTCTTCCCCTTAATGTTTAAAAATGCATGCGTCCTTCATAAATTTATAATTAACTATATATTACTGGCTTGATGAGGAATTACTTAGAAACCATTTTTAAGTAAGTTAGTAATTATCTACTTAAGTTCTTTGGCATATGTGAACACCAACAAGCAAAATTTCAGGGACTTAGAAAATGCTAATTGAGCTGAATAGAAAAATGTTAGACATAAGAAATTTACATTTCTCTGATTATCTGTATACAGTAATTGAAGTTTACTGAAAATCTCTAATCCAGTAGGAAAGCTTAAATCAGTAGTTCTCAAAGCTTTAGTGTACATCAGAACTATCTGGAGAGTTTATTTTATTTTTCTTTTACCATATAATGTATTATTTGTTTCATGGGTACAGGTCTGTGATTCATCGGTCTTACATAATTCACAGTGCTCTCCACAACACGTACCCTCCCCAGTGTCCATCACCCAGCCACCCCATCCCTCCCACCCCCCTATCTGGAGAATTTATTAAAACACTGACTGCTGGGCCCCATGTCCAGTTTCTGATTCATAGGTCTGGGATGGAGCCTGAGAATTTGTACTTCTAAACTTCCCAGGTGATGCTCCTGGTTCTGTGGGTATGGTAACCACATTTTTTTAAACTTTTTTTTTTAACTTAAATTCAATTAACATATAATGTATTACTGGTTTCAGAGGTACAGGCCTGTGATTCATCAGTCTTATGTAATACCTAGTGCTCATTACATCACATGCCCTCTTTAATGTCCAACACTCAGTTACCCTATCCCTCCACCTCTCTCCCCTCCAGCAAACCTCAGTTTGTTTCCTAGGATTAAGAGTCTCTTATGGGTTGTCTCCCTCACCACATTTTGAGAACTACTGGGCTGATTTTTTTCCTCAGTGATCCAAACACATATCACTAAAAAGTTTTCCTTCAGATTCACTGATTTTTACAAAATCACATAGAAGATAATAGAAAAATTATGTAAACAAGTGTCCATTTTAAAACTACACATTATTACCCCAAGAAAATCATTGTTACTTAAGGAATTCATCTCTCAAAATAACGTATATGTAATTTTTTATTAACAATCAGCTTGTTTTATTCTTTAAAAGCTGCTGCTTATTTCTGACATAAAAAGGATTCCAGAATAATTCTTCATTACATGGAACAAAAGTAGTTTTAAACACCTTATGTTGAGAAAATACATGATTTTATCGTCACGTGAAGGGATTAAATTTCCTAAAGCAAAAAAAAAAAAAAAAACCACAAAAACCAATCTATTTCAGTTCATAACCAAGACTAAAGATACTTTGCTTCAGGATTTTACCACTTTATCACTTTAAATTGAAGTTTTTGTGTTAGTTTAATAGTTCTGTGGTAAAATCATTGAAATACCTAATATTCTCTTGATGTGAAAATAAAGAGAATAAACCTGTCATCTTCAAAAATCAAATTCATAAAAGTTGCAATGTTTTGCATTTTTTAAATGCATTCCCACTGAATAAAACTTAATTTTAATTTAGAAAATGATACTGGGGAGCAATTTTGCGTTCTACATATTTTAGTCTAAATATCACTTTGACAATCATTCCATTTACATCTAGTTCCAGTGTTCAATATTTAGTGCTTAACTGTTTGACTTCACAGCTCTTAATATAAGCCATTGCTAACATCAAAACTCTTCTGTTATTCCAGTTTCTCTACAATCTGAACTTAATCCATTTGCTCATAATTATTTCCTCGATATAAAACTTTGTGAAATTTGTTTACAGACCTCAGGATTTGCTTTGTGTTTTCTTGCCTCTGAGCCTCCATCTGAAATTCCTTGCTTTTCCCCTCTTGTCGAATACATCCTCCTCCCCTTCCTATGCAAAGTCCTTACTAAATGTGGTCTCCTAGGACACTCAATATTAGACATGCAATATTAGCTAATTTTGCCTGTGTTAACAATGAATCACTACCATTTGCATTATTACTATTTACCAGGACCTAAAATAAGTCATTTACCTACCATAATCATCAAAATGATGTGTAGATACTTCAAGCTCAGAGAGGTGAAGTAGCTTGTCCCAGTCAAGTGACTGTTAAGTAGCACAGCTGAGATTCCATTCCAGATCTCTGCATCTTGCCAAGTCAAGTAGTACATATAACCAACCACTATCTAACATTGCATTACAGCCTCCAAATTAAAAATGGGTTATTATATTTTTAATGTGTTAAGAGTATTTTAGTATGTAGAAAAGTAGAAATACAATTACTTGTGCTTTGGTTGGAATTCAGCCTATTAAAGTATTATATTTAAAAGAGGTTTAAGCTTCTTAAACCTTAAACCTTAAAGCTCAAATAATTAAGCCTCTTGTTTGTTAATCTAGCAATTCTGTGTTAAAATTCACTCTTACTTTGATAAATGCCTAATTAATAAATTGGGTAGATTAAATTCCCAGACATGATAGCATTTACAATAAGGTTTAACTAAATTTCCTTAGTTATTTCAAGCTATAGTCCCAGATTTATCTGATTTTAACACCTTCAACAAGACAGATTGGTAGATCTATACAGCTACATTCTTCTAAGTGTGTAAGCAATTTTTAAAAATCTAATGAAGCAAACCTCAAATATATAATTATTTGCTTCATTCTTATAGTAACTCATGTCCTTCTTAAAGGAATAAACAAAGTATTCTTTAATCTGCACAATGATTTCATATATATGCACAATAATTTCATGTGTATACACACACACACACACACACACACACACACACTACATGTACTTAACCCACTGCCCCAAAAGGTCATTTGTCAGTTCATTTTTTGTTTATCACATATTTTCACACTTGAAGGAGGTAACAAGATTATATATGGAGATAGCCACTTATTAAAATAACAAGCTGGGTTTGACAGGCAAAATTACCATCTTGGCAGGACTGAGAACACTTGATCGAAGATTCAGAACCATGATGGATTCAGTGATCCTTTAAAATTAGTGACTGGGACCAGGGATGCTTGGGGGAATCTTTTAGGATTGTTTGACCTGAGTTGGCACTGATTGAGCTGGATCTCTCATTTTAGAAATACAAATCTTCATAGCCCCTGTGCACCATTTTTTTGCATTCTGGTATATTATTCTCTACCCTCATCTATTCATTGAACCACAATATCTTTTATAGATTTTATTACATAATTTGAGTTGAGATTTTATACTACCCAACCACATTGTAATTCTCTAAATCAGTGTTTTGTGAGATTTTACCCTGAAGGGATTTGCAGCCTAGGTGTTTCTTTACAGGCATTTAGAAACTCATTTCTGCCTTTCTTTAGCATATCTCATAGTATTTGCCATGATCTTGCACAAAATTACTGCTCAGATTATCATAACTTGACCAATGAAAGTCCTTTAAAACTCATCCCTTCATTGCTTTATGGCAGCAAAATGTCTTAGAATTATTTTTATTTTCATCGCAGGGAGCCATGCAATCTGCTCGTCTCCAAGGAGCTCTGATAGTCAAGATTAACATTAGAGGCCAACATGTGGGTGGTAAGGGGAGTGCCCAGTGAGGGAAGATGCTAGACTTTGATGCCAAGGATACTCCATGTTAGTAGCAGAGCTAAAGAAGGTAAATATTTTATAATTTGAGTCTACATCAGCTTTTCCAAGCTTTATTCAAATCCCATTTTAAATTAATTTATTTTTCTTTTTTGAGCTAAAATCTTTTTTATGTGTTCTTTTACCAACTTTAACATATCATGCTACTTAAATGACATATGATACTACATGTTGATTTTAAATATTCTCTAGCCCCTCTTTGAAGTGTCCTGATCATGAATGCCTCACTATGGCTACAATCACTCTATTTTCTCTTACAACTCTTATGTGTCTCGGGCATCCTTCCATAGGCACGATATTGACAAGATAATTAAAACAAAGGGTTTGTAAATCATGTGTTTTTAACTTACAACATATTTCTCCAAGAAACAACTTTATAAATGGTTAGATTCCCAACTACTCCATGAGAGTCTACTAAACCCACAGACCCACAGTGCTGCTCACTTACAGCATAGAAACCATGAGACTGTGCCCTGAGCTGCTGGGTTAGAGGAGGGAAGAGATGGAGGAGAAAGTTTTATTTCCCTTTCAGGTACAGCAATGGTCTTGAACACAAATTTGCAAATCCTGTAATGCTTTGAGTGTTACTCAGTCTTCAATCATTTATTTGTTTAACAAATATTCTTTAACATTTGTATGAAATTGGGGACGGAAGAATTGAGAAGTTCTATTCTTTACCCTCAAAACTCCAGCATTGTCACAGAGGCATAGTTCTGGCCAGCTGGTGTCCTTAAGCAGGTGAGAAGGATGGGCACAGTGCACATGCCCAAAATTTGATGCTAGACGCAAGTATTGATGCTTCATCTGAGACAATTGACAGAAAATAAAGAGGTTGGAGTCCAGGTCCCTGTATAGGGGTAGGTGTAGCAGGAAGTAGATGTTCTTTTCTCCTACATCAGGCTATTATGTGCATAAAACTATTTCTTAACTCTATTCCACTGTTCATGTTTTTGATCCTTTACCTATATTATGTTGTCTTAAATTTTACAGTTTTATGTGTTAGTATCTGATAGTGCAAGCTCCTCGCCTCATTCTTTTATAGGAATATCTTAAATATTCTTGATCTTTATTCCTTAATGTACATTTTTAAATTAATTTGTCATGTTACCATAAAACAGTATTAGAATTTTTTTGGAATTGCCTCTCTAGATCTATTGGTGGGCAACTGGCTTCACAATAATATGGGATCTTTCTCTCTAGGTGACACTCAAAACAAGCACCAAGTCCTAGACCTCAACACATCTATTGATGGCAGAACAATCAGGATTGATACTGCCTGTATGGAACTGTCATGAAGGCATACTGGATGAATATTTATCCATATTCCTGTGCATAGGCAATGAATTTTTGGTATCCTTGAAAATAGCTTTTTTGTGTGCACAAGATTACTTAGATCGTCACATTGCTTTTCAATTTATTTTAAAAACCCCATTCTTTTTTTTTTTTTTTTAAAGATTTTGTTTATTTGGGCGCCTGGGTGGCTCAGATGGTTAAGCGTCTGCCTTCAGCTCAGGTCATGATCCCAGAGTCCTGGGATTGAGTACCGCATTGGGCTCCCTGCTCCTTGGGAGCCTGCTTCTCCCTCTGCCTCTCTCTCTCTCTCTCTCTGTCTCTCATGAATAAATAAATAAAATCTTTAAATCTTTAAAAAAAGATTTTATTTATTTATTTGAGAAAGAGAGAATGAGAGACAGAGAGCACGAGAGGGAAGAGGGTCAGAGGGAGAAGCAGACTCCCTGCTGAGCAGGGAGCCCGATGTGGGACTCGATCCCAGGACTCCATCCCGGGACTCCGGGATCATGACCTGAGCCAAAGGCAGCTTAACCAACCGAGCCACCCAGGTGCCCTAAAAACTCCATTCTTTAACCTTGAGAAACAAACTGAGGGTTCTAGAGGGAGGGGATGGGGGGATGGGTTAGCCTGGTGATGGGTATTAAAGAGGGCACGTGTTGAATGGAGCACTGGGTGTTATACGCAAACAATCATGGAACACTACATCAAAAACTAATGATGTAATGTAGGGTGATTAACATAACATAATAAAAAAAGAATTCCATGTTTCTGTAGCTACATCTTATAAATGATTCTATTTATATACTGAGGAAATATCTAAGAAACTTTTGTTTGATTAATGTGTGGCTCTTCCATAAACTTAATCAAAGTCATATAAACATTCTAAGTATGTATATAGACTTTATATAGTCTATTTAAATGTTTTTACTGTTTAACAATAAAAAAACATGTTGAGTACTTAAATGATTCTTATAAATTTAACAAATATAATCATTTGCTTCATTGTTATATATACTCACTTCAAGTTAAAACCATGAGTCTAAATCGCCTTCTCTCTAACACAGTTGCATTGGAATCAATGTTGACTTGCTTGCTCTGGTAGACCAGATTTTTAAAAGCACAAATGCATAAAATATCAAATACATAAAAAGTCCTTCATATAAAAATATTAATATAGTAGTTTTAATTTACCTAAATTTATTAATTGTGAATTATTCAGGGATTAAAAAAAGACTTAAACCATAGGGAAATTGGTTGAGATTACACCAAAACCAATGATAAAGATTATTTTCTTCCTTCATATTTTCCATGTCTGTTTTTTGTATCAACATGATGCTTACCTCATAAAAGCCAGGTAGGAAGCTTATCTCTTTGTATTCCTTAGGAAACTTTATGTAATAATAAAGTTATCTGGGTTTTTTTGAATACTTGGTAGAAGTCACTTGTACAACTTTCTAGACCTAGTACCTTCTTTCTAGGAAGATAATAAATCAGAGTCATTCCCTTTAATCTTTTTAAAAAGCATTCAATTTAGATTTGCTCCATCTTTAAGTGTTTCTTTACATTTTAAAATTGACAATTGTTCTCTCTCCCATAGTATTTCCAGTTGAAAATAATTATCAATTTTTTTTTGAACTACTAACTTTCTATTTTGTTGTTCTCTATAAAAGATATTGTGGTACAATGAATAGAAAAGTGTAGTGAATAATATACCAGATGGCAAAAGATGGAGCACAGGGGCTATGAAGATTTGTATTTCTAAAACGAGGGATCCAGCTCAATCAGTGCCAACTCAGGTCACATAATCCTAAAAGATTCTCCCAAACATCCCTGGTCCCAGTCACTAACTTTAAAGGCTCACGGAATCCATCATGGTTCTGAATCTTCGATCAAGTGTTCTCAGTCCTGCCAAGATGGTAATTTTCCTTCCAACCCCAGCTTGTTATTTTAATAAGTGGCTATCTCCATATATAATCTTGTTACCTCCTTCAAGTGTGAAAATATGTGATAAACAAAAAATGAACTGACAAATGACTATTTGGGGCAGTGGGTTAAGTACCTGTAGTAACTTCATTTTCTATTTCAATGACTTCTGATAATGGTTTTACACTTTCTCTGTGATTATTCTTTTTTTTTTCAACTTTAAGTTGGATCCTTAGCTCATTAAATTTTAATCTTTCTGTTTTGCAAACATAAGCCTTGTCAACCTTGAAAATAGCCAGTTATTTTACCAGCAAAATGGGTTTATTTGGGAATAGAAGAGGAACTGCAATTTGGGACATGCGAGCTATGGCAAACCACAGCTTCAGGCAAGTCTGGAGAACAAAGGACAGGGAATGTTACTTACTAGAGGAAAAAGATGGGGATATGAGAGGCTGTTTTGAATGGAAGTCTATTGGAGTAACCTGGGAGTTTTAAATGTAGTGGCTTTTCATTGGCTGAGTTGTGACAGTCTCTCATTGGCTTGGGTGTTGCAGGGACAGGAAAAATCTTTGTTCATCCTGCAGGGATAGTCAAGTAGGCTTCTTCCTGTTGGGAATGCAAGTTATGTCTCTTCCTGGAGGGGTGGCAAAGGGCTGCAACAAGTGGTACATTGTGAGAGCTCCCCCTTCTGGCCTCCTGACTCCATTTTATTTTTATATATATATATTATATATATAACTCCATTTTATTTATATATATAATACATAAAATATATAAAATATAATTTTATTTATTAAAGATTTTATTTTTTAGAGACAGAGAAAGCAAGAGAGCACGTGAGGTGGGGGGAGAGGGAGAAACAGGCTCCCCGCAGAGCAGGGCTCAACTTGGGGCTCCATCCTAGGTCTCTGGGATCATGACCTGAGCTGAAGGCAGATGCTTAACCAAGGGAGCCATCCAGGTGCCCCTCCTGACTCCATTTTAAATGAGGTTTCCTTTATTCAGTTTCACAGCCTTTAAAGCTATTAATTTTCTTAAATAGCTCTTCAGTTTTAATCCAACAGATTCTGACATTATTTATCATTATTCCATATTAAATTATTATTGTCTCTTTGGTGCTTGGATAATTTGGAAATACCTATGTATATATATCTGTACCTGTTTTCTTTGACTCCAATTCTATCTGAACTCCACTGTGGTTAGAGAACATGGTCTGTATTCTTTAATTGTTGGTACTGATAATTATTTTAGAGCCTTACTACATAGTCACTTTTCATAGGTATTTCAGGTATTCCATACCTGATTGAAAATGTTTATTCTCCAGTTATTGGAAACAAAATTCTCTGTGTTAATTAGAACTGTAAAAGATTATTAGTTCCTTTGGACAGACTGAAAACTTTTTATTGATATTAATTTTATCCTTACTATAAGCATGAGTTTTCTGAGGAGGACAGATGGATTATTTACTTACACAGCAGTCTTAGTGCTAGTCCCCTGCCTCATTTCCCTGCTGGGGCAATATGGTGGGTGTGTTTATCATCTTATATATTAAAGTAGGGGCTCTTTACAAGACAACTTGAAAATTATGAATCATGGAGCTTATACAGGGACTGCTGTACAGATGGTTTTCCTCCACTGCTTAAGAGAGAGGGAAACCTTTGTTCTCTAATGTAAACAAATCATGTTTGGGAAGGGAAGTGGTGGTGGAGGTCCGTAGGTGGTTATAACCCTTTGCAACATGAACAATTGGTTCCATGAAGGAGAAATTTATAAATATTTCCTGGATATTTCACTGTGTTTAAGGCTGCTTTCTATTCCCTCACCTTTAACCTAAGATGTAGATAATGTTTACTCAGAAACCCTAACCATATGGAAATATGGGAATATTACTTTCCCAGCAGAGAAACTCTGCCCTTTATTCATACCTGCATTGACAACCTGAACTCAGGTGGGAAAGTAGTCCCAATTCTAAGTTGTTGCTTATTGTTCAATAGGGGTATTGCCTGGGGACCTCAGCCACAGTCAGTTTGGAGGTTTAGAATTGATCTCTCTTACCCCCAAATACTCTACAGTTTGTCATTCTTTTAGCCTCTCTTCTGTTCATGATGACTGTGGCGTATGAGATGGGGTGCGAGTTAGGGCCTCCTTCTACACTTGGGAAGCAGTAAGTCCATGCTCTCCCCACTCTATTTCCATTTACACCATTTCCTGCTAACATATCTTAAAATTTTAGGTGGTAATTAGAACCTTGAAAAATAAAAACAAAATTCAGTGATTCAACTGACTTTATGCAAAGCTGAATTAATGAACTGCTTAAATATCAGAATTGATAAAGCCTGATTTTACATTAGCATTTCTTTTAATGATACCTTTTGAATGTATTTTTTTTTCCTCTGTGGATAAGACAATAAGTGCAAACAATAGGAACTGAATTCAAAGGCATAAATGTAGACCATCAGATCAGGAATATTCAGTGAATAAAGATCAAGACAATGAGGCTACAACTCAGTGGATAAACAAAAAAATTCTCTCTGAAAACAAGAATAAGCAACCAAACACCATTTTATTACCTTAAGACAAAGTGGCATTTCTTTCCTAATCTGCATTTCATGATAATCACAATAAAGATGCTAAAAAACTCCAATTTCATAGCATTCCAAGCAACACAGGTAAAACTCTGATCCACCCAACTGGATTTTTTTTTTAAATCCCATTTTATACTATTTTTTAAAAATTTAAAAGACAATTTGGGTATTCCTAAAGTTTTAAGTTTTTGTAGTATGTATTTATGGAACAAATATTTAAAATAGTTTAACATCAAAATTTTTATGTTCATTTTTTAACAAGAAGGATTCAGTTGTACTTTTAAAAGTGTAACAGCTTACCTGTGTTTCTATTTTTCTCTTGGGAATTATGTAATTAAATAATTTTGAAAGGTTTGATTGGTTGTTAGCACTATATAAACAATCCATTCGCTTTAGGTACAAATCAGGTATGCCTGATGTTTTTTGGTTTGACTTATGTATCCTGACCTAATACTGGATTTTGGTACAAGGCCTGGATGCTTTCTCAATAGTTTTATCTGCAGGATGATGTTTTTCTTTAAACTTGGTAACATTTGTTATTACTGTTTTTATGTGTATTAAATTTTAGTTTAGGCTCAGCAGATCTCTAATTAAGCAGATACATATAATTGAGGCATTAGGCAATAGTTCAGTCTATATGTATTTGGGAATGACATCAGTAAGAACTTTAGGATGCCTTAGATTAATATGCTTAATGAAGATTCTGTAAAATTTGATGTGGAACATATTTCCTCCCCCCGCCCCTTTTTCCAGCCACTATAGAATCCTCTTTGACTTACCTTTTTATTTCTATTAAATTATGTGAAGTTAAAATAATTGATCACTGTGGGTTATACTTCAAAGGAAGATCAGTGACTCATCAGCAGTAGAATAGATGCTAATGCATTTCAATTTTCTTTGGCTGATGTAATGTTTTAATATAGTATATAATCGTAGTCTTCATATATATTCAAAACACATATAAATATTTAAGCTAGTAATACATGTTTGGCAAAACAATTCTTCATATATATTCAAAACACATATAAATATTTAAGCTAGTAATACATGTTTGGCAAAACAATCTTTCCAGAGTCATTGGACTAAGGTGTGTTCTTCACTCAGACTTTTAGTCTGCATGAGGATTATTTGAAAGGCTTGTAATAGATTGCTTAAAGGGTATTATTTTCAGCAAACTTTATGTGAGAAAGGTATGGCAAATATACCTGCATAAAATTTTGGAATCATCTGTGTAAAATGGAAATTAGATGCTAATAAAAAATCTAAGATTATATATGTCAGGGAGTCAGAATTTATTCTCTGTGCAGTAATTACACAAATCTAGTAGTAAGTAGTAGGTGTGTTTTCCCAATGACATGTGTGTTTTTACTTGAAAAGCATGCACTTGCCACAGTTAAGTTCTGATGAATCTGGAGAAATGTTTTTCTTCCATTCCATTTTAATTGACTTGGTACCTGTACAAACATGGGGGAATGATTTTGAATTGATGAACTGATTGCCGTGTCAGTGAACTACTTCCTAATTGGCCTCATTCTTTCAAATCCTTTCCTACATATTTGTCTTTAGCAGTGGTATATCCTTTAGATATCTCTGATAATGTTCTTTTTCTCTCTTTCTTTTGAGGGAAAAGTATGGCAGACTAAACACATAGATGAGTTTTCAAAATATTAAGACAATTTTTAAAATTATCAGTACCAACTGTCATTTGAAAAATATAATTAGCTTTTTAAAAACCTGCTGTCCTTTGCTTATAACAGGTTGAATATAACATGATGGAAAGCGCTGAACACGATCAATGAGAAAAAAAATGAAAATAATGAATTGCAAAATCTTGCATTAGTGTGTACGTGTAATCTATATTTTCTCCATACTTCAGCTTAAAGTTACTCTGGTAACCTGATCATAAATATTTCTAGAAGAAGCAGAGAAAGTGTGTCAATTAGTGGGGACTTTAACCTGAGAGCAGTGATCAAGGGGGGGGACATCCTTGCCTTTACATTAGATAAAGTGATGGCCTCAGAAATAGAATGGGCATTAGATATAAGGAGTCTGGATAGGTAGGAGGAAACATTTCTTGGAGAGAGGTTTGTTGGATTTTGCCTGGTGAGGCTGTGAAAAAATGTACCTCTGAGATTTTGTAAATTCAGCAAAGGCCTGCCAAGGATAATTTAGTGTTTGTTTGCTCTGCTGCCAAGATGACAGAGCCTCCCAGTTTCTGTGGTGCCTTGACGTACTGCAGTGCCTCAGATGGTTAGAGATGTGCCCTTCCATCTTAGCAGTGCTTGTGTAGACCTGGGACAGCTCAACTCAAAAGCTGTCTCCGTTCTTTTTTTTTTTTTTTTAAACATTTTATTCATTAGAGAGCAAGAGAGACAGAGACAGAGAGAGCACAAGCAGGGGGAGAGGCAGAGGGAGAGGAAGAAGCAGACTCCTTGCTGAGCTGGGAGCCCAATATGGGGCTCGTTCCCAGGACCTGGAGATTATGACCGGAGCCGAAAGCAAACGCTTAACCATCTGAGCCATCCAGGCGCCCCCTGTCTCCATTCTTGAGTTGGCCCTGCCATTACTTCAAGTTGCCTAAATTATTACCATTTTCTATGTCAGACACCTGCACACACAGTAATATATATTTTATATACATATATATATTTTATGTACATATGCATATATATGTACACACATGTGTATATATATATATATTATATACATATATAATATATATATAGCATCTATCGCCCCTTTGGTTGCCAGGGTTGATTCAGCAAATTTGGCTGGCTAGGCAGCTGTCCCCTTCCTCCCTCACCACTCCATGTGTGTCCCTCCTGAAGCTGCATGCTAGGTTGAAGAGGACAACCTTCCCTGATAGAGGAGGACTGTTCTTTGGTCAAAGGTATACCAGTAGCTTCACTCCACTGCTAGAACTTCCAAATAAGCTCTCAAGGTCCGTTTGTAGGATCATATAGCATAGTCAAGCTCCCAAAACCGTAGACACCTGCAAATGAGGTTCTGCATGTGGTAGATTGCCTTTCTTTAAAAAAATAAAAGTAGGCAAGGTGACTTTTGAGGTCATTTTTCTTGAAGTCAAGCCAGTCTACTTGTTGTCTTCTGCCATGCTAATTCGTTTCTGGTTTTGTGGCTAACACGTCTGGAATGTTCTCTCCTCCTCTTTCCAAATTTATGCGCAGAGTATTTTTCTTTTTTTTCTTTTAATTTTTTTAGATTTTCTTTATTTGAGAGAGAGAGAGCACAAGCGCTTGTGAGTGTGGGGGTGACGGTGCAGAGGAGCAGAGAGAGAGAGAGAATCCCAAGCAGATTCTCCTGCCCATGTGAAGCCTGATGAGGGGCTCAATCTCACAACCCCGAGGTCATGACCTGAGCCAAAACCAAGAGTCCTACACTTAACCAACTGAGCCACCCAGGCGCCCCTGCACAGAGCATTTCTTAGATATAAGAAACATGAACCATAAGGAAAAAAGGCTAACTGAATGATATAACTTAAAATTTCTGTTCAATGAAAGACAGTAAGAACATAACATTAAAAAAAAAGTGAAAAGATATGCCTTAGGCTGGGAAAAATCCAAACATTTCATCTTTTTTTTTTCTTTTGTAAAGAAATAAAAAAAATTCAAAGTTAATAACTTTAACCTTATTGAGTATCTTACTGATACATTATTCTACAGTTGTGTATATATTTAGTGTTTCAGTTAAACATTTCTTGAATGATAGAAATCTAAAATCAGTCTTAATAAATCTAGTTGATTACATACATATATACGTAGATACATATAAACACAAACATCTATATATATGTTTCTAGGCAGATCTCTATAAATGTCTGTATGTCGGTGAGACTTTATAATTTCTTCTTTTTGATTTAGGTTTTTTTAGATTAATTTTGCTATGAAATTCTACATCCTTTAAGGACTGAGGGGTGTGATTTCTATTTCTCTTCTCTCCTCTTCAGTGAATGTTGACGTGCACGAGGCATCTTGTGTATATATAATAATTATCTGATTGTACAGAATGTATTCATTAAACTGGAACTCCTCATATGCTAAGCAAATTAGTAACACAAGTTTGCAAACTTGCCAGTTCCCAGAAAAGGAAATGTGTTTCTGTAGTTTCTTTTTAACTTTCCCTTTTTATCCTATTCTTCTTCCTCCCCCTCCCTCAACCACTTTCTCCTCCTGTCCCTCACAACATTCTTCCAGATGTATCAAAATCAAGTAAATCAGGGTTTCATTACAAAGATGAGTTATTTACAGTTCCCAAAATCTCTCTGTTTCACCCTCCAGCTTAATAAGTCAAAACTCTTGGGATGAGAGTAAAGGAAACCCATAAATGTTGGTGTTGACCCAGAAGCATGTCAGATCCCTGATTAGATGTTTTTGCCAGAAGGAGGAAGTGGTTAGAAAATACACCCCAAATTAAGCATTTCACTGTCTAAGTGTAGAAGCTAAACAACTTTAAGGACTATCTATGATAAATATATTTTTTATTTTTTTTCTTTGAAATTTTTTATTGTTATGTTAATCACCATACATTACATCATTAGTTTTTGATGTAGTGTTCCATGATTCATTGTTTGTGCATAACTCCCAGTGCTCCGTGCAGAACGTGCCCTCTTTAATACCCATCACCAGGCTAACCCATCCCCCCACCCCGCTCCCATCTAGAACCCTCAGTTTGTTTTTCAGAGTCCATCGTCTCTCATGGTTCGTCTCCCCCTCCGATTTCCCCCCCTTCATTCTTCCCCTCCTGCTATCTTCTTCTTCTCTTTTTATTTTCTTAACATATATTGCATTATTTGTTTCAGAGGTACAGATCTGTGATTCAACAGTCCTGCACAATTCACAGTGCTCACCATAGCACATACCCTCCCCAATGTCTACCACCCAGCCACCGCATCCCTCCCACCCCACCCCCACTCCAGCAACCCTCAGTTTGTTTCCTGAGATTAAGAATTCCTCATATCAGTGAGGTCATATGATACATGTCTTTCTCGGATTGACTTATTTCACTCAGCATAACACCCTCCAGTTCCATCCACGTCATTGCAAATGGCAAGATCTCATTCCTTTTGATGGCTGCATAATATTCCATTATATATATATGCCACATATTCATTATCCATTCATCTGTCGATGGACATCTGGGCTCTTTCCACAGTCTGGCTATTGTGGACATTGCTGCTATAAACATCAGGGTGCATGTACCTCTTTGGATACATTTGTATCTTTGGGATAAATACCCAGTAGTGGAATTGCTGGATCATATGGTAGCTCTATTTTCAACTTTTTGAGGAACCTCCATACTGTTTTCCAGAGTGGTTGCACCAGCTTGCATTCCCACCAACAGTATAGGAGGATTCTCCTTTCTCTGCATCCCCGCCAACATCTGTCAATTCCTGACTTGTTAATTTTAGCCATTCTGACTGGTGTGAGGTGGTATCTCATTGAGGTTTGGATTTGGGTTTCCCTGATGCCGAGTGATGTGGTATCTCATTGAGGTTTTGATTTGGATTTCCCTGATGCCAAGTGATGTTGATGTGTCTGTTGGCCATTTGGATGTCTTCTTTGGAAAAATGTCTGTTCATGTCTTCTGCCCATTTCTTTATTGGATTGTTTGTTCTTTGGGTGTTGAGTTTGATAAGTTCTTTATAGATTTTGGATAGTAGCCCTTTTTCTGATTTGTCACTTGCAAATATCTTCTCCCATTCTGTCGGTTGTCTTTTGGTTTTGTTAACTGTTTCTTTTGCTGTGCCAAAGCTTTTTATCTTGATGAGGTCCCAATAGTTCATTTTTGCCCTGCTTCCCTTGCCTTTGGTGATGTTTCTAGGAAGAAGTTGCTGCGGCTGAGGTCGAAGAGGTTGCTGCCTGTGTTCTCCTTTAGGATTTTGATGGACTAAATGTTAATAAACTAAATGTTAATCTCACATTTAGGTCTTCCAACCATTTGGAGTCTCTTTTTGTGTGTGGTGTAAGGAAATGGTCCAGTTTCATTCTTCTGCATGTGGCTGTCCAATTTTCCCAACACCATTTGTTGAAGAGACTGTCATTTTTCCACTGGACATTCTTTCCTGCTTTGTCGAAGATTAGTTGACCATAGAGTTGAGGGTCCATTTCTGGGCTCTCTATTCTGTTCCATTGATCTATGTGTCTGTTTTTGTGCCAGTACCATGCTGTCTTGATGATGACAGCTTTGTAATAGAGCTGGAAGTCCGGAATTGTGATGCCGCCAGCTTTGCTTTTCTTTTTCAACATTCCTCTGGCTATTCGGGGTCTTTTCTGGTGCCTTACAAATTTTAGGATTCTTTGTTCCATTTCTTTGAAAAAAGTGGATGGTATTTTGATGGGGATTGCACTGAATGTGTAGATTGCTCTAGGTAGCATTGACATCTTCACAGTATTTGTTCTTCCAGTCCATAAGCATGGGGCGTTTTTCCATTTCTTTGTGTCTTCCTCAGTTCCTTTCATGAGTATTTTATAGTTTTCTGAGTACAGATCCTTTGCCTCTTTGGTTAGATTTATTCCTAGGTATCTTATGGTTTTGGGTGCAATTGTAAATGGGATCGACTCCTTGATTTGTCTCTCTTCTGTCTTGTTGTTGGTGTATAGGAATGCCACTGATTTCTGTGCATTGATTTTATATCCTGCCACTTTTCTCAATTCCTGTATGAGTTCTAGCAGTTTTGGGGTGGAGTCTTTTGGGTTTTCCACATAAAGTATCACATCATCTGCAAACAGTGAGAGTTTGACTTCTTCTTTGCCGATTTGGATGCCTTTGATTTCTTTTTGTTTTCTGATTGCTGTGGCTAGTACAATAAATAATTTTTGAGAAAAATGACTAGAGAAATTCAGAATTGTCTGCATGAAATAACATCTTGCTGGTAAATTGTCAAATCTTCCAATTTATAATCCATCAGTGTTCTGAGATCTACATTTTATTTTAAGTAGTTGATGCACTGTTTTCTGTGAAGCAGTCTGAAAACTTTTGGGAGAGTAAGAATCAATTTAAGAACCCTATGGTGTTGCTGACCCCATTCCCAAAAAAATTCCCAGAGACACAAATAATACAAATTTTCATGCAATTTTAGGGAGGCTGTAGACCAGCTGAAGTTCATCAGTAGAACTCTTATGATTCCATAGGCTCCAGGTTAATGTACTTGTCCAAAGTATTTCCTAAGCAATTTCAATAAGTACTTGTCTAATAATAACCCAAATATATGTTATTGCTAGATAGTACTTATGAGATTTAAATGAATTGTTGGTCATTAACTGGAAAAGATTAAGAAACACCATCTTTTTTTTCAAATTGTCCTGAATTATATTATAAAAGTTGCTAGAAATAAAATTCTACAGATAATTCAACAAAACTTACATTCTTTCAACTAGATTTCTCATTTTTAAAATTTCATTTCTATTTACTATTAAGACCATTATGCCCAAGTAGAACCACAGTGCATTGAATTATTTTAGGCTTATTGCCTGATTTTACTTAGACTTGGGATGTATGATAATTAGCACTATTGAATTTGAATAAAGCCAACATAGAAGAAAATAACTTTTTAAAAGAGATTTATTTATTTTATAGCGAGAGAGAGAGTGTGCATGTGTGATTGGGGGGGGGGGTGCAGTGGCAGAGGGAGAGATTCTTCAAGCCAACTCCCTGCTGAGCAGGGAGACACGATGTGAGGCTTGATCCCATGAGATCATAACCTGAGCTGAAACCAAGAGTTGGATGCTTAACTGACTTAGCCACGCAGGTGCCCCCTAAATAACTGGTTTTTAATAATAAAGCTACTGCTTCCTTGTTTGGGGTCCCTAATTAATGCAATTATATTGTTCATTTTTATACTAGAAGCAAACGGCCCTTTCCAGGTCAGACTTTAGCATCATCAGTACTCTCTTCTTGCTCTTCATCTTCTGGAGAACATCTTGCTTATTTTCTGGCTCCTCCCTGGTGCTCCCACCCTACCCCTCTTCTCTTTTCTACATGCCTTTCTGGTTTCCCTTTCACTTAAATGCAGATCTTTGACTCCCTGGTCACTCACTCGGTATGGTCTATGGATTAGTTCTCCTGATTTGTTCCTTCTAATCAAGATCCCTTGACCAGTGAATGACTGAGATATATGTATAACCTTGTGCTTATACATGTAGTACAAACCGTTTAAAAGCCCAGATCTTCTTATGATATTACTATAAACACAGCAACATTAAAATACAAAATCAAGAAATTTAAACATGGGAAAGAGATAGGGACTATATGGCTGGCATCTATAAGGACTATATTGAGGTCTATATAAGAGAGAACATGAAAGGGCAGAAGGAAACTTAGTGCTGCAATGGGTATAATAACTCGAATTCCTGCCCACCACTTTCTTTTATCCTTGGATGATCATTAGTACATGTATTGTGTGTTTTTCCATAGAAGTTGTCACCTATCGATAACAGTAAAAATGTTATCATAGCCCCAGCACCCAGAACTATGCCTGACACATAACATTTGTTATAATGAATTTATAATTCCAATACCAGTATATGACAGGGTGCATGTTACAAAGTCTTCCCCAAGAGCTTGTGGGTTTTTGTTTTTGTTTTTTTTGCGGGGGGGAGTTTGGATATTTTTATCAACCATGAAAAGTGATTCACCATAGAAAGCAATTCTTTGGATGAAAGGAAGGAATTCAGATAAATATATGAAATGGTTTTGTTTTTATGTTGACCAAACATTAATAGGGTATACACACACCAAACTCTTATAATTAAATTAAAGTGTGGAAAAATTGAAACACATAATAATTTTTCAAAATTCAGCAGTGTTCCTACCAGTCACTGATTTTTACCTGCTACCATTGTCATATCGCTGCTCCTGGGGGGCCCAAGTCTCTTGCTATCCCCCCATTCCAGCAGCAGCATGGATGCTTCAGGTGGCTGGAATCTGATACTGCTCTGCAAAGAAATCTCTATTTCAGTTTCTCTTAGAGTTTCCTCTCCTATATAATAAAAGGGGCCTTCAGCAGAATATTAAAGGGAATAGAGAAAACTAAACACAAATGATATCTACTTAATGCTCAGAAATAGCTTTCCCCATCACCACCAGCTCTTTTGGCAAGGGGCAGATATATTTTTCATGTTTTCTTTTTAAGGTCTCCAACCTTCACTGTTGTGAAGAGGGAGTGGAGGCTGTGCAATCAATAATAGAAATAATATTTGCAAAGTTGGGCACTATTGAGGGGAAAATAAGTGTAATAATGGTAAGAGACCATACTGCTAATACTTATCTTAGAAACTTCGAGTAGTTCTTCAAAAGAAGATGGATTCTTCACCATACACCAAGCCTTGTGCTAGGCATGAGATCAACTTTCTGCCTCACAGAGCCAACAGTCTAGCAGGGGAGACAAGAAACACAGTCATGCCCATAATGGATTTAAATTGAAATAAATCTCATTAAGATGTGCAGAGGTAAACATTAGCTTCACCAATAAATTATGCCGTCAAACTTATATAATAAAGAATTCTGAATGAAGAGGGGTTTGGAATAAGTTATAACTTAAAATGACAAGTTGATAAACAGATATTCAAATAGGATACATATGAAAAGTATTATTAAATTATTGCTCAGATCAGTAACAGACTTAGGAAATATCAACACAAGGCACAAGGTGAAAACTATACACATTGTGCTGTTAGAAAAGCCCATTATGATTATAAACATTGCTTCCTCAGAGGGGCCTTCTCTAGCCAAGTTTCTAAAGCAGTTCATGTGCATTATTTTCTATCACAGCACTCTATTTCAATCAAGATGCTAAGCACAATATCTAATCTACCTGATCATTTATATATATGTACATTATATATGTTATATACATATAAAATTTGCTATTAATGTTTTGCATTGCTTACCTATTGATTGTCCCTGTATTGGAGCTTTCACTTCTCAAAGGCAGGGGCATTGGCTCTCTTGTTCTTCTTCTTTTTTTTTTATGTTCAATTTATATACCATTTTTTTCCTTTAATTTTTTTTACTGTTATGTTAATCACCATACATTATATCATTAGTTTTTGATGTAGTGGTAGTGCTCCATGATTCATTGTTTGTGCATAACACCCAGTGAGTGCTCCACGCAGAACGTGCCCTCCTCAATACCCATCACCAAGCTAACCCATCCCCCCGTCTCTTGTTCTTCTTTGTATTTCCATTGTGAAGAACAGGGCTTGGCATGTGGTTGATGTTTAATGAATATTTTTTTCAATAGACAAATTGTAATAAAGGAAGCTAATCTGTCAGATTTCTACTATGTGTTTATTTTGCTGTATATGTGCTAAACATTGAGTGTTCAGTTCAAGTTATTTTTCCTTATAAGACAGTGTACAAAAAGTTCATAAGCATCTACCTGAGTAAATGACTATCTCCCACACTTAAACAGTCCTATAGATCAATTGGTACCTTTACAGGATCTGTTGATAAAAGTAATTGCTTGTGTTTAAATAGTGCATAAGACAAATTAAATCTCCCTTTAAAATTTTTTATCCACAGTTTTTAAAAACAACTATATTTGTCAGATTGTGTTTTCATTGTAAAAGCAGCTTGAAGCTGTTGGATCAGTGTACCTTAATATAAATAAGGACACAAAAATAAGAGGAATGAGTCATAACACTGTTTTGCTTTTTATGTGGAACATATATTTTAGATGTGAAATATACAACTAGAAAAACATAATACATGAGGAAAGATCCACTTGCAAATGCTTGAATAAAGCTCAGTGACATTGGATCCTTACTCTGGGTGTTCATATTAGACATGGCCATGGGCACTCCTGACCTTCTGTGCTGGACTAAATGGCAAGCTCAGAAGGATGAGCCTTCACAGGTGTGCCCTTGATAAAGATTGTCAAGCTGCATGTGACCACACAGTTGTTAGAGAGCCCAGGACCCAAAATATATGCCAAGCACACATGGCTTGGGGGTACTGTGACATTACCTCGATAAATTAAGGGAAGGTGTAGGGCTGGAGTGATTACTGCTACTTCACAAGAAAATACCAATTTTTAAGTACCTTTAATATAGCAAATATAGCTTATAAGCTCAATGTGGATTATTTATTTTACAAAGAATTTTTTCTTTCCAGAAATATTTATGTAAAACATTATATAGAAAGGTCTTCTGGCTTATGTTTAAAGAAGTAGACACACACTCACATTATAAATCGAGATTATATTCCTGTAAGTTTCCAGGATCACCCATATTCTGTAAAGCTGTCTATAAGAATAAAGTATAGCTGCACCATTTCTTAATGTCATAGATATAATCATGTTTGAAAGCATTTGTATCATTTTGTGCCTATTTTCCTGAAAGCAAACTTTTGTGTTTAAAAAAACAAACCAAACTTCTAAACATGTTAGAAAAGTGTTCATAGCAGTTTGATAGCGAGCTTCCTCCCCATAGCAATCCTCCCCCCTGCAAAACTCAAATATTCATCATCTGTAGAACAGATGATTTATTTTTATTTATTTACTTTTTAAAGATTTTATTTATTTGACAGAGACACAGCGAGAGAGGGAACACAAGCAGGGGGAGTGGGAGAGGGAGTAGCAGGCTTCCCATGGAGCAGGGATCCTGACATGGTGCTCGATCCCAGGACCCTGGGATCATGACCCGAGCTGAAGGCAGACGCTTAATGACTGAGCCACCCAGGCTCCCCAGAACATATGATTTATTCAAATAATTTGGATACTCTGCGTCAGTGACAATGAATCACAGCTCATCCTTAAATTTTGAAGAAAAAATCACAGAAGATATATTAAAAAATCATATGGGTAAAGTGAAAATAATTGTTTAGTTTTATCTATCACCTAAAATACATAAATGTGTGATAACAGTATAAAGAAAAGCAAGAGAATGATTAGCACATATTTAAGATAGTGGCTCCCTAGGAAAGCAAAAAGGGAATCAGATCAAGAAAGGGCACGCAGAATGCTCCTCTGATTCTAAAAAGGACCTATTAGTGGTAAATACATGGAGGTTTATTCCATTATATCCTTTAAACTATACCTGTATTTTATATTCCTAAGAATATATGCTGTAACTCACAATGAGAAGTAAAAAAAGAAAAAAAGAACTCTAGCTAGAGCAATATGAAAACATAAAAAAAAAAATTAACTTGACACTCTTTGTGAACTTTAAGCATGAACAGAAGTGGCTTTAGATCCTGTTTATTTTTGTGGTAGAATACGTGTGAACAGTTACAAACAAGTGAGAATAATTTTGGGGGAACATAGTATGTTTCATAGATGTGTGAAAGTAGCTCTTATGTCATTTAGTAGTCTTTCATCTTTGTTAGGTTTTTTAGCAGGCTAGCCTCTGAACAGAAAGGAGAGGATATGATTTCAAATTCCTCTATAACTGCACAATGTGTAAGTTTTCAGAGTTTTCATTCCTTTTATTAAAACATGTAAGTTCTGACCAATGTGTACAAATCACTCAATTCATAGACTTGCATAACTTTTTCCCAGGGTAAGAAGAAATGAACAGATTCTGGCTTGTATCTTAAATTCTATAACTTGGGAGTGGAAAATAATGTAGCTATTTCTGAAATCACTCAGCATGTCATTTGTACTGAGTTTTGAGTACTCGTTTCTACGTTAGTCAGAAACATCAAAATTAAAACATACTTAATTTTTCATCTGTTCTAGCATTTAAAGTAGACTTAATATTCTTTTGCTTCTTGCAGGAATCTCTAGAACATTTATGCACATTGCCATTTCACTCATCAGAAAGCATTCTCTTGGAGAATAAAGCTCTAGAAATGAGCATGAGAAATCACAGGACAACTTAGACACAACATACCTAATTCACAGTAATCTACACATAGTATGTTCTCAAATAGTAGTGGAGTTGAATGTATTTGAAATTTACACCTAAATAAACACAAATTTCCTTGAGAACCTATTTGAGTGACCATAGAAAATTTTCAGAAAAGCATATAAGGTTTGAAATGGTTTCTTACAAAAGTGTCTATTTTTCTAAAAATCTCAGGAACTTTAATATTACAAAACTTTTAAAAGACCCACACTCACTCATAATTAAATGTCAAATATAGAAAAGCAAAATGAATTAAAATCCTTGCTAGAGACTCTGGAGTTGAAAAATCTGGACTTTAGTCCCAGCTCTTTTGTTTTCTTATCTTGGACAAGATAGGTTTTTTTTTATTCTTCAGTTTTCACCTTTCATCAGAGCAGAAAATGAGGGAGATGATTTTCCAACTGTCCTTAAATCTAACCATCCTTCCCATCATTAGAATGATGTCATGATAAATAAGCTGAGTTACAAAAATAACCTTAGCTCTTGCTCCATTGTTTATTAGTTCTAAGTTGAGTAAATTTTTTAACTTCTATGAAAACTGTTAAATATTGTAAGAATTAGATGAAATGTATAAAAGTGTGTTTAAAACAAAAAAACTTAAAATTCTGGGTAGATGCAGGCTGAAACTTTAAGAGCCTCAGCTGTATCTCTCACCCACTTGTGGCCAGACCAACCAACACACACAGGTCACTTCTCATACTGACCTTAAACTTGAAATGACCTGAGAAAGATAAGCCTTTTATGCCAGACATAGTGCAAGATATGGACTACAGGTGTCTTAATAACTATATGCTCTCAAGATGCCTAATTCTTGGGGTGCCTGGGTGGCTCAGTCAGTTAAGCGGCTGCCTTTGGCTCAGGTCATGATCCCAGGGTCCTGGGATCGAGCCCTGTGTTGAGCTCCCTGTTCCTTGGAGAGCCTGCTTCTCCCTCTCCCTCTGCTGCTCCCCCTGCTTGTGCTCTCTCTCTCTCTGTCAAATAAATAAAATCTTTAAAAAGAAAATGTAAAAAAAATATGCCTAATTCTTGTGAGTTTGAGTTTTGCTGTTTGATGCTCCTTATTTGGCTATTTCTTGCTGTCTTACATATACTTCTTAAACCTTAGTATATTTATCCAGAGTTCTTGATGTTGCTTTAGTCTCATAGTTTAGCTTTCTTGATCACATCTGAAGGGGCTCTTACCCTGAAATTAGGAAACAAATATCAATCAGGATTTAATCTGGTAGTGAGTATGGATGTATCAGTTGAAATTCCTCCATTTCAAATTCTTTCTTGCATGTTCCAAGTGAATAAAATGTTTCTGCCTGATATAGTTTGAATGATGTATGAATATCTGCTTAATTTGAGATTAATTTTAGCTTAACTCATAAATCTCAAACTGTGGATATAGTCTTGCAAAAAATAAAATCTGTGATCCTGAAGAATTACTACTCTCTGCCTGATACCCCAGTGCAGTATTTTCCAAAACACAGCTTACTTTAAAGCTCACATGTTCTATCCTTGATGTCTTTGTCTGTGTTTTCTCATAAAAGCTCATCAACCTAGCATACGCTGTCTTTTCCATACTGTTCTCAATTTTTTGTTCATGTCCAGTTAACTGTACCTACACCCTTTAACCTAGCCAAGGGCACTGCCATATAGTGGTGGTGGGGAAATAAACAGATACAAGTACAGCTTTCAGGAGAGTAGTTTATCAGTGGGCTCTGGCCTCTGCCTCACTCTTCACCTCCACCTCCTACCAATTACATCTGTTCTCTAGATCTCTGGCCTTCCCCCCCCCAACCCCCACCATTCTTCAAGCAGATGGACTTTATTTTCCTTTCTTGGTCTCTGTACTTGCTGTTCTGCTGCCTGGCTAGCTCTTTTTCTTTTTGCTTTTTCTTTCTTTCTTTTTTTTTTTTTTTTACTTCTATACTAGGGTTCTTCACAGAAACAATACACCCACACATGTACACACATACATGCACACACATGCATATATTTTCACAGAGAGGATATATTTTTTCAGAATCTATATATGGATATGTGTGTATATAGATACATGGATAGATGAAAAAGATTTATTATAAGGGATTGGCTCACATGATTATGGAGGATGAGAAGTCCAAAGATAATGCACTTGGCAAGCTGAAGACCCATGAGAGCTCATGGTGTAATTCTGAGTCTGAAGCCCTGAGAACCAGGAAAGACAATGGCGTGAATTCCAGTTCAAAATCTAGGGAGTTCAAGACCCTAGAAAAGCCGATGTTCAGTTCGAGTTCAAAGGCAGGAAAGGACTGATGTCTCAGCAGAAACAGACAGAAGGCGTTCCCTGTTAGCCTTTTGATTCTATCAGGACTTCAGATGACTGGATGAGGCCCACCCATATTAAGGAGCGCCATCTGCTTTGCTCAGCAACTCAAATATTTATGGGATTTTTTTTTGTACCATTCACATTCAATTTTTTTTTAATTGAGATGTGTGACACATAACCAACATGACGTTGTATTGTTAGTTTTAGGTATATAATAGAAATTTGATACTTAAGATCTACTCTCTTAGCAACTTTCAAATATACAACATGGTATCATTAACCATAGTCATCATGCTGTACATTATGTAACCAGGACTTAGAAGTTATAATCTAACTGAAATGTTAATCTCATCCAGAAACACCCTTGTAGACACACTTTGAATAATGTTTAGCTAAATGTCTGAGCACCCTAGGGCCCAGTCAAGCTGACACAAAAGTTTAACCATCCCAACTCCTCAGCTCAAACACCTCCTCCACAAAGCCCTCCGTACCTTTCTAGGCCCAGTACAGTCCATCACCTTCCCTTGAGATGCTTAGCAGAATATTATCCTGCTTGGTATCCTTCAGAGCCCTTATTTGAAATTATTCTGTTTCAAAATGAATTATATTAAAAAATAAATTGTATTATAGAAAATGCTAATGACACAATGCTAAGTAGGAAAAGCAAGATACAAAACTGTAGATAAGATACTCAAAATGGTAATTGGTAATAATTTTATGTATTTATAGAAACAGAAAAGACTGAAAGAAAACCTATCAAAAGGAGTGTTTTACCTTTATGGTGGTATTCTGGGTGATTTTTGTTTTTATTTTTATACATTTTTCTATGTTTTCCATTTATATTATAGTAAACGATTATTAACAGAAAATACGTTATTTTTAAAAAGATGCTTGGTTTATGTTTCATTTGTGTCTCTAAAATGACCTTTCTTATACACATATTTATATAGAGTACTATTCAGTAAGCTCATAAAAGCAGTTAATCATCGGGTGAAAAAAAAAGAATATGAGAAACAAAGATTTGATTTGGATAACTTTTTTTTCAAAGTAGGAGGTTTAAAAGGCACAATTATAGTATCATATTTAATACTCGAGCAATTTTGAGTATAGTAGAGGGAATTGAAAATTGTAATTATATGAATCATTAAAATATTTACAAAGCTATCTAACAATACTTTTTCTCTGTTGGCAAGCATATATACTTTACTGAAGTACAACTCTCCATAATTTTATAAGCAAAGAAGTATTGTACTTTAAAATACTAGTTAACTGGTATAGTCATATTTAATAATTGAATGAATAAAAAATAAATTTAGAGGGGCGCCTGGGTGGCTCAGTCAGTTGAACATCCAACTCTTGGTTTCAGCTCAGATCATGATCTCAGGGCTGTGAGATTGAGCCCCGCACTGGGCTCTGCGCTCAGCATGGAATCTGCTTGAGATTCTCTCTCTCCCTTCCTCTCTGCCCCTCCCCCAGCTTGCTCTCTCTCTCTAAAAGTAAATCTAAGTAGGTAAATAGAAAAATTAATAGAAAAGCCTATAACCTAAAAAGAATAAAAATCTATAAATAGGATCATCAAGATAAGGATGAGTCAAGGCCCCCAAATAACTTTTCAAAATGATTCCTCAATCAGTTGAAAGTTTAAAACATTCTCATACCTAAATAATGCATGGTGTATTTGATGCCTAAGAATGATCCTTTGATTTTCAAGACAATTATTTATGAGTGCAAGTATTTCAGTTCTGTTCAACAAAGAGCATAATGATTACTTTTAGATATTGTTCCTCGAAGTAACCTATTGACATTTTTAATTTAAATTTTAGTTAAGCTAATTTCCAGATGTTTTAGACCTATGATTTCTGGCTCATGGGATACAGCAAATGGGAGAGGCCAACACGTGTTGGTGTAGGAGTCTCAAAGCCTTCACTGTGCTGAGCAAGTAATGTGCAGAGAGGAGAAGCTGTCTAGACCAGCAATGTGATCCACCTTCACAGAGGCCAAGAGTGTTGAGATAGAGAGAGATCTCCAAACTGACAAGCCAACAGGAAGAGAGGGAGATGAGCTGGTGCTGATTGAGAGAGAACTGAGGAGAGGGAAGAGACAGAAGGTGGGGTGCTGGTTGAGCCCCATAAGAAACAGGGAAAGAAGATGATAGAAAGGGAACTTTATGAGAGTTGGTTTTGTCACACACGTGGTCTCCTGTGCTATTTCTCCAAGAGCATTCAATGAAAATTTGATTTTCTTACCAGGCAGGTTTTAGAATGTTCTATTTTGTTTCTTTGAATGTGTAGGAGATGGACCAAACAGAACACCGTCATGTGACAGGATGAGAGCTAGGACCTCCATTTCACAAAAGCTTGTATTAAGAGTTGTATAGTTGTAAGTGCTAAACTGATAATCTAGTATACAAATACCATCATGAAATACTATCATCTTTCCTTGTAAACACAGCTCAAATCTGACCACTTGGCAGCCCTTCTAGATGGCTACAAAACTTGAACCACTCTCCTTGACACCTATTTGCTCTCCTATCTAATAGCCCAAGTGCTTCTCTTAAAATATAAATCATATTACCTCATTTCTCTGACCATAACCCTCCGACGGCTTCTCATCGAACTCCAAAGAAAATCCTCACCAAGAATTCTAAGACCTTCCATGTGCTGCTTCCTGGGGACTTCACTGTCCCCTCTTTTGTTTGCTTTCACCGTGAACTCTGTCTAAAACAGGTCCCTGCTCCCATCATTCCACTATCATTCCACCATCATTCTCTCAATCCACATTTTACTTTTTTCTTCATAATATTTATCAGTACCTGAAGTTATATCTTATGTACTTAATCTTTATCTATATCCCCTTCTAGCATGTGACCTCCATTAGGGTAGGAAGTTTGCTCTGCATCCATCTTTAACTCCACTGCTGGACCGGTGTCTTTTGTATCTGAAGTTGAATGGATGAATGAGAGATTAATGCATTTGTAAGAAGACCGCTTGTCCGCGGAAGTTCACAAGGCCTACCATGTGCTAGGCACTGTGATGGTTACCAGGGATCTAAAAATAAGACAGAAATGGCCTTCACGATGTTAGAAAAGCCAGACATTAAATAAAAGGTTAAATAATCACAACCAATTACTTGTGTAAGCTAGTAAGAATCCTAGGAAAGCACACAATTTAAATTGAACCTAAAATAAGCTGTCCCTTTAAATTTCAAGGATATATTTAAACAAAGCAGACTGATTTTTCTATAACATTTGCCATTTTTCTCTTTAGTGTTCTCTTTTAGGAAGGAAAGGAATAAATATACAGTGATGCTGTCAGGAGAAAAATGGGTTAGAATCCTAAGCGTAAAGAGAAGTTGAGGTGGGAGGTTTGTGAAAACCAGGAGACAGAGCATGAGGGAAGAGGACTCATCATTATGTGTCCTCTTGGAGAGGAGAATGGAGAACTCTCCATTCTCCACATGCTCCATGGAAACACAGTTTAAGGACCTTGGTTTATAAAGTCCCCCACTGTTAGCCCCCAAAATGATTGTGGTCTTAAATGCACTGACTAATGACCCCCAAAATGATGACTTAATAACATATTACATCTAATCATTTATTAAATGACTCGGAAGGTTTAACAATCTTAATGAAGATAAATCGTTCTCAAATAACTTTTAAAATGTCAAAAATTTCACATACAAATATTTACATATTTTTATGTAACTACTGTACCTATTATTTCAATTCTGAACATCCCTCCCTCTCAATTTTATTCTGAATTCAGAAATGACAGATTAACCTCATCAGATACACTTTTCCCCTACTTTGCCTGTTACCAGATGGTTTATAAAAATGTAACTGGTTCTCAGAATATTTTTTTCTATTTTAATGCTTAAAATTTCTTCTGCCTTGTAAACATGTTTCTTTTTTAAAGATATAGTTCTTACCAGAACCTCACTAAATAGCTCTCAGAATTCTTAGCTGAAACTTTGAATTAGGTAAACATTAAGAAAAATAATACTTTATACTTATGCAGTATGCATTTTTTAAAGTGCTTTATCTACTTAATTTTGACAATTTACTCTCAGTAATTCCAGCAGCCAAATGTTTCCTTGACAGTGTCTGGATCCTGCTTTTGATCTACTTCTGGTTCTGCAGAAGAAAGAACTCAGCTAGAAACTCATTGGTTCAGTGTCTTGCTGTCATTACTAGGGTCTTGCTGCCCTCCATGCAACTTCCTTTAAATTTACTTGCCCTTTATCCTTTCCCTTTCTGTAGTGCCTATGCATCTTCACTTTCTGGAAGACATGCTTTGCCTGCCTAGGCCACTCTCTGGCAACCCCAAGTTCTCCTGTGCATAGTCACAACACACTTGCTCATCCTATTAGACTCTCAGCACCCCTCACTACCCCCACCTTCCCAGTAAAGCTATATGCACCTGTGACTCCTCTGTCATGAAGACTCCAATCCAAGGACATCCCATCAGGGAGGTCTCACTTTCTGCACAGGATCAGGGACAGTTTCATCTTTTTCTGATCTAGATTCCTCCTGGGATGCCACCAGAAATATGTCTATTATGCATTTGTCAAGAATTTATCATGTGCCAGGCTCTGTTCTGTCTCCGTTAATCCTCACAATAATACTCTGAAGGAAGTACTATTATCAGCATTTACAAATAATTTTTTTTCGATAGTTGTGGCTAGAACTGACCGGAGTAAATTTACACCAAATGTCTTGGATAACTGATTTCAGAAACCAACTAAAAGGATTTAGGATTTTTTAAGCCTTTTGCTCATTTTTTAAAAACTTCAACTTTTTAAACTTTCAGATATGTTTTTGAAAGGTCTAAAGATTCAAAATAATGACCTATGAGAAAACATCTGTGGTCCCTCCTTATTTAACATATTATTCTACAGCATAGTAAAATAAGTTCTCATTAATTTAAATGGTACTCTGGTTAAAACTAGTTTTAACTTGTTGAAGCAAATGAGTGAGAAAGTACAATTTAATACATAGGTAATATTTGGCATCTGTACAGCCTGATTCATTGGTATGCTAATAACAAAGGACTTTTACTTATTAGGAAAAAAATATAAAATCAACTCTCATGTAGGAAGCCTATACTAGGCACAACTATACTTGTGATTCCAACAGTAGGACTGGGAGAAAGGCTGAATGTTTAAAAATTTATTCTTTTAATGCGGTACTAATACTAAAATTTTTAGCTTTAATTAACTAAAATTGAGTTTTCACTAATAGCAATGAGTAAGATTACAATTATACTAAAAACAATCCAAATGAAATTGCATGTAGGGTAAAAAAGTTTTGATATAGTAACTATTTTCTCTGCATTTTTAACTACCCTCTTTGAAGCAGTAATAAGCAGTAAGGATATTCAGCACTTTCCTCTGGGAAGGGATAACACAGCAAAAATAGCAGGTGAGGCAAATTCTTGACTTTTGAGACTAAAAAACCAAGGACCAGACATGAAATAATCTAGGACATATGACCAGTCCAAGCTTGTTTTTACTATCCCTGAGACTAAAGTTTGCTAAATGAAACATGAAGAAGAGAGGCAAAACATGGAAGTTAGGTGTTGGTCAGTAAGCATACTGTTCCTTGTCCCTGTTTTTGGGCAGACTGCAGGACTGGTGATGTAGAAGGTAATAGAAGCTTTGGATGGGTTGGGCCCTTGGTCTCCTCAACCAAGTACATGCCAGGGTAAGGATAAGTCTTGCAGCATTCCCTTAGGCTCAGCCAAACAGAATCAAAGGAGAAATGACTGTGGAATGTTCCAGCAGCATAGCCTGAAGTAGCCTCAGGAGTCACTGTGTGAAGCCCAGGGTGGTGGGAAGAATAGCAAACTCTTTTCCCGCGTGGTCAGGAGTAGCATAGATAAAGTATTGGCAAACAGTAAAGACAAGGAGGATGCAAATGTGATGTCTGTGGAACAGTTATATATTATTATGGAGGGAGAAGGGTCCTGTTTATCCTCCTTGGAGAGGAGAACTGGGCTACCCATTGGTAAAAGCTCTGGTTCTCTACATTTTCCCCAGGAAACCAGATCAGTCTCCTTTCTCGCTTAGTAAGCCCCTGCCACCAACACTATCCCCCCCCCCCACCCTTGCAATGTTCTCAGAATTCTAATTCTATTGAGAGTTAGCCAAAGGGACCTCAAGACTGCAGACACCCCAAAGACCCTGAAGGTTTCAGAGATATATTCATAGCTGAATGAAAGCACATACCTTTCTTTCTACCACAAAGAATGTTACAAACCCAACACACTGAAAAAGTAAAATTACATTAAATTAAAAATCAGGTTTTACTTGACAAATCACAACATACTGGCATATCCAATCAAGTGGGTTATTTATACGAAATGAGGAGTAGGTAGATGACAATTGCAAATGTGTGTGTCTGAACATGAGCAAGATGTTCAATATGCAGATGATATCATATATGTAGAGAAAGGATGTCATGAAGAAATTTTATTGAATCTATCCATTTTGAAGAAATAAAAGCCTAACGTCTCTCAGGTAGTTCGCAAGAACTGGGACTGATATAAAGATGTTGTCATTTGCCTTAAAATATCAGTTTATAGTAACTTATAAATAAAGAGTTATAAATCCTAGAAGGTCAACTTCCTGATGTCTTAGGCCAATTGTAAGTCCTGTGCAGCCATTTGGTGCTCAGTGTTTTGTTTCTACTGCTGTGCCTGCAAATGACCTAGAATAGATCTAAAGTAAAGAAATGGAGAAGCATATAATCGAAGAAATTGAGGTGAATACATTTAAATAGATGACAAATACCTCAGTTACATAAAGGAATATTATTGAATGTAAACTTCACACACAGGTATAGCCTAGCACTGTGGCATATTGACGTAGCTACAATAAGAGAAAAGCTAATACTCGTGAAACTTGAGACTAGTAGTGGCAGGGAAAATCGATGAAGAGTAGTAGAAGAGTATGATAAGTGTTTTTTACAAGTGTACTCCAGAAAAAGAGGGAAGAATAATAAGCTCAGATATACATGCTCAGAAATTCATTCAAAATTAATTTAGTATTGAACTTGAAGGACCAGTAGTTGCCACGTGAGAGACTTGGGTTGCAGTGGTGAAGGGAAGAGGCTAGATGTGAGAATGAGTCAAGAAGTAGCAATAACTGATGCTGGTAACTGACTTGAAATATTGTGGAGGAAGATGGTAAGGTTTCTTTTAGAGATGTTGAGTAGAAGTCTGCAGGATATCAAAATGAAACTATCCAGGTCATATATACAGGTTTGGAATTCAGCTTCACGTTTGGGTCAATATGTAGTAATTTGGAGGGTGTTTTGTGCTTCAAAGTTGGAATGTGAATTTAATCCTATTCTGTGGACTACATACAGAATAAGTGTATCCTAGGGTTTAGGAGCCTGGACATCAGAACCAGAACTGCTGGGTTCTAAACCCTCTAAGCTCCGATACTTCCTAGCTGTGACTGAAGGAATATTCCTGAACCCCTCTGTGGATTATTTTTGGCATCTGTAAAATGGAAATTACTGCAATACCTACCGTACTGCTTGGCTGTGAGAATTAAGTGATTGAATATACCTAAAATTCTTAGTGCTTAATAAATATTAGCTGTTAATGCCGAACAACATGAAATGGCCATTTTGAAAGTCAAGTATTAGCAATTGCATATGATTTAATCTTACATATGTCAAAGTGTGAATCTAGTCTTTTTCTGCTTCCCTAATTTAGCTTCACTTGAAGTAAATCTATCTAATCTACCTTTGATATAAACAGATCACAAGTCATCTGGGAATATGATTACTTAATGTAATTCTTGGAATAAAATTTAAAACTTATGTCTGACCTTTCCTATAACCTCCAATTTTTTTCAATGGTAGAAGCAAAATGATGTCTTATTTATTTCCACTAAGAAATAACAAAAACTTGACAATCATTACTGAAATATGTGTTTTGTTTAAATACAGTTGTACAGTGAAGATAATCATTAGTACCAGCACCTTTTGGAGAGGATTCAGATACACTGTCACCGAGGGGGAAAAAAACAAACCCACTTTACCAACTAATCTCTGGGACTAAAATGAAAGCTAAATAATTATGGAATGGCAATTCAGGTCTTTAGTCACCCACTTACCATCTGCTTCCTTGAGGCTATATTCTAAGTAATTGAATCAGAATATGAAAAACATGAACCCAACATGGAAAGATCAAGCTGTCTTGAAACAGTATGCATTGCAATATTATTATATTCAAGGGCAAAAGTAAATTTGTGTCGTGGTGGTATTTCTATAAATCTGAATATTGTGAGGAAATCATCTCAAATCCTTGGTGTAATAAAACTGAGGTTTGTGGTCCTCTTCAGAGCAGAGACCATATAAATTTCAAAATAAAAATTGGGAAGCTAATACAAATCCTGTCTGTGTCATCAGATAAATGTGGCAGTTGGAGTTCTGGCTCAAATGGCTGACAAATTCCGATGTGTGTCTAAAACACCACAGAAAAGACCTCTATGGTCAGGCACTTTTCCTGATTTTATGGGATGGAGATTGCAAAATATTTTCACACAACATGAAAAGTAAATGTTAGAATGTGTATATAATACTTAAAGATAGTTGACTTCTGAAAAGGAATCAAAGATAGATGTTACTTGGCAGTGAATGTAACAAAAGAGTATTTTGGAAAAATAACATATTTTCCTACTGACTCATCTTTTGAGGATTTGATAATTCTGATCCCTCTTATTCTTCATTTCTTAACAGTCTTTAATGAATGGTTCTTTTCCTTTAAAGGCAGTGGCTTCTTTATATTCACCGTGTGACTTGGAATTTATTTTTGTGATTTGTTTGTGTTAAATTATCTACCCTTCTTTTCTAAAGCAAAGTATAGAAATCTATAATTAAAAATTAAATGCTGAATTGAAAAAATCTTGTTCACAAGAGGAAAAAATACTGTTTCCTGTTATACTAATGCCAGGTAAAGATTAAAATGTCAATTGCAAAGTAATTCTGTGTATTCTCTGACATGAGTTTTAATTATGATTATTTCATTAATATAGCAAGATTTAGTTATATGTACTTACAGATTTCATTTGTATTATAAATGCCCCTGTTAATGTATTACAATTTTTTTTTAAAGACAAGTAGCCTTTAAAAGCTTTGTGTGGTCAGTTTTAATTTATACAGCTCTTAGCAGTTCAGGGCTACTTTTCTGACTTAACTAGGGTGAAGTCTAATGATGACTTTCTCCTCCCTTAATAAGAAAGGATAGCTACAGGCGCCTGGGTGGCTCAGATGGTTAAATGTCTGCCTTCGGCTCAGGTCATCGTCCCAGGGTCGTGGGATCGAGTCCCGCATCGGGCTCCCTGCTCAGTGGGGAGCCTGCTTCTCCCTCTGCCTCTGCCTCTCTCTCTCTCTCTGACTCTCATGAATAAATAAATAAAACATTTTAAAAATAAAAATAAATAATAAAGGATAGTTACAAAACTCTGTAGCAAATATCACACTCAATGGAGAAACTTTTGATTCATTTCTATCACAGTTAAGAACAAGAACAAGAGGGCTTCTATGAACACTATTATTTAATATTGTCCTGGAGGTCATAGACAACCTAATAGCCCAAGGAAAACAAATACAAGAAATGTAAAGTTTATCCATTAGAATTAGTTTCAGCTGCATATACAGAAAGACCTTAATACTTTATAAAGATAGTTTCTCTCTCTTAAAAATAAGAGAAAGTCAGAGGTAGTCAGAGGTCGTCAGTCAGGACTAGGGTAGCAGCTTTGTGTTTATTAGAGACCCAGACTCCATCTTTTACTTCACCAGTTTTGCATATTGCTTTGTAATCCAAGGTATAATTGCTGAATTCCCAGCCATGGCATTTTTATTCCAGGCAGCAGGAAGGAGAAAGTGGAACAAGGTTCTCACCTCTTGCCATTTAAGGAGCTTTCCCTGAAGTCCCACACAAGGCTTTGCTTAAATCTCATTGGCCAGAACAAAGTCACATCTGCACATGTAGTTGCAAAATTGCCTGGGAAATGCAGTCTTTTAGGAGTGGCAATATGCCCAGCTGAAAACTGTCATTTGGATTAGATGGCAAGAAATCTCTGGCAGAGAAAGGGAGAAAAATGTTCCATTCTTTCCAGAAGTTATGATTACACAGAGAATTGCAAAGGTACTCTGATGTACTTTCAAAACGAAGAGACTTCGTCAGGGTTGCTATATATAGGATCAACATGGGATCAATTGCTATAAAAGCAATTAGAAGAATAGTAAAAACAGATACCATTCATGAAGACAAACTATACTACATCTAGAAATAACTATTGAGATATTTAATTTTGTGGAAAATTATAAATATTGGAGGATTAAAAATAAAATGGTGATATATTTTCATGAATAAGAAACTTCACAATTATGAAGAAATCGATTCCCATTAAATTTATCTACAAATTTGAAACAAATCCAGTAAGTCTCAACAGTGTTTCCAGTGTTTCATGAAAATTGACAAATAGAGTTTTAAAATTCATTTGGGAGAATGAATGGCAAAGAATACCCAGAAAAAGTTGAAGAAAATAAAGAGTGGTATTTGCCTACTAGGTATCAAGAATTATTATGGTATTGAAATCTTGTATAAAGTATACATTGAATCAGTAGTAAATAGCAGCCCAGAAGCCAACCTTTACACAAATTGAACTTGGAAAATAACACAGCTGAAGTTACAAATCATTTAAAAAATGATGCTAGGGCAAATGATTATCCAAACAGTAAAAGCAAAACTGTTGTATACTTCCCACTATACATACAGTGGATTAAAAAATATATAAAATTTAAAAACCCTGAGGTTTTAGACAAAAAACCTAGGAGGCTATCTTCAGTATATCAGGACATGGAAAATTTAATGACACACAAAGCACTAGCCATGAAGAAAAAAAAGCTGATAAATTGGACTACACTGAGGTTTTAAAGCTTAGGTATGAAGAGAAAATGGCAAAGTTAAAAGATAAGCAATATTATGTACATCATAAGTGTCTAATGACGTCTGACTTTTGGTGTACATAATAACTACAAATCTATAGGAAAATGGCTGTCAACCTAGTAGGAAAATGTATTTGAATGGGTTGCGAACCATTTTCCAATGAGAATTCTATGAAAACATGTTTTCTTTCCCTACTTATCAAGAAAGGGCAAATGAAACAACATTAGCATTTCAAACCCATCAAAATTTGGCAAAAATTCACGTCTTTTTCTGATAGTAAAGCTATGAGGAAAGAGATTTATGTCCTGTTGAGAGGGTAGATTTGTGCAAACATTTTCTGACAGTTCTCAGACAATAGCTAATAAAGGTGAAGATGAACTTATTTCATCAGCTACCTCTAGATATGTATGTATCTGGAGCTAAGTCCATGTCTAAGTGTATACTCTGGAGACAATCTTTTGTATGCACATGAAAACATATGAAGTGATTTATTGAAGGATTTTTAATAAAAAAGGAAATATACCGATGTCTGTCATTGGAAGACTAGTTAAATAAATGGTTGCATATCCCATGTTTATGAAATCAAATACTTGGTAATTGTCAAAATGAGTGAAATAGATGTGATATGTGATAACATTAAATTTCGAAAATGTTGATTAAAGGTAAGTGACAGGGTAGTATATAGTATATAAATGTAAATACATATAAAATATCAATAAAATTTATTCAAGTTTAAAAACATACATAACCATTCTCTATAGTCTTTATAGATATGTCCATGGTAAAATTATGGAGCATGCTGAAGTTATGTAGATTTCCACTTCTTCTGCATACTTCTGTGACCTTAAACAAGTTCATCTTTCTCATGCAAGTTTTCTCATCTGTAAAATAGAGTGGTGGCCTAGAGCTTGTTGACATTGTGTAGCGGGTACGAAATCCTTAGCAGGGTTGCCCGCTGCATAACAAAACTGAATGCATGGGAGCTGTCTTCATTACTCCCTGCCATGTATTTAAGATCACCATAGTACCACTGGGTATTTACCCCAAAGATACAAATGTAGGGACCCGAAGGGGTATGTGCACCCCAATGTTTATAGCAACAATGTCCACAATAGCCAAACTGTGGAAAGAGCCAAGATGTCCATCGACAGATGAATGGATAAAGAAGATGTGGTATATATACACAATGGAATATTATGCAGCCATCAAAAGGAATGAGATCTTGCCATTTGCAACGACGTGGATGGAACTGGAGGGTGTTATGCTTAGTGAAATAAGTCAGTCAGAGAAAGACATGTATCATATAACCTCACTGATATGAGGAATTCTTAATCTCAGGAACAAACTGAGGGTTGCTGGAGTGGTCGGGGGTGGGAGGGATGGGGTGGCTGGGTGATAGACATTGGGGAGGGTATGTGCTACAGTGAGCGCTGTGAATTGTGTAAGACTGTTGAATCACAGATCTGTACTTCTGAAACAAATAACGCAACATATTTTAAGAAAAAAGAAAAAGAAGAAGATAGCAGGAGAGGAAGAATGAAGGGGAGTAAGTCAGAGGGGGAGACGAACCAGGAGAGATGATGGACTCTGAAAAACAAACTGAGGTTTCTGGAGGGGAGGAGGGTAGGGGGATGGGTTAACCTGGTGATGGGTATTAAAGAGGGCACATTCTGCGTGAAGCACTGGGTGTTATGAACAATGAATCATGGAACACTACACCAAAACAAATGATGTAATATATGGTGATTAACATAACAATAAAAAATAAAAAAAAAACACTTTATGGAGTGACGACTGACATACAAAAAGCTGTGCATAATTAATGTATTCAACTTGACCCTGACCCTAACCCTAATATCTAGTTAAGATATACTCGATTTAGAATATAGCTTAATTGTGCTGTTGGGAAATAAGAATTTTGCTTTTGTCTGCCGGTTCCGGCTCAGTTTTTATGTTTATTTTAGAAGACAACTGTTGCATCAATATATTGCTTCTTGGCATTGTTCATCATAGGTAATGTGTGCACTCTTTGTGTACACATAATCATATTTAAGTTTTTTGCAAAAAATAAAGCTTTTAGATGTAAAAAAAAAAAAAAAAAAGATCACCGTAGTACCTAAGAGTGGTCTAGACTGGGTTCTAACTCAAAGAACTTTTCCATGGGGCTCTTTCAACCAGTTTCCAAATACTTCAAGCAAAGTCAGGAAGGGTAGAATTGTTTGAACATGCAAACCCAAGGAAATAATTAACTTACAAGCTGTATTTCAGTATATCAGATGATTATATGACTTAGTTCCTCTCCTGCAAACATATCATTTTAGAAGGAAATTAGTCATTTTATTTGGGCTAAGAAGGAAGGAGAGGAGACATTCCACTGACCTCTCTAAATCCAACAAGGCCAAGTCAAACTCAGAGGACTGTGAGTCCCTCTAGAGCAGGAACCACACCACTCATCTTTGTCTCTCTAAAGCCTACATCAATTCAAGGCACCCAGTAAGTGCTCAACAAATGAATGAGTGGATAAATAGGCCCTGGAGCGGAAGCCAAGTTTATTTCAGCTTCCAAACTTGCAGACTGCTTATTTTTCAGTGCAACTGTAGATCAGAGGCCTTTCCATCTATGCAGTGAGGCCACTCGGTGATTTTTAACTCTGTACTCGTCTTTCGCACTCTACAGCCAGTTTCTTATGTCTAAATCCTCTGGAATCTTTCCTCTCCCTTAGATTTTCACTAATTCAGACAGTCTCTCCCCACACAAGATGATTGCAATATAGTCGTATGTAATTTTTCCTTCTCTGGTCTCCCCACTCATTCATCCTCCACACTCTAGTAGGGACTTTTTGTTGTAGTAGTAGTTGTTGTTTTTTTTATAAAAATTCCCAATGACATCCAGTGTCTGTCAGGTCAGATTCTTCTCTCTAGCATGGCTAGACTGCACACACATTTGCATTCTCTCAGCACGATATTCTACTTTTCCATAGAGCTTTGCCTTTGCACATGCTGTTCCTGTCTCTCTGCCTAGCACCTAGCTAACTTCTTCTAGTCTTTAAAGCTCAAAAGTAGCTTCTCTGTCACGCCTTTTCCTAATCCTCCAGACACAGTCCTTTCTTGTCCTCACATCCGCTTTGTATAGATCTGTTTTTTTTTTTAGTGGTGGTCACATTGTAAACTGGCGGTTTTTTTCTTACAGTTTTATTGAGATTAACATACAACACTATATAAGTTGAAAGTATACAGCATAATGACTTACATGTATTGCATCATGGTTACCGCAATAAGTCAACATTTGCCATCTTATAGATAAAATATTTTTTTTGTCCTTGTGATGAGAACTTCTAGGATTTACAGTCTTAGCAACTTTCAAATATACTATACAACAGTGTTAACTATAGTCCTCATGCGGTACATTATATCCCTAGTACCTGTTTATCTAGTAACTGAAAGTTTGTACCTTTTGACCATCTCCATCCAATTCCCCCTCCCCACCTCTGGCCCCTGATAACCACCAATGATCTGTTCTCTGCATCTATGAGTTCGTTTTTTTAGATCATATGTATGTAAGTGAGATCATACAGTATTTGTTTTTCTCTCTCTGCCTTATTTCACTTAGCATAGAGCCTTCAAGTTTCATGAATGTCATCACACATAACAGGATTTCCTTTTTTATGGCTGAATAATTTTCCATTGTATATATTTTTCTACACAGACACACCATATTTTCTTTATCCATTCAAATGTTAATGGACACTTAGAGTGTTTGCATGTCTTGGCTATTGTAAATAATGCTGGAATGAACATGAAAGTGCAGATATCTCTTTGACATAATGATTTTATGTGCTTTGGATGCATATCCAGAGGTGGAATTGCTGGATCATATGGTAGTTCTAGTTCTAATTTTTTGAGGATCCTCCATACTGTTTTCCATAAGGGCTCTACCAATTTACAGTCTCATCAACAGGGGACAAGGGTTCCCTTTATGAACAAGTCCACTTAGTTTTGTTGTTGTTGTTGTTGCTTCTGCTTTAAGTGTCACATCCAAAAACTCATTGCCAAAACCCATGTCAAGGAGTTTTTTCCCTATGTTTTCCTCTAGGAATTTTGTGGGCTCAGCTCTTAAATTTAAGTCTTTAATCCTCTCAAGTTACTTTTTAGAAGTGGTGTAAGATCGGGTCTAATTTTATGCTTTTACCTATGAATATCCAATTTTCCCCAGCACTGTTTTTTGAAAAGACTATCTTTTCTCCATTGAGCATTCTTTACTCCCTTTATCAAATAACAGTTGACTGTACATCTGTGGGTGTATTTCTAGGTTTTCGATTCTTTGGTCTATGTGCCTGTTTTTATGCTAGTACCATACTATTTTGATCACTTTTCCTTTATAATATAGGTTGAAATCAGGAAGTGTGATGTCTCTGCTTTGTTCTTCTTTCTCAGGATTGCTTTGGCTATTCAGGGTCTTTCATGGTTCTGTATAAATTTTAGGCTTGTTTTTCTAGAGGTCTAAAATTTCTATTACAAATAGAAATTGTAAATATTATAAATTTCAACTGTAAAAAAATGCCATTGGAATCTTTATCAAGATTGCTTTGACTTTGTAGATGACTTTGGGTAGTATGGACATTTTAACAGTATTCTTCTAATCTGGGAGCATGGAGTGGAACCTTTCTATTTTTTTGATTTCCAGTCTTACTTGATTTTTTTCATCAATATCTTGTAGTTCTCAGTATAGAGATCTTTTACTCCATTGGTTAAAATTATTCCTAAATATTTTATTGTTTTTGATGCTATTGTAAATGGGATCACTTTTCTTTTTCAGGTAACTTGTTTAGTGTACAGAAACATTACTGATTTTTGTATGTTAATTTTGTATCCAGAAGCTTTGCTGAATGAGTTGATTAAATCTAACAGTTTTTTGGTGGACTCTTTACATTTTTCCGCACATAAAGTCATGTCATCTGCAGATGAAGATGATTTTACTCCTTCCTATCCAATTTTTTTTTTCTTACCTGGTTGCTCTGACTGGGTCTTCCCAGTACTGTGTTGAATAGGAGCAGTGAGAAGGGCAGTTTTGACTTGTTCCTGATTATAGGAACAGTTTTCAACCTTCTACCATTAAGGTGAGGTACATTTCTTCATTTCCTAAATCGTTGACAATTTTTATCATGAACAGATATGGAATTTCATCAGTTGCTTTTTCTGTATCTATTGAGATAATCATAGGACTTTTTCTGTCATCTATTAATATAATGTGTCACATTTATTGATTTGTATATGTTGAACCATCCATACGTTGCAGGGATAAATCCCACTTGATCACAGTGGGTCTTTTTACTGTCCTACTGACTTCAGTTTTCTATATTTTATTGAGAATGTTCCTATCTATATTCCTTAGGGATATTGGCCTTTAGTTTTCTTGTAATGTCCTTGTCTGGCTTTAGTATCAAGGTAATGCTAGTCTCCTAAACTAAGTTTGAAAATATTCCCTTCTCTTATACTTTTTGGAAGAGTTTGAGAAAGATGGGTATTAATTCTTCCTTAAATATTTGGTAGAATTCACCTAGTGAAGCTTATCTGGTTTTGGGCTTTTCTTCATTGGGAGATTTTCGATTACTGATTCAACCTCCCAACCTACCTAGTTGGTTTCTTTATGTTTTCTCCATCTTTTTGATTCAGTCTTGGTAGGTTATGTTTCTAAAGATTTATGCATTTCTTCTAGACTGTCCAGTTTGTTGGCCTGTAATTGTTCATAGTGTCTGTTATAATTTTTTTTTGTATTTCTGTGGTATCATTTGTAATGTCTCCTCTGTCCTTCATAATTTTGTTGATTTGCATCTTCTCTCTTTTTTTCCTTGGAGAGTCTAGATAAAGGTTTATCATTTTTGTTTATCTTTTCAAAGAACCAACTGTTAATTTTGTTAATCTTTTCTGTTGTTTTCCTATTGCTGCTTTATTTACTTCTGCCCTAATCTTTATTAGTTCTTTCCTTCTGCTAACTTTGGGCTAGTCGTCTTTTCCTAGTTTCTGAGATAAAAAGTTAGGTTGCTTCTTTCAGATCTTTCCATTTTCTTGATGTATGGGGTTATAGCTATAAAATTTCCTTTTAGAACTCCTTTTGCTGCATCCCACAAGTTTTGGTATATTGTATTTCCATATTTGTTTTTCTCAAGATACTTTTCAAATTTCCCCTTTAATTTTTTTTAATCCATTGGTTGTTCAAGAACTAGCTATTTTTTAGTAGTTAAAAAATGGGGGAGACATTGGCATGGCAGATTAAAGATAGCCAGGTGGGGTTTATTCCTTTTTAATTGAATATTCATACTGATTCAACCAATAGATTATGGTAGAAGAAACACTGTGCCAGTTTGGAGCCCAACCATTAAGGGAGTGGCAGCTTCTAGTTTGGTTTCTTGGAGGCTCAAATTGCCCTATAAGATGTTTAACCACCCTGAGACCACTCTGTTATGAGAAAGTCAAAACTAGGATGTAGAGAGGCTTAGTAGAGAAAAACTGAGGCCCTAGATGTGTCAATTTCATTTATTTGAGCCCCACCAGCTAGGGTCCCAGACATGACACCCATTTCTACTTTGTCTTGCTTAAATTCCTGACCCACAGAATAATGCATTTATTAAATGATGGTGCTTTTATGCTACTAAATTTTGGGATGTTTGTTATGCAGTGATAAATAATTGGAACAACTTCAACATTTATGGGTATTATCTTGGTTCTGCTCCTACTTCATCAGTTGCTGTAATGTCACATTTTCCCATCATGTAAACATTGGGGCCTCAGACCCCCAACACTTGTCTATCTGCACCCATTTCCTGGAGAAATTTCCTTCAGTCTTAAAGCTTTAAATACTATCCTTACACTGTGTCTGATGTATATCTGTAGCTCTTACAGTATATCTAGTGGTGTCCTTGACCTCTCCATTTTAATGTCTGATAGGCATCTCAAACTTAGCGCATTCAAACTTAAGTTCTGATCTTCACCAACACAGTATTTCTAATAGTGTTTCCCATCTGGGTATATGGTACCCAGGGTCAATACATTTCTCAAATAAACCTCATAGAGCTTACCTTTGATTTCTCTTTTTCTACCACACTTCACATCCTACCATGAGTAAGCTCTGTGGACTCTACCTTAAAAATCTATTCCAAGCTGAGTGATATTGTAAAACATTAACGAGATCATGTAATTTCCTGCACTCAACCTGCCAGTGGCTTTTCATCCTGCTTGCAGCAAAACCTAAAACCCTTACCGTGACCCTATCTAATCTAGTTCCAGGTGACTTCTCCAATCTCACAGACTTTTCATTCCCTCCCTTACTCACTTTGTTCAGCACCTTGGCCTTCTTGTTGGGCTTGGGCATCCTGAAAGGATTTCTATCCTCAGGGCTGGGACTCTCCTTTTCCTTGGGTTTTCTCCCTGGCTCTCTCCTGAAGTTCATTCAGGTCTTGGTGAGAGTATCACAACTTCAGAAGGTTCTCCCTGGCAGCCACATCTACAATAGGAGCCCTGCTCTCCCTTTAAGTTGCTTTATTTATTTTTATTAAGTTGCACTTTTCACCACCTGCAATTACATGTTGCCAGTATTTATTTGCTTGCTGATGCCAGCACCATTATTATTATATAAACTCTTTGAAGCCTGGTACTTTATCTTGTTCACTCATATATCCCCAATACTGGAACAGTACCCGGGGACACTACATATTGATTGACTGAATAAGCTCCTTGAGATTAGAGACTATTTTATTCATCTCTAAATTCTTCCACCCACTGCCTTGAATATTTCTTGATACAAATTAGATAGTCAAGGATTATTTGTGAACATGTTGGAATTAAGTCTGGAAGTGATTCATAACAACTTCTGAAGAAGTCTTCTTTTGATTAAAGTCTTTAGTCAGCTAGGTTGTGAAAGGAAATTTCCATAATCTTTGGGTCGCAAAGGTTCTGGTTTCTATCTTCCTAAGTGTTCAGCAAGTCTGAATGTTTGATGTTCCTGTTGCTGACAGGCTCCTGGAGTAAGGTTTATTTTATTTGTTATGATAAGTGTGCAAAAATTGTGATATTTGACTATCTTTGATTACTTTTTTGTAGCCATTTGGGAAGATATATGAGCCATGCATAGAAGTATTCTGAGTGAATCATTTCTTACATTTTAGATGCAAATCTGAGTTGTAATAGAACAATGGGGGAAAATGTATTCTCTTGAGACTCATTTTCAGCATCTCATCTAATTGGTAAGGCAAAGGCAAGGCGCATTTATATTCTAGACTACATAATGTACTGGAGAAAAGAGGTATATTTTAAAAATAAGAAAATTGAAATTCTCAAACATTAGGGCTTCTACATGCCTCTTTTGAGCCATAAGCATATTTTTAACTGATTTATAGACAAAAGACATCTTTTTTTCTAGGGATTTCTTAGTATTCTAGAGACCTGGGGATGCTTGTGACAGACCCAGGCTAGCAAAAACACATCAGCATGCCTGGGTCATTATTCTTTACTGATAAAATTGTCTATCTTAACCACTCTCTATCCTCTTTGTATTTCAATTTTACTATACTATTAAACACTGCAGAAATAGGAATGCTAATTGTTCGTATCCCTCTTTTATGTGCTCCCTTTATTTTGCCAATTATTCAATACAGTTTGCATAGGGTTCATTAATCCTCACCTGTATGCCTTAATTTTTTTCTTGTTAGAGGTAAAAACATGGTGTGCTGTATTTCTAAATAACCCCCCCCCCCGCCCCGTTTTTTGGCTGTTCATTGTGCCCTTTTCCTGAGAAATATGATTGGCTTCTTCAGTCACATATCTCAAAATATACACTACCAACTGAGTTGGGAAAATGTGGCATTACTAAGTTTAAATGCAACAATTCTATGCATTCAAATAAAATATACCGAGAAGATGTACTATCTTAGTCTGCCAGAAAGCCACTTTAGTGTCTCAGACAACAAATTGCTCATGGTACATTTTCTACTCCAACATATTCTAGAATTGAATAAAAATAAAAGGTACGATTCTGACTGCTATCACTAACAATTTGCTTCTTTTTATGGCACATTTTAGATTTTCTTAATGTGGGTGATTTAATTTCACAAAGAACATTTCATCTCAGTGTCTGGGTGTACCTTACCTATCATGTTTCTGCAGTTATGAAAATGAACAGATGCCAAACCTAAAAGCTCATATTTTTGAATCCATGAATTATATTGAATTATGACTAACAGTCCTCAGAAGCAGTGTTGCATAGTGTTAAGAGTCAGTATCTTGGAACCAGATTGTTTAGAGTCTCATCTCCATTCTGCCACCTACTAGGATTGGGTAAATTAAGTACCTTGTGCCTCAGTTTCCCCAATGAAATAGCCATGATAATAGCACTAACCTCATAGAGATGTGTTGAGCTTTACAAAACATATGTGTACTAGGTAAGAACTAGCTTTATTTCTAAAAACTAATTTTTTTCCAAAATATAATATTGGATCCTTACTATGTACCTGATATTGTATCAGGCACTCGGAAATACAACTGTAGTCATGATATACATGGTCTGTGTACTTTCTAGAAAGTCTGATTGAACTTTAAAACTGTATGAAAGGTACAAGACTGTATCCCTAACCACTTCTCACTGCTGCGACTTCTACCACCCTGTTCCACCATCTCTTGCCTCCAAACTGACCCCCCACACTTCTACCTTTGCCCCTACAATCTACTCTCAATGTAGCAGCCAAAAGAATCCTTTTAAAAGGTTAGTCTGATCATGTCCTATCTCTACTCAAAACACAGCAACAGAGGTTCCCATTTCACACAGAGTAAAAGCTGAATTCCTTAAACAGGTTTGCAAGGTCTAATATGAACTGCCCATTTTTCTCTGACCTCTTCTGCTTTTTCATACCTCACTTACTCTGTCCCAGCCCTAGTGGTCTCCTTGCTATGTCTCAGCTCTGCCAGGCACTCTCCCAACTCAGCGCCTGGGCACTAGCTGCTCACTCTTCCTCTAGAAAGCCATATGATTAATGTCCTTAAACTCCTTCAATTTTTTGCAAAAATATTACCTTCTTGAGTCCTACCCTGACTACTCTGTTTTTTTCTCTTTTCTCCAAACACTTAGCACCTTCCAACATAACATATAATTAATATAATTGTTATATTTTCTGTTTGCCTCACTCTCCTACCAGGATGTAGGCTTCATAAGAGAAGGGACTTGTTTTGTTTATGGATATATCCCAAGAACATAGAACATGCCTGACACCTAGTAGGTGCTCAGTAAATATGTGTTTAAATAAATCAATTTTTTCAAATATGCTAAGTCAGAGTGTTTAAATTCAATGATAGGTTCTTTTCAAAATAGGATCAGGGAAGAAAGAAGGAAGAAAGGAACTTTAATGCATTTATTTCAAAGTGTGTCATTATACCCAATAATATTAGGGTCTATTCATCTAGATATGCTGTTTAAGCCTACATATATTCTTTTAAGTATCTTTCAAGTTGGTGAGTATTTATTCATCATGGGATGATTTCATTCTTTGGAAACGATGTGAATATGGTAAATGAATAAATTGGTTAAAATAATATTTCTAGGAAGGAAACAAGGGAGGAAGGAAAGATGTGACTCAAATAATGAGACCAATTGACTTGAGTCACTAGTGAGCCAGCAATTTAAAAATGCTATGGACAATGGAAGGACACTCACTGGATAGCATCACATGAAGATTACTTTGATATGTAAGACTCGATAAATTTTCAAAATCTCAATGAATATCTGTTACTTTTCCATACATAAAAACCAGTGGTATGATTCTATCATGCAGATTAACCAACTCTAAGTTGGTAATAAACATTTTAAGACTGACACATTTGGATTGGAACCCAAAGAGATACAGTGTAATATAGCAGAAAAAGCAGGGGTTTAAAGCCATGTAGACCTGAGGTCATTTCCCAGCTAGCCACCTTCTGTTGTATGATGTTGGATAATGACCTTAAGTCACACTCAGAAGAGTCTCAGTATTTTTTACTAGTAATATGACCATTAAAACTCCCATTCCACAATAAAAATCACTGGCAGAATGAAAAGAAAGAAAGTGCATGTAGGTAACAAACATTATGGTCAGCTCAGGGAACTCATAAGTAAGCCATTAACACCTATCAGGTATTGGGTACAGGGCTTTACTTGCATTATCATGGTCAGTCCTTATAATAAGCCCATGAGTTAGGTAGCAGTATTATTTTTATCTTGCAGATAAGGAAATTGGAGCTTAGGGAGGCTAAGGAAAACAAGGGTTTATTAACTTTGCCCTTACACCCAATTTTTTTTTTTTAACATTCATTAGATTTTTTTTATTAGCTTCAGGAGTACTGTTAAGAATAGCCTGGGTGCCTGGGTGGCTCAGATGATTAAGCATCTGCCTTCGGCTCAGGTCATGATCCCAGGGTCCTGGGATCGAGTCCCACATCAGCCTCCCTGCTCGGAAGGGGGCCTGCTTCTTCCTCTCCCTCTGCTGCTCCCCCTGCTTGTGCTCTTTTGCGCTCTCTGTCAAATAAATAAATAAATAAATCTTAAGAAAAAAAAAAAAAAAGAAGAGCCTATCAGTGTGCTTATGTTTTTCTTTAACAGAAAATGAAACTGAAGAAAACTGTTAAGTAAATTTAATAGAAATCCAATCCACAAATGTTCTGTTTTGTTTAAGTTTAGGTCACTGTGCATTTTGTGTTTATAATGCTTATTGCTTGAGCTTCTCAATTTATATCTTCAACATTACATAGGTTACTTTGCATTTTGGTGCTTATATCTCCAGCTCTGCAGTTTTGGAAATTACGTATCACTCTACTTAAGACATCTTCTGGTCTGAAAGCAATTATAAAACTCACTGAATCATTTGGAAATAGGTTTGACAATGTTTTGTCCATTCTGGAAAAGAATCAGAAGTCAAGAGAAATGACTTCTCTCAACATGAAGAATAGAATAGTTGAAAATCTGCTTGTACATAGAAAGAAACATTTAGATTCAATTCATATTACTTTGAAAGCACCATTTTTATTTCTGTGTTTTGATCATGAAAGTAGGTGTGGTATGAAGGTAGTGCAGATTCTCAGATTTTAAGTTTCTCAGAATATAAAGTTCAAGTGGTTGTCCCTAAAGGTAGCTTTGAAATGCTCTGGTCTAAACTCCTCATTTTATAGATGAGAACACTAGGTCCAGAGAACTGAAGTGCGATTCCAAAGGCCATCCAATCAGTAAGTGGTAGAACAGAAATAAGGCCAAGCCTCTGGCCACCCACCTGCCCATTCTTGTCTGCTCCCCTATACAATGCGCTTTCCCTGCAACATTTCTCGATAAAACTTAAACCTAGAATTCTTGGGCTCAAGGCAGGCTTATAATTGCCTGGGACAACAGGAGAAAAGTGTGATGAACAATGTCAAACTTCTGAAATACCAAATAAGGCCCTTTTTCATTTTAGGGGAAAGGAAAAAAGAAAAATTTACACTAAGGACTTGGAAATGCCCTGAGAAACATGACTCGGCTCTGGCAAGCACAGATAAGATATTCAAAGTTTAGAGGACACGAAGACTCAGGGACTGGTGTTTCAAAATTTACCTGAAGGTGAAAGATTTCTAGATGCTGGCCCCTGTGAAGAATGAGAGAATTCAGAGCAGAAGGGGTTAACTTCTTGCTATTAAAGATTGTCCAGATAGAATCAAATGCTTTATTTAGCCTCTTTAATCTGTGAGTCTCTGTGGAAGGGGACTGTGGTATTTGTTTTGCAAACCTCAAGGCCTAGCATGATGTTTTCCCCCCACAGCACCTAATAACAATTTATGGATTGAAGAAATGGTCAGTCATTCCCTCTAACACTCAGGTGGCCTCTGTCGGAAATTGTCCCAACGAATGGTAATACCACAGCTCTTTATTAGGGGCCTGCATTACATCTTCAGCTATCACCTTTGCCCTTTGCCCTTTACCCTAGAAAAAGCCCTGTTGCAGAGGCCATGGGTGTAAGGTCTCTGTGGGATGCTTTCAGGCTGTCCTCATTTTGCCACCAATCAACTTCTTTCAGAGGAGACAGAAGAAACTCCAGGCTGCTGTCAGAATCATAAGTCTGGAAATATTCTCTTTCAGGAAACTCCAATGTATCAAAATCCAAATTTTAAAATAATAAATTGTGGGTGGGTGTGAAAATAATTATTTTCCAAGAATGTTTTCCAGATGATTCATTTAAAAATCAATTTTTCTGATGTGATGGTGTGTAAATAAGAATACCAAGTCTGTCAAATTAAGCCTGGGAAGAACCTCATATCTGCATTTTTAATAAGCACCCTGGGACTCCAATGCAGTTATTCTGTCCTTAATGTATTTAAAATATATGATCCAGTACGCATATATTTAAGGAGGTAACTTTGATGTGAAGTACTTTACTCCTTTCTCTTTGCCATTTTGTAGCATCAAATCTTGCTGTCTCAAATGCTCTTCCTTGACAACAGTACAATCAAAGCTTTAAGAACTCATTGTTAGCTGTTTGGTTTTAGAAAATGAAATGTACGAATGCAGGATTAGTTATACTAAGTTAGAAAAAAACTTATAGCTACTATTAAAATGGTTGTCAGGGACAATTGACCTCAAAAGTCAGGATACTACAAATAAAACCTGACAAATAGTCTCTTGAGAAAACACAACAGAGGGAGAAACCTTGGGCTTACGTGGTCACAAAAATCGAAGTGAGATTTCCTGAATGTCAAATCCGCAAAGCAGGCAGTAACATTTTTATTGTGGAGCCATAATCAGGGACCAACCTATGTATTGTCTGGAATGATAGGATTTCCTTTGATCATTGAGTTCTTTTGGCCAAATTTGTATGTCAGTGAATGCCACTTGTGAGTACTGTGGGGATTGTTATTAAAAGGATCTTAAGAATATATATTATCTGCTTTGAGGTAGAAACACACTCGTGTCAAAGTCAATCATGGTCTGAAATTGCTGCTATCACTCATTGCTTCTGAAAACTGCTTTTTATATTTATCTTGGGCATTTAAGATAATTTAGGGAATTTTTATAACCTTAGACTATACTGAAATTTGTCATAACTCACAGCTTGTGTTTCATGAATATAAAAGTCACCCTCAAGGAATGTGGGAACAGGTAAAATCAAACACGGGTTTTGAGTTCTTCAGGAAAAAAAGACACATAATTAATTCCAAGCTATGTGTTTAGTTAACAATAATATACAAAAATTCCATGAAAAATAGCATAATACAGTTGACATTAATTCTAAGCAAAATTCCACAACGGATTTTTCAAAATATGATTTTTTGCTTGTTCTCTAAAGAAAACTTGCCCAGTAGAAGGCAGCAGAGAGCTTACAGGACTGCCATGTTTTGGCTTTGTTTTTGTTGCTAGTATTACTAAAGTTGCAGTAAGAGAAGAACAATAGCTGAAGGGTATCTTGACTTAAACTTGAAAACATTTATCACTCATTCATCTGAACATGTCAAGACTGTAAACTAGTAATAGCAGAATTGGGTAGACTCATAACTGAGCAACAAAAATTTGTAAATGCCAACTAGTCCATCAACGTCAATTTAGAAAAGAGTCTCTAGAAATGGCCTGCTCGTCTATGCCTTTGGCTTTGTCCAGAATGATCTAATTATCTGATTAGAAAGTTACAAAAAATGGAAACAGGTGTCTTTTCTATCCATTGACAGAATCTGAGGGCAACAATTTTTAATAGAAACAATAGGCAAGATAACCAGAAACTGGCAGGATATGTACAAAAATTATTTGAAGCCAAAATTCACCTAAAGAAGAGTAGGATGGAGATATTATTTACTAGCACAATGTGCACAAAGGGCAGGAAAGTTTTGCTGTGTGGTTTCATACAAGTTAATGCATCCTAGGCTGCATTAGCAGAAGCATAAGGGAGATGATTGCCTAGTTATACCTAGTTGTTTTAGAACCTCACTATACTTTGATCAGTGCTGGGAAGCAGGTTTCAAACCTGAGTATATCAAGTAAGAATAGCCATAGTGGCAGGTAAAACCCAAACTGTTTCACACTATGAGTGCTTGAAGGAAATGGGGATGCTTAAGTAGAAGTGACTCAGTGTAATACAATAAACGTAGAATTGGCCTGTTCTCAATATGCTCTAGAAGTGGACTGAACTAGGGCTTAAGGGGGAGTGCAAGAGGGTAGATTCCAATTCAACAGAAGGTAGAATTTTTAAATGCTTCAGTGTATCTGAACAGAGCAGGTAAAGGAGATCAAGCAAAGATTGAACTCCTGATGGTGGAGACAGTGGTACGGAAGCATCCCATCAAATAAGGTTCTGGATTAGAACCTTGAATTTTAAAGTAGGCTCTGTGGAGCACTCAGGTTCGGGGTGTACCTTGGGAGGGCGGTGTAGGATAGGAGACGCTGATTGCGTACAGCCTGGGGCTTACAAACCAGTTCTGTTTGTTTGGTTTGGGGTTCCTTGTAACAACTAAGCTAAGGTTCTGTGGCCAAAAATCAAAGGAAAAAAGAAAGAGGAAAGGAAAAAAAAGACAAAAGATGATCATTTAAGTTCCTTAAGTCTCTGTAGATTTTAGATTCTACATTATTGCAACAAGTGAGATGTTTGAAATGTGTTAAAAATATCTGAAAAAGATACTTCCGAGAGTTTCAAAAATGTGCATTCCCAAGTTTGTGCATGTATGTGTGCACCCAGAATTCTTGTATGCACTCTCCTGCATTCTCTGATACATAAATATGTATTTTAAGAACTTTCTCAGTGCTAAGCTGTGGATATTGTTTGCTGATTTGTCCCATGTACCCAACACTCATGACTCTGATCTTCCTGCTAGTTTAAAAATAGTAAAAATAGGGGTGCCTGTGTGGCTCGGTTGAGCATCCAAGTCTTAATTTTGGCTCCGGTCATGATCTTGGGGTCTTGAGATCAAACCCCGTGTCAGGTTCCTTGCTCAGCCTTTTATTTAAATAAATGTTTTAAAAAATAGTAAAAATATTTTCTCATGTAATTCTAAGATCTAAACACACCTTACATACAATTAAGCTAAATATCAAATACCCAGTTATTATCCCTTCAGGGGAATGAGGAGAACTTTCCTTCAGTCTTCAGTGTGGTTCCAGGTCACCAGATATAGAGTCTACTTAAAGAGGGGCTCAGGTGAACCCAAAGCTCTAAGGAAACTCTTTTAGGTCAAGACAGTATGTGTATATGCATTTCTGTGTTTCAAAGTTAAATATTGTATTTAATTATATGTGTTGTAACATTCTGTAATTCAATAATGAAAGAAATCAATTATACAGTAGGATTATAAAAAATAGAACCAATTAAGTGAAGAGTACCTAAATTCATTCTTTCAACAAATATTTATTGAGTACTTTCAACGTGTCAGGCATGGTTCTAGGCACAAAGGACATAATAGTCAACCTTGATCTTGAGAAGGTTATGTTCTAGTAGGGAAACAGACAATGTACAGATAAACCTGTCAGATGGTGATACATGCCATTAAAGATAGAGTAGAATCAATAGATAGAGAATAGTGGGGGCTTCTATTTTCTATGGATGTATGAAAATATAAGGTTTATGAAACAAAGAGTGCCTCAATCTGGATACTCATAAAGAAAAATTAGGTGGCCCGTTTTCATAATGTTCATGTTTCAAAGGTTTTGTGTAGAGCAGGTATCCTCTCCCTGCTTCAGCTCCTCTCTACCCTTGCTGTGTGTTTCTTAGTGGTTTGTTTGGTTTCCGTTTAACTTCCTCAAAATGACCAGGGTTCTGCAGGATGGTGTTACTTGCAACTTTCCTCCTCTTGATTGATCTGCTAAAAATAGAGAGTTCTAAAATAATTTCACTTCTGTTTTTTTTCAGCCCAAAAACATGCTTTTTCTTAAATTCTTTCCTAATGTGTATACATTTTTCTACTTAGGTACATTTACTCCCTTTTCATTTTTTATAAGCACATCAACTGTGTCACTGGCATATGACTTTATCTTTTCTTTGTCTGCACAATATTTTTTTCCCTGCGTAATATTATAACAAACAGATAAAGACAGCATCTGCTTCCTCAAGAAAGGGCTGGAGGTCAAATTTGTGTTTTCATATTTCAACTAATTTCTTTAAATGATACATCCAAAAAATGTTCTGTTTAGACAAACAAATATATTAGTTTGGATATGTCAAGTAAACTCTTCAAATAAATGTTATATTTTATCAAATAAATTCTATAAAGAGTGATATCATTGGGATACCATTGTATAAGTATAAAAACAAACTATAATAGCATTGCTTAAGCTATAAAATAGATTCTTGGCAAGATTTGTATTAACTTTTGTGTCTATCCCACAGTGTTATTTATAACTTTCTAAATTTTTAATAAATGAAGCTATAATAACTCTTTCTCCACCCCCCATCCTGTTAAATGCTTATGACTCCAATGTCGCTCTCCTGTAAGTATAATTTATTTTGATTTTTAAGCATCTGGAAAAGGCGAAGGGACAAAGTGGTGACATGGAAGCCTTTTCTTAGGAGCTAGAGGGCCTTTGATAATATTTTAAAGATTCCATTTGGTTGTCATTTATAACAGTCTTATAAAATGTGTTCTGTTGTTAGCTTCTATCTAAACATTTTATGATTCCAGATTCATTCCTATGCATTACTCTGGAAATATCTTCGGAAGCTTAACACATCAAATTATATATTATAAACAGTATTATGGTACAACTTACAGAGTGTAGTGTGCACTCACAAATATCCCTGTATCATTTTGCATCTTTTTTTTTTTTTATAACTGAATTCGGGTGCAGAAAGCAGTTGACATATAAAAAGAATCTACAGGTCAAAAGCCACTTGAGGCAACAAATTGAGATGAAAGAGCTCTGAAGAAATAAAACAGATAAAGCAAAATAAAAAATAAGGCCTTCAGGTTAGGCCTGGCAGTGTCATTAAGGTAATTCACTGTCAGTTCGCACAACTCCATGAAGGCTTCTGTAAGAAGGCTTCTGTGGCACACTCCCTTGTAGGTGTCAATCCAGGATGATAGCTGTGTGTGTGCCTCAGAGACGGAGTAACTGTGGAATTGGCCAGGGTTAGGCAAGAGTGATGTGGGCTCTGGTGAACTGGAACCCATCTGCCCTGGCCCAAAGGCATTAAATTAAAAATACTGAAACATGGTGATAACTGTAGTATCTCTTTTAACCTCTAACATTCTGTGCTTTTCTATTGGATTCTCAGAATCAACATGTATTTATTAGGTACCTGAAGCATAAAACTTTGTTATGACTTGAGAGGGACAACATAAAACTATGAGTTATGGTTTCTGCCTTTGGAGCGCATAATTTAGCTAAAGAAATAAAAGAAGGGTCAAGGAAATGAAGAGGCTAGTTCTCCAAGTGACACGAGGAAAACTATCTAATGATTTAACAAAAAAATAGCTTTGCCTCCCCTCAGAAAACCTTGGGTGTGTTGTCACCACATGCTGTAGGCACTTGCAGAATGGAAATACCCTCTAGCATGAGGCTCTAGGGAAAGACCACTGAGGAGGTAAAGCTTAAGTTCAAGATTCAGATGTAGGATCTGAACCAGCACAGAGGGGGGTCGAGGGGTGGGTTAGCCTGGTGATGGGTACTAAGGAGGGCACGGATTGCATGGAGCACTGGGTGTTATATGCAAACAATGAATCATGGAACACTACATCAAAAACTAATGAGGTACTGTATGGTGACTAACATAATAAAAAGAAAAAAAAAAATGAACCAGGATAGAATGGTGTGACGGCACAAGGTAGGAGTTGAACTTCAGGAATCCTGCTATAAGCACTGTTAAGGAATCTTTTTGTTTCTTGGTTTTTGTGAGTGGAAGATTCCCGTTGGGAAAGTTAGTAGTAAAATTGATACATAGACTCTGAGTGTTTCTGAGCATGGTGATATTAGCCAAACATTTGGTTGTGGTATGTATGTACATTTCAACATTCAGGCTAGAAATTTTACACAGACTTACTTGGTGAATAAATATGTTCATTTGATCACAACAAAATAAATTTGTCACCATTATATTTGCATTTTTATCATCTGTTTTCTCTACATCGTTGTCTCTAGTTATAATCTTTTTGTTCAGCAAAACATCTTTCACCATTGTCACCAAATGCTAGGAAATGTGGGATGATGAGGCAAGATGTATCCAGATAGATGGCCTAATAATGACAAACACTGGTGTTGTGCTTTTAAAATTTATACGCATTTTCACATGTATTTTAAACATTTCTTTAAAGAATTTCATAGCATACATTGCATTATTCTTCATTTTTACAATAAAGAGAAGATTTTTAAAAAGATTCAGAAGAGAAGCCATTTCCATATCTATCGAGTATGACTAACACCGTTAACGGCACAGAGTAGGAAGCAACTATATAGAAACCATTATGATTAGACCTGAAAGATCTCATAGTCTATGCCTGTCATGACATTCATTTATTCAATAACTATAGAGCACCCACCATGTGCTAGGCATTTACTACGTTATGAGCACATGATCATAAACAAGACAAACAAGGTTATTCAAAGATAGTTTGCCCATAGTTTACCAATCTAAGACCCAGATCTTCTGATTTCCAGGCTGTGTTTTTTCCACAGTATCAACTATATCCACCTATGTTTTTGGTTGAATATTTTTATCAGTAGTTCAGGAATTCACTTTGATCCAGGGTGGGTTTAAAAAAAAAAATGTTCCTAGAGTAAAATGAGATCTCTGAAATACGTGGTGAATATAAGTGAAATCACCAAGATGTTTATGACAGGAATAAATGCTCAGGGCAATTGCAACTGCCAAGAGTGGATCTTATTTTGCTTTCATGGTTGTGTGACCAAAGAACTATATATTCAGATGCACTTTTCTCTCTCTTTAATTTGGGGGCAAGTTTACAGAAAGGTGTACTGCAAGAGTAAAGAAGACTGTGATTTAAGTTATATACAAACTTAAGAAATAGAGGACCCCTATACAGATATATATATATAGGCAACTGTCTTTTGCAACAGTGATTCTGGATACATCCTTGTCATTGCACTGTGATAATGTAATAGGCAAGCATTACTCAAAAATAAATGACAAAACCATCTTAAATATATCTAAGGTTCACTTAGAGATTATTTCTGCTGACTAAGCATATGGAAAAGACACTTCATTACTTCAATTACTCCAGCAAGATCACACCTGGTGCTAGAAGCATGGTTCAAGAACTTCGGCGCATTAGCTTAGCAGTTAGGTTATTAATCACGAGTGTCAAGTCCTTTCTGCTAATTAACCTTAATTGAGCTCTCTCTTATGGAAGCACCATTACCAATGAAACAATTTAGGAACAATACCAAAATAACAGAGCATGGTAAAACCCAAGATTAACATTACCTCCTGTACTTGAATACCAATGCCTAATGCACTTTGCTGTAATATAAAGTCTTATATCTTCTACCAAAGTTTAAAAATTACATAGAGCAAAAATTGGTAGAATATAAAATTTGCATAATAAAATGATTTAGAAAGCATTTTGAAAACAAACTGTATGTTTGCACTTTATATTTAAAAGTGAGTAGACTATAGCATTTTAATAGAAATATGAAGAATTTTTCAAGATTCAAAGATTAAAATCTCACATTATCCATTAGTTAATGTGACTGTAAACTTAGTCATGCTTGAAACTAAATCTTTATTTCATTTATGTTCAGTATTATTTCCAATAGTTCCACAAAATGTCCATTAGAATAGAATTCTGCTGCAATAGGCAGCTTTATTAATCTGCCCAGAGAAATGCAGTGCAATTAATTCTAAATTTGATAACCAGCGAGCACTTCAGATGTTCAGTAGGTTATTTATTAAAAAGCAAATCAAAAAGAAATAAGCTTTACTGCCAATGAACAGAATGCTTGGATTTAAAAATGGCCAGAAGGCTACTGGTATTAATAAGCTTTGTCAAATTCATTTTCGGACATGCATGGAGGAGTTCATACTATTTTTCCGTTCATGTCACAGTGTCTGTCAAGAGGAGAGCTCGGATACCTTGGGGAAAGCTTTCTGATGTGCAAGTATTTGAAAATAAAAAGGCAAAGACAGACATTTAGCAGATTCACAAGGGAAGGGAAACCCCTGAAGAATCTTGAGAAAAAGCAGCAACAATGGAAGTGTTAGGAAAAGGTTTAACCATTGACCCGAATTTGGGCAAGAACAACAAATACAAATATTGGTGATAAAAGTACTAGAAACTCAAAGTCCACATGAATAAGGATTTACATAGTATGAATGAGGCAACCCAAGCCAGGAGTGAATATATTATGGACCATTTGTTTATGCTATATTTACAGAGGTAGAATGTAAACACCAAAGAAGTGGCCCCATTTCATTAGATAGTTACACGTACTGTTAACATTTGACCACAGGGACTTAATGGAGTATGAAAAACCACAACTACACACTCTAAATGCCTAAAACCTGGGTTCAAATAATAGTCAACAGGTGTGTGTAACTACAGATACATTACTTAAGTTCTGACCCTTCATTGGCACCATACAGAAGACATTCTGTGATGATAGAAATGTTCTGTATCTATGCTGTCCAATAAGGTAGCACCAGTCACCTATGGCTATGGAGTACTTGATTTCATGAAATGAAAGAAAGCATGAATCTTCAGGTTTAATTGGCCCACCATGTCTCAGAAAAAATACATGATTTTAAAAATTGTGAATAATGAATCCTATCCTTGTGAATTTATTATATTTCAAAGACAACCAAAAAAACAAATCTTACAGCTTATGAGTGCCTTTCTCTATTTCCATTCACCTAGGCTGATACCTTGTAACAAATATCTGATGAATATTAAACAGATCTTTTATTAAAATAACTAACATTAGGTCATTAAAGATAATGATGCATTTTCTACCCTTTGTAAAAATAAATGTCATGCATAAATCTAGAAATTTTATTTTCATATTTATAGTAAATATATTTTCAAATGGCATGTATTCATATACACTACTAGCATACCTTATTCATACATAGTCTCACCCATGTACTTTTCTGTAAAAACTATTTTTAAGGTGTAATCTATCTAAAGAAGGAAAGCAAAACATAATTATGATTAAAGTAAGTTCTAGAATCAGAAAAAATAGAAAATTTTGCATAATTTTTATTATGGCAATGAGTATTTCTACTTTATTAAAAATTCAAAGGAAATAACTATTTTACTTACCAAATTTTTTCCCAATTCACCATAATTGACTCTATTCTGCTGTTCTTAGGTTTATCCTGTGTTATTTTTTCAAACTTCTTGAGCATTCACTTTTTTAATCTCGTTTCTTCAGTGTAGACCTTTAGTCTCACCTCCTAGGTTTTGATGTGGAATGTTTTATTGTTATTTACTATGATTTGCAGTAGCAGTATTAATTACCTTTGATTTAATAATTGATTAGGGTAGGGCGCCTGGGTGGCTCAGATGGTTAAGCGTCTGCCTTCGGCTCAGGTCATGATCCCGGGGTCCTGGGATCGAGTCCCGCATAGGGCTCCCTGCTCAGTGGGGAGTCTGTTTCTCCCTCTGCTTCTCTCTCTCTCTCTCCCTGTCTCTCATGAATAAATAAATAAAATCTTAAAAAAAAAATAATTGGTTAGGGTAGAGTTTTTTTAATTCCAAATGATTGTTCTTTACTCCTCTTTTATTTATTCCCACATGTATGGGTTTGTGGTCTGATCATGTGGTCTCTATTTGTGTCCACTGCAGTTAATTAGAAGGGCTGGTGGAAAGTAGCTTAAACATTAATAGTTTATTATCTCACTTAAGAAGTTCAGAAGCCCCCAGTGTGTTTTTCCTCTGATCTCACACACCCGTCAATTATTAACAAATAGAAATCGGATTATCATCTTTGACTTAGATCCATCATGGTTTATACCAAGATGTTAAAGATGCTCCAATTGACTTTCAGTTACCCAGCAAGAAGGGTGAGTTATTGCTGGGTGAATAGACAACCCACAATATCTGCCTTACAAATAACAAACAAGAGACCGATAGATTTGATCTAATTATATACAATCATATTTAATCTTATTACATATTGCGTAGCATATGTGATTATAATATACAATAACATAAATTATATATGTTATACATTATGTATGTAAAATTTCATAATGTTACCTTTGGTTCCTCCAAATCAATTTTGATCTTCTGATCTACTCTGAAGAATTCAGAAAAAGGTGTTAACAGTGTTGTTTTTTTCTTTTTATGATACTGAAATATTTTCTTTATACTGTTTATATATACATACACACACACACACACACACACACACACACACACACACACACACTTACATACTATGTTTGCTAAGGTACACCTCACCCCTAGTAATTTGGATTGTATTAATTCTATTGTTTTACTATTAGTTGCTTTTATACATCATAATGACATGCTTCAATCTAATTTTCTCAATTTATTGGCTTCTGAAACAACAAATAGTCCATTGATTCTCTATGGAAATTCAAAATAGAAGCCATATATGAGCAAATGATTCTCAGACTGGTGACTGAATGGAGAGAACAGGTACTCCCATGTATTTTTTCATAGGAGTGTAAATGTCCAAAGCCTTTTGGAAGGGAATTGGGCAATTTATGAGGGATTCATACTCAGTGGTTCAACAATTCCCCTTCTAAGAATCTAAAAGAAATGCAGAAATGTAAAAAGATGCTTGTACAGTGGTGATTCCATTATGAAGAACCTGTGTGTGATGACAAAAAAATATAGAAAAAATATAAATGTATACCCACTTGAGGATTATATATATAATTATATATAATATATAATTTATATAGTAAGTATGTAAATGTGTGTATATATATCTTGATAAAAATATAAATCTTAAAACAATGAGGAAAACCACTATGTGTTGACATAGAGCTCTCTGAAATAAAGTTACAGTCAAAACCAGTAATGTTGGGGCACCTGGGTGGCTCAGTCGTTAGGCGTTTGCCTTTGGCTTGGGTCATGATCCCGGGGTCCTGGGATTGAGCCTCGCATCGGGCTCCCTGCTCGGCGGGAAGCCTGCTTCTCCCTCTCTCACTCCCCCTGCTTGTGTTCCCTCTCCTCGCTGTGTCTCTCTCTGTCAAATAAATAGATAAAATCTTTAAAAAGAAAAAAAACAGTAATGTGTGATTTCATTTATGTTAAAATGTATATAAAAGCATATATATCTAAATGAATAGAGAATATTTTAGAAATATACACTCAAAAGTGTTATCGAGCATTAGTTTTGGGGAAAGGAGTAGAAATAAGGTAGTAAGAGAAAATAGGGTTTTTTTTGTGATTCCACTTACATGAGGCATTGAGAATAGGCAAATTCATAGAAACAGAAAATAAAATAGAAGTTACTAAGGGCTGAGGGGAGAGGGGAATGGGGGCCTATGTTAATCAGTATAGAGTTTCTGTTTGGGAAGATGAAAAATTTCTGGAAATGGTTAGTAGTGATGGTTGCACAACATTGCACTTAATACCACTGAACTAAAAATGGTTACAATGGTAAATTTTACAATGGTAAATCTTATATTATGTATTATTTATTTCAATTTTAAAATAGATAGGGGTGTGTGTGTATGTGTGTGTGTGTAAGGGAATGTATAAAACAAGATGGGCAAAATGTTAAAGATTAATGGATCTAGGTGATACATACATGGGGTTTCTTTTCGACTGGAAAATGGTATTTTATTACATATTCTTTTTTAAGTGTTTACAATGAGAATATATTCATAGAAATATTTTTAAAAAGTGTTTTTTAACACCATCTGGAAAAATATGAAAAAAATAGCCAGGAGAATTCTTTTTTTTTTTTTTAAGATTTATTTGAGAGTGGGAGAAAGCATGAGCAGGGTGGCAGGGAAGAGGTAGAGGGAAAGAATCATCCAGCAGATTCCCTGCTGAGTGGAGAGCCCTGATGTGGGGCTCAATCCTAGGACACTGAGATTATGACCTGAACTGAAATCAAGAGTCAGATGCTCAACCAACTGAGCCACCCAGGCACCCCTAGCCAGGAGAGTTCTAAAAAGAAAGAGCAGTAAGGTAGAAAGGATTTATCCTAATAGATATTAAAGTAATATGCTTGACAAAGAGATCATTTTGTAGAAGATTTGATCACTACCTCATACCATACACCTAAGTAAATTCTATATTTGTCAAATATTTAATTGTAATAACAAAACTAGAAAATCAATAAAAGGAACTACAGCTTGTTAGTTTAATTGGGGTTTGGAATGGACTTTCTCAACATGAAACTCTAGCCAGAAACCAGAACAACAAGAATATTACATGGCTTGACTAAATAAAAATTAAAACATTTTGTATGGAAAGTAAACATACCATATATAGATTGTAAAAAACAAAATGTGAAAATATCTTCAACACGTGGGTGCCTGGGTGGCTCAGTCGATTAAGTGTCTGCATTCAGCTCAGGTCATGATCTCAGGGTCCTGGGATCGAGCCCCGCATCAGGCTCCCTGCTCAGGGGGTAGTTCTCTTCTCCTTCTCACTTTCCCTCTATGCTTTCTCTCTCTCTCTCTCTCTCTCTCTCTCTCTCTCTCTCTCTCTCTCTCATAAATAAATAAAGTCTTTAAAAATATTTACAACATGATTAATAAAGAATTAACATCCTCATATGCAGAGTTCTTTCCAAGTAGTAGAAGAAAGCTAAATGTGCCAAAGGAAAAGGGCAAATAGCATGTGTGTACATCATGCTATCTTTCCTGTCTTTGAAATTACAAATTGCAAGATTTGCCATAGTTGATTCCAAAAAGTCTGTGACACATAAACCACCAATAATGTTGTCTAGAATACAACCCACTGTAGATTTTCATACTTTTCCAAGAGGAAATTAAACTTTAGAAGCCTTTTGCTTAACGACATTTGCCCTTCCCTGCACAAAGCTTACCTTAGCAACTGAATTTGTTCCAAGAGTAGAGAAAAGTAAAACCTGGCATTAACTTAAACAAACATTGCCAATTGCTATTTTCATATTTCCTCTGGTTGCTGTAGACAGCTTATATTGGAAAGTTGAAGACAAACCTTTTTTCCTCACTGATGAGTTCCTGTATTTGGCAAGTACCGATGGTACTCTGGGATTCTGGGGACCAGTAAAATTTCATTTTACTCATTCCCATTTAGATAGACATTTCACAGGAAAAAAACAAGTCTCTGTTCAAAACATTCATTTCTTTTTTGTTTCAGCAAAATAGCTCATGAAGCTTGCTTTTGATAACTGGTAAATTTGGTCAAATGTTATTCTTAGCAAGACAACATATCAGTGAAAGCATAGAACTCAAACACCTAGATTTCTACTAGGAATTTTTCTTAATGATGGGTTTTGAAATGTTTGCTAGAAGTAGAGATTACCACCCAAGCATTTACTATAGTGGGAAATACTTTAGTCAGTGCAAGAGATAAGCACCGACGAGAAGAAATTATAATTCAACAAACATTTATTGAGTTCACACTGTGTGCCAAATTCTCTTCCAAATAGTATGGGACAAAACTCCAAGAGGGCATTGAGCCTTATTTTAGTGAAGAGAAATGGACCATATATAGAGGTAAGCATATGAGCAAGGAAGATGTCAAACGGTGTTAAGTGCTCTGGAATTGTACTGACGCCCAAGAGAAAAATGTCAGTTCTTAGTCAATAGCATTTAATGTATTTGTTTATCCTTCACAATAAAACTAATATATATGTATATAAATTATAAAACTAATATATATAAATAAAACTATTATATATAAAAATTATATAATTGTGAAGGATAAATGTTTGCATTTATATAAATACATTTAAATATTTATATATTATTTATATTAAATATATATTGCAAACATTTTAGAGAGTTTACCATGTGCTAAGAATTTTGTTAACACTTTATATGTATTATTTCATTTGATCCTTCTACTAATTCTAAATTGATAGGTATAGATCTCAATGTAGATAGATGCTTGATAAATACATTTTTATGACTTGCTTTAATGCCCATTCAAGAAGAAATCAGGTATTGCTATTTGTGCTTTCTCATTATTTCTTCTTTTTTTTACTTTAATCTCTACCCCTACCATGCACATTAAACAGCGCTTTTCCCCACACTCCTCCTCCGTTTTCCAGCAATAAATAGTGACAACTTTGAGTGATAGACACCAGTTAACTTTCTATGCATTTACATACTATATGTAAATATTACTATTAAATTCATGAAGAAGAATATGCTAACATGTAACATGCCTTTTTAATAATAGAACTTGATGCCTTTATTTTTCAGTATCAGTTTATATAGGACTATCTCATTCTTTTTCATAGAATGAATGAAAGATACTTTATTAAATCCCCTCCATGGAATGGACACTGAGGGCTTTTACAATATTTCTCTGTAATAAAAGTGTAGCAGAAAACACCTTTGCATATACATCTTTGCACAGATGTGGGCATATTTCTGTAAGATCTATTCTTACACATGGAATTGTTAGAAATATTGGAAGACCATTCGCATTTTACACATTCTTTGAAGTTCCCTTTCAAAATGTTCCATCAACTTAAAGTCCTACTAATATGTTTCCATATGTTTGGCAACATTTGATAACATATACCCTTTTTATTGCCATTTTGAGAATGTTTACATTTCATGTGTTTTCAATGTGTGTATAAGGTCATGTACCTTTTTCTTCTGTGAACTGTCTGCTCATATTTTTACCTAGATTTCCACTAGGAATTTCTCTTAATGACGTATTAGGGTTCTTTATGTATTTTGGAACTTGATCCTATACATTTCATGCAAATATATTTTTTTCAATTTGTGTTTTTAATAGTAACAAACAACTATGTAATATTTACTATGAACCAGGCGCTGTCTTAAGTGCTTCATGTATTAACTAGTCCCTTCCTCACAACAGTCCTGTGAGGAAGGTGCTCTTATCTCCATTTTACAGATAAACTGAAGCATGGAGCTCTTACAGTCCTCACCTAGGCCATATAATGAAGTGGTAGAACTCTTTTGGAGCTCTAATTTCAAAGTCAACTTTTAAGCACTAAGTCATTCTCATGATTTCTGCTAGAAAATTCAAAAACTGTATATAAAATAAAAATCTTTTTCTTCCTTTATAGCATCTGGCTTTTATATCTCTAATAAGTCCTTCACCACACAAAAGTTATAAACATATTTTTCACAAATCCTTTTTATAATTTTGGGTTATTTTATGCTTAGCCATTTAACTTACCTAGAATTTGGTGAATTGATGTCAATCAAGTCTGGAGATAACATTATTTTTTCCAAATGGATTGCTAATTGTTCTAAACAATTTGAATAGGCTTTTTTCCATCAATTTGTAATTGCCTTTATTATAAATTAAATATTTATCTAACATGGGTCTACTTCAATACCCTATTTGGTACTTTTGGTTTATTTGCCTATTCCTGCATTAGAACTTTACTGTTTTTATTACTATAGTTGATAGTGTGCTAGAAAACTTCTAAGGGAAGACCCTTACCGTAATAATTTCTTGAAATTTTTCTTAGCCATCCTTATGCCCCCTTGATTTCCCCCCTTTCAAATGAACTTTCAGTGCAGTCTCTGACATTTCTTTTATGTAACATCCCATTTTGATTTTTGGAAGAGGAATACTGACCACATAGACTGATTTGGAGAGAGCTGTTATATTAGGTCTTTCTAATCAAGAACTTCTTTTTTTGCATCTGTTATCCTTCAGAAAAATTGATAAAATATATTAATGTAGGTTTTTCAGATTTATTTTATTCCTTAGCATCTTTGGTTTTATTATTGTAATTGATTTTTTTCTTATGACGTGATTATCATTTTCATTACTCTTTCAAACTGGGTATTGCTGGTATTTGGAAAAACCATTTTGTGTGTCTACCTTATTAGTCCTAGGAACTTTTGACTTAATTTTCTTGGATTTTCTGGATAAATTACTGCATGAAAATATGACAGTTTCTCTCTTCCTTTCAAAATTTTATGTGGTATTGTTTGCCTTAGTTTTAGTGTGTTAAATAGAATCTCTACTCTATCATTAAAGGGTATCAATGACACTAAATGTCCTTGTCACATTCCTGACCTTAACAAGAATAGCTCTAAGGTATCAAGTCATTAGAAACCAAATTTCAATGTACAAGTTATACAGTATATCAAAATTAAGCCAATTGTTTCCTATAGATTTCTAGAAAATAGTCTTTATCAAATGCAGGAAGTTTCATATATATAGATAGACTAATTGAAGCATATGTATTCAAGTGTTTATCAAATACCTACTCAGCCCCAAATTTGATTACTCTCTCTATTTTTTTATCTCTTATTGTTACAAATTTTAGTATATTTCCTAATGTTGAATTGTACCCATTCTTAGGATAAACCTTTTTTTACTATAATGCATTATTATTTTATTTGATTTTGATTTCTTTATAGTGTGGCACACTTTTTTATTTTCATCACAAACACTGCCCTCTTTATTTTTTTTACTATGTTCAGTTAGCCAACATATAATACATCATTAGTTTGGTTTTTAAAGATTTTATTTATTTATTTGAGAGAGAATGAGAGAGAGCGAGCATGAGAGGGGGGAGGGTCAGAGGGAGAAGCAGACTCCCTGATGAGCAGGGAGCCCAATGCGGGACTCAATCCTGGGACTCCAGGATCATGACCTGAGTGGAAGGCAGTTGCTTAACCAACTGAGCCACCCAGGCACCCTGTACATCATTAGTTTTTGATGTAGTGTTAAATTATTCATTAGTTGTGTATAACACCCAGTGCATTATTATTTTAATACCTAGCTAGATTGAATCCTCATTTTTTGTTTAGAATTTTTTTTGCATTTATAAGTGAGATTGTAACATTGTTTTCCATTTTCAGTTATTTTGTGGAAATATTTTTTGGACCTCAGTTATGTAGCATGGAGTTTAGATACTCCTTAGTTCATGGGATGGTATCAGCAAGGGTCTTTACACAGCCCGTATTTCACTTCTCAATTTTAGTTGAGAATATATTTAGTTGAAAATACATTTGCTCTCCTCTCCCGCAGTCAAGAAACATATTTTTTGTGTATCTGTGACAATCTATAAAATGAAGAGTAAACAATGTTTTTAAAACTTAAGTGTTTTCTATGTCTTTTTGATATCTCATCAAATAGTAAATAGTATGTTATGAATAATTTGTGACTTTTTTGCATAATTTACTGTTTTTTGAGAATCTGTTCATCCAGCTTAATTCATTTCTTCTACTGTTTCATAGTATTACATTATTTGCATTTATGTATTTTACTTATTTTCTTCTAATACTGGTGAAAATACATACCACCTCCATCAATTTATACCATAAACATTGCTTCAGTGAACAATACTTATGTACCTATTCAAAGTGTGTCCCTAGGATGTATACCTAAGAGTTGATTTCCTGGGTCTACTATATATATATGCGGTTGGTCTATAATAAATGTTACACACTGCTGGTGTGTAACAAATCACCCCAAATTTAGTAGCTTAAAACAACGAACTTATTTTTAATCTGAGATTGTCTGTGGGAACTGAATCTCATAGTAGTAGATTAGCTGGGTGGTTTGGGCTCAGGGTCTCTCTAAGCTTGCAGTTCAGCTCTGAGCGTCTTAAAGTGCAACTATGGAAAGATTCATTTCTAAGCTCACTCACATTTCCAGAGACTTTGATTTCTCACCTCGTGGGCATCTCCACGGAGCCACTTAACAATGGCAGCTGTGTTCCCCCAGAGTGAGTAGTTGCTCTCTGAGCTGAAAGTGTGTCCAAGATGGAGACCACAATCGTTTGTAAACTAATCTCAGAAGGGATCTACCATCACTTTTGCTACATTTTGTTCATCATTCAGACCAACTATGGTACTAGGTTAACCAACTGTCCTGGTTTGCCTTGGACTTAGAGATTTCTGAGGTTTAAAATGTAACTTTCTGGTTTTAAAAATGAGTGAGTTCCAAGCAAGCTAGGAAGTTGATAATTTTATCTGGTACAATGTGGGTGGCAATTAAACAAGGGTGTAAATATCAGGAGGAAGGAAATCACTTGGAGTCATCGTGGAGTCTGACAACCATACTAAAGCCATTGATTATACCCAAGCACAGTTACAAAAATTATTTCTGTATTATATGCTTCAGATTGGCTACCATAGCTGTATGGAGTTTCCCACTACTTGTGCATGAGGGTTCAGGACTCAGTTTTATTTTTCCCTCAGGTTCTCTGAAAAAACGGAACTTCTGGATTCTTATCACATTTTCTCTCCTATTGTTTATCTTTTCATTAATGCATTCTGGGAGAAGTTCTCTTCTTGATATCCCAGCCTAATAATTTACCTTTCATTTATGTCTTTTCTCCTACACAGGCATTCTTTCCCATAAAGATCTAATAAAGCTTTACAACTTCGCCTATTTTTGATGCATAATAAATAAAATGTTTAATAGTAATCTAGAATTACAAGCCAGATGGTCTCAATATAAGCAATGAGAGAGAGTTAGAGGGGAAGTGAGCTTTGAAAACCTATATGAAAAAACAAATATTGAAAATAAATGAGCTGAGGTTTTATCTCATGAAGTTAGAAAATGTAAGCTAGTAAGTCCAAATAACCAAGAAGAAAAAAAATGGTGACGGTAATTGGAGAACTCAGTTACATTAAGCTCTGTGACAGAGACAGGGAATGAAGAGAGGAGAAGATTGACAAAAATTGAAATTTTGTTTGTTTTAATGCATTCTCCTTCATGTACTCCGTGATTCTTTTACCCTGACAACTGTGGTAACCATTCTATTTAATGTGTATTTTTTTTTGTTTAAATGTATTCTTCTGAATGTGTGCTCACATTTTCAGTTTTTCTCCAAGTTACTTCTAACTCCTTCTCCTCCACAAATATCAATGCAATGAACATGTCCCCCAATGAATTTTTTTTCTCTCTCAACTATTTGTAAAAGGGCTGGGGGGAGAGGGAAGTTATGTACCCAAAAGTAGATTGCTGGATCACAGGTACGTGTATGCATAGGTTGCATAATTAGTGACACTTTGGTCTCCAGAAGGGCCACCCCATCCTGAGCTCCCATCTATATGAGGTTTTCTGTCTCCTCATTCTAGTCAACACTTGGCATTGCCCAGATTTGTGAATTTAATTGCTTAAAATAGTACCTCATTATTAAATTAATTTGCATTTCTGTGATTATTAATGGTGTTGAGTATCTCTTTACATGTTTATATGCTTTTTGCATATTCTAAGCTGTTTCTTTTAAGACAATAGAGAAAACCCTAGCGTGATTAATCAAAGTAAAAAGATTGAAATAATATATAGAAGAAAAAAGATGTAATCAATCACAGGGAAAAAGAAAACAGAAAATTCTAAGTTTCCAGAGAGAAAAACAAATAATTATCAAAAAAAAGAAGAAGAAAAAAAATCAGTTTCAGATTTCTCATCACCAACACCAGATGCTAGAAGACAGTATAACAACATATTCACTGTTTCAATGGAAAATTACTTTGCATCTAGAATTCTGTACTCAGTCTAATTATCCTTCAGTTGTGAAGGTGAAAGAAAGACATTTTCAGACCTGAAAAAGTTGACTCTTCACAGATTTCCTCTGAAAGAATTACTTATGAGTAAGTAGCTCATAGCTCCCAGTGTGGAGGACTCTTATTCTGGGCCCAGCCCCTTCCTGGCCCCTGCCTTGAATCCTTCCTGCACAGGAAGGAAGGAGGGAGGGAGTTTCTGTAGTTTCAGAGCATATATAGCAAGGTCCTATACCAAGTTACTTTTACTCCAAATATGCTTGGTGTCTCAGTGACAGAGATATGGCATTATTGAAAGATATTGCTTTTCTTCTAACTATTCCAGAATGTGGCACCTGTTTGTTTATCCTTCTCACATTTTTGACCTGCTGAATCAGCATTCCTGAATAGGCCTTACTCTGTAAGGATGTTCCACACAATAGGATGTGACTACATTAAAAAAAAAAAGTGTTTTGAGGTTGACAAAACTCAAGGGACTTGTTTTCTGTGGAATTTCTCAGGCACTGCTACATTAGCATGCACTGAATTTCCCTCTAACGAGGGAATAATATATGCAATGCAGTGTTAACCAAATGAGTTTAGCCACATAACCCTTTAGGGAACAGGGAGTATCTTCCAGGATTGGGGCTTTAAAGAACCACTTTGTAAAACTGTTCTGGAATTTTGTGTTGTTATCTTTTGCTCTGTGATACCTGATGTCCAGTATCAAAACATATGAAATCCATGCTCTGTTCCCCACCCAATGCCTAGTAAACAGTATACATACAATAAATATCTGTTTAATAAAAGAATAGGTGAAGGAATTCGTTATTATAAAAATGCTTTAGAAGTTGAATGAAGAATCTGTGATAAGCTATTCTGGAACGCAATTTCAAACTGATAGTTTCCAAAGAAAACAAAAATATTAGCCTACTTCTAATTGCATGATGTACCATCTGTGAAACAAAATTCACTAAAAGGTCTTCCTCCTGTAAATGTAGTCAAAATCCTCCTCTGTGTATGCAGTTTGCTGATCCAGGGGCCATTGTCTTCAATCAGCTTCAGGCATATCCTCACTCTAGATCCTCGGGCCTTATTTGCAAAATTTTCCATTTTCCATTTGTGTTGTCCCTCATTGTATGAGCCTCAAGTGCTTATATCAGGCTAGAGATTTAGATTTTATTTTCTGAAGGGTCATTGTCCATATTTTACATTTCCTCTCTATCTTGATGTACATACAGTATTTTACTCAAGTTTGCTGTGATGTTTAAAATTGCTCAGATTTGTAATGGATTTGTATTCATTAGCATATAAATGTGATTGCAGGGTGGAAAAGTACATTCAATAAATTGTAATAAAATGGAAGGGATGTTTTGAGATTTGGAGGGTGATTAGAACAACTACCTGGAACATCCAACTGAAAAATCTAATTCCCTGGCTATGTGACCATCCAAATATGTTTGTTTTGTAAAACATAGTGACAAAATTAAGCTAACCAGGTAAAATTAATGAATTTCCTCTCTCTGTAATTAATTTCTGTTCCTCTGCCCCCTTTTCCCAAATACTAGAAACTTTTTTGTTTTCCTTATCAGCAAGAAGCAGATAGTAGGTATGGGGTCCTACAGAACTGACTTCAAGCATTGTAGAAAGCTTGAGAAAATGACTTCTCTCTCTTTATCTGTAAAAATGTGCACACTGCTATGCACCTCCTCTGGTTGACATACACAGGACTACACGAGATAATGTGTGTAACCCCATTGAGTGCTCTACAAGGATTAATTCTCCCACTTTCCCACATCTATTTTTTTAAGATTATTTTAGGAAGAGAGCAAGCACACACGTGAGTAGGGGAGCAGCAGAGCTAGACTCGGGCTTCCATCTCAAACCCTGAGATCAAGACCTGATCTGAAACCGAGAAACTTACCTGACTGAGCCACCCAGGCGCCCCTCCCACATGTTTATCTTGGTAGTGCCTATTCTAAAAAAATATGACAAAATGTTTGCTATTTCTGTTAAGAGGTAACTTCCCTTCCTCTAAAGAAACCTCCCTTTTCCACTTTTTTTCTATTATTTGAACCCCATTTAGAGAGAAAAATCCTTACATAACATAAACCTACCTTTGTTTTCTCTATCAGCAGACCGTAATGTGAGTCACTTCAGCCTTTTATTCTACTTTTTGTTTTTTAAAGATTTTATTTATTTATTTGACAGCGAGAGAGGGAACACAAGCAGGGGGAGTGGGAGAGGAAGGAGCAGGCTTCCCACTGAGCAGGGAGCCCGATGCAGGGCTCGATCCCAGGACCCTGGGATCATGAGCTGAGCCAAAGGCAGACGCTTAATGACTGAGCCACCCAGGCGTCCCCTTTTATTCTACTTTATTTGCAGATTTAACAATTTCAGAGGATTTAGCATTCTAACAATAGGTTAAAAGTTAGAAATTCGCTATTTTCAAATACTCTCTCTTGCCTTCAATCTAGTTTTTTTTTTTTTTTTTAATTATTTTTCTAGCCTTTCTTGGTTGAAAGAACTGAATGTTCACCAAAGTGCATTTCGTCATAGTGAATTAGACCTGGATATATCTAATAGGAAAAAATCACAATTAAGAAAGCTCTCCATTTTCTTTTATGAAAGATTGTGAAGTTGACAGGAGCTCTTAGAGAATGTTCAGCTGTGGTAATTTGAAGGACATTGCCCAAGTTCAGCTCGCTGCCTCCTAACAACTGAAAAATTCATGGGCCAGAGGCTTTCAACTCCACTCTTAGACTTTAGTTGGCCTCCTCTCATCTAGCACAAATTCCGGGTGCATTTGGCTCTTCTGGATCAATGTGTGCATACGAAGGACGGTTAGGGAAGCAGGAGAAGCAGTTTGAGTAAGCGAAGAGGTCGGACAGAAGGGATGGGAGGAGAGATTTCCTGATGAACCGAATACATTACTAAAAACGTTTTATCCTTTGTACTTGTAGTGAAATGAAGGATCCTTTATGCTTTCTACGCCCAGGTTTGGGACGGGATCGCTAAATGAAGACATTTCCCTTTAGAAAAGCCACAAATCACTTTTTCAAAGCTTGAATTAATGAGGCCCTTTGCAACAGTGTTTCTCTGTGACTGTTCAGTTTTCAAAATGGAAATCTGTAGAATGTCAGTTCCTTTTTAGTCGGAAAAAAAATATGACCACATGAAGCTCCTTTTAAAACATTCCTCTAGTGCAAGCATTTTAAATAATTTCTCAAAGGAAAGTACTATATTCTGAGTGAATAGCATGACATTATGAACTACATCTAACCTAAGATTTTGCTTCGACAGGCCTGTCAATGCTCCTTAGTTCCACTATAATGAAATGAAGATCATGCGAGCTTGGAAGAAATATCTTCCTCACCCTGATACTCTTTATTAACTGTGGAATTGTACTATTTTCTTCACCATGGCAACAAAAGCACACAATAGAGTTAGCTCTTACCTTCCTTGCACAAGGTGATCGGGAATAACAGTAACAAAGAAAAGTGCAGCAAACACAGATTTCAGGAAACAAGGAGTGAAGGAAACCGTGAACCCAGGGCAGTGTGAGCTCAATGATCTGCGTTAAGGGCCCTGTTCCAAACTGTTTACTAGAGTAGGTAACTTGACCCAGAGAGAAGGCTTTCAGTTTATACTTGATTAAATCTCAGAATGAGTGACTTTTAATGTCAGCCAGTCAACTAAAAGACCAATTTAAATGATCTCATTTTACAGTAAGGTTAAAGTCAGTAAAAGGCATAGATTGACCAGTAATCTTGAAATAAGGCTCCGAGTTACTCCTATTCGGTGTCCTTTAAAAGCAAAGAATTTGTTGTCATCCGCATGTATGAGTCTTTTAGTTATTTTAGAGAGAATCAAGGCTGATTTTCTGTGTGAAACATTTTAACGATCACTTCTTTCCCAGAAAAGAGAATCTGGTTTAAAATGTCAGATATTCTATATTCTGTTCAATTTACATTGTTCAAAATACTCAAAATCGTTCATCTTCCTCTGACATTCTGAGGTTTGTAATGGGATGTCTTTCACTAGGACATGCTGGTAGAGGCAAAAGTACCAAAATTGGGCAATTGACTATTCCCTGTTCAGGGAAAAGGGGGGAAGAAAAATCACATCAGAGTTTTATTTTGTCACTTGTGAAGCAATGCAAAAATTAATAAAAGAAATAAGTACTGGCTAAATAGAAATCAAATGGTTGCCTTGCAGCCAAGAAGCCAAGAAAAAAAACATTTGATTTATGGGATTTGACAGGTATGGGATTTTTAAAATTAAAAAAAAATCATTATGGCCATCGATCTTAAATAAGGTGACAAATACTTTTTGTTCTTGCATCCAGATAGGTTTTTGTATCATGCTTTATTAAAAAGCAAACTTGGCACTTACATTCGGGGAAAAGGTTGAAAATAATGTTTTTAAAAATAGAAAACTAATTTGGGAGGAATTTAGGAAAGATGATGGGAGAATGCCTGTTTAAGTAATTGCCCTCTTTGAAGCCCAGCACAATGAAGAAAAATAACTGAAAATAACAAAAAGAATTCCATTAATATTAAAACTAGATAGTGACAAACTATAGAAATGATCCCTGAAAGTATAGTCTTGAAGGAGGGGGGAATTGGAGGGGGAGACAAACCATGAGAGACTCTGGACTCTGAGAAACAAACTGAGGGTTCTAGAGGGGAGGGGGTGGGGGATGGGTTAGCCTGGTGATGGGTATTAAAGAGGGCACGTACTGCATGGAGAACTGGGTGTTATGCGCAAACAATGAATCGTGGAACACGACATCAAAAACTAATGATGTAATGTATGGTGATTAACATAACATAATAAAAAGTGTAAAAAAAAAGAAATTTGGCTTGGGGAAAAAATAAGATGAATTACTTACAGTGAAAATGAAATTTTCAGGTGTAATTATTCTCTAAGCCAACCTATAACCTCATAAACTTGTCTTTTGCACATTTTGAATTCAATAAAATTCTTGAGTGTCAAAAAAAAAACTGAATAGTGATATCAATGCTGGACCATAAATGTCAAAATCAAAATGACAGTTACAACATATTTGGAGCAAATTGAGTGAGCATGTTGAGTGTCAGCACCCAGGTTCCATACATGAAAATCCAGTTGGTGTTTGGGGAGTTAGTAGAGGAAAGCAAGGCTCAGGATTCCTAGTTCCCAAGCACATACCAGGCACAGTGCTAAGGACCTTACCTGCATCATTTCAATGACTCCTCTCAATAAGCTGGTGCTATTGTCTTCGTTATTTAGATGGTAAACCTCGGGTTTTTGCCCGTGGTCACATAGCTATGTTGCTACTATTTGGGTTATCTGGGATTTTTTTTTCCCTTCATTTCTTTTTTCCTTTTTTTTAATTAACATATAATGTATAATTTGTTTCAGAGGTATAGGTCTGTGATTCATCAGTCTTGCACAACTCACAGCGCTCACCATAGCACATACCCTCCCCAATGGCCATCACCCAGCCACCCCATCCTTCCCAACCCCTCCACTCCTATAACCCTCAGTTTGTTTCCTGAGATTAAAGAGTCTCTAAGTTCTGATGTCTGAGTCTCTTAAACCTCTCTAGTTTCATCTTGTTTCATTTTTCCCTCCCTTCCCCTATGATCCTCTGCCTTCTCAAATTCCACATATCAGTGAGATCGTATGATAATTGTCATTCTCTGATTGACTTACTTCGCTTAGCATAATACTCTCTAGTTTCATCCATGTCATTGCAAATGGCAAGATTTCATTTTTTGATGGCTGCATAATATTCCAGTGTGTGTGTGTGTGTGTGTGTGTGTGTGTGTGTGTGTGTGTGTGTGTATACCACATCTTATTCATCTGTTGATGGACATCTTGGCTCTTTCCACAGTTTGGCTATTGTAGACATTGCTGCTATAAACATTAGGGTGCATGTGCCCCTTCGGAGGGTGATCTGGGATTTTAATGCAGGTTTCTTTGACTTCAAAACTTCTCCTGAGTGACTAAGCAATGCAGTCTTCCAAGGAGGAAGTTCTTGAGCGCCCTGCTTATAACCCTGAACTTGGCAGGAGAAGAGTTGTAAGTGTGGTATACTATGGAAGAGAGTGCCCCAGAAGCAAAGGGTATGGGGCAGAGAGGGATAGAACAGCCTGGGCAAGTGTAGAAGCAAGGCAGAGAAGAAAAAGGCAATGTGAGAGCTGTTTTTGTTCATTAGGATTATTATCTAACTCGGGGACTCCAGGCCTAGAAACAAGTCTGGGCTGGAGAGAGACGCAGAATCATAGATCAGGGCCCACATTTTAAGCCATAGACCAACACGATCTGTGCAGAGAAAATATAAATGGAGCAACCAGGTATAAGACTGCTGATCAAAGAGACATCAAAAATATGTGGTCACTCCCAAAGATAGCTGGCCTGCCCAGAAAAAAACAGAAGGGTCAAATCTGAGGGATATCTATAGGCTAGGCTGTATGCCCTAACCCGATGGAACCAGCTGGCCTTCGAGGCGGTTTGCAACAGAGGTGGAAAGTACCTAAAGAAGTCATTAGATTTTAGTTACATTAATTCCGAGTCCAAGTTAGGGGGCTCAAGGAGCCTCAGAATCTCTTGCAGTGGGTCCTATGAGGCCTGAATTGGGTCCTTATTTAGGAGAAACACATGAATATTCTCTGTCTGGAGTTCCAGTGCCAGTAATTCACATTACTGCTTGGCTCATGCCATTGATGTAGGTTGTATTATAAGTAAGCGATTTTAAGTTCTTTCTAGTCAAAAGTTCTGTGATTCCCTTAGGAGTAGTAAAGAATTTATCAGAATCCACAGGCAGACTAGAACAATCTCCCCTTCAAGAGAGCCTAAAGATTTGAAGTTAGGCATAGACTGAAGATATAACAGCTTTAAATTAGGTGACTTATGCACTACTGATTCTAAGGATTAAGAGACAAGCTTTCAGTTCAAGAGATGAGTATTGGATGTGCTTAGTGGCTTAACTACCTTGTTAATTTGCACCAATTAGGTAGCATAAGGACAAATTACAAACATTAATAAGAGTTAACAGGTTCACTGTATGATATTTAAACATTAATATACGAATGGAAAATATAAATTGCTCAGCAGTATCCTCTAACAACTGTATTAATGTTTTGATTTGTTTCTGTACAGTTTTAATACTTCCTGATCTCTAAGAGTAAACAATAAACCTCCTCATTACTGGAATTTTGTTTCTTTAATCTTGATATTCCTGAGGTTGGCATAAGTGTTTTATAAATATAGATTTTTCTCCTGTGGCAACAGTAAATATTGGTTTTTGAAAAGTCCTACCAGTTTCCCAACAACTTCTTTTTATCTTGCTATACCTATTTTTACCTAAAATCACACTGAGTAAAATATAACTGATATTTGACTTTATCTGTACAGAGAAAGTTCAGATTTGATTGCATATTGTATTTTAGTTAGAATCATGTTGATTACATGCTCCTATCAGATGTGGCAGGGAACCTATCAAAATGATCATAGTATTGATATACATAATTATTATACCACAAATTATATGCAAAATATGCTTCTAAACTGGAGTCAACTGTGCTCTTTTTTTTGAGGGGGGGATTGAACATTATAATGTTATCCACTCTTTGCAGTGAATTCCTTTATATATTCAAATTCTAGTTCCATTACAGGTCCATGTCATTACATATTGTGAGTGAGTAGAATCTGAATTCATCAGTATGAATACCATAAAAAGGGACCCAAGTATCATGTGCTCTTAATGTCTTAGAATTGGCTAGTTGGAATGGAATGCATCATAATTTTTTCCATTAAATTGATAAAGAATATTTTATAATGCAATGGCTTTTAATGGAGGGGCAGATTTTTTAGGAAAGAATTAAAGTGGATTGCTGAATTTTTTAGTTAATTGTATCAGGATGACCCTGGCCTAAGCTAAGAGTTAGACATGTTGGTACTGAAGGGTTGACTGTATTACAGCACCTGTGTGCGAGTGATTTTCATAGCAGAAAGAGAGCCTTCCGAGTAGAAGTTTTATGTGGGATTATCCACTTGTAGAGTTGAAATATAGTGAATGGGAAGAGAATATGATGAATGACCCCCAGCCAAGGCCTCTAGAATACGTTAGAGCTCTTGGCTGAGGGGAGCAAAAGTAGAAGCTGAAGGACTTTGTGACACAGAGTGGGCTGATGCCTGCTCCCCCTGCCCCAGCTCCTTTTGTTTGGTACCCAGCACCATTCCTGCACTGTGACAGTTCTAGGGCATTGATGGTGGTATGTGAAAGGGCAGCATCAGTGTCTGGGCAGATAGCTTGTGTAGTAGGCTGAATCATGGTCCCCAAAGATGTCAACAGCTTAATTCCCACAGCATGCATACTTGACTGCTATGGACTGAATGTTTGTGTCTTCCCAAAATTTATATGTTGAAGCTCTAATTCCCAGTGTGATATTTTGAGGTGGGGCCTTTGGGGACTTAGATAAGGTCATGAGGGCAGAGCCTGCTTGTTGTAATTAATGCATTACAAAAAGAGAAAGAGGAGAGTTCTCTTCTCTCTCTCTCTCTCTCGCTCTCTCTCTCTGCCATGTGAGGATCCAGTGAAAAAGCAGCCATCTATAAGCCAGGAAGATGACCCTCACCAAGAACTAAATCTGCTGGCACCTTGACTGGGGACTTCCCAGCATCCAGAACTGTGAGAAATAAGTGTTTGCTATTTAAGCTAATCTTATCTTCCTAGACTTATGATGGGGTTATGTACGAATAAACCCACTGTAAGTTGAAAATATTAAGTCAAGGGATGCCTGGGTGTCTCCAGTCAGTTAAGTGTCTGCCTTCGGCTCAGGTCATGATCCCAGGGTCTTGGAATTGAGTCCCACCTCGGGCTCTTTGTTAGTGGGGAGCCTGCTTCTCCCCGCCACTCCCCCTGCTTGTGCTCTCTCTCTCTGACGAATCTTAGAATTTTTTTAAAAAATAATAAAAAAATAAGGTAAATATTAAGTCAAAAATGCATTTAATAAACCTAACCTACTAAACATTATAGCTTAGCCTAGCCTGCTTAAACATGCTCTGAACACTTATATTAGCCTGCAGTTGGGTAAAATCATCTAACACAAAGTCTGTTTTATAATAAAGTATAGGATATCTCATGTACTTTATTGAATACTGTACTGAAAGTGAAAAACAGAATGGTTGTATGTGGGTACAGAATGGTTAAATGTTTTGGTTGTTTGCCCTCATGATCGTGTGGCTGACTGGGAGCTAAGGCTCACTGTCCAGCATCACAAGAGAGTAACCTACAGCATATCACTAGCCCAGGAAAAGACCGATGTGACGAAGTAGAGATTGCAGTGATGCAGTATGAAGATAGAGGAAGGGGCCATGAGGAAAGAAAGCAGGCAGCTTCTAGAAACTGGAAACATTGCAATAGATTCTTCCTCAAGCCCCCAGAAGGAACACAGCTCTGCTGACACCTTGATTTTAATTTCATAAAGCCCATTTGGTATCCACCAAGTTGATGATAATTTGTGAAGGGCAGCAAAAGGAAACTAAAACATTTCAGCTTGTAATGATGGACACACATAGGTAGTGGTCAGTAGACTCGGAAATACCCACTGGAAGCTTGGTGGGAGAACAGTAGTACCTTAGAGGAGAGCACATGTGAGACATACCCAGGGGCGTCCCCAAAGACTTTGCAGAGGTCCGAGACTCTGTGTTGTGTTTTGGGGGCAGGGAGCCATCAGGCTTAGAATGTTATTAAAAATCTGGCCTTATTTGTGCATATGGACCAGTGAAAGTTGGGAACGTTGCAGTTACAGAATGATTCACACAGACCTGACTTGTCAATAAACCTAAGTCTTTCACGAGCTTTGACTTGAAGAGTTTACCTGGCATCAGTGGAAACCGTGTGTCATCACTGCAGCCTTCCAGTCCTTCCTCTCCACCCTATGATCTGCCATCTAGAGTTATTCACTTACCCTATAGGGAAAATGAAGGCTGAAAAGCTCAAGTACAATCAAAACCAGTGCCTTACTCAGAGGAAAGCAGGTTGGTTTAAGGAGGTATTGTATAACCAAAGAAATACCGCTTGAGGTCTAAAACTATGGGGCGCTCATTCCAAGTGAGAACTGCATATCTGGCAACTGAACTCAGTTACATAGATTTAGGGTAAATGGCGGGGGGGGGAGGGGACGGAAGTGTCTGGCCCTGTCTTGTCACTGATAATTATGGCTCTTGTTCCCAATGGTAACAGCAACTGAGGAGAAGTTAGAAAACTAGCATCTTCCCAGGAGAGCTACCTGGGAACTCAGTGTTCTCTTCAGTACCTCAGTACTATAAACAGACATGCCATCATTTGCAAGGGTAAAATGATATTCATGAGTCCAGTAGTACTTTTCAATTTCCTAACTTTGCAAACCACCCATCACTTGATACGACTTATCGGTAATTTAATGAACATCATCGCTCACACTTTGTTGTCAGTTCTCAGGCCACAGTAGCCCATATAATTACAATCACTTGACATTAACAGTATTGTAAGTCCCCCAAATTAATCAGGAGATTGAGAAAAAATTGCATCTTAGTCATGCAGACTATTTTATATACAATTATGATAAAAGTCCCTTATGTACGGTTTATTATGCAGCCCATTTTAATAACACATCCAAACAGTGACTGTTCTGTTGTGCTATAAATTCTTCTCATTTGGCTTATAAGTTCCTAAAATAACATATCAAGATTTAAACGAATTTTATCTTTAAGTTTTTAATAATTATAATTAAAGAGCTAAATTTTTAACTCAGAGTGCCCTATAAAGATGCATAGGTCGGCCTCAGTACAAGGACCAATACTGTCAAATGAAGGCCAATTAAGGCTAGGTGGTATTTCTGATTGAATCTTGGTCTAGTTCTTATTTTTCTTTTGACGCCATACAAGTACTTGCTACTTAAGAGGATGTTTGACATTATAACAACATAAGTACATTAATACCCTTGTAACTATCTGTAGGGTCATTACACTCATCCAGACATTATCACCCCCAGGCATATCTATAAATTAGGAACAATGTTTCTCTCTCTCTCTCTCTCTTTTTTTCTTTAGTGACTTCCTCTTCAAGGTTTTGGAACCTTTCACTGTACCCTACAGAGATAGTAATACCCTTGTCTGCTCCTGACCCTGCTGGGACCCTATCTGAGTTTTCACATAAGCCCACTCTGTGTGGTTTCCACCATGAGAGCAGGGAGCACAGAAGTTCAGAAGCACATTGGCTAGCATAAACTTAGGTCTATGTACATGTATTGAATGAATAAATGATTGAATATATATGTATGAATGAATTATGAATAGGCTTCCTTCCCAAGCATCATCTCATACTTGGGGTCTTTTTTTCCCTAACTTTCCTCCCTGCATTAGTACTCAAAATTATTCTTCCCACCCACCCCCAATTATACTATAACTGGAGAAGATATATATGTGTATATATGTAACATATACGCACGCACACACACACACACACACACTTGACCCTTGCACAACAGGGAGGTTAGGGGTGTTGACCACCCATGCAGTCAAAAATCTGTATATAACTTTTGACTCTCCCAAAACTTAATAGCCTACTGTTGACAGAAGCTCTACTGATAACATAAAAAATGATTAACACATTTGCTGTTATATGTATTATATGCTGTATTCTTATAATAAGTGGAAGAAAATGTTAAGAAAACAGGAGGAGAAAATACATTTACAGTATTGTACAGTATTTGTCAAAAAAAATCTACATGTAAGTGGACCTGTGTTAAGGGTCAACTGTATATAATCAACTGTTATATATATGACATTTGTGTCATATCTATATATATGACAATAAGTGCTGCCATCTCCCGTAGTGGGTGGGAGAGCAGCAAGGATTCACTGGAATATAAAGGAACACATGAGTGTTCAGGGCCAGACAACTCTGAGCTTGAATCCCCTCTCTGTCCCTTATTAAGTCTGTAACATGGGCAAATTACTTAACATCTGTGTTTCAACTTCCTTATCTATAAAAATGGGACTATTAATATGTCTCCTCAAGAAAGTGTTCTCAAAACTTTATTATAGATCAATCCTAAATCTAGCAGTGAATCCTCCTGTTGAAGGAGGAGGCTTATTAGCCTCTCCCACATTGATAAGAAGAATAAAAATGTAGAGCATAGGTATTTTTAGAGGAGTGATTTGCTGAGAACAGGCATTTAGCAGACCATATTGAAGGGAACCTTTCTCAGGGTTGCAGTTGCTAAACAACTGTGAGTAGAGGCTAGAGATCTTGTCCTATTTGTAATCAAAGTTTCGTCTAAAGAGATTCATGGGCACAATTTAAATGGGACATTAAAAGTTCAGCAGAGCCTGGACAACACCAACAGTTTCTGCCAGAAATAAAAGAGAAAGTTCCTTAATCCTATTTGTTAAAAGTTTTTATCAATTTCCAGTGAGTAGACAAAAAAAAAAAAAAAATCAGAGCACCAGATATTATTTTTGCTTGCAGACTTGCTCTTTCACAAGAAGTCATGAGAATTCCTGTGGCTTAGTTCTGTCAACCAAGTTTGGTTTTTGACTTAAAGCCGAAAAAAAAATCGATTTTCTTTCTAGGAGTCTTCCACCTGGCTGCAGCTCTTGTATCTCCACATGTGTTGGCCATTCCTAAAGCACAGGGGTGTTTTTATGCCCTACACAGAGAATTTCTCTGTCTTGTGAAGATTGGTTTTTACCTTAAAAGTCATGGAAAATATTTATTGGCACTTACCCCATGTTCAGATGAGGTCTGGAAACTTCTTTTCAACAACTTTATCCTTTCAGACTCTAGAGTCAATAGTCAAGTTATGGAGGAAATGGTGAAGCTCCAGTTTTCCATAATTTTACTCACTTGGGCAGTCAAAAATACTCTCAACTGTGGTTCTCAACAAGAGGATCCAGGGGGCATTTGGCAATATCTAGAGGCATTTTTATTTGTCAAACCTGGGGAGAAACTACTGGCATTTAGTGGGTAGAGACTAGGAATGCTAGCTCCTAAAATTCTTACAGTGCCCACAATTTCCACACAAGAATGATCTGTTCCAAACGTCAACAGTGCTAAGTTGGGAAAAGCCTGCATTGCAGTGGTATATGTTGCATTTAGTTTATACTAATCAATCAGGCAGAACACCATATTATAATCGGGACTTGAGTGTGGGTTCCCTACTTAATGGGGACATGACATCTCTCGCAGCTGCAGGATTCGATGATTCTTAGGATTCTTCATAGTTAGAAACTTGCCTAAAACGACTGTTACTTTGAGGCTCAGTAATATTAAATAAGCTTCAAAATATTTTTTAACAATTATTGCATTAGAATTTTTTTATAATTTTCTGAAAGTTGGATTTAAAATCTGCACATCTAGTATGCAGTCCCACCTTGCAAACCACCTGCCATGTAATATTTACAGTCTGTTAACATCTATGAGCTTTAATGTTTTCATTTACAAAATGAACTAAAACATATTTGCCTATATTATAGGAAGTTTTAAGCAAAAAATATGTGAGCGGTATATATGTATATATATAAATAAAACTTGGCTCCTAAAGTCATGTAAATTTTAATTTCACAAAAACTTGCCTGTTTTTGACCCTTTAAGCTAAGAACTAGATCTTATTTTACTATTACAAATACTGGTTAGAGAATTATATCTGTAATCACAATCTAGAAAGGCATAATGCTAAGTCTATATTATACACTGAGGTGACTTGATGTACTAAATAAGTCACACACTCAAATGCCTGTAGAGGGACCGGGCAGACCATTTAAATGAAGCAAGTGTAAGAAAACAAGGAACCTGGGAAAAGCACATGCCACTCCTCTCCAAACCAATGTTGACATGTATGTAGGATTATAGGCCTAGTGTCTCCAGATCCTGGAGTTTTTAAAGAGAAATCAGAAATCCTGATGTTGATGTGAAATTTTCATATTTTTAAAACATCTACCTAGCAAATTTTGTTTAACGGCTATCAGTAACCACTGTTCTAAATAAACAGTTTAAAAAACAGTGCTTTTCACTACAATGTCTCCATCTTTAAAAAAGAAATATTTGAGCAGTGTTAATTTCCATCGTTCCTTAGTAAACTCCCTCTAAGCGTCATGGACAAGAGAAACCACGAGAAGTCTGTGCAGTAATCCAGAGTCCTTAAAGGCTCTGATGCCTTGGCTTCCTCTTCTTACCTGCCACCCCAAGGACCTTTAGGTGAAAAGACCAGGATCTCACAGAAGTCTGAAAACAAATCCCATGGAATGTAGTCCTACTATGTAAAAATTGGAAAAAAATATGATTAAGTGTCTTAAGATTTTATCTATTTATTTTAGAGCTAGAGCACAAGCGAGGGGAGGGGCAGAGAGAGAGGGAGAGAGTCTCAGGCCGACTCTGTGCAAGCACAGAGCCCAAGGTGGGGCTCAATCCCATGACCCTGAGATCATGACCTGAGCCAAAACCAAGAGTCTGACACTCAACCTACTGAGCCACCCAGGTGCTCCAACACTTAATCATATTTATGTCAACTCCAGAACCAGTGCTTCTTTTCAAAAAATGCACCTTTAACTCAAGATAAATAATCAGACAAACTCTGGTGCAGGTTAAGAGGAAGTATTGCAAAGGTACACGAACTATTTCAACAAGGACATTTAAACAGTCTCAAGGATGCATTGTTTACTAAGCTCTATGCACAGTTTTGGTAATTTATATCAAATTTTCCTAATCGTGCATTCTCTGTGTAGTGTTTCACATTGCTTTTAGCACCTTTAACAGTTCTATAATATATTGAATATTTCAACCATGTGATATGTAATCATTCACAACCTCAGAGGTATGATTTTGATTTTAATGTCGACATATTCTCAAATTTGAAATAATTTCCACTGAATCCACATTTGCTAATATTCAGTACACTCTTAGTCCTAAGTCCAAAAAAGGCCTTTGAAATATAACAGAAAAATTTCATTCTGTTGTACTTTGTCATTTGAAGCAGTTGTTGATGATAAATCTTGAATTAGTCAACTTCATTTCAGATGTGCATTTCAGCAGGATTAATATCCCATCACTGTGGGTTTTTAGAAAAAGAAAACCCTTAAATCCCCAAGCCACTTAAAAAAAAATGCAAACCACTGATGCCTTTTCAAAATGTGCCAAAATTCATACAAATGCAGACAAAGAATTTCAAGGTTTGGCTTGTTTACTAGGCAAACACACATAAACCACACACAACCACACACAACCAGTCACATATTTTTTTCACCTAGATTCATTTCTCAAACTATCATTCTCAAGTCTTTTTTTTTTATGATTTTATTTAATAGAGACAGCGCACAAGCAGGGGGAGCGGCAGGCAGAGGGAGAAGCAGACTCCCCGCTGAGCAGGGAGCCTGATGTGGGACTCGATCCCAGGACCCTGGGATTATGACCTGAGCCCAAGGCAGCTTGTTCAACCAACTGAGCCACCCAGGCACCCCTATCATTCTCAAGTCTTAACTAGAAATTCCAAACACAATTACTAACAGAACACTAAAGTGAAAACACCTTTTAAACAATCCAAGAACCTATATATATATATATATATATAATTATTGAAAAATTGTTGAAAAATGGCCGTGTAGAAGATGAAAGAATAGTGGAAATCAGGATCCTTGCTTTCACAGAGATCTAGAGAAAACTAAATATACCTGAGTCAATTAGAGAGCTACTCCTATTGTGCTCTAACATTTACAGGAAGCAAATATCCAGAGAAAGGGGGATGGGTCTAAAATGGTCAGAGACAACTTTTTGGGAAATATGGAGTTGGTATTTACCCCTAAGAATCCTTGTGTGCAAGTGCTTTGTTAGTTACAACAAGATTCTGGGGTTTATTCTGCATGATAAAATTAGCCATAAGTGATAATGACCTATCTGAATTTCAAAAATTTGTGACCCTAAGGTTAGATTTTTGCTTTTTGCTTTTTGCTTTCATTTTGCAAGGGAGCTACATTTTTACTTCTGTTTTATTGTCATTTCAATTAATATAAGGTTTATATACATTAAAGAAAATGTACTTGAATGTGATTCAAATATGTTTAGTGTTATGACGTAGCTTCAGTGGGATCAAATCCCAATAATGGAGTTACAGACTAAGCTTCAATTTTATCTATAACTTCAGTTACCCAGTAGCAGCAGGGGGCAGGGGGTGGATAAAACCTACTGGTTCATGCGTGCTACTGAACAGTCAAAAAATAAGATTTAAGTTATTTTTACTGTTATTAGAAACATCAGTGAGTGTACTCTGGGGTGAGTCAAATCATTATCAGTTAAAAGAGCAACACCAGAGCCCAGTGTAAATTACAAACATTCCAAAATGGCATGGCATGTATATATACACACACACACATATACATAATGCATATACATATGTATGAAATTATTGAGAGAAATTTATTTTCTTATTTCTTCAAATATATTGTTTGCGTATATGTGAGTGTGTGTATATACACATGTAGTGGCCGCATGAAAAAAGCTTAATATAATGTAAAAATATGTATTTTTAAATCCTTTGTTGGGGTAAGTGGGGAGGAACTGAAACTAACCAAAAATTGAGGAATTCTATCTTCTTTCCCTGAAACAATGAATGAAAAGGGAACCAAAATATATTTTATGCATGCAACATTTGACATTTATTGTTTCCAGAAGGTAGATAATTTTAAAAGCTTGCAATCATTATTTATAATGTAAATAGCCAAATGCAGAAGCACAGATTTTTCTCCCTCATTTTTAGAAATATCAACAAGATTAAAAGGTTGGTAGTGCTGTTCAGATCTTCTATATCTTAATTTTTTTGTCTAACTGGCTTACTAATTGCTGAGAGTAATATTAAGATCTTCAACTGAGAAATTTGTATTTCTCTCTTTAATTCTCTCAATTTTTATTTCATATACTTTTAAGCTCAATTAGTTACATGTACATTTAAGGTTGTTATATCTCCCTAATGAATTGACCCTTTATCACTTTAAATGTCCCTATTTATATCTGATAATACTCTTTATATGTTCTTTATTGGATATTAGTATATCCATTCCAGGCTTTTTATTCTTACTGTTTTCATGGTATATCTTTTTCCATACATTCAATTTAAACCTATCCAATTTAAACCTATCTTTTATGTTTAAAGTGTATTATAGATTAGATTTTAGATTATAATATAGTTGGGTCTTGCTTCCCCCCCATTCTGACCACCTCTACCTTTTAACTGAAGTATTTAGACCATTAACATTTAATGTAATTTTTTATATTATTGGCTTAAGACTTACAATTTCACCTTTTTCTGTTTGTCTACTCTTTTTTGTTTCTCTCTTCTTTCTTTTCCTGCATTCTCTTGAATTAACTGAATTTTTTTCAAATTCCATATTTAATTTACTGGTTTTTTAGCTATACATTTTGCATTGTTTTTAATGGTTGCTTTGTGTATTACAATACAAATCTCTAACTCTTAAGTTTACATAGAATTGTTATTGTTCTGCTTCATATAAAAATGTTATAGATTAACACTTCTCCATCATGTTCTATGGCCATATGTGTTACAAATCCCACAGTTCAATCTTATCATCATTTTCTATTAATAGTCATGTATTTTAAAGACTTAAGAGGAAGCAGGGCGCCTGGGTGGCTCAGTTGTTAGCTTCTGTCTTCGGCTCAGGTCATGATCCCAGGGTCCTGAGATCAAGCCCCACATCGATCCCCACATCGGGCTCCCTGCTCAGCGGGAAGCCTGCTTCTCCCTCTCCCACTCCCCCTGCTTGTGTTTCTGCTCTGGCTGTCTCTCTCTCTGTCAAATAAATAACTAAAATCTTAAAAAAAAAAAGAATTAAGAGGGAGCAGTAGTCTTTTATGTTGTTGAACACTAAATATTGAACATGGAGTTGGGAAGAAATGTACAGAATGGGCAGACTCTAGTATACCACTGAAATCCAAAGCACTTCTTATTTCTAGGGATGAATTCTTACTTTTCTTCACAGTTCTGAATTTTTAAAATTATCCAACATCTTCTGTCATTAGTATTACCATATATTAGTTATCCTTCCTGATAAATTTTATTGGCAAGCCTTATCCCTTAAAATTCTATATGAGGTCTCTGGACCATAGACTTGAGGATCCTCTGTATCAACCATTTGCTTAGAGTTGCCGAAATTGAGACCAAGGGAACTTAAATGATTTAAGTAAAGCCATACAACTAATCAGTATACAAATTTCGATTAGAATATGTCTCCTGACTTCTAGAGATCAACTCTTGCTTGAAATTCAGGTGCTTTTCATCCAGTAAATGTGGTATCTTACATTCACTCCTTATTTCCCACCTGGCTGTAAAAGCCTTGAGGACAGAGTGTGTAGGGCCCATTTTATCTTTGAATCTCTAGCACCTAAGACAGTATCTGATAGAGCAGAGGAGTACAGTGTGCAACAGTTTTGTTTGGTCCCCGTTTTAAAAAAAATCTGAATTTGAATGTCCTTGAAATATAGATGTCTCAGTGTTGCCCCCCTTACTATTTCATTTATGAGAAACAACTTATATATTTAGATGTCTCACAGATCATTTAAATGTATAAGTACCCAATAAATGTCAAATGAAGAATCAGGATATCAAATACTTAGTTGTTTGTTTTTTTCTTTTCTTAGATAGTAGGTGACCAACTGTCCTGGTTTGCCCAAAACTGTTCTGGTTTTAGAACTGAAAGTTTTGCAATTCTAGGAAAGCCCCAGGTCCTAGTCATATCAAGATGGTTCATTACTCTTAGCTGGCTGGTTTTTTTTCTCCAAGTAAAAATAATTTTTTATTAAAATAGCAAAGTATTAATGATTTATAATTCCATCTCTCTGTGTTAATTATCTAGATGGGAGGAATTCTGTCACAATATGTATATCAATTCATCACAATGTACACTTTAAATATTTTTAAATTTTATATGTCGACTGTACCTCAATAAAGCTGGGGGAAAAAACCCTAAATTCTGTCTTGTTTGAAAAGAATAACTATAACGTCTAAGTAAAATCTGTCTGCCCTCTCTCAAGAAACTTGTAATGTGATAAAGCATGACCTAATCATACCTTAGCTTCCTTTCTTAAGCCTGAAATATATTCACCATGATCTTTTTAGCGAATGAATGACTATACTTCCTTTGACACTAGCAGTACATCAGTTTTTTGAGACACAGCCTGCAGAAAGGACGTTGGGCACCTCAAGTTCTATTAACGGTTTCCATGGAAGAAATCCCATTTCCTCCTCAATCCTTCTGGGAAGTGTGCCTCCGTGGCAGTTTTTCCCTGTGAGAACCTGTCAGTTGGTGCTCTTCTAGGTGGTCTTGCTTCCTACAGAAACCCCCTCTCAGACCCTAAACGCAATGTTTTTCAAAGAAAGCCAATTGATTTCAGAATTTGTTTTGTTAATTTGTCTCAACTAGGTGAGGGGGGCTCTGGCTGCAACAATTCCCTCTCTCTCAAGTTTCCAGAATTTAAGGTTCTCATGAATTATTTATGTGTCTATGTAATGAAGATGTCCCTACAGCTTTGCTTGTCCCCTCCAAGCTACTTCAGGTCTCTGGTAGACTTTTGATGTTACAAGGCAGTTTTGTGCCTCTCTCCCTAAATGTCTCTCATTCAAATATTTTTAAAACATCTTTAAATTGAGACAACAGAAGAAAAAAAATGGTTTTGCTTTTTATTATTTAAAATAGTAGTGGCTCTAACGATGGATTTGAAAAAACAAGATAATATGGGTAGAAATTATATCAGAACGAGGGAGTGAGTACTGGAGGAGGAGGAGAAAGGAGGTAAATAGGGACCGCAACTAGAGAAGAAGAAAATAAACTTTATCGTCTTTATCTTCTTTTTCTGTCTCGATAGAAGTCCTTGCTTCTGTGTCCACTTCTCCATTTGAAATCTTCTCACTTGTACTTTGACCCCAACAATCTAACATATCTGATATATGAGAAAATTAATTTTTAAATATAATCTTTATTTCACATACCATATCCTGAATATTAGAATGAGATACAACAGCAAAAAAATTATATTAACTAATTAAAGCTCTTTTAAATATTTGCAAATAGGATTTCCAAATTATCATGTAAATGTATGCAAAAAACACAAATCAGAAGGTTCCCAGTTCTGATGTAATAAAATCTGGTACTGTTATTATAAACTCCTACGATTTTTTTCCCAGCTCCATTGAAAGATGAAAATGCCAAACACTGTCTTTTTTCAGCCCTTCCCTTTGGAATTCCTGTCACTCTTATTTAGCATACCTTATTTCTTCATGGAAATAGCACTGTTTCGTTTATTAAAAATTCATGGGACAAATTTTCTCCTGAGTACCTAGGGCCTAAGGCTTTCAACCATGTCTATCTTATTGCCTAAAAACTTGCCTATATTTAAAAGATTCATGAATTTAGAGTTACTATTGGCCAAATATCAGCAATGCCTCTTTCAGACTTACAGAACGTAAGATTAGAAAAAATCTATAAGAAGTTATTCATTTGGTCTTTACTTCTGGAAAGACTTGCCCTATATCAATCAAAACAGATGAATAACTAATAGTATTCTTAAAAAGAAGGTGTCACTACTTACTTTTGTGTTTAGGTATTAAAATGAGGGGCCTTATTTCTTGTGGAATGCTGTATTTTGTTGCAATAACAATCTATTTTCTCTTATGAGATAGAGTTTTTAAATAACCTCTATGCTTCAAAATTCTGCTTTTCCAAATTTTCATGATTAGACATTTCCTGATCCATTCTTAAAGTTTCTGTATTTTTCTTTAATCAGTAACCTAGGTAATATTTGACATCTTCGATCCCTTAGGTTTCAGTATGTTTCATGAATTTTGCACTGTTTTGCATTGTTTATTTTATAACCCGAACACCTAGCACAGGGTTTGCAAGTCAGTACATGTTAAAGAGCAAGGACTCCAATAAACTGAAGATCCACAAAGAGAGTCCATCAGAATTTAGAGCCTGAAAGTTTGTGAAATAGAGCTGAAAACCCAAACTGCTCTAGTAAGAGTTACATTTTACATTGTGGTTCTCATGTGCTATTACTAGTATTGTCCAGTGATTCAAGTGCTTCATTTATTAAGTGCCTGCTCAATGGTTCTTAAAGCTAGATATCATTATTTCCCTGGTGACAAAGCCACTCAGGTTACTCATTTAGATTATTCTATCCATTTCATTCCTTCAGGACTACAAGTCTGTCTAGAAGAGAATACATTAAGATGATGGAGATTTTTACCTAGATCTGAAGTCGTGAAAGGAATTTAAAATCATATTTTTTATTTTAGCACCTGACATGTCTAATATTAATAACTGTAATCACTTATCAAGTACATACTGTGTTCCAAGGACTGTGCTAAGAAAGCACTTAGCAAAGTCCATTTTATATAATCTTCACAACAACCCTATCAGGTAATGTTATCACCTTTTGTACTTGAAGAAACTAAGTCTTAGAATAGATGGCTTACCCACATTTGAAAAGCTACAGAGTGGCAGAAATAAGATTTAATCCAGTCGGCTTGATTTCAGAGCTTTGTTATTTCCTACTATGCCAGTATTTCCCATAGATTGATGACCTACAATTTGCTTGTCAATACTGATTAAAAAAATTGAAGCTTTGGACAAATATGGAAATGAAAGCTAATAAAGTGTTTCAAAATAAGAGTATGGAAAAGCAGTAGTTAAATTGAAACAGATAGGCGCCTGGGTGGCTCAGTCGTTAAGCGTCTGCCTTCAGCTCAGGTCATGATCCCAGGGTCCTGGGATCGAGCGCTGCATCAGGCTCCCTGCTCCACGGGAAGCCTGCTTTCCCTTTCTCACTCCCCCTGCTTGTGTTCCCTCTCTCGCTGTGTCTCTCTCTCTCTCAAATAAATAAATAAAAGCCTTAAAAAAAAATTGAAACAGATAATTTGATTGGTAGAGACATTTCAGTATTGTGCTCAATCTCAGAATATCAAGAACCCATAGAATTATATAGTGCATTTCTTTGTCATTAAGGAGAACCACCATGCTTCTATCATTACAGAAAACTGTGGATTTTTAAATGTATTTTTTATATTTATTTATAAATTTATGTATTTTATATTTTATTATATTTTATATACTAGTAGATTTACATGTTAATGTTTTATATCTATATTACATGTAGATATTTGGAAAAGGAGATTGCATAACCATCTCCTTTTAACATATAATTGTACTAAAAAACATAAAATTTATCATCTTATCCATTTCTAAGTGTACAGTTCAGTAGTGTGAAGTATATTCACATTGTTCAACCAATTTCTAGAACTTTTTCATTTTGCAAAACTAAAAGTTTTTACCCACTCAAAAACAACTCTTCATTCCTTCTCCCCCTCCCCCCACCCCAGTTCCTGGGAACCACAATTCAACTTTGTTCCTATGAATTTGTCTACTTTAGATACTTCATGTAAGTGTAATTATATAGTATTTATTTTTTTGTGTGATGGCTTGTTTTACTTAGCATAATAGCCTCCAGTTTCATCTATATTGCAGCATGTGTCAGAATTTCCTTCCTTTTTAAGGCTGAATAATATTCCATTGTATGTCTAGACCATATTTTGTTTACCCATTGATTTGTTGATGGACATTTGGATTGTTTCTACCTTTCTGATATTGTGACTAATGCTGTTATGCATATGGACATACAAATATCTCTTCAAGACCTTGCTTTCAATTTTTTTGTGTGTAAATACCCAAAAGGGGACTTGGTAGAATCTATGGCATTGTATTTTTAGTTTTTTTGAAGAACCACCATTTTGTTTTCCAAAGGCTGTACCATTTTACATGCTCATCAGTAATGCACAGGGATTTCTATTTCTCCACATCCTCATGAATACTTGTTATTTTCTGTTTGTTTGTTTGAATAGTAACCATCCTAATGTGAGGTGATATCTCACTGTGGTTTTGATTTGTATTTTCCTAATGATTAGTAATGTTGATTATGCTTGTTGGCCATTTGTATTCTATCTTTGAGGAAATGTCTATTCAAATCCTCTGCCCATTTTTTAAGCTGTTGTTTTTTTGTTTGTTTGTTTTCTTGTTGTTGAGTTGTAGGAACCATCTTTGTTCTTATCTCCTCTTAGAAGTTTCTGTTGTAATATCTGACAATCTTCAGGTAGAAATGAGCCATAAGATAATCCAAGATAAAATACTAGAGCATTAAATAAAACTGCGAGTGGATTTGTATACTCTTCCCATGTTAAGTCTGAGCACAAGAGCACTTTTTTTTTAAAATGTAGACGGATTTAAAGTACATAAACATTTGGCAAACCTAAGGAAGAATTTTATTTCACTTAATTCTGATTTTTAATATGTTCTTAAAGTCACATGACTGGATATTAGTATAACTAATATTTGAATTAGAATAGAGTTTAGATACCATTTAGTCTAGTTTCCTCATTTTGCAGATAGATAAACATTAAGGAAGAGAGAGTATTTGTTACACAATTAATGGCACAACTAGGCTTGGAAACCAGGAACCCAGGTCTCCAACTAGTTCCTCTTTTCTACCTCTACTGTTGTTCTGAGTAGAATCCAGCTGGGGATGTTGTCTTTGGAATTTATTGAACTAGGATCTCAAACACTCAAGTTCTATTTCTGCTCTTGCTACTTATGGGTTGTAATATCATTAGCAAGACACTTAAGTATAGCGATGTTCAGTATTTTCCATTAATAAGCAAGCATAAAAAAACTTGCTAATATCAATGGTGATGGTGAAGTTTAAATGAGATAAAATATGTGAAAATCTGAAAGTGGATAGTTTTATGTAAGTATAAGGTGGTATTACTATTAACATATAATTTTTGTGTTATGATGTATTAAGATGAAGAGAAAAATTGAGAATATAGATACATGTTTGAATTTTAATCTTATATATTCATCTCTAAGTACTTGTGCCTGTAAAGTGACTAATTGTATCTGACACATACCAAATCTCCAACAATTCTTCGCTTTTTTGTTTTGGATTTCTCTTCTCGTCTGCAAAATGAGAAGAATTGGGCAAGATGATAGCTATAGACCAATCCAACTAAAATATGATGCTGTGATTCAAATCTCCCATTAAGGTTCACTGCAACTAAAAACTCTTCTGAGTCTATTAAGTGTATACTGTAGGCCATAGTACTAAGCAAAAGACTGTAACCTAGACATTGTCCTTACGCTCCATATGGAGGAATACAAACAAAATATTCAATTTTATAAAGCTATACTTACTAGCTCCTGAAATTTCCATGTCTCTCTTCCTCAGAGGTCATCTTCTCCCAAATTTAAAAAACTAGAATAAATATTTTTCTCATTTTCTTATTCCTGCACACGCAAAAAACAAACTCCTTTAAAGGACAAATACTTTGGGTTTGAATCCCAAATCATCTGATCATGACTGCATTGTTTGTACAAGGCATTAAACCCCTTAGGACCTCAGTTTTATAAATACATAAAATAAATGAGAGTATCATTCTCCACTTTCTGAAATTATGGTCGTGACTGAGTCAGATATACTACATATGGTACCCAGAGAGATCAGATAGAGAGCAGATGCTCATTAAATGTTAATTTGTCTCCTTCCCTTCACCATTATGGAATTTGGGTCCACAAATAAGGCCAAACTCCTTATACGGGGGATGCTGCTCATGAGAATTACTTAAGGAAGAAAAGCATCTAGCAATAGTCCAAACTACAGGAGTATTTTTTATCAGTTGATTCATGGAAATGTGACTCATTGGCAGGACAAGGTCCTAGGGCCAAGTCAAATGGACACCTTGAGTTAGGGATGTTACTGAAGAAGTGAACATAAATGGAAGCTGAACATTCAAATTTTCTATCAGTGGGGAAAAAACCCGAATTGCTTCATAGTGAAATTGCTTTACATTGAATGAGGTCTGGCAGTTCAGAATCTAAATTCTCAAAAGGTGACTGTGTGGAGGTCATTCTTTTTTCTTAAGGGTCAGGTGTTTCCGACACAGCTGAGGAAACTCTTTAAAGGGGTTAATCTTTTTTTTTTAAATGACAAAGTAACACATTTATCATAGAAAATTTAGAAAACAGAAATCAGCAATAATATGAAATTTTAAGGCACTCTTAGTCGCATCACATTGAGATTACCATAATTAACATTTTGGTGATTTTCCTCCAGATACTATTACTGTTTCTATAGATTTTTTCCCATTAATTTTTTTTATTGTTATGTTAATCACCATGCATTACATCATTAATTTTTGATATAGTGTTCCATGATACATTGTTTGTGTATAACACCCAGTGATCCATGCAGAACGAGCCCTCTTTAATACCCATCATCAGGCTAACCCAACCCCCCCACCCCCTCCCCTCTAGAACCCTCAGTTTGTTTTTCAGAGTCCATCGTCTCTCATGGTTCGTCTCCCCCTCCAGTTTCCCCCCCTTCATTCTTCCCCTCTTCTTCTTCTTCTTCTTTTTTTCCTTAACATATGTTGCATTATTTGTTTCAGAGGTACAGATCTGTGATTCAACAGTCTTGCACAATTCACAGGGCTCACCATAGCACACACCGTCCCCAATGTCCATCACCCAGCCACCCCATCCCTCCCACCTGACCCCCACTCCAGCAACCCTCAGGTTGTTTCCTGAGATTAAGAATTCCTCATATCAGTGAGGTCATATGATACATGTCTTTCTCTGATTGACTTGTTTCACTCAGCATCACACCCTCCAGTTCCATCCACGTCGTTGCAAATGGCAAGATCTCATTCCTTCTGATGGCTGCATAATATTCCATTGTGTATATATACCACTTCTTCTTTATCCATTCATCTGTTGATGGACATCTTGGATCTTTCCACAGTTTGGCTATTGTGGACATTGCTCCTATAAACATTGGGGTACACATACCCCTTCGGATCCCTACATTTGTATCTTTGGGGTAAATACCCAGTAGTGCAATTGCTGGATCATATGGTAGCTCTATTTTCAACTTTTTGAGGAACCTCCATGCTGTTTTCCAGAGTGGTTGCACCAGCTTGCATTCCCACCAACAGTGTAGGAGGGTTCCCCTTTCTCTGCATCCCCACCAACATCTGTCGTTTCCCAACTTGTTAATTTTAGCCATTCTAACTGGTGTGAGGGGGTACCTCACTGAGGTTTTGATTTGGATTTCCCTGATGCCGAGCGATGTTGAGCACTTTTTCATGTGTCTGTGGGCCTTTTGGATGTCTACTTTGGAAAAATGTCTGTTCATGTCTTCTGCCCATTTCTTTATTGGATTATTTGTTCTTTGGGTATTGAGTTTGATAAGTTCTTTATAGATTTTGGATACTAGCCCTTTATCTGATATGTCATTTGCAAATATTTTCTCCCATTCTGTCGGTTGTCTTTTGGTTTTGTGGACTGTTTCTTTTGCTGTGCAAAAGCTTTTTATCTTGATGAAATCCCAATAGTTCATTTTTGCCCTTGCTTCCCTTGCCTTTGGCGATGTTTCTAGGAAGAAGTTGCTGCGGCTGAGGTCGAAGAGGTTGCTACCTGTGTTCTCCTTTAGGATTTTGATGGACTCCTGTCTCATGTTTAGGTCTTTCAACCATTTGGAATCTCTTTTTGTGTGTGGTGTAAGGAAATGGTCCAGTTTCATTCTTCTGCTTGTGGCTGTCCAATTTTCCCAACACCATTTGTTGAAGAGACTGTCTTTTTTCCATTGGACATTCTTTCCTGCTTTGTCGAAGATGAGTTGACCATAGAGTTGAGGGTCCATTTCTGGGCTCTCTATTCTGTTCCATTGATCTATGTGTCTGTTCTTATGCCAGTACCATGCTGTCTTCATGATGACAGCTTTGTAATAGAGCTGGAAGTCCAGAATTGTGATGCCGCCAGCTTTGCTTTTCTTTTTCAGCATTCCTCTGGCTATTCGGGGTCTTTTCTGGTGCCATACAAATTTTAGGATTATTTGTTCCATTTCTTTGAAAAAAGTGGATGGTATTTTGATGGGGGTTGCATTGAATGCGTAGATTGCTCTAGGTAGCATTGACATCTTCACAGTATTTGTTCTTCCAATCCATGAGCATGGAACGTTTTTCCATTTCTTTGTGTCTTCCTCAGTTTCCTTCATGAGTATTTTATAGTTTTCTGAGTACAGATCCTTTGCCTCTTTGTTTAGATTAATTCCTAGATGTCTTATGGTTTTGGGTGCAATTGTAAATGGGATCGACTCCTTAATTACTCTCTCTTCTGTCTTGGTGTATAGGAATGCCACTGATTTGTGTGCATTGATTTTATATCCTGCCACTTTACTGAATTCCTGTATAAGTTCTAGCAGTTTTGGGGTGGGGTCTTTTGGGTTTTCCACATAAAGTATTATATCATCTGCAAAGAGTGAGAGTTTGACTTCTTTTTTGCCAATTTGGATGCCTTTGATTTCTTTTTGTTGTCTGATTGCTGTGGCTAGGACTTCTAATACTATGTTGAATAGCAGTGGTGATAGTGGACATCCCAGCTGCATTCCTAACCTTAGGGGGAAAGCTCTCAGTTTTTCCCCATTGAGAATGATATTCGCTATAGTTTTTTCATAGATGGCTTTTATGATATTGAGGTATGTACCCTCTATCCCTATACTCTGAAGAGTTTTGATCAAGAAAGGATGCTGTACTTTGTCAAATGCTTTATCTGCATCTATTGAGAGGCTCATATGATTCTTGTTCTTTCTTTTGTTAATGTATTGTATCACGTTGATTGATTTGCGGATGTTGAACCAGCCTTGCAGCCCAGGGATAAATCCCACTTGGTCATGGTGAATAATCCTTTTAATATACTGTTGGATCCTATTGGCTAATATTTTGGTGAGAATTTTGCATCCATGTTCATCAAGGATATTGGTCTGTAATTCTTTTTGATGGGATCTTTGTCTGGTTTGGGGATCAAGATAATGGTGGCCTCATAAAATGAGTTTGGAAGTTTTCTTTCCATTTCTATTTTTTGGAACAGTTTCAGAAGAATAGGTATTAATTCTTCTTTAAATGTTTGGTAGAATTCCCCTGGGAAACCATCTGGCCCTGGGCTTTTGTTTGTTGGGAGATTTTTGATGACTGCTTCAATTTCCTTAGTGGTTATAGGTCTGTTCAGGTTTTCTATTTCTTCCTGGTTCAATTTTGGTAGTTTATACATCTCTAGAAATGCATCCATTTCTTCCAGGTTATCTAATTTGCTGGCATAGAGTTGCTCATAATATGTTCTGAGAATTGTTTGTATTTCTTTGGTGTTGGTTGTGATCTCTCTTGTTTAATTCATGATTTTGTTGATTTGGGTCATTTCTCTTTTCTTTTTGATAAGTCTGGCCAGGGGTTTATCAATCTTGTTAATTCTTTCAAAGAACCAGCTCCTACTCTCGTTGATCTGTTCTACTGTTGTTTTGGTTTCTATTTCATTGATTTCTGCTCTGATCTTTAGTATTTCTCTTCTCCTGCTGGGTTTAGGCTTTATTTGCTGTTCTTTCTCTAGCTCTTTTAGGTGTAGGGTTAGGTTGTGTATTTGAGACCTTTCTTGTTTCTTGAGAAAGGCTTGTATTGCTATATACTTTCCTCTTAGAACTGCCTTTGCTTCATCCCAAAGATTTTGAACAGTTGTTTTCATTTTCATTGGTTTCCATGAATTTTTTTAATTCTTCTTTAATTTCCTGGTTGACCCATTCATTCTTTAGTAGGATGCTCTTTAGTCTCCATGTATTTGAGTTCTTTCCAACTTCCCTCTTGTGATTGAGTTCTAGTTTCAAAGCATTGTGTTCTGAAAATATGCAGGGAATAATCCCAATCTTTTGGTACTGGTTGAGACCTGATTTGTGGCCTAGGATGTGATCTATTCTGGAGAATGTTCCATGGGCACTAGAGAAGAATGTGTATTCCCTTACTTTGGGGTGGAATGTTCTGAATATGTCTGTGAAGTCCATTTGGTCCAGTGTGTCATTTAAAGTCTTTATTTCCTTGTCAATCTTTTGCTTAGATGATCTGTCCATTTCAGTGAGGGGGGTGTTAAAGTCCCTGCTATTATTGTATTGTTGTCAATGTGTTTCTTTGCTTTTGTTATTAATGTCCTCTATAATTGGCTGCTCCCATGTTAGGGGCATAGATATTTACAATTGTTAGATCTTCTTGTTGGATAGACCCTTTAAGTAGGATATAGTGTCCTTCCTCATCTCTTATTACAGTCTTTGGTTTAAAATCTAATTTGTCTGATATAAGGATTGCCATAAAGGGGTTAATCTAAGTCTAAAAGAAACAGTCAAATTGAACTGCAAATATAAATTTCACAAGAAGTTACGCATTTAAAGTAAATCTTTAGAGTAGTTGTATCATCATGAATCTCTATTAAAATGTTAAGTGGTATTTGGCCTGTATCCATAGCCCTTCTCTTCCTCTCCCTCTCTGGCTAATCCCTTAGTGGTTATTTCTAATTGGTTTTTATTTAGAAAATAGGCTATGTTAAATCCTGTCTGAACTGAATTGTTGATCAAGATACTTGGATCTTTGGTAGACTCATATTAAGCTGTGACCCAGACTGACAGAATCCTAGACCCTTTCAGGGTCTGTTCTGGGTACTGGTCCTCCAAATCTTTCTATGACTGGACAGTGATGATTTTCATTCTAAATGATGGTTTCTTAACACCAACTCTATAACATTTTGGGCTGGATAATTCTTTGCTTGGGGGGTATCCTATCCATTATAGGATGTTTAACAGTAGCCATGGTCTCTACCCACTAGGTGCTGGTAGCACCCAAGCCACCTAGTTGTGACAATCAGAAAACTTTCCAGACATTGTCAAATGTCCCCTGGGGAGCAAAATCATCCTAGATTGGGAACCATGGGCCCTAACAAAAGAAAAAGCATGCTTATTTGCAAGCATAAAATCTATTTACCTAAGTATCTATTGTCCTACATAAGATGTTCAGTTTTCAAAAAAATTATGTGCATATATAAAGGTTGGGGCAGAGAGGGACCATTTTGAAGACAAATGCAGGCATCAGAGCCAGACTCAGGTATGACACAGATGTTGGAACTCTCAGAGAGGGATTTAAAATAACTATAATTAATATGTTAACAGCTCTAATGGAAAAAGTATACAACATTCAAAATCAAATGTGTAATTTCAGGAGAACAATGGAAACTATAAGAGGAATCAAATAGAAATGCTAGAAATCAAAAACAGAAATGAAGAATGTCTTCAATGGGTTCATCAGTCAACACAACTAAAGAAAGAATCCATGACCCTGAAGACTAGAGATCACATAAGCTAGAAAACAGCTTGTGACAGAAATATTTTTTTGAAGTTTTCCACTTAAAGAACAATCTTCTAAGTACTATGGAATAATTTATTCTCATTTATTCTCTCACATTTTAGTTTTCTATTTTGTTTCTATCTAGTTTTCTTATTTACTGTCTCATTTACATTTTAGTTCCCTTCTCTGGGTCATACTTATCTACTACCATTTCTTATACTTTATGACTTTCTCTTTGATCCTTCTGACTTTTTCAGAGTGCTTCTAAGGTATTTTTTTTCATATACAGCGTTTTAGTGGTTATAATTTTATATGTTCAAGTTGACTTTGGTTTAGTTACACACTTAATTGAAACTCTGGGTTCCAAATTTTGAAGATATTTCTTCAATGTCTTTTATATGTTCCAACATTGCTTATAAGAAAACTGATCTTCTGATTCTCTTCTTTTGTGGGTAAGCTTTTTACTTTTTCTGCATAGTCTTAGAAATTTCTCTTTTCCCCTAGTGTTCTGATTTCTTCTGAAATTGATGAGGTATAGGTGGTTTTGTCATCACATCTATAGCATTTTTGGTATAAGCTCTTTCAATCCAAAGATTATATATTTATTACATACTGGGAATTGTTCCTTGGCTTTTGAAAATCTTATTTATTTATCATTTTCTTTTCTCTCTAGGCTCTATATTCTCCTTCTGGTAATTCACTCAGATACCTTTTCTAACTCTGGGCCTAATTTCGGAATCTCTTAACTTTACCTTAATTTTCAGTAACTTTTTATTTTTACTATAAATTCTGGGAAATTTCATTCATTTTTCTAGATCACAAACTTGATAAGACATATTCAGTTTACTGTTTAGTTGGTCCATTAGATTTATTAGTTCAGCTATCATTTTTTTAAAAATATTCAGGTTTTCTAATCTTCAGGGAATCATTTTTCTATATTTTTTCCTTATTTATAGTAGTATTTTCTTGCATTATAGATGAAAATTCTATCAACTTTCTTTAAATGCATTAATTTAGAAAAAAATGTGAGGGTTCTTTTCTGTTTGCTGATTTTTTTTTCTTCTCTCAGTTCACTTGTTACATATGTCCGGTTTTTGTTCTTCCCATTTAGGGGTTTTGGTTTTGATTGTGGTCATTGTTTGGTTTTAGGCTTCCCTGTCTTAAAACATTTTTTGAATCTTGGGAAAAATCTCAAAACAGGCAGGAGAAAGACCTACCTCAATAGATTATAGGTGGGTGGAGAAAATTCTCCCTCCTGCTCTGTGATCTTGTTTGTGATCATTTACACCAGTGTCAGCAGAGTTGACTCTGGTGGTGTGATGGTACATGTTGAGTGGAGGTGGAACCAAAGGCAGCATCCTACACTGACTCTTCCTGATGCACAGCATGCCGTGGTTCTTGCCCATTCTCTGAGACTGCTTCTCCAGGCTCCTTGCTGATTCTGTGAGCTAGCTAAAACCCTTTCAGCAAAGCCCTCTACTACTTAAGTCCTCAATTGCCTGAAAGAACTCTAACAAGTATGGTTAGCCTTTAGTGACCTTCATAGAAATAAATGAAGGACTACGGGCATACCTCATTTAATTGTGCTTTGCGGAGGTTGCATTTTTTTTTTTTTTTTTTTACAAATTGAAGATCAGTGGCAACCCCCTGAAGTAAGCAAGTCTACAGGTGCATTATCCAACAATATTTGCTCACTTCATTTTCTCTGTGTCACATTTTGGTAATTCTCACAATACTGTAAACTTTTTCATCAGTATATTTGTTACAGTGATCTGAGATCAGTGATCTTTGATGTTACTATTGTAATTGTTTTGGAGTACCATGAGCTATGCTCATATAAGACAGTGAACCTTAATGTGTATTTTCTTATTGCTCCACTAATCAGCCACTCCCCAATCTCTCTCCTTCTTGGGCTTCCCTTTCTCTTGAGACATGACAATATTGAAATTAAGCCAATTAATAACCCCACAATTGCCTCTAAGTGTTCAGGTGAAAGAAAGTTTCACATTTCTCACCCTAAGTTAAAAGCTAGAAATGATTAAGCTTACTGAGGAAGTCATGTTGAAAGCCAAGATTGGTTCTAGAATCCTAGCTTTTAGCCTAACAATTGGCCAAGTTGTGAATGCAAAGGAGAAGTTCTTTAAGAAAATCTAAAATGCTACTCCAGTGAATGGAGTAAAAACTTTTTACTCCATTAAAGAGTAAAACAGCCTTATTGCTGATATGGAGAAAGTTCAGTGGTCTAGATAGAAGATCAACCCAGCCACATTTCCTTAAGTCAAATCCTAATCCAGAGCAAGGCTCTAAGTCTCTTCAATTCTGTGAAGGCTGAGATGAGATAGGTGAGGAAGCTGCAGAGGAAGAGTTTGAAACTTACAGAGGTTGGTTTGTGAGGTTCAAAGGAAATGAGACATCTCCATAACACAAAAGTGCAAGGTGAAGCAGTAAGTGCTGATGTGGTATCTACAGCAAATTATCCAGAAGACCTAGCTAAGATAGTTAATGAAGGTGGCTCTGCCAAACAAAAGATTTCCAATGTAGATGAAATAGCCTTTTATTGGAAGAAGACGCCATCTAGAACTTTCATTATTAGAGAGGAGTAGTCAATGCCTGGTTTAAAAGCTTTAAAGGATAGGCTGACTGTTGTTAGGGCTAATGTAACTTGAACTTGAAGCCAGTGCTTACTTACCATTCTAAAAATCCGAGGGCCCTTAAGAATTACACTAAATCCACTCTCCTTATGCTCTAGATATGAAACAACAAAGCCTGGGTGACAGCACATCTGTTTACAGCATGGTTTACCAAATACTTTAAGCCCACTGTTGAGACCTGTTCAGAAAAAAAAAAATATTTCTTTCCAAATATGACTGCTCATTGACAGTGCACCTGGTTACCCAAGAGCTCTGATGGACATGTACAACAAGATTCATGTTGTTTCCAGGTCTGCTAATGCAACATCCATTCTGCACCCCATGATTCGAGGAGTAATTTTGACTTTCAAGTTTTCTAATTTAGAAATACATTTTCTAAAACTATAGCTGCCATAGATAATGATTACTTTGATGGATCTGGGCAAAGTAAGTTGAAAACCTCTGGAAAGAGTCACCATTCTAGATGCCATTAAGAATAATCACGATTTGGGTGCCTGGGTGGTTCAGCGTCTGCCTTCAGCTCAGGTCATGATCCCAGGGTCCTGGGATCGAGCCCAACATCGGGCTCCTTGCTCAGCAAGGAGTCTGCTTCTCCCTTTACCCCTCCTCCCATGCTTTTTTTCTCTCTCCCTCAAATAAATAAATAAAATCTTAAAAAAAAAGAATAATCACAGTTCCTGGGAAGAAGTCAAAATATCAACATGAATAGGAGTTTGGAAGAAGTTGATTCCAACCTTCATGGCTGAGGGATTCCAGACTTCAGTGGAGGAAGTAACTGTAGATGTAGTGCAAATAACAAAAAGAATTAGCAACTAGATTTAGAAGTGGAGCCTGAAGGTATGATCAAACTTTAATGAATGAGGTGTTGCTTAAGGATGAGCAAAGAAAATGGTTTCTTGCCATGGAATCTATTCCTGGTGAAGATGCTGTGAAGATTATTGAAATGACAACAAAGGATTAGAATATTACATCAACTTAGTTGATAAAGCAGTGGCAGGGTTTGAAAGGATTGACTCCAATTTGAAAGAAGTTCTGTGGATAGATGCTATCAAACAGCAATTCATGCTACAGAGAAATTCTTCATGAAAGGAAGTGTCAACTGATGTGGCAAACTGCATTGTTGACTTATTTTAAGAACTTGACAGAGCCACCCAGCCTTTAGCAAGTACCGCCCTGATCAATCACCAGCCATCAACATTGAGGCAAGACCCTCCACCAGCATAAGATTATGACTCACTGAAATCTCAGCTGATGGTTAGCATTTTTTTAGCAATAAAATATTTTTAAATTAAGGTATGTACATTTTTTAGATGAGATGCTATTGCACACTTGATAGACTGCAGTATAGTGTAGACATAACTTTTATATGCACTGGGAAACCAAACAACTCCTTTGACCCTATTGCAATATTTGCTTTATAGTGGTGGTCTGGAACTAAACCTGCAATATATCCAAGGTATGCCTGCAGTTTTCTTAAGTGCAATTCTGGAAATTGTGTGGGTCCATTTCTCCCAATGACTCTCTATTTTTAGAGGGATGCCTTCATTTTTTGTGTATGTCAAGAGGTTTGGAGAGACGACTTTCCCATATGAGGAAGGAGCAGGGTGCCCTATTTTGGCATAGTAAGGAGGGCTTCACACTGAGGGGTGGCAAGTTCCAGTCAATTTCACTTGTGAGCAAAAGTGCCTTTCTCTATCCTACCCAATCCCCTCCATTCTCCTCTCTTGTATGTTTAGTACAGATGTGATAATAGTTATAACTTTGGTCTTTTCTTCAAGTCTCTGTTCACAGCCCCTTTATCTAATAAACAGGAACTGGGAAGTACCCAGCCATCCCATTTGTTAAGAATGTAATTCTTTTATCATTGTATTGAATGAATCTGAGCTTGTAGCTCTCTCATATCTTGCACTGTGGTTTTCACTACTTAGATTTCATGACTAATTAATTACATCTGTTTTGTCTCATAAAATATCTACAATGCTTGGACCTCTGATGTCACTTCTTTTCCAGATCTGGTATACTACCTCATCATCATTTTTTAAAATAATTTTCTACATTCCAGTGGGAACTTGGGAGAGAAGAGAGAGAAGTAGATGTGCTCAGGTACCACCTGGTTTTGCCATTACATGAAATTTCCAAGATTTTCAATCCTGGCTGCACCTTAGAGAGTTTTTAAAAAATACCAATGCTTGAGCCTCAGGCCCAAATATGATTTATATATCTGGAATGGAACCCAGGTATCAAGAGGTTTTTAAAGCTCCCTAGATGACTGCGGTGTGGAATCAAGTTACAGACCGACTTTCTAAGCAAATATATGGCCATGTTTAAGTAAGAGGAGTGAATTCTCAAACTTCAGTGTCTTTAAGAATACCCAGAGGAGATTCTGGGGCCCCCTACTCAAGATGCTGGTTAGGTAGTAGTCTGATTATTGCTTCTACAAATTAGATACCCTCAAAAGGAACAGGGACCTGAAATTTCCTTCAGCAATTTCTGATTATTTCTTTTTCTGTTTATTTTTGTGTGATTTGGAAGGCCCTCACCCTTATACTTACCAGTCACAGATAAAGATAATCTGACACAGCTTCAAAACCCTCAATGTTGTGAACCAGGAAGCCACCCACCAACATTCAATTGAAGTTGACATGTAATATGCACCACATGTTATCTCCAACCTGACCCATCTCAGAAGTTCTTAATACCAAATGGTTTATCTTCTTAGGACAACTTTAAAGGCCTATTTGGGATTCCATATTTTTCAAAGGCAGTCAAACAGTTTTTCAAAATTAATGATCTGTCAAACAATAGTGACAACTACAGACATAACTTTCATCAAGAAAAATAGGGTAGTCATTCCTTCATATTTAAAGAACAACATTCTATTTTGCCATTTTTTTCAAGATAAAAATCAGTGAAAGGACCCAATTTGTTCACTCTTCACAGGGAATACAGATTCCTCAAGGTCAAAAGGAAGAGAACTCCTTGGGGCGCCTGGGTGGCTCAGTCGTTAAGCGTCTGCCTTCGGCTCAGGTCATGATCCCAGGGTCCTGGGATCGAGCCCCACATCGGGCTCCCTGCTCAGCAGGGAGCCTGCTTCTTCCTCTCCCTCTGCCTGCCACTCCCCCTGCTTGTGCTCTCTCTCTCTCTCTCTCTGTCAAATAAATAAGTAAAATCTTAAAAAAAAAAAAAAAAGGAAGAGAACTCCTTGAGCTAATTGAGTTTAGCACATCACTGAAACTAGAATATACTTAAAAGTTCAAAGACTTTCTTTCAGAAGACTTTGTGGGACATAACTGAAGAATCTTTTCCCATTCTGGTGATTTTTAACCAACATGGAAGTAAAGTGCTTCCAAATCGCTTGCCAAACTAGAAGATCAAATATTTTCAAATTTTATAAAAACTTTAGACATTAAATTTAAAGTTTTATTATAGCCCACAGACTATATTTTCCACAAACTAAAATTCTCATTTTTATCTAAGTCCATTTTATTCACATAATCTTAAAATCAGGAGAACCAAAATATAATTAAAAATTTTTAAATACAAATAATTCTTTCATGTTTACATTAGCATTATGAAAAAAGTGGAATGTTTGATTTTTTAATCCCATTATGAAACATGCATTTAAATTCTACATGAAATGTGGAGTCCTTCTTTAGTGATAATCTATTTAACATAACCGCACATCTAATTTATTGACTCTTACATATTACAGAAGCAGCCAAAAATATCTCTTCTGTTTATTGCTGGAAATTTTTCCGTAGAAATGCAGAACGTTTTGAGAGTATGTAATTAAGAAATCAGTATCTAAAATTTCACTTAAAATGTACGGCAAAGTCATGTATTTATATCCTCTCTATGAGATTCATAAAACCTTGTCTGGAAAACGTTTTTCTGGTGCATTACAAGGTGGGAAATTTAGATGAATTTAATTTGCATCATAATAACTAGATCAAAACAATGTTTCAGAAAAAGGTGATGGTGACTGAAAGATTGAGTACCAAAATATGGGGGAAGAGTGTGTCAAATGCCTAGGGATAATGTATATTAACTATGTAAATATTAGTTTGGAAGAACAAGAACACAAGGGAGGGGCACCTGGGTGGCTCAGTGAGCTAAGCATCTTCCTTCTGCTCAGGTCATGATCCCAGAGTCTTGGGATGGGGGGGAATCTGCTTCTCCCTCTCCCTCTTCCCCTCCCCCTGCTCATGCTCTCTCTCGCTCTCTAATAAATGAATTAAAAATCTTAAAAAAAAAAACCCACAAGGGATTCATTCACTGATTCAACAGATGTTTATCAAATGACTACTAGAATCTAAGCACAGCCCTGCATGCTAGATATGCAATAGTGGGCGTTAAAAACAAAAGTCTCACTTGTCATGTAGCCCTTGGTCTACTGGAATATGCATGCATCAATTTAATAATTACTAAGTAATTATATAAATACAAGCTGTGCTAAGTTCTGTGAAGGTACCTGGTGCTATAAATGTGTGGAAATAATTGGTTCAGGAAGCAAAGAATCTTTTTTTTTTTTTTAAGGGGGTGAGGCTTTTTTTTTTTAAGATTTTATTTATTTATTTGACAGAGAGACAGCAAGAGCAGGAACACAAGCAGGGGGAGTGTGAGAGGGAGAAGCAGGCTTCCCGCTGAGCAGGGAGCCTGATGCGGGGCTCGATCCCAGAACCCTGGGATCACAACCTGAGCCAAAGGCAGACGCTTAATGGCTGAGCCACCCAGGCACCCCAGGTAGCAAAGACTCTTAATAAAATCCAGTAACAATATTTTTAGTAAAAAAAGTTCAAATTTATAAAAATCCATCTGAATGCATTTAAGCAACAATAAGACTACTGTAGTTGAATTAAGGAAGAAAAAACTAGAAAATTCCCAAAAAGTGATCATGCCAAACTATGGTTAATATACATGGAAATGTTATAAGCTTAGACATCTGTTGTTGATCCTAGAGGTGATCTCTGAAGGGTTTTTCTGTATCTGAAGTTGAGCGTTTTAGATGTATTTAAGTTCAAGAAAAGAAATGAAAACTTGATAAGAATGTAATGATAAGCTTCATCTTGAATGAGAACTCTTGAAGCAGAAGAGAAACCTGACCATAAACTTTGGGCTAATTCTGATTATTATCTAGGCTGGTATATTTTTTATTGATTCATTTCTAATAAGATAAAGTTGAATTAAATTATGTGTATGTTTTCCAGCATAGAGCAGGTGAATGACACAAAGTAAAATATCTAAGGTACTGACATCTATCATTATTTTTGATAGTAGTGAACAAGTTAAATTACTCATGAAATTTGTTAACATGGAATATGCTGACTTATCGTATCTCCAAGGATATCTTAAAAACCTACCAATTATTAAGCTTTTTGGCTGTCACATGGATAAAAGTGTAAATTCAATAATAAAACTGCTCTTTGAACTTTAGATACTTTAAAAATTTATTTCTAGAATTCAAAGGAAATTGATGAACAACTTACATGATCATATAATACGCTAATTATGTAAATTGTAAAACTAAAACAATGCATAAAAGATATATGTACTTAAATTATTTTTTAACCAAATCTTTAAAACAATCGGTGTTTCATTCCTGGACCTCAAGGCAAGAGCAAATATTCTTGCTCAAGAATAAAAGACCCTCTCTACATTAATTATTAAAAGGGCAAGAACAGGAACTCTTACAAAGCTTCAAAAAAAAAAAATCAGACAAAAACAACCTCATAAATTTTCAACGGAGGTTACCACCTGTGGCTAATAAAGTACATAGCCAGAGCAGAATCTAGCATTCCTCACAAATGCTTGAATCTCTTTAACCATTTAAAGGCTTTTTTTCCCCATTAGTTTTTTACTGCACTTGGAATCACTGGGATTTTGAAGTGCATATATTCAGTAAATTTATATATGTTATTTAGGGAGTGTCAACTCAATCCACGGGAAGTTATGAATGATTGTATCTGTATCTATTTGCCTTCTTTTAAAGATTTTATTTATTTATTTGAGAGAGAGACAGCGAGAGAGGGAACACAAGCAGGGGGAGTGGGAGAGGGAGAAGCTGACTTCCCGCTGAGCAGGGAGTCCGATGCAGGGCTTGATCCCAGGACCCTGGGATCATGACCTGAGCCACCCAGGTGCCCCTGTATCTATTTGCTTTAACATTAAGCTAACAAAAATGGTGAGATTATGCAATTCACTATTTGGATTTTTCTGTCCTCATGTTCATGATAATGAGAATGTTTGTAACATTTAAAGTTCAAAACCACAGTATAAACAACATCCTAAAAATTGACCAGGCTTGATAATGCCACAAGATATTGACAAGACAAAGAGCTAGAAGCAAACTCACATTATTTATAATTAAATATGATAAAATATGTTAAATGTGACTCTAATGTAGAAGTAAGTAATGTTTCCTATGCTTTTTACTAAAGTACTTGTTTTATACTTATGCATGTAAACTCAGAAAATTAAGAGTGTATCTGTCAATGACTCAGGTATCTTATTTTTTATCAGTTAGGTGAAAATTAGTATAATATTTTCAGAATTGCTTAAGAAAAGATCATTGAGTAAGTGTATTTAGGGATCAACTATAAGATGCCAATAAAGTCTACTAAATATTCAGGCTTGGGTACCATGTTGCATGAGGAGAAAGATAAGAATCATAGGTTAAACACCAAAAACCCTATCTTCTTAATGAAAAAATTAGAAAGAAAACAATTTCCTTTAACTGAAAAGCTTGTAAAGTTTTTTGGGTTTTTTTTAGATTTGAAATTTAAACCTAAGGACTACATTTTTGGCCTCTAGCTTTGTATTTGTGTTTAATAGCAAATATATGAGACTCAAAATACCAATCATCAGTATCATCAAGAAATAATCAAAACAATGTGGAAAAAAAAGTTGAAAATAGAATAAGAGCTGAGATTAAACACCTCATTTACTATAAGGCAGAGGGAATGAAAAGGAAACAATGCCTGGAAACATCCTGGCACTGAAATTGACTAATAAAACAACCACCATAAAAGCACAAAGTATCTTAGAACTATGCTGGTCATAAGTTATATGGCATTAAGCCTATCACAGAACACATGGGAAACAGTAAAAAAGGGTTTATTTACTTAAATGAAAATTCATAGGTTTAAATGTCTTATAAAAATATTTTAAAAGATTAAAAAGAGTGATTTAGATGTTTGGAAGAATTCCCCTGGGAAGCCATCTGGCCCTGGGCTCTTGTTTGTTGGGAGATTTTTGATGACTGCTTCAATTTCCTTAGTGGTTATAGGTCTGTTCAGGTTTTCTATTTCTTCCTGGTTTAGTTTAGGTAGTTTATACGTCTCTAGGAATGGATCCATTTCTTCCAGATTATCTAATTTGCTGGCATAGAGTTGCTCATAATATGTTCTTATAATTCTTTGTATTTCTTTGGTGTTGGTTGTGATCTCTCCTGTTTAATTCATGATTTTATTGATTTGGGTATTTCTCTTTTCTTTTTGATAAGTCTGGCCAGGGGTTTATCAATCTTGTTAATTCTTTCAAAGAACCAGCTCCTAGTTTCATTGATCTGTTCTACTGTTGTTTTGGTTTCTATTTCATTGATTTCTGCTCTGATCTTTATTATTTCTCTTCTCCTGCTGGGTTTAGGCTTTATTTGCTGTTCTTTCTCCAGCTCCCTTAGGTATAGGGTTAGGTTGTGTATTTGAGACCTTTCTTGTTTCTTGAGAAAGGCTTGTATTGCTATATACTTTCCTCTTAGGACTGCCTTTGCTGTATCCCAAAGATTTTAAACAGTTGTGTTTCCATTTTCATTGGTTTCCATGAATTTTTTTAATTCTTCTTTAATTTCCTGGCTGACCCATTCGTTCTTTAGTAGGATGCTCTTTAGTCTCCATGTATTTGAGTCCCTTCCAACTATCCTCTTGTGATTGAGTTCTAGTTTCAAAGCATTGTGGTCTGAAAATATGCAGGGAATGATCCCAATCTTTTGGTACCAGTGGAGACCTGATTTGTGACCTAGGATGTGATGTGGTATATATCTATACAATGGAATATTATGTAGCAATCAAAAGGAATGAAATCCTGCCATTTGCAATGATGTGGATGGAACTGGAGGGTATTATGCTGAGCGAAATAAGTCAGAGAAAGACATGTATCATATTATCTCACTGATATGAGGAATGCTTAATCTCAGGAAACAAACTGAGGGTTGCTGGAGTGGTGGGGGGGTGGGAGGGATGGGGTGGCTGGGTGATAGACATTGGGGAGGGTATGTGCTATGGCGAGTGCTGTGAATTGTGCAAGACTGTTGAATCACAGACCTGTACCTCTGAAACAAATAATACATTATATGTTAAAAAGAAAAAGAGAGGAAGGGAAAAATGAAGGGGGGGAAATCAGAGGGGGAGATGAACCATGAGAGACTATGGACTCTGAGAAACAAACTGAGGGTTCTAGAGAGGAGGGGGTGGGGGGATGGATTAGCCTGGTGATGGGTATTAAGGAGGGCATGTATTGAATGATGCACTGGGTGTTATATGCAAACAATGAATCATGGAACACTACATCAAAAACTAATGATGTAATGTGTGGTGATTAACATAACATAATAAAATAAAAAAAATAAAGACAGTTTCTCAAAAAAAAGTGATTTAGAAAGCCTTCAACTCAAAGACTTGGCAAAAATTAATACAACAATAGAATAAAGAAACTAAAGATAAAAACAGAAATTGATGAATGGAAAGCAAAGAAAGAGAATTCATAATAAATCCAAAGGCTTGTTTTATAAAACAAAAACAAAACAGTAAAATAAATCTCATTGGAACTAATAAAAAAAAAAGATGAAGTACATATACTATGGAGGCAGAGACCACAAATGAGAGATCATGAGAGGAAAGGGGTGGGGAGGTAGGCATATGTCCAAACAGAGAAAAGAATGGAGATTGTGACACTGCTACATTAAATTCTATAAAAATATTTTGGAAAACAATGAAATAGATGATTTGCTAACCCATTGATTCAAGAAAGAATATATTTGGAAAGTAAGGAAATGACTAAAACCTATTTTAGCTAATAAAAGTGTATAACTGAATTGAAAAAATCTACATATCAGTAACAACCTTTTTTGGAAATGTAATGGAAAACTCCCATTTGTAAAATCAATAAATATGTTTTTTAAATAATAAACAACATAAGGTAAGAAAATTTTCAAAAAAATTCAAGAGTTTTCTGTGAAACAAAGTTTTTAGATAGAAAAATGCAATTTTTCTGCATGGGAAGACTCAATATTATATTTTTATTCTCTTCAAATTGATAACATTTAGCAAAACAAATTGAAGTAAGATTTTGGAGAGCTTAAGCAAATGATACTCAAGTTCATCTGGAAAAATGACAACAGCCAGGGAAATTTTGTAAAAGGAGAGTAAAAAGGAGAAGAGTTATCCTGTTATATATTTAAAATGGATTATAAAGTTTTGTGGAACTCATAAAAAAAAGCCATAATCAAAAAGTCATATTTGAAACAATAAATTTCATAAATCTAAGTAAATATAAAATTTAGTGTATCAAAAGTGGCAGTTCACACCAGTGGGAAATTATGTCATAAGTGATAATGAGACAGATTTCCATTTAGGAAAAAAATAAATCCCTATCTTATAGTGAAACCAAAATTAATTCTAGTTAGGACAAAAATTTAAAAATTAAAAAAACAAAGTGTTGAGCAGTATATAGATTAAACATTCTTTGTTAAAGATATGAAAAGCTAAGTTAAAAGAAATGGACACAATAGGAAAAAATATTTGCAACAAACATACCAGACTATTAATCTTAAAATACAAAAACCTCAAACTATTCATAACCATGTCCAACATTTCCAATAGAAAAATAGTCCAAGAACTTGTATAGGTGGATTCCAAAGGAAACAACCCAAATGGTGAAAAACAGGAAAAACTGAGGTGATTGCTGTTGTCTTTGCATCCCTGGCATCTTTTCACTGTGAAACCATACTCCTCACTAGATGTGATTCTTTTGGTGCCAACAACAGTGCACCATGCACTCCTGACCTCCGTGTGTATCATGTGACCTAGGTTCCTCCAACCAAACTCTTGCCCAGGAATTGTTATCCTGAGTGGAAACATACAGGGATGAAAAGTATAGATCTTTATCAATTTAGGATGGGGTTACATCCTGATAAACCCATCATAAATTGAAAATATTTTAAGTCAAAAATGCATTTAATGCATCTAACCTACTAAACATTGTAGCCTTGCCTAGCCTACCTTAAACATGCTCAGAACACTTACATTAGCCTGCAGTTGGCTTAAATAATCTGACACAAAGCCCATTTTATTTTTTTAAATTTTATTTTATTATGTTATGTTAGTCATCATTTATTACATCATTAGTTTTTTTCTCCTTTTTTAAATTTTATTATGTTATGTTAATCACCATACATTACATCATTAGTTTTTGATGTAGTGTTCCATGATTCATTGTTTGCGTATAACACCCAGTGCTCCATGTGATACGTGCCCTCTTTAATACCCATCACCATGCTAACCCATCCCCCCACCCCCCTCCCCTCTAGAACCCTCAGCTTGTTTCTCAGAGTCCATCGTCTCTCCTGGTTCGTCTCCCCCTCTGATGTCCCCCCCTTCATTTTTCCCTTCCTACTATCTTCTTCTTCTTTGTTTTTAACATATAATGTATTATTTGTTTCAGAGGTACAGGTCTGTGTTTCAACAGTCTTACACAATTTTGATGTAGTGTTCTATGATTCATTGTTTGCGTATAACACCCAGTGCTCCATGCGATACGTGCCCTCTTTAACACCCATCACCGGGCTCACCCATCGCCCCACCCCTCTCCCCTCTAAAACCCTCAGTTTGTTTCTCAGAGTCCATAGTTTCTCATGGTTCATCTCCAAAGCTTATTTTATAATATAAAGTGTTGGAAACCTCATGTAATTTATTGAATACTGAAAGAGAAAACAGAATGGTTGTACGGGTACATAATGGTGTCAGTGTACCCCTTGCTTACCCTCTTGGTCGCATGGCCGACTGCAAGCTGTAGCTCACCGCTGCTCTCCAGCACCACAAGAGAGTATCCTACCACATTTTTACTAGCCTGGGAAAAGGTAAAAATTCAAAATACAGTTTCTATTGAATGCATGTTGCTTTTCTATCTCATATTCCATGGGCTATCCAGTTTCCTTCCAATTACCCCCTCTTCATTTAAGGTAGACACCATCTGCTTCTTGAAATCAAAGACCCCTCACATGTTACAAACAGTTGAATCTCACCAATGATCAGAGAAATGTAAATTAAAACAACTATCATCTTTTTGCCCAAGCTTAGTAAACATTAAAACAAATCATAATAAGCAAAAGGTTTTATGGGCAAGAAAGTAAATGATAAAAGCTTTCAGATGCATTTAATGTTTTTCCTTCAATTTTGTTTTTAAAAAATCAAATGATTAAAAGAACATAAAGTGAAAAAAAAAAGAATTGAGCTTGTAATCTCGCTTCTCATACTGAACGCTATTTCCTCCATTAATTTTACAAAGATAATGTAGCATTAATATATATATTTTTTAAGCCTGACAAAATGTAGTCATCAGATCCCTGCAGGGAAGAGATGGCAAACCAAGTTTAGGTAACTTGAGAAGACTTAGAAAAATGTGAATAGAATTTAGGGGAGTCAACAAGGGATAGTGTGGTACCCAGGGGTTAGCAACAGCTGGGAGCCATTACCTCGTAGGCCTCAGTAGCCAGTAGAGGGAGGGTTACAGAAATGTGGAGAGTAGCTATTTGGAGCTCTGAACATCAATAAAGTTTTGCCACCATCCCTCCAATACTAAAACATTTTGGAATAGAAAGACCAATACAATGTGCCAAATTTAGTTGAGATGGACTGAGGGTTGTTTGAAAAACCTAAAATATATTATTAAGGGCATACTCCATTCTAAAATTGGTTCACCCTTTCTAGTAGGGTTATTTTCTGAAATCTGTAGATGTAGTTTCTAATATTTTTAATGTTTATATATTTTATGTAAATATATTTTAATTAGAAATTTGTTGTACATTTGAAACTAATATAACAGTGTAGGTTTATTATACTTGAATAAAAAATAAAGAATTCAATGTTATATCAAAGCCAATAACTAATAACCCCAAAATATTTCAATTTTTTCTTTCTAAAATTCACTGTCAGCCAGGCTTATAGTAAAGACTTGTTGCTGTTTTTCATAGATTTATCCTCAAAGGGACCCAATTTCTTCTTCAATCAAGGAGTTCTGGGTCTTTGAGTAGACTTAGGTAAAAATTTGAATTCTTACTATGGTAGCTCAATTCATATTCGTCTATTCTACTTATAACCATATGTGCTTACATGGTTGTGCCATATAAATCATTTCATCCCTAAGTGATTTCATCCCTGTGATTCCTTAGCTATTGCCACAGATCCTTTCAAGTCAAAGGTCTGATTATTATTCCATCGTGCTGACTTAGAGAAACTATACCCCCCTTATCTTGGTAAATAAGTATGCAAAATAAAATATGCTTACTACCCTGGAAAAAATATAAAAATAAAATTTAGAAGGATGGGATTTGGGGGAGAAAAGTGTAAGCAAATGCCAAGAACAATCCTAATTCTAATTTTGTGCTTTGGGCAGAAAATTATTACAAGCCATAGATATTTTGTGCTAAGGGTTTTTTCATTCGGTGCAGTCATAAGGGCTACCAAGAGACGGTAATGTCTGAACTCAAGATTGTAGGATGAAAATCAATTAGTAAGTCAAAATTAGTGTGTCCAGCAGTATATTAGAGCTGACTAGTCCTGGCTTATGAGAGCTGATATTCATGTTTTCAGAAATTTTACAAACAGGTTGTTAAACACAGGTTTTGTTAACAATTATATAAGGTAATAAATACATTATATACTTTACATTATATAATATTGCCTTTGGCAATATTCAAAACTCATCACTTCCTAATTATTACACGTACTCTTGAGGTTATTTATACCTGATGAATATGAATGGTAGAAATACTGTATAATGGTGCTACCGCTCCTGTTAGATGTGGAGTCTCATTCAGTCCTCAGTCCTCATAATAACCCCATAAGGCAGATAACATTAACAATTTCCAGTGTGCCAATGAGAGTCGGAGGCCTAGAGAGGTTAAAGAACTTGTCTGTGTGCTCACAGTAGCCGAGCTGAGCTGTAATCCTGAGCCTATCGGGCAGATAGTTGAAACGCTTAATCACCACATTCAGTGTCTTTGGTATGGTATACTGAAGCATCAATTTTGAAGTGGGAAAAGATGATAAATTGGCGAGGTCAGCAAGGGTCAGAACATAAAGTACTTTCAACAAAATAATAGTAATAATCATTCCGAGAGTCCGTTACATGGTGAGTCATAAACCAAGAACTTAATACACTTCGCTACATGGTTCCTCCGAATTAGCAGTTAGCAGCAAGCCTTCACTATTTTAGCCCAACATTGTTTTTCTGATAAAAATGCACATGTTCTTTATAATGCAACAAAAGAGTTTTAAAATATGCAAATACTCAACCCTGAAATAATTATCTTTAAATATGTGAACATGATTCTACATATCACTGCACACATACAAACGTATAGTAGGTGATGTATAGACAGATACATAGATAATTTTATGGGATGACATCCTGAATCTGTATTCTTAATGAACTTTTGATTTCACAATATTTTAGATTTATAGAGAAGTTGCAAGGATAGTACGGATTGTTTTCATACATCTCACATAATCTAGATGGTTTCCTGGTGAATTCTACCAGAAATTTGGGAAAGAAATAGTACCAATGCTCTACAAACTCTTCCAGAAAACAGTAACAGAGGCACTTCCTAACTCATTTATTGAGGTCAGCATTACCCTAATAATAAAATGAAATAAAGACATTACAGGAGAGTAAAACTATAGACCAATATCTCTCATAAACATAAATGGAAAAATTCTTGACAAAATGCTAGCAGATCTAGTGAACAATAATGTGCAATAAGAATTGACAAATCAATAATATATTCTAAGAATTATACACCATAACCAAGTGAGATTTATTTAAGGTATACAAAGCTAGTTAAACATTTAAAATGCAGTCGGCCATATCAGTAGGATAACAAAGAAAAATCACATGATCATATCAATTGACACAGAAAAAAAAACTTTGGACAAAATTTAATGATCGTCCATGTTAAAAACTCTCAGCAAACTGAGTTTGATAAGGAACATCTTGCAAATGAATTTAAAAAACAAGAAGATACCACTATAGTATACCTATTAGAATACCTAAAATCAAAAAAAAAAAACTGACAATTGTTGGTGAGGGTACAAAGCAACAGGAATTCTCATTACTGGTTGGGAATGCAAAATGGTCCAGGCATTTTAGAAGACAGGTTAGCAGTTTCTTACACATTTTGGTATGAACAGTTCTTGGGTGTTCTGTTTCGGGGAGCTTCTTTTTATCATCTTCGTTTTTTCTCTTTACATTTCAGTTTGCAGGTAAATTTCTATGGACTTTTTCAAGCTCAATCTTACGTTAATTATGTCAAGTCTGTTGATAACCTCATCGAAGATATTCTTCATTTCTGTTTTTCATGTCTTGCATTTTCGATTCCTTCTTTGAGTTTCCATCTCTGCTTACATTATTCATGTAATCTTGCACATTCTCTACTTTTTTCATGAGAATGCTTAATATATTAGTCGCGGTTATTTTAAAATCTCCTGTCTGATAATTTCAATATCTGTGTCTTCTCTGAGTCTGATTCTGATAATTGCTTTTCTCTTTATACTACTTTTTTTTTTTTTTTGCATTTAGCATGACTTGTAATTAGTTTCTGAAAGTCAGACATGTATCAGGTAATAGAAACTAAGGTAAATAGATCTTTAATATGAATCTTTATGTTAATGTGACTAAGAGTTGGGCTGTGGTTAATGTTCTGCTGTACCTCTAGATGTCAGAGGCTCCAAATTCCTCTGATGTCTTTGGTTCTCTTCTTTTGGCTTTAGCCTTCCCAATTACTCCTCCTGAGAGACAGAGTGTGTCTTGCAACTTTTTTTTTTAGCTACAATCCCCTATTGCTAGTTTGCAGTCTAGGTGAGGTGTGGGGAGAGGAAGTGTTCTATAATCACTCAATTAAACATTAGTGTTTTAGCCTGAGTCTTGGGTTTTGACTTTCATGAATGTTTCTCCAAAGCTCTAGCTCTTTTTCCCCCTCTTCCTCTGCTCTCTTCCCTGGCTGTAGGTACCCAATCTATTTCTTTGAAGACCTGATCGTATTAGACAGAAAATCCTGACTTTAGGTGAGGCAGACGTTGGAAGGAGACGGAAGTAAAGAAATTGCATTCTCTGGTAAGGTCTTTCCTTTGTTATGAAACATTCAGAGCATTCTCCATGATGATTAATTTTTTCCCCATGCCTATGAGAACCAGGAGGCCCTTTCTCAAATTTTTGCTGTGATAACCTCATAGAACTTCTGTAGATGAAGCTGAAGAAAGTGTGGAGACTCCCTGCTAAGAATGTGGCCCGCAGAAGTTTCTTATTCTCAAGTGAGACCATACTCAGTCTCTAGAAATTTATCAAGGTTATCATTTAAGTGGTCCTACTAGTTTTGACTCCAGCAGCTTCTCCAAATAAGATGATCTCAGCTGCAGTTTTCTCTGTTCACTTGTCTCTCCAGATTTCAGGGTGGTGATTTATTCTGCAACCTCAGTTCTCCAGTGGGTCAAAGACAAGTTTTTAGTTTTCAGTTGATTTAGCTTTTTCTTACTGTAGGGACAATAGGGACTACTTTTAAGTACTTTTCATGTCAGATCAAAACTGAAAGCTCTGCATTTATTTTTAAATAAAAGCATCGATTCTGATTTTAACAAAACTTAAATAAGTAAAACTTGTTATATTGTGAGATGTATCTAAAAGATTCCTCTAAAATTAGAAAAAAAAGATTATGAAAAATTTAAAAAAGTTTGAGTCTTTTGGGGGGGGCATTAAATTAAAGTTTGATTTTATTTAGACTGAAGTTTGTTTTTATTGAGGTATAATTGGCCTATAACATTATGTAAGTTTCAGGTATACAACACAATGATTCAGTGTTTGTCTTTACCATCTATCACTATACAAAATTATAATTGTTTTGGGGATGAGAAATTTTAGGATTTACTCTCATGGCAACTTTGAAATACACACTACAATATTATTGACTTTGATCACTGTGAGGTACATTACATCTCCATGACTTATTTATTTTAATTTGGAAATTTGTACCTCTTGACCTCCTTAACCCATTTTGCCCACCCTACAACTCCCCTTTTCATCAGTAACCACCTTGCTGTTCTCTGTATCCATGAGTTTTGTTTTTTGTTCATTTGTTTTTTAGATTCTACATATATGTGAAATCATACAGTATTTGCCTTTATCTGACTTATTTCACTTAGTATCATTCCATTGAGGTCTGTACATGTTGTCTTAAATGGCAAGATTTCATTCTTTTTCATGACTGAGTAGTAGTCCGTTCTGTCTGTGTGTATCACATCTTTATACATTCTTCCACTGATGGACACTTATGTTTCCATATCTTTGCTATTATAAATAATGCTACAATGAACACAGGGGTGCATATATCTTTTTGAATTAGTGTTTTTGTTTTCTTTAGATAAATACCTGGTAGTAGAATTGCTGGATCATATAGTAGTTTTATTTTTATTTATTTATTTATTTAGGAACCTCCATACTCTTTTACCTAGTGGCTACACCAATTTATATTCTTATCAGTGCATGAGGGTCCCTTTTTATCCACATTCTTGCAAACACTTGTTATATTTTTTAAAAGGATTTATGAGAGTGAGAGAGAGAGACAGAGCACACAAGAAAGGAGAGGGGCAGAGGGAGAGGGAGAAGCAGGCTCCCTGCTGAGCAGAGAGCCCAATGTAGGCCTTGATCCCAGGATCCTGGGATCATAACCTGAGCTCAAGGCAGATGCTTAACGGACTGAACCACCCAGGCAACCCCAACCTTGTTATATTTTATCTTCTGGTTATTAGCCTTTCTAACATGTGTAACATAGTATCACATTGTGATTTAATTTGCATTTCCCTGATGATTAGCAATGTTGAACATCTTTTCATGTGCCTTTTGGCCATTTTTATGTCTTCTGTGGAAAAATGTCTATTTAGGTCCTCTGTCCATTTTTTAATTACTTTTTTTTTTTGCTCTTGAGTTATATGAGTTCCTTATATGTTTTGGATATTAATCCCTTATCAGACACATGATTTGCAAATATTTTTTTCCCATTTAGTAGGCTGCCCCTGCCTTTTCATTTTGTTGATCTGCAGAAGCTTTTTAGTTTGATATTGTCTAATTCATTTATTTTTGCTTTTATTGTCTTTGCTTCTGGAGTCAGGTCAAAAAATCATTGCTAAGACTCACATCAGGGAGCTTATTGCCTTTGATTTCTTCTAGGAGTTTTATGGTTTTAAGTCTTACATTCAAATCTTTAATCCATTTTGAGTTAATTGTATGTGGTGTGAGGTAGTAGTCTCGTTTCATTCTTTTGCATGTGGCTTTCCAGTTTTCTCAGCAACATTTTTTGAAGGGATGGACTATCCTTTCCCCATTGTATACTATTGCCTCTTTTGTCATCAATTAATTGATCATATATACATGGGTTTATTTCTGAGATCTCTATTCTCTTCCATTGATCTATTTGTTTTTATGCTAATACCATACTGTTTTGATTACTATAGTTTTATAATATAATTTGAAATCAAGAAGTATGATGCCTCCAGCTTTGTTCTTTCTCAAGATTGCCTTGGCTATTTTGTTTTTTTTGTGTGTGGTTTCATACAAATTTAAGATTATTGTATTTCTTTGAAAATTGTCATTGGAATTTTTATAGGGATTACATTGAACCTGTAGATTGTTTCGAGTAGTATGGACATTTTAGCAATATTGTTTTTTTTTTTTAAATTCATGAGCACAGAATATCTTTACATTTATTTGTGTCTTTTTCAGTTTCTTTCATTAATGCCTTATAGTTTTCAATATAGAGGTCTTTTACCCACTTGGCTAAATTTATTCCTAAGTATTTTATTCTATTTTTAATGTATGGAAGCACAACAGATTTTTGTGCATTGATTTTGTATCCTGCAACTTTACTGAATTTGTTAATTAGTTCTAACAGTTTTTTGATATAGTCTTTAGGGTTATATATATAATAACATGCCATCTACAAATAGTGACAGTTTTCTTCTTTTCCAATTTTGACACCTTTTTTATTTTTTTAACATTTTTATGTATTTATTTATTTTGTCTAATTGCTCTGGCCAGACTTCCAATACTATGTTGAATAAAAATGTCTTTTTCTTGATCTTAGAGAAGAAGCTTTTAGCTTTTCACAACTGAGGGTGAAGTAGTGTAGAATCCCCTAGGTCAAAGGAAACATGTCTGAATTTTGGGTCCTCTACCTCTTCTGCTGTGAAGTTATGGGCTTGTCATATATGGCCTTTATTATATTGAGGCGTTTACTCTATACCCATTTTGTCTAGAGTTTTTATCATAAACGTATGTTGACTTTCATCACATTTTTTTTCCTGCATCCATTAAGGTGATCATATGAGTTTTATCCTTCATTTTGTTATGGGTATTTCATATCAACTAATTTGCAGATATTAAATTAAATGATCATAAATTAATAGATCATATATACACGACTGCCTTGGTTGTTATGTGTCCCAGGATCTTAGGAGTTTCACACTGTTCTCACTGCTACTGCCAATGTCATTGTTGCTGAGAAAAGGCAGCTCTCTTTGCTGTTTCCGTCCAGCCTCTTTCCATACAGTCAGGAGTAGCTCACCACTCCCATTAGAATTGTAAGGATGAAAACCAAAAGAGAAAAACCCAGGATTAATATCCATTCTCTCTAGGAGAAAATACTCTCATTATTCACTAAAGTATGCTCTTTCTTACCTTAGGGCTTCAACAAGGCAGTAAGAGAACTGCAAATTCTCCTACCTTTTGGGCCTTATATTTGGCCTTCTTGTTTAACTAACAGACTTGCAGAATTTAAGTCTTTAAAGATAATCTAACCCAACACTTTATTTTAAAGATGAGAAATTAAAAGACCATGAATTGTTTTTCTTAAACTATATTGGGTATAAATGACATAAAATAAACTGTATACATTTAAAATGTACGATTTGATAAGTATAAGCATTTGTATATACCAGAAAACTATTACCAAAATCAAGAAAATGAGCATATCCCTCACCTCCACAATTGCCTTGTACCCCTTTGTATTTGTATTCTCTTTTTCCCATCCCTCCTTGCATCAACACTAACCATTAATATGCTTTTTGTCATTGTAAGTTAGTTAGCATTTCCTAGAGTTTTCTGTAAGTGGAATCATACTATATGAACTTTTTGGGCTGGCTTCTTTCACATTGCATAATTATTTTCAGTTTCATCCCTGTTATTTGAGTATAAATAAGTCATTTCTTTTTGTTGCTAAATAATATTGCCTTGGGTGGATATTCTACAATTTATTTATCCAATTACTGAATGGAATGGAAATTTGACCTGTTTTTAAATAAAATTGATGTGAATATTCAGGTACAAGTTTTTGAATAGACATATGCTTTCATTTTCTCTTAGATAAATACCTAGAAGTGAAATGGTTAATTCACATCATAGACCTATGTATGTTGAATTTTTTAAGATACTTTTAAATAGAGTGCATTGTATCATTTTTATTTTTTTTTATTTTATTATGTTGTTAATCACCATACATTACATCATTAATTTTTGATGTAGTGTTCCATAATTCATTGTTTGCGTATAACACCCAGTGCTCCATTCAGTACGTTCCCTCTTTAATACCCATCACCAGGCTAACCCATCCCCCCACCCCCCTCCCCTCTAGAACATGGATAAAGAAGATGTGGCTTTGTATCATGTTTAATGATATTGAAAGTACTATTTTACATTCCCATCAGCATTTTGAGAGAGCTCCAGTCCCTCCACTTCCTTGCCAACACCCATTATCATCAGTCTTCTTGAAATTCAGCATCCTTTTTTTTTTTTTTAAAGCATCCCTGATAATATAGTGATATCTTACTGTGGTTTTAATTTTTCTTTTCTTAAAGAAAAATGATGTTAACCCTGTTTTCATGTGTTTATTTACTATTCATAGATTTTATTTTTAGAAGTGTATTTTCAAATTGTTTGCCCAAATTTTCATCTGATTGTTTTTTTTATTATTTAGTTTTGAGGGTTCAAAATATATTCTGGATACAAATCTTTTATTAAATATATGACTTGCAGATATCATCTCCTAGTCTGTACATTTTCTTTTCAGTGTCTCTCAAAAAGCAGAAGTCTTGATTTTGATGAGGGCCAGTTTATCAGTGTGTTGTCTTATGTGTTGTACTTCTGGTGTGGTATCTAAGAACTCTTTGTCTAAGAACTCTTTCCAAGTTCATAGAGATTATTTTACTAGGTTTTCTGCTACAGACTTTATAACTTTCAGTTTTACATTTAGGACTATGATCAGTTTTCAGTTATTTTTTTGTGCATGCTGCAAAATTAATTCAGAGTTCTTTTTTTGGCATATGGATATCCAATTATTCCAGCACCATTTGTTGAAAGAATTTCTCCACTGAATTGTCTATCCACCTTTGTCAAATCAGTTTTTCATACATATTCATATATATATTATATTATATTGATCTATTTGCCTATCTTGACATCAATATCACATTGTCTTAAATACTGTAGGTTCATAATGAGTCTTAAAATTAGTGAGTCCTCCAATTTTTATTTTCAAAAATGGTTTAGCTATTCTAGGCCCTTTGGATTTCCATAGGAATTTTTCAATTATGTTGTCAGTATTTACAGCAATAAAAAAAGCCTGCTGAGATTTCAACCGGAATTGCATTGAATCTATAGATGAGTTTGCAGAGAACTGACATTTTAAAAATATGGAGTTTAACAATATATGAACACTGTGTATATCTCCACTTATTTAGGTCTTGTATTTCTCTCAGTATACACTTCCCTAAAAGAACAATTGACTACTGGTCCAGTCTGAAGCACTTTTGAAAGCCAAGCTTTTCTTACAGATTCATTTTCAGTTAATTTTAACACTTGGTAATCTTCACCATCCTATTCAACCTACTTAACTAGCTGTTCTAGTTTAATCAAAGTTTCTTAGAAGCTTACCCTCTATGACTAGTCATTTCAGATAGGATTCCTTAGGTATTTACCCACACTAACATTCTCTTGTCATTTCTCATTTCATCGTGAGAAGTATTTCTCTGAGATTTTGTGGCAGGAACACTGAAAAGAGAGGAATGGTGAGAACACTCAAGTTCATAATGTTTATGTATAAAAGCACTTTCAGGTGATGAGTCATGCCTGGACCATAACCTCATACCTGAGGTTTGGGCTTTGTCAGTGATTCTGGGCTTTGTCAGTGATTCTCAAGGTCAAAGCTCTCATCCCCTTCTTGGACTCTAGTAAGCATGTGAGATCTCTAGGGCTATATTAAAATTAAATTGAATTTCTAACAATCCTGTGAACCAGATGCCAATCTGAGCCAATGTATACTCTTCTGATTCAGCAAACCCCTTCCAACTCCTCAGTGCACTACAGTAATTATGAAAACCAAAACTTTGTAGACTCTGATCTACTTTTTCTGATCAATATGTAAACTATTTGAGGACATTTTATTTAGCCGAATTGTACGGAAAGGTCTATCTAGGAAAGCATTGCCTCTTCTCCTGGGGAATTCTAGTTCTATCTCATTTCAGGATTTTATTTTTCTTTCCTATAACACCCCAGCTGGCTCTTGCTTTAGAACTTGGCTACTACTGCCTTGGAGCATAAGTTTAAAGCTGGCGCTATCATTTCACTTTGTTTGTTTCTTAATATCCTTTGCTTAACATTCTTGTCCTTGGTATTTATCTTCTGGTTTAAAGCAAATACTATGTACTTTTTGTATGCAGAAGAGTATCTTCATCATCACTACAAGTCATTTGGCTGAAAGATACTGGGAATCTACTCCCAAATATAATTTTACTTTACTGAACAGAAAATTTTGAATTTAAAAAGAATATAGTCATTTTTTGTATTGATCACTAATAGTCTTTCAGTACTTGCTATGCAGTGTGGCATTCAGGTTTTTCATATGGTTTGGTTCAATTAAACAAAAACTTAGTTTCACTGAAAATAAACCTAGTCTTGCAGAACTTTTCATGTTGATGGCCTGAGATGCGAGAATAGTCTAGAAAATGTAAAACACTCATGCATCTTAAGTAAGATAACACCGATTCATTATATGAGTAATGTTTGAAGTTCAGATAATCAACTAACAAAATATTTTAACAAAATACTTTCATCCTGAAACATTTGGATGAAAATCTTACAGAAGATCTTGGTTTTGCTGATACCTTATGGTTTTACTTTTGTGTGACTGGAGTGTTTTTCTTATAATTGCTTCATCTAATAAAAAATTACAACAAAAATAAGTCCCTATACCTCATATTTTACCTACACTTTTGGGCAAAATACAATTCCTAATAATAGAAACACTCAACACAGCAGGAAGTAATCTTCTGTAAATAAGTTAACTATCATCCAAGTGGTCGTTACAATTATCTTCAAATGAGAAGGAAAATCTAGAGAGGTAAATTGATACTGAGGAGTTATTAGTACTTTTTTGTCTCATCTCTGTGTTCCATTTATTTACATGAAGAAGATAAAAGGTTTAAACCATTATTTATATCATAAGGACATCTGAGTCCAATAAAATCTTTGCAAAGGGCTAGAATTTTTACAATAAGACAAAGATTACATTTTCATTATTAAAAACTATAGTGTGTGATGTCTTCTTTTCTATAGTATCAGTGTCATTTTGCAGCCTCAGACATCCAGAAAAACAAAATCTGGGAATTAAATAATATTAAGAAAAATATCTCACTTGAGACCATCAATTAAATAGCCAAGAAAACCACAAAGACCCCAAGATTATAAGCTTCATGGAAACAGAGATCTTTGTTTCACACACTGATATACAGAGGCCCTCCAACAATGTCTGGCACATACTAGGTCCTCAGTATTTATTGACTGAATAAACCTGATAGACAGTTCAAGTTCTAATAGGAAAAGTATGATTTCATTGCCTGGAAGGACTATGAAAGTTGAGCTTCTGAACATAACTGGAAAATAGAAAAAAGGAGAACTAATGAAAGAAGTAAAATGGGGGGAAAATGAGAGAAGTTGAAATAGATTTATCTATAGAGAAAGGAAAAAGCAATGATGTTGATTAAAAGAAAAGGAGTTGAGGGACATTATACCTCGGATGTATCTCCCACCAATGACTGAGGCATAGAAAAGAAGACTAGTTTGTATTGGGTCAAAAAGCTTCTGATAAACCAAAGGCACTAGTGGAGCCCAATATTTATGAAGTACCTATATGTGCCAGTTTGGGTGGAGTTTGAAGAGTAAGAAAAGGAGATTAGGAAGAAATACAATTGTGAAGTAGTAAGTCAAATCATATTGACTTCGATGACATAAAGTGTAATTCAGGGAACTTTTCTCCAAAAAGTACAAGCAAGCAACATACTTGATCAGTTTCGGGACTGAGGCCATCCACCTTTTTGTACAGTGTCCTGCTATGAATTAAAGAGTAGACCTATATCTTGAACACTGACAAGTCGAACAGGCTTAGAACTTGATTCTAAGGGCAGAATTTCTCAATTAGACAAAGGAGGATATTTTAGAAATTTGTACCAGCCTTCAAAGAGTAACAAACTGAGGAAAATGACGATAAGTGTGAATAAAATGTACACATTTCTGGGTGGACTTGGGACTTGGTGGACTAGGCATTCAACAAATATTTGTTATTGAATGATTTATAGTATTAAAATCCCTGAAGATTGTTAAAATTCTTGTTTTTTTTAAATATGTTAAGCAATTTTCTACTATATCCTCAATATTTCGACTATTGTGTTATGAGAATATGGGTCCTATTAAAATCTTTGGAAGAATATTTGTTTTGTCTTAGCAAGCAATTAACCCAGTTAGATTCAAACTGTGTCTTGAGCTGCCTTCTGTGGACTGTGGTTCCAAAATCTAACTTTAGTTTTCAAAATCTGCAATGCTTCTGGTTGGCTTCTCATGTGTATCACCCAGGAGCCAGTCTGGAACCTGGATAGTGGTTTGTAATGTAAATTAGTTCACTTGAAATCATTTGCTATGCTCATTCTAGTTAACTCCATATATAGGCAGCTTAGTAATGGGCTCAGCTGTTCATATCAGATTTAAAGAATTCCTTTCTGCAACTCTCTCTTATCTGAATTCTCTCATTGTCTTTGGATCCCAGAGCCCCCTTTTCCTGATGCTGTAGCCTTCATAGGCTGTCATAACTCTACTGGAAATCAGAAAAGTAAAAATGGCCTTCATGGACTGCCACAGGCAGGATTGGATAGATAATGTGCAAGACCCAGTGAAAAATGAAAATGTGGAGTCCCTTGTTAAAAAATACTCAGGATTTAAAAATGGTGACAGCTGAGCATTAATCCAAGTGTGGGGCCCTTCTTAGCATAGGGTCCTGTGTAGCTTCATTGATGGCAACCTTTAGCTTTCCTGAAAATCAGAGTCTCGCTAGGGAAATGCTTAAAGAAGTATACCATCATGGAGGTTTGGACTTTCAGTATAAACACTCTTTGTTTTGTTTTTAAAGATTTATTTATTTGAGAGAGGGAGAGATTGAGACAGCACGTGGGGAGGGGCAGAGGGAGAGGGAGAGAAGCCCACCCAAGGCTCGATCTCACAATCCTGAGCTGAAATCAAAAGTCAAATGTTTAACCGACTGAGCCCCCCAGGTGCCCCAACACTTTTGTTTAACGACAATATTCATGTTGTTCAATAGCAAAAGGAAAACTTGCTTGTCTTACAATATGTATCCATATTTTTATAAATAACATTATTTGTGTGTTACACCTTTGTGAATATTCCTACTCACTAAACTTTGTAACCACAAAATCAATATGCATGGATGGTATTTTGCAGTCATTTACAGATATATGTGCAGAATGGTAAAAAACTTGAGTGGCCCAATTCACATGTTCCTAGCAGAGGTCAAAAAGGCTACTCTCTGGCTCATTACTTCAGCTCTCATACCATAAACAAGTGTCCCTTTTGCAGTCCATTTAGTGTTACTTTCTTTCATTTTTTACTTTTTTGTTAGTAATTTCATTATTAAAATGGACCTCAAGCATACTGAAGTACTGTCTAGTGTTCCTAAGCACAAAAGACGGTAATGTGCCTTATAGGGAAAATACATGTGTTAGATAAGCTTTATTCAGGCATAAGTTAGAGGGCTGTGGTTGTGAGTTCAATGTTAATGAACAGATAATATATATTAAACAAAATGTCTTGAAATGAAAATACATATAAATAAGGTTATGTTTTGATCAATTGTTAAAAATAGTGTGACTAGACCTTCAGGGACCTAACCCTGCATTTCCCCTAAGAACAATGGTTCATTATTGGATATTCACAGAGACTTTATAGGTCATAACTAGAGTGAATAATAAAAATCAACTATACATGAATAGTGTAGTTACAGAATCTTAAAAAGTATGCATATGGTAACAAAGACATATTTCATAAAAACAAAACAAAGAGTGTTTATACTGAAAGTCCAAACTTCCATGATGGTATACTTCTTTAAGCATTTCCCTAGCAAGATTCTGATTTTCAGGAAAGCTAAAGGTTGCCATTGGTCTTTTTTCCTACAAAAGGGGTAAAGAACTAACAGGACTCATTATTTTCTGCCACATAACTTATATACATTACATATCTTTACCTTATATTACATTTATTATGTCATTAAATCTATAAATTCAGTAAGATATGAGAATTATGATTCACATTTTACAGCTGAAGAAAGGGATTCATGGTATCACTTGTGTAAAATCACTACTGTTGGGGTCAAGATTTTATTTCTTGTCTCTATGAATCTTGTCTCTATGATGTATATAGGGCACATGGCCATTCTACTCATTCTCTTGGACATGTCCTTGACATACCCATAGATACAAATACTATGATAATTATCTATAGTAGGTTAATGGGAAAATGGTAATGAGCAAAGAATGAGTGTGACCAGGATGAACAGGCAATCCAAGCTGGGGGCCTACCCCCATCCCATGCATAAAGAAGCTGTGAAGTCACATTTATGACTGGTTGAAAATCACTTATAAACTCACATGAGGCTGGCTTTCCTAGCCATGGGGTCTGAGTGGCTGGGAGAGGTAGGTCAGTAGCCATTTCTCAGGGAGGGCCTGAATTACGGCTTTATGGAGCTCTGTCTGAACATGATACTATCCAATGACCAGAAATTTGAAGAATAGAGTTTTTCTTGGCATCCCACAATTAAGTACATGACAAAGGGAAGCATAGCCCCCAGTCGAAACTTTGTTGCTATTTAGCACAGATGATAATCAAGAAATCCTAATAAAAATCTGGTTATAAAGTAAGGCTTTGCAGGGAGACAGCTAGTGAATTATGCAATGGGCAATTCAGACACTCTGTGAGCCAGGCCACTTTCAATACAAACGTACTGATCAGAATAAATATTCACCCAACACTCAAACAGGATTGAACAGGAATTGTATACAAAATGCACAGCAAGACTAAGCCTGTGTTCAAAGTCTTTGAAACTCATAGATGGAAAGTGCACAAATGAAAAATGATGAAATATTGCTTAAATTGGATGTGTATCAACTGTGCCTCCCAAGCTAAAAAATAGAATCATGAATTTGTTTCCATAAGTATAATAGGACATCTGATAATCTTTGTTCTATCTCTCAGTGAACATATTCTAAAAAGTCATTTGGTCTTGTGCCAAAAAAAAATTATAAAAATATAATGGACCTCCTTGAGCCATGAATTACCCTGAAATTCAAGACCCATATTTTATGAGTTAAGTTAAAAACAGCATTACTAATTACCAATATTGAGTAAATGAAGGGGGAAAAAATCACATTGTGAATGATTGACCAAAGAGCATATCTCACTACTGATTCTCTCCATTGTTTTCCTGTCCATGTGACTCATGTAACATTTATAAAGCAGACCTAGGTTTTCCCCAAAAGCCTTGAAAACGTTAGAGTGCTTTCTAAATGAAAAAATAAAATATAATGAAAATAATTATTTTCTGCTCCTCTGAGTGAAGAACAGAGTTGAGTAGTTATGATGTGCTGCTGCTTTTCTCTCTACTAAAGGTTATTGGGGTCACACTGGACCATATCCCACATTCTAGCCTTTGACTGGAGGCCCCTCACATGCATGTTCAGTTTCCCATCCCCCCAGAATTGCTTGTAATGTGGCAACTTTTCACATGCAAAAACAAAATTAATAAACCTATGTTATTCTTTGTTTGGGGGTGGAGGGTTAAAAACATACACCAGAGAGAGATTACAGTATGCAAATTCTCAGCTGCCAACACAGCACAGATGGGCTTGGGAACAGAGAATGATGCAAATCGGCAGGACCGGAGCAATCTGTGGGAAGTTTGGGCAGAAGATCTGATGCATGAGATAGTAAAGGGCTATTGAGTGCTCCGTGATAGATGTGCTTCTTCCCTCACCCACATGCCCTTGAATAAAGACATTTTGATCTCCAAGGTTAACCTGAAAAACATAATTTAATGTAGTTTTGAAAGAAGAGCCCTGCTATACAAACAGTGGCTCACAAATGATAAAACATATCAGCCAAAATATCAAAGGGCTTTCATTTTTCACTCAATTCTTTGTCCTATGTATTTGGTGTCTCCATTTAATGAAATATTTCTTAATTCCTTTGAAAGGTATGGGCCCACTGTGTTAAGTCTATCGTTGCATATGGGACTACCACCTTTGAGAAGAGTGACACACACAGAAAAACCTGTTAACCGGTTTGGTTTGTGTTCTACCTTGCCCCATCTCCACATTTTCCCCAAATTGCAGTTCACACTTTCTTCTTTCCATTTCTTTATCTTCTTTCTGCTGCCTTTCACTCTATTGCTCATTTTCGTATGCTCACTTCACTTAGGGAGAAAGCAAGCACAAGCAGGGGGGGGGAGTGGCAGGCAAGGGAGAAGCAGGCTCCCCGCTGAGCAAGGAGCCTGATGTGGGGCTCGATCCCAGGCCCCTGGGATCATGACCTGAGCCGAAGGCAGACGCTTAACCGACTGGGCCACCCAGGCGTCCCTCAGTTCACTTTTCTAACTTAGGTCTTAGCTTTTTGTTAGCTAGTGAAATCACTAACTAGCCTTTAGTTCTGAGAACCTAAATCTACAAACAGACAATAGCCAGACCATCTATAGAAACAGAACTCTGACCCCCAAATCAGCAGCAACCAGTCCAGGAAACCAAACCACAATTCCATAGCATTTGACTCCATATGGCCAAGACTTGATTAATGACTGATGGCCTCTGTAATGTTTGTCCCTGCTTCCAATTTAGGACCAACTGGAGAAAGCCAAGTATGCTCCCCTAATCAGTCTCCTAGGACACCCTATTGTAGTTAGCTGGCCTCCAGCTTCCCCACACCAGCAGCCTCCAATCAGGGAACACCTAAAGCCTTCCCTTTCTCCCACTGGAAAGCTTTCCCACTTCTCTGCCTGCCTTTGCATCTCTACCAAAGTGCAAGTGAAAATGGCTGACTCTTTGGCTATTGCAAGACTGAATAAATAGCCTTTGCTTTTCTCATTTGGGGGGATTTCATTTATTTCCATGGTTCTTTCATTCTGTGAACTTAACAACCGCAGAAATTTTTTGAATAAACACCATGGCATTGGCTTTTCCAGAGTCATCGGCTCTCCAGGTCCTCCTTCAATTCCCCACTGGACCCAGATACAGACTGTCCTTTAGGCGGCTTTAGAGAGGGACAGGCCTGTTTTTTTTTTTTTCCCTATATGTTTTTATTTGACTGAAAGATGATGAAATATTATTTAAACTGGAAGTGCATCAATTGTGACTCCAAAGTGAAGAAATAAAATCATAAATTTGTTTCCCTAACTATACTAGGACATCTAATAATCCTTGTTATAACTATTGATGAACATATTCTGAAAAGTCATTTGGACTTGTGCCAAATGGAAACTATAAAAATATAATGGGCATTTTGTCTAAAACTGTTATGTAAAGCCTTGGAGTTTTCCAGTTCAGTGCTTTCCATTCTATTCATGTTTTTGTTGAAATAAAATGTAAAAAAATAATAAAATAACCTTGTACATGCATATTAGAACTTCTAACAGGTAAGGGTTTCCATGGATACTTTTATGCAGCCAGAGAGTTGTGTGTGGAGAAAGGCATTCATTTCTAGTTCTAAGAGAATCTGTTCTGATAAAGAACTCCTGCCAATCATTTCATATGTCTTGACTTTCTAAAAGAATAAAAATAATATATATCATGTGTGTTATGTTGTAAGTTATGAGATAGTTTTATCTCAATAACCTTTTCAGTCATCTGGCCTGTTCTAGAATGTCTTGGAATTTTGTAGAAGCTTGAAAAATCTGTGAAGGTTTTGGAAGCAAATTTTAAATAGTTTAGAGTATTGCTTTCTAGACCTGTAAAAAGCCTTTTCCTCCTCCTTTTTCTTTTTGGCATTGAAGCAATTTAAATTGCCTAATTATCAATGCTAGAACAAAGGTTTCTCTTTCACTTAAAATAGATTTTGGAGCAGTTTATTTTCAAGAGTCTTTGAATTTTTTGAGAAATGTATCAAAAAATGCAGGATTTCAGAACATGGGATTGCTAGCTTGAATTTTAAGCCATATAATTTTATGAGGAGCTGGATGAGGTTCTGTGACGTTTTAATGAGTGACACTATTCTAAACAACATGTTTTAAATACACCATTGTTTTACACTGACATGTGCCAAAGCAATTGTAAATTGTGGGCATGGCATGTACCATTGTTTTTAAATAATCTGAAAAATAATTTTTTTTTCTGATTTAAGAGCTGACTCTCAGATATCTTCTATTTTTACTAGTTAACATGAGCTTTGGATTGCCCCAAAGTATAAATCATGGCAAAAATGGTAAAAGGAAGAGGCAATCAAAATATCACTCAGATCCAGGGGCGCCTGGGTGGCTCAGTTGTTGGGCGTCTGCCTTCGGCTCAGGTCATGATCCCGGGGTCCTGGGATCGAGCCCCGCATCAGGCTCCCTGCTCTGCAGGGAGCCTGCTTCTCCCTCTCCCGCTCCCCCTGCTTGTGTTCCCTCTCTCACTGTCTCTCTCTCTCCCTCTCTGTCAAAAAATAAAAATAAAATCTTTAAAAAAAATCACTCAGCTCCCAAATTGCCCAAATAATACATCTTTACAACAAAATTTTTGTGATTTGTGTTTTGAAGACCCCAGTTACAGAGGCTTTTCCATTGAAAGCAATATTGCTGTGGCACATTACACTATTATAACTTGAGATGAATGGCTGTCAAAAATATAAGTTAAATAATATGAGAGGAAATAGAAGTGTAAACTATATTTAGCACTAACATTGGGCTTGGCCTTGGCTTAATCAAGATGACATCTTAATGATTACCAGGGATATTCTTGTTAGGAGCTGATTCCGTAGAATATAATTCATTATAGCATTGTGCACTGTTAGAAAGGGGCAGCCTTTCAAAAACTACTTTAAATAATTGGTATTTTATGGTATGTGTCCACTATGCTATTAAGACTACACACAGATTATTGCAGTATTTATGTTCAGCATTGAATTATGTAAGCTTCTAGCTTGAGGTATCATAAATTTGTTTTTCTGATCATTTTTATCAATAATATAAAATATCCTAGTTCTGCATCTTCTTCCTTGTTACATCATTGGAAATTGGCATTTTCTAAAGGTAATTATGAATTATCTTCTTCAATTTATGCTCTGTCTTAAGAACTTATCTAGTAGCTTTAACTGCAATCTGTTCACCTCAAAAATCTACATAACTACCCCCACCCCCACCCCCGACTTCTAAATCACCATTTTCTACCCAGGCTTTTTTTTCCGAGTTTCAGATGAAAGTATTAACTGCTTACTTGAGAGTTCTGTCTGTATATGCATCTTGAAACAAATATGTTTCACATCAAATTCAGCAGCTTCCCTCAAAATCCATTTTTCCTCCAATAGATGGACCTGAGCACAATGCTGGCTTATGGTTTCTACTTCCCTGCTTACTTCTTGTGCTGAAGTCCTGTGAGCGTTGTGTTCCAGGGTCCTCTCAAAACTGTCCTTCTCTTCCAGTCCTATTACCACTGCTTTAATCCGAACACTCATTGTCTTTTCACTGAATTGTTTATCTCCTGATGGATTTCCTAGACTTCAGCTCTGCCTTCCAGAATGCATTCGTGGCAACCAAAATAATCCTTTTACAGCACAAGCCTAATCAAGCCAGGTTTTTTTTCCTCCTTAAAATTGCTAATTTTGACAAAGATCAAATTCCTTAAAATATTACATGGAGTTCGTTATAGTCTGGCCATAGTGAAGCTAGCCTTTGAAATTTAATCTCCAGAAACTTCTCCATATAAAATTCTCCCTGGCCTGCTATGCTCCATTACACTTCCTTCTTTCATGCTTCAAAACTTTAGCTCTTTCTATTCCTTTTACCTAGAATATCCTTTCAACCTACCTCACCCTCGCCCTTTCCCCCAATATTCACCCATCGAACTCCCCCTAATCATTAAGAGGCAACGTTAGCAACACTTCTTCTGTGAAGAACACCGGATCTGCTGCATTTACTCCCATACTCCCAACAGAGTAAGAGATCCTGTACTCTGCACTTCAGTTATCTGTCATGCATTCCTCCAGTGCAGCAGGTGTTCTGTTGGACTACAAGTATTTTGGGTTGTGTCTGTTTTTCCACACCAAACTCAGATCATTTTAATGAGTTGACCCTGGAGTCAAGGTCATGAGACTTGAGCATGAGGACACTTTTTGTCAATCCTTCAGTGGAAAAATTACAAGCTGCCGGTTTTAAGCTTTAAAATGAGGGACCTGAATCAGATGAGACCTAAATCCTCCCCACCTTAATATTTTACAATTCTTGGGTTTCCAAAGAGCATCCAGGATATGTATGTGTGATAGCATATTTTTAACATATTTTTAGAACACCAACTCTATGCCTGGAACTGTGCCAGACTTTGAAAGATAGTCTACATTTGTCTTCGTGGTTTATGAGAAGTAGGCCTACCTAATTAGAGATACCTTTTATGGATTTAAATTACAGAATAATAAAATGTAGGAGAAAAATAATAAACTATAAGAAATACATGTTTTAATAATTGAAAATGTAACAAATTGTTTCATATGGTGTAAGTCAAAAAGTCAAGATATTTGCTCAGATGCTTTCATCAACTAGGAAAATGTTTGCAGAAATCCATGGGTTTTAATAGAGCAAGTCTATTATCTTGTCATGACAAGATGCCTAAAGAAATCTAAATAATTAAGTACTATGTAAAAGCCTGTCTTTTTAGATTTTTATGAAGACATGCATGTGTGCGTGGTGTAGGTAAGTCTCATATTTCAAATCTATGCAATTCACTCATTTAGTTTGTTTTGGTAAATAATACATTTATTTAACAAACACATTTTACCTCTACTTTTTGCACAGTATTATGTTGACACTATGGTTATAAAGGGTCACATGAGGCTCTCAAATCCAAACTCAGCAAAAAGGAGGTGCAGGTCCATGAAGGATCTCTCCCCACTCCTGTTCCTAGTTTTTCCAAGAACCAGGGGAAAACCAGCAGTGATAATATTTAACACGTTGCGTTTGCAGTGTGCCAAGTACTTTAACCTAATATCAATTCAATAACTTGAGGATCAATTATTTCACAATGACTTCTTTAGGACTTCTTAGCTCCAGTAGAGTTAGTAATCTTTCATTTCACACATCCTTAGTTTGTTGTGCATATCTCTAGTGGAGCATCTATCCAATGTGTAGGTATCATTATTTTCCTTGTTTTATAGAAGAGAAAACCAGGAGACAGAAACAGTAAATAAGGTGAGTAAGCCAACACAGCTGGGATATGGTACCACTGGAATTTATTCATTATTTCCTATTGCATCTTAAATTGAACACCCAAGTCAGTGCTTCTAAATACCACGTAGTTTTTATCCTGGGGAATTAGACCAAAGAAATATAAGAGGACACATTCAGCTTTGAGAGTGAGTTAGAGTCTATAAAGAAATGAAACTTTGTCTTGAAGATGTTGAGATTTATGGGCCAATTAGATGAATGCAATTGAGCCTCATGTCTTTTCATTACCAACCCATGAAACTGCTCCTCATTTCTGAGCTAATGTGCCTGCTACCCAGAGCTCCAGGCACCTGAGATCCTGAAAATGGATCAAGTCCCTCTGCTGGCCTTCATTTCAGCACAGGAATAGATCCTCTTGTGGTGGATGTGAATACTCTTAACAAACCCTGGTGAGTTGCCCTGGGGGAGAACACAATCTAGCAGAGAAAACCAAGAGAATGTGTAGGAAAGTTTAACCACGATGTAGATTTAAATACCAATGCAGTTAAGAACCAGTGAGCACCACCATAGACAATAGGCAATGCATTGTCTACTATGTAGAGAGGGAGAAATCTCTTTGTAGTTTTGCAGTCTTGAAGGAAGTAGAGCCATGGGCTCAGCCTTGAACGTTCGGTGAATTTCACTAATTTCAGAGCAGAGAGGGAACATTCTTGGTGAAAGTAACAATGAGAGCAAAGGAATGGCATGAGAAATGTGCTTTCATTCTCAAAGGAGGATCCTGGAATATCACAAAAGCAGGTTGGATTACAGTGGGGACAGTATAGTCAGGAAAGGTTTCAGGCTAGGTACAAGTTTTGAAATGAAAAGGTAGAGCTCTCAGTGATTCCTAACTTGTGGAACTAATTAAAACAAATTCTCAAATCAGGGAACATATGTATATATGTATATGTGTGTGTGTAATATACACCAAATCTTTATCCATACATCTATTAATGGACTCTTGGGCTGCTTCCATAATTTGGCTATTGTAAATAAGGCTGCAATAAACATAAGGGTGCATGTATCCCTTTAAATTAGTGCTTTTGTATTCTTTGAGTAAATCCACCTATGGAATTATTGGATCATATGGCAATTCTATTTTTAATTTTTTAATTCTTTTCTTAATTTTTTGAGGAAACTCCATACTATTTCCACAGTAGCTGCACCAGTTTGCATTCCCACTAACAGCACATGAAGGTTCCTTTTTCACCACATCCTTGCCAACACTTGTTTGTGTTGTTGATTTCAGCCATTCTGACAGGTATGAGATGATATCTCGTTATGGTTTTGATTTGCATTTCCCTGATGATGAGTGGTGTTGAGCATTTTCTTCATGCGTCTGTTGGCCATCTGTATGTCTTCTGTGGAGAAATATCTCTTTTGAGTTTTCTCCCATTTTTTAATTGGATTATTTGTGGTTTTTTGGTGTTGAGTTGTACGAGTTTTACATATTTTGGATACTAACCCCTTATCAAATATGCCATTTGCAAATATCTTCTCCCATTCTTAGTTTGCCTTTTAGTTTTGTTGATTGTTTCGTTTGCTGTGCAGAAGCTTTTTATTTTCATACAGTCCCAATAGTTTATTTTTGCTTTTGTTTTCTTTGCCTCAGGAGGCCTATCTAGAAAAATACATTACAGAGGATATCAGAAAAATTACTACCTGTGCTCTCTTCTAGGATTTTTATGGTTTCAAGTCTCACATTTAGTTCTTTAATACATTTTGAGTTTACTTTTGTGTATGGTGTAAGAAAGTGGTCCAATTACATTATCTTGCATGTTACTGTCCAGTTTTCCCAACACCATCTGTTGAAGGGATGATCTTTTTCCCATTGCATATTCTTGCCTCCTTGGTTGAAAATTAATTGACCATATAATTGTGGATTTCTGGGGCTCTATTCTCTTCCATTGTCCTTTGTGCCAATCCATACTGTTTTTATTACCGTAGCTTTATAGTATATCTTTAAATCTGGGATTGGGATACCTCCAGTTTTCTTCATTTTCAAGATTGCTTTGGCTATACAGCATCTTTTGTGGTTCCATACAAAGATTAGGATTATTTATTCTAAGTTCTGTAAAAAACACTGTTAGTATTTTGATAGAGATTGCAGTAAATCTGTAGATTGCTTGGGGCAGTATGGACATTTTAACAATATTTGTTCTTCCAATCCATGAGCATGGAATATTTTTCCATTTGTGTCATCTTAAATTTCTTTCAGTGTTCAATCAGTATTTAATAGTTATTAGAGTACAGGTCTTTCACCTACTTTGTTAAATTTATTGCTAGTTATTTTATTTTTGGTGCATTTGTAAATAGGATTGTTTTCTTAATATCTCTTTCTGCTATTTTATTATTAGTGTATAGAAACACAACAGATTTTTGTATATTGCATCCAACAGTCTTACTGAATTCATTGATCATTTCTAGTAGTTTTTTTGGTGGAGACTTAAGGATTTTCTATATTTAGTATCATGTCATTTGCAAATAGTAACAGTTTTATTTCTTCTTTACCAGTTTGGATGCCTTTTTTTTTTCTTGTCTTGATTGCTATGGTTAGAACTTCCAGTACTCTGTTGAAGTGGTGAGAGTGGACATCTTCGTCTTGTTCCTAATCTTAGTGGAAAAGCCTTCAGTCTCTCCCCATTGAGTAGGATGTCAGCTGTGGGTTTTTTATATATGGCCTTTCTTATGTCGAGGTGTGTTCCTTCTAAGCCCACTTTGTTGAAGGCTTTTATCATGAATGGACATTGTACTTTGTCAAATGCTTTTTTCTGCACCTATTGAAATCATACATTTTTTATCTTGTTAATGTGATGTATAATGTTGATTGATTTGTGAATATTGAACCACCTTTGCATCCCAGGAATAAATCCCACTTGATCTTGGTGAATGATTTTTTTAATGTATTGTTGAATTCGGCTTGCTAATATTTTGTTGAGGATTTTTGCATCCATGTTTATCAGAGGTACTGAACTGTAGTTCTGAGGGGGTCTTTTTGTTTGTTTGTTTGTTTGTTTGTTTTTGTAGTCTTTACCTGGTTTTTGTGTGGGTAGTGCCACCCTCATAGAATAAATTTGGGTTTTTAAATGTTTGGTAGAATTTACTTGTGAAGCTGCCTGGACTTTTGTTTGTTGGGAGTTTTTTTTTTATTACTGATTCAATTTCATTACTGATAATAGGTCTGTTCAAATTTTCTATTTCTTCCTGGTTCAGTTTTGCGAGGTTATATGTTTGTAGGAATTTATCCATTTCTTCTAGGTTGTCCAGTTTGTTGGCATATAGTTTTTCATAATTTTCTCTTATAATCCTTTGCATTTCTGTGGTGTTGGCTGTTATTTCTCCTCTTTCATTCCTGATTATGTTTGTTTGAGTCTTTTCTCTTTTTTTGATGAGTCTGGCTAAAGGTTTATCAATTTTTTTGATCTTTTTAAAGAACCAGCTCCTGATTTCATTGATCTGTTTTGTTCTTTTTTCTTAGTTTCTATTTCATTTATTTCTGCTCTAATCTTCATTGTTTCCTTCCTTCTACTGGTATAGGGGTTTTGTTTGTTCTTTTTCTAGCTCCTTTAGGTGTAAGGTTAGGTTGTTTGATATTTTTCTTCTTGAGGAAGGCCTGTATTGCTATAAATGTCCCTCTTAGAACAGCTTTTGCTGTATCACAAAGATTGTGGACTATTGTGTTTTCATTTTCATTTGTCTCCATTTATTTTTTGATTTCCTCTTTGATTTCTTGGTTGACCCATTCATTGTTTAGTAGCGTGTTATTTAGTCTCCATGTGTTTGTATTCCTTCCACATATATCTTATGGTTGATTTCTAGTGTTGTGGTCAGAAAAGATGCAAGGTATGACTTCAGTCGTTTTGATCATTGGGATCTATTCTGGAGAATGTTCCATGTGCACCTGAAAAGAATGTGTATTCTGCAGTTTTAGAATGGAATGTTCGAATATATCTGTTAGATCCATCTGTTCCAATGCGTCAAAGCCATTTTCTGTTCAGATAATCTATCCATTGATATATGTGGAGTATTACCATCCCCTACTGTTATTGTATTACTATTGATTACTTCTTTATGTTTGTTATTAGAAGCTTTATGTATTTTGGTGCTCCCATGATGAGTACATAAATATTTACAATTGTTATATCCTCTTGTTGGATTGCCCCCTTAATGATTACACAGAGTCCTTCTTTGTCTTATATTACAGTCTTTGTTTTAAAGTTTATTTTGTCTGATATAAGTATTTCTATCCCAGCTTTCTTTTAACTTCTATTAGCATGATAAATGCCTTTTCATTCCTTCACATTCAATCTGCAGGTATCTTTAGGTCTAAAGTGGGTCTCTTGTAGGCAGCATATAGATGGGTCTTGCTTTTTTATTCATTCCATCCTCTTATTTTTTTTTAAAGTATTTAGTCCACTTACATTCAAAGTAATTATTGATAGGTATGTACTTATTGTCATTTTGTTACTTGTTTTATTTTGGTTTTGTAGTTCTTCTCTGTTCATTTCTTCTCTTACTCTCTTCCTCACTGTTTGCTTGCTTTCATTAGTGATAAACTTGGATTCCTTTTCTTTATTCTTTGCATATCTATTACTGGTTTTTGATTTGTGCTTACCATTGGTTTATTTATAACATCTTCTGCATGTAGCAGTCTGTATTAACTTGATAGTCACTCAAGTTTGAACGCATTCTAAACGCACTAAATTTTTATTCCTCTCTCCCCCATGTTTTAGGTATATTGTGTCATACTTTACATCTTTTTATTTTGTGAATTCCTTAACTGATTTTTTTGTTAGTTTCAGAGGTAGAATTTAGTGATTCATCAGTTGAATGTAACACCCAGTGCTCATTACATCAAGTATCCTCCTTAATGCCCATCTCTCAATTATCCCTTCCCCCCATCCACCACCCCTCCAGCCACCCTCAGTTTGTTTCCTAGAGTTCAGCATCTCTATGGTTTGCCTCCCTCTCAATTTTCATCTTATTTTACTTTTCCTTCCCTTCCCCTATGTTCTTCTGTCTTGTTCTTAAATTCCACATATGAGCAAAATCATATGGTCTTTCTCTGACTTATTTTGCTTAGCATATTATCCTCTAGTTTCATCCATATCATTGCAGATGGCAAGATTTCATTCTTTTTGATGGCTGACTAATATTCCAGATATATATATAATATCCTTTGGACGAATACCTAGTAGTGCAATTGCTGCGTTGTAGGGTAGTTCTATTTTTAACTCATTGAGGAACCTCCATACTGCTTTCCAGAATGGCTGCACCAAGTTTTCATTCCCACCAACAGTGTAAGAGGGTTCCCCTTTTTCTGCATCCTTACCAACATCTGTTGTTTCCTGACTTGTTCATTTTAGCCAGTCTGACTGGTGTGATGTGGTATCTCACCGTGGTTTTGATTTGTATTTCCCTGATACTGAGTGATGTTGAACATTTTTGTATGCATCTTAGCCATTTTTATGTGTTCTTTGGAGAAATTTCTGTTAATGTCTTCTGCCCATTTCTTGGCTGGATTTTTTTTTGTTTTTTGGGTGTTGAGTTTGACAAGTTCTTTATAGATTTTGGATACTAGCCCTTTACCTGATAAGACATTTGCAAATACCTTCTCCATTCTGTAGGTTGCCTTTTTAGCTTTGTTGACTGTTTCCTTTGCTCTGCAAAAGCTTCTTATCTTAATGAAGTCCCAATAGTCCATTTTTTGCTTTTGTTTCTCTTACCTTTGGAGACATGTCTAGCAAGAAGTTGTTGCAGCTGAGGTCAGAGAGGTTGCTGCCTGTGTTCTCCTCTAGGATTTTGATGGATTCCTGCCTCACACCTGAAAAGTTTCTACCAAAAAATTTTGCTGATAGCCTTATGGGGTTTCCTTTGTATGTGACTTCTCTTTTGCTGTTTTTCAAATTCTCTCTTCATCACTAATTTTTTGCCATTTTAATTACTATGTGTCTCGGTGTGGACTTCTCTGGGTTGATTTTGTTGAGAGCTTTCTGTGCCAGTTGAGTCTGGATTTCTGTTTCCTTCCCCAGATTCAGGAAGTTTTCAGTTATTCCTTAAATAAATTTTCTGCCCCCTTTTCTTTCTCTTCTCCTTCTGGTATCCTTATAATGCAAATGTTATTATATTTGATCGTGTTGCTGAATTCACTTAATCTATTCTCATTTTTTATTATTCATTTTTCTTTCTCCTATTTAGTTTCATTGGTTTCTATTACTCTCTCCAATGTATTTTTAATTTCAGTTATTGAGTTCTTCATCTCTGGTTCTCTTTTATGTTTTCTATCTCTTTATTGAGGATCTCACTGAAATCCTCCACTCTGTTCTCAAGTCAGTGAGTAGCTTTATGACCATTACTTTAAATTCGTTATCAGGCATATTACTTATCTCCATTTTGTTTAGTCTCTTGCTATAATTTTGTCCTATTCTTTCATTTGGGACATATTCCTCTGTCTTCTCATTTTGTCTAACTCTCTGTGTCTATTTCTATGTATTAGGAAAGTCGGTTACATCTCCTGCTCCTGAAAGTAGCATATTTATGAAGAAGAAGTCCTGTAGTGCCCTGCAGTGCAGTGTCCCTGGTGCTTCAGGGGTGTCTCCTATGTGTGTTGCATGTACCCTACCATCATGGCTGAGCCACTTTTGCTTTCAGTCCAGTCATCTGCTGTGGTTCTCTTTGCCTATTATGGGTAGGGTTTGGTATTCTGTGTTAATGGGCCAGTCTGGGGCTGCCTTGGGCTATAGTTGGGTCAGATCAGGTGTTTACCAGAGCTGCAGTCATACCAAACCTCAGGACAGTCTCCCTGTGTTGCCCCCTGAGAAACTTTTGTTGATGGGTAGGACCTGCGGTCAGACCAGTTGTCTGCCCCCGGCCCACTTCTGGGGCTACAGTAGGACCTGTGTGTAGTTATCATCCCCTCCCCTTGGGGCAGGAGTCACTTTGGAGGGCTGCTGGCCCTTATTGGTGCTGCTTGCACACTTGCCACACTTGTCAGGGGCTACATTGGATAGATTCCTGGTGAGGGTGTTTTGAATGGAGTGGATCTGCAGAAGAATGTGGTGGCAGGGGCTCAGTGTTAACAAGATGTGCACTGGTCTGCTGTGAGAGGGGACCTGTAGTCACTTTGGAGAACTGATGAGGTTAGATTGGAGGGGATTGGTCCATAGACAAGCAGGTATACTGTTAGCAAGCTAGGCGGAGAATATTCATACTGAGTTTGTTCCCACAGGTATCTGTGTATCTATGCTATGGGCAGGGAAGGGAAATGGTGCCTACCACTTCTTGCTCTTGCAGAAGTCTCCTAAAGATCCTTGCCCCTCCAGCACATGTTCTGAGATTAGTAAAGGAATTTCCTTCCTATAAACCTCAGACATTTTTCCAAATGCTGCTTCTAGGCTGTGTCTCAGTGCAGCTGTTTGTTATGCTGTCTCTTTAAGGGCAGAGACTCAGTTTCCTATCACTCTCTGGTTCTCCCAGACCCAAGCCTACTGATTTTTAAACTTCCAGGTGTTAAGCCCCACTGATCGTAACTACTCACAGTGTTAAACCCCTCTGGTTTTCAAAGCCAAATATTATAGGGATTTTCTTCCCAGTGTGGGTCTCTTATGTCTGGGGTGTCTGGTGTGGGGTCTGCTCCTTTCCCTTCTCTGTGCCTGTGGTGTCCCTCCTTTCCACAGATAGTCCTGCAGGTCCTTTTGTCTCCTGACTCCTCTACCCTTTCTGATGTGACCTTTTTTCCACATTTAGCTGTGGAGAGTCTACTCTGTTAGTCTTTGAGTCATTCTGGTGGTTATTTACACTGATGTGGGTGTTAGCTAGATGTGTCCATGGGACAAAGTGAGCTTAGGATCCTTTTCTTCTGCCATCTTCCTCAGAAGTCACTGCCACACATTTTTAAAAGGTATTTTGCACATTGAGATAAATTCGAACCATGGAAGAAAAGACAAAATTTTTAAAATCATTCTGAATTCTACCACCAAAAAATTGCCATTATACACATCTTACATATGCTATCCTTCTTTGCTTAGACTGATTGATTGATTTATCTATTTACTTATTTATAATTGGTAGCAAGGTTGTGAGGTATCATGTCATTATTTTTCTTTTCCTCATACTTGGAGAGCTGTGTCCAGACATTTTATTTGTCTGATACGGTGCATCAGTAACTTAGGTAACTTCTCACTATTCTCATTCATTCTCTGTCTGTCTGTCTGTCCATGTATCTATCTCTCTCTGCCCCCCTCTTTCTCACCTTTCCTCTGAGGAACAGTGTGAGGATCTGAATGTGTTCATTTCTGTATTCAGTAGATTTTACCAGGGGGAAAGAGGCAGGGAAAAGGGGCTAAGGTGGAAGGACACCTGGGTTCTAATATCTCTGTTTTGAGATTTGGTTCAATGTCCTAGACCAGGGTTTGCACCCTAGACCAGGTAATGTCCCCATTCCCATAATGGGTGGAGCAGGAGGGAAGAGTGCTATTATACTTTAGATCATTTTTCAGATTCGGAGTGTAGCTGTGGGTATTGTATTTCTGAGAGCATCAAGTTTCTTTTTCATTTTCCCTGTAATTTCTAGTAGCAATTTCTACCATGATTCTAAATAGATGTGTGTGTGTGTGTGTGTGTGTGTGTGTGTGTGTGTGTGTATTTAATTATAGTTTGCTTTTCTGCATATCTGGTGATATTTTGAGAATATCAGGATTTAGTCAATGCACTTCAATCCACAATCCAGACTGACTTCTGGATTTGGGGGCAATTTGAAACTCACTTGGCTGCCTTTCCTCTCCACAACCCTCCACTTCCCTCCTGAACCTTATGTTTATTTCCTTGATTATGTTATTGGAGTTTATACAGTTACATTATTCTTCTGTCTTGTTTTATTGTTGTTAGAGAAATATACATATGTTGTTAGAGAGGTGTGTGTGTGTGTGTGTGTGTGTATGTGTATATTATATATATAATTTACTCATTTTGTTAGGTATTGAGGAGGAGAAGTTTATGTAATTTAAATCAGAAATCTAGAATTTGGTAATAACAGATATCCCTGGAAGTATGAGGGACCTCTCTTCCAAAAATTCCATTCATCCAGCTTATTTCTTTTTATGTGCTCTTCTTAACATCAAAAAAGAACAGTATTTCCTCAATTGAGCCACATTTATAATTGGGAAAAGCCTCAGCTAAAGACCCAATTAGATTCTTAAATCTTCTGACATTTTACTCAATGAAGGGCTTTTCTTCCTTTCTCAAGACTATCTTTGGAAAGATACTAATCTCTCCTAGGATTTTTGAACTAAATCACATTTTTCTGGGGCACACTTTAGAACAAATTGCCCTAACAAAGGTCATGACAGAGTCTCAAGATATAATAAATAGCTGGTTCTGTTACATAATCTAACTATTGCATTTAAGGAAATTTAATGTCACTTATTTTTAAAATAATAGGCATAATACAATGATCTAGAATTATCTGAGATAATTTTTAAAAATCATTTTATCCCGTGTTGCAGAGCAATTGGAAAAGAATATACTTTATAAGTGAAAAATTTAGAGGATGGTTAATAGTAATTCAAAGGAGCTAGGACAATCCAAAGATAACTACCAGGTAATTAAGTAAGGATATAGTTATTAATGCCTTTAAATGTAAAAATTAGATATTAGAAACAAGCTAAATATTCAACAGTAGTGAAATATTTAAATAAATTTTGAAATGTCCAATTAATGTAATATTATACAGCCATTGATATGTAGGTCTTTAAAGAAGGTTGATTTATATAGTGAAAAACTCACAACATAATGTTAGGTGAAATAAGAGCTACAACTATATATATGGGATAGCTTCCGTTATGCAAAATAATCTACATATCTGCTTGAAAAAGAGGGAATTAACATTTTAGGAGAGTTTATTTCTAGATTATGGACTGTGGGGTGATTTCTATTTAATGAGCACATATGACTCTTAAAAATATTTTTATGTCAATTAACAATGAAGCAGTAATAAAAGAGTCATATTTATCAGGATAAAGAGACTCAGAAAAAGATTAAGATGCACTTTCAATGCAAAAACTACAAACATTTTTCCAGGAGACCAAGGCTATGAAAAAAAATCGAAGAATGGAGCCTTTAAGTCCTAGGCATCTCTCTAGATGAAATAAAGATTTTCCTATTACTGGAATGGAACACTAAGGTTTAATTAAAAAGTAATTCGAAATGATTGAATACTAGTGAATGAAGTTTAAAGCGTCATAAAATTTTATATTTAGTTAAGACTTCAGAGGTCAGTGAATCCACCTCTGGAGAGGTTTCCGAATCCTTTTTTCAGGACATTTGTTAAATGGTCATCCAGTTTCTCTGTTTCATATACCAGGTCTGAATACCTCCAATTGACATGTAGCTCATCATGTTTAGAGATAGTCTACTATATCTCTTCACAATTCTAGGTGTTAGAAAGTTCTCTCCTATTGGAATTGGAATTGAATTGGTCATCCCTGTAACTCCCACGTGTCCATTCTTGAAGAGTACCAAGAACAGGTGAGAAGGAATTTTTAATCAGTAAAAATATTGCTATATTTTCATAGATAAGGAAGGAGAGAAAGAAAATTGGAAGGGTGTATACTCGTGAGGTCAATTTTTTTTTTTTTTTTTACTTGACAGAGAGAGAGAGAGCACAAGTAAGCAGAGAGGCAGGCAGAGAGGGAGAAGCAGGCTCTCTGCTGAGCAGGGAGCCCGACGCGGGGCTCGATCCCAGGACCCCAGGATCATGACCCGAGCCGAAGGCAGCCGCCCAACCGACTGAGCCACCCAGGCGCCCCGAGGTCAATTTCTTCTTTACAACAGTGTTTCTAATACTTCATGCCCCTTTTCAATCCTCTCTTATTCACCCCAGAATGATTATCTTCAGTTTCATAAGCCAGTTCTTTCTATGACATGGTTTCCAACCCGTACCCGTCCAGGGAGTACTCCTTTAGAAGCCGTGAAGTTCTGTTGACCAGTTGGTTAATCTGGGAAGTGTGTTTCCCATCACCCCCTTCCCAGTATAGTTATGAGGTAGAGCAGTTAAAGGAGGAACTTGCATAAGATTCAGAGAGCAAGGGGCAGGTAGTGGTCATTAATTCTGAAGAGTCTTAGCAGGGAAATGCAGTGAGGGACAGATGTAGAAGTACTTAAAGGGTTTCAGTTTGTGCTCATTCTCCTCTACCGCATGTCTAAGCCTTTTCCCTGACTGCTGACCTTGCTGTCCAAGAGCAGTCCCCAGCCCACCCCTTTACTAAGGTGACATTTTATGTTTTTACACTCCTCAAACTTGTACTTTTTTTTTTCACTTCTATCCAGGAGAAAAAAAAATACTACTTTTTAGAAAACAAAATATATACTCCAGGTAATTATTCAAATTTCCTCCTCCAGATAGAACATGGTGTATATTAATACTCATCCTCACCTTCCAGATCATCTCTCCTTCTTCACTGATTGTTTTTTTCTTCAACAAATATGCTTAACTCTTCCCTCACCCTAAAGCACCTTCTTCTGTCCCTCATTCATTGATCTTAAGCTAGTATGTCTTTGTCCTTCCTTCACTGAAGGTTTCATTAGGGTTTCATAACTGCTATAATCTCATCCTTCCACTGAACCTATTCTTTCCAAGTTCATCTGTGATCCACAAATCTTAAATTCAGTTATTTATTTCATGTCTTTATCCTGTTTATCATATCTGTAGCACTTAATGCTGTTGACCATAGTCTCTTCCTTGAATCTCTCAAATCTTCAATGCTGATCCTAATTCCTCTGATCAATTCTAGATCTTCTTGATTGACTTAGCTTCCTTCACAATCATTTACACATGTTAGCTCAAGAGTCCTTCCCACATTCTTCTTCTCATGTTCATTCCTCTACTTGAGTGATAAATTCAGCCAGAAGTTCAATTTTTCACTTACTGTAGCTGCCATGAAAATGAACTCCAATCTCCTGCTACAGGGAACTGAGTTGACTAACAACCCCACTGCTGCCCTTATGGGTCAACTACCACATCTACACTATGGCCATGCTTTCCCTGGGCTGCTCCCCACTAATGATGGAGTAGGTGGGATTCTAGTGCAGGGCCATCCCTGTAGCACACAGGACTCCTCTAATAAGTGACTTTGGCTTGAGGACTGCTTTTGGCCTGGAGAAAACTTTCTTAGGACTGCTGTAGTCTGATTCTTCCCTCCCAAATCTTCTTCCTTCCCCCTCTCCTTAATCACAGATGTCAGACCTGCTTTGTGGTCTGAAGGATCTCCCTGCCTTTTTCCTCTTTCTCCTTCATGAGTATTTCCCCCAATAATTCTCTTGCATACTTGATCCTATCTTGGCAGCTACCTCTCAGAGGATTAGATTTAACACATCTACACACCAAGAGCCAATCTCTTAAGTCCTCTCAAATTCAACATATCTCATATTAGATTCCTTATCTTGCCATTACACCCATAACCCTTTCTGGCAAGACCTGCCTTGTGTAATAACACCATCATCCACCCACCTTCTCTCTCCTGCTCATCATCCCCATCTTCCATGGCCTTAGCTCAGGCATTCATTAAACTATTTCAGACTTGTACTATGTCAGTTATGGACAACTGGCTTTTAGTCTTGCTCCTCTCCCATTCTGTCTTCAGAAAAGGTTCTCCACAAACCGGTCCTCCATATCTTTGCCTGTTTTAGCACTGTAACTCCTCTCATTTACCCATCACTATAAACTTCCTTGAACTCACCAAATATCCCATACTTGCTCATGGCTATGAGTCTTTGTAGTTGTCAGTTTACCATCTCCTACTGTCTCTGTTGCTTCAATGTCTATACATTTTTCAAGATGCAACTCAAATGTTATTTACTCAGTGAGTCCCCATCCTCAAGCCCACTACCACCACAAAGATAGCAAAGCTTCCTTCTTTATTATCTTAGTTTACTCTACAGACTCCATTTACAGCATTCCTTATATTTTGCTACAATTATATGTGTAATCTGTCTCTGCCACTATATTCTGAGACTTTGAAGGAAGGGACCACATATTATTAGTTTATATGTGTCCAATTCTTTGACTGGTGCCTCCATCATAGTAGATAATAAGTACTATGGAATTAACTGAAGCAGCAAAGAAATTAAAGTTATAATGCTTGGACTTTTCTTGAGAAATGTACACTAACTCCTAATGATTATCACAGCGTTTCTTAAATCTTGAAAATAATCTGCTTAGCAACTTTTGCGCCCTCCATTAAATCAGGAAGATGTCAAAGTTTGAGACCACTACTCAAAATTTGAAACAAAACTCAGGGCTAAAAGTATCATTTTCTTAATTAAGGAAGAGCAATGCTAGATACCCTCTGATTTGACAAAATAAACCACTGATATTATGGAGGATTGAGGGGAAAATTTTGTTTCGAGACATGTTTGCTACAAAGGCAAGACTATGGTGATGTCAGTCTTAGAAACATATTTTATATTGGACATAAAAGTGCATTTTGTGTTGGTTACAGAGGCAGAATGGGTTGATGGCAGCCTTAAAAGCATGTTCAAAGGAATGAGTCTGCCACCAATTGGCTGACTTCCAAGGCATGAGGTTATCACTGACTGGTTGACTTTTATAAGTATATTCACTGAAGCTGCTGTCATTGATTGATTAAGAAAATTTAAAATCAGTTTTGGTGATTTCTTAGAACCATGGATATGGAACAGTCAGTGATTGATTAGACAGAAATAAAACCATTTCAGGTGGACGTTTTTGTGATTGGTTATAGAACAACCAGGTTTTTACTAAAAGTATGAGGGCTTTTTGTTACCTTCAAGTATTATCTCTTACACTCTGATTTCTTACCTACATCTATGAACTTTAGATTCTCTAATATACCCTAGTCTCACCCAATCATAGATACATGCATGCCTTGTTCCTATAATCAATTGATGAGATACAAGAAATGGAAAATAATATAGAAATATCATAATAAATGCCACTAAATAAAAAAAATAATGCAAGGAACACTAAATTGGGGACTATCCATAAGGCTGCTTTTTAATTTCAGAATTATGTAATGTCATATGATCCTTAAGAGATATAACACAGGAACTCATTTTTGTTAAGCCAGCCTTTTTGAAAGTTATTCTAAATGAAGCACCGAGAGCAGAAAAGATAAGTGAACTGACATATATTTAACCTGTGTTCATCAGTTTTCACATGTTATCAATTAATTTCCAAAATCAAGTAAAGTAGGTGTTTTTATGTTTTTTATTAAAAAATGAGAGCTTCAAGGGGTTAAATAAATTTTTCATTTTTATGAAGCTTGTAACTGACAAATTTAGAATTCCAATTCAAATATATTTTTTTTAAAGATTTTATTTGAGAGAGCGAGAGAGCATGAACAGGGGAAGGGGCAGAGGGAGAGGGACAAGCAGACTCCGTACTCAGTGGGGAGCCTGACACAAGGCTTGATCCCAGGACCTGAGCCAAAGTCAGACTCTTAACCAACTGAACCACCCAGGTGCCCCTCAAATGTCTATTTATTTGTTTTTTTTATTTTTTTTAAAGATTTTATTTATTTATTTGACAGAGAGAGACATAGAGAGGGAACACAAGCAGGGGGACAGGTAGATGGAGAAGCAGACTTCCCATGGAGCAGCATTGGGCTCCATCCCAGAACCCTGCAGTCATGACCTGAGCCGAAGGCAGATGTTTAACGACTGAGCCACCCAGGTACCCCTCAAATTTCTACTTAAATAGTCAAAAGAATTTCTCCCTTCTACCACCTTTTCTGCCCCAAGAGAAAATGGAGAACCTCCACTTTGAAGAAATCAGTCTGGAGAGGGAATGCAATGGAAATTGAAGGAAAGAGAAAGGAAAATCTCAAAGTTTTCCTGACTGGGAAAACTAGTTATGCCAAGTTTAGCATAACTATTTTAAAGTTTAGATTTCTAAACCCCTTCCTCATTGGCTGTTTTTTTGTTGGTTTTTTGTTTTTGTTTTTGTTTTTGTTTTTGTTTATGGTGGCTCACAAGACAAAAACTTAAATATTTCTATATTTTAGAAAGCTACCCAATCTTCCCATTTCTGCTGTTCTCACACAAACATTTGCTGCACAGAAAGCCATACTACAAGAAAGTGTGATATAATTAGGTTCTAGTGAGTAATATAAATAGTTACTCCGATGCATTCACATTTTTAAAAAGGAGGGGGCTATATGACTCTATAATCCCATCTCTCTACATCATGCATTTTTTTCAAAAATGACTGAAATAAACATACAGAGCTCTATAAAATATATCAAAATAGGAAAAACAAATACAACTAGCTTACATTTATTGAGGTTTTCTTCAAGTTGTATGTGCTACAAAGCATTAACTTAAAATAAGGATAGGGACATAGAAATAGAAGAATGGACTTCATAATTTATTTGTTAAAGGCATGCCATAAAATGCTGTTCATTAACTATGGACAGATCACAAATTTGACTCTAGTTATTTTAAATTCTGTTTAAGAACAAAGATATGATGTTACTCTCAGTAATACAATTATAGTTCAGATTGATTTTTTCTCTTACCATTTTTAATTTGTTGTAATTAAAGTATAACATACAGTGTTAAAGTAGTTTCAAGTATACAATATAATGATTCAACAATTCTATATATTTCTCAGTGCTCATCAATACAAGTGTATTTTCAATCCCCTTTATCTATTTTACCCATCCCTCCATGCACCTCCCCTTTGGCAACCCGTAGTTTGTTCTCCGTATTTAAGATTCTATTTTTTTTGTCTTTTCCTTTCTTTTGTTTGTTTCTCAAATTCCACATATGAGTGAAATCATATGGTATTTGTCTTTCTCTGACTAACTTAATTCACTTCGCATTATACCCTCTGCATACATCCATGTTCTTGCAAAGGGAAAGATTTCATTCTTTTTTATGGCTGAATAATAATCAATTTTATACATGTATATATACCACAACTTATTTATCTATTCATCTATGGACAGACCTTTGGGCTGCTTCCATACCTTGGCTATGTAAATAATGCTGCAATAAACATAACGGTGCATGTATCCCTTTGAATTTGTGTTTTCATATTCTTTGGGTAAATACCCAGTAGAGGATATTACTGGTTCATATCAATTCTATTTTTAATTTTTTGATTAATTAAAAATTTTTAATTGTAACTTATATTACAATTTTAATTGCCAAAGAGAGTAATAAAACATAACGATGGCATACTTAAGTATATACAAGTTGAAAATCCAAATCAGACTCCCAGAAGAAACACTTTTTCTTGCTTCTAAGCTAATCAACTAATTTCTTTTGTGAATATTCAAAAATAAAGCATTGAGTAGTGGCTTTAAAAGTGACCTAATAAAAGACACGATATCTACTTTCATTAAATTGTTTTGTACAGCATCTGCTCAATATCCAGGTACCTTTAGTATTTCATCCTACTTCTACTGATAATGAGTGATGAACAATGAATAGCATATTCAATATATTAAATGAATATTCTGGTTTTTTAAACTATTTATTTTTGCCTAGGTAACATGTAGCACAGAACACATAGAGTAAAAAAAAATCTTTCATAACCCTTTTTCCAGCACCCTAGTTCTTAATGAAAGGGAATTAATATTTAATTGATTCATAGTATTGGGAAAAGTTTTCAAGTAGCAATAATCGCATCTCAGGTAAACCTCATTGGCTACGATACTGCCACTGCACATATTTTGATTCAAGAAAAGTTCCCTGAAATAAAGGAAGACTTGGATTGGTATATTGAATGTAATATTCATCTTTTATCTCAAAAAATAAATGCAAAAGAGTAAACTGTGAGACATCTCCTAGTAAAAATCATTGAACTTTAGAAATAAAAGATCCCTCTGGGTTTCCAGGCAAAATCAAAGTCACTTACAAAGGAAAAAAAAATAGGATTGGCATCAGACTTCTTGTCAGCAACAATCAAAGCAAGAAGGAGTACAGCAAACTTCTCTATAAACTTAAAGAAAGAAGGGGTAAATAAAGGATTTTATATCCAGCCTAGCTGTTCTTCAAATATTAAGGCTACCACCTATGAGTTTTTCCTGGGGAATCTACTAAAGGATGAACTTCATTTAAGTAAGAGATGATTGAGGAAACCAGTAAAAGAACTGGTTATGAGGATTAAATATACTTAACTGTAGATCTAAGACTATAACATAGGTGAGAATGAGAGAGAAAAATTAGTATGTAAATATTCCTTGTTCCATCAAAGTAACACATCAAAAAAAATGAGAAGAGAGAATACATTCAATGGATGCCAGGGTAAGAGGTAGAAGTCAAAGGAAATTATTTGAAGTTGACAAAATAGTTGACATGTAACTAAGGAGGAAGGGGACTAGACATTAAATAAAAGTATGAAAAGAAGGTAATTTAAAAATATATACATCTTAAAAACAACTATTACACAATAAAAGAAAAAGTTTAAAAAGCAAAGAAAATAGACTACTTAATGAAAGACACCTAGTAAATATAATTCTGGGTTATAAAAGACCAAACTTATCCATTATATTCATCAATGTAAATAGGCCCAATCCATCTATTTAAGAATTTTTTAGATTGACTTACAAAACCAGAATAGGAATATTCTACAACCGACCTAATTTCTTCCAAAAATCATTGTCATTCCCCTGCATTTCTCTACCTTGAGCATTTGCCAATATCAGCTTTGTTTCTGTTTATGTTATATACTTGCAAAATAAGTTTTCAATCCCTCAGATCTTACTGTTCCACATTCAGTTCTTATGAAGCAATTTAGCCTTGGATGTTTATTAAAGTAGAGAAAAATGAGCAAATGTTAGTTTTTGAGGGAAAAAAATCCATTGTATAATACATTTTATTCTTAAATGCTAAGTGGTTCCAGGGTTTCTTTTTCTCTTTCTTACTGAATTGTGTCAGCTTTTAAGACTGAATACAAAAGAACAGAAAAAAATAAACATGTCAGGAAAAGGTATTTATTTAATGAAAATTCTTTTAGAATCTCTCCATTTCCTTGCTATGTAATCACAAGCAAATCACTAATCCCAACCTCTTCTAAAATTCTGCAGCTTTCCTGCATTGCAGATAATAAAAATTAAGCTATTTTAAAAAGTAATTTTAAGCAGTATCTAGCACTGCTGCTCACAACCATATCTTACAGAATTTTCACTGACTTTTAGATGAAATAATATTAGCATATGGAAAAATTAGAATATATAGATGGGAAAGAGAAACAATTATTAAACCAGCCAAAAATCTATCACAACACTGTTGCCAGTGTTTCTGTATATAGTCATCTGTAGGTTACTCCTATGGCCAGGAAAAGAAAGCTGCACAGAGCCAGCAACCCTGCAGGCAGCCTGCTGCCCCTTCTCGTCCTCTTTGATTTGTAAATGGAGATGAAAGAAGGGGCTGGGAAGGACTTGAATCTGGGTGGGAAGAGCCAGAGTGAAGGTTCCGGTTGCCTCATAGGCACTGGTGCTTGGGTACCCCTAGTCCAGCTCCCACCAGGCCAGAGAGTTGGGAAAGATGGTTAAATACCAAAATAAAATGAATGCTTAGATAAAGTGTAATCTACTTAGACTTGCAGTAGGAAGTCATTTGTCACTTCCTCGTTTTCTGTTTATATCAGATAATCAGAAACAGAAAATATATTTCTCTAAAATATGGATGCATATGACTCTTCAAATGACGAGATATATTTAGTGCAAAAAAATATTAGAGGATACAGAAAAATTAGTACAAACAAAAATTTAAAAACCCACACTTAATCATCAAACACTACCACCGTATTTTACATCAACAAATCATTTTGACATGTTTTTAATGCCCAGTAGAATTGACTCTGAACTTCAAATTTCAGAAATTTACCTAGATAGAAGAAATGGAGCATTACCTACTACTGTGTCTCCTCACCCTCTTCTAAGTTAGGCTCAGCTAGGATTGGTTCTTAACCACATTTGAGTCACATTTATATTGTATGATGGCTAAGTATTAATTATTAAGTATTATATATTAAGTATTAATATCTAAGTATTAATTGCTCCAGTTAAATTATTTTGCTAATGATATAAAAATTAATTAGGTTACTAAATATTCAGCTTTCATAATAATAAAATCTTTAACTCCATGTATTTCTGTTTGAATTGGGCTGGATGATCCTTGAGTTTCCTTCTAGCACCAAAATGTGGTTCTCTGAAAATATAGAAAGAAATTAAGACATGTTTTGCAAATAAGTTAGCTTTTTGTGAGGTTTTCTTAAAGTTATCAAAAAATCTATTCAGACAGTCTCTTCTGGTGCATTTTGACATTCACTCTTTCAGTATAAATTTAGTTACCATGCAAAAGCAGATTCTTAATAATTGATGTTGTTTACTTTGAATGTGATTACTCATAGAAGGCTGGAGAAATGAATCAATACTTGCTGAGTGTCTCCAAAATAAATCAGAGATAATTGTTAAAGTAATGCACGTTAATTTAGGCTGTCAAATTAATTTCCCAACACCTCCTTATGCTACAAGAGTCTTAATTAAGAAATAACTAAGGTTGCCTTTTCTTACTACGGGTATTGCTGAGCCACTGGCTCTGAACAGTCATTTAAGTCCTTTGATGTATGCAATTTAAAGAACACAAAAGCAAATCTACAAAGTATTTTACTGTGTTTTTGTAAATGGGCTTTACAGTTTGCAAAGTGCTTCCATGTTCTTTCTGCAAACTGTGTTCTGTTCTATAAGATACAAACTTGGTCTCCTCTGAAGCTATTTCAATGCAATGTGGGGCCTTACGGAGTGTCCAGTCCCCGGTTCCATATTTTAAGAGGATCACTGACTAATAGAGTACTTCAGAGAAAGAAAAGTGAGTGATAAAGTCTGTGGAATTATATAAGTTGAAAGAACATCTATGAAATACTTAACATAAAAGAAGTAGGATATCATAATAATTGAGGGGGTCTTCTTCTGTTTGAATGCATGTTACATGGTAGAGGGCTTAATTATTTTTTCACACTGCAATAGTTAATTTTATTTGTTCAAGGGCTCATATTGCAAGCATTAAACCAAGCATGGGCTTTGATTTTGTGAGCCCAGATTCACATATTTAGGAAGATAAAAGCAAACTGTGATCCATGTATATGGATGAAAAACTAAAGGCTCACAGTTAATCACATCATAGTTTTAAATTTCTACAGCCTAGAAGCCAGAAGTCACAGATCTTTTAGGTCTTTCTGGATGTCCCACAAGGTATCTGCACTTTTCTTGAGCTGGGCAACCTCATCATCCTTCAGCTTCTGGTTGATCACCCTGGTTAAGCCCTGAGCATTCAGGATACATGGAAGGCTCAGGAAGACTTCGTTCTCAATGCCATACATCCCCTTCACCATTGTTGACACTGGATGAATCCTGGATAGATTTTTCAACATGGATTCAATGAGATCAGCCACACTTAATCCAATAGCCCAGTTGGTATATCCTTTTAGCTTGATGACTTCGTAGGCACTTTCCACAACCATCTTATGCACTTCCTTCCAATTTTCACTGTCGTTTTCTGTTTCCATTTCTGGATTCAGTTCCTAAGAGAAACGCCTGCCACATTCACTCCACTCCACACAGCCACACTTGAATCACCATGTTCTCCCAAAATCCATCATGGCAGCGGCTGGGATGAATGCCAAGTTTTTCAGCCATAAGATAGCGAAATCTAGCAGAATCCAGATTACACCCACTTCCAATTACACGGTACTTGGGTAGTCCACTTAGTTTCCGGGTAACATATGTGAGAATATCCACTGGGTTGGAAACCACAATTATGATACAATCAGGACTGTACTTGACTATCTGCGGAATAATGAATTTGAAGACATTAACATTCCTCTGCACCAGATTGAGCCGGCTCTCTCCTTCCTGCTAGCGGACTCCTGCAGTCACCACCACAATCTTAGAATTGGCAGTCACAGAGTAATCTTTATCTGCCACAATTTTAGGTGTCTGAAGAAATAAGCTCCCATGTTGCAGATCCATCATTTCTCCTTTGAGTTTATTTTCTAAAACATCCACAAGGGCAAGTTCATCAGCCAGAGACTTTCCCAGAATGCTGATGGCACACGCCATACCAACTCGTCCAACACCCACTACAGTGATCTTATTGTTTGGGATGGTTGCCTCTTCTTCTGCAACTGGTGCAATCAGTTTTTCCTTAAGAGTTGCCATTGTGCCCAGAGAGAACCCGCGGGGAGAGTCGCGCGAAGAAGACCAGTAGAGGGCTTAATTTTATATCTTGTTCCAGATGGTAGAATCGGCATGGATGATTGGTAATAACAGGGAGGTAGATAAAGGCTTAACATAAAGAATCTTTTGACAGTACAAAGGACTGCCTTACCCAGGAGTGAGCTTCTTGGTACTATGAATCCCCCGGAGAACCACTTAGGAGGGGTGTTGCCAACACTGAGGGATAATTCTCTGAGAGGCCCACTGTCTCAGGCTTTCAAGCCTGCCAAACATGAGGAAGCCTCTCCCTTCTGGTCCAGCCCATTCCTTGACTCTTGTTATCAACATTAGATGGAAATTTCAAAACCTCAAAAGATAGGGACTTACCAAAAGTCCTCATAGTCCCCTTATTACATGCCCAACCACGCTTCTGAATTACCCACTGCTATCCAAAGAGCTGGCCATTGTAGGATACACTCTCTCTGCCCCATTATGTCCACTCCTGTGTCCAAGGCCGTTGGAGAGCAAGTGTAAGACCAAAGGTGTCATTCTCCCTTCCCTGCAGTTCATGTATAACCTGTCACACTCTGCCCATCAATCTCATCTAGCACTTACTATATAATATTTAGTTGTTTTTTGTTTTGGTTTTTGGTTTTTTTGTTGTTTTTTTTATAACACTTTGGTATGGTGATTTCTTTAAAAGCAGAGACTGTTCTATTTATCTTTATAACTCCATAGCTTATCCAAGTGTTGGCATTTATTACTCAGTATATACTTAATGGAGGGATAAATGTATTCCATCCTGAATAAGCATTGCCTCAGTGCAGGTACTATATCAATGGCAAGATCTACAGAATTAAAATAAGACACAGTCCTTGCCCTTAAGGAGTGCTAAAAAATGAGCAGAATATATGTATATATGAGTGAGGGAGGGCACCTGTATCGAGTGTTTTGCCTTTTAGGATTGCTTTTAATTCTAAGAGTCTATAAATCCATATTCTTCAATTAAAATAGCTTAAATTCAAGAGCACGAAAAGTGGCCATTACTATATTAGGATTTTCCTAGGTTTTTAATTTACTGTGGGCAATACAGCCCAGCTTCCTGCAAATCAAATAATTTGAAGAGTCATATAGTGAAAACCTGGGGTTCTTTTAAGTTAAAGAGTTGGGGAACAAAAGGTCTTGGTAAAATTAGTGAGAAAACCATACAAAATGCCCTTTTCTCATATTAAGAATAAAAAAAAAGACTTTCTGGCTCTGGAATTTAAAGTATATGGTAACTTTTCTTATATACTAATTGAAGAATTCAAAATACTACATCTATAATAAAAATAATAATATACTGACATGGTGCTTACTTTGCATTTAACAGACATTCACAGATTAAATCTGTTCATTTATATATAATGTAGTTGCTTTTATAATTCCTGTTTTAAAGAAGATGAAACAGTACCTCAATGTGAAGTCCTCTGCCCCTAGATGATGAAGTAGAAAGTAGTAGACCTAGAGAGTTGAGCGCCGATTCCATGTTCATAACCACATCACTGTGTTGCCTCTTGTATTATAAAAATATTCTCCTAGCTCAGGGTAAGAATTTTATTTTTTACCTTGTGGTAAGATTATTTCTGCCACAGCTGTTCCATAATATAGAATCAGTGATCCATGATGAGTCTTGCTTCTGATGCAGTAGTGAACAAAATCATTGAAAAGGCCTTGAGAAGAACTGTACAAAGCCAGAAAACAGTGGCTGGTATTCTAGCCTCTTACTTGGTTTCTCTGGTATTATTTACTCAAACCCAAACAGTCTCCACCCTCTCTGCCCCATTATGCCCACTCCTATGACCAAAAGGACACAGTTGCATTAAATGCTATGATTTGATCAAATAACAATATATGACTCTACACATTCACACACATCCAAGCCAACAAGACAGCTGTTGTTTAATCCATTTTGATTTACTGACAGGATGCTTACTCTGAGAAGCAAGGTACATTTCATTTTGGAATTGAATGGTCTACCTTTTCACTTAGTTTCACATATATTCTGTTTTTCACTTTGTGCTCTAAATAGTGAGTTAATTGGGACTATTTAACAGATTGTATATGTGGCTGCTGAGAGCAATTGCATTTTAACAACTGAAATGACTGAAGGAGTTTTTACTTAATTTGCTAGTTGGTTCATGGTTTGGTAGAGACTGATCTTGCCCCCTACAGTTGGATTCAAAGAGTTAAGCAGAAGCTGAAGTGCTCCTGACTGTAGGAGGTGAAACTCATTCATATTCTTTTGTAAACAAATTAAAACTGAGTTGCCAGTGTGTTTTCATCCCACAAAAATCACCTTAGCAACGTGGATATAAAAACAGCATGAACTTTCCCTCATGATTCCTAGCGTGAGGAATCCACAACACATGGTACTGGCAAAATGCTCCATTGATTTTAATCCTTCAAATAAGTGTCAGAATTTCCACGAAACGTTGTAGATTCCAAAGATTAAATACAAAGCACTAAACTTTTCTTACATATGGAATGATTAGTTATTTCTCAAGAGGGCTTTCATTTGGCTTTTTAGTTTTTCCTGACATGGCAGAAAATACAGGCACCCTTTGCTTGACCAAGTTTAAATTAATTTTAGCATAAAAAGAAAAGGAAGATCAATTTCCAGGTATTTTGGCTAGGCTAATTTGAACAGTGGGTTCTATGGTCACTGACTATAGTTAGATACCTTTTTATTCTTCTGTGTTTGAGGAATAAGAGTTCTGGAAAATAGAGGAAGTGAAAGTCTCACTGCAATCATAGAGTCCCCATTTGAGTGCAGTTAAAAACTGGGGGCAGGACAAATCCTGCCAGAGAGTTGAAGTCAAAATCTGTAGGAAATGAACCACAGAGCTTCATTTTGTGTGCTTTTTAAAAAAAAAAAAAAATTATTTCATTTTTTTTTTTTTTTTTTAGAGTGAGAGAGCGTGTGCACACACAAGGGGTGGGGTGGAGCAGAGGGAGAGGCAGAGAAAGAATCTTAAGCTGGGTTTGATCTCACAACCCTGAGATCATGACCTGAGCTGAAATAAAGAGTTGGACGCTTAACCTACTGAGCCAGTTAGGCGCCCCTGTCTTGCGTGCTTTTTTACCCACTCACAGGGAAAGGCCAGAAACCTTTGTGTTTACTTATGGATTTCTTACCGTGTTGATTGCTGCTTATCCTTACTCCAAGAAGAGGAGAGCTAGTGAAACTATGGCATGCATGTATTTTGGAACCTCCTCTGGGCTTCTGCCCTCTCTTGTCCCTACCTTCGCTCTTTAGTATCTTGTCTACCTCTTTGGGTCCCTGAAAAGATTTGTTCCACATAGTTAAAACAAAAATCAGTAGTAACAATATTATGTTTATATAGTTATTAGAGCGTTTACCCTGATATCCAAAGTTTAGGGGGGGGATAAAGTAGGCTATCATAAGAAAAAGGATTTTTTATATGATCTTCATCATTATTGCTCTTAAATCTACAAATACTTGCATTTTCTTTGCTTTATTTGAACTAATTTTTAATTAGTAGTTTCTATATCTAAAATTGAAAGAATATTTTTAATGTTTTTAATGAACTGAAGTATCATAAGGTATATATACCCATTTTTCTGTCTTGCATTGGTGTGAGGAAAATCCATGCTGGCTTGCTGGAGAGAAGATTTCACAGCATGTGGCCCTGATCCACCCACCCCCACCCTAAGCACAAAAACCACCTTTAAAACACAAAGCCTGGGATATTAAAGACTGTCAGAAAATGCAAATTAAGAAAAACTCTTGGATGCTACAGGTGTACTTATAAACTGGAAAACAACTGGTGATAATAGACCAAGAGTCTTAAACAAATTCTTATCACAAGTTTATAATATGAATCCAGTATCTTAGGTTAAGTTCATCAAAAAACAGATTGAAACAGATTTTTATTAGAAACCCTTGGGATTAGCATCTGTGGGAAAATAACAGAAGCAGGGCTGGGTAAATGGAAAGGTTGAACATGGTTACCTGGGGGCCTCAGCAAATCTTGTATGGCTCTTCCAAGGTTACCTAAAGAGACTTTCTACCACCACCACTACACCTACATAGAGCAGTCACTGGATGAGGGCACCTCTGGGGAAGGGACCTAACATTGGGCAAGGCAGCTCTCATCTATTAAGGGAATTCCTAGGGAGGGACTCAGTTGTATGCTAATATCAGCCACACTCATAGCAGCTAGGGAAATGAGGGCCTGACATGGCCATCTTGGCGGCGCCCTACAGCATCCATGAGAGTCCAGAATTTGTAAAATTCAGATCCACTTATTTTCTGTAACTTCATTATCTAGAGTCATCTTTTGCAGGATTCTGGGGTTATGTGTCAGAGGGAAATTAATGGGACCAACTATAGCCATCATCTCTGAAGCTGGTCTTGGGACCACAACTGAATATTCATCATCCCCTTTCTTTACTATCCCTTCTAGATTCCCTACGATCTCAAACAGCACGTCCACTGCTCTAGTTGGTACTTAGTGGGGTAATCCAAATTTCTATTCCTAAAAGTTCTGATCCTCTTGTAACCATGCACTGTCAAACTGTCGAGACTATACTGGACTGTTTACTGTCAGAATTGGGTAAGGAGTATCAGGAAACCCCTCAGTGGATCATGTGGCTGCCACAGGTACTCTTGCCTGCCTCCACTGTGTAATGACAGTGCTGCCTACTCATCAGGGTTCATTATCTCAGCAGGATAGTGTGGCTCCTTTCCTGGCCTTCTGGCACCTGGGAACTAAAGTGCTGGTTGACAAGCAAAGAGAACTAAAACTCTTGCTAGTAAAAGCATTCATCTTCTGAGAACAGAACCTCTCGACTTGCAAAGCTTATTGTTGCAGAGTCAGAGGCACAAAGTCTTTAAGTGATTCTCTAGAAATCACAGGAAAAGGAGCCACTCTTGTTTTCATATCTTCTTCCTACTATAGAGACAACACTGATTTAGGGTATATCCTATATCCTAGAGGATGGCACCCCATCTTTACAGGGTATTATCTCCAAGCTTGTGCTTCAGCCATGCTTATAAAAGATAGTTCCATTAGTCTATAAGTCTGGCATCTCCAGTGGTATGGTCTGCTATAGGAATAGTGTATTCGATTGTCACATGTCCCCTGCCATATCTCTTTTGCTTTAAAGTGGTCCTTGGTCTGTTGCATTGTCAGGTGGTATACCATGTCTGGGATTCAGACATTCAGTAAACATTGGAGATGGCTGAGGTCCTACAAGTGGGAAATTCAAACCCATACCTAGACTACATGGTGATTCTAGTAAAGATAAATTGCTGCCTCTTCCAGGATGTAATTGACTTGCTACCAAGTGACTGGTTAGTCTCCTTGGGATAGGGCACCCTATCAGGTCTAAGTATTGTTTGATGCTGGCCAGTTGGATATCTAACAGCAGTAAGAAGACAGATCGGCCATAGTGACTGTGAACCCATGCTGTTGGTTGGATCCATGCATAGTTTTCATCCCCGACACCATAGATACTCTTTCCATGCTTTTATTGTGCCAGCACCACAGTAGCTAATGACAGAGGTTGGCTGTCATGTCTGTCAGCAACAGACAGAGTCATTCTATCTAGTTCAGTGTCTCTTTCATGATAAATGCTGTCTGGCAGGCATTAACAAGTTACACATAGACTTCACAATTTGTGCTCACCTCCATAGGTCCATCACATGCCTCTTCCTCAGACCTCCTTGTCCCAAAAGTTTATCTTTTCCCCAAACTCTGATCAAGCAGCCACACAGATCTCCACTGATTAGAAGTCCATGTATAGTTTCAACTTGCGCCATTTCTCTTTCCGTATGAAGTCTAGATATTGTAAAATGCCTGAAGCTCTTCCCATGGGAGAACTTTCCCTCATCACTATCTTTCAGAGCCACAACTTAATGGGTTTGTAATAAAGCAGTGGTCCACTTTCAGCTTCTACTTAAATATGGAAATTACCCACCCACAAACCAAACTTACCTTTCCCTTCTCTGTCAGCTGATCAAAAGTGTGAGTTGAGGGGCACCTGGGTGGTTCAGTCAGTTAAGTGTCTGCCTTTGGCTCAGGTCATGGTCGCAGGGTCCTGGGATGGAGTCCTGCATTGGGCTTCTTGCTCAGCAAGGAACCTGCTTCTCCCTCTGCTTGCTGCTCCCCCTGTTTGTGCTCTCTCTCTCCCCCTGATAAATAAATAGAATCTTTAAAAAAAAAGTGTGAGTTGAGAGAGAGGCACAAATTTAGCTGTATTGGATGGTGAGTGGGTCTGGGCCGCCTGTGTATGTACTTATTTGTGCTGTCAAGAAAACCCACCTTATAATGGATATGATATCATGGATCATATGCTCATTTGGTATCTCATGGTCAGCCACTCCATCTCTATCAGGACCCAGTAGATCAGCTAGGAGTTGTTTTGAAAAGATGTATAATTCTCTGCTTCAAATGGCAGGGCCCTGTTCCGGAACCCTAAGTGACTTCATTGTGATTTTTCTAGTGGGGCTTATCAGGCATTCCACATGGCATCTTTTCCAACCACAGATATCTTTATATCTTTAGGGTGGCACTAATCTCTACCTTTCTTCCTGGGCTGTGTATTGTTTTTAACTTAGGGTATTGAGGATGCGGGCAGTTTCAACAGCTTCCACTTGGCCTTTCCAATTAAATAGCTATTACTCCATGGGGCTAGAACTCAATATTGGAGTACTTATAATTTCCTCATGTGTCGATCCTGCATTGTACATTTGGGGGGCTGGTGAATTACCGATAGATAGGGACTTAGGGACCTACTTGTGAACCAGACCTGTGCTAGCACTCCATTTGTTACTTGGCTCCTGTATGCTCTTACTCTAACACAGAGGCCATAATGATCTTTAGGTTCCTGGGTATTAAGGTTAATTCAAACCCCATGTTCAAAAGTCATTAAAATATCTGGGTTTCCCTTTCTCCTTGTATAAGGTTTCCCAAATAAATTGTCATAGGTCCCTTTGAGAAAGAACTGAAGGAGTCATTACCATGTCCACTGTGTTTCAGGGCCCTTCCTCGTAGGGACCCAGCCTCTCCTTCAGTGACTGCTGGGTCAGAAAACTGGCTCCACTGTTAACTGGAATTAAATAAGAACTTAAAAAAAAAAAAAGCTGGCTCCAGTTTGAAAACAGGGCAAAGAAACATGACTTTTTATTGGGACAGCTGTCTCATTCAACCTCGATTTCTTTTGATTGTACACATTCAGTGATCCCTTGTTGGCTGCCCATCTATCTTGTGCCTAGGGATGCAGTTTCCATTAAGTATCTCCATAGTTCTTCACTGATCAAGCCCCTGGGCTCCACTCCATTATGATTACACTCACACTGTTTCTTTTCTTAAACATTTATTTATTTATTTTAGAGAGAGAGCAGGCAAGCACAAGCGGAGGAGGGGCAGAGGTAGAGGAAGAAAGAGAATTCTCAAATAGACTCCCGGTGGGAGGTGAAGCCCTCCTCAGGGCTTGCTCCCAGGACCCTAAGATCATGACCTGTGCTGAAATCAAGAGTCTGAGGCTTAACTGACTGAGCCACCCAGGTGCCCCTATGCTTCATCGTTTCTGACTGTTAAACGCCATTACTTGCCTTTTTAAGGTTAGGAGCCTATCATCCCCATTACTATGTGGGGGCCTACTGTTAGCACTGGTCTTCTGCTGATGAGTTATTCAGTGATGTTGGGGCTCCTCTCACCAGCACGTTTCTTTATCGTATTGGTAAATAGTATGTTCTCGGGGCTCCACCACAGAATGTAGTCATCTGGCAGGTATTTGGACATTATGTAATATCCTCTCTAGCATGCCAACCTCTCTAAGCATTTTGATCTCTCTTTCTACCATTTGTGTGGCAGCTCTGGAATTTCCAGCTCATTTAGTAAGAGCCACCTTTTTTCCAGGCTTCTAAAAGCCAATATGCAGCATCATTCTCTAATTCCTAATTCTACTGATTCCTAGGGTTCTTGCCAGCATGTTATGTCCTGCATCATTCCTATATCAATAATTCTTTTTATCCAACTTTGTGTTTTTCTCCTTTGACTCAGAATTCTTAGGATCCAGTGTCCAGTGTTTTCTAAGTCCTATGATAGTCCCTTTCCTCCCTTAACAGCCCCAGCATTTCCCAGACCAGATTATGTTACTTTCTGACTATCACTTTTTGTTGTCTGGTGGCCAAGAGACAAGGTGTGGGTAGATCTGAAGGGGAAGAAGGTGCATATTGTTTTGTGAGACAAAGGCTTTTGAATTGTTTTTCAAACAAAGAAGGAATGAAAGTTTTCAATGGGGAGAATTGGGCCACTTTTATAGAACCAAATTGTCCAGAAAAACTTGGAGTTTCAAAGCTCTTTATGTGTCAGTTTAGATGTCCCCATCACAAGCCTCAGGTTCTCACTCCTTCCTAACCAGGGCCTGACATTAGCATAATAGACTTGCCTTGCAGGGTGGAAAATTCAACTTTTTCTAGAGATCCACTACTCTTATTATTAACTCTTACATTTTTCTGTTTTTTCACAATAAGAGGCAAAGAGTTTTTTTATTTGCAACCACAGAGACCCTCTAAATTTCATATTTTGCCTTAAATTGATGATTAAACACCTTCAGCCTTTCATTATCTTTCTCCAATGAGTAGTTGAGGAAAAATAAATTTCCCTCTACCCTTTTGAGTTCTTAGCTGAAACCCCTGTGCTAAAAGTCAGATTAATAAGAGGAAAACAAACAGAAGTTTAACATGTATACCTCATGGATACATGGGAGATAGAAAAAATGAGTAACTCTCCAAGGTGGCTTAGAATTTAGACTTAAATACCATTTTAACAGGGGAAGGAGACATGGGATTCCTAGGGAAGAGTAAATGATTTTTAAGGAAGATGAATGGCCTGTTAGAAGAACAGACAGGAGGTATGATAGTTTGTGAAAGTTTGTCTAGGTGTGGTACCAACTTCTATTCTCCTCTTCTGTGACAAGGTTGTTGAAACTCCCATGAAAGTGATCTATGACAGTTGAATCCCTTTTGGAGGATCCGTCTTTAGGCAAATACAGAAAGTTCAGAGAAAGCCTCTCCCTGCATTTGTTGTGTTTTCAAGTGCCACAGCTCAAAATAATATACCAAAGTGGCATATTTTGAGGTTCCATGTCTTGAACTCCTAGTCATATTTTCGGGTGGCATGTTCTGCTCCCCTTTAAATGCACTGATGGAATGAGACATCTGGTTTCCTTTTTCTTGTCATTATCAGTCTTCCCCTGCCTTCAATGCCTGAGATATTTCAACTGCTTATTCCCATACCAGTTTACTGCTTATGAGGTTTCAATAACTGCACCATTACAGTAGGCCAGGGGCTATCTATAATCTAACTACCACCAGTGACAGGGTCTTTATTCCCATCCAGCTGGTAAGTGACCCACCTTCAAAATCATCAGTCTCCTTTCAAGGAATACTCCTAGCATTAACTTCCCCAAACAACAGACCCTGAACTGGAGAATTGTATCCAGGTGGTTTTTTTGGAGCTACTCTTAGGAAAAACACCTGTAAGGGAATTAAAAAAAAAAAAAGCCAAGGTTGGATGGAAGAAGAAATTGAACTGAAAATAGTTGCAGCAGAAGTCTCAAGCGATTGCTTTTGGAGCTCTAACACTGGAATGGTCTACCCACATTGTGGGGAGGAGATGAGAAGTGGGTTTTGTAACTTTTGGGTTTTGTTATGTTAAACAGTTGGTTGTGAGCTGCTATGGGAGAGGACTTATAACACCGAGCAAAGCAGCTTCTTTCACTAAAGGGCAATTCCTGTGAGAGACTCTGCTATGAGCTCGTTAGCCGCAATCTTTGAAGTCAGGAGGATAGATGCCTCCATCCTGAAGGGAAACCTGGGCAGTGCACCAAACACTTTACTTTTGGTTTTGACAATATTACATGATTTGAGGGCAACCTAATTATATTGCACTAGATTATTATTTTTGAAGCTTGTAAAGCCACACACAATATATAAAGGGAGATGATCTAGAATTATGCAGGGCAAAAGGGAAAAGTCAACCTAGAATTACAAGCTACAGAAAACTCAGAAGTACATAATATACATACACCTGAATAATCAAGGATTGACTATGTTGGCGAATCATCAAGTGTCCTTGGGCTAACAGCATAGTTTCTTATTTCATGAGTAGCCAGAAACTCAGATTTTTACAACAAGGGGAAAGGGGAGCTCTGTTTTCTTCTGACAGTCTTTAAATATATTTTTTAAGATTTTATTTATTTATTTGACAGAGAGAGACACAGCGAGAGAAGGAACACAAGCAGGGGGAATGGGAGAGAGAGAAGCAGGCTTCCTGCTGAGCAGGGAGCCTGATGTGGGGCTCGATCCCAGGACCCTGGGATTATGACCTGAGCCAAAGGCAGATGCTTAACGACTGAGCCACCCAGGCGCCCCCTTCTGACATTCTTTAGAGGCTTGTGATATAGTAGGAGTTTATGGTGAGATTCTATTATGTAAAACAAAATAAGATTCTTGAAGAACATTTATTGAGTGGTCTGGAGACCTTTGGTAAGCAAATGTAGTATCTAGAGGTTTCACTGTGGCTTATTTAAATATAGAAAGGGCCTGGAAATTTGTATTCGAGGCAGTTGTAGTGTTCTAGAATCTTAATTTTATTATTTGCATCATACTTATGTGTGTATGGTGTGTGTGTGTGTGTGTGTGTGTGTGTGTGTGTTGCAATGATTGGGCAATGGCTAACAATAAATAGACTGAAATAATGGATTAGGGAGGTAGGAGTTAAAACTCTTTGATGATTTCCGTTATGACAACAAGAAAAAAAAAGACCCACATCAAGCAGGGAATCCTAAAGGAGACTAGATAAGCAACTAGAGTAAATGACCAAAGAGAAAAAGATAAGTAGATTTAAGAATGAGAACTTACATCTATGCGTAATTGGTTATCTTCAATTCTATCAGATGGCATCAAAGGGAACCTGGGCAAAAAAACAACAACAACAAAAAAAACAATGTAGGGCTCTCAGATCATCCATTCTCTAGGCTAGAAATTACCTAATTAGTTTTTTTTAATGAATTGGTATGAATTTGAGCTGATAATTATCTAAATTCATTTGGTAGCAAATGAACTTACAACTCATTGAGTTGCCATAACTATACACTTGGACTTGTCATGTTACTAATTTTCTCGCTTAGACATCCATTTATCAACACAGCTAATAATATCTAAATGCATAAAAATGACTATGATGTTAAGATGTTCATTTCCTTTCACCTTTTGTTATTCCTGCTGTGTTGTAGACATTGCCAGATATGGGATTAAAGATGACTAAGAAACAATTGCAGTCCTTAAGGAACTCACAATTTAATAGAGTAGACAGACATATAAAAAATATGATGCAAGCTTCAGAAAAATATCGAAAAGAGAGTGAATCATTAAATGGAACACTTATTGACTACCTACCATGCACCACATTCTAATATCCATGAAGTAGAAATAAAACATGGTACATGTGGTCTGTGAATTTATGGAAGGGGCTATCTTGTCTGGGCTGCTTTGTCTTTGAACAGAAGGAAGGACATATCATCAGACTGTGATGATGGGTGAACATGTATATGTTTTAGGTAAGTCACAGCTAATGATTGCAATTGCCCACATGAAATAGAAGATTTCTATCTGCTCATAGTTCTAAGGTGAGTACTGACTTCCTCAAGCAACACTCAGTCACTTGGGTATAGAGGCTGAAAAGAGAAATTATAGATATGTAGGCTGGAATAGGGCCACAAGAATAGATTGGAATGGAGTATGGAAGCTGAGGTTATTAACAAGAGGACAGTTCAACTCTGTAGATTACTGTGTTGTTTATAGTTGAACACCATACACAGTTCATGGAGTTTAAGCAAGACACAGAAGAAAGTAAAGGTGATAAGTAGTTGAGGAATTGGAAGGAAGTGAATGAATCAAGTAAATAAAACTTTTTATGAGACTAATGTGTATGCTAGGGTGACAGAGTAAAAGCTGGAAAGATGAGGTTTTGGTTTGAGGATGAGTTATTGAAATCTGATGTATCAAAGGAGGAATCTTCCTAATCATGACAAAAACAGGACAATGGTGGAAGTTGGGGTAGAGAAGGTAGTGGACTGGCTGCCAACCTAAGTGGAAGGATGGCCACCTCATAGTAGTTTACTTGTCAGAATTGTATCGGTGGGTATATTCCCCTACCTGGGGGAGAATGTAAGGATGCCAGTGAGAATTACCTCTAGAGCCCTGGTTTTTATCTCGGCCCCTGTTCTTCCTGTCAGAAAGATCTAAGGTCTCTAAATGAGCATGAAGGAGAGATAATTGACGTCTCAGTACAAGGACAGGAGGTTAACAATGTAATCTCAAAGATCTTTTTATTTTATTAAGTTAATTTCCTCCTTAAAAAGTATTTTCTGCATGGCTACTTCCCAATTAGAAGATGTGGGACAACAGAAAACTCACTGTTCTGGGTCTCAGAAGTTCTTTATGACTCAGTTCTATCTCCTTGATTAGTTGTCATGTAATATCCCTTACCCTCACTCCAGAAAGAAGTAAGAGCATTTGGAAACTAATCTGAGGTAGAAAAATATACTGTGTTAAAGAAACTAAGAGAAAACCACTGAGATTGGAGGGAGACACTGAGGGGAAGCTTCAGCTCAATGAGTGTTTAAAGCAGTCAAATGGGTATGAAGTTGCTTTTGTACTAGGATACTCTGCCAGGTACTATCATTGTGTTTGTTTCCCTGGCAAGTGAGGTGCTGAGAGTCACTTTAGATTCCTCTATCATTCAGGATACAGTCAGGATAACACAAACTACTCTAAGACTTTCAAAAAGAGAGATTTGGGGGGCACCTGGGTGGGTCAGTTGGTTGAGCAGCTACCTTCGCCTCAGGTCATGATCCTGGGGTCCTGGAATCGAGCCCCACATCAGACTCCCTGCTCAGTGGGGAGCCTGCTTCTCCTTCTCCCTCTGCTACTCACCCTGCTTGTGTGTGTGCTCTCTCTCTGTCAAATAAATAAATAAAATCCTAAAAAGAAAAAGAGAAGATTTGGTTACACAACTTCCTCAGTTTGGGTTGCCTGGAAATGACAGTTTGAGGCAAGGATGTGGGTACCTGTGATTTTCTGGGGGTATGCTGTTTAGGAAAACCTTGTGAGGGAGAGAGCAAAGCAAGATTGAGAAGAGGAAAGAACCAAGCGAGGATGGGACTCGGCTCATGCATAGCCTCGTCCAGATCCAGAGGGGGAGGACTCTGGAACATAAACAGCACCACAAAATTGCCCCTTCCTTGACACAAGGGGAGCAGGGTTTTATAACCTGTACCCATCATCATTGGCTGTGGCTGCTTTGTTGGCTCCTGTCAGGTAAGTCTCAGAGAATGTGGCTGGTTTGGGGCCCTCCACAGTCAAAGCTCATAGTAGCAGAGTGATTAGTACACTAGGCCAGTAAGGGGGACCTAGACAGGAACTAGAGTATCTCCTGCAATAGCTGATGGAAGAACAGAGAAGCCCATGAGGGGATGGTTACACCATTCAGAATTTGGCAAGAGCAGGAAGAAACTATCATTCCTAAGTTTGGAAAGAGAACCAGAGGAGGTGGTATTACCAGAGCTCATAAGACAGGCCATCCTGTGGGATCTAGTCATGGCAGGTATTAATGAGAGAAGTTGGAACCCTAGAAAGAGGGGCTCCCTGGCAGAAATTAGAAGTATGGAAGAGATGCTGCTGGAAATGCCATGAAAATTGGAATTTTTTTAATTTAATTTTTATTTAATTTTATTTTATTTTGTCTTTAGGGACTCTGGATTTGAGTAAGGAAAATTGATTAGGACACTGAGTCCCTGAAGGGGCAGCTATCCAAAGCAGTCATGACCAGGGGCTCCAGAGTGAATTTACAACCCCAAAAGTTGCTTTGCCTAAGGCAGTAGACCTCATTTAGATTTCAAAATATTTAAATTATAATTCTTACTAATGTCTGGTGAATTTTCTGAGAGTATATACATATCCCTCCCAACTACTTACCTTTGCTACTTTCTAAAGAAGTAAAATTCTATTTACAGTAAATTGAGGTGTGTGTGTGGAGGGGGGAGACTTACAATATTCGGTTGTTTTGAGAGAAAAAAAAGAGAGCTACTCTTGATCTTGAAAACTGATGTCAGCAACATAGCTTTGGCAATAGGCTAGATGGTCCCTGGGAAATGGAAACCAAAAGAATAGCTGGATAAAAAAGATATAAAAGTAAAATAGACCAAGAGAGCACAGGTTTTAGAAACAAAATAATTTACTTTTTTGGCCTTCCACTCCCCATTTAAAACTGATTTCTGCATTTTAAACTACTCTCTTATATTTTTATTGATCTTATTGTCTCTTGTCATTAAAAAAAAAAAAAACTAGCAAGATATTATAACATTTCTCTCCAGTGTGACTGTGACAATGTGCACTGTGTGATAACTTGCAAGACATTCATCTATACCCAAAAGAAATTATCTACTTTGATGAAATGTATTATCCCAACCCCATGCTTGGCTGGTGGTATTTTACAGGTTTTTACATTTGCAAGTAGGTTCATTTTTTTAACCTTTTTCTTCAAGGTGGTGACGAAAATTTGGTCATTTATAACTTGATAATATAATACATAGGTACTTTTCATTGTCTTGGGATTCATAGATCTTGATTGAATTTAGAACATCACTATTTGAGTCTCAGAAAGTCTTTGCGAGTAGCTATTTCTCTTCCTATTAATGAGGACTAAAGGATCCTGGAGGCAGAAAGTTCTAATCAGTTCAGGAGGTACTGCTTGTTCCCACGAGGAGCCTATAAAAATCAAATCCATGTTTTCATGCAAGAACTTTCTGAAGTGCTTGAAGCAATTGTTAAGGCATCTGGGTTGTGGGGTGGTTTAAACGGTTCTTTCTGGAAAATATTTAAACATTAACTTTCTAAAAATAATGATTAGAGAAGGAATGAAATGAATTCATGGACTGGAGTGGTGTGAGGTTAGCAGGTAAGTCACAAAGAAGGAGAAGCATGACTTTTTATTTTTCCACTTTAGAAACTCCCTTTTCACACCCCGACAGCATCATTCTGCTTTCCATTTTAGTATCGCTTGGTGGTGGGAAATGACCAGAAAGAGCATCCCAGGAAAGCAGAGGAATGCTGGGAGTGGAGAGATGGTGGGGATTTAAATAGACTTCAGAGAAGGGTTACCTCTCCACTGTTCTCAGTTGGCCTGGCATGATGTGGACAGTAGAGTCCTGAGCAGAAAGTAGTGTTTTCAGGTTATCTGGTCTCTCTTCTATCCTTTGAGCAAAATTGTACCTGATGTAGATAAAACACAGGAAACATAAGAAAAATCCCTGAAGGTATTGCTGAACTACAGTAAAATGCTCTCCCTACTGCCACCCCATTCCCATCATCACAAAAGTTTCAAATAGATTGCTTGACTTCTCCAAGTTACTGACATCAGTTAGCCTCTGAATTTTCCGTCACTTTCAGTAAAATAGAAACTTGAGAAGACCTTTTTCTTGGGTGCTGTGGCTTTTACCATTTTTCTAACAGTTGTGCTTCTGTCCATCTAGCCTGTAAGGTCCATCAGAAACATCTGTCTACTGGGTTTCTGCCTTGGGGGACACATAGTGTCCTGCACAATGGGGATGCAAATGGGCTTTCACATCCAGGAGCTACCAGCCTCGCTGTGTCAGCCTGATGGGCCTGCGAGTCTTCTCTCCCATCTGTTGTTGGTGCTACCGTCCTTGAAAGTTGAGCACAAATACCCCCTCTCTTGAATTTTCTAATCATTGTTTCCTTGCTGCCTCTCTCATTCCGGAATCAGGAACAACAAAAATAGAGAAAGGGAGTTACTGTATAGGCTGGAGTGGCTGAGAGATACTTCTGAACTAAAAGGACGTTGGCAACTCAACCAGAAAGAGTCAGTCAGTGGGACAAGTACGAAGAATGGGTAGGAGGGATCTTCTCGTGGTGGGGATGTTACATGAAAGGTATGGAGGTGTGGAATAAAGAATCCAGGCTGTGTTCTGATTAAACCATTGTGAAAAAAATCTTTATAGGAAAATAGTGATGGCATCGATCAGTGGTTCTCAAATTTTCAATCAGTGTTGTCCAATAGAAATGTAATGTAAGCCATATATTTAATTTCAAATTGGCTAGAAGGCACATTAAAAAAAATAGGTGAAATTCACAGTAATAATTTTATTTAACCCAACCTACCCAAAATATTATCATTTTAACATGTAATTAGTTTAAAATATGATTTGTGGCTTATACATTCTGTTTTTGTACTAGGTCTTCAAAATCCATGTGTACTCGACAGTAAGCCTATCTCAATTTGCACCAGCCACATTTCAGGTGCTCGAAAGCCACAGATGGCTAATAGCACAGTTTTCAAGTAGGTCAAAATCACCTGGAGAGCTTATTAAAATACAGATTGCCGGTTTCCATCATCGGAGTTTCTGATTTAGTGTATCTGGGATGAGGTGCAATAATTTGCATTTCTAACAAGTTCCCAGGTGATACAGCTGCTGCTGGTCTGCAACCACACTTTGAGAACCACTAGTTTAGAGAAGTGGTTCTCAAGCCCGGCCACAAGTTGGAAATACCTAAGAGTTAAAAGCAAGGGAAAAAAACCAAAACAAAACCAAAACAAAACTTACCCTCCAGCCCACACCCAAGACCACTTAACCCAAAAATCTAGAGGTCACACCCAGGCATTGCTTTTTTAGTTTCCCAGGGGATTTTAATTATCAATGGGTTCAAGAACCATAGAAGTGGGAGGAGAAAAGACTAGAAAGAGGTTTTAGTAGACAGAAGGCTAAACAAACAAACAAACAAACAAACAAAAAAGCCCAGAAGCCTCGGTAGATTGTTATACAGGGCAGTGATATATAATGAAAGCATTATTCTGTTTTGTTGCTTACATTGGTAATGAGCTGTAGCAGGAAAGGGTCAGAGAAGGATTTAAAATGATTCAAGAGCTTGATGAAGTTGGCGCAATGAAAGGCAGGGTGGGGGTGGATATGAGGGAATGAGAGTTATATACACTTGATTCAACTACCTCACGATTCTGCAGTGATGGAGTGAAGGGTGTGAACTATACATCACTGAGAAACTGTGTTACCTCTTTCTTCAGCAAAGAGCAACAAAACAGCACTAAAATGCCTCCAAAGGCCATGTGAGAAAGGTGACCATGAAAGGGGTTGGGGTGAGGAGGAAAACCACTAGGAATAAATTCACACCCAAACATTTGTGTGAATGATAGAAGCTACATTTGATTAAATGTGTTAGGCCTGATCCCTAGGGGGCAGTCCCCTCCAGATATTTACTGTTATTTTGCTATTTGTTCCCTTATTCTTGTTTCTTCCTCCTGCCTCTAAACTGTTGTTTTTTGTTTGTTTGTTTGTTTTTTTACTCCAGCCAGACTCAGCACTCTCTTCAGGACTCCAGGTCTCCACAAAGTAGTGTCTTTCCTTGTCTGAGTTTCTGGCTTCAGGTTGGAACTTTGTGAAAATGAATTATCAAAGGTGCTTGAAGTCAGCTGAAACTGTGAATAAAAGTCAGCAAAAGTCAGCATTTCCTGGAGAAACAGTCCCCAGTGTGGGATGACTGAAGATAGAGGGATGTGGGGGTGGGTGAACAAGCATAAATTCATGATAAAAATAAGATTTCACAACCTTAAACCACATTATCTATCAGATACCACAGGCACATATTCTGTGAGAGCAGAGATGGACTAATGCCACAGAATTTAGATCACATAAAAGCAATCGAAAAAAGGCTCGGTGATAAATGAAGCTTCTGGTCTCATAGGTCCCTTTTAAACATCACCTCACATATACAGTTTAACTTGTCGTGGTTGAATACATGCTTAAACACAAGAAGTAGCCAACAAAAAAACATCTGAAGAAGTAATTACAGGTAGCAGCCAACAGATGTATAAATCAGTGAGTTCATGTTGATGGTACTTTATATGCACCCTTCCTCCTTATTTCAAGCTGATTCCTTTCCCTGTAAGAGTTTGGGCAGAGTCTCCAAAACCTGTGAATAGGAACCTTGAAAAGATTCCTAATGAGTTTTTAAGACTAAGCTGCTATTAACCATTACTGAATCCTGGGTTCCTTGTTCTCCATCTGGTATTTTCTTTCTATTCCCTTGGCATTTCCTTTTTCTCATCCATATTCTTAGAACATTCCTACCGAGCCCATTAACAGATTGCCAAGCCAGACTGGCAATTAAATTGCATCCTCGAGCCTAAATTTTAATTCTGAAGAGCCTCTTGTCTTTTCACGACATGTCCCTGAAATTGCTGGCTCAAATCTCGCTCTGGGCCAGAGATCCTATTTTGCTGAAAGGAATTTACCACCCTCCCAGACCCATGATCAGCATGCTACAGACTACCACCATGTTCATCTAGGAAATCCTCATACTACCTTCTTTTGTAGTATCTGAACTCTGACTGGTGTGTATCCATGAATACAAAATCACTTTTGACTTCTGGGGGAAGGAATTATTTTGAAACAAGTAAACCTCGTTATTCAATTATTTTAAAATCAGTGAACCTCAGCTATTTTGAAACCAGGAACCTCTGGAACCTACTAATCTCCGTAGTCCCTATTCACTCTTATTTAAGAATTTATTTTCTCCATCTGTTTCTACATACCCTACTTTTGATAGGGATTGAGAAGAATCAATCACTATAATATAAAAAATAAATTCTAATCGCTCCTAGTTTTTAAATCTCAGACTAAAACAAGACACCATGAGATATCAATTTTCACTCCCACCTCAACTCTTCAAAGTTAAAGATTATTTGGATGTAAAGGTTAAAATACACAAATGATAAACAAGTTCACTATTTTAAATGACATTAATAAAATGTTTCATCAAACCCTTGCCAAGACAGAAGTGAAATCAGAGCACTTACGCTGTACAATTAATGAAACTAAAAGAATAATAAAAAAAAAAAACCCACCTCATTTCTTAGAACTGCAAATAGGGATCAGACCTACTCTAAGGACTCCCTCAGATGTTCAAGCCTTGTTATAACTCCAGTAACTCTTATGGTACTTGTGCAATGCAACTCAGCCAGTTTTTCCCAAAACAAAGTGGGCTTTTTTGGATTTATTCAAGGTGCTGTGCTTTGTAACCTTGGAAGATGCTTTCATCAGAGCTTAAGTTTCTGGAAAAGAACTGCTCTTGCTAGTATGCTGAGTAGGTGTTGGACCATTCATTCTGGGTAAACTTCTTTACAATGTAATCTGTCAGAATATAGTTATAGCAGATACAATGTCCCTACTCTCCTGTAATTAGTATTTTTTGGAGCCTCCTAAGAGAACTCCGGCATGGATCAGCACTCATGAATATTAAACATAAAGGATAAAAGTTGTACAAGTAATAGCTGCTCTATAAGTACTTTACTTGGTTAAGCAAACCTTTAGAATTTATCAGCTAATTCTCCACTGGATCTTAATTCTTTTCAAATGAACTAGCTCCCTACTTGTATCTCATGCAGATCACAGCTTGGTTGGGAACCTACGCAGCAAAATTAAACTATACAAATATTAGTCCACAATATGTTGCTATCAGAAAGATCTTAACCTATACTTCAGTGTGGAATGGAGCCCAGAAGGCTTTGGTGGAACCACACTGGTGAATTCAGATTTGGGCTGATCTGTTTTTTTTTTTTTTTTTTTAAAGGAAACAAACTCTTAGAATAAAGAATAAATTTTGATTCAGAATCTAGAAAACTGTTACTAGCAGAGGAAAACTCTACATTCAAAGCCTAACCATAAAGCATAATATTTAAGACTCCAAACACAAAGGAAAATTATAAAGCATACTTTGTTAATTTTCATGTGTTTTTACCTGTCCTATAATGAAGAATCTATACTATTAATTACTAAGGAAGAAAAATAAGCCAGGCCACAGGCAATCTTACCTTATTAGAATTTATGTTGTCTTTCTTCTTCTTCTTCTTCTTCTTCTTTTTTTTTTTTTTTTTTTGCTTCTGTCTATACCAGAGCCACTCATAATATTAACCCTCAGTCATCTGAGTAACTGATTTTTATCACTGGGCTTGAAAGCAAGATCTATATCCTTCCTAAATATTGTTCTTATCTCGCAAAATGTCTAGCAGATAGAAGATGCTCAGTAAACATTACTTGTAAAGAATTTAACTTCAACAAATGGATAAATGACATTATATGACCTATACAGAGTTCAAGGAATATTATGAAGAGAGTATGCTCCATGCCATGACTTCTAAGTCGGTTTGTGGGCCCCTGATGCTTAAATAAAACATTTGTGCAGAAACTAAATCTGAGTATGGAGAAGAAAATAAGTCTCAAACTGGGGCTGTGAATTGACGATTAAGATATCAGAAATTATTCATAAAACAAAACAAAAAAAACAAGCTGTATGCAGCATGTTAATGTTGATAAATAATTTATATAAGCCTCTAATAGATTTTTTACTATCCAAACATTACCAACTGGCCTAAAATTTAAGCCTCTGCCTTAAAGTCTTTTTTTTTTTTTTTGCATTTGTGTCCTTGGAAACTGGTATTACTTATTTAAATTGGCAATTTTTAAAAAATTTAAAATATAATACATTTTTAATGTAGACTGTTTGGAATGTACAGGAATCTTTGAGAAAAATTCTAAATTATCTTCCTTCTACACTCAAGGAAAATGTTAACATTTTAGTTATATCTTTCAACTTTTTAAAAATACATTGAAATTACAACCCTCAAGATTAAGGTTCACTCAAGTCAGAACCCCTACAGGGAAGCCTTTTCAAACAAGTATCTTCTAGGTTTGACAGACTCTTTGTTTGACAGACAAAAATACATAGAAAAAAATGCAAGGACATATATCATCTGTTAAAGTACTTTTGACAGGAGGAGAGAGAACCCTTGTCTTATTGTATATATTTTGTACAGCTCGAATCATTTAAATGAGACAGGTTTGTGTGTGGCTTGTAAGAGAAAACAAAAAGAGTTAATAACTTAAAATGAGGGTAATATCACCTGAAAATGTAAAAATGTAAAATGTAAAAATGTTATACAACCTAGAACATTCAAAACTTATTTTTACATCCAATTGTAGTATCTAAAGTATGCTGAAACTTTGTAGTTTTTTTTGAAATATATTCTCTGTTTATTTCCTACTCAACTGTCACTTTTACCTTAATTTTTGGCACTTCTTATATTTATTCTTTCATTGTAATTTGTTTCAATAATTTTACATTTTTTCAAATTTTTGTTTGTTTTGAGAAATAGATGGAACGTAGGTAAATTAAAGTATAAAACCAGAAAAAAAAATCCTGTAGATATCAAAAACCCAGCCAACCTATATGATATTTGAGACTTTGTGAAGAAAGCTGCTTATAGTACTACGGCCTGTTTCTCCAGAGGACTCCCAACTCAGAAATTAAAATTGTATTTCACACTATCAATAAGCCATATTCATAGACACTTGTCCCACCTGCTCTTTGAGAATTTCTTTCTCCTGCAAAATTTCTTCTTCCATCCACCCCGCTTCATCCAGAAGTCCCCAGGGAATATGTCACAGGTGCTGAGAGGTCAGCAGCCAGATGGTGATTTCTCTTCCTGCTGTACCACCCTTTGGAAGTGTTCTTCCCTTTGCCCAGAGGGCTAAACAGAAGCCCCTCAACACTCCCCAGTACCAGCAGTTGAGTTGTGTCCCTCCAGAAATGACTTCCAGAGATGAGCACGCTACATCACCACTTCCATTTCCACCGGGCACTCCTTCTTCTGTTATTGCACTTCTCTCAATTCCACTATTCCTCCTAAGTACTCCAGCTTCTTTTGGTGGGTATACCACTTTCGCAAGCAATGTCCCTCTCCCTCATACTGTCAGGCACAGCTGCCACCTCCACTGGGCTGACCAGTCACTTCCTGTGTCCATCTTGCTCACATGCTAAGTCTTCTGTGTTCAGTGTTGCACTGCATTCTGTGGTGAAGACTAGAGAGGACACCCTCTCTTATTTGGGATTGTAATCTGTTAGAAGAGTACCAGAGAAATATGCTTGTGACCTGATGACTTGAGCAGTTTATAGGAACACAATTGTTTTCTCCTTTCAATTACAGAGTTTCTTCCCTAGAAAATTTGAAGATGAATTTTAAAAATGCCGAGAAGGGAACATGGCGGCAGGAACAGGAGATAAGTATTGTGCTCTGTTCAGACCTCTTAGTGTTGCCTGTTCTCCCATTTGTGTCCAAGGGTTTGTTACTGATTTTACTTGTTGCCTGACACTGTCTTCCCTGAGAATCAGTCCTATTCTAGTAGATGCCTCATTCTCTCCTGCAATTTAAGCCTCAGGGAGATTACCCCATCAATTTATCAGATACTACCAGTCCTGTCAGAATTCCAAAGGTGTGCCTGGCTTAGGCTCCAGCCAAAAACTCCACTAGAGATAAACAACTTGAATAAATAAGGAGCAAAACCATATCCTTGGGTGGAAACTAAATATTATTTACAAGAGCATTTTCTTTTCTAAATTAAGTCATGGCTTTAACCACTCACTCAAGTGTCACCAGCTTAGGGAACACAAAATAAAGTCTTAGCACTTTTAATATTTAAGTTAATGTGACTCTGATCCTTACTCTGCTAATCATGAAAATTCACAGTGGAGACCAAACTTACTAGCTTGAGTGTAAGCCAGGTATACCTCTGGAATTCTGACAGGTCTGGCAGTGTGCTCTGATTACCTCCCCAAGAAAGATTTGGCCCACAATTATAATTAGACCAGATTAAAGGAGAGAGATATTCTGTTTATTCATTAACTTACTTTTCATCTGCTTTGGCTCACAAATTTATTTCTGATTAAATAAATATTATATCATAATTTCATAATTATTGACCACTAAGAACTCTGTCATATTTTCATAAAGGTGCTGCTTTTAGTTTGCACACATGATATTGACCATATATATTTTAAACAGATGACCCTCCTGGGAAGCTTCCTGATATTAATTAACTATTTAATGATATAATTGATGTATAGCAGTGTATTGGTTTTAGGTGTACAACATGATAATTTGATATATGTATCATGAATGTTATCTAATTTACTTAACTTGCTTCCTTATTTTCTGTGGTGCTTCTTAGCTGATCAGTTCAAAGATAACCAACAACAAATGAAGATTAAAAGCCATTTAATGTCTAGAGAGGAAAGTGCGTGGATACTATTTTGACTCTGGAAAGGACTTTTAATTATCATCATATTCAAAAGTCAAAGGAGAAATAACATTTCAGGGAAATTAAACTTGCTTTAGCTTAATTTGAAGCCTCAGGGTAAATCTTTATTTATGTATTTTTGGAAATACTCTAAACTGAGTAGAATTCAAAAACATTACTAAGCTAATTAAAATGTTTTAAAATGCCAAAGAGGGGATATAGTGGTCTTATAAGTTTTTATGGATGGGTGGTTGATCTTTCCTAATAATTCATTGGAAAAATAACCTCAATTTTTCATGGTAAGAAAATGCCATTAAAAAGAGAAATATCAGCTGCTCAGTTTTATGTTAAAAATGAAGGAGTCTAATTGAATGCAGAATAAAAGATAGCATGCATAACCTTTTAAAAAATTATCAAAAGCATCGTCCTTGATGTTAGCCTGACATTTTTCCCTTTGATTAGTCAAAAATAACATCATGATCTTAAATAGCACTTTCCTTCAAAGGGACTGAGGAACTTGCTTTAAAAAAAAAAAAGAATCATCAATCTCCTATTATCTTTATAGGGATGAAGGTAGAAGGGACTAGCATTCTTGCTCATGAATAGAATGGCTGTTTGAAAAAACTAACCAGTTCACCCGTGACCCCCTCAGCTATCTACATTCTCTGTCTTCTCCCTGCCCACCCACATCATGGTGAGCAATGGTCCTCCCCCATCCAGTTCAGGGTCTCTTAACAGACCGTAGTAAAATACTGAATCCGGCCACAAATGGCCACTGTCAGTAAAGCGTTTTCATCTCCATGACTTATTTATTTTATAACCGGAAGTTTGTACCTCTTTATCCTTTTCACGTATCTCACCCATCCTCCCACTCTCCTCCCTTCTGCCAACCACCAGTTTGTTCTCTGTGAATAGAGTTCTGGTTTTTTTCATTTGTTTACTTTGTTTTTTAGATTTCACACATAGATGAAATCATATGGCATTTCTTTGTCTGACTTATTTCACTTAGCGTAATACCCTCTAGGTCCATCCATGTTGTTGCAATGGTGAGATCTCATTTTTTTTTTTATTGCTGAGAAATATTCCATTGCGTATATATACCACATATACCACATCTTCTTTATCCATTCATCTGTTGTTGGACACTTAGGTGCTCCCTTATCTTGGCTATTATAAATAATGCTACAATTAATTCCATACTTTTTATTTTTTTTATTTTTTTAAAGATTTATTTATTTATTTATTTGAGAGCGAGAATGAGATAGAGAGAGAGAACATGAGAGGGGGAAGGGTCAGAGGGAGAAGCAGACTCCCCGCCGAGCAGGGAGCCCGATGCGGGACTCGATCCCGGGACTCCAGGATCATGGCCTGAGCGGAAGGCAGTCGCTTAACCGACTGAGCCACCCAGGCGCCCTAATTCCATACTTTTTAAAGTAAAATTGTGAAAAGTCATATAAAGTATAAATAGTGGGTGCTATGAAAGCATAGAAGGGGTAAATCTGACTGGAGGGTTAGAGATGGCTTCTATGAGGCAAAGACATTTGATTTGGGCTCCAAAACAGCAACGAGAATTAACCAGGCTAACATAGGAGGAAGAACACTCTGGGAAGAGGCTACAGATGCTCCAGGATCTTTAAGTGGAAAGAAAAGCGATACTGATTTTATTGTTGTATTGAGGAAGATCAAGAATATAACGTATCTGTTGGACTATGTGAAAGTGCTTCATAAAACTTTGAACAAAGGTCAATGATTACTTTTACTGGTTATTATGATTGTTGTTATTGTCTGTTTTACTGGAAAGTCAGAGCTATATTTTACTATACTGCCTTTAAGCAGTAATCTAGATCACGCTTTTCTACTTTTTGGCAATATAGTGAACAGATATGGTAGTTGTTTAGAGAATTGCAGTTTCTAAAAATCCAGACTAAATCAAAATTATAATACCACAGCTAATTCAGTCTCTACCCCCACAGCACCATTCCTCCTCTCTTCTGCTCCCACTCCCATCAGCTTAGGCCAGATCTGTGGCTGGAGAAGATTTGTTGATCTTTATCCTTTCTCTCTTGTTTAACATGGTACAGCAACACCAGGGTCATGAGGGTGGAAGAGAGTGGGAAGAGGGTAGATGGTGGCGAGGGAGCTAGAAGAAGAGGTCAAAGTCTTACTTGTTTGGTGCTGTTATAATCTATAATGTCCTCAGTTATGGCATGTTCTAAATTCTGGCTCTTTCCTAGAGAAATTTGAGAGTTGTCTGGAGATTCCCTCTAGGACCTCTGTAGGGCACAATTGCCTGACGCAGGTGCTGACCCTTCCTGCTGATCTCTCATGATACCTCTCAGCTCTGTACCCTCCACTCTCATCCCAACAGTGACCTACAGACGCTTTCAGCTAAGATCTTCACACTCCACAAACAACCTCCTTCATCAGCGTTCTATCAGGATGGCGTAAGTGGCTATTTTTCAATAGATTCACTTGACCCATGGAAATGTACACCCGTGCCACTGACACCAAAACTGCCTTCTTTGCTCCTCCTGCTGTAATGGACAACTGGAATCTGCCTCAGACTGCGAAATTCCCCAGACCAGATGCAGGAATTAGTCTGTACGTTCATATACATTCACAAACGCTCTAAAGTTTGACAAGGGTAGTAGAAGACAAGACAATGCACTTCCGCAGTTTAATAGGTATACAGCTGGGGAAGAACAACCCAGTCTCTTCTCTTGAAGAAACAAAAACCAGCACAAACAGACAAAATGACATCAATAATAAAAACATCTCTTTAGAAACTTCTCATTTTGTCTTAGGGAGGGAAGAAAATGATATAGAAAACTTTTTCTCTTTAAATTTTTCATGTTCCTTTACATAGGCTCTTTGAAGTTATGAACACAAAGCCACATAACTTTTAGGAAGTCCTGAATGGAAATATCACTCTTTAAAATATGTGATTTGCCATCTGGGGGCTTCATCTGAAATTCTGAGACCATGGGAAAAGCACCATTTCACATCCTGTTACAGAAATGACAGTTATTCTTATTTGTTGTTTTCTTTTTCTTATCATAATCATTGTTATACTATCATTATGTTTATTACTTATGGAACACTAAGGCACAAATATTGTGACATTGAAATATTTGCCCATGAAGACTTGTACAGTAGATGCTGTCCAGATGGCCCTTTAGAACAGAAAGACTTGCTACCCCTGCCTCTCAGAGTCCCTCAGCATAGGGCCCTTAGTTGTCCAGCCTCTAGGAATTGTGTTGACTGAGTGGATTACCCCTTTGGAAAGTCACATCACCTTCTTCATCTGAGTAGTCCTCAACCAATTACTGGTTGATACAGAGATATAAAGATTGGTCCCCCTCCCCCACTTCGAGCAATGTTAAAGACCTATCTCAGCTTCAGAGCTCCTCATGGGTTGGCTGAAGGATTCCTTGAGATCACACTATAGCCTAACTTCCTTCTCAGTCCAGGACTTCTTACACTCCATTCCATCCACATGGGTAGATCCCAAGAGCACTCCTAACAGATTTCCTGCATGCTAATCTTCATCTCAAGATCTGCTTCCAAGGGCACCCAACCAGGGGCAGGTCATGAATAAATAAAGAATACCCACTATTTCCACTTCTACTAAACATTCTCCTGAATGTCCTAGTCAAAGCAAAAAGACAAAAAAAAAAAAAAAGTAGAAGATATAGCTCAATACAAGTCATCCCAAAAGTCAGTGTCATATGTCAATCATCATTTATCCTTCTCTTACGGATTAGTGTTTGATCTGGCTGAGGATTCAAGTTGACTCCTAGAAGAGGGTTAATCCAGGTCTGTTTTATGTATCTTTCATTACTAGTGAAAGACCAGTGGCTACCCATGTTATTTTTTTCTCAAGTAGTGGGAAAAATGTATGTCAAACTCAACTTTGCAAGTCCCCTACAAGCCTCTTCTTAAATCTACAAATGTCTCATTAACCAGAGCCAGTCACATGGCCAAGTCCAACATCAAAGAGAGAAGTACCCTCCTCCCATGAAGATTGTAGAGGAAAAGGAGAGAATGAGTGACTACTTTCTAAGCAGTAATTATATTTACCACATTTATCAAATTGAACACCTTTGGGTACTTTTGTGTTGATATATTATAACATAAAAATGAAAAATTACAAAAATGTATAAGTTCTTATGATATTGAATAAGTCTAAAAGTTGCAAAGTTAAGCAAGTAGATTATGTTAAAATTTTCATTTAATGAGCTTTTACTGAATTCTCACTTTATACTAGGCCTTGAGCTAGTAAGCATTGTGGGTGACGCTGTGTTATGGAATAGGATATTTTCTCTCCAGAACCTAATAACTCGGTTGTGAAAAACAAAAATGTTCAGAATAACTAGTTTGAGGAGAGGATTGCTTCCATCTGAATAAGGGGATATTTCTTAAAAGTATTTCATTTGATATATCCATGGAAAACATCCACGTATTTGAAATGCCATTACCTCTTTGTTACATATCTTTTAAAAGAAATTTTTATAACCAGGGTAAATATGCTATTATATCTTTTGCTTTTTCACATTTCATTTATGAATGATTTTCCATATATCAAGATATTGCACATTTTTTATTTTTTAGTGACAATATAGTATCCACTATTATTTGTAGACCACTCAGCTTATATAACCAGTTCTCAGTTCTTCAGATTGGATTGATTTTCAAATTGTCACTGTTCAATTTTCCACCTTCAAAAGTGTGTGTATGTATGTGTGCTTCATATTCTCAATTTGGGTTATTTTCTCATACTGTATTTTTTAAGAATAAGCCTTTATTTTATTTTTTAAAGATTTTATTTATTTATTTGAAAGAGAGAGAGAATGAGAGATAGAGAGCATGAGAGAGAAGAGGGTCAGAGGGAGAAGCAGACTCCCTGCTGAGCAGGGAGCCCAATGTGGGACTCAATCCCGGGACTCCAGGATCATGACCTGAGCCGAAGGCAGTCGCTTAACCAACTGAGCCACCCAGGCACCCAAGAATAAGCCTTTATTTTAAAATAGATTTAGATTTATATAAAAATTGTGAGGGTAGTATGAAAAAACATGATTTATCTCCTAGGTACACAAACCTATTCTCACAGTGAGGGGAAGGAAAATACATGCTGAGTATGGTGGGCCCTCTGTTGTGGAATCTGTTGCCCACGGAGATCCATGAAATTGCTAGAATCCTTACTTACCATCTCAAGCTTTGATTTATCACTATACTTGAGGCTTAAATCTTCAAACTCATCCAAATGAGTTTTTCTTTTCTGCATATGCTTTAAGTGATTGTATTTGGAGTAATTTAATTAAAGTCAGTGGTAAAATAATAACAAAATGAAATGGTATTAGCATTTAACAAGAATCTACTAAGTACCAAGCACTCTACTAGACACAGTGCTTATATCATAACATTTAATCCCAACAGTAACCCTAAAATAGAGGTATTATAACACTTTATTTATAATAAAGAGACTTCAAAGCATCTGGCTTGTAAATAAAGAAGTCCGGGAATTCCTTGAGCTTTAGCTGCAAAGCATACCCTAATTTCACTCCAAACTAAATACAATTTGAAACCAGGTCACAATCAATAATTATATTTCATAATTTGTTAAACATATACACAATACCTTGAACACAGTGACCTATGGAAATGGAACAAACAAAAAATATTGGACCTTATCACGGATCAAATTTGTGGAAAACCTACATTTATATGCAGCCTAAATTTTCCAATAAATTTAAAGGTACACAGACAATTTTTAACCACATGACAGCTAATTTGCACACTTCACATGTTTTGTTATTCTCAACAAAGACTGAGCCAGTCATAAATATTTTATGAAATCTTCATGTGTTGTAGCAGAGTTTAATTTTCATACAAATTAAAATTCAACTGGAACAAAGCACTGTGATATTTGGGCTTTATATTTACAAAAGCCGTATGATGACTTATCGATGTGAAAATGGGGTTTAATATTTCCTGAGACTGCAGATGCAATCTATAGGATACCTAAGAATCTATGTCAGCAGGAAGGGGATATTTTGTTTCTCTCATGTCTTTAAATCCATCCTTAGTTTTCCTAAATTTCATGTATGGAAAACATCCATATATTCTTCTGGAGATTTTATTTTTAAACTCTACCGTTTTACTTAGCATTTATTTTAGTGAAGGAATATCTTGGCCACTAAAAACTATAATTAAATAACTGCAGACAAATTTTTGGCATGAGTTGAAGAAAAGAACATGTTCTACAATTGATTATGAAGCCCTAGGTCTGTCTTTTTAGGGGGCTGATTAGGAAGAGACATATTCTTGTCCTTCTTAATATAAATAGGGCTTAAAGAAGTGAACAAAGCAAAAAAGCTAAAATTGGTCTAATGGGAGCAGGTGTAGAGTTTCCTTGGTACATACCTAATGCTCATTTAGCTAGAACCCCAAAATCAAGTCCAGGAAGAGTGTCCCTCCCATTTACTCTAGACTCAGAAAGGAATATAATCTTCACCCATGTCTCTCTCTACTTTTAAGGAGATACGAATGCCAGGACCACAGCAACTGTTCTTAACATATGGCATTCCAAATTCTCAGGAGTAGTCATCTTTTCTATTAAGCAGAATTTTCTCACTCACACCACCTGTTCTTACACCTTCCCAACCTCATCTGCAAAATGCACAGTTTTGCACAATACACTCAGGACACTTCCTAACTCTCTGGTGTTCAGTCCCTAAGGCGAGAAAGTCCTTTGGTTCCGGATGCGTTTCTCCTTGGGATCCATTCAGGAAGTTTCGTTCTTTCTTCAGAGGGTGGGGGAGGAGAAAAAAACTAACTGGGCAAAAGGGGAGGCAGAAGTCTGTGCACCCCCTGGGTTAAAAATTTTTATCCAATTTAACATAGAAGAAATGTGTTGTTTAAGAGGAATATATAATAGTTATAAACTTTGAATTATCTTTCCACAATCTCTTGAAGGGGGTGGTAGTGAAGCCAAATTTAAACTCTAAACTTAGATATGCCAAAAATAAATATTTTTTTCTTTATAATTGAGGTAAACTTGAAATTCAGAATTGCCTCTAAAAATCATGCCACTTTCTTCTAGTTTTAAAGTTCATTTTTGGTGAGCTCCATCTCCATTCAGGGCAGACTCTGGCTATTCTGTATCTGAACTTCCTACCAGGGCTTCCTATCCCTGCACTAGAGATCTCCCCTAATCCACCTTGTTTTCAATCACAGGGTCGTGACTCAAAAAGGCAAACAGCCTATAGCTGAATTTCTTTTATCTAGATTCACAAATTATTAACATATACACTCTATCTTTTTAATTTTTTGCTAAACCATTAAAAGTAGACAAATTAGCCATAACACTTAATTCTTTTTTAAAAACCTTTTTAAAGATTTTATTTTTTTAAGTAATCTCTACACCGATATGGAGCTCAAACTCACAATCCCAAGAGCAAGAGTTGCATGCTTTACTGACTAAGCCAGCCACGTGCCCCCATAACACTTAATTCTGTAATACCTGGGCACGCATCTCCTAGGAATAAGGGCGTTACTTGACAAAATGCCTGTATAAAACTTATTAAATTCAATATTTAAATTATAGTATTATTTAATATCCCATTCACATTCAAGTCACTTCCAGTTGTCCAAATAATGTCTTTTATAGAGGAAATTCTTTCACTTCCTTTCTCTTCTCCTCTGCCCAGCTGGAATCTGGTCAAGGATTATAGAAGTCTCTTTTGACAAGTGAGATAATTTAATATGTAACCTCTGAGCTGCTTTTTAGTTCAAAATTCAGCTCAAATTTTCACACATTCATGGACATTTCATTTCCAAGGTGTTTCTGACTGGCATATTCCATATTGTGGTAGTTAGATCCCAAACATGACCGCAATAATTCCTTTCTTGTATGCACACCACTTTACTCCTGTCCCCTTGAATCAAGGCTGGTCTTATGACAGGCTTTGACAAATAAACAGCAGAAGTGACTTTCTGGGACTTTTGAATCCAGGTCTTGAGAGTACTGGTAGCCTCTACCTCTTGACTCTTGGAATGTTGCCATGCTAAAAGGAAGCTCAGGTGTCCATGTGGAGAGTTCCATGTATAGGAGAACTGCTCCTGGAAGACAGCTCCAGCTCAGCTCACATCTGGCAGCCAGCACTAACTGCCATTCACATAATATGTACATTTTAGATTTTCCAATCATCCCAGCATCCTGTCAACAATATACCAAGCAGAATTTCACAGAATCCTGAAAAACTATAAATTGTTATTTTTTAGCTACATTTGTTTATGTAGCAATAGATTGCTACAACATATGCTTTACAATTTATGAATCATAATCTATAATAGAATCTTACATGACATTATAGTCCAAAAATGTTCTGGCAAAAAGAGTAGGAAATATATAAGTTTAAGCCAGCAACAAAGCCTAAAACATTATCCAATCAATTGCAAGAGGTTTTGTTCATATATAACAGCAGATGAATAAAGATGTATTGGTACCAAAATAGGATCATTCTTTCATAGCCTTATTTTATAATTTAAAAATACATTTTCATATCAATAATCATAAATCCTTATTATCATTTGTATATGTTGCAAAGTATTCTATTGTGTGAATGAGCCATATTTAACGTTCCTCTGTTTCTGGCTCTATAGGCTCTTTCCAGATTTTCATTATTGTAACCATAATGGCAACATAATAAATAAATTATACAATCCTGAACATCTATTTTCCTATTTCCTTGAAAAACTGATGATTCAAAGATTGTGAATATTATTAAGCTTTTGGATATACATTCCAAATTGTCCTCCATGGAAGTTATAACAATTTATACCCTCAACAGCAGTATATGGAGGTCCTATTTTCTTATTTGGCATACTTTTGTGACATAAATTAATGTGTAAATACATGATTATCCATGATTTTTATCTAACATGAGAGTGAAGCAACCATTCTCCCAACCTCCCATTTAAGCTGACATCCAGGAAATATAAATGGCTTGGATATGCTCAAATATAAATAGATTGTCTTAAATATATGCCACTCAAATTACTTCTCAAGATGTACACAATTCCCAAAGCTCCATTGTTTGCGGAGTCTATTTGAATCCTCTTGTCAATATCCAGACAGTTTTCAAAAGAGCACACAGTTCTGAACTTACCCTTGCAAGATGTCTTAGAAGGGTCTGTTCTCAGCTGCAGCATACCTTTCTCCTTTGATCTCCAGAATTTCTAAACCAGTTTTGGCATGAAATGTGTCTGCGTGTAGCGTGGATACCTGAATATTGTCATGGGAATTTTTGAAAACAAAATTAAAGGGGCAAAGCCATAGAATAGTTTTCTAATATGTATTTCGTATGGAAGCGGGGCTTTGAAACATCCAAAACATCAGTTGATATTCTGATAATTATGCCTGCATTTTCCTAATTTTAACCATCTCATATCTCAGAATTGTCTATAGATCACCTTACTGGCAAACAAGAGTATTCCTGAGCATGTTTATTTTGGTAAGGTTTTCTTTTTTTGAAAAGTTTCTTTTTTCCAACTCTGGGATTTCCCCAGTTTGGATTTTCTGGTGGATTTCTGCCATCCGGGTGATGGGTGAGACCTTTCCACAACACTGGAAAAACAAAATAGAAGCTGCAAATGAACTTTGCTAAAAGGTCAGCCAGCAATAATAAAGAAACTAGGACAAGCAGGCAAGTTAAGAAATCAGTAAAGATAAAATATACCATAATCTTACGTTAGTTCTATGTATTTTCTTAACAAAATAAGACAAATTCCTCAAACAAGACCCTGTAGAATAAATACAATATCATGACCTTTTATAAATTAAGAAGTGAAACAGCACAGAGCAGCCTGGTCACAAAGAAGGAAAAATAAAGAACTAGGTCTTTGTGGTTCCTCCTACTGTGTGAGAGAACATGGTGGGCAAAGTGAGGTGGAAAAAGACAAATTCTCACCTAGAGTCTGGAATCTTTCTGTTAGAAATTCAAGATGATTTATAGCTAATTTTATCTGTCTTAAAACCTTTCCACAGAGGAACAACACAGATCTCTGGGCAATTTCATGCTCGCTATTGAGATGGGAAAGCTAAAACACTATTAAAAAACACAATCAATCAGAGGCAGAATTGGTTGCAGGGCTCTGCTCTTATTTTCTCCTCCACAGTTCTCTGATAACTTGGAGTCTGGTTTTTCTTCTTTGCTGGGAAGAAGAAGAAAGGAAAGGGGATCTATAGGAATATTTGCACCCACCTCAGTCTTCAATTTAAATGAAATCATAACCTCAAAGGATGTGATTCAGTATATTTTCTTTTCTTTGTTTGTTAATGAAGTAGAATTGATGTATAATATGTTATTTAATGTTTTCTTAATCAGAAATATCTTTTCTAGTGTTCTTTTTCTTTTGTTTGTGTGAATCCTTCCATTTTCCTTCTGACTCTAACTTATTTTTTTTTAATTTTTTTAATTAACATATAATGTATTATTTGTTTCAGGGGTACAGGTCTGTGATTCATCAGTCTTACACGATTCACAGCGTCCACCATAGCACATACCCTCCCCAATGTCCATCACCCAGCCACCCCATCCCTCCCACCGGCTTCCCTCCAGCAACCCTCAGTTTGTTTCCTGAGTCTCTTATGGTTTGTCTCCTTCACTGGTTTCATCTTGTTTCATTTTTCCCTCCCTTCCCCTATGATTCTCTGTCTTGTTTCTCAAATTCCTCGTATCAGTGAGATCATATGATATTTGTCTTTCTCTGATTGACTTATTTCGCTTAGCATAATACCCTCTATTTCCATCCACGTTGTTGCAAATGGCAAGATTTCATTTTTTGATGGCTGCATAATATTCCATCGTGTGTGTGTGTGTGCGTGTGTATACCACATCTTCTTTATCCATTCATCTGTTGATGGACATCTAAGCTCTTTCCATAGTTTGGCTATTGTAGACATTGCTGCTATAAACATTGGGGTGCACGTGCCCCTTCAGATCACTACATTTATATCTTTGGGGTAAATACCCAGTAGTGCAATTGCTGGGTTGTAGGGTAGCTCTATTTTCAACTTTTTGAGGAGCCTCCATACTTTTTCCAGAGTGACTGCACCAGCTTGCATTCCCACCAACAGTGTAGGAGTGTTCCCCTTTCTCCGCATCCTCACCAACATCTGTCATTTCCTGATTTGTTAATTTTAGCCATTCTGACTGATTTGTATTTCCCTGATCCCTAGTGATGTTGAGCACTTTTTCATGTGTCTGTTGGCCATTTGGATGTCTTCTTTGCAGAAATGTCTGCTCATGTCTTCTGCCCATTTCTTGATTGGATTATTTGTTCTCTGGGTGTTGAGTTTGATAAGTTTCTAACTTATTTTTAAAATAAATTTAACTTACCTTAAGTGTGGAAGCAAACACATATGCATTGAGATTTCATAGAAAATATTTTTTAAATATGTATTGAAGTCATTATTCATAATCTATAGAGACTACGTAATCTGCCCCTGACTGGTTCTCTGGACTTAACTCCTCCTACTCTTCTCCTTAAGATCTTTGATCCTTTGACAACCCCACCTCACTCCTGCTTCAGGATTTTAAAGGTCCTGTTCTCTCTGCCTGAGGATTCTGTCCCCAGTTTACATGACTGTCTCCTTCTTATCATTTGGATTTGAGCTCAAATGTTCCTTTTTCAGAAAAGTTTTCCCTTTCATCCTCTGGTCAAATTATAATTTTCAAAAAGTGAAAATCAGGATTCTCATATCAATGCTGAGTGAATGTTACATTTTTAACTCATTAATAAAAGAAAAAATAAAGATGATAAATCTTGTTCCAAGGAGAATTTGAGGGATAAATGCTTATATATCATTCAGGAAAGAAATACTGAAACAAATTTGCTATGTTAGAGACAAAAATGGTTATATCCTACAGGGCAATAAAACCATGAAATGTAGGGTTATCATCTCTGCCAGATGGAATCCATGGATATCTCAATTGGACAATAGTCTTCGTGTTAACGTGTGGCTTTGCAGAGTCTGGACCCTAATCACTACCAAATACTAAGTTAAACAAAGATCTATCTCATAGAGAATGAAGTAACTCTTGGGTAGCTCTAATAGACAGTGGTCTAGCATAACATTTAAAGACATGTAATATAACTTGCATAATTTTTTCTTAAGAAAAGGTAAGGAAGGCTCTTACTTTCTGGCCACTCTCCTTTACATCACCCTATTTTATTTATTTTCCATTGCACTCATTACTATATAAAACTATCATCTTTCTTTTTTGTTGGATTTCTTTATTACCTGTCTCTCCACTATAACATGGGACCTAAGTATTTGTCTTTCTGTCCTGTACCCTGAGCCTTCAAAATAATGTGTGACATGTTGTAGGTTCTCAATAAATATTTGTTGCATGATACAGTGGTCAGTAATATTTTAGTGAAAGTGGCAAATGCATAGAAATTAGAAAGCAACAAAACTTGAGTATCTGGTTGAAAAGTGAAACATGCACAAATGAACAGAAAAATAAAAGGCAATATATAATAGTGCTGAAAAATATACATATTGTGTCAGAAGGACTGTCAAGATGGTCACATCCAGGGGCGCCTGGGTAGCTCAGTTGGTTAAGCATCTGCTTTCGGCTCAGATCATAATCCCAGGGTCCTGGGATCAAGTCTTGCATCAGGCTCAGTGGAGAGCCTGCTTCTCCTTATGCTTCTGCCTGCAGGTACCCCTGCTTATGCACACGGTCTTGCTCTCTCTCTCTCTCTCTCTCTCTCTGTCAAATAAATAAATAAAATCTTAAAAACAAAAAAGATGGTCACATCCACAGGAACATATTATAACTTCTAAATGTTGAAAATATGACAAATATACCAGAAATATTTATGGCTAAATTTGATGCTAAAAAAGCTCTGTAACGATCAGCCCCCTTTCATTGGCACTTAGGGAGAAGTATAAAATTTGTTTTAATGTTTATGTTACAGAATTGTATTATGGTGTATATGTTTATTTTAGAGGCAATTGTAGGTGTCAATCTGAATGGAAACTTGAAATTTACTTAAAGCAAAAAACATTAAGTACCTACTTTGTTTAAGGCAGACTATCTCATGATAGTTGATGACATCTCGCCTCTGTTTTTCATGAAAACTTCTTTTTCCTAGTCTGATAAGCAAGAGATAGACATTAGTCATTTATATATTTGATAAGGCATGGCATTTGCACATGGTAGAACAAAAAGGGAGTTAGCATTTTCTTCTTTTATTTTGTCTGAGTCTTATTAACTCAGTAGTGTATGGAAATTATGATAGAAATTGCCCAGAAAGTTGAGAATTTATACTCTCTCTCTCCCTGTGAAATAGGACATTTTTCCCGCTTGTATTTCCCTCTTTGTTGTGTTCTCTGCATTTAGCTCTTTTCATCCCAGAGATTGACTCACAGATACCTGAAAACAGAGTGGGGAAGAAGGGGAGAATTTGGTAGTTGTATAATTCTTTAGGAAATGTTTTCAGCCTTCTCCCAAAAGAAGAAATAACAAGGAAGGAAATACTAGGTTGGTAAGACTGAAGTTGCGTGGATAAATAAAAAGTAAACACATTTTACCATATTCAGAATTCTTCCTTTAAAATTTTGTGTGTGCGTGTGTAGATACAGCAGGCAGCTTGATCATGTTACTCATTACTTCAATTCCTGCTTAGTTTTATAATCTTTAAATACTCATTTAAACATTATTTAACTCAATGGGGATTGTGTAGTTGTCATTGGGTTGGTAGGAAGAAAAATAGCAAACAATGTAAAACTGCTGCCACAACAGAAAAATTGGCATTTCTTTTCACGTAATCATGATACATACTTTTTTCTAATTTGGGGGACAGTGAGTTATATTAAGTTTTCAACTAAACTTTCATTTTCAATAAAAGTAAAACACAGAAGTTTCCAACCCCTTTAGTAATTACTTGTTTTATGGTGCTTATTCATTGACATGACAATTCTGTGAATAATGGTTAGTTTATTTTTGAGGAACTAAAAAGCTTTTTATAGAATCTCACAATCTTCCACAAATAAAAAAAGGAAGTTACAGATAAATTGCATTAGTATGATTTTTATATAAAATTTGAAGACATGCAAAAGTAAACATTATTTTTGAAGGGATACTTACATAAGTAGTAAAATTATTGAGAAAGGCAAGAAATGTATCACAAAATTCAGGATAACTTATGTCTCTATTAGGGAGGGAGGGCTATTTAATCATGGAAGGCAAACAGGAAAAACTTCAAATGTTTGAAAAACATTCTAGTCCTTAAGCTGGTTGGTGGGAGCAGGGTTATTATAAACATTAGGCTTTATATTATATACATTACGTATGTATGAAAAGATAATTCACAGCTTTTTAAAATGCCTCGTATTTCTGGTTTTCAGTATTCTGTTTTCATTGTTATGGTACACTGACAGTCCTAAAATTCCTCCTCCATAAACAGTTAAAAATGCCATGCAGAATATTTTTAAATTAATGGAGTAGTACCTAAAAGAGTTTGGGCTAGTCTCTGCAGCCAGGAGCAAAATAGAAGCAGAAAATCGCAGCAGGTATGAGAAACTGAGTGTGCGGCATACCCAGAGGGCATCTGCAGGATTCCTGCAGGTAGCTTGGAGCCTGAGGCCCCTATGCAGAGCAGGAGAGATCTGCACTGGTCCCACAGAACGTGGGACTCTGGTGGTACTGTGTATATAAAAACAGGATGATCCATAAGAAAATTCTTTTAGTAATGACAGACTAAAAAGAAAACTGTCTAATCTCTGTTTTAGTTAATGGGGAAAAAACCAACAGTAGATTTATGGGATTTAGCCAGGATAAACCAGCCCACACAAACCTGGAATCACACATCTTTGTGGTCCCAGAATACTCCAGAAGAATCTTACTGAAGAGGAGCAGATGATATCATGCCTTCAGTACTCTAACAGAAGTAAGTGTTCCTACCAGATTTAAAAAAAAAAAAATTCCTACCCAGATTTTAAAAATTAGGAATTGTAATTATTAACATGTGCAATAATGTGCACACACAAACACACATGGAAATAGGTGTCACCAGCAAAAACAAACAACAAAACCAAAGGCTTCAGATCCTGAAATTATTAGATACTGAATATAAAGTAAAATATATTTACTGTATAAAAGAGGGAATATTGAAAAAAAAAACTTCTAGGGCGCCTGGGTGGCTCAGTCGTTAAGCGTCTGCCTTCGGCTCAGGTTATGATCCCAGGGTCCTGGGATCGAGCCCTGCATCGGGCTCCCTGCTCCAGGGGAAGCCTGCTCCTCCCTCTCCGGCTCCCCCTGCATGTGTTCTTATTCTCGCTGTGTCTCTCTCTGTCAAATAAATAAATAAAATCTTAAAAAAAAGAAAACTTCTAGAAATAAATATGTAGTTGAAATAAATAAGATGGTGTCAACAGCAGATTAGGTCAAACTAAAAAGAGAATTCATGAAATGGAAAAGAGACCTAATGACATAATGTGATATGTGCTACGAAAAAATCAATGCAGGATGAGGGGATCAGCAGTGCAGGTGGAGAGACGCATGAAGCTGGGTGCAATTTAAAGAGAGCAGACTGAAGGGGAAGAAATCAGAGAGGGAGACGAACCATGAGAGACTCTGGACTCCAGGAGACAAACTGAGGGTTTTAGAGGGGAGAGGGGTGGGGGGATGGGGTAACGGGGTGATGGGCGTTAAGGAAGGCAAGTGATGTGATGAGCACTGGGTGTTATATGCAACTGATAAATTATTGAACACTACATCTGAAACTAATGTACTATATGTTGGCTAATTGAATTTTAATTAATTAATTAAAGAGAGCAGTCAGAGTAGGTGTCACAGAGAAAGAGGTGAGAGAGGTAACCAAATGGATATTGGAGGTATCGGTGTTCCAGATAGAGGAAACGACAATTAGTTGAAAGAAGAGCCAAATCAACATACATCATAGTAAAATTACTGAATTTGGGGGATAACACATAAGCTTCCAAAGAAAGGAAAAAAAATATTGTCACAGACAAAATATATAGAATCATAATGACTTCAGACTTCTTGATAGTGGCACTGAAGGTGAGAAAATTCTAAGCAAGCTTTTCCAAAATTCAAAGGGAAAATTCTATGTAATTCTACACGGCCAAACTATCCCAATCAGTTGAAAACATTTTCAGACATAGGAGTCTCAAAACTTTACCTTCCTTTCTCCCTTTCCTTAAAAACCTTTGAAAAAATTAATCCAGCAGAATGAGGAAATCAACCAAGAGGGAAAAAAAGCTCTGGTATTGAGCTTTTTTGTGTTGATCCAACAGAGGAGCACAATAAGGGGAATTCCAAGGATGATGCAGAGGAGGGATTCCAGATGAGGGTCACGCACCTGATAAAAAGAATACCCTGTGTGGTTTGGAGTGGGTTTGATGGCTCTCAAAGGGACTTCTGCAGAAAGTCCTTGAGGGAGGACAGAGAGGGGGCTCTGATAATACCAAGGCTGAAAATCAAAAGTTTCAACAGAATAGGTTAGAGATGAAGTTATCATTACCAAATCGCTAGCAATGATTGACTGAAAGAGGTGAAAATGCATGCAGGCAGTGGAGGGGTGGAGGCAATGGAAAAGGGGGGCACACTGCTGTTTTCTTAACAAGACTCAGTATGATAGCGCTTTTCAGGAAAGAGAATATGTAAGTTTTCTAATAGCCACATTTAAGAAAAAGTAAAAAGAAACAAGTGAAATTAATTCTAGTAACATTTTATTTAGCCCAATATATGCAAAATATTTCTACTGGTAATCATTATAAAAAAATATTTAGAGATTTTTCTTCTTTCTCATACCAAGTATTAAACTCAGGGTGTACTTTATACTTGCAGCACATCTCAATTAGGACTGGCCACATTCCAAGCGCCCAGTAAGCACATGAGGCCAGGACTGCCTTATTTGACAGTGAGACTTGAAACTATATGTGTGCATAACTTTGATAAATTATAAGAAATTGTAAAGGAGTGCTAGCATGGACAATTTGCCTACTTTGAGAATGCAGAAGTGCACTAATACCATCAAAAGAGGGGACAAGATAATTGAAAGGACCAGGAAAAATGGAACTTCCTTAGAAAACTTGAAAATGTTAAATTATGCATCATTCATTCACTATCAGAGCATGGAATCTCATCACCCATATGGACTACTCTTTATATGTTATTCATGTAGTTTTGCAACCCACTCTCTTTCCCTTGTAGGTGAAGAAACTAATGCAGATAAGTGACTTGCCCAAATTGATTAAGCTAATAAGCAGCAAGTGGAATTCAAATTCAGGCATTCTGACCCCACTGACCACAAGCTTCCCCACAGGTGAAGTACTCTGTGTGGGGACTCCATCTGATTGTGTGGGTGAGGTTTGTTGAAGATGATAAATGTCTGAAGTATTTTACTCACCTTGATCTTAATGTAATGCATACCCACATAGTGGTGAAAAAGAGCATCAGGATGTTTCTGCTGCTGTTTCTTGTTAGAGTAGTTCAGAATAAATATCCCTACTTCAGCTTTTTGAAGTAATTTGTGCCTTTGAGTGAAATAATTTGGTTTTAGACTATGTCGCCATTGAAATAAGTTTGAAATAGAAGGATTGTATTTCCCAACAACCTATCAATGTTTTTCAGGGGCTATGCAGTTAGATGGAGTCTTTATAGCTAGTGAATTCAATTCAACAAATTAATTAAATTGTGTTGACTTTCTATTGCTGTCTAACAAAGTACCCCAAAACATAATGGCTTAAAACGACAAACATTATCTCATAAATTTTTCTGAGTCAAGAATCAAAATGAAGTTTAATAGGGTGTCTCTGACCCAGGGTCTGTCATGGGGCTACAGTCAAGGTGTTGGCCAGAGTTGCAGTCATCTGTAGGCTCAACAGGGGAGGGTTTGCTTCCAAGGTCACTAATGTGGCTATTGAGGGCTTAGGGCTCTTGGATGTTGGCCAAAGGCATCAGCTCTTAGCTGCATAGGCCTCTCAGTTGGGTTACTCATGACATGGCAACTTGCTTCCCCCAGAATGAGGGCTCTGAGGGGTACGGCTGGGCAAACAAGACACAAGACACAGTCTCTTTGTAAACTAATCTCAGAAGTGATATCCCATCACATTTCCTATGTTCTGTTCATTAAAAGCAAGTCACTAGATCCAGCCCAAAATCAAATAGAAAAGATTACAAAAGGCATGAATACAAGGAGGCAGAGGCCATTAGGGCCAGTCTAGAGACTGCCTATCACAACAACAAACATTCAACATTTTACTCTTGAAAAATGCAGTTTCTTTTTTCATTCACTCATCCATCAGTATTCACTGAATATCTACTTTGTGCCAAACCCTGGAAATCTGGGGAGCAAAACAGATATTCTCATGGTTTTCCTAAAACCTACAACCCAGTGTCCTCAAAATTAAACACCTATATTTTGATCAAAAAGAATAAAATGTTTTAAACATTTCTCACTAACTGCTTTTTCCTAACTATTGTGCTTATAAGTCAAATACTAATGACCTTTTGGTGAAATGTGAAGAATTACCCTGGTCTTCTAGATCATAATTGTGTTATAGCCCTTTACTTGGATCTCCAGACACCCTAGCTCAGTGAGAGCCAGAGTTATTTACTTTCATTTCTATACTGACAATACAATGTAAGGCCTGCAGATGAGAAATTTGAGCTCATCCAGATGTGGAAAGAAGAGCTGCTTAAGAATTTAGGTCTTTGGGTAGCTTGGTTGGTTAAGCGTCTGCCTTCGGCTCAGGTCATGATCCCAGGGTCCTGGGATCCAGTCCTGTATCAGGCTCCCTGCTCAGCGGGGAGCCTGCTTCTCTCTCTCTCTCTCTCTGCCTCTCCCCCTATTTGTGCTCTCAATCTCTCTCTCTTTCAAATAAATACATAAAATCTTTAAAAAAAAAGAGTTTAGCTCTTTGTCCCTCTAAAGTATAAACTGACAGAGAAATCTATGAAGTCAGGAAGGCTCTATTCATATCCCATGACCACTCTTTGTCCTCTAACAAGAAACATGTTTTCCACTAAAACTGAAACCAGGATGAATTCCGTGATTGCAAAATAAACACATTATCAGTGATTAAAGGAGCCTGTGTTTATTTCTAGAATTCTTGAAGTTCTTTCTGTTCTCCTTATCAGTCAGTCTCTCCCCTCAGTGGAGATTTCATCCAGTCCTGAGTACCCATTTCTTATACTTTGGTCTGTTTTTCAAGAGAGTACAATTAATGGGTTTTATTTGCATTTTAAATATCATAACATCTTCAGATTTTTTAAGTCACCAATTTGAGTAGATACACAGTAACTTCATACACACACAGACCCCACTCCTTGCTCACCAATAGAGGTCACATTAGAACTATCTCAACCTGATTTATTTTCTACTTAGTTGGGTTCAAATAATCTTGAGTATTTCAAGGTGGCACAAAAGGATGCCTCATAAAAAATCAAAATAGATAATTAAGCTTTGAATAACACCACTGAATATATGTGAAATAAGTTTTTGTTGTCATTTAGCTTAATTACAAATAATGCTGACATATCTAATAAAAAGAACTATGCCATATATTTATGATGTACATGTTTTATAGGCACAAACTGACCAGATATCATGCATTTTGATCTTATAAAATTCACTAAGACTCAAGGTTCCCCTGTCCCAGGGGCACCTGGGTGGCTCAGTTGGTTAAGTGTCTGACTCTTGATTTCGGCTCAAGTCATGATCTGAGGGTCATGGGATCAAGCCCTGAGTAGGGCTCCACACCTAGTGGGGAGTGTGCTTGAGATTCTCTCTCTCTCTCTCTCTCTCTCTCTCTGTCTGCCCCTCCCTCTGCTTTCTCTTTCAAATAAATAAAGCTTAAAAAAACAAAAGATTCCTCCTGTCCCAGACTCTAGCAGTAGCTTCAATTCTGAATGACTTACTCTCCTGCTATTGTGTTCCAGCTCTGAAAGTTGCCACCCGAATAATATACATATACCTGTTCATAGCTCAGCAACTCACTTTTACAGATTCTAGTCCATGAACCATAATTTCTGCTACTTGAGCAATTTTAAATGTTTTTCCCCACTTCAATTAAAAGTATACCTTAGGAATGCCTGAGTGGCTCAGTCGGTTAAGCGTCTGCCTTCAGCTTAGGTCATGATCCTGGGGACCTGGGACTGGGTCCCTCATCGGGCTCCTTGCTCAGTGGGGAGCCCGTTCTTCCTCTGCCTGCCACTCCCCCTGCTTGTGCGCTGTCTCTCTGACAAATATTTTTTTAAAAATATACCTTAAAGACACACATTCTGTTTCCCCAAATTAGTGGGACACTGTCAGTCCCATCTCAAGACATGCTAATGGGCCCTGAAATATGAGAATTCAACTTACTCGATTTGTTAACAATAAACATGATTTCCAAAATCATTTCACTTGTTTCTTAAAAATTAATGGTCAGATAATTCATTAATGAAAGCACTTGTAGCAAATGTGGGTTCCAAACCAAAGCTTTTGAACCATAGAATGTTCAAAAGCAAAATAATACAGAACTCCATGAATTCGAAAGATGGGGTGCCCTGAGAGTTTATTTGGTAACTACCTGGGAATGGTGGTGGGTTGGCAGATATTTGTATATAGACCTAGGATTGAAGCCAGGATGACTTCAGTAAGAAATAAATACGTGACCAATGGTTGAAAAAGCCTGTAAATTTTATCTTTAGGATTCTCTTACAGAAATTCACATACTGCACAAAGATATATGTGCAAAGATATTTACTGCTGTATTTTTTGAAAAGGCAAAAGGCATATAAAATGAAAAACTTGAAAAAACTTAAACTTCTATTAGTAGGAGAATGCTTATGATGGTTAAACTTCTATTTGTAGGAGAACAATTTTAGCTGTAGAATGCAGCTCTTACGGAATATGAAGTAGACCCATATGTACTGACCAAGAAGAATATAATATGAACAGGGGGAAAAAACCCACATGTTGTGTAACAATATATATAAATGTGTCACTTCAAAGTTAAAAATAATATAGCATCTTATTAAAAATAAGTATGCTATAATCTTTTTAAAATATGTGTGGGCAGAAAAATATTACAGACATGTTGGCACATAACCTACAAATTTCAGTGATATTAAATGGCAGTGCAATAGCTATAATGCATATTAACATACTTTCACACATACAATGTGATATTGTATATATATTGTTTGGCTTATGCAATAATCCTAAGACTACAAACTGTTCAAAAACAAGTAGTCTCTAGGCTTGGTCCACTAGCCTTTTTTTTTTTTTTTTAAGATTTATTTATTTATTTTTAGAGAGAGAATGGGGGGAGTGGCAGAGGGAGAGAGAGAATCTCAAGCAGACTCTGTGCTCAGTGCAGAGCCCCGCTGGGGCTCAAGCTCCATGCGGGGCTCCATCCCATGACCCCGAGATCATGACCTGAGCAGAAATCAAGAGTTAGATGTTTAACAGACTGAGCCACCCAGGCGCCCTTATCCATAGCCTTCTAATCAGGAAGACTCTTCCTCAAAGGTGCCCACTACAAGCGTTTCTTTTATCCATATTTCTGTCAATAACTTCCTACAAATCTGGGCATGATTTATCATTTTATTGTCTTGAGAAAGTAGTGGAGAAAATGTTAAACTTAGATTAAACTTAGATGTTTGTTACATCTATAGCCATTCCAGTACTAATGGTTCAAAAGGCATTGTGTGTGACCAAGTTGGCACAGGCAAGTTCAAACCCAAGAGTTGATGGCAAAGGCTACATTTTAAGCCCAGTGTCAACTTTTCTGTTTGGCTGCATGCTTTTTAGGACTATCTGCTTAAAGCTAAATTCTTTTACAAAGGCCAGGAATAGGCATCCGTGTACAGTAGTTAATGAAAATTTCATACACACCTACAAAAACCTGTTTGGAAAATAAGCCTGAGGAAAATGGATTGGGCTTTTTAGATAATCAAAAATAATTGTTCCATGGTGAAAGAAGTGAGCTTTATTTTTAATTGACTTAGGATTGAACTTCAGAAAATGAAAATTCAACACATACACACTTCTGTAAATAAAACACCATTGTCAGGGTGGAGCCGGGGGAGAACATGTTGGGATTTAGAGGCACAAATTTGAGGAAAGGAAATCATTGAAGGCCCGAGATGTACTCTGGCCCAGTAAAACATCTTGATTTAAAATTTGGGGGGATAGATAAAGCACAATCAATTTATTAGATTATCTTTCATTATCTTGGTTGGTTGAACTGTCGCAAGTTTCTAGGAACCCTCTTCTTGTTTGTTTCAAACATAGTATTCTTATGAACACACATAAAAAATGGTTTGAAAAGAGACCTGTACAATCAATATGAATAATAATAAAATAGTGTGCAAGACCTTATCACATTTAATACTTAGCCCTGTTTTCGAACAGTATTTGGTCCAAAATATATTCAGTACCAACCAGCGACTTGTTAAACTCTTCTCATGTATAAACTCCAAAGACAGCACGAGCAGCATGCCCAATCAGCTTTGTTCACAAGCTGAGCATCCCAGTCCTCCTGCCTTCAGCTACTGTTTCCTACCAGTGGTTTGTTCTTCCTGGTCCTCCCCCTTCTCAACCTCCTCCAGGTCTCATTTTAAAAACCTACCCCGTAGATATCCAATTCAATCCTTCTGAGTTGCCTTGGCAACTCTCAAAGATAGGATAACTCACAGCTTCCCAATCTAATTCTCTCACATCCCTCAATTAGTTTAGTTTAGTTAAGCCTTTTATGAGCAGTCAGATATTTCTTAGAACTATAGTCAGGAATTGGCTCACTCTAAATTGTGTTTGTAGATTCTCACAGGGTGATTTCCTAAGCACATCCTCTGGACGCCCTTCTTGCAGGGTCTCTTTTCCTAATAGCAGAAAACCTGAGCAGATTGTTAGACAGCCAGCCCACTTTCATGCTTCCCTCCACTATCTGTTGACTTTTCCTTGAAGATTTACTTTCTTAGTCTTTTGGCTGCCCTGCCCTTTGGCATCTTTGGAAGCTTGGTGGGGTTCCTTAGATGGCAGTAATTAATCAAGGTTGTGATGTTTTCAACTTCAGGTCCTCAAATGAAAATCAAAATGTTCGTGTTTTAAGCCAAATATTCCATCACATATGATGTTTGCAAAGCACACAGGGATGGAGTATTTCCATACAACACTACCTGCCAAGATTGGGCCAGGTCAATCTAAATTTTAATTTCGAACCTTGTTGAAGCTGCCCAAATGGAATTAACTGGCTCTTCAGATCTGTAGAAAGTTATGCTAACTTTGAAAAAAAAATCACGTGGGAATAAATTTTTGTCATGAGGATTTGACAGCACTCCTTTGAAAATCTAGTTCTGGTCATTAAATGCATTTAACATAATAAGGCACAGAAATAACTAAGAAGGTTCTTTAATTGATTGCATAGAATGTATGAATTAATTAAGCATGTAACACCACACAAAAGATGGTGGAATATAAAGAAACATAATCTTAAGCTAGTTTACTCTCTTATATAAGCGAATTGAATTAGATTTTTATCCAGTAACTTATGCTGAATTAAACCAAGAGTTTGCTACATTTACAATGACTATAAAGACAAGGCAACAAACACAAAATTGTTATAAACTAATAAATCACACCTATATGGAGATGAATGGGAACATTTTATGGAATATTAATTCAGTTTGGAGTGGCTATTTTGAGGATCACACACTGTTGAAGTAGAGTTGAGATGGCCACTTCTAGTCTAATGGGAGCTGTGAATTCACACATCATAGGAAATGAATTTAAGTTTCCAAATTGACTTGGCCAGTGGGCATTTAGGAAAATTGAAATCACAATTTTTGGCTATCACAATCTCCTGTTGCTGGGAACATTTCCCAATGAAAAACCACTTTCTCTCTTTGTTGTATTTCTCTCCCTTCAAAATATGTGTACACTACACATTTTTGACCAAAGCTCAGCAAAGGTGATCTGATCAATGTTTACTGCCTGCAATAAATTTAGAGAAAAACAGCAGACCTTCTCTCTGCAGTCCCTGAGGTAGTCATTCTGGAAAGTTTGGCAATTCTGCTTTCCAATAGTGTCTTAATCTTCAAATAGTTGAGTACTTCATAATTCAGCTGCACTTGCAAAGACATCTTGAAAACAACTCACATACTCTGAATTCAGGATTTATTCACTTGTTTTTAAAGCCGTAAGTCCATGAAAAGTTATTTTTGTTGTATGATGGCCTATCAGAGGTAGTCATATATCAAAACGTCATGAAACTAAAAAAAAAAAAAAAAAATTAACATTTACATTGACCTGGAAAAGCTACAGAAGATTTTCTAGTCCATCTCTTAAGTCAAAACATTTCAATTTATTGATTTAATCATTAGAGGGGCATTCAAAGCATATCGTGGAAAAGAGTTGCTAAAATTTGCTTATACGCTAAGCAATCTTTGCATGGTACCCTAGGGAAATTGTTTCGATGAATATAATGGCCCTCAAATATAATGGCCATCATTGTCATGAAGCTTTCAGCATCACTGAAGAGAGTTTGGCGGTTCTTTCAGAGAAGTAGAATTATTCCCCATTCTTTTCTTAAGTAATAGTGATTGCAGGAGCAGAGTCCATAGGAGATAAAATCAAGTTTATTGTTTCTTTATCAGCCTCCCATATAAAAAATGTTTCATTATAATCCAGTTTAGGTAGTTCTTGCTAGCATCTACTTGTTTGTAAGACTGATTTACTGCCAAAAACACTTTCTCTGTGCCTAACTCCAGTCAGTGTTTTTATAATTTGTTCTTGTTATGTTTTCAGTGAAAAGAGAGGTTAGCAAGTTATTTTTCCTCATATATAACTCAGTGTGAATAAGGCTACTTTTATTTTTAAAGGAAAGGAACACTCCCAAGCTGCTGATTTATTTTTTCCCATTGTGCATCCATGGAGGAAAATAGACTTTTTTAAAAAAAAAAGTATAAGTAAACTCTTTTGTATTTCTTGAAAAAACCTATCCAATTTAACTTGTTGAGAAGAATATACACAAAAGACCTTGAAGTCTTCCTGGTGTTAAGAAATAAATCAATATCTTGTTATGAGCTATTTAGTCCTTCTTGCTTATATTCCCAAAGTAATAAAAATCTTTGCAAATAGCAGCTTCTAACCTGAATGTGTATTTTTGTCACCTGTTACTCCAGTGAAGACATTTATCATAATTAAAGATTGAAATTCTAGTGGGGTTTCTTGATGAAAATGAATTAACTTTACAAAAGCATTCTTAAGGAATTTTTAGGGACTCCCTAGTTGCATTAATAAGATCATTTTTCTTTTAACATTTGGCATCAACCTTTTATTTTTGTCTTCCCCATTTCTGCCTTGTTGACCAAGTTGTGCAGACCCAAACAGACCCATAATCCTTGTTTGCTCTTCTTCCCTCAGGCCTCATATCAGAATCCATCAGCTAGGCCCGTTCCCTATTGCCTCCAAAACAGACTCCAGTTCTGATCGCTTCTCACCACCATCACCCTTACGTTGTTGGGCCATGCCAACATCCCCTCTTTCTGGGCTCTCCTTTGCTCCAGTTTCCACTCAGCACTCAAAGGGTTTTTTAAAAAAAAACATAAGTCAGATCTTGCCTTTTCCTCTGCTTAAGACTAAGGGCTTCCTATCAAGCTTGGAACAAACTCCAAATTCTTAGCCTTGGCTATCACGACCTGGCCCTGCCTGCCTCCCCAGCTCCACCCCTGCCACACCCCTGAATGCTCATTGAAGCTCAGCCTCTAGAAGAGAATGGTCTCTGGGTGTTTTTCCCCGGCTCTTCTTTCTACCAAGAAGACTCTCTCATGACAACTTCTTACTGCTATACCTCATCATTCAGGTTTCTGCACAAATATTACCTCCTCAGAGAGGATGTCCCTGAAAGCTTTCTCTCCTTTTCTCACCTTCTGCTTAGCTTTTTGCACTGATAACTATAGAAATTACCTTTTTTTTTCTTCTTGTCTGCTTCCAAGGAAGTCTCATGAGCACGTGGATTTTGTATATGTTACTGCTATGTCTTCCAGGTCTCAAACAGTGTCTATTATGTAGTAAGCATTCAGTATTTGTTGATTGAATAAACAAATGAAGAGAACATACTCTTTCAAAGATGCGTTCCACTTTTAAAATCCCACTCACTTGTAATGTTTACCATGTCTTCTTTATTTACCTTATGTCTCTTAGAAACAAAAAAAATTACACCGATTTTCCTTGAAATATTTCTTTAGGATTGCTAAGAGAAAAAAGATAATAGGGTCAGAAAATCCTGTCTAATCTGTACTGTGCACAAAGTAATGTAAATCATAAAATAATCACAAATTTTCTCATGGTAATAGGTTAATTTCCATTGTTCAAGTAAGTCTTAATCTCAGAATTACTCACTTAAGCATTAATGTTCAAAAACATCTCCCTTTGATATTGGCTATAAGTCTCTGTAGTCTCTCTCTCTCTCTCTCTTTTTTTTTTAAAGACACATTTATTCAGCGTCATAATCAGACTATTACATTTAGCAATCAACAGCATGGGTGCAAAAAAAAAATCTACATTAAAATCCTTTGTTGGAATGCTTTACACTTTCCACAGAACAGAAACTAAAATAACCTGTTATACAGTTAGTCACAAATACAGTTCTCCAGTTTTTTGCCCATACACATGAGTATTGTCTAAAACATGTCTTCTTTGTAGCAGCTAGGCCCTGCCACCACTGTGCTTGGCTGAGTTCACAAATCTGTTGTAACCTGTAGCTTCCCCATCCCTCCTCTGGCTCTCCTCTCCTGCTAAGTCTTGTTTCCTGGCAGTAATTAAAACCTCCTGTCACTGCCGTAGCTACTGCTGCTGCAGGAACCACCATAGCCATCTTGGTTTCATGGTTTGGCAAAGTATTGGCCTCCACCACCATAGAGGCCAGAGCTTTTGCCTCCAAAATTTCCTCCTTTCGGGGGTCCAAAATTTGAGGATTGATTGTTGTAATTGCCAAAATCATTATAGCTTCCGCCACCTCCAAAGTTGCTTCCATCATGACCAAATCCATCATAGCCATCCCCACGGCCACCATATCCACCACCACCTCGACTGCCACCAAAGCCACCCTGACCATTGAAGTTCCCTCCATGACCAAAGTTGTCGTTCCCACCAAAACCACCTCCACAACCACCACCAAAGTTTATCTTCAAGGCAACTGTAAGCATATTTGCAAATTATTGAATCCAAAGTTAATATTTTCACTTTGAGGGCGCCTGGGTGGCTCAGTTGGTTAAGCAACTGCGTTCGGCTCAGGTCATGATCCCGGAGTCCTGGGATCGAGTCCCACATCGGGCTCCCGGCTCAGCAGGGAGCCTGCTTCTCCCTCTGACCTTCTCCCCTCTCATGCTGTTTCTCTCTCTCTCTCTCTCTCTCAAATAAATAAATAAAATCTTTAAAAAATATTTTCACTTTGACTATGGAGCTTTTATATCAAATATGTGATGATTTGCAGAAACCATGACATTTTCCTGCCTCAAAGTTTTAAAATAATTATATCTTTAACTAATTTATTATTGTAGCAGGGGAAGTTTAGACTAGAATGTTATAATATTGGTGTTTTAGTGATGAGAGAAAGCCAACGAGACTTTGGTATCCATAGAAACATGAAGTGCTTCTTTCCATCTTTTAAGTGACCAAAGATGATTATCATTTCTTTACATTATTATATCAGTTTATCACAGAGGTAAAGAGCATATACTAGCATTCAAGTAAAGTGAAGGTATTTAAAGCAGAAGAAGATACAACTACCATTGGACTCCCCACATGTTTCTTCCCCTCCCCCAAATGAAGGAATTTATAGCTCTATTAGAAGCAAAGGGGTTATAAACAAGACTTAAACTATTACTTGCCAGTTAAAACTTTCATCTAGGTTGGGAAGAAAAATAATTATGATATGCAATCTTAACCATCAAAATGATGCCACAAAACCTTAGGGAAGTGGAAGGAGTACCAATGAGATCCATACAAGTCCTAAGAAGTTCAGCCAATTAAAATAAGACCAAAGTTCTTTAGGTGGCAGAATTATGAGAGAGAGGGAAATAGAGAAAGAGAGAGAATGACAGAGATAGAGACCTAAAGACAATATGACAAAAGTTAATATGAAAATGTTAGATTTTATTATTTTTAGGTTTTTTTTTTAAAGATTTTATTTATTTATTAGAGAGAGAGAATGAGAGATAGAGAGCACGAGAGGGAAGAGGGTCAGAGGGAGAAGCAGACTCCCCGCTGAGCGGGGAGCCCGATGTGGGACTCGATCCCGGGACTCCAGGATCATGACCTGAGCCGAAGGCAGTCGCTTAACCAACTGAGCCACCCAGGCGCCCCTATTTTTAGTTTTTAAAAGATTTTATTTATTTATGAGAGAGAGAGAGCATGAGTAGGGCGGGGGAGGGGGGAGAGACAGAAAGAGAAGCAGACTTCCTGCTGAGCAGGGAGCCTGATGCGGGGCTCAATCCCAGGAACCTGGGATCATAACCTGAGCCGAAGGCAGCTACTTAACCAACTGCGCCACCCAGGAGCCCCAAGAATGATAGATTTTAAAAGAGGAAAGTTATATTATTTTCATTATTTTATGTACATTTGAAATATTTCATAATTAAAATAATTTTTAAGGTTAAAAGAGAAATCATGAGGTGGATTTAAGGACAGTAAATTGTAGGATTAAAGGGCATGAAAGCTAAGTTCCAGTTGAAACTGTCTTTGTCGTATATGACTTGTTGTTAATTAATAGGTGATTGGGGGAAAGTTTATCACATAATCTACAAAACTATTTTCACCCATTTATAAAGCTTTTTTACTTATCTATGACCAAACCAATTCTTTGATGTTATTGGATGTCATGTACTTATGGCCACCTGTCTCTTCTTTTCTAGGAACCAGTAATATAGTAATTTTTATTTTACATCCATGATAAGACTCACCAAATTTGCAGTTTCCATTTCCCCTTCCATTCTGACAAAATAATGATAAGAGCAACAACATTAATAATAAGAGCAACATCAGCACATATCATGCCAAGTACTGCATAAAGACATTATATTTAATTTATTTAGTCCTCACATCAGATTTATGAAGTGGATATTGTTTAGTATCCCACTTTTACAGATCAGGAAATTGACTTACAGAGAGATAAGAAATTTGCCCAGCATCATAACTATGCTCTTAAACATTGGTCTATATTGGCTCTTGATCGTGGCTCTAGGAAGTTAAGGAGTTTTTATTAGCCATACACTATAATTTATTCATGCCATAAACGGTTATTCTATTTCACTCTCCTAGGTGTTAGGGACTTTAGTGGACAAGGAAGGTCCCATCCCTACCCCAGGAAGAGAGAATAAAGTAAGCAGTAACAACGTGAGATAAGAATTATGGTACTGGAAGTATCAAGAACTATCAGTAATAGCAAGAACAACTGGACCTGTGTAAGGAAAATGTGACTTCTTGTCAAAGAATCCCTACAAATCAGAAAAGGCAACCAGTGCCTTGTTCCATGCTGGTGGCAATGAGCTCTGAATGAGGGAAGCAGGTGGCCAGAGGGTGATTATTCAACAAGCTATCCCCAAAGATAAATCACAAAGTTCAAAAGGTCCCTTAAGAGCCTGCTACTTTGTCAGGGTCCTTGCGAGAAGACAAGGGCAGGTCCAGATTTCTTATTGTGGTAGACGCAGAGATGCGCTGCCCAGAATTCCCTCTGTGGAAGGACTTGCTGCCCAGCTGGGTCAGGTCATCAATGGACTCCAGACATTAACTCCTCCAGGTTTGCCCCAGCTGCAAAGGATGACCTCCCCTAAATCACCTCCTTCCTAGGGTAACCTACCAATTAACTTCAAGAGGAATGAAGGAGTTCAGATACTTATTCAAGATAAAAAAATACATGTGATTTTTATTTTATATGAAAAACATGGCCACTCAGATAAATTCCTTCACTTTTGGGGTTTTGATTTAGGCAAATTATTTGGATAAGATTACATCATGTAGTGCCCATCCAAAAGTATCCAAATAGCAAGTGTATGTGAAATACTTCAAGTCTGATAGCTAATGATTATTCTGACATTTTTGTAAAAATAAAATCTCGATGCTGAGATTTTGTTTCTGTGCTTGCACAATTGGAATTGGTTTGTGAACATGCCCATACAATTTACCTGAGCACAAATCTCCAGGACTCCCATTGAAAACCGTTCAGATTGTTTGTCACCCTTATCTTTTCTTCTACCTTTGTTTGGAAGATCAAGGCCACCTGCTTTCTTTGTGCCTCATTTTCAATAGCTTTCCCCAACATGTCTTATTCTCATTCTAAATTGTTCCCCTTGAATTCACTATTATAAAATCAGCACTATATCTAAACTTACTATAGAATGGGGAAAAATGAGAAAAGACAGAAAATAAATGAATAGCAAACCAGGAAATTGCTATCCAAAGAACAAGTAGGAGGGACTAGTAAAAAGTGAAGAGCAGATAGATGCTAAGTATAGCTAGTTCTTTTTGGAGCAGTTCAAGAATAAGTCAAAACTCAAAAAAAAAATCTTCAGGATATATTATAATTTACCACGATTATTTTCTGAATGCAAACAGAAAGGAAATGATCAAATAAAAATAGCTGAAAGTAAAAAGGAAAAGAAGGAGAGATAAAGTGAAAGCATGCTGATTCCCTCATCCAAAATATCACATAAAGGCGATTAAGTTCTATCATATACATTTATCACGAGTTCAAATATAAGTATCAAATATTCCATTTAAAAATAATTTTATATCTCCTTTAGTAAAATGACCAAGTAGAATGCAGAGCAATTTGTAGTCGACTAATATTTATGAGACTTCCATAATGATGAGAGACTTTCACATATACTATTCACCAGATTTCTTGGCAATAAGCATTATTATAGCCTATTGTTTAGATTGGGAAATTGATATTTTACATAAGTAAATTAACCAAAGTCAAGCAGTTAAATAAGTAGTATATGAGCTGGTAGACAAGTCCTCTGATTGCCAAATTCTGTTTACTTCCTGGGTTTTGATATTTTTCAGCCCAGTTTTTACAGTACATAGCATGATGGAAAGAGTATAGGCTTTGGTGGGGTCCCAGCTCTACCACTTGCTATGTGATCTCGGAAGAGTTACTTAACCTTTCTGTGACTAAGTTTCATGATCCATTCATCTATAAAATGAGTATTAGAAAGTACCAGCATCATGGATTTGTTGTTACAGCTGCCACTCCTTTTTTTCCTTAATTTTTTTTTATTTATTTGTCTGAGAGAGAGACAGAGACAGAGATGGAGACAAAGCACAAGCGGGGGGAAGGAGAAGCAGGCTCCCTGCTGAGCAGGGAGCCCGATGTGGGACTTGATCCAAGGACCGCGGGATCATGACCTGAGCCGAAGGCAGATGCTTAACCAACTGAGCCACCCAGGCACCCCTGACACTCCTTTTTTATAACAATTTAAGAAACATTTGAAAATAGAATTCTGTGTTCATATTCACACAAATATTGAACTAAAGGCTTTAAGTCATTGAGCTAACAAAGTATTTTTCATGGATTTTTATTATAAAAGGAATACAGACATTATATAATTTAGGGAAATTGTATAATTATAGTTTATGTAATTATCTAAATTATATAGTTTTCTAAGTATGTCCCCCCAAAACAACTTCAAGGTAGCTATTTTTAAGTTTGTATTTTTCTTTCCAAAACATTTCTATGCTTTATTTTCATAGTTGTGATCAAACAATATGACATTTTAAATTACATTATGTAAATTTTTCCACACTATTCAATATCTTAAATATGATTTTAATAACTATATAAAAGCTCATTCTTTAAATATGCTCTCATGTCTATTCCTCTTTTGGTGTAATATCTTTTTAGAATAAATCTTTTTCTTCATTTGTAATTATTTACTTAGAGCCCCACAAACACAATAACTTGGTTAAAAATGATTACTGTTTTAAGGCTTTTGGTAGATATTTACAAATTGCTAAGTGATAAACCATTTTAAGTATTTGAAATAGTGCTGAAGGCATAGAAGAATGCCTTCTACCCTCACAGCTTAAATTCTAGTGGTTGAAGATAGACAAAAAATAGCAAACATAGTAAACAAGTAAATTGTATAGTAGTTTAAGAAGTTATTAAATGTTACCAAAAAAAAAAAAAAGCAGGAGAAGAGGAACCAGCAGTATCCTAGGTGTATTGTGAAGATGATTGAGTAAAGACTTAGGAGCTCAGAGTTTGCCTGTGGGAAAAGCATTCAGTGGAGAGAACAGCCACTGCAAAGCCTCTAGGGTAGAAATGAACTTGAGTGTTTAAGGAGCTACAAGGGGCCTGCCACCTGGAGCAGAGGGAGAGCAGTGGGTGATGAAGACAGAGAATGATGAAGCACCAAAGGGTAGGGGACTTTGGAGGCCATTGTCAGGACTTGGGCTTTTTCTCTGAGTTGGGAAGTCTTCAGAGGGTCTTTGAACAGAGTGACTTATTTGTAAAGGATCACTGTGGCTCCCATGTCAAAAACAGGGTAGAGGGGGAGTAAAAGCGAAGGTACAGAGACCTGTTAGGAGGCTAAGGCAGGCATCGAGAAAAGAGAAAATAGTGGCGGATGGGAAACTTAATGACAACTATGACAAAATCTAGCAATTGACCAGTTCTGTACACTAACTCACACGTCAGTGCCTAATATGGCAATTACAGTTTCCGCAAACTCACGAGGTATTTCCAAGGAGAAATGTATATAAGTAGATTATGTAATGCCAAGTTTGCATAAATAACACATTTTGCTTTCTGTAATGGGAAATCCCCAAGATCCTATTTGTCAGTGGCCTTTTCTTTATGAAACGCTGAAACACTTAATAAAAGTCTTGCCATATCTGATTCGGAAAACTGCTCCCCTCACTGCACCTATTCTGATTGTTGGGAACAAAAAGGAAACTTGCTGGCTACAATTTTCTTGCCTGTTGGAAGCCTGCTAGGTCAGGACTGCGGGCTGGGTAGCTCTGGCTCCCTCTACTGACTCAAAAAGAGGGCCAACAAGAAACCAGATTCATCAGCCCCATATAATGAGAAAGAAAAATCAAAAGAAGAAATTTTTTCTGTATGTTATCCAAGTATGGTGTTATCCAAGATAAACATGTTTAAAGCTTTTGAAGAACACAGATGTCTGCATCGCCTATTGTTTAGAAACTGAACATTCCTATAAGCTGAATACCGCGGATACTGAGCCCATTCTGTACTCTACAGCCTATTGTTTCTCTGTGTCATTTTACTCTGTGTATGCTACAGGTGCTTTAGTGACGGTTTATATGGTCCATAAACAATATCTCTTTAAAATCATTAAAATACACACACTTGCTTGCTCCATAACAGATGACATTTTGAAACCATCCCGTCTCTTCCGTATGCAAAAGCAGATGTTCTTTTGAAAATGTGGTTTATCCTGAAGTACCGCTAGCCAGGTGGAAAAGTTTTAATACAATTAAATGTGCCTAAAGTTGAAGGAAAGAAAAACAAATGTACCATGTGGTAGAATAAAATAAAAAGCAACATTCTACTTAAAGAACTCTTGCAAGTCACAGAAAAAGCTGCATATTCACATACTGAAGAGTGCTTCTCTTTTATTTTAGCAACACGATATTGACAATGAAAGTGTTTACTCATCTGGCCCTGGCGATAAAAAGAAAGTAATCTCAGCACCATTAATTCTATGAAAACCTCCACATTTTAACGTTGCTCAACCATAGGCTCTGTTTTCCTGTTCCTAGACATCACAGCAGGGGGAGTTGCCTCCTGCATGAAGATTTCCTTCAGCTAAAAGGTGTTTCATAGGATAGAATGTTTTTTATGCTGTTCTAGACGTCAGTCTTTAAGAAGTGAAGCTAAATGAAGATTTTTTAATTTCTATAATTTCCTATCCTGCTCACAAATTAATCTAGAAAAGTAGATCGTAAATCTGACTTAAAAAATAACCTAAGGAGGAAAAAAAAAAACATTTATAACTCAAAGGGGCAGATTCCACAAACTCAGGTTTTTACATAGTAACAGATAAGTTGATTATGCATCGTCTGTTCATTTGCACATTAATTTTGTAAATTATTTGTTAATTTAAAACACCATCATACTATATCACCTTAAGAGTGATACAGGCTGAGGCTTTAAATTTGGATCAATAAAATATTGCACCCTTTGGACACATTCATTTTTTGTCAATATTGACCGTAGATCTTCAAAACCTTTTAAATATTCTGGAAATAATGCTTTATTTAAAAATTGTTATAGAAAGTTCTTTCCTTGCCTTATTCAGCACCTGATATTTATAGCATAATTAAGTCTTTTCAATTTTTGAATAATCAAAAAAAGAAAAGAATCTCTTGCACTACTTTTTCTTTCTATTGTGTTCCTCCTCAGAGCAGGAAACATGCCTTATTATGTGTATATCTGAATAAATCTTTTACAAGGAAGGACCCCAAACTCTGTCAGTTAACACCATTTCAAAAGAAAAAAATGCTTTGATCTCTCTAATTTAAAATGTATTTCCTCTACCTCTTTGCTCATCTCCCAGCAAGTTAATGTATCACAGCAGTCTGCATCTCACTCTTCTCCCACCAGCAGCTCTATTCAAACTAAAGGAATTTGCTGCATTTCCTGCTGTTGGTCACCCTTCTCCCATGCAGTTGTCATCACATGACATTTTTCAGTCGTCCCTGAAATGACTCAGTAGTTTTCAAGAAGCCAATCTGGAAGTCTTTACCCACACACTCACTCCTCTCTCTCTTGGATCACTCACTCTGCCAGCCCTGGCTGCCTGCAGTATTACTGCAAGCAGGACCCATCCTCACAGTCTGCAAATGAAACCTTGTTTCCCTTCCACTGCCTAGTAAACCAAATCCATATGCCTTACTTAAGATCCTCTATTCTTCCCAGCCACCAATCTGTCCTCTCGCTCTGTATCTCGAATCTCGAATCTAGAAGTTCTGCTAATGCACATCTCTCCAACCCAGAGGGGAGGCAGGGAGCAGGGACCCACGGGGTTACAGTGTGAGATGGATCCGGGCAAGTGTGCAGAGCTGACTGAGGGCTTTAGTGCTGCCTCATCAGCAATATTTCCTCTCCCACAGGGTTCTCCACATATTCTCAAATCACACCGGGAATCAAGGCAAAACATGAAATATCAATGGCTGATATGGTCAAGTCATATTGACTGCCATAAATAGTGAAGACTTAGCTCTAACTAACAGGAGGAACGACTCGAGAAACAGCATTTCACTGCTAGTTACATTACCCTTCTCAGAAATCAGCAGGGGCGAAGTGACCGACAGTGAAGTTCAGGAGAGCACAAGTTAAAAACTGCCTATGAGTTTCATAGATAATGCAAGTATGCTCAGATTTTCTTGTCCCACGTTAAATGAAAACATAATTGTAGACAACAGGCTTGAGGAATAGAAACTTGAGTAAGGCAAAAGGGCCCACAGTGACCACCAAACTGAATGCAAAGGGGCTCATTAAGTGACCTACCTCAAAATGTCCATAAGTCCTAACTAGCCAATGGGCTACTTACAACCAGGCACTGTTACCAAAAAGGGGAAAATGCCATACATTCCCATACTTCCTCACTCCATCCTAGAACTATAGCCTCTCACCACTGCCTCCTGGTAGACAGTCTCTCCTTTGCTGTCCTCCTGCTGCTCCCTTGCTATGTATTCAATAAATTTTATCTCCTTTGTTCTGCCTCCGGTGAATTCTTGTGTGCGCGTGCACACGCACACACATGCACTCACACACACATTCACACACACACACACACACACACACACACACTGCCCCTGCCCGATAAGGATACACCACAATAATTTCCCAAAGAATACTAAGATTATGAATACCTTCATGTTTATATTTTGAAAAAATATTACATTTTCATATTAATGCTCTTCAAAGAATAAGAAGCAAAACCATAATCCCTCAGTTTATGCATACTCAGTTGACTTTTTGAAGCATTTATCCTTCCTTGAGAATTGGTAGCACTAACTCTTGTCATTTAATCTCAAACTGCTTCTTATTGTCACTTAGTTTCTAGAAACACAATACTGACAATAAAAATACTTACTCATTTGTTTCTCTATCTTTGTCACTTTACCCCAAGTATATTAGATATGTCTTAATACTGTATTAAATATATTGATGCTGTTATACTAGAGGTAGTGTTCCACCTGTAGTACCAGCTAGGAAAGAGCTGTTGTTGATTTTACATCTTCCAAGTCCCCCAACACAGTGTTCTGAACATAATAAACTTACGTTGAGTGATAGTGTGGTATGCACCTGCTAATTCATGTGATTTTTGTCCTCTAATCCATCAACCCATGTTTTCATGTGATTATCATTAAATCATTATTTTGCATATAACTCCTCCAATCTGAAGCAATACACACACACATGCACACACTTTTTTGGGGGGAGTAATTTTTCTTATATTCAAGGTTGTCCACAATCAGTTCCTTGTGGATTTCTCTGCTCTCATCTCTATATATCTCTATACAAATGAGCAATCCCAGCAGCAGGTGTGAGAGTGGCTTTTCACCTTTGCCCAGTCCTGTATTTTGGAATTCTAGGACTTCTTTATAAATATCAAAGCCAGAGGAACCTGGACAAGACATTGTGGATAAAATACTCCAATTTTCTTTACCCAACGACACCAGCTAAAGTCAGTAATGGAAACAACAGGTCAACATTTCCTGGAAATTCTCTCTTCTTTGTCCCATGTCTCATTTACTTTATTTGCTTTTAATGCCCCTTACCATAAGGCAGAGACACTATTGGTGGGGCAAAAAGGAGAATGTACAGAACAGTTCTGACAAAGAGATAACTAGATCTTGTCAAAGGTCCACTGTCTTCAGGCTCTACTCATTCTTAAAATTAAAAGAATGCAAATCAGAACAGAGTTCTGCATGTTTACTCCATTGTTTTGTCTCTCCCTTCCCACAAAGTCTGGCAGACCTCTGGCAGTCTTTTTCCTAAATCTATTAACTTCTCTTTATTGCTACTAGCTAAACTGGACATCTTTCATTTCACCTTATGTAATAGATTCATATTATGATAATATCCCATTAACACGTGTATTAGTCTGGGTTCTCCATAGAGACAAAATCAGTAGGATATATATATATTTGCATTTATCTATAACATATATATATATTTGCACTTATATATAATGTATATATGTTATGTGTTATATGTGTTACATTGTATGTAACATATATGTTGTGTCTTGTATAACATATGTGACATTATATGTTATATATAACATATATGTACTTATATAAAACATATATAATATAGAGCATATATATTTGTACTTATATATAACATATATGATATATACAATGTATAATATAATTATTTGTGCATATATTTATGGATATAGAGAAATCTATTATAAGGAATTAGCTCACAAGCCAGTTATAGATGCTCCAGTCAGCAAGACAAGAGACCCAGGAGAGCTGAAAGCCCTGAGGACCAAGAGAACCACTGGTGTAAATTCCAGCCCAAGTCCAAGTCTAAAGGCTGAAAGAGATGTCCCAGATCAAAAACAGAGCAATTTCTTCCTTACTCAGCCTTTTTGTTCTATTCAGGCCTTCAATGAATGAGGCCTACCCACACTGGGGAGGGCAACCTACTTTACTCAGTCTACCAATTTATATGTTAATCTCATCAAGAAGCACCCTCACAGATGCATCTAGAATAATGTGTAACTAAAAAATCAGGGCATCCTGTGGCCCAGTCAAGTTGACACATAAAATTATCCATCACAATGCATGACATGTTTTCATCTCTACACATTCACTCAAATTCATATACCCATGAAAAGGTGTTTCCCATTATTTCAATTTCCGAGTCATGCTTCCTTCAAAGTGAAGCCTATGACTCCATATTGCTTGAAAGTCTTCTCAACCACACCCAGCCCAACCCCTGCTCATTTTTTTTCTATTGAATTTTTATAGCATTGATGTGTAGACACATAATATATACATATAAAATGGAAAAAAATAAGATAGCATATGCTAAATCCCAACCAAATATACATATTAAATTAAATAATTATTGTGTGCATATTCTTCAGACTGAACTATCCTGAGGGCATCAGGTAAGGTCAGACCAAACATATATTTAACTCACAGCCCCTGCAAAATATACTTATATGTTATTTCACAGAATCAGGCTTTCTTTCAAAGCTACAGACTTTCAGTGCTACCTAGCTAACTCAATATTTCTATACTCTGACTCACTATACCAGGGATTCTGAATCTGAGCATAATGGGCATTAAGACATCTGCAAGCTCCATATAACTGTACACAAAATATTGTGTTTGTAATATACTCCTGAGAGTTCAGGACTCTGCTCATATTCTTGAGTCCCTGACCCTAGTAGATCAAGACCCAGTATCAGTGGTCATTTTCTATGACATCTGTGGGCATCAAACCTTTCCATCCTAGCATTTTTAATGAATAATAATTTTTTCCATGGTAGACTATGTGCCCTTTTTCCTATCATAATGAAATCAGTTTGAACTAAAACCAATCAAAACATGGCTATTAACTACTATATCACTCAGTCATTACTATATAACAACCACAAAATCTCAAAGGCTCAGAATAACAGGGAGCATTTATTTTACTCAAGAGCCTGAGTCCCCTGGGTCAGCTCTGCTCCGCACGTCTCATTTCCTCCTGGGACCAGCTGGGGTGTGTTCTTCTTGGGGCAATGGCAGAGTACAAGAGAGCAAACCCTAATGCAAGTCCCATTCAAGGGACAAGACTCAACTTGTGTTGAGTCTGTTAACAACCTATGGCCAAAATAAGTCATGTGGCCAAGTTCAAAGTCAGAGGAGGTGGGGGGAATATATCCAGGGGTGCTAGAATATATCCACTTAGAGAGAGAAGCTGCAGAGCTGTAGACAAAGGGGATGGATACAGGAAAGGATTTAGAATTGAGCCCAAGAATTTAATCCACCACATTTTCTAACTCTAATTGTAAATTAGAGCTACAATTAGAGTAAACAAAGTATTCCACAGATAATAAGAGCAGATACGATTTAGAGACTCAGAGTAATGCATTTTACATACAGCATCTTATTTAACTCACACAACCACCCTATAAATGAATCATTGTGAATAAATCTTAACCTTATGACACATGACAAACTGAAGTTTAGAGAGTTTAAGTAATTTAGCCAAGGATACATATAGCTGTCAGTGACAGGACAGGAATTCTAACCTATCTACTTCTGTGTTAGAAATAAAGTATTGTGTATAGTACTAAAGACACGATTGTTTAATTTGCAGATGACAAAAACCTAAACCAGGTTAAGCAAAAAAAAGTGGGAGGGAAGTGATTACTAGCTACATATTCAAAATGTGGGAAAGGAAGGGGGAGAGTTGCAGGGTCAGCAGCACTGGGGGCTCTTACGCTGCTGGGCATTTCTTTAGGTTTCTTTTCCAGCTCTCTCTGCAAGTGGGCTGTAGTTGCTCAGACAGCCTTTTCTGAGTGGATCTGGCTTCCAGAAGCTCCTGATTTATACTTTACCTATCTTTGTCCAAAGTGGAAACACTTGTCCACAATCCCAACTACCGACACTTCCTGGAAGGATTTTCCTGGCTGCATTGAGTCACAGGTTCACCCTTAGACCAATCAATCACTGTGCTGGGGAATGTGGGGGTGCTGTGATTGGACCAGCCTGAGGCAGGGACCTTCCCCACCAAACACTGTCGTCAAGGCTATCATTAGAATGAGGCTCTCATTACAATTCCATGGGCTTGGGTGATGGTGGAGGAGGCAATAGTAATACTATTCCCAAAAGAAGAGACAGACCAAACAAGTAATAGTAATGGTCATTAAGTTGCTATTCTTATTTAGCATATTAATTTCAAACTATTCTCAAATGGTCAATTTATTTGTCCCCCTTTTTCAATGTTAAAAAATTATTTTTCTTCTTGTAACAAACATGTTCCAAGTGCTAATTTGATTAAGAGCAATACTGCTGTTGAGAAATGTCATAATCTCAATTTGCACTATTTCTGAGTGTTCCACTAATCAATTCTGAATTCATAATGGGAAACAAGTCTTCTTATATTCATCAATAGTAATACAATACAAAACTGTCATTGAAAACAGAAATGGTACAAATAAATTCTTTCAGGAATAAGTTTTATCAGTATGGTGGGAAGAGAAAAGTAAACAACAGGAAAGGTAACAAGGTTTCAAAAAATCAAGTTACATTGTTTTAGCAAGTTATATCTCCTATAGATACTTAAGAACATAATTGTAGCCAAAGCTGAAGGAAGAGTATTTTGTGTTGAACAGGAAATCCCTCTTAGAGAGGAGATAATTTTTCAGCAGAGAGGAAAGGTGTTTATTTAATTCTACCTTCTGACCCTGATAATATTACCAGCCCAGCACTGCAAGCTGTGTCATAAGGCATGTGTGTGCATGATGCAAAAAAAAAAAAGTGTTGAGCATCAGCAGCCCCATCAGATTAAAAATGTGGGACACCTTCTCATTTTTACCTTTCTTCTTCACCTAGGGGTCTGAAGGTCTGAAAGTTTGATCATGTAAAATATGGACATCTTTGCAGATGGGGAATAAGGAAAGGATTCATAGAAAAACAGTGTGATTAGGTGAAATGGAACCAGGGCTTTTTGTGATTGATTCAGACCTTACAGTTTTTTTCACCTGTCTGAGCTGTGGTTCCTCTTCTTTAAAATGGAGATAAATCTAATAACCAATTTACAGGATTATTGTAAAGAATAAAATAATCATTTTAAAAGTAGTTTAGGTTGCAAAGTACAAAACACCCCAAAAGTTATAGAATGAATAAATATTATCATGTGACACTGCTGATATGAATTCTTTCCCCATCAGACTTGAGAAATGCAGGCTGTCCTTTTTTCCTATAAGAGTTAAGGATGTCCTGAACAAACTAATGCCATTAATGGGACCCTAGAAAATTCTTAAAGGAATAAATTTTTATCATTTGTTTTTCTTGAATGATGAAACAAATTACCAATTTTAAATGGTCCATCCCTTTATGAAGACAAGTCAAATCAAGATCTATCTATTCTAAATGAAAAATTACCTTTGTGGGGCACCTGGGTGGCTCAGTCATTAAGCATCTGCCTTTGGCTCAGGTCATGATCTCAGGGTCCTGGGATCGAGCCCCACATTGGGCTCCCTGCTCAGCGGGAGGCCTGCTTTTCCCTCTCCCACTCCCCCTGCTTGTGCTCGTGCTCTCTCTCTCTCTGTCAAGTAAATAAAATCTTTAAAAAATTAAATTTGTTAGCAAATTCTAGTTATTGAATAAAACTACAAGTCATACAAGTAAATTTCACAAAAGCTGTGATACAAAGATTGTGGTCATATTTTTAAAAAGTCTTTATCTTATACATAAACATTTACAATAAATTATATGAAGTCTAGGTTTTCCATAAAAATGTGAGGAGGGGGCAAGTGAGTGAAGGTAGAAGTAAAAGATTAGCCATGAGTTGATAATCGTTGAAATACAAGGGTTCATCTTCTGCACATTTGTATATGTTTGCAAATGGTTACATTTAAAAACTGTGATAAACATCCAAAGATCACATTTTCTTAAATTTGAAATGGCTAATCAGTTTATATGTGTGTGTATTGTTTTGTATATGTAAACGATTTAAATAAATGTTGATAGACACTTTCCCAAGTAATTGACATTGTAGATAATTTTACATAGGCTGAAATATCTGGCAATAATCTTACCATTATATTAAAATTTAAAATACATATATATAGAGAGACAGACACAGGGAGGGAAGGAAAGAGGGACAGAGAGAGAAAAGAGGCACGAAGTGGGGAGAGAAGAAGGGAGAAAGCATTAAATAAGTCATCTTCATAACACCCCAGGCCTTAGGCCTGAGGTTTCCCAGTATTTTGTAGCTCTATGGAACACGTTTGCTTTGGCCTCCAGAAAGAATTATATTAGTTACGCCTCCACAGGGGTAGCTAACTCCTCCCTCCAAGCTGGTCTTACAAACAGTATACGTTGTATCTGGGAGAAAAAGTAGGAAGCTGTTTTCAGACAGTCCAGCAGAACAGCCATCTGTCCTCTCTGCCACCAACCAGGGGCATTTCTTCTTTCCATAGTCTTATTCTCTCCTTCTACAGTTGACCTCAGTATACAAAAAGATTCCCACTGCAGATCTGCCATGTGTGATATTCCTACTTTTAAGACAATTCCATACAGCAAATGTGCTGAACGCCCACAGGGTGTCAGGCACTGAGCCATTTGCGTGGGATACGATGAAACACAAGATGGATGGATGCCATCCCTACCCTCAGAGAGTGCATTCTCTTGGGAAATGAGTCATTTTGAGTATGCTGAGTTTTAAGAAAGTGGAGTGCAGGAAACTAGAGGGAGCATGAAGCCAAATGTAAGCCCTGCCCTGTGTCACACTACAGGGCATTTGTTTGGGCTCAAAGAGTCCCTTGACAAATCTCCTTGGTTTGAGATATTTAGTAAATATTACTTACTATCTGTGATTCATGAAACTTTGAGTTGCACATTTCTGATGACATAAACTTTTCAAATTATGGTGAAATGAAAAATTTTTATTTCATTTGATGATTAAGTTAATGCAGTTTTTGAGTGTGTGGCAACATGAACTGGTATCTTGGGGGGTGTTGCTGCTTCTGGACATTGCCTTCTGAGAGTCTCAGATTCTATCTAAAGAATGCTACTTATTTCTTTCAGAACAACTTTGCTGACTCCTATCCAGCCTAGCCTTATTCTTCTAGGTTAGGCCTCCAAATCTGTGATTCCATAATGTCCATCTGTGCTTTCTCCCTTAATATATTATTGTGTTAGTCTGAACTCCTGGAGGTTCAAAGCAAGGGTGGGAATGATTAGATATAAGTGATCAAATGATGTCATGCTAATCTGGTCTCTTTCCATGTGTTATTTATAGTTCCCTCTGTCTGTTATTCTCATCCTTGGGGTAGCCCTCTCAATATGGGAGGCTGCTGGTTGTCCCATATTTGCAATCCAAAAGGAAAAGAGGTCTCCTGATATTCATTTATCAAATTTTATGAAAGGGCCCTGATTGGAATTGGTCAGCCCACATTCTTACTGTTGAATCAGTCTATATGTTTCATGAAGTAAATGTGGAGTGATGGAGGAGTTGTTTCTCAAAGGCACATTCACTGCTCAGGCAGAAATGTCACTTGATGTATTTTATGAATATTTGATTATGTGTCTGTCTCCCCGAATGGACTACATGCTAGAATAAAGATTGTGTCTTATTAATCTTCATATACTCAGTAACTAGTACGGGACCTGACCCATAATAGGCATTCAACAAATCCTGCTTGAATAAATATGTGACAAAAGAATGTAAATAAACATCTACGAAGAGATGAGAGAGAGAATAGGCTGTGCCGACAGAAGTCCTGAAGGACATCAGAGTGTGTGAGTGCAGGGCTTGCCGATACCAGGCAATGTGGAAAGGATCAGAACTATTAAGAATAAGTAGCTCTTAACCTTTAAATCACTTTGAAAATGTTTCTTCCGAGAGGCTGCACTACCTTATTACTCAGCTGACACCAGTCACAGAGAGGCTTCATTTAAATCTTAGCGTCTCTTTTTAATAACAGTGAGGATGCTCAGGGAATGATTAAAATTGTACCATATCCCTATAGCTTTGTGCCAACTCTGCCACCGTATCACTGAATGTTCTGGTCTGTGAGGCTTTAGGGACTTGGGGCCCAAGGTAACACCTGCGAAGCCAAAAGCCTTGCTAACGTCAACTTAATTTTTGGAACTATGAAGTGAAAGTGTTCAGAAGCAGAATATCCTATGATATTTTTATTATACCCTGATGTTCAGTGTTCACATAACTAAATTATTATTTTTCCAAAATGATGAGTTAGAGTCTAGATGAATATATCATATTAAGTTGGGGGCAGTGGTGATGACTCAAAGTGGTCCAATAATCCTAAACAGGAACACAACACAATAGTCAAAAGAGAATAGAATTTCAGGAAGTCCTAGTACCATAAAAAAATAGAAGAAGAAAAAAAGGTGAGCCAAAAGTTAGCAGAGGAAAGGAAATAATAAAAATTAAAGCAGAAATAAATGAAATAGAGAATAGAGAAACAATTGAAAAATTAATCAAACTGAGAGTTGGTTCTTTTAAAGGATAAACAAAATAGACAAACCCTTGGGTAGACTAACAAGGGAAAAAAGAGATCCTAAATTAACAAAATTATATATGAGAAAGGAGACATTAATACTGATACCACAGAAATTCAAAGGATCCTAAGAGGATACTATGAACAACAATATATCAACAAACTGGACAAATTAGAAGAAATGGAAAAAAGTCTTAGAAACATATAACTTACCAAGACTGAGACAGGAAGAAATAAAAATCTGAATAAACAAATTACTAGTCAGAAGGTTGAATCAGTAATCAAAAATCTTCCAATAAAGAAAATTCCAGGACAAGATGACTTCACTGGTGAATTTACCAAACATTTAGAGAAAAATCAACATCAATCCTTCTCAAGCTCTTCCAAAAAACTGAAGAGGAGAGAACACTCCCAACTCATTTTATAAGGCCAGCATTATCTTGATACCAAAACCAGAAAAGAACACAGCTAGCAAAGAAAACTATAGGCAATATCCCTAATGAATATAGATATAAAAATTTTCAATAAACTACAAGCAAACTGAATTTGGCAGCACATTAAAAGGATCATTCACCATGATCAAGTGGAATTTATTCCTGGGATGCAAGGATGTTTCAAAACACTCAAATCAATCAATGTGATATATCACTTTAATAGAATTAGAAGAATGACATGATCATCCTAATAGATGTAGAAAAAGCATTTGGCAAAATTCAATATTCATTAATGATAACAAACTTTTAACAAAGTAGGCAGAGAAGGAACATAACTCAACATAATAAAGGCCATATATGACAAGCCCACAGCTTACATCATTCTCAATGGTGAAAGGTTGAAAGCTTTTCCTCTAAGACCAGGAATAAGATAAGGGTGTCACTCTCACCATCCTATTTAACATAGAACTGGAAGTCCTAGGTAGAACAATCAGGCAAGAAAAAGAAATAAAATATAGCAGAATTGGAAAGGAAGAAATAAAATTGTCCCTATTTGCAGATGACATGTTCTTATATATAGAAAACCCTAAAGACTTAACCAAAACACTGACCCAGTAAAGTTGCAGGATACAAAATTAACATAGAAATATCAGTAGCATTTCTCTACACTAACAACAAAATTTCTGTAAAATCAATCCCATTTACAATAGCATCAAAAACAATAAAGTACTTAGGAGGTAAAAGATCTCTACACTGAAAACTACAAGACATTGGTGAAAGAAATTGAAGAAGACACAAATAAATGGAAAAATATCCCATGTTCATGGATTAGAAGAGTTAATGTTGTTAAAATGTCAATAATGCCAAAAGCTATTTACATATTCAAAGCAATCCCTATCAAGTTTCCAACAACATTTTTTACAGAGGTAGGAAAAACACTCTTAAAATTTATATGAAACCACAAAAGACACCGAGTAGCCAAAGCAGAACAAAGCAGGAGGTATCATACCTCCTGACTTCAAGCTATACTCTAAAGCTGTAGTCATTGAAACCATACTGCACTGGCATAAAAGCAGACAAATAGACCAATAGAACAGCACCAAGAACCCCAAAATAAACCCAAGCATATATGGTCAACTAATATTTGATGTGGGAACTAAGAAGCTTCAATGGAAAAAGACAGTCTCTTGAATAAATGATGCTGGGATAATTGGATATTAACATGTAAAAAAATGAAACTGGATTCCTATTTCACACCACTCACAGAAATGAATTCAAATTAGATTAGAGACTTAAATATAAAACCTGAAAGCCATGGAACTCCCCAGAAGAAAACCTAAGAACAAAGCTCTTTGACATCGGTCTTGGTAATGATTTTTTGGATATGACACCTAAAGCACAAGCAACAAAATAAAATAAATAAATAAACAAGCTGAACTACATCAAACTAAAAGCTTCTGCATAGCAAAAGAAACTGTCAATAAAGTGAAAAGACAACCTATAGAATGAGAAAAATATTTGTAAACCATGTATCCGATATCCAAATATCGGATACATGGATATTTGGTTAATATCCAAAACATAAAAAGAACTCATACAACTCAACAGCAATAAAACAAATAATCCCATTAAAAATGAGCAAAGGACCTGAATAGACATTTCTTCAGTAAAGATATATAAAAGGCTAGGGGAGCCTGGGTGGCTCAGTCAGTTAAGTAACCAATTCTTGATTTCCACTCAGGTCATGATTTCAAGGGTTGTGCAGTCGACCCCCACATGGGGCTCCACGTTCAATGAAGAGTCTGCTTGAGGTTCTCTCTCTCCCTCTCCTTCTGCCCCTCCCACCCCCCTCAAATAAATAAATAAATCTTTAAAAATAAAAATACTTAAAGATATATAAAAGGCTAATAGGTATATGGAAAAATGCTCAATGTCACTAGTCATTAGGGAAATGCAAATTAAAACCACAATGTGATATCACCTCACACCTGTTAGAATGGCTATGATTGAAGACAGCAAATGTTGGTGAGGATGTGGAGAAAAGGGAACTCTTGTGCTCTATTGGTGGGCTTGAAAATTGGTGCATCCACTATGGAAAACAGTATGGAGAATCCTCAAAAACTTAAAAGTAGAACTACCATATATGATCCAGCAATCCCAGTTCTGGGAATATATCCAAAGGAAACTAAAACACAAACTTGAAAAGATGTCTTCATTCTCCCTCACAGAAGGATTATTTACAATGGTCAAGACATGGACACAATCTAAGTGTCCATTGATGGATAAATGGATAAAGAATTTGTGAGATACATACACACATACACATATACATACATATGTATGTATAAAATGGAATATTAATCTATTAAAAATGAGAAAATCCTACCATTTGTGACAACATAGATGGACTTTGAAGGCATTATGTTAAGCAAAATAATCTCAGGAAAAGACAAATACTATATGATATTACTTGTATGCGGAATCTAAAAAACAGAAACCTCATAGAAAAGGAGATCAGACTTGTGCTTACAAGAGGTGGAGGGTGGAGAGGAAGGGGATTAGAGGAAGGTGATCAAAAGGTACAAACTTCCAGGGCTCCTGGCTGGCTCAGTTGGTAGAGCATGCAACTCTCAATCTTGGGGTTGTAAGTTTGAGCCCCATGTTGGGTGTAGGGATTACTTAAAATCTTTTAAAAAAATAGGTACAAATTTCCAGTTACAAGGTAAATAAGTACTAAGGATGTAATGTACAGCATGGGGACTACTGCTGGAGGATATATAGGAGAGTTAAGAGTATACTGATCCTGAGAGTTCTCATCACAAGGAGAATTTTTTTCTTCTTTCTTTACTTTTTATTGTATATACGAGATGATGGATATTAGCTGAATCTATTGTGCTACTCCTTCACAATATTTGTGAATCAGACCATCATGCTGTATGCCTTAAACTTACACAGTGATGATTATCAGTTATTTCTCAATAAAACTAGGGGGTGGGTGGGTTGGGGTGGGGGGACTCAGATTACAATGGAAAAAAATCCAATAATAAAAATAGTTCCTTCCAATTAGGACATAATGAAGTGAAAAGGGTAATATAAATATAAAATGCACATATATGGGAAAACTAAACCTATTAAATTATTAGGAAAATAAAATAAGCAGATTATTGAAAAGTAGAATAATTCAGAATATTCAGAGTCAGTGCCCCCAGAAACAAAAATGCAATATAAAATTATAATATATTAGTACAAAAGTCATTCATAGTCATCTGTATTTGTTACTGTGCTGGGAGGGGAATAAAACATTTAAAGTAACTTAGTGCCTTTGTTTAGGAGAGTGAATCCTATACATGCGCGCACACACACACACACACACACACAAACACACACACACAAATGTAGAAAGGCATAAAAGAAAACACACTTTCTGTTGTTTTATAAGGAAACAGCCAATCCATACCAATAAAATGTAGAAGGAGGGGGGAGGGGAAGGAATTCATTATTCACCCTGGGGAGATGCATCAGTTCTTTGGGATCAGTTGAGTTTTTCTATCAATTAACTTATTCAGGGCACGCCTGCAAAGGCCCTTTTCGATCCAAAGATTAAATCATTTAAACAGAAAATGAAAATAGTAATTTGTCTTTAACCCTTCCGATGAAGCACAAGTAAATTTAAGGCACTTCTCTGAGAACTGACAAAATGTGAAACCATCCGTAGAACAAATAATGCATAACTACTCATGGCAGTTCTTTCTATTTTTACTTTTGTGTTGGAAAAGGTTTTGGTTATATAACATAATAAAAATAAATCAGACCGACATGATAATATTAAAGTGAGAGCATGAGCTAATCAGTCAAAAATGCACTACAGTTATTTCCAAGCTGGCTCTACACCTGGAAGCCAACTTAGTCATCAACCCCCATCTTGTCATCACTATGAGAATTTTTGAGTGACTGCCTAAGACAGGAGCCACAGGATTTCAAAAGACCAAGATTCAGACTGATAAACTGCTAAACTCTACTATTTGATAAAGGGTTTGGCATTAGTTAGATCCACTTAACTTGGGGAAACTATTTAAGATTAACTGTGACTGAATCTCACCCATTTCAAGAAGTTGCTGAATCCATTAAAAAAATTATTAGAATTAATATGTGCTCTCATTTTCCACATATAATTACTGCCAGCCCATACATTAAGTTCCTCCTGCCTCATCAGCCTGGAGATAAAGTGAGGAGGTCACATAACAAAAATTCCCTACTAACAGAGGTCTCTCCCCAGTATTTCAGGTAGTCCTTGGGGGCAACTCTCCGTGTGCACCCCTCCCCTCACAAAATCAACTCAAGTTCTTCCACTGCAGCCTCTTAACGATGCCTGCCATTCAAGAAGCCATTTGGAGGACACTGAGCACCACTGCCTAGGCCATCTGTGAGGTGGCCAGATGTCTGCTTTCCTGTCAGCCCTCTGACCTCAGAGAGCACTGAGCCTTCAGTGCACAGTGCCTTCCTTGTTCACCCAGGAGCGAATCTCTCCTACCTCACTCAAGGTTAAGGGCGAATATGTCATTTACTTTAACTTAAACAGCTCTAAGACCAAGAGTTGGCACTTAACCGACTAAGCCACCGGGCAACCCCTCCCCAAAATAAATTTTAAAAGACTCCACAAGATGGCAAGTCCAATCTCAGCTCACTGTTATCAACTTACTACCCTAATGAAAAAAAAATAAAAAGAGGATAATCTTTTCTCTGCCAAGGCCAATTAATAAGTTTGTCTATTATGGATGTATAGAAAGAAATCTTGATTATTACTCTTCTCTTTGTCATTAAATATTGATAATTGCATCTGCCCTGTATCTGGAAAAATTTACAACAAAACAATATTAGTGAAATAATGTCTGTACAGCACTACTGAGCCCTGGGAAAAAGGGAATTGCATTAATAGCAATAATAATGTTGTCTTTAAAAGAGACATTGAGATGGGGAATAACATATTCCTACCGGAAAGCCATCCATGAAATTTCTCTAATATTGATTATTTTAAAAGAATATATCAGCCACATTTATTAACATTTACTGACTGTGGGTAGTCCATAAAAAACTAATGATCGCATTCTAATAGTTAAGTGTATATGTTTAATAAAAGACTCTCATCTTTGAAGAAAGTTTTCAATAATGGACTACACAATAAGCTTCTGAAGCAGAAAGCTTTTAGGGATAGATCAGGACACAATTATACCCACAACTTAAAAAGAAAATAGTTCTAGTGGAAACCTTAACAAAGATCTTACTTTGCTTTCTATTTGCATTCAAAATAATTCCACGACATTTGGTTAAATATTAAATAATCAGACTACCAAGTTTAAGTTTGTTCTGTGAATCTGGACTGCCCCTAAAGGGCAGAGAAAACAATGGCATTAGGCAAATATAAATCACAGCACTTTGCACATTTTGGTTGCTCAGTGGATATTTGTTGATTCGATAACCTTGAAGTGTCCATAACCAGACAGGCCATGTCACATCTTTTGAGATAAAATCCTGAATTCAGGCTAAAAACTACAGATATCATTACTGAGAATGGAGGAGTCATGCAATTTCTCAGACTGCTTTTCTAGGCTCCACAAGAAGTTTGACAGGAAAGGATCTCAGTTCTGAAGCAGGGGAGAAGAGGGACAGGTGATAACATGAAGTCTGTGAATAATAGGACTGAATTCAGTTTGAATCCGAATCAGAACAGCATGCTGTGGAATTGGCGCTCTTAATGTGAGCTTCCATGAGGTCAGTGGAAGGGTCAGGGTTATCGGGCAGGATACATCAGACTCCTGCCAACATTGTTTTTCCTCCTCTTCCTAACTTTCCTGACTTTCTCAATGCCTGAAAGTCTACCATTAGAGTATCACCTATGTAGGTCATGAAGCCTTTTTGGTCTTCTTGAATTTTGCATCAAAATGAAAATCACCCCTGGGAAGATTAGATATTTCATCCAACATTTCCAAAAATATACATATTTCCAGTCCCTCAAGATGCATCATGATAAAGACAAACAAACAAAACACACACACACACACACACACACACACACACACACACACACACACACACCAACCTCTGTGGTCAAAGAAATTTGGTAAATGCTCCATATTTTAACTCTTCAAGATTCATAATGCCAAGGAGCATATTAAATAAAGGCTCCGAAGTATATTGCAAAGAAAAACTCATAATGATTTAATCTAGTATTTGTGAAAATATTTGGTCAAGAAAATAATTTGGAATGCTCTTTAGCATCTAGAATACGGTAGTATCAACTCACAGTGAACCATCAGGGTCTGAAAACATGGAAAACATGATCAGCAGCTAGGGAGCCAGAAATAGTTACTGGGTGACTGGACTCTGTCATTGCAGGTATTCATTGATTATTAAATAATATCATCAGCATCACTGCGTTTTCTAAATTTTGTTGGCTCCATAGAATAGTATATATCGTGACCCATACATTTAAGAATTTACCATATCCAGGACGCTGGGGTGGCTCAGTCAGTTAAGTGTCTGCCTTCAGCTCAGGTCATGATCCCGGGATCCTGGGATCCTGGGATCGAGTCCCACGTGGGGCTCCTTGCTCAGCAGGGAGGCTTCTTCTCCCTCTGCCCGCCCCCCGTTGCTTGTGTGCTCTCTCTCCCTCTCTCTCTCTCTCTGACAAATAAATAAATGAAATCTTTAAAAAAAAGAATGTATCATATCCATCATTAGAAAAATAAGGTAGGCCCCACATGAGAAATTAATGAACATAATTGCATACATACACACAGCATTTTTTAAATTTTTATTGTTATGTTAATCACCATATATTACATCATTAGTTTTCAATGTAGTGTTCCATGATTCATTGTTTGTGCACAAAACCCAGTGCTCCATGCAGAACGTGCCCTCCTTAATACCCATCACCAGGCTAACCCATTCCCCCACCCCCCTCCCCTCTAGAGAACGCTCAGTTTGTTTTTCAGAGTCCATCATCTCTCATGGTTCGTCTCCCCCTCCAATTTACTCCCCTTCATTCTTCCCCTCCTGCTATCTTCTTCTCTTTTTTTTCTTAACATATATTGCATTATTTGTTTCAGAGGTACAGGTCTGTGATTCAACAGGCTCACACAATTCACAGCACTCACCATAGCACATACCCTCCCCAATGTCTATCACCCAGCCACCCCACCCCTCCCACACCCCCACCACTCCAGCAACCCTCAGCTTGTTTCCTGAGATTAAGAATTCCTCATATCAGTGAGGTCATATGATACATGTCTTTCTCTGATTGACTTATTTCACTCAGCATAACACCCTCCAGTTCCATCCACGTCGTTGCAAATGGCAAGATCTCATTCCTTTTGATGGCTGCATAATATTCCATTGTGTATATATACCACTTCTTCTTTATCCATTCATCTGTCGATGGACATCTTGGCTCTTTCCACAGTTTGGCTATTGTGGACATTGCTGCTATAAACATTGGGGTGCACGTACCCCTTCGGATCCCTACATTTGTATCTTTTACACACAGCATTTTACATATAGTGTCAGGGCTTCTGAGGAGTTAAGATACATCCTTTAAACTTAACCTCACTTCAAATATCTGTGAAGCCTTTAGTATGACTTAGGCTGAATCAATCACCCACTCGATATTTTGATAGCACTTAATTTGTATCTCTTCTTTGTTACTGTAATGATGGCATTTCTCTCTTCTTTACTAGATAGTGACCTCTCTCTTTTTCTTTCCCTTGAATAACAAGCACAGAACAAAAAACTGAGCCAATGTACTTTGTATTTAGGAATTGATTAAATAATTGAATGAACTAGACTGGACTGGAAAATTCCATGGGAATGAGGCTCATTTCTGTTTTTATTAGTTACTGTATGCCCAGCTCTTAACACAATGCCTGCCACATAGGGATTTTGTAAATATTTGTTGCATAAACATTGGATGACTCGGTTCTATTTATTGAAGTGCCTGGTGTTTAGAACTCTTATGAGGCTTTGCGAACAAATATGGTGCATTTTGAACCAACTTAATCTTGGATGCAAAAATGTCAATAGATCCTTCTATCTATTCTAACCTTCTATCATTGACCTGGCCGAATATTTCTTGGAACTGTGCTGAAGCCTGAAACTCTTTGTATCCAACTCTTTCCTTTTCTGTATCCTTCACAGGAGTCAGACCAGCGTTGTGATCTGGAGGTCTTCCTTGCCTTCTCCAGATCTTTCTTTTTATCCTGCCCTTTATCTTTCTTGGGCATTTCTCCTGATACATTTCTTGCACATCTAATCCTGACTTAGTGTCTGCTCAGAGGACCCCAATGAACACAGATAGCCAACTATGACACAGTCTCCGTTCTAAGACTCCATCCTGTTGAGCTTTTAGGTGAAGTCTTTATCACGAGCATCCAAACCCTCCACAGTTACACAAATGGGAGGATACTCCATCCCCCAACACTACCACTCTCTTGGTATTGAATGTCAGGGCTAAAGCTTCCCCTCTTCCTGAAGGAGATTTGATTTGGAAAGGCCCTTGTTTGATAAATGCAAAGGAAAGGAAACTAACTCTGGAAAAATTGACTACTCCAATAGAAGGAAAGAGGATTTACATGCCGAATAGAACTTGTCTAAAGCTGTCTCTTGAAAAGCCCAATAAAGGTACTACTGATTTTTCAATCAGCAAGTAGTTACTATCTTTCCATACTTAGGGTATTAGAGTCCTAGGGTTCTGTGAGAAAGCACCACAAATGAGTGGTGTTGAATGACAGAAATGTATTCTGTCATAGCTCTGGAGGCTAGAAGTCTGGAATCAAGGTGTTGGCAGGGCTGTCCTCTCTCCGAAGGTTCTACGGGAGCATCTGTTTCATTCCTTTCTCTGAGCTTTTGGTGCTGCAGACAACTGGGTGTTTCTTGGCTTCTCAGTGCATCAGTACAATCCCTGCCTGCTTGGCATGTCTCTGGGTCTCTTCTCTTCTTATAAGGACACCGGTCATAATGGAGGGCCCACCCTAATGACTTCATTTTTACTTAATTACATCTGCAAAGCCTCTATTTCCAAATAAGGTCACTGATACGTAGGATTAGGGCTTCAATACGTCTTTTTGAGATAGACAATGTAATCCAAAGGGCATATTTCTTTGAATAGAAAAATGAAAAACTACATAATTAAGATTTCTCAGCGACTTGGTAAATAGGAAACAAAGAATTTTACTTTTAGTTAGTGAATTATGCTGCTGCTTGTTCTGTGTCCTTAACTTATGTCTGGTGTGTCCATGTCCTTTGCATCTTCAGATGCACCTAGCTCTTTGGATTGCTGCTGAATATTGCCAGATGGGAAATGAAACCAACTTGAGTTTTCTAAATGTTAGCCTGTGAATGATATGAATTGATAGACACATTTATTACCACTGGTAAAAGCACTGCTGGTTTAAGTAGTGACCTTTCTAGCTGAAATTAATTGGATCTTCTCAGTGACACTACCTGTACATGAGTACACTTTCCTGATTTAGAGAAAACGAACTAAGAAATCACCAAATCAATCAGTTAGAAAGGATTTCATGAGGTACTTTCTAGATAATAAATCACAACACACTAAAATTTCACATATATATGAGAAAACATTTTTAGCAGCTTCCAAATCCCTGTCTATCCCGTCTGCTACAGGAAAGTGGATGAATTAGATGGGAAATTTAGCAGATATCATGAATGGGCTCTTCAAAAACCATTCAGAGCAACCCTTCTCCCTGACTTTATTATAGAGGCTGTGAAAGCTAAAAATTTGAACTCTTACCTTCTTTTGTGACTAGAGGCAGCCATGTAACACACTTTTGGCCTATAATATGTAGGCCCACTCACTGGGGATGGCATTCATTCTCAACAAAAAGACAACCGCTTTAAGAGGAGTTTTCCTCTTAAGGAGGAATGCAGTGATATCTTACCACCATGAGTTCAAAAGTTCATATTGAAATGGTGGAGTAAGACCATTGGAATAAAAAACATTGAACTTGGATTTTAATACTAGATTGTCTAATTATTGAACTTGAACTTAGCTTCTATGGCAGTGATTATCAACAAGGAGCTATTTTGCCTGCCAGGTGGGACATTTGGCAATGTCTGGAAACATTTTTGGTTGCCCCACCTGTATGAGAGGGAAGCTACTAGCATCTAGTTGGGTAGAAACCAGGGTTGCTGCTAAATATTCTACAATATCCAAGACAGCTCCCAACAGCAAGGAATTATCTAGCTTTAAATGTTAATAGTGCTGAGATTCAGAAACTCTAGTCAATAGGTCTCAATTTCTTTAATGTTAAGTAAGGAACTTTTTAAAAGATGACATCTGTGGGTTACTTAAAAAATAGAAGGTAGTCTGTATACTCCTGACAAGACAATACTTGAGTTATAGTGTACCCACTTGACACTGATTTAAGCTATCTTTTAACATAATAGTTATAAAGACTAAGTAACAATAGCAAAGGTTGCACATTAATAAATGTGAAAAAAATCAATATGCAAAAGTGTAGGTGTTGAGTGATTACTTCCATTATAAAAAGAAAGTGAATGTGATTATAGCAAAGTAATATAGTAGTTGTACTGAGGATTTTATTTGAGTTTGTTCTTTTGTATTTTGCAAAAGTTATTCAATGTGATTGTGTTATTTTTATAATTTGAAAAATAATTTTTAAAATAATGAATGGGAAGAAAGATTAAAATACCCAAATAGTGTTGATTTCTCTGACATTTGTGAAATTTCTTCCTAGCCTCATAGAAACACTATACAGGGTAATGAAATATTTTATGCAATTGAATACCATTTACACTGATTCAGCATGTCAGCAACATTCTTTTTTAGTTCTTGATATTTCCCTAAATGTGGGATTATTGGAGTTTAATTCATAGGACTATTCCCTTCCAGGGTTTTGTAAGAGCATCAGAATTACCTGCAACATTAAAGTGATTGTGTGAAAATTTGTCAATGCAAAGGCTTATGTTTGTTTTAGATTTCTATGGCTGCTGAAACAGATTACCCCACATGGGTGGCTTAAAACAACAGAAATTTATTCTCTTACAGCTGGGGAGGCCAGACGTCCAAAGCAAACATCACTGAGCTAAAATGAAGGTGTCATCAGGGTGGCACTCCCTCTGGAGGCTCTAGGGAGAAATCCTTGCCTCTTCAGTTTGTGGTGCCTGCAGGCTTGCTTTGGCTACACCCCCTTCACTCCAATCTCTGCCTCTATCTTCAGATGTTTTTCTCCTCTGTGTGCTTCTCAAACTTCCTCTGAATTTTTTTCTATAAAGATACACATGATGGCATTTAGGGCCCATCTAGACAATGCAGGATAATCTCTCCATCTCAAAATTGCTACCATAATTACACGTTTAAAGGCTCTTTTGCTAAATAAAAATTCCAGAGATTAGGATATGTTATCTTTGGAGGCCATTGTTCAAGCTACTAGAATATTATATAAAGAAAATATAAATCTAATTGCTAATCTCATTTGAAAATCTGAATTTCCATCTATACGTAGCAAGGACTTAAAATTTGGCACCATCATCCAAGATCTTAATCCCAGGAAGGTCGAGTGAGAGTAAGGAATGTATTATTCCTACTTTTTTTTAAATTTTTTATTGTTATGTTAATCACCATACATTACATCATTAGTTTTTGATGTAGTGTTCCATGATTCATTGTTTGTGCATGATACCCGTGCTCCACGCAGAATGTGCCCTCTTTAATACCCATCACCAGGCTAATCCATTCCCTCTAGAACCCTCAGTTTGTTTTTCAGAGTCCATCGTCTCTCATGGTTCATCTCCCCGTCCGACTTACTCCCCTTCATTCTTCCCCTCCTGCTATCTTCTTCTTCTTTTTTTTCCTTAACATATATTGCATTATTTGTTTCAGAAGTACAGATCTGTGATTCAACAGTCTTGCACAATTCACAGCACTCACCATAGCACGTACACTCCCCAATGTCTATCACCCAGCCACCCCATCCGTCCCACCCCCTACCACTCCAGCAACCCTCAGTTTGTTTCCTGAGATTAAGAATTCCTCATATCAGTGAGGTCATATTATACATGTCTTTCTCTGATTGACTTACTTCACTCAGCATCACACCCTCCAGTTCCATCCACGTCGTTGCAAATGGCAAGATCTCATTCCTTTTGATGGCTGCATAATATTCCATTGTGTATATATACCACTTCTTCTTTATCCATTCATCTGTCGATGGACATTTGGCTCTTTCCACAGTTTGGCTATTGTGGACATTGCTGCTATAAACATTGGGGTGCACGTACCCCTTTAGATCCCTACATTTGTATCTTTGTGGTAAATACCCAGTAGTGCAATTGCTGGATCGTACGGTAGCTCTATTTTCAACTGTTTGAGGAACCTCCATACTGTTTTCCAGAGGGGTTGCACCAGCTTGCATTCCCACCAACAGTGTAGGAGGGTTCCCCTTTCTCCACATCCCCGCCAACACCTGTCATTTCCTGACTTGTTAAGTCTAGCCATTCTGACTGGTGTGAGGTGGTATCTCATTGAGGTTTTGATTTGGATTTCCCTGATGCCGAGCGATGTTGAACACTTTTTCATGTGTCTGTTGGCCATTTGGATGTCTTCTTTGGAAAAATGTCTGTTCATGTCTTCTGCCCATTTCTTGATTGGATCATTTGTTCTTTGGGTGTTGAGTTTGATAAGTTCTTTATAGATTTTGGATTCTAGCCCTTTATCTGATATGTCATTTGCAAATATTTTCTCCCATTCTGTCGGTTGTCTTTTGGTTTTGTGGACTGTTTCTTTTGCTGTGCAAAAGCTTTTTATCTTGATGAAATCCCAATAATTCATTTTTGCCCTTGCTTCCCTTGCCTTTGGCGATGTTTCTAGGAAGAAGTTGCTGCGGCTGAGGTCGAAGAGGTTGCTACCTGTGTTCTCCTTTAGGATTTTGATGGACTCCTGTTTCACGTTTAGGTCTTTCAACCATTTGGAGTCTCTTTTTGTGTGTGGTGTAAGGAAATGGTCCAGTTTCATTCTTCTGCATGTGGCTGTCCAATTTTCCCAACACCATTTGTTGAAGAGACTGTCTTTTTTCCATTGGACATTCTTTCCTGCTTTGTCAAAGATGAGTTGACCATAGAGTTGAAGGTCCATTTCTGGGCTCTCGATTCTGTTCCATTGATCTATGTGTCTGTTTTTGTGCCAGTACCATACTGTCTTGATGATGACAGCTTTGTAATAGAGCTGGAAGTCCGGAATTGTGATGCCACCAGCTTTGCTTTTCTTTTTCAACATCCCTCTGGCTATTCAGGGTCTCTTCTGGTTCCATACAAATTTTAGGATTATTTGTTCCATTTCTTTGAAAAAAGTGGATGGTATTTTGGTGGGGATTGCATTGAATGTGTAGATTGCTCTAGGTAGCATTGACATCTTCACAATGTTTGTTCTTCCAATCCATGAGCATGGAATGTTTTTCCATTTCTTTGGTCTTCTTCAATTTCTTTCATGAGTATTTTATAGTTTTCTGAGTACAGATCCTTTGCCTCTTTGGTTAAATTTATTCCTAGGTATCTTATGGTTTTGGGTGCAATTGTAAATGGGATCGACTCCTTGATTTATCTCTCTTCTGTCTTATTGTTGGTGTATAGGAATGCCACTGATTTCTGTGCATTGATTTTATATCCTGCTACTTTACTGAATTCCTGTATGAATTCTAGCACTTTTGGGGTGGAGTCTTTTGGATTTTCCACATACAGTATAATATCATCTGCAAAGAGTGAGAATTTGACTTCCTCTTTGCCGATTTGGATGCCTTTGATTTCTTTTTGTTGTCTGATTGCTGTGGCTAGGACTTCTAATACTATGTTGAATAGCAGTGGTGACAGTGGACATTCCTGCCACGTTCCTGACCTTAGGGGAAAAGCTCTCAGCTTTTCCCCATTGCGAATGATATTCGCTGTAGGTTTCTCATAGATGGCTTTTATGATATTGAGGTATGTACCCCCTATCCCTATACTCTGAAGAGTTTTGATCAAGAAAGGATGCTGTACTTTGTCAAATGCTTTTTCTGCATCTATTGAGAGGATCATAAGATTTTTGTTCTTTCTTTTGTTAATGTATTGTATCATGTTGATTGATTTGCGGATGTTGAACCAACCTTGCAGCCCAGGGATAAATCCCACTTGGTCATGGTGAATAATCGTTTTAATGTACTGTTGGATCCTATTGGCTAGTATTTTGGTGAGAATTTTTGCATCCATGTTCATCAAGGATATTGGTCTGTAATTGTCCTTTTTGATGGGGTCTTTGTCTGGTTTGGGGATCAAGATAATGGTGGCTTCATAAAATGAGTTTGGAAGTTTTCTTTCCATTTCTATTTTTTGGAACAGTTTCAGAAGAATAGGTATTAATTCTTCTTTAAATGTTTGGTAGAATTCCCCTGGGAAGCCATCTGGCCCTGGGCTTTTGTTTGTTGGGAGATTTTTGATGACTGCTTCAATTTCCTTAGTGGTTATAGGTCTGTTCAGGTTTTCTATTTCTTCCTGGTTCAATTTTGGTAGTTGATACATCCCTAGGAATGCATCCATTTCTTCCAGGTTATCTAATTTGCTGGCATAGAGTTGCTCATAATATGTTCTTATAATTGTTTGTATTTCTTTGGTGTTGGTTGTGATCTCTCTTGTTTAATTCATGATTTTGTTGATTTGGGTCATTTCTCTTTTCTTTTTGATAAGTCTGGCCAGGGGTTTATCAATCTTGTTAATTCTTTCAAAGAACCAGCTCCTAGTCTCGTTGATCTGTTCTACTGTTGTTTTGGTTTCTATTTCATTGATTTCTGCTCTGATCTGTAGTATCTCTTCTCCTGCTGGGTTTAGGCTTTATTTGCTGTTTTTTCTCCAGCTCCTTTAGGTGTAGGGTTAGGTTGTGTATTTGAGACCTTTCTTGTTTCTTGAGAAAGGCTTGTATTGCTATATACTTTCCTCTTAGGACTGCCTTTTCTGTATCCCAAAGATTTTGAACAGTTGTGTTTTCATTTTCATTAGTTTCCATGAATTTTTTTAATTCTTCTTTAATTTTCTGGTTGACCCATTCATTCTTTAGTAGAATGCTCTTTAGCCTCCATGTATTTGAGTTCTTTCTGACTTTCCTCTTGTGATTGAGTTCTAGTTTCAAAGCATTGTGGTCTGAAAATATGCAGGGAATGATCCCAATCTTTTGGTACCCATTGAGACCTGATTTGTGACCTAGGATGTGATCAATTCTGGAGAATGTTCCATGGGCACTAGAGAAGAATGTGTATACCGTTGCTTTGGAATGGAATGTTCTGAATATGTCTGTGAAGTCCATTTGGTCCAGTGTCTCATTTAAAGTCTTTATTTCCTTGTTGATCTTTTGCTTAGATGATCTGTCCATTTCAGTCAGGGGGGTGTTAAAGTCTCCCACTATTATTGTATTGTTGTCAATGTGTTTCTTTGCTTTTGTTATTAATTTCCTTATGTAATTGGGTGCTCCCATGTTAGGGGCATAGATATTTACAACTGTTAGATCTTCTTGTTGAATAGACCCTTTAAGTAGGATATAGTGTCCTTCCTCATCTCTTATTACAGTCTTTGGTTTAAAATCTAATTTGTCTGATATAAGGATTGCCACCCCAGCTTTCTTTTGGTGTCCATTCGCATGGTAAATGGTTTTCCACCCCCCCACTTTCAATGTGGGGGTGTCTTTGGGTCTAAAATGAGTCTCTTGCAGACAGCATATTGATGGGTCTCGTTTTTTAATTTTTAATTTTTTAATCCAATCTGATAGCCTGTGTCTTTTGATTGGGGCATTCAGGGTAACTATTGAAAGATATGAATTTAGTGCCATTGTATTGCCTGTAAGGTGACTGTTACTGTATATTGTCTGTGTTCCTTTCTGATCTATGATGCTTTTAGGCTCTCTCTTTGCTTAGAGGACCCCTTTCAATATTTCTTGTAGGGCTGGTTTCATGTTTGCAAATTCCTTTAGTTTTTGTTTGTCCTGGAAGCTTTTTATCTCTCCTTCTATTTTCAATGACAGCCTGGCTGGATATAGTAGTCTTGGCTGCATATTTTTCTCGTTTAGTGCTCTGAAGATATCATGCCAGTTCTTTCTGTCCTGCCAGTTCTCTATGGATAGGTCTGTTACCAATCTAATATTTCTACCATTGTAGGTTATATATTTCTTCTCCCGAGCTGCTTTCAGGATTTTCTCTTTGTCTCTGAGACTCATAAGTTTTACTATTAGATGTCAGGGTGTTGACCTATTTTTATTGATTTTGAGAGGGATTGTCTGTGCCTCCTGGATTTTGATGCCTGTTTCCTTCCCCACATTAGGGAAGTTCTCTGCTATAATTTGCTCCAATATACCTTCTGCCCCTCTCTCTCGTTCTTCTTCTTCTGGAATCCCAATTAGTCTAATGTTGTTTCATCTTATCGTATTGCTTATCTCTCGAATCCTGCCCTCATGATCCAGTAGTTGCTTATCTCTCTTTCTCAGCCTCTTTATTTTCCATCATTTGGTCTTCTATATCGCCGATTCTCTCTTCTGCCTCATTTATCCTAGCAGTTAGTGCCGCCATTTTTGATTGCACCTCATTAATAGCCTTTTTGATTTCGACTTGGTTAGATTTTAGTTCTTTTATTTCTCCAGAAAGGGTTTCTCTATTAACTTCCACGCTTTTTGCAAGCCCAGCTAGTATCTTTAAAGTCATGATTCTGAACTCTAGGTCTGACATCATACTAATATCCGTATTGAGTAGGTCCCTGGCAGATGGTACTACCTCTTGTTCTTTTTGCTGAGGCAATTTTTTTCGTCTTGTCATTTTGTCCAGAGGAGAATAGATGAATGAGAGAACAAAATGCTAACAGGTTAACAACGTCCCCAGCAAATATACTCTATACAAATCAGAAAAGACCTGAAACCAGGGGAAAAGAAAGGGAAAGAAGGAAAAAAGATAGAGAAAAAAAAAGAAAAAGATAAAAACAAACAAAAACAGAACAAAACAAAAAAAATATGATCAAATATGATCAGGCTAGTGCATAGATCAGTGCCACACACTAGATTTTGGGCATATTTTGGTCTGTTAGAAAAAAGTGCCTCCTAAAATTTTAAAGGAAGAAAGACTTATATATGTACAAAATAAGGGTTGATACAATGAAGGGATGGAAGATGACTGTAAAGATGAAAATTATAAAAGATTTTATAAAAGGAATTGACAAGATAAGAAGTTGTTTGAAAAAAGAAAGAAGATTTAAAAAAAAAAGAAAAAAAAAGGGAGAGAATGTGATCAGGCAGGAGACTAGAACAAAGGCATACACTAGTGATTTAGGGTATATTTTGATCTGTTAGAAGAAACTGTATCTCAAAATTTCAAAGAGAGAACAACATATATATATATGTATATATATATATATGCCAATAAGGGTAACTACTATGAAGGGATAAAATATGACTCTAAAAATGAAAAATAAAAAATGTTTTTTTTTTAAAAGGGATTGATAAGATGTTGGTTGAAAAAGGGAAAAAGAAAAATTCAATAAAAAAAACAGAAAATTAACTTTGAAAAACTAATGAATCATGGTAAAAAAGCCATGAATTCTATGTGCAGTATTCCCCTAGCGCTGGAGTTCTCCCGGTCTCCTTGATCGGTAAACTTGGTCTTGGCTTGCTGGCTGTTCCTGCTGATCTTCTGGGGAGGGGCCTGTTGCCGTGGTTCCCAAAAGTCCAGTAGTTGCTTCTGGAGCAACTACTGGACTTTTGCCTCCGGCAAAAGTTTTCCGCCTCCGGCAGAATTGCCCCGCCCTTGTTGGTCCGGGCTATGCAATCTTCTCGGGTTTGCTCTCAGGAGCTTTTGTTCCCTGCAAGCTCTTGGTACAGCTTTGGAAGAACAGAGTGAAAATGGTGGCCTCCCAATCTCCGCCTGGAGGAGCTGAGAACTCGGGGCCCCACTCCTCCGTGCGCCCCCAGAGAAAAGCAGTCACTCCCGTCTCCCCGGTCTCCGGCCGCACTCCGTGCTCACCCGGCCTGTGACCGAGCATTTCTATCTCTGGCACCCGACCCCGTGTGGAGTCTCCAAACCCAGCAGATCCCTGCGGTGCGTTCCCGCGCCGCTCCTCCCGGGGGAGAAGGGGAGTCTCCCCAGCTCTGCCACTTGTTGGGTCCCTGCTGGAGGAACAGTGGCCTGACTGGGCTGCGGATCACAGTTTATGGCAACCCCAAGCTGAGAGCCTGTGCCTTGGCTCCGTCTCTGCAGCCAGCTTCCCCGCTCTGATACCTGGGAGCTCTGCTGCACTCAGGCATCCCCGGTGTTTCTGTGACCCCAAGGGTCCTGAGACCACACTGTCCCGCGAGGGTTCCACCCCCGCTTAGCCACTGCAGCGATGTCCCTCAGCGGAGCCGACTTCTAAAAGGTCCGATTTTGTGCTCCATGGTTCTATCACTTGCCAGAAGCGGCCGACGGAGGCCCCCTCCCCCGCCGTTTATCCTCCCGAATATCGCCTCGGATTCACTTCTCCACACATCCTACCTTCCAGTAAGTGGTCGCTTCTCCGTTCAGAGAGTTGTTGCTACTCTCTTCTTCCATCTCCTGTTGAGTTCGTAGGTGTTCAGAATGGTTTGATCCCTATTCAGCTGAATTCCTGGGACCAGACGAAATCCAGGTCTCCTACTCCTCCGCCATCTTGCTCCGCCCCCCCCCGTATTATTCCTACTAAATGAAAGAAGCATGAGATGATACATTTTAGGGAAACAAATATTTTAAACACGTCAGTGTAAAATTTTTCTTAAATGTTAGTTGACCAATAAAATTTGTTTTACCTGTATCAACATTTGAATACATGATGGCCCTTATATCTAAAAATAGAATGCTTAACATTGTTTCACCCTATTTCAACAACTTTGAAGCTTTCTGAAAACTAATTTGAGGAATTAACCTTAACATCACAGTTTGGTAAACATAAGACTGTGAAATTACTAAAAAGGCAGGACTGTACTTAGCTTGAGTTGGCTAAGAAGCTGAAAATATCTTTAACTCTCCAATTAAAATATATTTTAGCAAAATTATGAGAGTGTACAAATAATTAAAGCCCTAGAGCTTTCATTTCTTTTCCCCATTGGGTTATTTTAATTCTTTAGATTTAATTTCAAAATAACTCTGTCAAAGGCTTAAATTTGGAAGTAATTACATATGATAACTGTTTTTACATTTCTGTTTTCAGCCAGGAGTACTTCTAAATCTAAACATTAATTTCTATATTACTTGGAATATTTTTGATATTGGAGTTTAAGAGCCTTTAATGCTACTCAATTAGAGGCAATTCATCAGTAAAACGTACTCCAGTTATTTCCAAAGTCAATATTAAGGAAACAACCTGCTGAACTTTAAATAAATCAATAGAATTACCTCCTAAGTTAGGCAAATCATGATCCAGCTTTATTACAATTAAGACTGTGAGTATGCAGGGGCGCCTGGGGGGCTCAGTCAGTTACGCATCTGCCTTCAGCTCAGGTCATGATCCTGGTCATGAGCCAAGTCTTGGGTTTGAGCCCCATGTCAGGCTCCCTGCTCAGTGGGGAGTCTACTTCTGTCTCTCCCTCTGCCCCTACCCCCAGCCCCCACTCATCTCTCTCTCTCAAATAAATAAATAAGTAAAATCTTTAAAAAAGAAAAAGACTGAGTATGCCACGTAACAGGAAAAAAAATTCCCTTGGAACAAGATAGAGTTCATGTGAAGCTAAATTCATGTCTTTTTTCTTTCAAGAAAAGACAAAAGGCTTAAATGATGTATTTTTTTTAAAGATATATTAGTATTTGTTCTCCGTGAAATAACGTTTCAAGAATTGGAAGTTTCAAAAACAGTCTTTCAGATCCCCTAAGTGGTAAGAGAATATAAAGGCTAATATACGTCTATACCCATACCCCTCCCTGTTTCCAAGCCTGTCCCTTAAAGGACTACGTCCTATGTTCTGTACCCAAACACTTGCTGAGTGGTAGATTTCTGTCATTACTTTCTTTTCCATGTCTTCCATTTATTCTTTAAACCCTCTATAATGGGTGTACAAATAGCTGCTCAGGTCCTTGTTTTCACTTTGTTTGGGCATATACCCAGAAGTATAATTGCTGGCTCATATGGTAATTCTGTTTTTCATTTTTTGAGTAATCACCATACTGTTTCCTACAGCAGCTGCTCATTTTACATTCCCACCACCAATAGGCAAGGATTCCAATTTCTCCACATCCTCACCAACACTTATTTTTTTATAATAGCCACCCTAATGGGTATGAAGTGGTATCTCACTGTGGTTTTGATTTAGTGATATTGAGCATCTTTTTATGTACTTAGTGGCCAATCATTTGTCTTCTTTGAAGAAATGTCTATTCAAGCCCTTTGCCCATTTTTTAATTGAGTCATTTAATCAAGTCGTTTAGTCCAGTTGCTGTTGAGCTGTAGGAGTTTTTTTTTTATATATATTCTGTGTTCTTCATAAATGTTCTCAGCAGATATATGATTTGTAAATATTTTCTCCCATTCCATGGGTTGCCTTTCACTCTGTTGATAGTGTCGTTTGGTGTATAAAGGTAACATGACATTATTTTAAGCAAATTTATTAATCTTCATAGCTCTATGAGGTAGGTACTATTATTATTATCCACACTTTGCATATGAGGATACTAAGACATAAAGGATTTAAGTAATGAACCAACTTCCCACGGTAATGACTGAGCTTAGATATTTTTTTAAATGTTATTTATTTATTTGAGAGAGAGTACACACAGAGGAAGAGAGAGAAGGAGAATCAGACTCCCTGCTATTCAGAGAGCCAGACGTGGGGCTCAATCCCAGACCCTGAGATCATGACTTGAGCTGAAAGCAGATGCTTAACTGACTGAGTCACCCAGGTGCCCTTGACTGAGCTTAGATATGAGTCTGTGATGGACTGAATGTTTTTGTCCCCCCAAAATTCATATGTTTAAGTCTACCCCTCACTATGATGGTTTTAGGGAGGGGGCCTTTGGGGAGCAGTTAGGATTAGATAAAATCATGAGAGGGGGCCATAATGAGTGGGATTAATGCCCTTCTGAGTTATGGAGAGCTTGCATCCCCTCTCTGCTCTCCACAAGGTGAGGCTATAATGTGAATTTGACAATCTATAACCTGAAAGAGGGCTCTCACCAGAATCCTGTCATGCTGGCACACTGATCTCAAACTTGCAGCCTCCAGAATTGGAGAAATAAATTTCTGTTGTTTATAAGCCACCCAGTCTATGGTGCTTTGTTATAGCACCCTAAAATGGCTAAGATAGAGCCCACGGGGTTGTCCCAGAAACACTCTAACATAGACACCTCTGATAATGGACATCAGTGGCCTCCTGATTACCAAATCCAGTTATCATCAGTCCTTATTCTATTGCCTTTTTCTCTATCATTTAAATTCATATTCTGTCTCTGAAAAACTCTTCTTCTCTTGGCTACTACACTTCTCTTGGTTCTCCTCCTATTTCCGAGGAATGGTTCAATCTCCTTCTTCAGTCTTCTGTGCCTTTATTCATGCTCACAGCTCCAAAGGTCTTTTTAGCCTGTCTTTGCTTATCTACAGACTTCAAAAACCATCTTTCTTCTTTCTTCTGGGCTGAATCATGTCCTCCCAAAAGGTGTTAATGTCTTAACCGCCCCGTACCTGTGAATGTGATCTTATTTGAAAATAGGGTCTTTGCAAATAATCAAGTTAAGATGAGGTCATTTGGGCAGGTCCTAATCCAATATAACCATCTTATAAAAGGGAGAAATTTGGACACAGACACAGACATAAATAGAGGGAAGACTATGTGAGTACACAAAGAGAATGAAATCTACAGACCAAAGAACACCTGGAAGTTACCAGAAGCTACGTGAGAGGAATGTAATAGATTCCCCCTTAAAGCTCTCAGGAAGGAGCCTACCCTGCTGATACCTTGATTTCAGACTTCTAGCCTCCACAACTTGTAAACAGTGAATTTCTATTGTTTAAGCCACACGGTTTATGGTACTTTGTTATAGTAGCCCGAGGAAACTAAACACTTTCCAAGGGCTTAGAGACAAGGATTCTGTGAACAGTCTCTCCAACTCACACCTCTGGTCCTAATTTTCCTTCTGAGTTCTAGGCCTACAATATCAATAGCATCTCATGACTACCCAACCATGATCCTGCCTTTTCAGAATATTACTCTTCTCCCATGTCCCTCCTTTCTTACCTTTGGCCCCCACCTTGCAACCTTTGTAAATGAGATATCTGTGGCCCAGCCACTCTGGCTGAAAACCACAAAGTCACCTTTGAGTCCTCATTTTCCACCCCCTTGAAGCTGTCTCCATTTTTGTAATCCAAGAATCATGTGTGGTCCATTAATTTAGGAGACAAGTATCAGGTTCCCGGACTTGGCAACCCTTATATCCCATGGTCAGAGCCCTGTCTGCAGACTCAACTCTACCTATTAGTCAAAAAGAATTTAAGGCCCAAATATTGGGCTGCAGACTCAAGGACTCGTTGCTGTTCTCCCAGATAATATTATGACCCAGTGTTAGGGCACTGACCTTGTTTCTCCTTGTTTAAATAATCAAAGTTTTGCCTAGCATCTCAACATCTAAAACTGAGGCATCCTGCCTGAACCCCAGCCCAGTGGCTAGAGTTCTTGTAACTGCTCACACATGTCCTTGAGATCTAAGATTCCAACTCTTGCTTGGATCTGGATTACTCATCACAGAGCTTGACCACTGGCTAGTACACTATTATGCCACATCAGGGATTCAGACTCAGCTTGTTTGTCTTATATAGTGCCCACCATCCATCTTTTTTTTTAATTAGCTCAAATGTATTTAATAATTTATAGTTCATAGAGCATATTTATATCTATTCTCTTATTTAATCCGAAGAGCCTCAAAGAAATCCAGAAATCTAAGAAGTTAAATAACTCATATGAGCTCATAGAGTTAGCATTTGTTAGCACTTAGACCCAGGCCTCCTGGCTCTGAATCCCATATGCTCTTCACTTCACAACATTGCATGCCCCTGTGTTCCTGGAATCTACTGGTTAGACAAAACTTTTTTCGAGCCTGTATCAGCCCCTTGGGGGGTCCTCTGGCTCCAGATCCCTCTCTTGACTCATCCGCCCTTTCCTGCTTGTAGATAACTGATCCATATTCTATCATAGCCCAAGATTTGACAGACGGCTGCTTTTGAAGTGACCTCAAGACTAATGATCCCCTTTCTGCAAAGGCTAAAAATGGTCTAAGGCATTGCAAAACTGCATAGTACCATAAACAAGTATGCAAGCTTCCAAGTATAAGATAATCATGATATCCCTAATATGAAGAAGGCATATTTTCAGAGAAATTTTTAAAGATGAGATAATGAGATTCCATGCAGTGTAAGCTGTAATTGCAAGAGGAAAGAGCACAAATGCTGACTCTTGATAAGTAAGTGACCACATAAGACTAATTTCTCTCCCCAATTTTTTGTCCACTTTTTCATTTCAAGATGATGAATGTTAATCTTTCATTAATCCTCTCTCTCTTACTTACAATGCATTTTGCATTGTGTATTATCACTTCCTGCCTTGGCCTGGAAGATGCCTGACATACAGGAAAAAGAACGGTGGTGAAGAATATGGGCTCTGGAGGAAGACTGCCCAAGCAGGCATCCTAGACTCACAGTTATCAGCAGTGACCTTGACCAAGTTATTTACCCTCCCTACACCTCATTTTCATTACTATAATGGACTATTAATAGTACACTTGCCTCAGTGTTGTTGGAAAAATAAATTATTAATATAAGTAAAGTGCCTACCGCAGCACTTTGCCCGCAGAACTTGCTATTTAACTATTTGTTATTCTGTATGTACAGGATTGAGGAAGTAGCCTGCCCACATCCCTGGAGGAATCATTACTGCGGGATAGAGGAGATTTAAAAATGAAGACTTCAGAAAACTCTATTAGTTGCTAAGGAATGTCTCTGTACTTCTTCGTCTCACGCAACAGATGTCAATAATTAGTTTTTATGTGAGACAATCCTTTCAACCTAATAAATATGTATGACCCTCATAGTAGTATTTAGAAGATGCCAGCCACCTGACTTAGATACGGAGCAAGCAAACAGTGTTGCAGAATAAGTCGTTTTTTGGTCGTTAGGAAAAAATGTTGGCAATGGGCATAGGGTCAGAACATCCTGCCAAACGCAGTTTCTTGAAAAAGATGAGGTGAAGTTCCATCATAATTTGTCTCCAGTGGCCTACTTACAATTGTTAACAAATTAAAGATCTGCGATGAGTTATATCTTCCTGTTTTCTTTGTATACTCTTAAAATTTACAACCTGAGTTAATTAGCGCAGAAGTGACGAAAATTAATCACAACTACAATAGCACAATTGCACCATATCTTGTGCTTCTGAGCTACTTCTTTACAAAGAAAAAAAATAAGATTTTCTATGATTGTGTCAGGTTATAGACTCCTTGATGATTTAACATACACAGAAGTATCCTTACTGTTCTATCTACTCATTTGTGCAATTAGAAACATCTTAACAAACTATATTATATTATTTCTCTGGATTAAATGTAACTTTAAACAATTAAAATATGAACACTTTAGATATAGGAAGTAATGCTCTATAAATACAAATAAAATTGATAGACATACCAACTATAATGAAAAAATTATATAGGAATTAAATTGTTAAGGAAAAGAAAGAGCAAAGGAAATATATTAAATCCCCTATATTTTTAGGTACAGGGGAATCTATAGTTTTTACAATAGTCCTTGTATATTTACTTTTTAAAAAAAAATTATGACAAAATGGGCCTGTCACTTTTTCAGAACCCTATGTAGAGTTACAAGAGAAGAAATCACCACAAAAATAAAGACCAGGAATAAGAATTTATTTAAAAAGACAAAAAGGGAGATACTGACCAAATGAAGTTTCATTGTTTTAATTAATCAATTTCAAAGTTTTCCTTTTGATCTTGACCTACAGAATATTGCAATACCTAATTACCATCGCAGTGCTCTAACCAGACCACATAGTAATCCCGGGAAAGGCCGATTAAACTGGTTCTTTTTGTTTTTTTTTTTAAAGCTAGATTGAGTATCCAATGGTAAGACTCCCACCCCGATAAACTCTTCTTTATCTAAATACCTGCCTTTTCTCCTAATCTCCATTGACTCCACCAGCCCTGAAGGTAGCAGCTGTACCATCTGATGGAAGATAAACCCTCGTGCCTGTTTTTCACTCTCATTGAAGAAAACTTTGAATTTGTAACTTGGGCTGAAGATACTTATCACACAATCTTCAGTTGCCCGGAATTCAAAAGTGGGCCATGGCACTAGTGCTGGAATCTGGCCTCTCTGCTTCTATTTGTTTAAAAAAAAAAAAAAAAAAAAAGCCTCAGCATGGAATACTTAACTGAATTTAGTGCACTTAACCAGAAAAATCTTGCCATACCTTCGGCAGGAATTTATTTAAACTATGTGGCAGGTCTGCTGGAGAAAAGCTATTCAAATGTAACCAATAATGCCCCAGATCCCATTACAGTTCTAATTTCATTCAGGCTCTGGAGTCTTCTAAATAGTAGGTGTTAACACACTTTCTAACCCAACATGACACAAAAAAATAGGTTTGGCTTTTGAGAATCAACTCAAAGGAGAACCAAGACAGAATCTAAAGTAAACTGACATTTTAAATTTAAACTAATCAAAATTTGTTTGAGGATGTCCCCCCTCCCCCCAGTTTTTAAAATGCACTGCATATCACAAGAAGTGTTTTCAAAAATTTTATTAGCTTACTAGCATTTATTTCCATGGAAAAAAGGAAAGGTTTTTGTTCCCATGTTCCAAAGACCCCAAAATGCTGGAATTGGAGTGTTTGTACACTCAGGCAAATTTACCCAGTGCAGAATTATTTCCAGCAATTTTTCTTCTCCAAATTTTGCTCTTGCATGCTACTTATCCCCCTACATCACTGTCCTGCTCTCCCTTCCTTCATCATTATCTAAGCTCCCTTGGCTTGGGACATCAAACTAAGCTAATAAGTAAATCCACGCTGATACGTGAAGGGGGCCTCAAGAAATAAGAATTCACCTGGGTTTTTTCCAGACTTAATACTTCTCCCCTGTACTATCGAATCCACCTCTTTCCTCAAATAAGAACTTCCCAGATTGGCGGTCAGTGGGAGCCAATATGTTCACTGGTTTTAGTTTTTAGTTCACTGATGACTGCCTACATTCAAGATTTCTCTTTCTCCCCAGCATTTTGAAATACTTGGTCTCCTTCATCTATTTAATATTCAACCAACATTTATTGAGAACCAATTCTTTTTTTAAAATATAAATTGAATTAGCCAACATATAGAACATCATCAGTTTCAGATGTAGAGTTCAATAATTCGTCAGTTGCGTATAACGCTCAGTGCTCATCACATCACGTGCCCTCCTTAATGCCCATCACCCAGTTACCCCATCCTCCCACCCCGCTCCTCTCCAGCAACCTTCAGTTTGTTTCCTGTAGTTAAGAGTCTCTCTTGGTTTTTCTCCCTCTAATGACTTCCCATTCAGTTTTCCCTCCCTTCCCCTATGATCCTCTGTACTGTTTTGTATATTCCACATATGAGTGAAACCATATGATAATTATCTTTCTTTGCTTGACTTATTTTGCTCAGCATAATACCCTCCAGTTCCATCCACGTTGATGTAAATGATAAATATTCATCCTTTCTGATGGCTGCATAATATTCCATTGTATATATACACCACATCTTCTTTATCCATTCGTCTCTTGATGGACATTGAGAACCAAACTTAATGAAAAGTATTAAGGGCTGAATAATACAGAAATTATATCCGGGGCGCCTGGGTGGTTCAGTCAGTTAGGCGACTCCCTTTGGCTCAGGTCATGATCCTGGAGTCCTGGATGGAGTCCCGCATCGGGCTCCCTGCTCGGCAGGGAGACTGCTTCTCCCTCTAACCCTCCCCCCTCTCATGTACTCTCTCTCTCTCTCTCATTCTCGCTCTCTCAAATAAATAAATCTTTAAAAAAAAAAGAAAAGAAATTATATCCAAATAGACCACAGTATAAATAATGCAGAGGAATAAAGGGGACTGTTTCACTAGCAAGGACCGCATCTGGTTGTCTTTTTGGCTTCCTAGGGGTGCCACACTTCCCATCTCATGAATACCTGTTTAGACCCATTTAAAAATTAATTTGTAATCACTGCAATGAAAAGATGAAATGAGTCCACAATGTTCTGTTGAGTAAATTATTTCTGTTGAAATAAAACCAGGTTTGAAAAGTTGCTATAATCTGTAGATAATCAAATCTCTATTTCTCAATTTCAAAGATTTCTGTCAAAATGAAAATAATCAAAATGAAACTACTTTGCTCACCAGAATTAAAAAAAAAACAAATTCATGAATTATTCACAATTGAATAACCTTCTTAAAAATATCTGATAAGATTTGTTTTTGTTGTTTTTGGTTTTACTTTTTTTCTTTCAAACTCAGAATAAATGTATCTAATGGATTGAGAAGTTTCCAAGGACAAATCAGAATTTTTTTTCTTTTTTTTAAAGATTTTATTCATTCATTTGAGAGAGAGAGAGAGAGAATGAGCAAGAGAGGGGGTGGTGTAAGGAGCAGAGAGAGAGGAAGAAGCAGACTCCCCACTGAGCAGGTAGCCTGAGATCATGACCCAAGAGGAAGGCAGACGCTTAACCCAGGTGCCCCCAAATCAGAGAATTTTTTAAATTTTATCTTCCTGATAGGACCTTCACTGAATCAGTGGCATTTTGGGAGGCTAAAACCTGTTTGTGTATCTCTCCAAGTCTTTTGCCTCCATTATTCAATTTCATTGAATTGAATGAAATTGTTTCATTCTAAGCGACACATTTCAGAGTCTGTGTCACTCTCATTTAAGCCCTTCTCTGCTCCTTGGATGTAGGAGATAAGGAAACATGGTTGAACCAGGTACTGCCTCTTAGTCACTGGCTTTCAAACAACTTACAGTGGACTTATAGTTGGAATGGCTGTTTCTCTTTCACCTGCTTCCATCCTCAGATCTGAAGTCTTACCCAAGGTGGCCACAGAACTGCGGGATGTGCTAGTGAGGCAATGGGTCCCAGAAAGAAGCAAGAGCTGGTCCATGGGATCATGGCGGAGCTGACCCTGAGGACACATGGGGGACAGCCGCCCTGCGGTCGTGATGGCCCCTGTGCTCTAAAATAGCACCTATGTACTTTTTTCTGCCCCAATGCATTCACTTTATTTTACTATAGCCTGAAACTGTCAATTAGAAATTCACCTGACTTAACAAATACACACTTCTAAAAGTGAAAGCACCTCTGGGAGGATTCCACTGAATCCCTTTTGTAATTTAACTGCAGGGCCGAGTCTGTGCTAAGGCCTGCGGGTAGAATGAAGATGTCTATGAAGAAGAAGAAAACATAATCCCCATCCACCTAAAACCACGATCTGTTAGGAAGAAAAGATGAATGAACAGAGAGTTATACAACACTGTCTAGTGTGCTAGAATAAAAAGGATGTTCGAAGGCTTTTTAAGAGTGATGTCCCGAGGTATTTGCAAAGGTGTCACCGTGAATGTGATTGTGTGCACGGGGACTCAGAATTTGTAAGGAACACGATCTGATGGGCAGATGACAGCCAGATTGCCAAGGGCCGAAGGAGCTAAATTAAAAACATGAAATCGTTTCTTTTAGTCAAAGGAAAGATATGAAAGTGCTGGGAATTGGGTGACAGGTCCAGATTTGTATTTTCAAAAGAGAACTGTAGTAGCGGTACTTCTGCTGCTGCTTAATTTTTCTCGAGAACTGGAAAGCTATACCCAGGAAATGAGAAAGGCAAGAAGGAAAGGTTAAACCTATCCAAGCATGAGATACTTTGGCATAACATCGGCCTGTAGGGGATGCAGAGCAAAATAAGAGTACAGGGCCCATGAGGGGTATGGACTGGGAGGCAGACAGAGACTCAGCGAATTTGAAGTTAGTATGATTTGTTCTACAAGAGGGTTGGCCAACTGTGGTGTGTGGGCCAACTCCAGCATTCCATCTGTTTTTATACAGCCCAGCTAAGAATGTTTCTACATTTTTAAATGGTTGAGAAAAAAATCAAAAGAAGGAGAATATTTTTGACATGTGAAAATTACATAAAACTCAAATTTCAGTATTTGTTAATAAAGTTTTATTGTCACACAGTGATGGTCATTTGTTTATGTATTACTTACGGCTGCTTTCACACTATAGCAGCAGAGTTGAGCACTTGTGACAGAGACTGTATGGCCTGAACAGCCTAAAATATTTACACTCAGGCCCTTTCTAGAAAAAATTGGCAGGGATGTCCAAAGCAAGCTGTAAGTCTAGAAATAAGAAAACCAACTCTCTTCCTTCATCCTGCCATTGGGTGGGTGAAGGTATATGTGACCTGAAAGCAGTGCAAGTGTTTTGCTCCATATGGTGCTTACCCAGAAGTTGCAGACTGGAGGTTTGGCTACACTGGTCTCTTCAGATGCTGAGGGATACTTGTCCTTCTCTGACAACCTTCTCACTCGTCCCCAGTTTCCTGCACCAAGACCCACAACCCACAATCCTTAACTTTGACTGTAACTATTAGCTCTATGATTCAGCTACTTTTTTTTAACATCTTTTTTTTTTTAAGATTTATTTATTTATTTGAGAGAGGGCACAAAGCAGGGAGAGCAGCAGAGGAGAGGGAGAAGTAGGCTCCCTGCTTGGAAGGGAGCCCAATGCAGGATTTGATCCCAGGACCCTGGGCTCATGACCCGCGCCAAAGTCAGTCGCTTAACCAACTGAGCCCCCAGGCGCCACTGAGGCGCCCCTCATCTATTTTTAATGAAGTTTAAAAAGGACTTTGTGGGCTGATTTGGGAATTTATGAAAGTGCTTTCCAAATTGCAGACACTGATGTGAAAACAGACTTCTAAATACATACAGCCTCTTTGTAAATTGTGGTCCTGAGTATAGTGGCTGAAAGGATCGTGGAGTTTTCATTCATGTGGCTGAGCCTAAGTTGTTGTGACTTAACAGTGTTAAGGCTCATAAAAGATGACTAGGGCTTGGAAGCATGCCAGCAAAGGTTTCCTGATTACTACACGCTGACTACTTCAGATTATTGTTGGAAAGCTAGTGAATGAGGCAGACAGGATGTTAACACTAGAGATTAGTTTTATGAATTGGAATTTATCACTGACTTCAAATTATGTCTGGAAGAAAAGATACTGGGGTGGGGATTCAAGAAGGTACAGATTAGTTCATATAGTTCACTATATTAAATGTTTTATGCGAGACTTTTTTTCATCCATTGCAAAAACAGAGAGTGCTTATGAGGTGCATGCCAGGTTTTAATGTTACAAAAAATAAGGTATCGTTCCTTTCCTCAAAAAACTTAGCTTTACAGAGAGAAAACCAGAAGAGTAAATAAAATCTTAATAATAATAAGGCAATAAAGAATTCATACATGAAAGTATTGTTTAGCTCAGTTCTGACACAAAGGGAGTAGTCATTTCAAGATAAATATGTTAACATTTATAAAGCATCTGGAGTTCCTTGACAGAAAAATTCTAAACAAGTACAGAATTATCAAAGATCAAGTCAATTTCTATTTTCAGTTCCAATTAGAGTAGAAGTAGAATATACATGTTGGTCCATCCTAAAGTTGCAAAGGCAATTATTATTCAAGATACGATGCCAATGATGGGAATCCTGACTTGGTTAAATCTGTATCCCCAGAAGTTAACACCATTCAGTACAGACAGAAAGGGCTCAATATGGGTTTGTTGAATAAATGGATTTCACTACTTTTTGGTGAACCCAAATTTTGAATGTGTTCAAAAAAATATAACTGAAACAGGTTTTAGGAAATTCTAGCCCATAGTCGAAATAAGACTATTTTGGCTACATTGAATTACAAAACAGTGTGAGGCAAGAAGCTTGCCCCTAGCAATTATTAACTCTTGATATTGAGCAGGGCAAAAGGAGGGAACTACCCAACCCAATCCATCAGCTGAATTTATCCTGCACCTCTTTGATAAGCATAATGGAACTTTCTGAGACTCTTCGGCTTGTGAAAAGAAACTGCTTTCAAATATCCGGTATGAGCATTATTTATTCTCTGTAAAAGGAAACAACAATAACAAAAGTAATAATAATAATAAACTCTACCTAATATAATAATAGATATAATGTAATACAATATAGCATAGCATCCATCATATACAATGGGAAGATTAGATGTGTAACGTTTTTAATGTGCTTACAGAATGTCAGAGACATAACAATTATTCAGTATGTGTTTTATTGTCATTGTTATCCACACTTACTGGGAAGAACAATAGTATAAATAAGCCAAAACTATTTGGGATTAATTGCATAAATTTTCATTCGGCAAGAGATTTTCATTCCTTGAGTTAAATCTGCCCTGTTTGGTTTTTTACTTGTACAGTCATTCATAAATTTGTTCAAGAGAAATCTTTCATTCATACAAACATTTAGTGAGCTTAATCAATGCTGTCTTTGTTTGTCAGACAAACAAATCAAGGATAAGGTGACTGCCATGACATAGGTATGCTTGAGTACAGTGAGGTAGAACTTCTGGTCCACAATTCAGTGCTAAAAAAACTTCCCTTAGGGGCACCTGGGTGGTTCAGTTAGTTAAGCATCTGACTTCAGCTCAGGTCATGATCCCAGGGTCCTGGGATGAAGCCCCGCACAGAGCTCCCTGCTCAGTGGGGAACCTGCTTCTCCCTGTCCCTCTGCAGCTCCCCCTGCTTGTGCTCTCTCTCTCTTTCTCTCTCTCTCTCTCTCTCAAATGAATAAATAAAATCTTAAAAAAAGAAAAAAGAGAGAAGCTTCCCTTAAAGAGGCAGTGCTTGGGCATAATTTTAAGAAATCAGTAAAATTTAGCTAGGTAAAGGAGGTGGGAGCCAGAATCATCCCATGCAGAGGAAACATGGGAAAATATAACACTTTAAAAAGCAAACAAACAAACAAATTCTATTCATTTTCTTGGCTGAAACAAAGAATACATGTTGGGTATCTTATTTAGCTTCCTCAAATCAGATGCAGGGCCAAAGATTCAGTGCATGGGTGAGGTGACCCCAGGAAACACTGGGTGGGGGTGGGGGGGCAATGGGAAAGTAAGCTAGGAAAGGAAAGGCAGCCATTGAGTCTACTTTATCAAGCCTGTTACCATTGTGGGGAAATGGAAATCAGCTACACTGGGGAACTCGGAGTTATGCAAGACCCAGGCCTCCAAGTTATCTAGAGGGAGGATAAGAAAGATGGAGTATTGATTTATGCATCAACTTTTGATACCTGTTTGTGGAGGACTGCTAGAGAAAGACCTCAGGCAGCACGAAGTCAGTCTGCCATGGTAAGTCCCCGGGGGGAGGTGAGGGGTAGAGGCATCAACAGTATGTACTGTATTGGGCATCCCTTGGTGCTAGACTCTGATAGGCAGAGTGCATAAGGGAGAGATTTTATGTTCTGAGAAGGAACTTGAACTTTATCCTTAATACTACAGGAAATTTTGAATTTTTTTTTAAGAAGGTAAGAGAAATAGATTGTTTTATAAAGTCAACTCCCACTATCTCTCTGGAAGACAGATCTGAAGGGGCTGGACTAGGGCTAGAAATGTATAAGGTGCAAGATTTTATAATAGAGATACAAAAAACAAGAGATTCAAAACTAGCTTTTAAAAACCAGCAGCTAGGGGGACACCTGGGTGGCTCAGTTGTTAAGCGTCTGCCTTCGGCTCGGGTCATGGTCGATCGAGCCTTGCATCGGGCTCCCTGCTCCGCAGGAAGCCTGCCTCTCCCTCTCCCACTCCCCCTGCTGTGTTCCCTCTCTTGCTGTCTCTCTCTGTCAAAAAATTAATAAAAATCTTAAAAACAAAAAAACAAAAAAAAAGCAGCTAGGGCGCCTGGGTGGCTCAGTTGGTTAAGCGTCTGCCTTTGGCTCAAGTCATGATCCCAGGGTCCTGGGATCCAGCCCCGCATCGGGATCCGTGCTCAGTGGGGAGCCTGCTTCTCCCTCTGCCTGCCAGTCTCTCACTTTCTCTCTCTCTCTCTGACAAATAAATACATAAAATCTTAAAAAAACAAAAACAAAAAAAAAAACAGCAGCTAGTCAAGGCATCACAAGGAGGAATATGAGGTCAGGGTTGTCGCATCTGGAGCAAGCACACAGTACTCTAGGAAGCCCATGTGAGAGGACTGAAGTTCACAGAAAACCTCTGTGTGCTGCCTTCTGTCTTACTTCCTGCACATGACTCTCACAGGGTTTACAATAGGGGAAGAATATGCATGAAAACTTGTGTCTGAGTTAATATTAGGAATTAGTCAGGGGCTTGGAGAAATACTTTTCATTATTTAGACAGGCTTACTAATACAAAAGTCAATGAAATAATATGAAATAAACACAGAACTTTTTATTATAACTTCAAGCTTAACCAGAAAAAAAAAATCTGTTTTGTTTCATTCTGTTGGTACATCTGACAATCACATCACACCCTGTGTGTTGTAACTTTTATCAGACATCTACCAAGCATCCCCCCTGTCTGAAGCAGAGACAGGAGGAGATTAAAGGGGAATTATTTTTCTTCTAACCCTTCTTTGTACTATTTTGTATTGGTTTTTGGTTTTTCCTTCCCAGTCATCTTTGTCTATCTTATTTGATTGAGGATAGTTCTCAGACTGTGAAGAGCAGGGTAAGCTCAGCTGCTTCCCTTGGTTAGCACCAGAAATATGCAGATATTTAATTCAATTCAACATGACACAATTGTTTATTAAATATCCACGTGATGCTCAATACTTCATTAGCCACTGGGAAGGATGCAAAAGATGCATAACAGGATCTCTGCCCTCCAGGAGCTAGAGATCCTGTTGACAGGTGTGGATAGACAAGAAGTAGATAGAATACGAGGACACTACAGGTGAGGCTTTGGGGGTGACGGTGCTGATGGTGACACTGTCCCTTAGCGAAGAGCGGTCTTGTGTTCATTATACTTGTTTTTAATACTCAAGAGAGTCACAGTAGGAATACTCTTAAGAAAACCAGTATCTGCAGAGTAGAAATTTACAAGTTATGAGTTGATGGTTGTCTCTCTCAGTGCTAGGAGAAGCCCAGCTTACATAAAGCAGATGTGGATAATAAAGGAAAGGAATTCCATATCTGTTGGGAAGTACATCTAGAAGATTCACCTATCAAAGAATAGTGATTTCTTTTAAGCCTTCGAAGGAACTATAAATGAAAATAATACATGGTTGGCCATTTCAAAATCTTGCTCAACTAGTGTCAAGCACAAAATTATCAGCAATGAGTAATAAACTGAGAAATGAAATTTGAAGGAGAAGTATAAAAATGGACCTGAGTTCCAGGGAAGCATTTTTCCCCCTCCAGTTCAGAGCTAAAGCAGCCTTCAGTTCCTTCTGGATTTTGTCTATTCTTTTTATTTTTTTTTTTGCAAGGACTAAGGACAAGCACAATGTTGTCACCTACTTTTCCTCTGCTAAAAGTGATTGACTAACTAGAGGTGAAAATCAGTTTGGGACTACCAGCAAAATAGTAAGTTTTTATGAATTAATTTTATTCATGGCATGTGAGAGCCATTTGGGCTGTAATGTGAAATATTAGAGAGCTTTGGCTTAGTTTTTGTGATGGAGGAGGCAGCTGGTGATGGAGAACAGCTCTCTTCCAACGGAGCTCATGGTGCAGCTTAAACTATTTTATAAGCAATAAATTAGACAATACTTTAGCAAGCAGAAAGGCTGTGGAAATTTACTTTGCAAAAGGAGGGTGACAAACATTTGAAGACTAATTAGCAACCAAGATAAGAGAATACTATTTCTCGAAAAACAATCAGGAATTAAACCACCTAGAAAATGAGTTGTAACAAATTGACGAGGTTGGAGAACCGCTTAGAATAATAAGTTGGCTCAGTTCATAGAGTAAAATACTTCCTTCCATTGCATGCCACTTCCCATTTTAGGGCTCCTTCTATATGCTGTGCAAATAATACAGGTTCCAGACGGTAGAAATTCCCTTGTCAAGCCTTTACCAAGCCATTCAAAGCCATGTTCTGAGCACCCATCTTGCTCCAAGCACTACTCTAGTCTCTGAGGATACAGTGGGATATATCTAGCTTCTATCCAGAGTTCTTTGAGATTTCCTTCCAGGGAAGATGCAGATCCAGGTGGTAGATTTGCCTACACTTTCAGGAAATTTGAAAGACCTACCCAAGGACTTCGCTATTCTTCCCTACTCTCCATCCTTTTTTTTTTTCTTTTAAGATTTTTTCCATTTATTTTGAGAGCGAGCATGAGCAGGGGGCATGGGCAAAGGGAGAGGAAGAAGCAGGTTTCTCACTGAGCAGGGATCCCAAAGTGGGCTCTATCCCAGGACCCTGGGATCATGACCTAAGCCAAAGGCAGATACTTAACTGAGCCACTCAGGTGCCCCCTACTCTCCATACTGAAACGACAGCAACTGCACATGCACACACTTGTGCAGGAGCCTCTGCTTCTTGTGAATCACGGTGTTTTGATTTTTTGTTATGCACCCATGCAAAGCCCAGTGTGCAGCTAGAGGATACAACAAAATGGATGCAGCCCTGGGCTGGAGAGCTCTATCTAGCCCAGGTGGCTTCAGGGAAATCAACTCATCACTTCCATACCCTATCAACTTTCTGTTTCAAAGTAAAATGCATCAAGAATGATGGCAGTGTCTCAGCTAACATTTTTCAAAAATTAGCATACCACGATCAGACTTTCTCACATAGCTGCCCTTATTCCTACACTAATTCGATATGAAGAATGTAAGATCTACAGAACGGATGAAGGAAAAAAGTTATTTTACTTATCCTAACAGTGCTTCCCAAACTCTGTCATATCACGGTACACAGAAAATCACAATATCTGAATGGCACACTAGGGTAAAGGAATGCTTTTGAAGATGGACGGCCTGGGGGGCTCTGGTGCCTCAGGTCCGAGGGAACCAATATCTCAGTACAACTGTAACCCTTCATGTGCATCATTTGGGAAGCTCTGATCTAAAAATTTAATTGTGAAGTATTTTATTTCATATTCAGAAATAACTGAGGCGCTTTTCCTAACCTCTCCCTCCACCCAACACTTCCAATGAAACTAGGATACGTTATCAGGCAAGAGGTTCACAACTCAAAATGGCTGTTGGAATGAGTCTTTTTACCGACGCGACTGGGCCATAAATTTCCAGGTGAGATGGACAAAAAAAAATTGAGAAATAACAAGCAAGAATTTATCAGCTCAACACTTTTTGTTTTACGAAGGAAGAAACAAGGCAGGGAGGCCACACCTAAGTGTTTTAGTGGAGGGAAGTTAGGAAGTGAGATGAAGCAAGGCTTTGTAGCGTTCAATCACAGGCTCTTTGCTCCAGAGCGGTGGTTCTCAAGGGCACGCTCCAGACTGGCAGCATCAGCTTCACCTGAGATCTTGTTGGAGATCTAGCCCAGGTGGCTTCAGGGAAATCACTTCTCAGGCACCACCCCAGACCTAATGGATCAGAAACTCCAGGGCCGAGGCACAGTGAGCTGTTTCAACAAGCTCTCTAGGTGCTTCTGATGCACATCGACGCGTGAGAAGCCCTTGCGCGGCGATGTGGCTCGTCATAGGTGGTGGATTTGGACCAAGACAATACCTGTGTGGTCAGAAAACCAAGCACCAAGCATGTGCAAGTAGAGTGCAGGCTCACTCTGACAGGGGAGATGGACTCTTTGAGTAAATGGTAGAAGTAGAAAGGGTAATAGTAGAAGAGAGATCCCAGGTTCAGGATCAAAGTGGGATCTCCAGTTCTCTAAATGCCATCAGGCCTGTGATGGGCCAGGCCTTGCTGCCTTCAGAACTCCTTCAGTAAAAGGGTCAACTCTGTATTTGGAAAACCAGTGGAAGAAAACAATATTACCTTCCATAATTGCCCTTTGTGGCTTCTTGTGTTAAATGTAATTATCTCGAAAATGACAAACCTCTCTAGATTTAGTTTTTATAACACAGAGAAGATAGAGAAGAAGAGAGGAAAAAGATTATTTCTTAGAGGTGTGGCAAGGTTGAGTTTGCCCATTTTACATCATCACTGTTAAATTCCTTTGCCCTTAAAAACACTCAAGTTGTTTTTTTTTTTTTTTCCATGATACTCACTCCCACATTTCTGTTCCTTAGATGTGGGTCCTACATTGTGTGGATCAGGGCTATCAAATAACCAAAATATATTTTTTAAAAATGCACAGCTTGTTTTTTAGTCTAAGAATAATTCTGTCACAAAGAACTAAACAAGTAGAAAATCCCCTTTTCATATTGAAAACTCATGTTAAGCTCAGCAATATGAGTAGCATTAAAATTCTTTTGTGTTATATCCTCAGGACATCCATGAATAATAAAAGCTACAACAAACACTGTTGTCATTAATTAAGATCTTATAAACTGCTCCTTAAAGAGGAAGACACTACATTTCACTCATTTTCTTTTATCCTCCTCTATCTTTTTTACCGACGTGGACTCAGACTCCTGGATATTGCCTTTAAACTCTTTATCAAATATTTATTCAACAACTATCAACTACCATAAGAAAATCCAACTCTCTCAGCCCCTGAAACCACAATATACAAGATAATTATCAGGACTATGTCCTCAATTTGTTGGATGGTCTTCTATTTAGCACCCACAATTGGAGCCATTTCAGGGGTAGAGGTTGTAGGCACAGAGAGTAAATATTTTGTTAGGAGATGCAATTAAAAAAAAAGACCTTATAATAAAAAGTTTATTATTATTTAAGAATGTTTACTCTGGTCTTCAAGTCTTTCTTTTGCAAAGTATATGTTATTTTTAGTTGTGCCGGTAGAATTCAAAGCGGATATTTTAAGCTCCCAAAATGGTAGAAAAGAATGCTCCTTATTTAGCAGGCCTTTAGTCCTGACACAACAAGCCAGTGCTCCAGTCTATACAAAGCTCACCTGAATGCTTCGGTGTTTGCCACGTGGTGCCAGTGCCTTTGCTGGGATAGTTCGCAAGGCTTTCTGCTCAACACAAGCAGTCTTTTAGATGCACTAACAAACTCGACATTCGTAACATTTCCCACAAAAAGCAGAGACTGTCATGAAATGTACTGACAGTAACCAGCCCTGATACCAAAAAGGCACTACTATCCTTTCCTGCTCTCAAGTGTGAAGTTAGGGAGGGATTGAGAAAGGGGGCTGTTTGTCTAACAAAATAATTATCATTTTGAGAACTGACCCAGCTTTCATGGATAAAAGGAAAGCTTTAATTGGGTGAGCAAAGTAAAATTTTGCAAGTATCTTATTCTCTAATGCCCTGTGGTGAGCACTATATAATCTCTCTCCTCTAATGAATACCCCGTAGAAGAGGCCCGGTTTCTGGTTTTCTGAGGTGGCCACTTAATGACTCACAATTCAGATTCATTTGTATCACCACTGAATTCATTGCAACCTCCCTACCCAAGCCCTAGAATCAAGTTATGTTGTTATGATCAGACAATGTATAGGAAAAGAAACTGCATTTGTAATGATTGCTCTTCCATCACAAAATTTTTTTTTGAAGTCTTTTTTTTTTTTAACACTTTATGAGAACAACCAGACTATTTTCCTCATGGGTAGCAGACTCTTTCATCTGTAATATTCTGTGACTCCTCATTCTTCTACCTGCTCTTCTTACTCCTCAGTATTTCTGCAGGCGCTCGGAAAAATGCTCAAATACCTAACTAATGATTTTAGAGATCTTTGTCTGGGTTCTGTTGTCTCTGGGAAAAATGGACAAGAAAGGGGAATCTATATCTGTGGTGGACCTACTGTTTATCAAACACAGAGTTGTGGAATTTTTATTTTACTTTTAATTTTTTTAAAAGATTTTATTTATTTATTTGAGATAGAGAGCACAAGCGGGGTGGGGGCGGCAACAGGCAGAAGGAGAAGCAGACTCTCTGCTGAGCAGGGAGCCTGATGTGGGGCTCGATCCCAGGGTCCTGGGATCATGACCTGGGCTGAAGGCAGATGCTTAAACTGACTGAGCCACCCAGGCGCCCCAAGAGTTGTGGAATGTTTAAACATAATCCTTGTGAATGCTATAATCCTAGGAGGAGCTGTTATTGCACTTACCTTACAAGGGAGGAAACTGAGGCTCAGAGAGACTTAACAATAGTCCCACAGATACTATCGGGCAAAAATGGTATTTGAACCCTGTTGTGTATAACCCCAAAGTTCATGCTCTTTGTAAACTAAGTAAAATATTGTTCCTGGAATGTTTATGAATGTTGATTACAGTTATACTTTTATATAAAAATAACTTTATTTAATGACTACTATTTTCAAAGCACTGTCACATGCATCATCCCATTTCAAGACAGCTGGTAGAATGGAGGGAGTTGGCCAGGAGGTGGGGGAGGTGAGGGGGTTGTTATGAGGATTAGCAATAATGTTTAACATCAGTGTAAAACAAGTGCTCGGTAGCTATTATTTATTATTATTATTGTTGTTGTTGTTGTTGTTATTGTTAATCCTCCCAGCAGGCTTGGAAGCTGGGTAGCCCAGCTGTTATCACTCCCTCTTGACAGACTTTCTCTACAAAGATTAATCCCTTTCACAGGCTTCACAGGCAAAGATTATTTTTAAATTTTTATTTACAAGGCATTTACTTACAGGAATTTCAAAACCCCATATTCAACTTCAGTTTGTTTGCAATGCTGGCAGGCAGGGGATGGGAGGGAAATAGGTGTGAGACAGGCTTACAATCTTTGCCAGCTGAGTCAGAATTGGAAATTATGCCTTCGGTCTCCACAGTGAAGTGTCCTTTTGCATTGCACCTACGTGATACACAAGGATGTTCTTTCTCACAAGCTTCATTATCTCCTCCTTATGAGGCCTTCTATCGGTTTCTTGCCTCGCCCACAGGGGGAGCCAGCCCCGAAGCCCTGCACACCTTGCTTGTTTATGGCAGGGAAGGCAGCTATCATCAGGACGAGGGGATGGGGTTTGACTTCTGGGTGCATTCCCGCTCTCTGGAGAGTAGGCAGTGAAATGCAAGAAGTGCTCGGTATCAGTGACTCACAGCAAGACAGGAAATCTCAAGCGGGTCCACCCTTCCTTCCTGCCCTCCCGACCAGCTGGGTTGCAGAACCACAGGCCACAGCCAGCCTTGATGAGGAGGGCTGGGGAGGGCAGAAACTGAGCCACTGCGGTGGGCTCCCTTAATGGATCCAAAAGGCAGGACTGCCACCACCTCTGTAGGGAAGGTGTGCTTTCTTCATCCTAGGGGACACTTTGTCTGCTGAGATGCCCGGCACCTCCTTGGTATATTCTTACCTTTGTATTGTTTTTAAACACAAAAACAAAAAGTTGGGCACAATTCAACTGAGTGGTTTTCATTTACACCATGTTTTAAAAGCATACAAGGGGGATTGGTTAAGCCTCGGATTCTTGATTTCCGCTCAGGTCATGATCTCAGGGTCACAAGAGGGACACCCAGGCCAGGCTCTGCGCTCGGTGGGGAGTCTATTTGAGATTCTTTCTCTCCCTCTCCTTCTGCCCCTCCCCCACCCAAAATAAATAAATCTTGAAAATAAATAAATAAAAGCATGCAAGAAATGACATTAGTCATCACCAAGGAGTCTCCACAATGACAAAATGGCAGAATGTGTCTCTCCAGCAAAATGTAAACAATTTACAGGCAATTTTTGAACACAGGGTAAAATACCTTCAGTAAAGTTATACCAGGTTTCTCTTCATGAGAGCAGTGAATAATCAAAATCATGATATAGGCGAACAGTTATGCCCAGGACTGCTCTGAGCACCTTATACCTTTTGAGTCATTTTTAGTCTTACAACTACCCTTCGAGACTAATAACTACTATTATTCTCAATTCACAGAAGAGGAGACTATCACAGTCAATGAAAATCTCTTCCCTGTCTCCAAAAATTGTTTTTAAACCTCACAAATAGAGGCGCCTGGGTGGCTCAGTTGGCTGGCCCTCTGCCTTTGGCTCAGGTCATGATCCTGGAGTCCAGGAATCAGCCCCACAGTGGGCTCCCTGCTCAGCAGGGAGTCTGCTTCTCCCTCTGGACTTCCCAGCTCTCATACTCTCTCTCTCCACTCTCTCTCTCAAATAAATAAATAAAATCTTAAAAAAAACACCTCACAAATAATAAATAAAGCTCAAACATAATAAATGCATAAAAATATATTATTGTAAATTAAACTGCTGCTTGCAGTGATTTGTTGTAAGAGGCAAATGAATAAACGACACAAAATGATGCTGTACATGTTTCCCATATTTGGCCACGTTTAGAAATATATTTCCAACTCATTCATTAAACTGTACAAAAAATTATCGTACAAACAGTCCCATTTCAAACTCTGAAATGAGTTGTTACAGCAGACCAAATGTGTCAGTTATCTTTTTCAAGACCATGTCCCTCTCTTCCTGCAGGGCAGCAATGTCAGAAAGCGTCAGAAGTGTGCATTGCCATGTGTCTGTAAAGAAACTAGGTCCCATGTATTGGGATGTGGGTATCTATATAAAACATTTCAGTTCACCTCCATTTATTTTCCTGCACTCTCCAAGCATAGCTCACATCCAGCCATGCCAAAATACTTCTAATGAACCGTTCATTGGTTTGTGTCTTTGAATAAGGTGCTGCTTTCTCCGTCTGAAAAGCTATTTCTCCCCCATTGCACCAGTGAATCTCCAGCGTTCAGAATTCTGTCCGTCTGTTCGTGCATTCAAGGAGTATTCACTGCACACCTATTATGAGGTGGATACCGGGTGGGGTGGGAGGGAGGTTCTGATTGAGTTTTTTATTCTAGTGCAGAGAGACAGAGTTAAGAAAAGAAAGAAGGAAAGAAAGAAAAGGAAGGAAAGAGGGAAAGGAACAAGGGAAGGGAGGAAAGGAGGGAGGGGAGAGGGAAGGAGGGAGGCACCTGCCTACCTTGGTTAGTGTTATGCAGGGCCATTTGATGTCAGGTGACTGGGCGGTTACTTATATCAGGTGTCAGGATCGAGGCCACCTAAGCTGAGCTCTGAATGACAAGAAGGAGCCAGTCAGGCAGAGATAGATACCACTAGTTCCAAAGTGCTAAGCTCGAGAGCAAGCCTGGGTTCCCAACGAACTGAAAGGAGCCAGCATGACTGAGGTATGTAATCAGAGAGAAAGGCAGCCGCCTGAGCCATTGGCTTTCTATGGTCAGTCAGCAGTTTAAAGTGAAAAGTTAAAGCAGAGAATTTATATAATCCAATGTGTTTTAACAAATCCTTCTGGCTACTGAAAGCACATTGGATTTTATAAAGGGGGTCAAATGTAGAGGCAGGAAGACGCTTAACCAACTGAGCCACCCAGGTACCCCAATTCTTCTCTTTTTTTGTGCTCACACAACATTTTGTAAATACTCAATATTAATGTGACATGTACTTTAAAAACTGATGTATGTTTTTTCTCTTCTACTTAGACAATAAGACCCTTGAAAGCAGGGATGAACCGTCACTACACAAAAATAATAAATTAAATGATAAATTAATGAAACAAGGTCCCTGAAACTTAACGTTTCGGAAGACAGCAGGCATCCATTCAAATGACCAGATTGCAAAATAGATTATTTACATTGCAGAAGAGATAGAATGCATTATATTCAAGGGCAGAGGAGGGAAAAATCCTATTATCCAACTGAGGGTGTAATACTGGATCAGAACATTAGGGTCCGGTGTTCTTTAACATAGAAGGATGTTAAAACAAGGGGGCAGAAGTTTGATGGAGAATGAGTCGAGTCAGCTTCCCCTTCTGTTGTTTCAGTTTCAGATAATGGCTGTATTTAGACTCAAGAGTTCTGGGTCAAGATGAAACTCAATGAATCTATTGAGAAATTATTTATCTCCGCTGGACTATTAAATAAGAAGTAAACAAAAGTGTCCGATTACTTCTGGATTGTTCAAATTACAACAAAACCCTAACACTGAAGAAATGTGCTGACATTCTAAATGTCCCTTCTTGGAGCTATGAAAAGATCAATCGTGAGGAAGAGTGAAGTTTGTTGATGTTCTCCCTTCTTCCTTTTTTGTGCTTCACTCTTCTCGAGGGTTCCTCTGCCCCTACCCATTCAGAGCCTTCAGGTTGCACAAATATAATCGAGGCCTTTTTCCTTCTGTCTTTCCCCTGCTGTTTTGTCCCCCTCACCCAACCACCTCAACTATATATATGTGTGTATGTGTGCAACTATAGATATATAACTATAATATATGACTATATATGTAGTACAATATATACCTATATATAATAAAATATACATAACTATACACACACACACATATATGTAGTTAGCTGTTGCCTCATGGAGAAACACCACAAAACTTAGTGACTTGAAACAGCAACCATGTATGTCTCCCAGTTCTGTAAATGATCTGGCGAGTTCTTCTGCATTAAGTCTGCACTAAGATGACTTCTGCAGTCATCTGGGGCTCAGTGATGAGGAATGGCCTCCCTCCCATGTGTAAGGCTCTGAGGCTACAGCAAGAATAGCTGGGACGCCAAAGACCTTTCCTCACATGGGGTCTCATCTTTAAGGAGGCTCGTTCACATGATAGCAGAAGGGTTCCCTGCAGTATTAGGCAGACCCTAACGGCAGCACTTTTCAGTCCTCTGCACCATTTTCCTTTTTTTTTTTTTATTGAGGCTTTATTTATTTGAGAGAGAGAGAACACAAGCTGGGGGAGGGGCAGAGGGAGAGGGAGAAGCAGACTCCCCGCTGAGCAGAGAGCCTGATGTGGGGCTTGACTGAGCCACTCAGGTGTCCCCTGCACCACGTTTTCTTATGTCCTCTTGGCCAGAGGAGGTTACCTGGCCACGTCCAGCCTAAAGTATAGAGAAATAAACTCAACCTTTTGCTGGGAGGCATGACAAAATCCCCTTGTAAAGGGACATGCCCATGGGGATATAAGTAATTGTGAAAGTTTTGTGATCCATCGCACTATCGTTTTGAAGAAACGATAACTTAACTCACACTAAGGTGATAAGGATTCCTAACAAGGTGATGTGCTTCTTAATTTGGCAAAATATCTCACCTCGAGGGAATTAACCTCGAGTCAGAATCGCAGGCCCAGTAGCGGAGGAGAAGGAGCTCTTCGGCAAAGGACTCTTCTCTAGCACTTCCGGGCCTGATCTATAGACAGCCACCCACCTGAGCATAGATCCCACACTCAGTCCCCATATCCCTTGGGCAGTTACCTCATGGTGTGCTTGAGACGCATGATGTGACTCATGGAAGGGAGCATATCAATCACGTGACTCTATCAAATACTTAGTACATAACTGCTCAATCTGTATTGGTTGAATTAGTTAATTTGTGTGTGTGTGTGTGTGTGTGTGTGTGTGTGTGTGTGTGTATGAGTGTACTGAGAGGGAAGGAGGGAGGGTGAGCATGCACAAATACCAGCCCCATTCCAAACACTTTGGAGTCAAAAGAGAGCGTGGCAGAGTGGAATTGCTAAGGGCTTTAAAGCCAGATGAGCATACTACCTGTGTAACCTTGTGCCAATTTCTTCATCTCTCTAAGCCTTAGTGTGCTAATCTATAAAAAAAAAAAAAATCTATAATCACACTTTTGCTGCAGGGTCATTATAAAAATTAGATAGAATGATAGATACAGAATACCTAGAGCAACACATGACACATTAGGGACATTCAGTAATTATCAGGGAGCAGGCACCAAGCCGTTTCCCACACAAATTCCATTCCTCACTCCATGTCCTTCCTTCAGCCCTAGTGCCACTTTCCCTTGGTGGCCAGCCCAATCAGAGAAATGAGCAGGACCAGGAATGAGGAAATTCACCCACATCTTTAGGTTCTGTCAACAAGAGGGCGTGTCAGCGATGGCAGTAGAAAAGTGGTAGTGAAAGCAACGGGACAGAGTGACCACAGCAGCATTGCTCTAGAAGTAAGTGTCTGGCTACTCGTTGCCTGCCATTGTAGCACTACGCACCCTGGCAGCAGAAGAGACTGTATCCTAGACCCAGGTTGGCCAGAGAATTTGTGTATTTAGAATTCAGAAGGTATGGATAGATTTCAGTTAAAGTTTGCAGAAAGAAAACATGCCTTCACATCTCACTTTCCACTGAAATACCTATTTTTTTAAAAAAATATGTGAAAGGAAATAAGTTTGTAATAAATGCCAGGATCAGGGAATCAAGGATTTCTATAGATTTCTCCAAGATGTGTGGGGGATGGGATCACAGGTAGTCTGGATTCAAATGTCAGCTCCACCAATCATAATGTGTATGACTTTGAACAAGTCTGTTTCCTCATTATAAAATGTAGATAATTATAGGACCTCCCTCATGGGTTGTTGTGTGGATTGGCCAAGTTATGTGAAGCACCTACAACACTTCCAGAAACACAGCTCGGTAACAGTTAGATTTTGTTATAAACGGAAGACAAGGAATTTACAACTAAGAAATTACGCGGAAGAAAGTTGAAAGTTCAAGCTGGGAATTGGCAAGAATTCCAGAAGAAAGTGAAGCAGAAATCAAGGGTATTGGTTTAATATCTACAGAAAAACTACCGAGTCCATCTTCACACCATTCTCTACCCCCACATCCACTCACAGGGGAAATGTATACCTTAAGTAAACCTAAACCAAAGCTGTTCTCTCTAAAGAACTTGCCCATGAGGGGGCTAGGATTCCTGTTGTGGGTGCCTGGATTATAATAGATAGTCTCTCTATTTTTGCTGACTAAATGAAAGGTTTCACTTAAAAGGATCGCCAAATGATACATGAAAAATCAGGGATCCATACATAGGCACCTTTTCTGAAACTTAACCATATCAAAAAATAAGAGCCAAAAACTTCCTGAGAGAAGAAACAGGTTATCTATAAAGACATGAGAATCCGACTGGTGTCAGTCTCCTCCCCAGCAAAATCAGTCACTAGAAGATAATGGAAAATGCTTTAAAAGTTCTGAGGAAAAATTCTTTTGAAGCTAGAACTATATACCTATCTAAATTATTTTTCCAGTCCAAAAGACTTTTTCTGACACGTAAGAGCTTAGAAAATTTTATCTCCCATGCATACTTTCTGGGAAGAAACATACTGGGAGATGTATACTAGAGCAAAAGAAAAAAGTAATCCAAGAAAAATAAGGTCATGGCAGCCAAGAAAAAAGTGAACTTGACTTCGAAATTTATGAAAAATATTTATTAGATGAAAGCTGTTCAGCAAGCTTAGAAAATCAACAGTACAAATGGTAACAGGAAATCAGAGGGTACTGAAGAGTAAGTCTTCAAGTAGAAAATACTCCTGTAGGAAATATTCTTACTAATAAACTGGATGATCATTAACAAGATGAAACATATTAGAATTCCGTCCACAAGAAAAGGAAAGTTAATTAGAAATTTCAAACAACTAACAAAATGTATGAAGAAATTATGGTTGAAAAATAAAACAAACTATAATATTATGTGATATTTAATAAATTGAAAAAGAAGCATCAACTTGGTCTTAACACTTGAAATATTCTTCTTCAAGGAATACAGATTTATGAACACAGGGTTAGACTCCTTCCATTTTTTAATTTTGAAATGTAAGTTTATTCAAAAACAAAAATAGAATACATTGGAAAGACAAATTGCAGACTTATTCAATAAATATTGAGCATCCTTTATTTGCCAGATATATCCACTATGCTTGTGATTATTTAAAAAAAAATTTATTCCAAATGTTCATTGCTGGTATTTAGAAATGTGATTTATTTTGTATATTGGCCTTGTTTCCCCCTCCCCCTAAGTATATTAGACAGGAAAATTTATTTGACAATATATAAACTAGCCCTTGTGAGCTACTCTAAAGGGGGAAAAAACAAAAAACAAATGTTCCAGAAACAAATGAGACAAACAGTGCCCTGGCATATTAGAGGATCTCAGAATTCCTATATTGAAAACACATATTTGATTTTTTCTAATCCAATGCTTACCAAATATGAGCATAAAATGCCATTCCTCCCCTCAAACTACCAGTTAATATTAATTCTATGGAATATATTTTGGAAAATGGATATTTATGCTAAGAAATTTTACAAAGCATAAATAATCCAAAACACTGGATAATTTAGGATAGTTTTTTTCGAAGTGGCACTTGCAGATATTTAGGGGGCATGAATATATTCTCAGTAGTCCATAATTTCTCTGGAGAATTTTGAAATAATGTGATTTTAACTACATAACCCTCAAATATTAATACAAACATGTTCTTGATCATGTTGAGGTACACATTCTAACAGAATAATGCTACATGCTTTCTCTTAATATTGGCTTGTAATTGCCTTTCATCGTTGGTTCAAATAATTCAATTTATTTAAACAAACAAACAAAAAAATCACCCATTTCTCCAGATTTCCTTCTTTATAGGCCTAATCATGCTACTGTCTGCTTTGGGTAATAATATCCACATTATTATAAGAGTGTGAAAGCTTTTTACTTAAAAAGAAATCATTTTGGGGGCGCCTGGGTGGCTCAGTTGTTAAGTGTCTGCCTTTGGCTCAGGTCATGATCCCAGGGTCCTGAGATCAAGCCCCGCATCGGGCTCCCTCCTCCACGGGAAGCCTGCTTCTCCCTCTCCCACTCCCCCTGCTTGTGTTCCCTGTCTCCCTGTCTCTCTCTCTCTCTCTCTGTCAAATAAATAAGTAAAATCTAAAAAAAAAAAGAATCATTTTTACTCAACCTATTGGCAAAGCAGGGAATAATCAACCATTTGGAAGAACTCAGTGGTACAAGCATTGACGATGTAAAACAATGGGGCGTGGAAAGGGAGCAGAGATGGAAGGAAGCATATGGGGGCATTAATTTTCTCACTTTATGTGGTTGTGAATCCAAATTTCTCAAGTTGATAGACCAAGAAAGAAATATTAATATTATTTACAGATATAAAGGTCACCTCTGAGGGCCTGTTTTGTTTCCTGAAAAATTGGATCGATGAAATATGCCCTGTGTATCTCACAACAGCTTTGCTATGAATGTCATATAAAATTAAAGGGACAGGAGCCCCTGGGGAAATAAAAATGTTTTTATCATCAAAGTGTGTAGCTTCTATAGAAGTCTGACCATTTGCTTATGCATTCTAACTGCAAATTATCAAAGGATATTCAATATATCCAGTTACTTTCACCAGCTCTCTGTTCTCTGCAGCTCTCATAGTTCCATCCTGCATAGAATCATAGGCCATTAAAGGTGAGAGGACTTCAGAGACCCTGGAGTTCACCTTCCTCCTTTCATTAAGTGAGGAAACTGAGCCCACACACAGTTGACTTGATAAAGTCAAACATCTCTTAAATGACAGAACTGGTCCAAAAATTAAGTGTCTTGAGTCTTAGGGCAATACTTTTCTGCTACATAGATAGATAAAAGGCCTAACAACAATATAAGTCCAGATAATAAGTTTGATTCTGCATGACTTCAGGAATAATGTAGAACCTTGTAGTTTCAAATGATCAGAGAATGTCCATGGTATAAATAAATGTGCCTTCCTAACTTCTGAAGGTTTATTCCATAACTGTGTACAATCATAACTATTTTCTTATATAAGATTCATTTGTTTAATATTTCTGTGCTAATGTAGTGAACTTTTCTCACATAGATTTAAAAATTCTAATGGGGAGTTTGATGTATCTTAGTTCCTCTGTTTTTCAGAGTAATGGGGCTATAGTAGGCATTCTATAAAAATGAGTTGGCTTATTCTTTCTCTTCTGTGTTTTTTCCTTTTAAGTTTGTGTTTGAAATCATTTCAAACATATAGAAGAGTTGCAAAAACGGTACAAAAAAAACACCTGATTACTCATTACCAAGCCTTACCAACTTTTAACATTTTCTTTATCTCTTTCATCTATCTATATTATATATGACACATTTTAAAAATATACATATCTTTTCTGACCATTGTGAGAGTACGTCACACACATCATGCCCCTTTATCTCTCAATACTTGAGTTTATATTTCCTAAGAGCACATATTTCCTATATATTTTTTCACATAATCACTGTACAATTATCATGTTTAAGACTCTTGACATTGATATGACGTTTTTAAATCCATGTTTCAATTTCATCAAATGTTTCAATAATATACATGTATAATATACATGTTTTTTTCTGACTCAGGAGATTGTCTAGGATGACATACTGAGTTTAGTTATGCCTCTTTATTCTCATATAATTTGGAAATGTTCCTCAGCCTTCCTTTGTCTTTCATGGCTTTGGCATTTCTGATGAATACAGGTCAGTTATTTCATTGACTATACGATTAAGATTTGGTTTCCTCATGATTGAATTCAAATGAGCCATTTTTGGGTTGGATTTCTACACGAGTGATGTGTCTTTCTCATGGTTTCCCTTTGAGGCACTGGATATAACTTTGCCTCGTATTGGTAATGTAAATGTCAATCCACTTGATTAAGATGTTACCCTGTTTCTCCACTGTATGCTATGTTTTCTTTTATAATTAGTAAGTAACTTGTGAAGACATATTTTGAGACTATGTAAATATCTTGTTCCTCATCAAACTTCATTCCCCTAGACATAACCCATTGATCATCCTAGCTTGAATCAATTTTACGGGGATGGTTGCAAAATGGCAATTTTTAAACTCCATTTTATCTATTAGTCTTCTCTGTTTACCAGGCAGTAAGGGACAGCTTTTCTTTTTCTTCCTTATTTATTTATCATCAATTTGGACCCATGAATTCTTATTTTACCCAGTTATATTCCATTAACGTACTGCTTCCTTTCTTTCTTTTTCATGCCCAAACTGTCCTAGATGTGGCCTGTGGGAACTCATCCAAACTACCTGTGTGTACTTTTGATATGTTTCTCATCATTTTTTGAGAATTTCCCTATTTCTGACATTAAAAAAAAATCTCCTTCTCATCGTGTACCTCACTGCTGCTGTCCAGGAATCACCCATTCTTAAGACGTCCTCCTTCCTTTTAGTGGGGAATAGTGTTTGGTCTGATCAATTTTTGGAGTTGACATCATGAAGGTCAATCATGTCCCTTCACAACTCATCTCCTGGTTTAAGTAGGAAAAAGAATCAGAACTGAAAAAGCATTAGGTTTCATCTAGAATGAAAATACTCTGGGTTTTATTTTTTATTTTTTTTTTTAGGCTTAGGAAGTAAATGTGAGAAACGAATCCATAGCAACAAAATGTACTGAAATTTGTATCAGAGAAATTTTTTAATTACCACATAACATTCTGCAAAACAAATCAATTTGATTAGAAACCTGGTATTTTAAGTGAGCTGAAAATCATTATGATTCCATTGAACACTGCAAATAAAGATGTAAGTTGTATTTTGGAATTCTTCAAGAGAGTCAAAATTGCTCAGCTTGAAAAGAGTATATAAACACAAACTCAAAATATGATTTGAAATACGCAATATGAAATACACTATATGAAAAAAACAAGTATAAGATATGTAATTTAAAATTTTAGCATCTGGCATACTATAGGGGCCCACACTTTTATTGAATGAATTAGAGAGGTTTTTTTTTTTTTTAAGATTTTATTTATTTATTTAACAGAGAGATAGAGCCAGAGAGCACAAGTGGAGGGAATAGCAGAGCGAGAGGGAGAAGCAGACTCCCTGGTGAGCAGGGAGCCCGAAGCTGGGCTCGATCCCAGGCTCGATCCCAGGACCCCGGGACCACAACCCGAGGCGAAGGCAGACGCTCAACCATTTGAACCATCCAGGTGCCCCTGAATTAGAGAGATTTAAGAAAAGATAGCCACTCATAAAAATCCAAACAAAAACATGCATACGAAAGGTATAAAATTGCATAGGTATATGTAATAGAATGCTCCATATGCCATCCTTCCCTGAATACTGTGTGGTCAATTTCCAATTTAAGTACCATTTCTTTTAAAATTTGAGCTGTTTTTCTTTTTCTTTTAAGAGCCAGTGGAGAAAGCAGGAAATACAGATGAAAGAGCTGTCTATCAAACATGGTATCACAAAGGCAGGCCAGACTTCATGTTGTCTTTGCCCAAGAAAAGCAAGCTAGCCTAAACCAGAGCATCCCGGCAGTTTCCTTTCTTTGTGAAACCAACTTGTGGCCATACCTATTCTCCAGCAGTGAGGCAATTAAATATCTAAGAATGGACAATCCTTCAATGGCTTCGCAAGTGTGAAATCAGCGCTGAGCATGTTGTAACTCACCATATGTGGTAATTAAATGTAGGAACTCGCACTTCTGTGTGGCCATAAAACCTCTCTTTGGGGAGGAAGGCTGCAACGTCTGCAATTGTAGCCAACCCGAAATAAGACGGTGATCTGGGAGACATACCTGGCCTCACGCGCTTACAAACACATCCCCCCACAATCCCTCAGTTTATTTCAGAGTCCCTGGGCTTCTCAAGCTACCACATTTGTAATAATGATAAAGAAATTTAGATCAAAAGAGACCAGAGGTCAAAGACAGAAGTGCAGGAGCATGACTGGACTAGAGTTTCCAGGTCCTGCTATTTTCTTTCAAGTCATGGAGTAAGTGAACATAAAAAGGGAAACCAGGTTAACGAACAGAAAGGAGGCTGGGCAAGAAGCAGCACTAAGACACCACCTAGGAAGGATCAAGGTTTGCTGCGCCAGAGCTGCTGAGTCTTGCTCATTTAGAGGGAGGCTTCCTCCTCTTGGTAAAACTACAGAGCTTTAAAAAAAAATTTTTTTTTGTTCTAGTGCTCAAGGAGATTTGCAGCATACTACAGGAAAATATTTCTGGATCCAGTTGTAATGGATGGAAATATCCCTTGGACAAATGGTCTCAGCTGGAGGAACTATTTATTAAACCGACTCACTGTGAGCAGCACCTTTCATCAAGCATTCAGTGGGAAAGGAAGCCTTCCAGAAGGACTCAACTCAGCGGGGAGCTGCAGCCCACTAGAAGTACCTGATTTACCTGCTCAAAAAAGTGGTAACTCTGGGAACACGGTGGATAAACCCTAACTACATTTTGAAACGGAATGAGGGAGGAACTAACCCACAGGAAAGCAGGCCCAGCAGCTGCAGGGTTGGCTCTCTCCTCTATACCTGGTGATCTGGAGAAGGGACACCTTGCCACGCTGGCTCACTGCCAACCACGTTCCCAAGAGGAGAACCAGGAGGCCTGAGGGAAGCCGGGGTGACTCCCGAGGACATGAGGCCCTGCACCATAGCCCTGCAATGTGTCTCTCTTTCCATAGTCTGGCAGGCACAGAATTCCAAGGGATGCAGGGAATTCCTGTGGGGTGGAAAGAAGTGACGAGAGAGATCAAGTTGACCGTCCTGTCATGACCTGGTGACTAAGCTTGAGAACCTCCCACTTCCTGTTGGACTTGAGCTCCCTAGGAGAGAAGAGAACAAGTTGGCATGTTCTCATCTCTGAGACCATATACCATGACTCGGTAGGTGTCCTGCTCTCTGTCCCTGCCTTTGATTACATTTATGGAGGAGCCTTGTGGAGGGTGGCTCATGTCACTGTTTCTTATATACTTGCAATACATTTACAAAATAAAAAGCCACACCCCACACACCCATCGCCCTTTCTCATCTCACTATCTCCCAACTCCCCACTTCCTTACTGCCTTCCCCTATATAAGAGACCAGTAAACAAATGATAGAAGCGTTCCTTTTGCCAAACGACTTGCAGAGTATTAAAGGATAAAGGCTGTTTCAGTCCATTTCCTATATTTTTATAGCTATGACATAATTATCATTGATGTTCATAATGGAGGTCTGCACAACTGCAAATCCTACATCGTGAAGGACTAAATTATATTCATTGTAGATGTATTGCTATTCATTTTATTGCATTCAAATTTTTGACAATCCATGTGTAACATATTCAGCCGTAGTGATAATAAAGTGGAAAACCACATTCTTCAAGAAAGCTTCCTGAATCAATTACTGGAGAAACAGGGGAGAACAATAATGGTGTAGAGTTCCTTTGGGAAGGCTGTTTTACACACAGGTTGAATGCAGAACAGCTCTTCTTAACGTCTTCATGTAGATAAGCCAAAGAGCAAGGCCAGAATTCTCATTCTTTACTTGAATCTTTGTAATTTTAAAAGAAAACTAAAGAATGATCATTTAGGAAATGCTATTCTGAGTGTCAATACTCTATAATTATAAATCTCAATTCTTTCTGTCATTAATCACTTTTGTATACGTTCTTGTGAGATAGGGACAGGCTGAGAGTCAGTCGTGGTGTTTGAACATAGATGGAGTAAACTGAGGGGTCACCATAGACGCTTTTCAGAATAAGGGAAGAGAAGGCTAATGTTGCCTGGCTTGATTGCCTGGTTTAGATGGTAAGTGAAAACTGGATTTAATTATAAAGATAATAAATATTGCTGTCAGGAAGTAACGAAAATTTAATGTGAAGCATAATGCACAGAGTTAGAGACCTGTGCTTTCTCTAGATAGGCTGACCTGCCAATTATATAAAAATTTTTAGAGAACCTCCAAGCAAATTTTAAATCACAAAATTCGTGCAATAAGGGCCAATTTGGCTTCTGCCTCTGCTTTGAATTGTGTATCTATAGGCACTTAACACCAACAAGCCTTCGACCTGTTCTAGAAGTCATATGTGAAGAGGTGCAGTTTTTAGCTGATTCAACCAGGCACACCTTACCACAGTGGAACCACATTTAGAATTTAAAAGGTACATAGTTCTTATTCAAAAATAAAAGGCGAGATTTTCCTTCCCATAATTTATTATCGTTAGAAAAACTTGATGTGATATTTAAAATTTGGCAATAGGATTTAAAAGAATGGTTACAAGTGCTAGCTGAGAGGGCTAAATCCAGAGCTCAAACTCTCATTGCCCTGGAAAATCTTCATAAACTTTCAAAGCAGTGCTCTCAAATTCAGCCTATGATTGGCCACAGAGTTCCTTGGTCAAGCCAAGATTTCACACATCCCTGAGACAGTTGGTGAATCCCAATCACCTTTGAAGTGAGATGCTTGAAGTCAATACCAGGTGGACCAGTTGTGGTCCTGCCTGTCTGCACATTTGCAAGCAGGTGACACCACTTGTGTAGACAACAGTTTTGTGCTAAAAGCTGGAAGCCAAGCAAGTAAAGACTTGCTGTCCCCTCCGTTGCCTTTTGTTTCCTTTCTCGGGTGGAGGAATTCTAGACTTCAAGCTGAGAAATGATTGAACACTGAAACCAGTCCTCCAGATCAACAAGCTCGAAATATTAGCAGCTTCATAATTCATAAGAATACCAGTTCAGTAGACAGTATTAATATGGATTTGAAGAAACTATAAATAAGATACTGTTAAATGTTACTGTTTATTAACAACAATCGTCAAACCTTTGAAAATGTAGGACCTGGGTGGCTCAGTCGTTATTTAAGCGTCTGCCTTTGGCTCGGGTGGTGGTCCCAGGGTCCTGGGATCGAGCCCCGCATCGGGCTCCCTGCTCCGTGGGAAGCCTGCTTCTCTCTCTCCCACTCCCCCTGCTTGTGTTCCCTCTCTCGCTGTGTCTCTCTCTGTCAAATAAATAAATGAAACCTTAAAAAAATAAAAAGAATTCTGTATGCCTTAAAACTGCCTAAATTTTCATTTTGAATTTTCTGTTAAACTTCATTTTGCCTCACTAATGCTAAAACCTGATTTTCAAAGTGTGGATTTAATGTAGCCGGCTCTCATATATTTGTCCCAAAAGTAGTCAGGCAAAGATATGATGTTAACCTTCAGGTCTGATGAGAACTGTGTAGATTATTTTTAACCTCTTATTTGTTCTCACTTGTGTTTTCTAATTGTTACACAATGTTTATAATTTCTATAGTCATATAAAAATACATTAATAAAAAAATGTCCAAACCCTCAAAGGAGGTTTTCACCTGCCCGTAAACACATCCGGTGCGGTCTATGCAATGAATGGCAGAGACAAGACGCTCACATTGTTCAGCAAGTACTTCCTAAGAGCTATGCTTATGTCAGATGCTGTGTTAAGTCCTAGATAGCTATGGAGTCTCCTTAACTCCATCTCTTCTTCTTTCTTTTTTTTTTTTAAGATTTTATTTATTTATTTTTTTGACAGAGAGAGACACAGCGAGAAAGGGAACACAAGCAGGGGGAGTGGGAGAGGGAGAAGCAGGCTTCCCGCAGAGCAGGGACCCTGATGCGGGGCTCAAACCCAGGACCCCGGGATCACGACCAGAGCCAAGGGCAGACACCTAATGACTGAGCCACTCAGGAGCCCAACTCCATCTCCTCTTTCAAAAACCTTCTTTATCCACAACTTTTCCCCTTCAGAAGAAGAACAACCTCAATCATTATTATCTAGACCCAAACTTCAAATCTATGAAAGCCTATACCAAAATTTAAAATAAGACCTCTAAAGGAATTGAACTCTGAATCAGAAGTAGGGTGAAGCAAAGGAAAAATAACCTAAAATAAGTACATATCCATAAGTGTTATATTTATTAGTTTTATTTTTTTAAGGAAGAACTAGAGAAAGAAGAACAATTTTTATTGTCAACGTTCTGCCAGGCATTAAACATTGCAATTTACAAGTTGAAAATAATTTAATCTTCAAAATAATAATATAATATACATCATTCCTTATGTTTCAAATGAAAAAAAAAAAAAAAAGAGTCCCAGAGAGCTTAAGACACCCGCCCATGTCACCCAGCTGGTGGAAGCAGAGCTAGGATTATAATCTCTACTTGTTCTGATTTCAAAAACAAACTGAATTTATCAGTTTCTCATAACTAATAAAATGAGGAGTAAGAGGGGTATGATCTAAAGTACCAAATACTAGATAAGTAGAAATGATAATTAGGCAAAATTCTCTTGTTTAAAACTCTTTTTCCTCAATCACTTATTTTGCTAAGGCAACCAAAGAAATAGAAATTAAGTGGGTAATTAGTATTGGTCTTTCTCTATCCATTGGCAGGTAATGTCTTAGGAGTCTCAAAACACGAAATATTGGAGCAGAAAAAAGGCAGGAGTTTAAGCTCCCAGCTAACTCATAAAAGAAAAGAAAAGAAAGAGAAAGAGAGAGAGAGGGAGGGAGGGAGAGAAAGAAAAGAAGAAAAAGAAAAAGGAAAGAAAAGAAAGGAAGGGAGGAAGGAAGGAAATCTAAGAGTGTTGTACGATAAAATTGCATAAAATATTAATACCTCTTGTTTTAATTAATAATTACTTCTGATAGTCACTTCAACTTAAAAAGCTGGGCTTTGTAAGACACTGAAACTAAAAAACAACAGCAACAAAACTTGAGCTTCGCTCATACAGGTTTGCAATAATTGAAAAGTATTATGTGACTCAAATTTTAAAATGCAAATAAATTCCAAATACCTGGTCCAGCCATACTCTTTTAAACTCCAGTTATCTCCTTTTGTTTGGCCACCAAGTATGTGACTTTGACTAAATCTATTCTCTTTTTGGAGTATAAGTTTCCTATTTTAAAACAATGAGGATTAGGTAGCTAAAAATTCAGTGAATCTGAAAATAATAAATGCCTCTCTTTTATTCTGATTTTCTATGGCAGTGTATGAAAAAACAAGAACTTTTATCTGTTTCAGAACTATGTTCACACTACAATCTATTGCATGATAAAGAAATATAGGTACAAGATCTTTTGGAATATTTAATCCAGTTATAATATCACATTATAAATAAAAATTTAAAAATGGATTTTGTCATAATGATATACTAACCACAGCTTGGGTATGAGATAGAGAAGGTAAGTGACAAGGAAGACCTGGTGTTCTCACAGATGCTGTCAATCTCTCCTCCCTCCATTCTTAACATTTCTACGGTCAAGGACAGATAGCTCAGGCCCTCTAGCCCGTAGCCCTTTAGCAGTATGTTGTCATTTCCCTTCTCCTTTGACATAGCACCTACTGTTCCTTGAAATGTTTTCCTTCTGGAGGAATACAGCATTTGTTATCCGACTATAGAAAGCTACAGTGTTTCTCTCAAAGATGGTATTATTGTTATTGGCATTTGGGGTAAGATTTACTGGCTGGGAAGTCATTTAGCAACCCTGACCCTGGCACACTGAATGCCAGCCAGCCCCCTTTCCAACTGCAACAACAAATTCAGCAGAACGGAAACCTATGGTACATATTTCCACTACCCCAGGTAGGCAGTATCTCCCTGACTGCCAGTCACTAATGTAAGCCAACTGCCTCACTAAAACCACAGAGAGATGAGCAACTTGCTCAAGATCATACAGATAATGAATATTTTAAAAAATTTACTCTTCTGCATATTGAGAAAAGACTTCTGATGCATAACTAGATAGATATTTGAGGTATTTTTTCCAGAGATGCATGTGTTTTTTTTTTTTGATGCGTATGGTTTTGAACGTAGATATTACCCTCTATGACAATGAGCAAAAGTAGGCACTGTTGTAATGTTTACCTAAAATAATTAACATCAAATACCTGTGATGTGTACTATATAAACAATATTCCCTGAGATCAGTGATTCTCAAAGTGAGATCTGCCAAGCCTTGGAGGTCTCTGAGACCCCTTCAGGACCTCCATGAAGCCAAAACTATTTTTTTTTAAAGATTTATTTACTTATTTGAAGGACATGTGGGTGCTCAGTCAGTTAAGTGTCATCTGCCTTGGGCTCAGGTCATGATCCCAAAGTCCTGGGATGGACCCTGCATGGGGCTCCCTGCTTGGCTGGGGTCTGCTTCTCCCTCTCCCTCTGGCTTTCAACACCCCCGCCCCTGTCCCTGCTCATGTTCTCTCTTGCTTGCTGTCTCTCTCTCTCAAAGAAGTAAACAAATTTTTTTAAGATTTTATTTATTAAAAATTTAAATTTATTAATTTTATTAATTTTATTAAAAATTAAAAATGATATTCTCTCACTTTCAAATAAATAAAATCTTAAAAAAAGATTTATTTACTTATTTGAGAGAGAGAGGAAGGGAGTGTGAAGGGGGGAGGGTCAGAGGGAGAGAGTGGGAGAGAAGCAGACTCCCCACTGAGCACACAGAGCCCAACATGGGGCTCAATCTCACCACCGGGAGATCACAATCTGAGCTGAAACCAACAGTCAGTCGCTCAACTGACTGGGCCACCCAGATACCTCCCAAAACTATTTTTATAATAATAACTAAAATATTATTTGCCTTTTCATTATGTCAACATTTAAACTTAGAAGATACAAAAAAAAAAAGAAAGTTGGGAAAAATTTTGTGTCTTAGCACAAATCAAGGCAATGACACCAAACTGGGCTTCTTAGTAGTCATTGTATTTCATACAACCAGAGAGAGAGAATATCATTTTTAATTTGATAACATCCATGTGATTCTTCAACAAAGCAAGAGCCATGATAGGAGAAATTTTTGAAGGCTTTTGTAGGATTTACTCTCACTGAGTCAATAAAAATAATTAAAAGTAATTTTAATATTGGCTTTTTGAAAGACACAGTCATTGATGAATCTCGAAGGTTGGTCGTGTTTTAGGGGAAAATTTAGCCAAAATTTCACTGATTTCTGGCATCTCCTTCAAAGTTCACCAATTGGTGTCCTAGAAAAAAGCTTCAGGTACCTCTATAGCCCTTTACCACTCTATGATATCACTATGGGTGGGCACGTTAGCTCTTTCAAAGGAGAAGTTCTACCCTACAGGTTACGTAAAGCATCGTGAGAAGTCATATAGTGTTGCCACCCCCCACCAACGCCAGAATACCTTCATTTACTACCAAGTGTTTGTAGGCAAGACATTTAACTTCCCTTGACTCGGCTTCCTTATTTGTAATATAGTACCAACATCCAGGTAAATTGTTTAGAAGAATAGTGACATGTAGAAATAGTTAAGTATTAGCTCTTATTTTAAGAATAAATTAAGAAAAACTCAACTTGCAAGAATGAACCCATATTAGAAATATAGAAATGTAGAGGTGGGGCACCTGGGTGGCTTAGTTGGTTAAGCGTCTTCCTTGGCTCAGGTCATAATTCCAGGGTCCCGGGATCGAGCCCCACATGGGGCTCCCTGCTCTGCGGGAAGCCTGCTTCTCCCTCTCTCACACCCCCTGCTTGTGTTCCCTCTCTCGCTGTGTCTCTCTCTGTCAAATAAATAAATAAAATTTAAAAATTAATTAATTAATTAATTAAAACCTTAAAAAAAGGAATTACAGAATTGTAGAGATCATCTAGAAATATAACATCTACTATTGGAACATTCGCAAGGCTGGATTGTGTAAAAGAGCCTAATGATTTGAAGTTCTAGAAATTGACACATAATGACAAGTTTGTATCTAATCAATAACTGCAAAAACATTTTTTTCCACATTCTAAGTGTGAAGAACGTCTTCATTCTTAGGTAAATTAACACCAATATTTTTTCTATACCTTTTAGTCTCTGGACTACTTTTAATATACAGTGAATCAAAGGTAAACTTTATGAGTTAAAATTAAAAGCCAAATTACTAGGAACATCAATTTTTAAGAGTATCAATCTAGACATTTTATTTTATTGTATGTTATCTGTAGCAGATACATTTTATTGGTCACTTTTAGTCTATATAAAAAATTAATACATATTCATTATCTCAAAATATTATACATTGTCATAATTATAAATGTTTTCTACCTTGCTATGTTTCCGCTGTTTCTCTTGCCAAATGACTTCAATTTGTCAGCACTAAAGAAAAACATTAAAAAAAACAAAACCTTTCCTAGGCAGAATTCTTGTTAATATAGCACTTTAAAATGCACCTTATGTATCATGGGAACATGACATTCTGCTATTAGAGATCACATTACTTTTAATAGATGAAAACAAGAAGAAGCAAATATAAAACAGTACACAATATTTTTAATGTAACCAAATGTTTTAGTATCACTATAGATAAAATTTGATATAATCTTGACCTTATCACATTTGAGATTCCAATCTATCAGTGCTGCCTTGAGAAATGAATATACACTCCATCTTTTTGCTTCTCTACCTTGAAGCATATAAATGATAAGGTGGTTCTGGGGAGAAATTGTTATATTGCTTTCTCATCTTTCCTTCAGATCAGAACAGTTTAGGCCCGAGTGTTCTACTCTATCACCTTGAATAAATGATTAATAATTTTCAGCATTACTAAAACAACTTCAGTTATATATGACTGCTGGCTTGGTTTGCAAACTTTAAAATTATGGTGGTAAACTGTTTAAAGTTGTGGTTTATCTTTGTAATAAGCCACCGACAAATTAAAAAGGAATATTCCTGGGAGCTGCTGAATACTCCCCCTCCCCAAAATTCAACAGGGACGCGACTAGTGGAAGCACAGTATGTTCTGAATAACTATCGCATGGAACAATAGGATAGTCTCCATTTTGAATTTCACAAGTAAGCTTTCGAGCCAAGCCCTGACCTACAGATGTCAAGCAAAGGAATATATATATATTTCTTAAAAAGCAAAGGTCTTATTCCTAAAATTACTTCTCTTTTCTTTCAGATGTAGTGTTCAATAATTTATCAGTTGCTCATAACACCCAGTGCTCATCACATCACTTGCCTTCCTTAATGCCCATCACCCATCTCCCCTCCAGCAGCCCTTAGTTCCTTCCATAGAGTTAGGAATCTCTCATGGTTTTTCTCCCTCCCTGATGACTTTCCGTTCTGTTTTTTATAAATATTCCATAGTACTCTATTTACATAAATGAATTTTTAAAAATAATGATGTATGTATTGCTATATCAACATCCTAAACATTGTGTTAAGAAAAGGTATGAACATTCACATGAATTCATGTTAAAAGAAAAGTTAAACATCACATTAAATCTATGTTGCAGATACTTTTTTATTGCCTGACATCTCTCTAGAGCCCCTCTCTCCTGCAATTCTGAATTGATGTCTTTCTGGTGTGGTAACCTCAAAGCTGAATCCAAGAGAGACATGTGAGGATTCCAAATTCTAGTCACAGTAGCCACAATGATTCATTCAGACTGAGCTGATCAGAATAAATCCCAATCATTGGCTGGAATTATGAACAAATCTACAGTAGCAGGATATATGACCCTGCCCAAGAATAAAGCCAATCAAGAAGCACGTAGTGATGACCTCTGGAGAAGGAGAAATTGAATCCTGTACCATTATTTGAGGACCTGGATCCATTACTGCCCAAATTCAAATAAACCTCTGAACTTTTTTAGACACACAAGAAAATAATTCTCTTTTCTGCTTTAAGGAGCTTCAAGTTGTTTTCTACAGCTTGCAGGGAAAAGCACCCTCATCAACACCGTCCATTAATCTAACAATTTAAGAAAAAAAGCCTAGCACTCAATAAGATGAGATTATGATGAACCTGATTCCCCAAATACTCCAGGGGATTGTAAATTAAGGTTTGGAAAGCAATACCAACATAATGACCTACAAATTATGTTCTAGTATTTTGCTTAAGAATACAAAATGGCAGGTAAATAATTGTTAATTGTAGTGTATATATGGCCTCAAAATATTAAATGCAACAACTTAAGTCTTAACTGTAGGACAATAAATAAGTAAGTGATAGTATATCAATATTATATTAAGCAAGACTTAAATTTGAAGATTATGCAAAAAAAGAAATATTTATGATATAATATTAAGTAAAAAGGGTCAGAAAACATTGTACTTATTATAATAATTACAGCTGTATAAAATGATATATAGATGGAGAAAAGCAATTCTCAACTCTGGTTGCAGATGAGAATCTCCTGGGGAGTGTTGTTAAAAATGTAAAAAATGTTGATGCCTCAGAAATTCCAATTTAATTGGTTTGGGGCGGTCATTGGTGTTTTTCTGAAGCTCTCTAAGTGATTCTGATGTGCAATCCTTAATAAAAGACTTAGTATAGGAAAAAAATGAACGGTAAGCCCCTCCCAATAAGTCAAGACATATTTCGTTTTTATACATTCACTTATTCACAACTTGGCATATTCACATATTTATAAATTCAAAAAATGTTGGCATTTCTCATCCATGGTTAAACCTCCAAACAGTTCAGGTTTTGATAGTTTCTCTGGTAGCAGAGAAAAAAAATGGCAGTTTAATTATACCCTAGAATAGAACAGCGGACAAAAGGAAGGTTTGGGAGCATATTTTCAGGTATAAATTAATTTCTGGGTTCACCAAAACCTGGCATATCCCCGTCTTTTGTTTTAACAATTTTAATGGTTTTCCTATTATGTTTGCAACTTGAACTGGTTTTTTTGTTGGTTGGTTTTTGGTTTTTTGTTTTTTAAGTAGGCGACCTGCTGTTTGATTTGCATACGTATACATAGGTTTCCTCTTACCTCCTATAGCCTCCATCTGAGCCTCTTTTGTTGGATCTGTTCTTCCCTAAATGTTGGAGAAACCCAGAGTTCAGGCTTCAGCTCTTCACATACACACACCCTGCCTGGGCGATCAATTCGAATATGACTCTCATCTATGTCCAGGCCTGACCTCTTTCCTGAACTCCACATAGCAACTGACTCCTCAACATCTCGATTTGAATGTCTAATAAGCATCTTGGAACCAAACTTTTAATTTTTGCACCCAGACTTGATCGCCCCTGAGTGTTCCCCCTGTCACCATTCACCTATTTGAACCAATCCTCAGTATCATCCTTGATTCTCAGTCTCAACCCTTGTCCAGGTCATTAGCAAATCCCTTTGGCTCTACCTGAAAAGTACATCTTGGGCTCAAACTCACTTCCCATCACCTTGAATTTATTCCAAGCCATCAGGATCCAATAGCCAGCCTGCTTTTACTCTTGTCCTCCCATTGTATAAATTAGGTCAGATCATTTATCCTTTTCTAGCTCATAACCCTCCAGTGGCTTTCAATCACAATCAAAATAAGATCAATTTCTTCACCCCTGCTGACCAGGCTCTGTGTGATCTGGACTTCCTCTCCCATCTCCCATGCTCTCCGATGACTCGCAGAACTACAGGCTCATGAGCCTTCCTGCTGTTCCTCACAGGCACCAAGCCTGTCCTAGCCTCAGGGCCTTTGCTGTCCTGCCTAAATTTCTCTGTCCTCAGATCTCTGCCTGGCTCAGCCTCTCATACTTTTCTCCCCAGTGTCTGTCAAAGTTCACCTCCTCAGAGAGGCCTTCCCTGAAAACCTATTTAAAATATATCTAAAAGAAAAGATATCTGAAAATCCTCTGAAAGATACCTCACCACCCACATCGCTTTCCATCCCTTTAAGATACTTAATTTTTCTTCATGGTACTTACGGCTATCGACACCATATATGCATCTGCTGTTGTCTGTCTTCCTTATAATCGCCATGAAGGTGGGGATTGGATGAGTTTTATTCTCTATTCTATCCTCCGGCTTTAAAACAGTACCTGGCACATAGTAGGTAGTCAATAAATATCCGTGGAACTATTGGATCAATGAATCAATAAAAAAACAATGAATCAGTGATAGATAGATAGATAGATAGATAGATAGATAGATAGATAGATAGATATAAAATTTTTTAGGGCATTTTTAGTTTTAAGCAAAATTGAGCAAAAAGTACAGAGAGTTCCCATATATCCCCTACCCCTACATATGCAGTCTCCCCTGCTATGAACATCTGGTCCCAAAGTGGTACATTTGTTACAATCTATGAATGTACACTGACCCATCCTTATCATCCATAGTCTGTCATTCACACTAGGGTTCACTCTGGTTTTGTACATTTCATGGTGGGACTGGGGGAATTAAATCGATGCTTTTCTCTGGCCACCTTGAAAGCCATCTTCAGCGACTCCCACCATCACTGCTTCTAATTTTGGTGACTCAATCACTAGTTCAGGCCACATTTAACAATTTATAATGCATCTTCCTACCTCTGGTGTGACCCACTCGAACCGATCCTCCGCACTGAGAAGTAAATGTGACTATATTATCCATGAACGAAATCTTTCCCAAGAGCCCCAGAGCATAGGACATGGTTACTCGCCGCACCCCCGGCCTACACTATTCCTTGGGGACACGGGCTTGCTGAGTCTTCTCTGACAGAAGTGCACACACAGCTACAGCACAGCCTCTTTGTCTCAGTCATGGCTCTTAACTGCAGCTCCCAGGGACCATTAGAAGAGAAGCCAACAGACACATAAGACACGGAAAGGGGCATAGACCCTAGAACTAGATTACTTGGGTTCAAATTCTGTTTGCCCTTTACTCTTGGCATGGCCTTGGTAAGTCATTTAAACCTTTTTGGCTTCAGTTCCCTCATCTGGAAAACAAGGATAATTATAATGCCTAGGTCTCATAGACCTGTGATGGCCAGAAGACTTGATAAATGTGAACTGTTCAGAATTGTACCTGGCACATGGTAAAGACCAGATGCACTAGTGATTATTTTATTACTATTATATCAGTCTCAGCTTTCAATTCATAGATGTGTTTTGCCTGGGTTGCACTGTACACTTTCAGTAAGTTCGCATTCCTCCTCAATGCTTCTGACGTAATTCTGAGTTTTAAATTCTTTTACTCTCACATTGGATGTTTATGGAGGTAAAAGCAACGCTCAAGGAAATTATGTTGTTTAAACTTTGTAATTCCAGTTCTAACTGCAATTCATATTTTGGTGGGGGGGTCTTAAAGATGGTCTTAAAATTCTGTATTAGTTTCCTCAGGCTGCCACAACAAAGGACCATGGATTGGGTGGCTTACACAACAGAAATGTCTTTTCTCACAGTTCTGGAGGCCGGAAGTCCCAGGTCAAGGTGTCAGCAGCATTGGTTTCTTCTGAGACCTCTCTCCGTGGTGTGGAGATGGTCATCTCTCTGTCTTCACACGCTCTTCTCCCCGTGCATCTCTAATTTCCTCTTCTCATAAGGACACTACTCAAATGATGTTAAGGCCCATCCTAATGACCTCATTTTAACTTAATTACCTTTCTAGAGATTTTATCTCCAAATACAGTCACATTCGGAGGTACTGGGAGTTAGGACTTCAACATATGAATTTTAGGGGATACAATTCAATTCAGAGCAAACCACATCCCTAATTTCTAGTTACTTTTCTGCAGAGCTGACATAAATTATGGGTACTTAAATATATGAACTCTATCATCATCATATGTCATTGTCCAGTGAATTAAAAATTTTGGAAAAACACAATTATTACTACTTGAACCCAGGTGGAAAAGGGTCTTTTTCAAATTAAATAGAACACCAAGTCACAACTTAAATGTTATGGTGAAAAATAGTATAGACGAATCCTCTATCATTATTTCTTTTTTCCATGTTGATAAAATTTTATATTTTAAAAAGAGAGGTCATTTGCAACTGTCAGTGAAGATATGGCCAAAGCCAAACAAATAAGTAAAAATTCTGAGTTAAATTATTTTTTCAAGGCTAATTTAAAAAGCAGTGACTTAAAAATTAATAAAACTTGAAAATGCAATACATAAACTTAATGGCACTACAGACACTATTTCAATTTTAAAAATTAGGTTAGTTTCATAAATATATATTTTTTTTAAATTAACATCATTACTTTATAAATCCTAAATCAGCTTTTTCTTCTTGCTACTATCATCTGCCAATTTGCAGATGGATTGGTCCCTGAAACTATGTCTATATCAATGCAGATCTGGGAAATAATACAACACAAAAAATTAATAAAATGTTAGGGGTTATATATTTCAGTCCTAGATTCCAACCAGATTTATTCTCTTAAAAATTTAAAATTTTTAAAAAACAAATATTTGGAGGAAAAAAATGAATCAAAGTAGGTATTATAAATTTTAGGGTTTATCCAGGGTTAAATAAATTTGCTTAGGAGCTATGCTCAAATAAGTTATTAGGTAGGAAATCATTTTAAAACAAAAACAGACTGCTGTACCACCTGCTCTCCTAATATATCTTTTGTTTCATAGCATTAAAGGACAAAGATCATCTGTTATGTGTTTTCTTGCTTTTAGTGATTAATACAAGACATAGATAATAAATCAGATTTCCTACTTTACCTTCTGTCACTACAAAAATAAAATGTATTGATAAAATTCCATAATTCGTAAAGCACAAATGACTTTGATATGAAGCAAAACTTCAAGAATTTTTGAATGAAAAATTTAAATGCTGTATGAGTTATTGATGTACAGTTTAATATATTTGCAACTAATAGCCACAGAGATGAATTCTGAAGTGCCAGGCCTGAGTTATTCACTATAAAATGCCTTGTTTAATGTTTCTTTAATGAAATCAAATCATTAAGATAATGAAAATAAAAAGAAAGGTCAAGTCACTGAGGATAAGCCACTTAACCTTATATCTTATTGCACATAACAGCACGGAGTAAGAAACTAATCTTCATAAATTGAATTTATTTCATATTCCTAATGCTTATGAATAAATCATCTTCTGTAATCAAATAATGCGTGCTTCTTTTCTGAAACCCCTACTACCAGTTGTTAGGATTGGTGTGTGTTTTCCCAATTTGACATCGGTCTGCTGGGCACTCCCTATGGAGCCCAAGTAAGGTGCTGTACCCTTCGGCACTTGCTGAATCTGAGTATTTGAGAAACAATAGGAGGAGAAGCTAAGAAAGACTCCAGCAGTAAAACAGTTCAAGATAAAGCTCTAAATTCCCTAAATTAGCCTGGAATTACATTTCATTTCTCACAAAAGAGAGCAACAGGTCATGTCACTATACTATTATAACCCTTCCCACACATTCCATTTTTCCAGAAATCTAATTCAGATGCTGTACTTGTGAGTTCATGGACACATCTCCTCACAAGCACACAATAAAAAGCCCCCATTTCTTTGTCTTTTGCTCCAGATCATTTCTTCTATTTCTGTAATACAATTCTCCCTAAATTTTCAAATTCTAACATGTATTTGAAAGGAAGGAATTCAGAACTAAGGATAATATTTCTTGTTATCTTTAGCAGCACCCTTAAAGCACATCTAAAAATCATCTTCATCCTTCTGAAATTTTGTTGATTTTCACTTACATTACATAAAAATTTGAGGCTTTTCTTTTATTCAAGGTCATTCTTTATTCATCTGAGCCAAATAGGGATGGTTTGAGCCTATTTTTTGGTAATTAAGCTAAAAGGAAAGGTAAGCATTTATTTTCACCGTATAAGATTTATCCCACTTCCCATTGTTTTCTGCACAATAGGACATTTTGAATGAGAAAGCAACTTTCACTCTGGCCATAGTTCTCTGCCCTTTTTCTGCAGAAACTCTGCAGAGTGATGATGCTCCCACAGCAGACACACTCCCAAGCCCAGGTCCTAGAATGCTCCTTCTAACTCCATTCCTATTTGTTCCTCTCAAGAGAGTCCATCAGAATGCAAGTGAATGAGAATAAAAATGGGGAGCCTTGAATATTCCCTGCTTTGTAAGGAAAACAAAGTAACTATTCCTCAAAATTTTATAATGCAATTACTAATGGTAAAGAATTACTTAGGATACATTGATGATTTCAGTGGAGAATCATATTTTGGGTTTTGTAAAATAAGATTTTTGTGTGAATATTCAATTCCAAACAGTAGACCCCACTATTTGTGTTAAATACACCTGCATTTCAGACTTGTATTTGAAAGCTCTTAAAAACAATGTTTCCGTGCAGAATAAGAAAATACATTCAGTTGTGCTTCCCAGTATTTAGGATTGCAACATTCATCTCATTGTCTTGTTTCAGATTATGCCTACCATTTGCCCAGCAATCTTTCAAAATTATCTGACTTTGACAGCAATTATTTAAAAATCTGAAATGGGGGCGCCTGGGTGGCTCAGGCGTTAAGCGTCTGCCTTCGGCTCAGGCTATGATCCCAGGGTTCTGGGATCAAGTGCCGCATCAGGCTCCCTGCTCGGCGGGAGGCCTGCTTCTCCCTCTCCTACTCCCCCTGCTTGTGTTCCCTCTCTCGCTGTGTCTCTCTCTGTCAAATAAATAAATAAAATCTTGAAAAAAATTTTTAAAAAAATAAAAATCTGAAATGCTTGAGTGGATTGAGTTCTTAAAATTAATATTTTATAAGCTAGTTCCTGTTACTCTTTTAAACCTAAAGCACAAACCGATGCTATGTGCAAATTAAAATATGCACATTACAGTTTGATTCAACTGAAGAATAAATGAAAAGCTTCCTTTAATAGAATTAAGAGTCCCAATCACATTTACAAACAGCTCCCCAAAAATCACATTTACAAACATCTCCCCAAGGTATATAATAAAAAATTGGACTTTGGTCTTTTGACTCTGGCCAAGGAAGCACTTTTGTTAACGATGGTTAGGCACCCAAAATTTCATTTTTAGAAAAAGTGTGTGCTGGAAGCATTTACAATTGGACACTTCTGTTGAGCTGAAATAATTGTTGCAATTTGATAGTGACCGCATTGATCATATAGGTCAAAAAGTTCTAAAAAGTAAAAAGCCCTGCTAATAGATGCAGAAGAAATCCCTAAGCAACTTTAAATGGAGAGCCAGGATTTTGGTAGCTTGCCTAAGTGAACATAGGACAAACATTATTTTCCTTCAGTGAGGATGGTGACACACCAGTTGTCTAACAAACTAGTGGGGGAATAAAGAATAAAAGCATATCAGATTAATGTGTTTGATAGTGATTGAACAAATGTAATCGGCTGAACAATGTTTACTAGATTGCATTCCCCTTTTTCTCCTTCACAGCCAGAGGAGGATAGGTGGTCATTTTATTTCTGCAAAGCAGACATAACTTCTGCGGAAATATTCTAGCTACACTTTTAGCCACAATTACTTGAATAAGAGTTGTAGGAGTATGTGGAAAAGTTTCTTGGAAAAAAAAAATTAGATGCCTTCCTGGACAAGTGATTTTTTTGCTTCAACAGCTATATTAGAGTAAAAATTCATGTACTTATAAATTTATTTAAAACTAATTTATTTGTAAATTAATTTACAAATAAATTAATTGATTCACCATTTTTCAACTATTATTCAAACACGGTGCCAGAGTTTTACAAAAGGCTTTGTTCACTGGGGTATTGTGTGACAAGTTAGAGTTAGATTTTTAAATGGAGATGACCAGAATGGAGGACCCATTTCCTCCAATGGAGGAAAATATAAGCAGCTTCATCAGATACAATCTGTATCATTTCCCCTTGCCACTCTGTTCTCACACTTGGTTTTATAAATGAACAGGACAAAGCACTTATCCTTAGAAAGTGTTGAAGAAGAAGCTATAGAAACAATTATGAAAAGGTTAGTTGTAACATAATAGTTTCATTGGAGAAATTAGACTTCAAGTGAATATATTTACTTATAAATTAAGGTTGGAATTATTTTTACACTGAACATTCATTACTCTTACAACAAAAAACTAGACAATAAAGTCATGAAGAAATGTTAGTAACTATATCCAGGGTAAAGACTCGGAGACAATACTCATGTTCCCTCAAATGAACTACCAACATTGGGTCAGAATTTTGGGGGGAGGGGATTAGAATGTTTAAAACAATTATTATAATGATCATGTAATGGAAAAAAATCCTTAATTAACAGAATAAAACAATAGAATGGGAAAATGAAAAGTACAATAATCCCAACATACCAACAATCTGATATTAGAATGTAATCCAACCTCCTTTTTTTTTTTTTTCTGCAATAGTAACAATATGAATCACATTTGTATTCGTTGTAGGTAAATATTTAAAATTAGTTGGCATTTCAGGGACAGCAGTATAGGAGGCACATGAGATTGAGAACATAATCTTTGAAGACAGAGAACAGATACTTAGAAAACACCAGCTCAGTGTCTTTTTATGGAGAGAGGCTCATAAGTTACTTAACTTCTCTGGGTTTGAAAAAGAAGAATGTTATCCACAAGTAGGATTATTCTGAGGCTTCTAGGAGATTATATATGTAAAATACATGGCACATAGTGGGTGCTAAATAAACCATTGCAGCTAATCATTGCAGTTGATAAATAAACATGTTGGTAAATCAGCCAGAAATCCAACAGAAGATGACGTAGATGTTAGGAAAGGCAGCACGGGGGCTGCCCAAAATTTAAATGACATGCAAAATGACTTTTCATTCATAAAAAGCTGAGAATTATGTGTATCAGGGGAAATGAACATAGACTTACATAACTCACTTAAAAATATATATATACCTATATTAAGAGATTTAATTCAATCATAAACATTCAAGGAATTAGATTCTAAATAATGAAACAATCAAAAGCTTTTAAAATGTATCTTCAAATTGAATACAAAACCTATGTTATACACTAATGAGATTTTTTTTAGTATTCTGCTAAAAAGTAAACATATTTCCATGGGAATATAATGAACAGTGTATTACTTATGTATTACCATGCAAGATTATTATGGAAAATAGTTATTTTAAAATAAAGCTTCCTTAAGTACAAAGCATTTCAAACTTAAACTCTAAATTTAAAGTTTATGTAAATTATTAATGAAAACCAACATAACCCTACTGGCTTAAATTGTGTTATGTTAGTAATGATCAAAATTCTATCTGCAATTTTTAAAAGAACTGTAAAATTGCTGGGGTGCCTGGGTGGCTCAGTTGGTTAAGCATATGACTTTTGATTTCAGCTTGGGTCCTGATCTCAGGGTCATGAGATGAAGCCCCACACTGGGCTCAGCACAGAGTCTGCTTGTCTCTCTCCCTCTGCTCCTCACTCCACTTGTTTATTCTCTCTCTAAATAAATAAATAAATAAATAAATAAAATATTTTAAAAAATAAAAGAAATAAAACTGTAAAATTTCATTGATGCTTATTATCTTAATGTAAATCACCACAGTATACGAACAGTATAATCTAAATGAGTTAATCTCATCTGTAAGGTTTTTGGCCAACAGTTTTATATAAATTGGATGCAGATTATGCCATTCTTTCGCTGGTGTACCAAATTTCCTGAGCTCCTAATATTCCTTCAAATGTATATTTTATTAAGAGAAAAAAGAATCTTGTAACAATTCAACTAGCATTGAATCCTGGCGTATTTAGCTGATATCCAGACACTTAAAACATAACATTCTAAAATTAAATTTAGTCTGAAAATCACTTGCTAATATTCATAAAATGGAACCTGATTTTGAGTGACACTAAATTTCTAAGTACTGACATTCATTTCTAAATGAGAACTGAAGAATTCAGGATAGTCAAAATGAATCATTAGGAATTAGACACATTTTCAAACTTCTTAATTTAAAAGAGATGCCAGGTTTTCAATTTGGTATCTTGTTCCCATTATTGAAAAAAATTACATCTCCTTCTAAGTCCAAATTCTTTACTGTGGAAAACAATTCTCTTTTAAGCTTTTTCTCATAATCTTTTTTACTACAATGAAATCCTTGAACTCCAGAGACATTATTTTATCTCGAGAAGTTACCTGTATGTAAATCAAAAAAGATAGGAAAGAGAACAAGATACTTAGTTATAAAACTCACTTGTACATTGCACTGTACACACTCCAGATGATCAGTGAGGTTCATGGCCAGGAGCATCAGCATCATCACAGAACTTGTCAGAATCACAGACTCTCAGACCTACTCAATTAAAACCTGCTTGTTCGTAAGATCCTATAGTGGTAAGAGTGATTTACGTGCATATTAAAGTTTGAGCCGCAATGGTAAAACAATTTGGTCCACAGATATTAGAAACATCTGATTCTTACTTAGGCTTATCAATAATGAAATCAGGTTGATCCAGTGATGAAGTTACTCTATATACTTAAATGTTAGGAGATCAGGGCTGAATGGTACTTCAAAACTGTAATTTCCTCCACCCTTAGAAGAGTTAAGGAGAAGAAAAGAAAAAAAAAACAAACCTATTAGAGACATGTTACATCCTCAGTTTAAACTACCTCTTGTCTCTCAAATCTACCGTCACTTTGCTTTGCTTTGCTTTGCTTTATTTTGCTTTGCTGTCTTTGTTTGGTTTTGGAGACCAAGAAACCAATTTCAGGAAACTGAGTCAATTGCACTAGAAAACAGCTAGCTTTCTACTGAGTAGGCTTATTGAAGGCATGCATACTCTATTTTAAGAAAGAAATCACACAATTATTTGGTTTTATTTCACAGAGGGAGAAACAAGTTTGTGCTATTTCTAACAACACAATATAGGTACACTGAAGAAACTTTTTCATGTAATTCTAAGAATGCTATATTTAGAGACAAAATAAACCGGTTGTTCTCCTCAGCATGAAAGCAATAAATGGTCATCCAAATTACTCAGGAGAAGTAATACTGAGTTTTTGTCTTCTTTTAAAGAGTGGATGATTACTTGAAGTTCTAGAGAATCAGAAATAGTTCATACTGAGCTCCACAGGAAGTAGGAAATAAGGCTCATCATGTCCTACCCAAGAGAATCTGAACAGCTGTTCTTTAATTTGGGAGCCTGGATGATGACTGTGACAAGTGAAAGTGCTTAAGATTTAACTGCGTTGGAGTCTGAACATTTTTTTATACCCTATTTGACAAAATGGGAGAAAGGAGACATTAACTACAGGGAAGAAGAGACGTGGAGACAGAGGTATTTCTTCTGTCCTTTATGTGGTAACATCAATTCAGTGGTAGGAAATTAGTCTGTGTGCAAGTATATGCCTATGTGAAACAAGTGTCTAAAACACGCTCTCATCTGTTGATAGGCCATTAGTCACAATGGGATTAAGCAGATCATCTCTCTAATATCCACAAAGGATTCATCTATTGAGTCTAAAATACCATCAGGCTGCTATTCCTCTTCCTCATTTCTAGTCCTTCCTCACTGCTAACCTTCAGGTAACCAAAATAGTTTTCCTACAAGACTTCATTTAAAATGCAGGCAATTAAAAATAGATTTTGAAATTTTCAGAGGAAGTTATATTATGATTCAAAATATATTATCTTCATCCATGCTCAATTTTTCCACATTATCGCTTAAAATGCAATTACATGATTTGTGCTGAGGGGTCTGAGCTTTTCATATAATCATTCAAGAATGCAAAGTGGATTAATTAAATTTGGGGGAAATCTATCCTTATCACCATTCAAAAGAAGATTAATATATTTTCTCTAATTTACAGAATTAGAGGACTTAATCATGGATTTACGGATAAAGCACTCACACTTCTGAAATAGAAGTGAATTATCAGTCATCCAAGAACTCACAGCCTGTGATTTCCATTAATTGTCTCCCAGTACCTATTTTAATTCTTTACTCTTAGCCGACGTAGTAAGTTTTGTTAGCGCCACAACTGGTCATCTATCAAAGAGGTGGTAACAGAGAAGAGTGTTTTTGTAATAGAAGATCTTTTGCTCTGAAAACCTATTATCAGGAAGATAATATTAGTAAGTTTTAGAATTGCCTTTTCTAAAATGATCCTGTGACTGAAATGTTGCTTTTATATACAGATCAGATCTTTATAACACAAAATAGAATGGTGGGTGGCTCAAAATTGGGATTGTAAGTGTAAAGAACATGCCTGATTTGGGATAAGAAATTAAAATACAATATAACCAGGACCTGGATGAAATATCACCAAGGTATCGAGATTCTTCACATCTGTAGTTTTTGTTAGAATCACTACAAGCTCCTGCAGGCATCCTCTTCTCAAAGTGTCCCTGGGCAGTCTGTCCTGGAGGTTATATTGAATTATTGATAGTTGACAACCTGGTTTGATCTCCGTTTTAGCCATTAGCTAACGTGGTTGGTCAAATCGTATTTCTGGGCAATTCGTATTACCATCTTTAACTTGAAGTGATCGATTGTATCAGTGATTCTCAAATTGAGAACCTGGACAAACCGCATCAGAATCACCTGGGAATTTGTGAGCAATGCTACCTCCCAGGCCTTCTATCCTGACTACATTAGAAAGTCTGGGTGTGGGCTTCAGCAATATGTGTGTTAACAAGCCAGCCAAATGATTCTGATGTCCTCAAATTTGGAGACCATTGGATTATGTGATTTCAAAAGGTTTTTCTAGCTGTGAGATAATTAGCCAGTAGAATGACCTATTTATGAGCTTACGTCAAAGATTTAAGGAGTTAGGTCAAAGATTTTGTCTTTCTTAGCCCCAGAACCTAGAATGCCTCAATGAACGAATGAATGATTGGGATATCATCTCCATAGGAAAGTAGCCTCCTCTCCCCTGAAATCCCAATTACACATTACCTATGATGATTTTATGGCAAAAGTCATCCTTTTATTATTGCTGACCTGTTACTACTTTCACCTGTGTGTAGGTCTTATCTTTTCTGTAAAGCAGCCACCATTCACAGCAGGTTTTCCTTCCCACAGAGCAGTGGTTCTTGAACTTTACCATGAATAAAAGTATATGGAGGGTGCATTAAAACACAGATTGTTGAGTCCCAACCTTAGAGTTTCAGATAGAGGAGGTCTGAGGGGGGACCTGCATTTTTAAGAAGGTAATGCTGATGCTGCTGGTCTGGGGATCTCACTTTGAGAAACACTGTCACAGAGCAAACCCTACTGGGCACATGGATGACCTCCTGTGGAGCCAACCGAAAGCTTATAGTGTTTGCTGAGAGTAAGGAATTAAATCAGTTAAGTTTTAAGATGTTTTTAAATTTTAACAAGAAGCCTAAAACAAATATAGAGCAGATACACCTCTATGTCCATAATATGTATAATATGTACACCTGAGGTGTTTTTCTAAGTAGGAATATTTACCGCTAGCAGTCTTTGATAAACACAACATAGTGTATACTTTTTATTATTCTTTTTCTAAATGGCTTATTATTCTTCACAAAAAAACTTTTTTTGCGGGGGGGAGGGATCAAACTGTTTTATTGAGACGCTTTAGGGGAGGGTGAAAGGGCTGGGAGAACAATGAGATTTGAAGTCCTCCACCTGGCTGGGATCTCCTCAGCTTCGCAGACACCAAAAAACATAGAAACTTCTTAAAAATCTTAAGGGTAATAAATGAGATTATTTTTAACATGTTGTAATATGAAATTCAATTTGTTTCTACTAGTTTACATATTTCTAGGTTCTCTCTCAAGTGAATTACTTTATAGGTTTCTTGAAAAGTTTTGAAACTATCGCTTAGACAGCAATTCTATTCGGTACCAGTTATTCAAAAATACTCTAAATCCAAAGAGACCTGAGTTTCATTCAGCAAATAGGCTTAGGAAGACAAAGGGATGAGAAGTTGAATCATAGATTAGAAACAATCCAGGCAAACAAGACTGGGGTGAACACTACTAAGTTTCTTTTTTTATTCTTTTCTTTTCTTTTTTTTTTTTTTAAGATTTATTTATTTGAGAGAGAGAGAGAGAGAGAAAGCATGTGGGGGGAGGGGCAAAGGGAGAGGGAGGGAGGGAATCTCCAGCAGACTCCCCGCTGAGCGTGGAGCCCCATGCGAGGCCTGATCTTAGGACCCTGAGATCATGACCTCAGCTGAAACCAAGAGTCTGGCGCTTAACTGACTGCACCACCCAGGTGCCCCAATACTACCAAGTTTAATAAGAATCTACCATTCAGATAAATAGAATTCTAGATGTTCAAATTAAAAAGATAACGTAATTTAAGAAACAAATGTCTAGCATAAGAAAACTCCAGTATGTGATAATAGAAATTCAAAGTGTTAGCTACTTGTTATTTGTATTATAAAATATTTTATCCATTTTCAAATGATTCAGAGGTGGGGCCATTAACAAGTAAGTTTCTTAATTTCACCTTAAATATGATTAAATTTAGGGCACCTGGGTGGCTCAGTCCAGTGTCTGACTCTTGGTTCCAGCTCAGGTCACGGTCCCAGGGTAGTGAGATTGAGCCTCTTGCCGGGCTCTGCACTCAGCGCAGAGTCTGCTTGTCCTTCTCCCTCCCCCTCTGCTCCTCCCTCCACTCACTTTCCCTCTCCCTCTCAAATAAATAAATAAAATCTCAAAAAACATATGATTATTTTTTTTAAAAGATTTTCTTTATTTATTCATGAGAGACAGAGAGAAAGAGAGGGAGGCTGAGCAGGGAGCCCAATGCTCGACTTGATCACAGGACCCTGGGATCATGACCTGAGCTGAAGGCAGACACTTAACCGACTGAGACACCCAGGTGCCCCATATGATTAAATTTTTATATTAGTTTTCTCATAATCATATCCATTGCCTAAACCAAGGCATACCTGCATTTGGAAAACCAGTGCAAAGCAGGGTGCAGTTTTATAACAAAATATACTAATAAGTATATTAGTATAAACTTATTAGTAAATCCCATAAGTTCTGTCTGGAACTCTTTTGATTTTGTTCCTGACAACTTTACAGAAAATTGAGTCCCATGAACACTCTAATAGCATTGCTATTCCAGGGGCGCCTGGGTGGCTCAGTCGTTAAGGGTCTGCCTTCGGCTCAGGTCATGATCCCAGGGGCCTGGGATCGAGCCCCGCATCGGGCTCCCCGCTCCGCGGGAAGCCCGCTTCTCCCTCTCCCACTCCCCCTGCTTGTGTTCCCTCTCTCCTTGTATCTCCGTGTCTCAAATAAATAAAACCTTAAAAAAAAATAATAGCATTGCTATTCCAAACTATAAATTTTCAGGATTAAGGTATAAAAGAACAGGCCACAAGTTTCAGTCTATAATGTTTGCCTACATTTGAGGCAGAACTTTGAAATATTCTAACTTTCCTGGTAATTGTAAACTATTTTTAGGGTTCTAGTCAAACTTACTTCCTTTTCCCTTGTGACTAATCATTCATTCATTCATTCATTCATTCATTCATTCATTCATTCAGCTGAGTGTTGGTTCATGCCAGCCTCTCTTCTAGACAGTAGGGATAAAAGGATGAGTCTTGCCCTTATAGACCTAACTTCTAGTGGAGGAAATTGGCAATAAAATTCACTGTATAAACATATTACACATATTAAAGGCACAGATGGATTCTTATTCTTGGTACAGTGCTCATTTGATGCTCAATAGTTAATTGACTATACGAATGCATTCTTCACGGTTCACAGGTAGTTTAAATAAAATAAGGATAATGAGTTAAATATATATTTGACCTCATCATCTTATATAATACAGTATTCTAAATTTTCTGATAATTATTTTTTGAGACTCTAAATTATTTTTGAGGCTCTAATATCAGTTAAGAAACTTCATTCATGCATATAATACATCATAAATTTAAGTGTGCATTTTAATATAATTATTTTTCCCGATTCAAAATTTAAAATATTATGGTCGAAATCCTAAGTAAAGCCTTCTTCTATTACTTAGCAATCCTCCTGTTCTCAGTCTGCAGATTCTACAAACCCAGCATCAATCTCCACCTTCCTCCACTTCTATTCCCAGAAACCACACACTTAATCTAAAGAAAGATGAAAGTTAATTAGAGTTATATTGCATTTATTAGCCATGGTGTGAAGCAGGGAGTTCTATAAGAGAGTAAATTACGGTTGCTATAGGAAACATAATTTGGTATTTGGGGCAAAAGCTTTAACTCTATTCAGGTCAACTATATTTTAAAGAATAATACCAAGAGAAAAATACTCTGAAAGATCAATTTTTTAAATAACAAACTTACAGAGATTTTATTTTTGCTCTAAAATGCATATAAAGAATAGCCAAGAAAATACTTGTTTCACAAATTGAATAAGGAAATGAAATTTCAGTGGCACTGATATTGACAACAGTCATAAAATTCCTCACTTTCTCTACTATATTCCTTATTTGTATCCTATTGCTAAGGGAAACCAGATTCTATACAAAGTTTGTATTCTGATAGTAGAAATGTAAAAATCAGGGTCCTGTAATCTCTTTAAGTTCTGTAATGCAATACTTTAAATACATCTGGAATTAATTGCAGACAACAAAATCTGTTCATATTCTCTGGCAAATGAAAGAATGTGTTTTTAATAGTCAAAATGGGCCAGACTTGGGAAGTCAGGGGGAAAAAAAAGAATTTGGATGGTCAGAAAATTTTTGTAATGTGAAACTTGGTGATTCTCACTGTGTGGCATTATGTTATCATTTTCATCACAGAGTTTTTTTTAATTGCATGTTAAAATGACTAAACAGAAATAACTCTCTAGGAGGCCAAAATTTTGTTTATTTATTTCTAGTGTTATTACTCTATACAGTTTCCAGAATTGTTAACAGCAAAATGGCACTATAGTCCCCCTGTGCATGCACTTTTGATGCTTCCCTATAGGCTAGTACACATCAGTTATATTACTTGTCATTAAGAGGGCAAATATTTTGCCAAAATCACCACCACCATGATAAATCCAAACAACTATTATATGACTTTTGGGTAATTCACATGCATGTTTTTTTTTTCTATTCATAAATGCTACTCCTCTGAGGAAAAGTTTAAAAAGAAAAATTGTTAGTAATTTGCTACAAAATGTAAACTAGAGAGCCTTCATGATAGTACTTTAAGAAAATAATTACTATTTTTAAAATGGTGATTAATCAAAGGAAAGGGTGAATTTCATTTCCATCAAAAACACTGCATTGAAAAATCATTCTAAGCTATAAAAGGTAAACACAAATAATGACATTGCAAAACATCTTACACAATTAATTTATATGTTTAAATTTATGAATACATATATTTTCTTGGCTACTGGCTACAGTGATTCATAACTGAATATTTCTCTCATTATAAACTTTTTAATTAGAAAGAAAACATAATGCTCCCCAAAGCCAATAAAAGCTAGAGATAAGGAAAAAAAATGTTGCAGAACAGCACAGATTATAAAAGAGGAAAACGAGTATAAGAAAAACTGGAAATTTAGATTAACCAAATCTGTTTTCTCTATCTTAACTGTGATCACATTGCAAATTAAATCTGATGTTTCCATTTTCAGTTTAATACAAAGATATTACAGAGAATGAAATATTTCTATTAACTTCATTCATTCTAATATAAGATTATTCTTAAATTTGAGAAGCAAGTTCGAGAAGCACCCAAATCACTCATCCACTTTCACCAAACAACACTTTTTATTGTACAGAATTGTTTCATTTACTGCCTACCTTTCTTACAGAGCCTCTTCCGGCTGATCAGAGCCTTTTGATGGGCTTGGAGATTGTTCTCGCTCAGTTACAAAACTGTTACATTTCCTACTTACTAGGAACATCAGATTTCCAAATGTGCCTGGTATGAAATGTAGGATCACAATTGTCTTACCCCTAGGGTGTCTTAATTGTCTGGTTGCTTAAAGTTTTTAGGGGTATATTGCACAGGTTTTAAAATACCTATTTCGTTTAAAACTTAAGCACAAAAACAACCATGTCTGGTTCAGAATAAATCAAATAACCATGGTCACTGAGTTAATTCCACATTAATGAACTTGCTGACAGGATACTTAATGCTGTGTTTCAGGGGTTGGCAGCCACAACATATGTGCTGGCTGGAGACTCCAGATTCCAGAGGCACTTCATTACAAAGCAATCACCGCTGCCTCTGCTGGCCCCTTCTTGACAGCCTGGCTAAGGGGTTTGGACACAGGTAGGTGTGTGCAGTTAACCAGCAGGAGTCCACCCTGGACAAACTCAGTCGTTTGTTCGGAAGGTAGCTAAGAAAAAGGAAGGAAGGAAATGGAGGGAGGGGTGGAGGGAGGAATTGTAAAAGGCAAAATAAAGAGGGACAGGATGCATAAAACACATCCTTTCTCCCTCCAAAGTGAGGAGTCCAGATGTTGAATAGGGGCCTGGATAAACAGGGAAGAGATTGTGAGGTGAAGGAAGCTGCGTAAGGCTAAAAACCCCCTAGATGTCTTCCAATGAAGGTTTAAGGGACCCCAAACAAAACTAAAAGACACTGTTGCCCTTGACCTCCCTTTCAGGATTCCTCCTATACATCTAGGTCTCTCTAATTAGTCATCAGCATGCCCTAAGGTGCTCCCCGACTATCCAAGTTCATTGACCCAACCAAAGCACACCTTCCTTTTAAATTATATTCCTTTTCCTTCCAGGTAGCTAAAATCCCCAATAAATCTCAATCCCTGAATACCATGTTTTTCTCTTATGTGTGTATTTAATGAGCTGATCAAAGTGATATATCCCAAGCACAAGACAGAACATTGATATTTTAATAGAAAAGCATTAACTGTAATGCTATGGAATAAGGAAAGGTTTTTGCTTTGTTTTGTTTTGTTTTGAATCTTGGATTTCACAATAGTTTCTTGGAGTAAGGAAAGTCTTAAAACTGTGCTGTAGGTTCAACATTTCTCTCCTCTGATTTATGCCTGTCTCCTCCATCTCTGCATGGTCAAGTCCATAGCAATGGTTCTCAACCAGGGGCTTTTATGCCCCTGGCCCCAAGGAATGATCTGCAAGGTCTGCAGATTTTTTTGATTGTCAGCTGGGTAGAGGGGCTTCAATGGGCACCAAGGGTGCAGAGGCCAGGGATGCCGTTAAACATTCTAAGATGCACATGACAGCAACCCTCCATAAAACAGAATTATCGAGCCCAAAATGTTAATAGTCCTGAGGTTGAGAAGCCCTGAGTTAGAGTCAAATTTATTACAGTAGCATTATCACGCCATCCCATAGACTTCTTCACCCTTGGCTGCTACCAGAACTAAGTAAGCCTCAGTAAATCCTGAGTCACAGTGAATCACAGATTTGAACATGAGGAAATGCTCTGTCCTGGAAGAATGCAGGAGTGGGGGTGTGGGCTAAGGAACAGTTCTACCTCAGCCCACCCTGCCCTTCACCCCCCTCTCAGCTCCATCACGCTCGCCTGCCTGAGCAACAAGGGTACCAGACCGCCTGCTGAATGATGCCCAGATGACAAAGGAAAATACTTTATTGCCCTTCCCACTATTTAGGCTTCCTCGAAAACAAAATAAGTGCTGGTTTGTACAAAGATGCAGGAAAGACAGTTTTGTTCTTTGGATTAGGTTTTTGTTTGCTGTTGTCTCTGCCTTTCAAGGTAAAAGATTCTCTTTAAAAAAAGAATGCATTTGGGCTCTGTCTCAGTTTTTGACCTCTGCTCAAGATTAGTGAGGAGGAAGACCTGGTCTGGAAATATTTTTAGGCAGTCCTAAGTACATTAAAATGAATATTCTTATGATTGAATTCATTTTTTAAAAACTTCCTTCATTAGTTCTTAAAATTAGTTTTTAAAATGAAGCACAGAGACTATGCCCAAAGGTCGTATCTGTTTAGTGGGCGGCTTTCTCTAACTAGTTGGATCTGTTTCAGGCTGGACTTCAAACATAGCCTGGAGAAGACTTCTCTCTTTACACTTTTACACAGAAAACACATTTATATAGCCATTAGGTAATCAGTTCTTAGATTTTTTTATCAATTAATACAGATTACATTTGTAACAGAGAAAACCATTTGCATAAGCCATATGTGGATGAATGAAATGATATACAAAAAGAAAAATAACAGGTACTATGACAAAAACAGCTAAGTAACCAAACTCAGAGTAAAGAACTCCAAACTCAAGCCTTTTTCTACTAGATGATAAAGATGTTGAAATCAAACTTAGAAATATACTTTTGTAATTCTCTTACCCACTTACAATGTAGAATGCAAAACTATCTAAAATATATTTTAAAATATTTTTTGTTGACATATATGTTCAGAAAGAATTATGCTAGTACAGATCTCTATAGAGGCTCTTTTCTTGAATGAGATATAATTCAATATAATGTTAGTCTTTAAAGAGAATGTTTAAAAATATTATATTAATATGTATATTAAATAACATTAAAATATTCTGAATTCATGACTAAAACCAAATTTTGAAAACTTTTTTATAAATGGTCAGATAGGTGTAAAATATTAAGACCTCCGCTTTCATTATAAAACTATAAGTAGTAAATTTGCATCTCATAAATGGTTCTATAATCAGATTAAAAAAATAAGCAGTGAAGTATCTTCAGATGAACTATTCTGCTATCTCTGTAGTTCTCTACCTTACCACATTTAAAAAAAGTATGTTGTTAATTCAGGAGATAGTCTACATAAAACAGTCACTAGAAATCAACTTGCAAACTGCAGGACGTTAATAATTACAACTCCCTTCAATTTCTATGGTTTTACAATAATTGCTATTATTGTTACCTCGTACAGCTTTTCAACCAACACTTCCTTCTCAGAGCTGATTCCCTTCTTCCAATAAGTACCAAAGGCATGAAAACCAGAGACTTTGTATAAAATTACTATAAGCTTAGCAAACTTAAAGCATCAGCTTAATTCTTTGGCACACTCAGTTTTAGAAGAATATCTCCCACAAAAGAGATCTCTTACCCTGAATCTTCTCCACGCGAAGAACCCCAAAAGACTGTATGCCAACAATTGCTTCTTTTGTTTTAAAGAATATAATCTAAATTGTATTTTTTTTCTCATTTAAATTTTTTTAAAACAGTGAATACAAATCTCATGTCTTTTCCTCCATTTTCCCCTCTTCCCTTTGACATGAAAATATGGAAGCAACCTGATCTCCTATTTCTAAATGTTCAATTTCAGCTAACCTCAAAAAGGAAGTGGGAAACGATGCACAAAATTAGTCTCACGTGCAACAGAACAACTATTAGTTACACATACCTCATGAGATCCATTTTCATTTGCAATATCCACATACCTTTCAAAGTTCCAATTCTCAACAAATTTACCTACTCTATTTGCCTGCCAGACAGAGCCACAGTATTATAATTGATGGCACATGCAGCTGCACTTTTCCATATACTCCTTTTGTTTAATATATGCTATTTTCACAGCTTAGAGTGATAAAAGGACAATATTGTTGCTCCTTTGCCTGGCTTCCTCCTATTTACGCATTAGTCCTTACACCACAGCTAATAGTATGTGCTCAACAAATGCTTATTGAATACTGAATAAATCAATTTCAGCTATGTTTATGGACTTCCACTGTAAACATATTCTTGATTGTAACAGTCAAGAAATAATCTCAGGCTATTTTTCGGCACCTCTATCCTAAAGGCATTAATCATCTTTCTCTTTTCTATTAAAAAAACAGTGTGTTTGTTACATTGCACAATTACCACAAATAAGCCAACCAAACATATTCAAACCTCTGATAAACTTAGCCACACATAATTTTGTCAGATAATTCATTTCAAAAATGTTGTTCAGTCAGTTGGACAACAAAAGCACATAATTTCTGTTCTCTTCTAAGAAAACCTTTCCTCAAAGATTTCTGCTTAAAACCAAAGGAAGACTACAAATAGCTGCACCCTCTAATTTACAAAACAAATTAATACTCATTCTTCCAAAAGATTAAAATGCATAAGAAAACAAGATGTGTGGCAGGTTTATGGTATGCACTGTCCCAGAATGAGTAATTGTGCAACCACAAGACACTGACCGGATTCCTGGGAAGTCCAGTTAAGAAACTGTGTGTATTTACATACACACATATGACACATACATGTGCTTACCATGGCCTGAAGACTTAAATTCTCTAGTTTGTTTTGTTTTGTGTTTTTTTAGAATCCTTGCTGGGATATGTGGAAAGTTAAAATCTTTGCTTTTTAATCTTGCAACAAAGAAAAGACAAATACTAAGACATTCTTTTCAAAATTTTTGAAGGGAAGAAATGTTGATTCTTATGATTTAGGCCATGATCCTATTCTCATTTTAGTCAACTTCTGAGGTTAACCCTGGAAACCATAGCCAAACTGTTCGTGTGAACATGGTTAAACACTCTACCGGCAATGTGTCTATACTGGTCCACGCTCCACAGTTTAACAGTCTGATTGTAAATGGTCTATGCCCTCTTCAGCTATAAATTTCAATCAAGATTATTTTATGACTTTGTGGTAGATAGTACTCTAAAATGTGTGACACGGGCCTGTGTCCCTAAATATCTAGGTGGCTCTTGATAATAGTACTTATTTGGAGTTTGGACTATTTTACTGGTTTTCAAAAGTGTGGTCCCTAATACAGCAGTAGCAACGTCACCAGGAAACTTGTTAGAAATAAAAATTATGAGCTCATACTGAGACATACTATATAAGAAACTAGAAGGCCCAGCAATACCTGTTTTAACCTCCAGGTGATTTTGATACGTAGACAAGTTTAAAAACCTCTGGCTACATAATCCTAAAGCCTTCTCAAACCATCAATATCCATTGTTATTAAATCAAATATATCTTCTGGAACTAGAACCACATTCAATCAAATGCACTCAATTATTCCTAGTAATCTGAGTAAAATCTCATAATAAAAAATATCACATTCTATTAGTAATATTTAGAAATTTGCTGCATTTTCACAAGGACATTTATATTAGCAAGCTTTTCCCGATTAAGTGGACAGTGTGACAAATATTAGAGATCATTTTAACTAACACTGGTGATCTCTAAATTAAATCTTTGCTTCCTTTATAAGTAGGTGGCTTATTCCAGCTGTTGTGAAAACTAAATATATACTTTTTGTGACATCTTGCATCTATTTCTCAAGGTCAGCTGCTATGAGCAGTGTTCTCTCACTTTCCCAACCTACCTGTGAGAAATACTGGACTTAGACTCAAAAGGTACAATTACATGCTGGAGAAAACATTTATGAAACTACCAGAACAGACCAAAGAAATAAGGCATTTTAGGATCCCCTCCTGCAGAAAAGGTTAACTAGTCAGGAAGCACGAAGCCTCATACTTTTAAAGTAACCCCAAACAGATCTGATCCTAACATGTGATTCGGTGAAGTCTATTTCTATAGTTAACAACCGAGAAATTGTTTTACTTAAGCCATAAATCCCAAACATGACATTGTTAGACTTCCGATGATGATACCTTCCATTTTTCTGAGGTTCTTACCAAAGGAGGACAACAATAATCCTTTGAAATGACACAAAGCTTGGATGACAGGGACCAAAAGGAAAAGCTGTTAAAAAACAGCAGGGGTCAAATTTAAAAGTTAACTTTTGCTCTCCAAGATAAAGGTTCCATTCCCACCCAGTTTCTGTTGGGGCAGGTGATTGCCTTACAGCAAACTCCCACGCTTCCTTTAACACTCTCACGTCAACCCAACTTTTTCATGGAGACAAATGCTCCTATCTTTTCACACCATACTACTACAAGGGGCTCTTACTAGCCAAATAAGCTGACATATTCTTTAAAACAATGCCCTCAATGTCTCTCAATTTTGTCAAGAAAATAATGGAGAAAGCTACAAAACCCAGAACTACTACATTTCTGCTCCGGGCACACACACAGAATTGCTTTCATTGAGAATCCAGAAAGCATTTATTTTACAGTACTCAGTAAAAGCATATTAAAATCTTCTGCCCTGGCATCTCAGACCTATAAAGTATTTAGTCATGCAAGTGACTAAATCCTGTGTGAAGATGATTAATGCATCTAGCAACCTAGTTCATTTCCGATTTGCCGTTTTCAAACATTTTCAAACTCCTTTCAGGAGTATATACATGTCTTAAGTTAGTTAGATATTTGGCAGCACTTTATGTCAAAAGGTTTCTAAAGAAACAAACAAGAACCAAAGCCGTAAGAAACAGTCACCAAATGTCTTTTTAAAAAAATCCTTCACATAGTACTTGGTATAGGTCTTCAGAATTTTCAACTTTACATCTACCGAAGAACTAAATTTACTTAAATGCAAGACTTAACATTTGCAAAGCCATTAATTTCTCTTAATTTCTGTATTTATCATATATATACTGCCTTTCAGCTGAGTGATTCTAACCTTAGGAGATCAAGAATGAAAAAAAAATGGCCATAGGACCATCACAGGCCAATTCTCTATTCCTCCTCCATGCTGGAAGAGTGACAGGTCACCTGGGCAAAGGACAGAACATTTTAAGGCAAGATGTTAATAGTTTTAAAGATGCCTGTGGCCTGTAACTTCTTTTGGCTTCCCCAACAGAAGACTTCACCTACACTTCACACAGCTAAGGTGTTTCATGTGCTCTTGATGTATAGTCATATACTTTATTTTATTGTACAGAGGTTATATTAGTAAAGTGGCCCTTAACTGAAATAAAATAGAGTTAAAAAGCTCACACTGCCTCCTACTGTTAGAAGGAAAATTTCATGAGGTCAAAATGGTCCGCAAATTGCCATTTAATGGGAGTAAGGAGTTTATCTTAGTTTTTTCTTTCTTTTTAATATAATGACCTATTTTCAAATAAAAACCTCAAGTATTAAGATACTGTCTGCAACCCATACAAATGTACTGCAGAAAACACTACTAGGTATAACTTCAGGGTTGGAAATGATCTTCCTCAAACATGTTTTTGACTTGGTATGTGATTTAATTAAACAAAACAAAACACTGGGGGAAAAAAAAAAGAGGAAAGAAAGACAGAAAGAAAGAAAAGAAAGAAAAGTTAAAAGCACTGCCCTGCCTGGTCAGGTGATGAGTGACTTTACCAAATCGAAGGCAGTATTAGCAGTTGGTTTCTCCCCTTCTCTACCCACAGTGAGGGAAACCCCTCCCTGTTAGCAGAACAGATTCAATATCCTGCCGATCTTGTAGTCAAATGATAATGGCCATACCCCCAGGGCTGCCTAGACCTTTATGATTTTCTTCCATATTTAAGGAGTTGGAAGTAATGTCACCCAACTTGTCACTGAGGTATTTCTGTTGGGGGCATCATGCACCTGCCCCTATCCACCTCAGCCATGATCCTATATTAAATCACTGAATATGAAACACAGAAACACAAACAATAGTTTTGGGTTTGTTTCTTTAAAAATGACATTTGTATTAAAAGTCTTAAAATGAAGAGACAATGATTAAACGCATGTCTGGAATTAGAAATTACAATTAGAATTCTCTTGGTACATAACAACAGTAAAACTTTGCTCTTTGCTTCTGGAGGAACACCCTAGAACAGATAACCAAAAAAATTTTTAAAAATAATGTAAAAGGGGAGCTAAATACCTGAACATTTGAACACAATGAAGCAAAATAAAAAAGAAAGAAATAAGGGGGAAAAAAAAACCATTGCAAGACATGGAAATTACATTTTAAAGGCTGGAAATAATAAAGAAATTCACCAAACAACAGGCCCTATTGTCCTGGCTCCTTCAGGAAGATTACAGAAAGGAAACTAGGAAGTGGTTTGGGGAATAGCAGATTCTGGGATATGGTGGGAAGTTCACAGGTTGGCACCGGCTGGAACAGCTGAGTTTTGAAGGCACTCTGCAGACACAGGGGTGCTGGGGGCCCTGAATCACATTTTTGAAGTCTTTGTACTGTATTTTAAAGAGTTAGTCATCAAAACCTGTCACTGCCAACCAAAAAGAACAAAAAGCTAAACTTAAAAAAAAAAAAACACACACACGCACACAATAGTACACACAAAAATGTGCAGATCTGTAACATTTTTTTTCACAGCTGATAAAAAAAAAATACTACCGTTCTCCCCCAGACTCCCTTTGATACAGTAGGTAAACAAAATAGATTTTTTTTTTCCACAAATATCAGCAGACACTTTCTGGCACCCCACACTGTATTGGCATCAGTGTTTACAGTCCCAGTTCAGATGTGCATACTTCAGATTGGATACACTGTAACAAGAATCCAACTTTGCATAGACATCCTTAGAATCACAATCAGTCACAGGGTTGCCCTTCCAAGCTGGCAGAAAAGGAACCCGATCTTAATTTCCAGCTACTCCTGGAAAACAAGGAAAAAACAAAAGTTTCTTCCCTTCCTCCTGCTCCTTCATTTGGTTCTCCCGGACTTCCTTCCATGTATTTAAAACTTGGAACTAGAAAAGGGTTGTTGGGAAAAAAAAAATATATATATATATCCCCCCTCCCTTTCCACCTTCTCCCCGTACTCTTCCTCCCCACCCCATTTTTTTTTTTTCCAGGCTGAAACTTTCGCTTGCTGGTGTCAAGCTGCCAATACAGCGCCCTAACGGCTATTTAAACGGGGAAATATGCGTCAACCAAAATCAATGAGAAACGTACATGCTTCCAAAAGCCACATTTCCACCGGGTCTCGGATGGTGAGGACGGGGGAACCCCTTCGGACACGGGGCGGAGGCAGGGGTCGCCGGCCGCAGAGGCCAGCCGGGCTCCCGGGACACCCTGGCCAATGCAAAGTCGTCTCCAATCTCAAAGCAAGAAGAGAAATCACATTGAGAGAGTCGGGTGCGTTTGGCTTTTGTGCGCAGAGCGCGGCCGGCGCGCGGCAGCCGCGGGCGCCTCAGAGGATCACGCAGGCCGAGCAGCAGCCCTCGTCCCCGTTGGGCTGCGCCGCGTAGTTCATCTGCCGCACGATCTCTGCGAACAGCTCGTCCACCGAGGCTTTGTTTTTGGCCGACGTCTCCATGAAGGGGCAGCTCCACTCCTCGGCCAGGGCCTTGCCCTCGCCGTACGAGACCTCTCGCTCGCCCTCCAGGTCCACCTTGTTACCCACCAGGATCATGGGTACACGCTCGTACCGCTTCACGCGGATGATCTGGTCCCGCATGGGCTTGATGTCCTGGAAGCTCTGCTGGTTGACGAGGCTATAGACGAGGATGAAGCCCTGGCCGTTCTTGATGTACAGGTCCCGCATGGACGCGAACTGCTCGGTGCCCGCCGTGTCCAGGATCTCCAGCACCGACGGCGACGAGTCCACCTCAATCTCCTTGCGGTAGAAGTCCTCGATGGTGGGGTCGTACTTCTCGATGAAGGAGCCCGTCACAAACTGCACGGTGAGCGCGGACTTGCCCACGCCGCCCGAGCCCAGCACCACCACCTTGTACTCTCTCATGGCTCCGTCGGCGCTTGCCGCGGCCCCGTCGGGGCTGCGCGCCGGAGAAAGCCTAGGCTTGGCGGCTGGACGACTTCTCTTCCTCAGCCTTGCAGGAAAAACCTAGGAGAGAGTGGCTAGGGAACGCAGGGCTCAGAAATCACCAAACGGGGGCCGGGAGCCGGGGGCCGGGCTGGCGAAGAAGGCGGCGCGTCCCCGGGGCGCGGGTCCCGGGCCCCGCAGCAACCCGCGGCGGCAAGCGGTAGCCTTGGCGGCGGACCGGGAGGACAATGCCGGCAGCCTGTGCGAGGCGACGGTTGCAGCTTTTCGTCGCGGCCACCCGGGAGGGCGAAAAGGTGGTGGCGGTGGGCTGCGGAGGTGGCTGCTAATTGCGCGCCGGACCGGAACGCGCGTGGCATGAGTCCCGGTAGAGCGTGCGCCCACCGCCGCGGCCCATCGCGCTCTCTCTCCCGCAGCCTCCGCGGGGCGAGGGCTTCCTACTCGCCGCGCGCAGCCCGGCCCTCCCCGCCCAGGCGAGCATGCCCAGTGCGCCGACGGCCGCGCCCGGCTGATCCGCCGCTCCTGGTTTTCCGGGGGGCCGGGCGGGGGCGGGGCTGAGGGTGGAGCTAAAGATTTGAGTTTGGTGGAGCGGATTGCGAGAGGCTCTGGTCCAGGAGCTGGATGAGAAATGTGTGGGAGTGTGTAGGTGTTTGAGGGGTGCTGGGAAAGCTCAGGTGAGAGGATGAAGGTGTAGGAGGATGGGTTCGTGCATAAGGGCGGTGGCTCTGCGAGAAGCGCGTGGGCGCGATGGGCCGCTCTCGTAAAGGGCTGGGCTGTGCTCTTGCGGACTCCCGTTATCAAAAGCCTGTGGACTCCATTCTCCGAGCCCGCAGCGAGTATGCGCCGTCTCAGGGCCGGAGACGCAAAGGGCATTTGAGTGCGAGAGCAGCGGGTGGAGTATCGTTGCCCACCCACGGTGCAGCTTTTTCTAAACACTTCGCCTCGGAAACACTACTCGGCCTTCTCTGGCCACTCCTCCTGCAGTTCATCTCCTCGACAAAGAAAACGGGAACTCTGGGCTTGAAATCCTGTCCTGACAGGGGAAGGGGTTGCCTCTCGTGACCGGAGCTCTCTTCGGGCTGAGACTTGGCGCGTCCCCCCCACGTCCCCACTCGGCTGGGGCGGAAACCCGGAGGTCGGATTCAAACCCAATCCAAAAGTCGTGGCGGCGCCTGCAGCTAGTCAGGGCATGCTCAGTGGGCAGAGCAGGTTTTCGGGCTTAGAAATAGGAAGCTTTTGCACCACACACCCACACTCCAGCTCAAATTACCTCTCCCAGACTCGGGGCCCATTGGTTCCGGGGCGCAAATCTCACACCCCTAACTCTTGTTCCATTGGTTACCGCCAAGGTTTTACCAGTTTGGGTTGCTTCATTGGCTAAAAAGTAGCCTCGGCTCATGATTGGTTATTTATAGAGATTGAGTTGGGAGGCGGAGGCACAGCTGTTCTTTCTCTGCTGCTCCCCCGCCCCCTTCCTCCCACTTCCCCAACCTAGTCGTTTTGAAGCTCAGAGTGAAAAAATAAGAAGGTTTTAGGCGGAGAGCTCAGAGCTAAATATAGTTCTTTGTTGGTGTTTTCGAGTGCCTGACTTCGGGGTGCCCAGTCACGACTGTCCCTTAAAGGGAGCAGAAAGGTCTAGTTACAGTTCTTGGTCCACAAGCAACAGCAAAGTTGCCAAGTGTTTTGCAGGGAGGGAAGTGGGGGACTAGGGTGTGGAAATGAGCCACTTTGAATTCGTGTCACTCGGAGGGGTGGGGGAATGCCCAGGCTTGCCCTTATAAAACGTCTTCGTTTTGGGCGGGCAGTCTGCAAATTTGGCTGGGCTCGCACTTCACGGGAGGTGCGAGGGAGATGTCTCGACTTGCTCAGAGTCTCCCTCCTTCCTCGCGGAGGAGAGATGTCAAGACCTGTCAGAAGACTCAGCGAAGTTTGCATGAGCCCTAAAGTGAAGCGGGTAGGAGGGGACTGAGCTGCGTCAACCCGGGCTCTGAGTCTTGCCTTTTTTTTTTTTTATCCGATGCTACTTCCCACTCCCCTTGCGCATCAGACAGACGAACCAGGCTGTGTGCTAACGTTTGGTTTCAGTTCCTTAGTCCCGCCGTGACTCACGGCCACGTTAGCGAGTTAACCTTTCCCGAGCTCCTGGCTGTAGCGCAGAATCTGCAGCGTGAAGTCCCCCGCCACTCGACCTGGCGGGACGTGGGCGGCAGCCACCGCCTTGGGTGAGGTAGGTGGTGCCCACCCCTGCCCCTGGCCCCACTATTTTAGCGGAGAGAACGGTTTAACCTTGACTATCAGAGAGCCTGGAGATAACTATGCTTATGTAATTCTCCAGAAAAACCTCTCAAAGGCATATTCACCTAACGCAGCTGAAGAGAACCCCCACAACATTTATTTACCCAGCGTTTAATGTCTGGCAAACGTTTTCCATGTCTCATATAGTCCACATAATAATTATTATATCTATTTTAAAGATGAAGAAACTGAGGTCCTAGAAGATACTGGGTAACTTGCTTGTGATTTCACAGCCAGTTGGGTGGCCAAGGTAGGATCCCAACCCAGGTGTGTTTAGCTGCAGAACCTGGTTTGTAACTACTAAGCCATACTACCTTCTCACAAGACAGTTCCCAGATTTTACTTTCTTAGGTTCAGTCTTCAGGTAGTGTGATCAGACTGTCTCTTAAACCCGAGCAGGAGGGATCTCTACCATGTGGTTCTTCTCTTGTAATGCCCCCCTCCCATGGGGTCAAGGAACCTGAACCCTCTTCTAGACCATGCTGCAGGGAGTCACAATTCTAGAATCCTCTGTCCAAAGAGTACCAAACCCTCCTCCAGGACTTGGTTGGACCTTTGAACTCAGTCTTGGGTCCAGGAATGGCTCTTTGTTGGAGTGTGGGCAGTGCTTGGACTTGTGGGCTGAGGTGTGCACTCCCAGGCACTTTGGGCCCCTACTAGGTGCCAGAAGAGGGCTCAGTGGAGTCAGCTTTCCCTTCCCTGCCCCTTTCCAGCCTCCTCCTTAGAAGAGTCCAGGAATTCATGATTCACACCTCGCCATCCAGGTTCTTGTAAAGAGGTATTTGTCAGGGTGGGAGGATAGATCGATCATACTTTGTTAACAGTTCGTTATCTTGATTTATAACTTAAATACTTAGATTACTGCCATGTGGGCCTCTCTTTGTCCTCTTGCCCACAAATACTGGGAGTGGTTCTCAGTATGACATGGTACAAAATACTTTGTCCTTTACAGGTCTGGTGTCTAATCTCAAGAACCGGATATCAATTATTATCAGCAGGTCCCTTGAGCTCTCCTCACTTTAGTTTCCTGGTCTATAAAATGGTGATAATAGAATTTGCCCTACCCACCTAGCTACATGGGGAACCTTGGAGAGAGTCTAGTGACCAAACCCCTCATTTTGCATCAGAGAGCACTGAGCAGAATTGGAACCCTGGTGTCCTAGCAGCACTTTACATGGTGCCAGCTTGTCCTTGGGGATAATAATTAGCAGATAATGGATGAAAACCTGCTTTTAAAGCTGCAGTGCCTCATAAATGCAGGGCAATTACTACCCTGACCCAGCCCCATCTAGAAGATACCACCCTCAGGACATCAGGTAGTCATGTGGGTGGGTATTATTGAACCTTGGTACGAGTACCAGAAAGATGCCACAGTTTGAATACTTTCTATTAGGGATTCTTCAATAGTAACTTTTACTACGTTCGATGGTCTCCCACAGAAAGATTTGCACGAGGGCTTTGGGATTGAAAATGAAGTAAGGAAATTGCTGATGCACAAATTTTTAAGGTTGGTCACTTCCTCCTGTGAAATCTGTTAGGTGTCTTTGCCTCACTTATGGCATGAATCATTATCCTGTACCATAATTATTTACATGTCTGTGTCTTGTCACCCAGCACCATGTGAATGCCTTGAGGGCAGAGTCCATATCTGGTTTATCTTTGCAGCCACCTCTGTCCCTCATAACACCTAGTACGGTGCCTACACGGGAGGCCTTCCGTCAGTATTTATTGGTGAATGTATGAATCAAATTTATTCCTTTTCCAAATTCCGCTTGTAGTAGAAGATTATATTAATCCCTGGTGAGAGAGAACACTTCCTGGATCCTTAGAAAAATGTATACTAATGTTTCGGTCTCCCTGAGTCATAAAAATGACTTTTAAGATGAGCAGAGTCTACTCTTATTTGGGTGAAAGCACAAAATCAGTGCGGTCCTGAAGAAAGATACCAAAGTGTCCAATGGATAAACCCTTTCTTTGAAGACGACTTAATTTTGCACGTAACACAAAAAGGCATTTTTTAGAAAACAATCTAATGTAAAAGTTACCGAGTAAGGACTGCTTAACCCTTGACAATGTATGTTGCATAAACAAGGGTACCATCCCTTGGCCTTTGCTCACACAGTGGGACTGCTGAGCTTCTGTGATGCTGAGGTTGGGCCTTCAAACAGCTGGATGGTTTCTTAGAATATGAATCTTCTAAGTCCTTAAGAACATAAGTACCTACCTGTCCTCTACATTTATAGAAAGTAGAGGTTTATTTCGTCATGTTTGTAGTTTTAGCCGATGCCACCTCTAGGTAAACATTTTAACTAGTGTTTCCTTTGAGCTTTTTTAAGGTTTCATTTTTTACGGTCCCATTTCGCTCTGGTTTTCATTTGAAAGGAGGGCATCAGTAAAGATGGAGAGATGGAAATCCAAGCAATAGGATGTCCGCTGAATGGAAGTTTTGAGGAGAGGACAGAGGAGGATTCTGAGGACTTCAGTAGGAATGCCGAAGACACATCCTTTCTCTCCAACAGTCAAGAAAAGCCAAGAGACCTGAACTGGAGCTGAGAGGGTGAGACGTTGAGAAAGTTCAAGCAACAAGCAAACATCTCTCCATAAACAGAAATGGCAAGGCATCTGCTGAAAGAAGGGAGGTCAGGTGTGGGCTTGGGAATCAGAGTAGAAATGAAACTGTTTTTAACAGTGACTGTGTGGTTCGCGACATGAAGTTGCTAAAGCTGCTAAATTTGGTTTACGTGAATCTGTGAAGATGCCAGTTCAACTTCCTTTTTTTTTTTTTTTTTTTTTTTTAGGAAGGATCTTGATAACTCTTCTGGTCATATTCTATTAAAATTCCAGAGGGCTTTGTATCGACACATACAAATAAATAATAACAAAATTAACTGTGTATCTCCCATATGCCAACCTTTGTGAAAATACACAAACCACTGACTTATGTGATGAAAAGTTTCATTACTAATGGGAAAGTAAATGAACTCAATAAAACTCTCTTACTTATGCAGTCTCTTGAGTTTTTCTTTCTATTGCCTGCTAAATTAAAATAAAACCTTGAGTACTTAAGCTCAAAAAATGAGTCATTTTGAGTAGTGGAATATTTGTCTAGAAAATGTTGTACTTGTGTAGGGGGTTCTGTCACAGTAAGAAAAAGAGTTATATTATTTTCATTACAGAAGTAGTATACGTTTACTGTAAGGAATTTGGAATGTATGAAAAAAGAAAGAATAAAATGAAAATAACAAATGACCCCCCAAAAAACCCCAACTTTTTTTTATAGTTTTCTATTTTAGTCTTTTATTTTTATTTTATTGTCTTTTATTTATATATTTATAGGTTTCTATTTTATGTCTTTTATTATAAAATTATTTAAAAAAGAAAACTAATTCTAGTTTTCTTGTGGCTATTTTAACTTCCAGCTCAGTGTAGGGCTTCACGTATTCTATAGCCAAGAAATAAAAAGTCAAATAAGACAAATATCTTAAGTACTTATTTATCAAAGAATTTTCCTCTTTTATTTAATGGGTTTTGATGGGAATATTTGTCTCTCGTATGCTAAAGTTGCCCAGGAAGTTGCTTTCTCGACAAAGTCCCTGAGCACAGCCTGGTTTGGGGTTGTTTGCCTGTTTGTCCAAAGGTGGGATGAAGCATGTTCAGGTTCATGACCTCTGGGCAGCAAAACACAGCAGCCTGTCTGCACAATTAACGAGTGAATCAAGGGCTTCAGCTGCATTCTCCCAAACGGTTTTGTCCTTCTCCAGAAATGATCTTCCTCTTTGTGGCACACAGTGCCCTTTGATGTGTCAGCACCATTCAAAGCCTCACTGTGACTTCTGCATCATTAACACATTTGTGCTTTCTTTGTCACTTTGTGCCCAGGCTTCCATCTCTTTTGCCCTAAGTTTTCCCTGGGGCTTATAAGAAATCTGCCCCTCACTCTTTCCATATGTCCTACTGTGTTTGGGAACTGAATTATTCTCACGGCTGCAAATTCTTTATCAGGAAGAAGGAAAAAAAAGATACTTTTGCTGACATGGTTTTAGGCTGAAATTTTCTCTCAACTGTTCTCGGTGTTTGATTTGAATAGAATACCAGGCATAAGCAACATTTAAAATTGTATATTCATTGTAATAATGGAATGGAAATTTCTGAAAAGTACATGTCTGATAAATCTACTTTCTCATTGAACCTCATATGTACTAAAATTTCCTATCTTGAATAACATGTTTCCTATAGGGTGACCCAGGGAATTAATATTTGGTGGCTGGAAGATAGAAATAACGTTCACAGACACCACTGTATTACCTCTGACTAAGCTGAATAATTTTGTAAAAACAATAGTTTTATTATCCTCGGTAAGCCTATGGTACTGAGGAGATCCTTCGTTAAATGTAAATTAAAATGCTGGGAAGAGGTTGGGTTGGACAAGCGAGGCTATTTTTGACTCTCCAAGCATTATTTGTACTCTGTAAGCAACAGGTAACCTCTAGGATGCCATGTAATTTCCCAAATATTGGTCTATTTTTATTCTGTTTAATTCAGATATACTTTTATTAGTGTATAAAGCTACAAATTAGGCCAACTTTATATGACTTTTATGTTTTAAGAATTACAGCTTGAGCCTAAGGTGGTTTCATTCTAAGGGGTGGGCAAGCCAGGGGAGGAAGGTCACAGACAGTAAATCAGGCCAGTGAATGCACGCTTTTGTAAGGGACCAAGGTACCACTGGAGAAGTCAGAGTAGAGATTGTCGAGGCTCATAAATGTGATGCAAGGACAGCAGAAATTATCACAGAGAAAAAGAGAGATGTCCGTTCAATGTAGTGCTCACCTCTCAGGTTACCCTTTGGGATTGCCCTGACGAGACTCCCTAACTGAAAGAAAAGAAAGTGCAATAGAAAAACAAAGTCTCTAGACCACTGAGATGCCAGCAGCGTTTCGCCCACAGCTTCTGCAACATTTGATGCTGGGGCCTGTGGTATTTTGGCAACTGTAGCCACTACAGAGGGTCCTGGGGTGGACCTCTACAGCAGCACATATCTCTTCAGTGGGTAGCAGCAGAAAAATTGTCACTTTGGGCATTGGCAGCTGTGGCAAAGACCTCAATATAATGAGTTGACACAGGAGAAAAGGGAACGGTCCAACCCATAGAGCAGTCAGGGAGGCTGGTCAGGGCTGGTCGGGGAAAGAGCAGGAGAGACGCCCCTAGAAGGGTCCAGCACTATTTGCAAAAGGTTAACTTCCCATGCTGTTGTTAGAATCTAAGGAAAAATAATAATTATAAGATACATCACTGTGGCTGTCTTACCCCTCAGCTGGCATAATGTAGGAATTTAGGTTACATGGCAAATTGTTTAGAAATAAGTTTTCTTAACAAGCCACAAAACTTTTCTAACACCCCCCCCTTTCCCTTAGGATTTGCTGATCTTTTTTTAACATCTTCTAAAGTTGCCTCACACTGAAAGAATTAGAAATACTTATGGCTGCACTTAACTGGAAACCCAGCTAAGGGATGGGGAGGCCAAACAAATAAAAGTTTATTTCTCACATAACAAGAATTCTGGAATTGGAGTTCTTCTGGATGTGGTTCAATAGCTCAGCAAAGAGAAATGAGACCCAGAGATCAAGGCTGCTTTTGTGGCAGGAAGAAGGTGGGGCTGGGAGGGAGGGGCCAAGGATGCACAAGGAGGACCTTCTGCTTTAACAAGAAACAAAAGCACCAAGAGAGTTCCAGTTAAATTTCCTGGGCCAGTGCTGCACTGGCTCTTCTAGCTGCAAAGGAGCCTGGGAAAATTCCCGTTTAACTTTTCCACCTTTTACAGTGAAGGAAGGTAAGTGAGAAAGAATGGTGTTGGATAAGTCAGCCTACAGTGTTTATGCCAAATACCAGACCACTCTTTTGAAACTCGGGATTTTTGGGGCAATTGAATTTGCACATCATTTTTTCATGCCTGTTCAATAAATATTGGGTGAGAGATAAGTACAATCCCTTATCTGTTCATTGAAAAATCACATTTAAAAAATCCTTATTTGTTTTCAAGTCTGGTTGTGTATATGATACAATGTTTTGGGTAACCCAACTTTGGTTTATACAAAAACCTTCCAAAAAAAACAAAAAACAAACAACAAAAAAAAAACTTTAAAAAAATTAGATGTCCGGCAACTCCTATAAAGTAGAAAGAGCATTGGAATTTTAGTCTGACAGACATACTTTCAAATTTTGGCTCAGTCACTTCCTAGATGTAAAACTGGGTGACTTACCTAACTTCTGTGGTAGCCAGTCTCCAAGATGGCTCCCGCTGTTCCCACCTCCTGGCATTCATACCCCTGAATAGTCCCCTCCCACAGTGTTTCAGTGTTGACCAATGGACCACGATACAAAATGGTGGTGTACCGCTTCTAAGATTAAGTTATAAAAGACTGCCGCTTTTGCCTTGGGCTCTCTCTCTTTTGAATTTCTCAGTCTAGAAGTCAGCTGCCTTGTCTTCAGGCCATCCAGGCAACCGTGTGGAGAGGCCCATGTGACTAGGACCTGAGGTCCTTACTCCAACTGCTCTGAGTAACTGAGGCCGGCCAGTCACCCAGAAAGTGAACTTGGAAGTTAATATCCTCCAGCATTCAGGTGACTGCTACTCCAGCCAACAGCTTGACTACAGCCTCATGAAAGAACCCAGAGCCAGAACCATTCCGCTAAGCTGCTCCCAGAGTCCTGACCCTCTGAAACTGTGAGATAGTAAACATTCCTTATTTTAAGTTGTTAAATTTGGAGGTAAGCTGTTGTACAGGAAAAGGTAACTAACTGAACTTCTTCAAACCTCAGTGTCATCATCTGTAAAGTGGGGATATAAATGGTTGTTATGAGGCCAATACATACCCTATGTGAAACTGCCCAGTGCAGTTCCTGCAACAGAATAAGGACATAGAAAAAATTAATTGGACAAATATTATTTGTTTGTAATCATTTTCACATGTTTACCCTTTCAGGGTAAACTCATCTTTTTATTTTAGATTAGCACAGTTTTTAAAAATGCTTCTGCCTTTTGCTTTTCCCTAGTGCTAGTGTGGAATGCATGCTGTAGAACACGGCTGGCTGCGTGGTGTTGTCTTAGCATTCTACTGCACTGGGGATGGTTTTGTTAGTTAAGGTCACTTGTGTTTAAAAAGAAAAAAAGTCACGTGTATTTAATAATGAATGTCTCTCCCAGAATGCTAACCTGTAGTGTTTGATATATCTTCAGTGGGCTACCAACTAAATAAAATATTGCTGTAAATAGATCCTGTCTTCTACTAGAAGACTTCTGGTTATTTTATTTTTTTAAAGATTTTATTTATTTATTTAGAGTGCATGCGCGTGCGTGCGTGCTGGCGTGGCGGGGGGGGGAGGGGCAGACGGAGAGCGAGAGAGAGAGAGAGAGAGAGAGAGAGAGAGACAGACAGACAGACAGACAGAATCCCAAGCGGACTGGGTGCTGAGCACAGAGCCGGAGGCAGGGCTGGATTTCATAACCCTGAGATCATGACCTAAGCCGAAATCAAGACGCTTACCACTGAGCCACCCAGGTGCCCCAGGCTTCTGGTGATTTTACTATCACTCAGAAAAATGCAGCCCCAATCATGGATATAAGGAGTCCATGGTAAAAGTCACTGCCCACCACCCACTCTGCAGAGTCGTCCAGTCTTACTTCGCTTTGTCTCTAGTCCTCGCCCCTTGGCACTGTCCCGTCCATTTCTAATCACAGACGCCAGGATCCCAGCACAGCTGCCACCAACTTTGCCGCACGGCCTCAGGTCACAAAAAACTACTTTCTTATTTCTTGTCTATGCTACTTCTATACCTTAGTTCATGTGCACCATAAGAAGTGTATGTGAGCAATATAAAAATGTATATATCATATATATATATCAATGTGTGTATATACAGTTAGAATCCTTTTTTCTCTTGGCTAAAATGGCGTGCTGGGGATAACTTTTGGTTTGTTGAACAAACTTAACTGTCATCTGTTGCTGGATGCTCAGGGCCCGCTTCTTTGCCCCAAAACGGGATTTTGTTGTTGTTGCTGTTGTTTTGGAAGAAGTTTGTTCTGCTCTGCAGTACTTCTAAAAGTCTGAGGGTTCTTCTGAAATACTGGTTTCTAGAGAGCAGAGATTTTCCTGTGGTGTTATTTATAGGTCCCAGGCTCTCACACTGTAATTTTTCAATAACTCCAGCCTCTCTTTCCCTGGTCCCTTTGCTCCCAGGCTTGTTCTTCCCTTCATACCAATCAATCCTGGGTAATCTGGTAGATAGAGCTCATCACAAATGCAACTGAGAAAAGGAATGAATCACAATATGATGATTCTTTCCCACAAAACGTTGAGTGAAAAAAGCCAGACACAACCAAATGCATAGTGTATAATTCTATTTACATAATGTTCATAAAAAACAAAATTAAACTATTTTTTTTGTTCCTGTGTAATTAGGGAATAAACTATAAAAGAAAATAAAAAATAATGGTTAGCACTCGGGAGGGAAACTGCACATTTGAATGTGTTAGAGAATGAGGGTTGGGGACAGGAAAGGCTGCATAATTTGGGGCATCAAATGCAAATGCAGGATCCCTTGTTCAAAATTATTAAGAATTTTAAGATGCAGCAGTAGAAAGCTATGGTGAGAGAGGGACCCCGCCCAGCACCAGGCCTGGTGCCACTGCTCACTCACGTTGGACCTCCACGAAGCCGGCTCTCACTCAGGAACTTCTGGGGTTCTGCACTAATGCTTTAATTTGTTTTTCCCTTGGTAGGAGGAGAGTCACTCCTACAGGAATTCGTTTCAGAAAAAGCCAGATATCCAAACTTTATAAGGTATGTACTTTTCTGTAAGTTTACTCCATTTTACAACTTTTAAAAAACTGTGAAAAACAAAAACAAATCAGAACATCTGATCAGAGCACTTCCTGCTCCAAAATCTGTAAGATGGTTTCCCATGGATGAGAAAGTCTGTGGCCGGATGCTTTCCCCTGTATCCTCATTGTTGCAGGCCCAGCTCACATGCCAGCTCATCTATGAAACGTCCCCAGTTTCTTCCTGCAGAATTAACCATTTCCTTACCTCTGCTCCCTTCACACTTTCCCCCTCTATTATAGCATTTAACTTCCCTACTTCAAGTTTGAGTTCTTTGAGATTGTTTTTTTCGGATGGACACGAAATCTTGGGGGAAATATTTCAGTTTTGTTCATCTTCATATTTAGGACCCTATAAAGAGTAAGGTCAGTGATTGTTGAATTTAATTAAAATTATGTCCAAAGATTGTCACAACCCAATATAAAACCTAAAACACTCGAATTCCTACACAATGGCACGTCCTTAAACTATGCAGTGATACAGGTTAACAAAGGTCAAAGTTCTGCGAACTAAGATACGTTTATTCACCTGGTTAAAATTCGAAATAGGCACCAAGTGGTTTAACGATATCATCCAACATTTTTCTATTTCACATCTGAGGTGAGGAATCTCCTAGCCATCTTTTTTTTAAACACTGTTTTAACATCATAAATTTAATACTGTGAGGTATTTTGCATATAACAGACACTCTAGATACCATTTTCACCAGAAACACATTTTAAAACCCTACTGCCCACTATTTTCTTTGATATCTGTTGTTGTTATTGTTCTTGGCATATTTTAGCTCTCACTATCACTTTGGGTTCTCTTGATAAACATGTGACTTGGACATTTTCTTACAACAGACAGATGGGTGTGTTCTCTGGGTATTATTTCTAACATGAAGAAAATGTTCCCCTTTACCAGCATCTGGGTAAGTTTTGGAGTTCTGTCATGGATTTAAAATATAGACAGAAATAATCATCTCTCTTCCACATAAGGTGTCTCTGCAAGTAATTTTTCCAATTTCTTTTTTTTTTCTGTGCCAGCTTTGAAATCACAAATGAAGTATGGGTTCAGAAAAAAACACTATATAAAACAATACTTGGACATTTCTTTTCATCATTCACTTTTATGGATGTTCTCCAATCGTACTATCCAGATGGCCAGGTTACAAGTCTGCGGTAACATAAAAGCCTTTTATATATAAGTAAAACACTGATGAATAGACTTCTGAATGGATATACAACTAAGTATATTTTATTCATCTTTGCACATAATCTCATTGTACAAAGCCTACCCAAGTGAATGATAACATTTGGCCGGCAAACGTATGGTTATGTACTCAATGACATAGACATACAGTAAAAACATTCAATGAAAAATGTCTACCATTTCTACAGGATAATTCACTTTAATTGACACAGAGATTTTAAATGATTCATCTTTTACTCTGCCAAGTAATCATACACAGAAGAAAAAAAAATCAACCCAACATTCAATCAACCCAGAGATGATAACAGAGAATGTGAAATTTCATTAAAGGATTATTTATGCCACGTTTATGCCATCCCTTTTACAGCGTTTATCATCTAATGACTGGAGATCAATACCCACACATGCAGTAAGACATCTATTTTTAAAGGTTTTTTGCTTCTGTGTTTCATTCGTTACTAAACCCCAATGTACAACATGGGGTTTCTGGGCTTTCAATGCTTTGGGTTTTTCATTTGCTATTTCTCCTGCCCTGGGGTCTCTCCTTCCAGCTCTACCCACAGCTGATTTCCTCTCATCCACTGAGATGTCACCTTTTGCTCACTTGGAGGCCTGACTCCCACACCTTCTTTATTATTTGGAGCTGATCTGTTTTCTAGCAATGCCAGAGGTCTTGAGCTCTTACCCATTAGCAATTTAACCTTAGAAATTAGCTAGGGTCAGTAATATGGATATGTGTCTTTTAACCTGGCTTAAGATTCAAGAGATTTCCTATGTAGATCTAAGTTTCCAGAGGCCTTTTTTTCTAACTTTAAGTGAGGGATAGACTGTCCCACGTGCTATTGAGAGTGTGCCCAGGTGCCTTTCCATTACTCACACTCAGGCTGCACACTGCCCTGTCCTCTACTAAGCTATGGAGTCTAGAGAGTAGAGTGACTTGATGCCAAGGAAACCTTGCTATTCAGCAAATCACAAAATAGAGTCTCAGCATCCAAGTTGGGAGTAACTATTTTGGGCAGTAATTCCATGAAGAGAAAAAGCTATACTCTCACTTAAATAGTGGCATGAATATGGAGTTGATCCTGCTCCTGTGAAATCTGGCTAATGGGTTATACTCTGGTGTGGAGCTGTGTTGGGGAGCAGGTCATGCTAAAGGAAGGCTAGAGCCTAATAAACCTAAGTAATTTATTTATATCCACTTAACGTTGTGGAATATTAGCTGGTCTACCTGGTGCTGTTAGGTGACTCATTAGCCGTGGTTTAATAAAAATATATCCCTGCAGCTTCTGTTGAGCTTTGCTGCATATTCATAAAACCATGCATTATTTTGTCTGTGCATAGCAGCATTTTAATGCGAAGAGCATGTCTATCTCTAGTGCTCAGTGGGGACGCAGTGGGGGAAGGTTCACCAATGGCCTCTCCAAGAAGGTGACTGGCTATAAATTTAAATAATTCTTAGGACCCCTAAAGTGAATTTCATGTATGCATATAATAGAAACAAGACTATCCCAAATATATTCTCCAAGTTTCATAAAAGAAATCTGGCCAGTCATCTTTGAATGATAGGTCACTGAGAAAAATCTTTGATTTGCTTATACATAACCATGGCCTTAGAATTTTATAACCTAAAACCCCTGAGAAAGACATGTATGTGCGGTCAGGGGCAAGGTGATTTCTGTACCCTTACTTCAGATGTTTACACTTCAGCTCAGTGTACAATTTGTGAGATGCACAGTACTGCGAAGTCTGGGTTTGATTTTGGGGAGGGAAGGAGGGTTGGCAACATTGTGTAACTTCCCCTTGAGCAGTTGGTACCTTTGCTCCTTGAGGACAGTGTGAATCATGTTTCCCCTTTTTCTTTGACCTCAAGGAGATAAATTCAAACCTCACCTTCAATGCTGAAGTTTTAAATTGTTTAAAACCTGAGAGGCTGTCTCTCTGGGCTCTGACTTTTCCGCTTGAATAGCCTGGAGAGTGAGCATTATCACTCTGACTTACCAGGCCTCCGCGTTCTCGTTCCGTAAAATGACAGCCTCAGGAAACATGGGTGGTTTTCACATCACTTTGGAGCAGTGTTCCAATGGCCTCCTCCAAAGGGAGAGGCTTTGGGACTGAGGAGGGACTTCAGCCTCTTCCCCTCTGGTTCGAGAGCAAGGACAATGCCACTTTAGCTAGTTTACACTCTAAGAGAAGACTTTCTTGGAACAAAACACTAGTAAAATTTGAAAACTCATGTGCCCCATAATTTTCGAGACCGCTTTCAGTTTTAAAAACTTGTAGACTGAGATTGGGAATCAAAAGACTGGAATTCTAATTCAGGATCTTCCACCAGCTTCCTGTGTCATTTAGGCAAGTCACTCTTCCTCTTTGGGCCTTCACGTTTCTCGTCCAGAAACTGAGGGAATTGAATGCAGTGATTTTGAAGGTTGCTTCTACTTTAAAATGCCTTATCTATTCTCTCTTATCTGATGTCCCCACGCAGCTGCTCCTATAGAAAGTGGTCCTGGGTAAAGAGATGAGTGGGACAGAAACAGAGGGAGAGTCACCGTTCCCCTCCCCCTCCTTGTTTTCTTTCCCTGTGTATTATGACTGGATCCGTTTCAAGAGAAGTAAATAAAAGAGAGGATAAGTTGAGGATTAGATGAGCAGAGACATAATAACACTTAAATATGGCATCATTGTGAAACTGTTTTATTTGCTCAACGGAAGATTCATGAAAATGACCTGTGAGTTTCTGATAGAGGACTGAGTCAGACCGGGATTACCTCACAGCATTGCAATCTTACTTGTTTATAGCCAAACTGACTGCTGACCTGACAGAACACGTTGGGGGTTTTCCTCTCTGCCAGCTTCTGCCTTGGTAATGCTTGGTCATGCTTTCCCTAAGCACCCCGGGGTTTCTGTCACACACCATCCTGTGTGTCACCGGGAGTGGGCAGAGCAGTTTCACCTGAGCTCTTTGCAAGTGTTTCCTTTAATGAGCTTCATACACTGTATCCTTGGGGCAACATTCTCCTAAGTTATGACTTGATATCAAAAGGTTATACCAAATTGTATGCATCCCTTCCCTCACTTGCCCCTCCATCAGCACAGGAATGGGGGAGGGGGAATATTTTGGCACCAAATATAGGACTTACAAAGGAAAAGCTACTGCCTCAGGGGATCTCAGGAAAGCCCTAGAGGTGCCCAGTGAGTATGCCCTGGCTCAGGGAAGGAAGAAAGGCCTTCAACAGCTGCCTTTGACTGGATATCACCTGGTCTGCTCACATGCCCACACCCATTGGCTTTTGGGGTTAGATTTCAGAGCCCCTGAGGCTCTTTCCAAAGGTGTCTAATACTGACTTTCTCCAATCACTTCCTGTTTGCATTAGGATCTGTCCCTAGAAGATTTTTCTTTTAAGAAGACTTAGCTTTATTTACATTTCCTCTCTCTCCTTTAGCACCTTCTGTGCTTTTTGTTTCGCTTATGACTTTGACTTCCATTTCCTTGCCACCTAGGATGTATCAGATCTCACCACTCTTCTGTTATTTCTGTGATCATACAAGAGAATCCCTTTACAATATTGATGAAAGTTAGACTACTACAGTCAGATTCATCCCATGGCAAATGGGGAGGGCTGCTTTTCATAAACATCAGGTATTTACAGGTTGGGCAGTAATTATAGAGGCAACCACTGGAAGAGAATTACAAGTTCAACAGAGCATGTAAACATTAATCACCAAGTCAAAGAAATAGAATAATTTCTTCTCCTTCTACACATGTACAGGCTCTGGATGACCTTTGTGACATTTTCTTTCCTTCCAGATTGTTCTTTGAAGATGTTAATTCAACCTAGTTGTTCAACCAAGTTCAACCTAGTTATTTAAGATGTTCACTGAAACTAGCTTTAATTTAAAAAAGAGGAAATTATCAGATTGATTTACTTGCAAACGCTTACTTCATTAAGATTAGCTTGGGATACTCGTGGCTTATTAAAAAATCTAGATGTAGATATTACCTCCACTTTATGACATCAATTTGACCTGTAGTATTTTTAGATCATCCCAAGAATAAATTCGGAAGTTAGAGAGTTTTACTGTGTAAAACAATTACAAAGGATCAAGTCTGCTTTAATTTGGCTTTAATTTAGGGGCAGGTTTTTTATTGAAAAAGTAGAATTTAGGAGATAGGTTAACACTGTAAAGAAGAAGCAGTACAAAGGAAAACCTGATCCAGAAATGTACTTTGTGCTTTTATTTACAAAATATTTTACCTTAACTGTTTATACAAAGGTGCTAATCGTCTGTTGTAGTAGTCTAATCCATGTATATGCAATATGAAAATCATTTAAGCCATTATTTTGAAATGCTAGTCATTGTATTTTTCTATTAGCTTACAAGAAAGGTGCCCTAAACCTTCCTTATTAGGATATCTTTGTCCATAGTAGACCAATTGGCATTAACCAATCCTGCTTCAGCTAGCCGGTTAGCCAGAGAACAGTTTCTAGTAGTACTTCCAAACAGTATGTTCCAGATTGAAAGGCAAAGCTTGCTTAGATAACAAACATGGAAGACAGTTCTGAGAAGACAAGATGCTAAAAGGCTCCTCACACTGATATAATACTATAGCACTTAACCAATCCTATGAAGCACTCAATAAACATTTATTAATCAGGTGTTGACCAATGCATGAATTGGCTCATTGAGACTGGTGAGCTCTAAGGATCTGTGGATCCTTGAATCATTAAATTCTGCCCACAATAATTTCCTTTTTATTAATTTATCTCTCCAGTAGATCTTCAACTCCTCTTCCTCCCTAATCTATCATCAATTACTTTCCTAAACAGTCTTCTCCCCACATTTCTCTCAACTGCTCTTGATTTTCATCCCTCTCTAGATTGGCCCAGCAGGCCTAATTCTTCCCTTCTGAGATTTTATTAAAGCTACAAGGTACAGAGGTGGCGGGGGGGGGACACAGGTAATGGGCATTAAAACCAGGGAGAGATACAGCATGAAAAAGTCAGAAAGGCAATTTTTAAACATACTCATTTTTTTCTACTTTGGTAGAATCCACATAGTTTGGTCAGGGTTATATTTTACAGGAAAATTTCCCTAAATTAATTTTTTCTATGCTAAAATTGGGATTCAAATGAGGTTAAAGCACATTTCTAGATGAGATCAAGACACAACTAAAACATGATCATCTCAATCATGGATATAGAGTTCAGGATAGAAGTTCACTTCTGCGAATGGGATTGCCCGAGAGAGGCTTGAAATTTTCCGAGGGCTGGATATGTCCTGTATCTTGATCTGGGTGATGGGCATTACATGGGCGTATACATATGTAAAATTCACCAAGCTTTACATTTAAGACCAGGTGCTTGCCATTAAAAAGCTCTATCACAATAAAAAACAAACAAAACAAAACAAAACAAAAAAAAGCAAAAAAAAAGAAAAACCACAAAAAACCAAGAATATAATCTATGTAAAATGAGGTTAGAAACAGAATCCTAACCAATTGTGACAGTCTTTTGAAAGAGCAATGATTGGTATAGTAATGACACCAATAATAGGGAAGTTTACACTTGGAATCTTGGAAAAACAGCCTGAGGCCCATAATGTGGTAGCACGTCCCAAGCGATTTCTAAGATGGAGTGTTGGTCTCTGAGGGTCCCTGATAGCCGGAAGTAGAAAAGAGAGGGGCAGTCAGCTGAGCTGTGTTTAGAGAACCTTTTTTTTTTTTTTTTTAAATTGCACACTCAACATTTTAGCCCTTTATTCTAAACTAGTAAGTTACTTTCCTGGTAGATAGCCTCTTTTGAGTCCGAATGGCTTCATGCACAGATTTTTCTGGGTTTGCTTCTCACTTCATGAAGGAAACTTCAAAGATCTGGTGTAACTAGGATAATTGTATTTCCTAGACCCATAATGGCTCCACCAACCTGAGGGTTCCATTGTCCTATTAGTCTTTCTACCTTAAATGCTATGGGTAGAAATCCTCCTGCTGAGGATTTGGGAAGATTCGAGAGGGGAAGTAGATTATATGGAACAACATGTCTTTTAATCTTACAAGGGGCAGAAAAGGACAAAACTTATTAAATTGGTGTTAAAAATGCAGCTGTCCAAATTCACCATTTTCCTTTCTAAAGCAACATTGCTAAAGACATTAAATATATTTCTAAACACTTACTGTACAACAGTTAGTAGGTTGGTGTTGCCCATTAAAAGGACTATAAAGAAAAGCATCTGGAAACATGTAAAGATGGACTTCATTTCAATATGTTTAAGATGAAATGGTTGCCAGATGTCAGTTTTAAGGGAATTTGGAAAATAGTATCTTTTACATGACTGTGAGTTCAGTCAGTATTTTCTTTTCTAAAATTTCTTCTGACCAATTTTCTGTAATTATTTCATTTATGGAGTTAATGAAGAAATACATTTTAAGCAAATATCTAATGCCAAAAATAATACAAAACTTCCTACAACAAAACAAAGCAAAATAAATAAATAAATAAGCCTCCAAAAGGAGGTCTCAGGAAGTGATTTACAGTATGGATTTACATTTACTCCAAATCCCAGCAGAATCAGACCTCAACAGAAAGAGAGCTGAAAGTACCCAAGATCCTTCTGCTGAAACATCCCTATATTGTAACTCTTCAGTGTGGTAACATCAATGCAAAATTGCATTCTCTTCTGCTGACATGTTTTGTTTATTGCCAGACATGCTTTTTATTAGCAATGACAATACGTTAGACCTCTTCGTCTGTGTCGCATAAAATTGCCCCAATTTCATTCATTTTGTTGGCCAGTACTGACCTGTAACATTTTTAAGAAAATGTCAAGAGCAAAGTGTTCTAGTCATTTACTTCCTAGGAAATAGGAATGTGTAGACACTCCTTACACATTTGCTGACTGGCTGAAAGGGAAATTCATTTCTGAATGATCTGCTGACATGCCCAGGAAATGGAAAACATTCAGCCGTCCTTGGTCTAGGCAGTCATTTATTTATAAGGAGGTGATAGAGATTTGAGAGAATAATTCTCTCAAATTTCATAGCCTCTAGAGAAGACCATATGCCACAATTGTGAAAAACAGATACTTGTCATTTAAACTGTCTTCTTTGCTATTTTCTTTTGGGAAAAAATAATTCTGAAAAATACATGAGAAGCTAATAAAACCTGGGCAAAAAGAAAATAATTTATATTTTGTAAATTGCATCTCAAATGTAAAAAGGAAACAAAAGTTATCATAACATATTCTTTCCAGTACATTTCAATAACTTTGCTAAATTGTAATAATGCAGATATCTTTGCTATCATGCAATAGCAGGAAATTATATATGAGACAGAAAAAGAGTGAAGAGAACTCTTTAGTGCTGTCTTCAATCACAGAAAAAACAGAGCTCGGGTAAAACTGAAATAAAAGGGTCTGCTCCTTTTTAACTATGTTACAGCTTTATGTCTCCTAAAATTCACTAATGATGTCACAGGGCAAACACAGGCTATTCTGGCGCAGAGGCTTTCTCTATTTCTGGACTATGATTTGGGCCTACGGGTCTCTCTCTGCTCCCTCTCTCATCAGTCTAGGGACTGACTGAATTTTGCAAGCATTTATTAAACTGCGGTTTTGTGGACCCCAGGACAATGCAATGGGAACTACTAAAAAGGAAGTCAAAACAATTTGAGACGCAACCATGAGAAGCTTACATACAGAGAAGGCAAAGAGCCCAGGTGCAGAATTGGAACTTGCTTCTTGTAACTTCCTTGTCGTTGAGATTTGGTGGAAGCCTCCAAAATATTTGGTGGGTACTCATTTTGAGGTGTGTAGTTGTTCCTTATCAAAGAGGCAGAAGACACTGTGCACCTATTTACAGCATACTCCCACTGAACTTACTAATAGAGAACTATGTCGAAAAGAAGGTTGAGAAATCATGAACTAACACTCATGGACTGACAAGATGAGAGCAAATCTCGCCATCCCCAAAGCCGCCTTCTTCTTCTTCTTTTTTTTTTTATTATGTTATGTTAATCACCATACATTACATCATTAGTTTTTGATGTAGTGTTCCATGCCTTCTTAACAGAACAACACTATTTTTGCATGTGTCCAAACAGTCCAAACTTCTCTTCAGGGGAAAAAAAAAAATCTAGAGGTCTTCAGGATGAATTTACGGTATTTCAGTTGGGCCCGAGGAAGTACTGATTTTAAGACTTAAAGGACAGGCAAGTGTGGTAGAGTTGTTCCACCCAAACTTCCCAGTGGGATATTAAAACCCAGTCAACAGCTTCTTATAAACAGGCATTTAACTTGATATAAATGTTTTAAAGGAAGTTTACTACCTAAAATAAATTTTTAGTCAAGACACTTCACTAACTTGTTAAAAGACTTTCCATCTTTCAACAACATTTCATTTCTTGTTGCAGGATCCTTCAAAGAATGCTATGTTGCTGGCAGATCTCATTGTTCTTATACAAACATAGATATATTTATGTATGAATTACATATTATATAAAAAACATTACATTTACATGATAGTTACATAAAAGATATTTATATGTAATATCAACATATATAATATACATAACATAACTATAATTTTTAAAAACAATGCCTCCATAGTTCCATACAGACTGGAGCTGAAAACTCAGAAGGTTGAAGTGACTTGGTAAAGCTTTTTGGTTAAAGTTTCTTAGATTTTCCTTTGGAATTGAGCACACTGTCTCCTAGCTAGCAGGATATTTCAGCTGGAATCTTCTTTACCCTATTTCTAAGATCAGAAAGGAAGCTGTCTGGTTCATAGGAATTGAAGGCCATACCAAATAAATACTGTGAAAACAGGTATGATATTTTGGTCCAGAATATTATTATTCTGATATTATTAAAAAAATAATACATCCGTTGACGAAACGCAGAGTAATGGGGCTTCACCTACTGTGCTAGTGGTTTGTTACTCTGAACCAGGGTGTGGCCAGATGGTCTTGCCGATGAAAAGTCAATATTTGACCAACGTTTTGGCTAAATGCCCCAAGTATATTAGCATGAGTCCCACTTCAGGGAAGGAGCATGACGGAAGAGAGGCTGCTGACATTTCCTCCAGCTCCTTTCCTTTATCTACTTCAGCCTTCACTCTATTCCAATCCTAAATTATCAATTTGGGCTCACCAACTACATGCCCTTTATTTCCTATGGACAAGTTTTCCAGTCATTGATTTTCAAATAGGGCTACTGATTAAAATAGTAAAGAAGCTAATCCTTTTAATGTAAAAATCCTGGCTGAAACTGGAAACAATCAACAGCAAAGGAAGAAAGCTGATGAACTGAGTAATTACTCACATCCTGTGGTTAAACAGTTACACACAGCTCGTGGAAAAGACAGCACCGTATCAATACATATTACAGCATCCCAGTGTGTCATGAGGGAGTCAAGGTGCATAGTAAGCTGGCCTTCTCAGATTGGTGTGGACAGATGAGATGTAACACACATCGCCCACTGGTTTTGATCGGAACTACCCATATTATGTGTACTCAATGTCTGTGGTCTTTTCTGGGCACTTTTTAACTGCTTTTCATGTGTCCTGGGCTGAACTAAAAGTAGATTAAAACACTAAAATAGGCCATGTTGCCTGGAGAAAAGACCCGGAAGGTGATAACTCGAAGAGCCAGATTCCTGTAGTTTTGACTTTGCAACTGACTAACTCGGGCAAGTTACAACCTCTCAGTATCTCATTTCCTTCATCAGTCAAATGAGGATAATATTGCCTACCCTGCCCAATTGCCTCCCAGGGTGATGATGAAAATCAAGACAGATAACAGATATGAAAAGATTTTGAAGTTAAAAGTACTGGGTAAATGCAAGTGATTATTATGAGAAAAAAAAAGCCTGTGTAGGCAACTCAGCTGGAAAAACTGTAGGCTGATAAAGCTGCAAGGGACCTGAGAAATTGAGTCCAACCCCTTAATTTTGCAAATAGAAACACTTTAACCCAAAGAGTAGTGAAATACATAGACAATTTCCATAATTTTATATGATAAAAATAATAATTAGAGGGCTTACACTGGACCAGACAATATGCTAAGTGCGTTACATACATTATCTCATTTAATTTTTTCAATGTCCCCATTAGGTAGGTGAGAAGCTCAGGTAACAAATAATCTCTTCAAGGTCACATAATTAGTAATTGGAAGGGCCGTGATTCCAAGTTTCTGATGCCAAAGCCAATGCTCTTAACCAACTTGCCATGCTGTATTATAGTTGTGAACTTTTTCTTCCAGGGCGGCTAATTAGCATTAAAAAGGAACTTCTCTCAAGAGGCTACTCAGCCAGTAGGATAGAAAGCTAGCAGAACAGCAAGTCCGTGTATGGTATACTACACATATAGGACAAAGGATATATTCTATTTATTAAGCATTGGATATCCTTCCCTTTGGTATTCTAAAATTACTGCCTAGGTATCATTAACAGATGCTGTAGTACACAAGCAACACTAGTTTACTTATTTACAATCTATAAGCCCCTTAACATAAAACATATGCAATTGAAAACGGGAAGCTTTCATAACATAGTTTCCTATGCTTTGCTATTTGCAGAGGTAGTAGCCAGCATCTCACACCAAATAGGTCTAACCTTTGTAACCGATAGGATATTGCAGAAATAATGAGGTATTCAATGTATATGGACATTTCAAATTCATATGGAAATTTCCAGTTCCAATACTATCCTCTTTTCAGGACTATGATAGACCGCGACCCCTTTTGTGCTTCCTGTTTTCCCCCTTTTCCATGGGGAATGTTCTTTGTTCTACCATTGTTTGCTAGGTGTCGGGGGGAGGGGCAGATAGCTTGTCTCTGGGCCTTCAAATCATGGAGAAAGTGTACCCAGTGGGCTGTACTCAAGGGTCTACACCTGTGAGGCTACATCAGCACCTGGACTTGACTTAGTAAGATGATACTCTGGACTCTGAGCTAACACTGTACTAGGATGAGACTTTGGGTGGCCTTGGGAAGGAGAGAATGTATGTTGCTTATTTGAGGGATATGAATCATTGGGGACCAGGAGAGACCTGGGGTAACCAGTCTCTATGTTCCTTGTGTCAGTGATTCTCACTTCCTGTTATTCATGTCCTTCTGTAGTCCACTTCTACAATGAATAACACCTCTAAAATCAATAGCTTATTGTACAAATGGTAGACTTCAACTTTCGAGACTAGATCATAAAAGTCATTGTTTCCACTTTGCTTTCTATTGGATTACTTGCTTGGAGGGAAGCCAGCAGCCACGTCAGGAGGACACTTATTCAACCCTATGTATGTGGAGGTCCATATGGGGAGGAACTAAGGTTTCCCACCAATAATAAACTGCCAATTTGCCAGTGAGCCATCTTTGAAAAAGATACTCCAGGCCCAGGCAAACCTTCAGATGATCACAGCCTCGGCCAACATCTTATTGCAGCCTTATGAGAGACTCTGAGCCAGAACCATCCAGTTAAGCCATTCCTGAATTCCTGACTCTGTATGAGATAATAATTTTTTTTATTGTTTTAAGCAGCTGAGTTTTGGAGGTAATTTGTTACAGAGAAACATCCTTACCTCAACCATTTAACTGATCTCAGAGATTATTTTTCAGCAAGCATTTTAGGACTGAGGAAGTTAAAATGGCAGATTGGCATATTCATTTCAAATGTAGGGGTGTGTGTGTGTACTATTATAAATCATTATGGACCTAGATGTCCTTAGGTTTGCCTTTATTTTTTTCCTACCAATTTTTCCTGAGGTGACCTTGAGGATGACCAGTTACCTAACTACTCAAAACTCACCAATTATAATTGAAACAAGTAGGAACATACCAGTGATGAAATTAAACGTAATTTCGGTAACCAAATTTATTCAGGGGTTTCTGAGCAAAAATTACCACTTTTTACTATTCTTGATGGAGGCAATTAAAGAAATGCTATCCTTCACTCGAATTCTTAGAGGCAAAATTAAATGTGCTAAGGTATAGCCAATAATTAAAAAGTAGCATGGGCTTTTTCTCAGTGCTTGCCTCTCTCTCATGCCTCCATTGTGTAAAACTTTGGAGCATTATCCTCTCCCTAGTATCATGGATTTTAAAAATCTCATGTTTTGGGTTTTTTGTTATTCCTTTTAAAAAGGCTTTATTGTCTCTGTGATCAAGATTCTAAAATTTTTCAGGGAAGATTGTTGACATTGGCATGGCAGGATTCATTTTGTGTTGTGATAAAAGATCATTCAATTCATAAAATATGCTCAACACATTTCAGAAACTGTAATTCCCCAAATCCATATGGAAAAAAAGAAGAAGGTCTATGAATCAAAACAGGAGGTTATGAGAATTTTTTTTTAAATAACCAGAAATACTTAAAGGAGATTTATGATGATTTTTTCCCAGACATTTCCAAAAATTTCCCATAGGTGATAATTTTTTTCCTAGTTGATGCTTAGTTTACTTTCTGCCTTAAAACAAAACAAAACAAAACAGGAAAGCAAAAATAAAACAAAAAATATTTTGGGCTCTTTCTAAGCCCTAAACCTTTTGATTTACTGTGCTTAAAATACACAAAACCTAGTTTGTCCTAATATTCCTAGCTCAGAAAATAACAGTTAGAGTCCTATACGTTTTGCACTGTGATCCAGCTCTAGCATTGTCCTTTTTAAAGAATGGGCAAATGGCTGCGCTTACTAGGAAAAGAGAATAGTTTTTCTGTTGCTGAAGAGTGGACAACATGGGTGTCGAAGAGGCTATCGAAGAGGCTAAGAAATGTAAGCTGTGATATTGTATAGAATTAATGTCTAATTTTTCCCAAAATGAGAGTTGAACAAAGAAAGAAAATTGATTTCACTTTAACAGATATTACTTTCTATTGGTTAATAAATTTGTTTTTTTAAATTTTTTATTGTGTTAATCACCATATATTACATCATTAGTTTTTGATGTAGTGTTCCATGATTCATTGTTTGATAACATAGACTTTCTGTCAAGTATTATTTATTGGTATTGAATAAGAATTGACTATTGAATCAGAATATTATATCCCTATAATACAATTGTGTCTGATTCTCACCAAAGCCTAAAGCTTTTTTGGTTAAATTTTGACCATCATACATCATGGCTTACACACACACACACACACACACACACACACACACACACACACACAAGCTTAAGCAAAACACTAGACTGTTACTGAGTATTTTATTTTTAACTTTTCTCTTCCCTAGGAATAACACAAAATGGACCTCTTTTGGAAATGTGATAAGGATGTAGCTGGTGTATTTTTCTTCTGCAATATTCAAAATAAATCTCCTGCCTCAGCAATGATAGTGTTCTCTCAACCAAGCAAGTATATAGACAATATATATTTATATAAAGGGCATGAGCCCTGAGTGTATAGCCAGATGAATTGTACATAGAATTCCACTCATGCAACCACCACCCTGAACAAGGTAAGGAGAAGCTCCCTCAGCTCCTTTCTGGTCAGCAACTAGCCGCCTTCGCCCCCAGGTAATAACTATTCTTGCTAGTATCACCCATGATTAGGTTTACGTGGCCATTTTTTAAGATAAAATAAATATCAAAACCTCACTTATTAAAATAAATTTAACCAATTTATTTGTCGTTTCACGGCTTATATGAATCAGAAGTGATCACTATAAAGCTTGTGAGGGAACATTTACTATGAAATCTCCTCATAGGATGCTGCTTCCTTGTTATTCCAAGGATACAAGGAGAGCAATGGAGAACATTAAAAATCCATACTTGTCTATAGGGAGGAAGGAAAATGCACATTTTGTATGGTGTATAAGAAAGTTTACCCTTGTCCCATGGATGATACTTGAACCTTGTAGGTGAGTAGAATCATGTTGTTCAAAGTCACATGATGGATAAAAGTGTACTGCACAGTACCATGTGGTCATACATATCATTTTAACAAGAACAACAAATCCAAAACCCAGACATGCAAACTTTCCAGACAGAGACAGAGAGAGACCCAGATATATTTTTTTTAAATCTAAACACGATTAAGAATTTTTGTGTTGTTGTTTGGAAATCACTTCACTTAGCTTAATCTTCGTATGTTGAGGTTGATTAACCCTGTGTACTTTATGTTCAGAATGTACTTTGGCTGATACTTGCTTGGTTGAGAGAATACTGTCATTGCTGATGCAGGAGATCTATTTTGAATATTGCAGAAGAAAAATGCACCAGATATATCCTTATCACATTTCCAAAAGAGGTCCATTTTGTGTTATTCCTAGGGAAGAGAAAAGTTAAAAATAAAACACCCAGTAAAAGCTTAGTGTTTCACCTAAGCCTTTGTAAATAGCCTGCAATTTAGAGACAGTGAATTAAGAATTCCATGTTGAATTAGAAATTAAAAATAGATGCAGTAGTGAGAAATGTATTTAAGGCCCTGCCTACACTGCAGCAAAAATCGTGTTTGCAAAAATTAGGATGATTCTTGCTAGCATGCTGTTAACACAGTTTCTCTGGCCAGGGAAGATAAAAATACATGAGATTTTTGGGGGTATATTTTTAAAAAACCTTACTGATTTTTCTTACTGTTATAAATGCTAATGCATGGATTTTTCTCTCAGCATGTACTTATCCTTTTGTCTCTTTTATAATGGATTAGAATGAAGGGGATATGAATTAGTGACATTTAAAATATATATGATATTTTCATAGAGTATAACCTTATATCAATGTGTTTGAGCTCAATTTTCATGATCAGTTCTACATGTAGAGCCCTGAAGTGCAATTTCAGTGAAATCATTAATGGGGGCTTGTTGAAATTATGATATCATTGTCCAGAAAGAACATGACGTGACCTTTCTGCTTATACACACACATGCGTGCACACATATAAGCAGGTGTAAACTTTAGAATATATTATCAAATAAAAAAGGGGACTACTTCTATGAGAACACATAACAGAATTATATACCCTCTAATATCCTATTTTATAAGAGTAAACACTGCTTACAAATTAAAGCATGACAGTTTTTGCCAATAGATCTCAGAAAACTATCATTTGCTAGAATATATGTAGTTAATATCTCCGTGTATTCTCGAGGGGTAGATTCCTTGACAGCATTGAAGTAAGTTTAAGTGAACACATTTATAATTTTTGTTCCCTAAACTTTCAGAAACTTTCTTTTACTCTTCATTAGCTCTAAGACTGGGCAATCTCTTGAAATCAACTAATTCACAGTGTAAGGTTTGTCTAAATGAACAACTATCTCTTCCAAACTTACCATTTATATCTTTTATTGCATGGGTCCAGACCCATGCAATAAAAGCCATTGGCTTTACTGATTTATTGCACTGAGTTTGGAAAATATCTTTTGTACTTCAAATATCTGTTTTAACTAATGCATTTTTTGGGCAACTTTTTGAAACATCCTGTATATTTATGGAACAAACTTTCTATGTGCCCATAGAACACATCTCCAGAGCTGTGAGGTGCTCATCATCCAATTTTTTAAAAAGTTTTTTTTTTTTTTTCTTCACACTGATTCTTTCTTCCTACTGAGGTGGGCCATGCACAAGCTGTGGTCTTACACTTCCCTATCTCCCACCTTCCATAGTTCAGTTAACTCCACTAGTGTTTGTTATATACCCAACATCCTTTTTCATTCCATTCCTCCCTCAGCTTTATTCCAACTCTTTCTCTTTTACCTCAGGAAAAACCTCTTATATTTTTTTCTCTCTCATATTCCCCCTCTCTCTTTGTAATCTCAAAGATAATGCTCATCACGGAGGATATACCCCACACTCTTAGAGTGGAAAGCCATGAGTTTTAAAGTAAGAGTAAATATAACAAAGAACTTTTTCCTTTACCTTCTAAAGCTCTTGAAAGTATTTAGAAGTTCCCAACAGCTAGTCTATAAATCTCTACTTAACTCCAAACATTTTTGATAAAGCCAGCTTTTAATAAGAAGTCATATTAAATGATATTTTCTGTTTTATTTCATTACATTACAGAAATAGTGCTTCTTTATTTTTTTACCGTAAGCTAAACCACCCCAGTCATATTATGGTTTAAATAGGCATTAGTCGGCTAGCCTTGACTCTTACTATGCATTCATTCCTAATGTTTTACCTGGAAGTATACAATAGCATCCAACTTAGCTGTTCTCCCTACTTCTGTCTTTGCCTTTCCTGCTCTCTAGTGTTCACCCAGCAATGAGTGATTATTTAAAAGTGTCAACAGAACTTGCTACTCAAACCTCTAAAAATACCATATTTAGAATAAAATCCAAAGGCTTCATAAAATCGATAGCCCATCAGATGCCCAATAACACATGTAGCCCTGTATTACTGCTCCAATCTTATGTCCTTCCATTCTCCTCTCTCACCACATTTCAGACAAACTGAACTGTTTGCTCTTCTTCCAAAACACCAATTTTGTTTACTTTCTCTAGAAGTCTCCCTCCAGATTTGCTCAAATCTGGGCTCATATGTCACTTGAGGCTGGCTAAAATTTTAGGTAATACTTGAATAGCCAGGAGGTGAAGGACTGAATTATGTGATAGGGGCCTGATCAAAGAAAGAAAAATTTGGAAATAACTAACACATAGATAATGCCAAGACAGAGTTTGGCTGACTGTCTAAGAGAAATCATGTGAGAGAGTGCAGCCAGGGGAACTGCTTTGGGAATGGTCCACAGTTAAGGGACTTACTTGGAAGAGGAGCCAGGGAAGGAAAGAGGGACGCAGGAACTAAGAGAATCTAAAAGTACAATGTCATTGAATATCTGTGATGTGGGAATTGGAAAAAAAAAATAAAAGAATAGTAGGTAATAATCAAGTCAAATATAACAAAGATTAGGAAGTGTGGGGATCAAGGAAAAAGCCATTGGCTTTACTGATTTATTGCATTGTTTGAGTTTGGAAAATATCTTTTGTACTTCAAATATCTGTTTTAACTAATGCATTTTTGGGGGCAACTTTTTGAAATATACTGTATATTTATGGAGCAACTTTCTATGTGCCCAACACCAGTCTCATTTTTTTAAAACATTTTTTTAAAATTTAAATTCAGTTAATTAACATATAATGTATTATTGGTTTCAGAGGTACAGGCCTGTGTTCATCAGTCTTATATAATACCCAGCGTTCATTACATCACATGCCCTCCCCAGTGTCCATCACCCAGCCACCCCATCCCTCCCACCCCCCCTCCCCTCCAGCAACCCTCAGTTTGTTTCCTAGGACTAAGAGCCTCTTATGGTTTGTCTCCCTCTCTGGTTTCATTATTTTTTTTTTATTTTTTCCTCTCTTCCCCTATGATCCTCTGTTTTATTTCTTAAATTCCACATATCAGTGAGATCATATGATAACTGTCTTTCTCTGATTGACTTACTTGTTTAGCGTAATATCCTCTAGTTCCATCCACATCATTGCAAATGGCAAGATTTCATTTTTTTGATGGCTGAGAGGTATTCCATTGTGTGTGTGTATACACACACCACATCTTCTTTATCCATTCATCTGTTGATGGACGTCTGGGCTTTTTCCACCGTTTGGCTATTGTGGACATTGCTGCTATAAACACTGGGGTGCAGGTGCCTCTTCTGATCACTATATTTGTATATTTGGGGTAAATACCCAGTAGTGCAATTGCTGGGTCTTAGGGTAGCTCTATTTTCAGCTTTTTGAGGAACCTCTGTACTGTTTTCCAGAGTGGCTGCACCAGCTTGCATTCCCACCAACAATACTAATCTCATTTTGATGATTCTTATTTGTTCTTGATCATATGGACAATAGTAAGAAAGTCCATCTATATAATCCCATTGTCCCTTGAAGGTTTCTATGGAATTGTTGCTTGTTAAAGATAGAAGCTATGATATATAAGGGATTTCAGGTCATCTAGAGATATTCACAGAATGAGACTCAAATCAGAAAGAAAATATATTTGTTTATTTTAGGTTAAAAATATTTTATTATTCTTTATATGCTTTGGTTGACAAGTCTGTAGAGCTAGGTTAATGTCATCTAAAACATTACCAGAAAACCCCTCCTGGAATGTCATATACTAAATCAGCATACTTATTAGTAAAAGAACTGCTTTTTACCTACTGTCAGTATTATGGAAGTCCTATACTCAAGCGAAGTTATAATTATATGTAATTAACTTTTCCATTTTCAACTAATTAAATTAAAAAAAGACCTGAAAACCTATCATCCCTGTATAACAGAGTGTACTGAAGCTTGAATGTTTGAACATTTAACCAAAAAGAGCATATCAATTTTGGCTTCTTCTTATCCCTCTTGTTAACAAAAATAGTCCACTGACTCTAGAATAGAAATGCCAAGCTTTGAAATTAGGTGGTGTCAGGTTGAGTATAAATTTGCTGTCATACTTTTGATGTGCATTTTTAAATTCAGATCTCAAAAGATCTAAAGAGGTGTAATTTGTAATTGAAAACAACATAATTAATACAAAATGATCCAAAGAAACAAGACAAAACAGCAGATAAATCCTCTGAATAACATCTAAACAAAGATGTGAAGAGATATCATGTCCTTACTCGTTGACAAAAGGTACTCTCATGTATATACTCATTTAATTTGCTCATTCTTATGTCTCCTAAGAACCAGATTGCTTTTCAAATGTTACTAATGTGAGAATTATAGACAATAAATTCTGCCTTATAGCCAGGGAAACATGAGAATACTTTACATTTTGACATGATACATTCCCAAATATATATAGCAGGCACAACTTTCCCATCAACAAGGACTTTCAAAATATAAATTAAAATTAATCATGGAAGAATACCTAATATTGTCGAAGGGAAGAATTACTTTGTAGAAAAGCACTTTTTCATATGGAAAATTCTAAGTGAAAAAAGTCCACAAAAATAATAATGATATTTTGTGTGTATGTATGCAAAAAAGGATATGTTTATTAAAGACTGAAATGACATATACCGAAATGTAATATCTTGAGATTCCAGATTAATTTTTTTCTTATTTGCATTTTCTGCATGTTCTGCAATACACCTGTATTACTTTGGCATTCATTTTATAATCATTTATGAAACTATGTGGCTGACACTATGTAAAACAGTGTGTTGAGAAGTAAACCAAATAGACGCGAATCCCTGCCTACATAATGCTGATATTTACAACACACAGTTTACTTTAAAATGTTTATTTCCTAATGGTTAAGAGCACAGACGTTGGAGACAAATTTGTGTTCAAATCCCAGCCTCGCTACTTACTGGGTGTGACTTTGGACAAGTTATTTAACCTGCTCCATGCTTCAGAGACCTCATAAGTCATAAAAGGTTAATAATAATACCTACCTCATAGAATTGTTGAGAAATAAGTGAGTTGATACTTGCAAAGCACTTAAGTCAGTGCTGGCATCTGGTAAACTTTTTTTACATGTAAGCTATTATTATTATTATTATTACAATTTATTGTACTTTTAAATCCCTGATAATACATGGATGAAGAGTTTTATTGCCCCTTTATTTAAAAGGAGGTAGCTGTGAGGAGGCAAAACCAAAGCATTCACTTTACAGAATCTACAAAGTGCAAGGAATCTAAGGAGTGGTAGTTATACTGAGAAAAGAGAACTTTAATCAAAACCTTATTATGAGGAATGTATTAAAGTTTTACTGTTAAACATATTACTGCAGATACGTTAGTGCATTGATGTTCCATTTCTGTGTTTAAACAATAGTCCACACACCTCTGGCCTATCAGAAAATAAGGAAAATTTTTTTTAATTTTTTTAAAGATTTTATTTATTTATTCATGAGAGACAGAGGGAGAGAGAGAGAGAGAGAGAGAGAGAGAGAAGCAGAGGGAGAAGCAGGCTCCCAAGGAGCAGGAAGCCCAATGCGGGACTCGATCCCAGGACCCTGGGATCATGACCTGAGCCGAAGGCAGACGCTTAACCATCTGAGCCACCCAGCCGCCCCTAAAAAAAAAAGAAAGAAAAAGAAAAGAAGGAAAATTTTTCTTGCCCATCTTTAATATGGGAAGAATAATTTTACTTAATAGACTTGATATAAATTGAAGTTATAAGATGTGAGGAAGAAAGGATGCTTTGAAGATATAATGTAATTATTATTTTGAAAATAGGTATAATTTTCTGCTTCCTTACTTATCAGGTTTAATTAATTACTGTGCTTACCGTACTCTCTGATATGCAGTTCCTAGTATGTACGATGGCTGTGAAAACTGCCGATTACTTTTTTTCAAATTGCTTTTTGAAGTTTTCAAATTTTATCCTAATGGGAATAAATGGGGTTGGTAGAATGGTGTGAAGGATAGGATAATAACCATAGTGAGTGGTTTGCCTTTAAAGTTAAAATTGCTATTTTGCAAATTAAAAAGGAAGAAAAGAAAAGAAAAAAAGGACAATTTCTCAGTCATGTTTTTGCAAATGAAAACTAGCCAGAAAAACTGAGCCTGAGGGTCGCATACTATTTCTTACAGTTTTATTTATTCTTCAACCATCTACCATTAACAACTTATGCTAGCGTCTCAGTCGGTGCTTCATTCAGCTGCTCTTATTGAGACCCTCTTTGTGTGCCAAGCACTGGACTAAAGCCAGCTTCTCAGTCACCAAAGAGTAATAAGGTCCAGTCCTTGCCCTCAGGAAGTTTACCATCTAGAAGGAAAGCAGACGTGTAAATAAGCCATTCCTGTTCAATACATTATTATTAGAGAAGAATTTATTTTTTTATTTTTTTTAAAGATTTTTATTTATTTATTTGACAGAGACACAGTGAGAGAGGGAACACAAGCAGGGGGAGTGGGAGAGGGAGAAGCAGGCTTCCCGCGGAGCAGGGAGCCCGATGCAGGGCTTGATCCCAGGACCCTGGGATCATGACCTGAGCCGAAGGCAGAAGTTTAACGACTGAGCCACCCAGGAGCCCCTAGAGAAGAGTTTAAAAGAAGTCATGCGGTTCTCCCTGGCAATGAATATGTGCAAGATTTTCATGGCATCATTGGTTATCGTAAAACTTCAGGAGAACCCCCACATTTCTATGCATATTAGCACTAGTTTCCGTAATGTACGTGCGATGAAGACAAGTAATGGTCTAACACAAGAATTGAATAAGAGGGTCGTATATTGGGGTCTGCAGAAAGAAAGTCATTCCTAGGCCGGGCATTTGTTTAGTTAGTACTGGTGCTCATGTCTTCATGTGCTTTCTTGATGGATTTTTAAAGCCTTCTCCCCCACTTCCACTATTCTGTGACCCCCTCCTACCAAAGGGTGTAAACTTGATGTTCCTGCAAATGAATCCATCAAAACAGAAACATTAATTTTTTTGAGCAAAACTGTGTCAATAAAGATGTAAAGGGAAGTTGTTGGAACTCCAAAACAGCATATAAGACCTCCACAAAAGAGGGCCATTGTGAATAGGGGAATTATCTCTCTTGAAGCTGGTATATGAGGCACAGACTTCCTAATTATTTCCTGGATCAAAGTTTTATCCTACTAAAAATATGATAAACATAGACTTCGATTGTTCACAGTCTAATAAGCTCTTCTATACTTAAAAACTGAATGTTAGCTTTGTGATAAACTATTTCATATAAACTGACACATGCACAAAGCAATGATCTTTTTATATCCAAATGATCTTATTCAGAAAAATCCCACCAGACTATGTAAAAGAACAATCTATGATAATTTTATTTTGAGCTCATTGTCAATTCTCATTCTTAGTTTAAAGAGAAGCCAAAGGGTCTATGGTTTTGATCTGTATTTTGATGTCCACTTGGCCAGTTCTCCCACCTTAGGCAAGTTTAAAGATTAAATAATTTTTAATTGGCAAAATCACAAATAAAATGAATACGAAACAACAAAGGGACCACCCAGAGTCAGTGCAAACGTCTCACAAGTCTCTTTACATGGAAGGAATTGGAAATTATTAGGAGTTCAATACAGAAATATATATGCAAAATGAAAATGAGTGCTTCTGATAAAAATTCTGTTTTATGGTTTTAATACATGAAATATGAGTTTCAAGAGTTTTTAAATGTTTCTAATAATTGTAGAGTGAAGACTGCTCAAAAAGAAACTGGAATAAAATCCTTTAATTACAATGGAAGGAAGAAATATCTACTAATCTCTCCAAAAATGACCATATTACCACTCTTTCTCCATCCTCCCCTACACACTTCCCATTCGTAGAACTGGATAATCCCTGGTTGTATGGGCACAGATAGTGGGATCTAGGTAGAAAAGTCACATTGGACAAAATGTTCAAATCACTGTGGTCAGATCAGTCCTGAGAAACATTAGGATGTTTGTTATGCATGAGGACATTTTCCCCATAGTATTTTGAATAGAACATGATTGTTTTTGACTTTTGTTCCTATTGTGGTATCAATTTTATGTGTCAGCTTGGTTGGGCCATGGTACCCAGATATGTGCTCAGACATTCTAGGTGTTTCTGTGAGGGTGTTTTTGAATGAAATGAACATTTAAATTGGTGGACTTTGATTAGAGCACATTACCCTTCATAATATAGGTCGGCCTCATTCAATCCATTGAAGGCCTAAATAGAACAAAAGACTGACCTTCCTTGCCCGGAAGGGAATTCTGCCAGCACGTCCCACCTTCATGGCCCACTCTGAAGCACTTGGACTTGCCAGCCTCCATTTTCATGAGAGTCAATTCCTGAAAATAAAATCTCTCTCTGTATATGTACATGTCCTGTTGTACATATCCCAGTCTGTTTCTCTGGAGAATCTTAATACTTTAGATAAAGCTCTAAAATCAATTGGTGGAAAATGATAGACATGATGTATGTAGTGGCACCAGAGTGAGATAGTGTAAAAAGAAATTCTTTTGAAAACTACCGGAGAAGTGGGTGAACAAATTAATGTAGGTCTATCCCCTCGTGTTATGGAGTGTACTTAGTGCAGAGGTTCGGAGACACAAACGCCTTCAGTTTGCTCACCAGCATGTAGCAGGTAGAAGGTCCTTGCTTAAGACAATAGTATGGCCTGCGGTGTGTGGTAAATAATAATTATTGGATCTAGTCTAGGTTCCCTCTTCTTCCTCCTCCTCATTCTCATTTATGTTCTCTTTCTTGGTCTTCATAAGTTAATACTGTACTGGTCAAATACAAAAAAAGACATTGTAAACCACATTAGTTGTTAAATTTTTGAGCCCAAATAGATTTGAACTTGAAATTTCAAAGGAGCTTGATCTCACAGATATTGACATAGGACTGATACAGGATATGTAAGGGCGTACTTTGTTAAGAAGTAATAAATCTAATACAGGGCATACGATACTGGTCAAATACAAAAAAAGACATTGTAAACCACATTAGTTGTTAAATTTTTGAGCCCAAATAGATTTGAACTTGAAATTTCAAAGGAGCTTGACCTCACAGATATTGACATAGGACTGATACAGGACATGTAAGGGCGTACTTTGTTAAGAAGTAATAAATCTAATAGAGGGCAGTGGGAATAGCATTGTAGATTGGGTCTGTGAGGGCAGAGGTACTGACCAGAGGCAGTAAGGGAGAGACACAAAAAAGGGTACACAGAGGTGATATTATTAGAACCTCAGTGCTTCAGTTGGAAAGTTCTATAGATTTGCAAACAAAATTCCCCAAAGATAGTGACTTTCCCAAGTTCATAGCTAGACAACAGGAGAATCAACCAGGACAGATACAGAATTTAGTTTCCTCTAAGGAAAAAATTAGGTAAAAGTGCAGCCCTATTAAACCATAAGTCCCCTGAGAGCTTATTTATGTACATCTAACAACTTTAGCACAGTGTCTTGTACAAAGTAGATGCCTCATAAATATTAGTGGTTTAAATAGAACTTAATAATAAATAAGTAGTCAGCTTGTTGTCACAAAGGCCTTCTCAGTCTAAAAGTAGAGGCAGGGAAGTACCTTTATATATATTTTTAATTCTTTTTTTTTTAAAGATTTCGTTATTTATTTGAGAGAGAGAGAGAGAGAGAGAGAGCACAAGTAGGGGGAGAGTGGGAAGAGGCAGAGGGAGCAGGAGAAGCAAACACCCCACTGAGCAAGAAGCCAGACATGAGGCTCGATCCCAGGACCCTGAGATCTTGACCGGAGCTGAAGGCAGACACTCAATTGACTGAGCCACCCAGGTGTCCCAGAGAAGTAACATTTAAGAAGCAGGGACAACCTTGGGGCAGTGAGCTCTGAGGCACACCTCTATGCATGGCTCCATAGAAGGACTTGTCTCAAAAATATCCCTCCCTCAGCACCCTGTGGGAGATTTTTGGTTTTTATTTTTGTACAACATTCCAAAATCCCGCACCTGGGGCCTCCATTTGTTTAGGGCACCCCCGCTTAAAAGTCAATCTACATTTTTAGGGTTAATGTGACATTAGTCAGATGATGATAAAGCAATTAAAATTAGGTAGCTTTCTCCTAACCATTAGCTGAAATCAGGTTTATTTGTAAAGATGGATTTTTTGTAGGAAATATTTTAAGAGGAGAAACAGCAGTATGTCACAGTAAATTAGGAGAACAATCAACAAGGGGGGTTGGGTAGAAGGATTGCAAGTACAGACGTCTTATGGCTAGTTAAGGTAATCTAAGATCTTGTCATTCAAAGTGTGGTCGGAGGACCCCACTATGGTATCACCCAAAAGCTTGTTAGAAATGCAGAATCTAAATGCAGAGACCTAAAGGAGTCTCTATGACTAGGCAAGTCAGGAAATGCTTCTAATCTTCCTTCTTCTATTCCAAATGACTTCCTACTTTCCAGAACCAGGACTTATGCCTGTGCTGTTACTAATGGATTTGAATTACCCTATAGGTTAAGTAGGTTTTAAAACTGGCCTAAGAGTCTAACTAAGGCATGCAAGATAACACCCATAGGGAAATGTCTTCTCATTTGGACAACTAACTTACAGTAAGCTATTAGAACACCATTCCTTTATACACTTGAGTTGCCTTCAGTCACCCCCGGGGAAGTCTTATTCTTAGTTCAGAAACAAAACTGAATTTTCATGCACCAGTCTATAAACAGCAGAGGTAATAATATTAGGATTTCCATATTCATATATCAGTGACAGTGAGAGAAAATCAAATATCTAAACAAAAAAAATCCCTCAATATCATAAATTTAGGGGCACCTGGGTGGCTCAGTCGTTAAGCATCTGCCTTCAGCTCAGGTCATGGTCACAGGGTCCTGGGATCGAGCCCCACATCGGGCTCCCTGCTCTGCAGGAAGCCTGCTTCTCCCTCTCCCACTCCCTCTGCTTGTGTTCCCTCTCTCGCTGTGTCTCTCTCTGTCAAATAAATAAATAAAATCTTTAAAAAAATCATAAATTTATTTGTGGTAAATCATGCTATAAAAGCTTAAAATTTTCCAGTGAATGAAGAAATTTAAAAAAATAAAAACAACAACCAATGAATGGGAAGGTAAGATTTCTTTCTAGACTGCTTGTGGCTTAAAGACAGAGCCAAATCTCATCTATTCCTAATATCCAGAAGTGTGCCTGGAACAAAGAAAAGACTCATCAGTTGTGAATGAATTAATAAATGAGTAAATCAATACCTAGTATGATGCCATGTTTAAAGTGGATTCTAAGAAAATGTTTGTCAAATCAACAAAAATGTACAAGAACATACTAAATCAAAAGAATTATCCGGTAAATAGAAGAAGGTGAGTCAGGGTGATTAGCAAATATATGCTAAATTAAAATGGCATGTTTTACATCACTGAGGATAGAAATTGGAAAAAAAAAGACTTTTAAAAAACTGCATGTTTTTCTTTAGATGTAATGAAGTAGTCTATCAGCAACAGAGGTAAAATTTGTAAAGGTTTACCAAAATTAATTAATTTTCTTTGAAGACCTTCAAATCCAGATAATCTCTCCTACTGCCATCCATGTCCATTGTCAAATTTTTAACATCTAAAAATGTAAGAGAATAAAAACCAACTTGCTGATTAATGTGTATTTTGAACATTTTGTTCTAAGTCATATCCTTCAAGATGTAAGTATGGAATCAAATTGTTACGACAAAGTTAACCCAAGAGTTCTAGATCCTAACCTAAGGCTTTTTAGGACTTCTAGTACATTAGTCTCCTATGGCAAATCAATTAAATACCTGAAATGTGAAAACTTTCATAAACCTCTACTTTTAACCCAATTCCAGATCAATTCAGAAATCTGACAAGCTAGTCAGTTTTATGAATGGAGCAAAAACTTTAATAGACTTTAACTGTAACGAGTAGCTCAGGACAAAGGTGTTTTTCATGTTGATTTTTCCTGAAACTGAATTTGGGATTGGAGCTTGCCTCTCACGGATCAGTGTATAGTAAGCATTTCTTTCCAAAGAAGAATCCAGCACCTAAGCCATTCCAGGGTCTCTCATCCCTCAACAGCAGGGCTACATCTCCAAGAAACTAACTGCTTGAATCTGTATGCTCAGACTGTCTTCTGAGCAAAAGTAGTCATTGGATTTTTATTGGTCATTATTTTTTTCTCCAAACTACCGGTGTTAAGAAGTGCTTCTCTTAAGCCTAATACACTGCAATTATGTGAATGGCATTCAGAGTCCATGTTTGCACTAAGCACACTTTAAATGTGCAAGTTATCTCTATGCCACGGTGGCCTTTATCTTTCCAGAGTAGATTGCCATACCTTCATGACGCTACATAGGCTTCATTCTATATCAATAACATAATTAAAAGATGTTGATTGAGTGCCTACTGTGATGGGGCACTTTGGGAGCTGGGATATAGCCAGGAACAAGATGGGCTGGGTCATGGCTCTCAGGGAACGTATATCCTAGAGGGGCGAGAGGTGGGCAGAAAAGAGACAAAAGACAACCAAGCAAATAAAACCTAAACCTAACCAAACCAAACCAAATGCAAATAAGAAAACACCAGTTAATGAGAAGTGCTGTGATAACAATAAAAATAATCTGATATATGGTACGTGGTAGGTAACTTTAGATTGTGTGCTCAGAAGTCCATCTCAGGAGATTACATTTAAGCTGAAACGCAGAGATGTCGGGCATGCAGGCATCTGGGGTAAGGACATTCCAGGCAGAGGGAGAACAGCTAATGAAAAAGCCTTACAATGAATGGAGAGAAGCTGGGATGGCTTACAAAACGCGTGGGTGTGGAAGACAGGGATTGGAAATGAGGTCAGAGGGGTAGGCAGGAGTGAGATCACATAGGGCTTTACAGGCAAAGGTAAAGGACCGGACATTTTTTTCTAATTGAAAATAGGAAACCTTTGATATATTTTAAACACAGGAATAATATGATCAGATTTAGGACTTAAAAAGATCACCCTACTCTTCTGTGAATGATGGATTGCAGAGGGGTAAGGTTGTCCAGACAGGAGACAATAGGGCTTTGGACAGTGTAGTAGAAGGAGACAGGGAGTGAAGTGGGTATATTTTTTTAAGTTTATTTATTTTAGAGAAAGAGAGAGAGAAAGCACGAGTGGAAGGGGTAGAGGGAGAGAGAATCTCAAGCAGACTCTGCGCTGAGCACAGAGCCCAATGCAGGTCTCAGTCTCAGGAGGGGGAGATCATGACCTGAGCCAAAATCAAGAGCTGGTCGCTAAACTGACTGTACCACCCAGGTGCCCCAAAGTGGATGTATTTTTTAAAAATAATTTGGAGGTAGAGGCAATAGAGGCACCTACAAAATACAAAGATTTTATAGCTCTTTTACAAGGGTATGTTGTCCTGTTTTATTTCTAATACCATAATTAATATTATTAGAATTCTGTTGACATTTGTGAAACAAACTAGTTCATAGGATCAATGTCTTCACAGAAAAGTCTATGTAGACTTCTAAGGTTCCTTCCTCTTATGCCTCTGGGAAATGAGAAAACTCCTAAGTCACCACATTTTTGAGCAGTTGGGGATATTTTTACAAAAATGCATGATTTACTGTGTGCCTCTGAGCCCTTTGAGAGCAGGGACTATTTGTTCATCACCTAGGCTCAGCACCAAATGCACAATAGGTTCCTCATCAATACATGTGCAGTAAATGATTAAATGCTGACATGTTAATTTCATTTCAAATTTCATTTCATTTCTACTTGTATAAACTTTACATGGGCTCCTTAAAATGTATCCCATTTGCTATTCTGCTATTCAGAGAAGATTCTTTTTTTTCAGGATAATTCATGTTAATGCTTACTTTGGGATTATTTGATGATGGAGCATTTTATTTAAAAAATATTTAATTAAATTGGTGCCCAATACATGGATGTGTTTACGTTTTGTGTTATTTTGCTAGAGCTGCCATCGCAAATACTATAAACTGAGTGGCTGAAACAACAGAAATGTATTTTCTCACAGTTCTAGAGACTGGAAATCCAAGATTGGTGGCAGCAGGTTTGGTTTCTTCGGAGGCCTCTCTCTTTGACTTGCAGATGGCCACTTCCTCACTGTGTCCTCCCGCGGCCTTTCCTCTGTGCACGCACATGGCCCTGGTATCCCTCTGTGTGTCCAAATTTCCTCTTTGTCTGAGGACACCAGTCAAACTCCATTAGGACCCACCCCAAAGACCTCCCCTTAATTCAATCATCTCTTTAAAGGCCCTGTCTCTAAATCCAGTCACCTTCTGGGGTCCTGGGGGTTAGAGCCTCGATACAATTTGGGAGGAACACAACTTAACTTATATTTGTCTGTTACAAATGCTAATTCCTTAACAGTAAGAAAATAGACCCATTTTTTAGTGATGACTATATGCCAGTCATTAACACACACACACACACACACACACACACACACACACACACACACACGTGCACTAGCCCTGTAAGGTAAATAGTATTATTTGCTGATGCACAAACTGAGGCTGAGAGAAGACAAATTGGCAAAGATCCCAGAGATAGAAGGTCGGGGCTAGTATTTAAACCCAGATCTTCATGACTTCAAGGCCTGTTCTTGTAACAACTACACAGTGCTGCTATCCCTAATAGAATGATTGTGAATGTATCTAATAAAATAGTGCATGTAAAGTACTTGGCACAGTGCCCAACACATAATGACTCGACAAATGTCAGGTTACTTCCCCTAACACTATAGGCTTAAAGGACAATAGCATTTGAATCACCTCTTTCTGGCTCTCCTGGTTTTTCTGGAATGCCAATTTGGAATACACATCTTGAAAAGACTGGCCATAATGGTTCTCTTGACTCAGTGTCAAAGACTGTTCGCTATTTCAGTAGATGCCTCTGTGTATATATGAATTCATAGGAGCTAGATAATGAAAATGCTTTTAAATATAAAAATAGTTTTCACAATTCTAATGCTTAGCAACTAGCATTAAAAAGGGAAAGAAAAGCACAGTAACATTCCTTTTCCTTTAAAGACCATTCTGTTTATAAAACCATCTCTAGCTGTGAGTGCTTTAAATCAGCAGGAATTAAGGCAAAATAAAATAAACTCCAAGTTTAAAATAACAGTAAATTAACTATTCAAGATCCCTGCCATGAATATATTTACCAATTTATAGAGGTAAAGGGTGGTGGCAAAATGAAATGTGTATGGTGAAATGAAAATTAACTCTCTGAACAGAGAAAACACCCAACAGCTTTAGAAATGCAGTCAAAGAGAATTCAAGACAGAATTTCTCCTCTTGTGATTTCACTGGTTACTGCTATACATGCTATCTCAAAATGTCTACTACTAACTAATAATAATCAAGTCTTGTTTAATGAAATCTGTAACCTATTTTAAAAGGTTCCAGCATAGATGGTATAATAGCATGTATGTGTCTGTTGGTTTCGGCTTTAACCCAAGGGGCAGTCAGTTGCCTTAATAGAGATTCCAGAGATGGGAGGCAAGCAATTTATCAGAAAAATGCCACTTTTCCGAGGTAACTGGTACAAGTGCCTCAGCTATCTGCGTCTCTACACCTGAGACTTGGCTAATTAGCATACTAAATGTCAGAAGTGGTTTTTATCTGGAAAATTCATGGTTTATTTATAGGCATGATGAATGTTAGAAATGGGCCATCATTGGTGACATTAAAGGTATTCATGGATCGCTAAGGAATTTTAGAAACACTTTCTACCTTCGTATGAATCTGGTGAATCCTGAAACTGAGGCCAGCAGAGAGGGGACCCAAGGCTGGACTACTAGATGATCTTGTGTCCATGCATGGTTCTTTAGTTGACTGGCTGTCCAAGGCAGACTGTAAAGGACAGAATCCTGCCTGTGGGTTTTTGTTTTGAGTAAACTTTCATGCAGGATGCCTAAAGAACTCCTCTTACACATCTTCAAGCTTTAGAACCTGGTCATTAACAAGTGCTTGTTAAGTGAATGTCTTCTATATGAATGGCAAAATTTGTCTGAGATTTATTTTTTATTATAAGGTGGTAGCCAGTTTGTTGGGGAGGGGCCAACCCTTTCCCACTCGAGGTCTTTGGGGGTCAGATAGAATTCAGGAGATATATGTGTATAATCAAAGTGGCTTAGGTCAGTCAGAGCAGCATTTTAGGGGATTCTTTTTCTTTAATTCCAATCGTTAATTTTCTGTGGGAATGTTGACCCATAAAAAAATAAAAGGTATTAATCTTATTAGTCATGCAATTCTAAATAGGCCCTTAATAATACTAAACATGAGACCACTTGAATGAATATTTTCCTTATTTCTTAGTTTTCAATTAACATTCTTTTACATCTTTCCAGAAAACAGGGGAAAAACAACAGAAAGTTGCCTTGAGAATTTATTATAAATTAAGAAAAGCTTTGTCCTCAAGGCAAAGAATTCAGAGAGAAAAAAGCAGGAACTAGTGCTTTAGCCTTAGTTAAATTTCATAAACCATTTTGTTCTGGATTTGGCAGAACACAAAATGCTTTTGCCAAATTTTTCCCTCATTATTTAAAGCCACATGTTCTATGAAGGGGATTTAATGCATATGTTACAAATGTTTTTATAAATATGTTTTACTAGTAGAGATTACTAAGCTAAGGTGACCATGCCTAAACATTAGCCCATTATAACACAAGCCATGGGATTGTTTTAATTAATCAGTCACTTTCCTAAAGTATGATGGAATGGAATTTACCTACAGAGGAAATGGAATTTAGTTGAACCATGAGGAATTGAGTTTGAATATATTTATCACCAGTGAGATTTATTAAGCCTTATAATATATGGAAGGCTTAGGAATGTAGACTCATCAGACAAATAAAAATTCAGAGTTGGAAGGGGATTTTGGCTTCTGTAAAATTTAAGGGTTGGTGTATGTTGTCGAATCCCAGGCTATTAATATTAAGGACCACCTTTATTATTCACTCACTCACTGTGGGCCATATAATTCAAAAATTTTGCTAACCAAATTGCATCTGATGACTAATAAATTCTTTCTCAGATTTTTATTAATGAAACATATTAATCACTGTGATCGGTAGAAGATATCCAGGATTACCATACTGGGTGGATATACTGTTGGCCAAAGCCAAAGAAATTTGATATTTTAGTTAACCTGTGCAGGTTACCTGTGGTAAAATTTACTATTTCCATCAGACATTTTAAAATATAGGCAGTGCTGATGGTATGAGGATAATTGATTCCAGAAAAGGGCCGTTTACAGTGAGTCCATGTAAAACAGAAGTCATTCTGCCTTGAAATTTGAAGTTTATAATTATGAAAATGAGTTTATTTTATTTCAGTTATACTTGTAGTTAAGGGTATATGTGTACCTGAATATATCATAGAATAACAGAGTGACAAGAATGTTGTTTTATTTTGATGTAATTTTTTCCCAACAAGACCTCACCTCACAGTTAACTTAGAAGTTTGCAAGAAGGGTCCTTTTGGTTGGGGGAGAGGATGGTGTGGGGCATAGTGGGTACAAAATAGTCAAGGCCCAAAGACTTCCTTAATCCTTTGATCCTTAATCAAATTGTTCTCTGTGCACCCTGATCATCCTCGTGCCCAATCTTGAACTTCAGTTTGCAGCTGATTTTTGCCTTGTACTTGCACTGTGTGGTTGCAGGATTATGAATATCGAGTAACTGTCAAAGAGAACAAAGATACTGAAGCCAAAGGCAAGGCTACATCTAGTGGTAGCATGGGAATAAAGGGGGGCTATTTTTTTTTATAAGTGGTTCATTTCTGAGTGATTTTTTTTTTCAGGTTACATCTACTTTCTTTCCTTTGCAACTGGTACCCCTACCAGGGGTCTCTGGAGGAACTCCTATAAGTAAAATAGATCATTGTCTGCCATCCATTGAAAAGCATCATTCACTTGGCTGGCCCAGGAACCCCACCCAGACTGAGGATCGCTTCATCTTTATTATAGCCCTCTGTCTCTAATATTCTATACATTTGGTTGTATACTCTTTTCTGATGTGGAAATTGAGAGGCTGAGGAGTTATTATTTGCTCTAGGTCACATGGCTACTACTGGCCAAAGCAGGTCTAGAATCTGGATTCCCGGCTTTTTTGGGGGGAGGGGGAGGGAACACTTGAACATAATATTTGTGATTGCAAGTGTTTATGATTTTATTAATTGTCTTTAAACTTTAAGATATTATAATTTGATTAAATAGAAATGCTAAATGTTAAAAACAATAACTGTCTCTTCCTCAGGAAACCTCATGGACTTTAAAAGGATATCTTTAAGAAATATATTATATTCTGTTAATTTTAATCAAATTTTTCTAGTCTGGAGATCAAAATTAAGCTGCAGTTTCAGACACTGGCACTCCAGAACAGCACGGTTTGGGATGACTCAGCCAAGGGAATTTCCTTTGTTAAAATGTTTCAAAGAGATAGATAGCATCATGTGTTGTAAGTGGTAAGAACGCCCTACACGTGGAACCTTCAAGATGGGTACCTGGAGGGGGAGGGAGGGAGACAGTCTTCAGGCTTCCACATTGGAACCAGGGGAGAAGGGATGAGTTTGAGTATTAGAATCTGGGGTGAAATTTAGTTATTGTCGTCAACCTTTTAAAACTTACCCAGAGTCTGGATTCACCTTAAATTATGGAACATTTCCTGTATAAACTGATTGGCGAGACACTTTTTTTTCATGGATATCTTCAGTGGGAACTCTAATATAGCAGACATGCTGTTGTTATTCTTACTAATCCTCCTCTCTGAGGAGCTATTTTTTTTTTTAAACAGAAAAAAATGGAAGAATAAAAACCCTTATATTGCCTTGAGTCATATCTGAATAATGTTAAGTTTTGATAACCTCTCCTGAAGAGTATCAGGATTTTTTTCTTTCCTCTTGTTTCTCTAAAATTCATGGAGAGCTTATCTTTCCACTAGCCATTAAACTATCTATCATATGAGAAACTAGGAAGTGGAGCCCTTCGTGATTTATACTGGTAAAATGGGTGATCAGGAAGAGTTGGGAGATTTAAGAATATTTGAGTTACTTCTTGCTTCCTGGTAAGACTGTTTAAATTTAGGATATGCACATAGTATAATTGTGGAAAATCTTGTGGAAATTCAGAAAGGTTTTAAAATTTCAAAAAAAACAATCACTGATAATACTAATTGCTTTAACCTTTTCCAGGTCACAGCAGGGTAGACAGTGGTTGGGTGCATGGATTTGAAGCTGGACTGCCTGGGCTTCACCATTCCCCAGTTGGGAGACCTGAGGCAAACTTCTTAACCTCAGTGGGCCTCAGTTTTTATCTTTATAGAATGGGGAGGAGAATAATACCTACTTCATTGGGTTGTTGAGAGGTTATATATGAGTTAACATGCATGAAGCTCTTAGAACCGTGAAAACACTACCCATGTCAACTTCCATAGTCATGTTAGTGTCATTGTTATAAGTTTATCCTTCTGAATCCCTGATAGACATGTAGATGAATGATGTCACAGATCTTATTTTATAATTAGAGAGACTCAGAAATCACCAATAGTATGTAAAAGATCAGGGCAAATCTGTAGCTTTCTATCTGTAGAATCTGGTGCCATTCAAAAATAAAGAAGAGGAAAAAAAGACATGACTGTATGTTTCTCTAAATATATGAGGAGCATGAACACCAAATGTGAAAAATGATCTGGTGAGGTTGGGGGGAAGTTCAGAGTTTATTAGTGGTTAAGACATGAGTATCTCAGTAATTTGGGAGAGTTCATAACAAGCAACCCCTTTCTTGATAGTCTGAGGGACTAGAGCAGTGGTTCTCAAAGCTGGATCCTCAGACCAGCAGCATCAGCATCACCAGGAACTAGTTGGGAATACGGATTCTCAGGCCCCACCCCAGACCAGACCTACTGAATCAGAAACTCTGGGGGTGGGCCCAGCCATTTACCTTTTTACAGAGACAACACACTGAAGTTTGTGAGCACTGGAATAGTGAGGTGACATGAAGATTGAAAAACCTCCTGTTTTTCTAGTTCTGACATTTGCATGGACCTCCTCAAAACGTCAAGAACCACCGCATGGATCGAAATCACCTATAATTAAAGAAAAACAAAATAACTTCTCTCTCTCTCTCTCGGCTTCTAACTCTAAAATTTTATCAGGGAGGCAAGAGGGTTTTAACATTATTTATGTATTTATTTATTTAAGAACAAAAGGCCCTCATTGTATTAATAAATAAAATCTGAATTCAAAGTCATTCGGTTCTGCCTTAAAAGAAACCAAAGTGGTTGAAAAATAAAGCACTGTTCTCTGAAGGGCTTTTGTATCTCTATAGTTCTACTTTCTGACCTCAAGTGGAAGTGTGTGCTTACCTACCAGCCTGCAAGCTTCAGACCAGTTCCCATGTCTTGGACATCTCTATATTTTTGATGCTGACTTAATATAAGCACTGATACATGTTTCTGCAAATCACTAACTAATTAACTGAGTCAAATGCTTATTACTTAAGATTAGTGGCTGAATTAATAAAGAGATGGCAGAACTAGCATTTTGATTTTCATATACAACTTAAAAAGTAATTGTATAAAGCTGCAAAAGGAATTCCATTTTTTAGTAGGCACATTGTTTGGAAATAAGTGAGGAAATTAAAGGGTCTGATTAAAGCAATATTATCAGATTTTTATTTTTAAAGAGACAGTTGAAGCTAACTACTTTCCAAGTATATATGTCCTAATTCTTCGCAGAATTTATTTATATTTCCATGATGGTGTCATAGCAAATGACATGGAAAAAATATATATGTATACATACATTTTACCTTCAATCTGGTGGTAAGACAAATTGAAGATATTTCCTCTAATTAAAAAGGAAATTTGTTTTTATTGATAGGTGTGAACTATTATTTTAAAAGTTAGGAGAAAGAAGAGTGGGGAAAAAAACAAGTTTAGATTCACTTGAGTCACTGGGCAAGAATCTGGGAGAAATGCTGAGCTCACAGCCTTCCAGGGAAAAGATTGGTATTCGCATGCGTGGGTTCTCAGAAGTGCACAGCCAATGGCCAGATGGTGACAGTTTGGGGAGAAGCCGGGCTGTCAGCAGTGAGAACATTCAGGTTGCATACAGATGTTCTACGTGGGCTGGGACAGAGGGAAGCCTTGCCTGAACAAAGATAGAACCTTGGTTAAGGAATTGTTTAGAAGCAAGCAATTCACCTAAATAATGGAGAAAATAAAAAAACAGTTTTATAATATTTAGTGTATTAGTTAGTAGCTATAATATAGGGGAAACCATGTGTGAGATCTTTGAGGTAAATGCAGTAAGGAAGATGTTGCTTTAGTCAGCTGACTGGAACGTAGCAGAGTGCCTTGGGAGTCTTACAGGTTAAAACAAAACAAAACAAAACACCGGATCTATATGTATTTCCAGCTTCACTGAATTCCAGCCTAGAAGTCTGCCAATAGGCTCTTCATGCCCCAGCTAGTGATGTAATCATTCTGAGGAACAAGTACACTTGGTACAATGGCGGTTTCCGGAGTCCAGAGTATCCTATTTGGTGCTGCATGCTTCACCTTACTGTTGCCCTTAAACCTTGCTCTTTGCACAGAGGCTAAACATCTATTATTCAAGTTGAGGTATGCCGAAGAAAGGAAGGGAGCTGAGAGAGAGAAAGAGGGCAGTGAGAGCAAATGGCAGGGTAGTGGTAATCAAATCCTAAAAATAGAAAGCTAGAAGGAACCAATGGCTGGAAGAAAATCCCAGGAAAATCTCTATGAAGTTGGCTTGTCTTGGCTCATTTGAATGATGTTCCCTTTAGAGACTTAAATTAGTAGAAACTCTGTGGGCCTAACATGGTCATCAATTCCATAATGATGCGTATGTGTGGATGTTAATTTTAACCAAACTGCATGGCACAATAAGTTCTGTGCTATCTGGACTATGCTGGGGCCATGACTATACCCACCAAGCTTCAAAAAAGAGGTAACGTTCAGTCGTCTTTTGAGGTAGCCTGAGAGATCTGGTCTTTGCAATTCTATAGTCATTGACAACATGGCTTCATTCGTTGGACCAACCTTGAAAGTGCTATCTCTCTTAACTTCAGAGGGCCATGAGATTGGTGAAATTGTGGGGCATGCCCTCTGACTAGCAGCCCTCCCCCTCCTTTCCTCCCTGTCAGGCCTAAGCATGGTGAGAAGAAAACTTGTTTACCCAAACGTATGTCCATGGCGCTCCTTGTTTTTGGACACAACCTATAGGTAAAGACTTGCCTTATATAGACGCAGATAATTTTGTTGACTCCTGGCCATCAATGAAAAAGAAACCTGGGGGCTAGTATAATTGAAAACAGAGACCAGGCAGCTGTTTCATGGCAGACTCCAGGAGGAAAAGCAAAGACTTCTGGTTGTAGTGTTTTCTGAGGCTAGGCATCCCCAGGACCCTGGAGTTTGGAGGGTGTGTTGGGATTTGACTTTAGCTCTCCGCTACTTTTGGTCCAGAACAGGCTTATCAGCAGCTTTCAGTATGCCCATGCTTGGAGGCAGGAGTGGGACTATTCCCCCCTTCCTAACCTACAGAGAGACTGAGAGTAAGGGAAAGAAATCAAGGTGCTCTTGATATCCAAGGAAGGGGAACGACTGCTGGGTAAACAAGCAGGACACTACGGATGTTAGCTGATTTCCTCCAACACAGTTTTGGATTTAAAAGTCTTTAGAAATTATGCTTTTTCTTTTGTGGACACTTCAAGTTTTTAAAACCCTTTCCCATATATTTTCTAATTTTAACCCCACTGTTAGCTCTCTGTTTGAAGAGGCACTTGTTAAGAGCACACATGCTGAGGCCAGGGTTCAAAGCTCATCAGGCTCTATGATCTTTGGTGAATTATTTAGCCTATCGGTAACCATGATTTTCTCAGATGTCAAATGAGGATTATACTAGCAAGCTCTTCATAGGTTGGTTGTGATGGCTGTATAAATTAATACGTGTAAAACATAAAATGGTACCTAGCGCATACTAAGCTATCAGTATGTGTGAGCTCTTTCCAGGAAACTGGAGCTCCTGAGAAGTGGAATGATTTAGAGGCTACATTCCACCAGAATCTCAAGGTCACAAGACTGAGAAATGATGGTGTCAGGACTTGAATCCTAGTTTAATTATGTCAGCTCCAGCTCTCCTTTTCAACAATAGAAAACTGTATGAAGATTTAAATGCACACACGGTGAGAGAGAGGCCCATTGCATTTGTAGAAAATCACAATGTATGTCATAGTCTTACAATTATGTATGAGCATCTTGTCTGTGATCATGAGCATTTTTGAGGGCAGGAACTCTGTCATTCTCTTTCAGTTTCCTGGAACCAGGTACATAAAATGCCTAGCTATATGTATAGATGTTCTAGAATGGAAGAACAATAGAAGGAATGACTGAATGAATATGCATGATTAGCTAGTAAAGTAACACTATAAGTCTCATAAATTAGAGCAAATGGTTTGGACAGGTTGGTGTAATAATAAGCCCCAAGCCGTGTCACCATGCTCTAATAGGAAAGCGCTTGATGCAAGAACTGTCCCCCGCTGACACAGCCTCAAGTGGTGTTCTAAGAGCACTTATTCTTAGAAAATGATAAAGAAGCGTACTGAGATGATCAGGTGCCTTAGAACATTGGAATTCAGTGTTTCTTCAGTGTAGCACCCCCCACCCCCCACCTCATAGGTGTAAGGGGTCAGAGTTCCTTTTCTCAGCTAAAATTTTCCTTTTAATCTGGAGTCTTTGGTGGGAGGATGAAGGACTATTACAGCTATGCTTTAGCGGTCATCTAGCTTTGCAGCCCAGTTTTCTGTCTTCTTGGTCACTCAGATCCCTGGTGCAGCCTGCTAACACACAATAAAGGCTTCTATGATCTACCCTCCCAACCCTCCTCAAATGGAACCACTCTTTCCTTTCTTTCCATGGCTGGCTACTTGGTGAGCAAATCACTAGCAGCAAATAAAGATTTGAACTCTGTAAATGAACAATCTAAAAATAAAAGTCTGTATGCACCCTATGGAATTCCCTAGGCCATGCATCATCCCTTTAATTCAGCGTTTTGTGGAAATTATACCTTATCCTAAATGGCATTTCAATACCAAAGCAGTGGATGGCATGGAGCTCTGCCACATCCCACTTATTAAGATGTATGTTACTTTACTATGATTTCTCCTAATTTTACATTTCCAAATTAATTGAATTAGTTCTCCCTATAAAACCATGATAACTAAATTTCTGCAGCAGTCTGCCTCAGAGTTGCGTAGTAAGTTTCCCCTCCCTTCTCTGCTCCTTCCCCAACTCCTCTGGGGCTTTATTTTTGCCCCCTGCCTCAGCACTTAACCCTTGAGAAAGGCAGATTTTAAGTTATCATCAGGACCTTCATTTTCACTCCCATATGTAAATAGCTTAGTCTATAGGATACATTTGCAAGATTTATAGTAAGAAGCATGTGAGTGAACTTTTTAAAGCTAAATTTAAAAACTGGGGTCAAACTATGCCACCAATAGTCTGGAGTTATTATTTATTATAGGTAAAGCTATGTATTATAGGTACAACTCTCGCATGGCCCTACTGAAGATCTTAGGATTTCCTCTGCTTTGCGATAATTCCATAATTCAATCTGCTTTTTTTTTTTTTGAAATTATCATTTAGGAGGATCCATGAATTAGTTTGATAGCACGAGCTCCTCAGAATAAGGAGTTGGGAGATATAACTTTAATTCCTGGTCTTTTTATTGACTCATGTTTTGGCCTAAGGCAGCAAGGTCATCACTGTTTTTAAGGAGAGGGTGGACACTTACAAAGTATAATGGTGGAGTACTGTTTTCATACAAGTGCCAAAGTGCCTGTTGTTCTATTTTTATTTTTTTAAAGATTTTATTTATTTATTTGAGAGAGAGAGAATGAGAGATAGAGAGCATGAGAGGGAAGAGGGTCAGAGGGAGAAGCAGACTCCCTGCTGAGCAGGGAGCCCGATGGGGGACTCGATCCCGGGACTCCAGGATCATGACCTGAGCCAAAGGCAGTCGCTTAACCAACTGAGCCACCCAGGCACCCCTGTTGTTCTATTTTTAAAGGTCAGTTTATTTGTGTTAAGTCCTTCTTTCTCTCTCTCTTTTTAAAGATTTTATTTATTTGAGAGAGAGAGAGAGAGAGCACGAGCAGAAGAAGAGGGAGCCCAACATGGGGCTCGATCCCAGGAGCTAGAGATCATGACCTGAGCCAAGCTGAAGGCAGATGCTTAACCGACTGAGCCACCCAGGTGCCCTTCTTCTTTCTCTTTTAAAAAGCAAAAGGAAGTAATGCAGTTAAGACCCTAATAACATGCTATGACTTAATATATGATATACTATATTACTGGGCTCTTAGCCAAATGACATCAGTGTGTGTCTATGTGTTTACGGGGAAGGGGCTGTTGGGGTTGGGGTATAAGTGAGGGAGCAAAAGAGCAGAAAGGGTTGTTTTTACAACATTGAGGACAAATCACCTTTTTCAGTCTCTTAAACTATAAAACAGGAGAAGAGCCCTGAATCTATACAGTCATTTGAAGATTTGTCAGCTAATGGTTGATAACATATTGAGAAATGAATGGGAGACATATACAAGGTATCAGTCATCCAGCTGAGAACATCTGACATTCCCAGGGGCTCTTGACCTTTCGCCCCTGAGAGTAAAAAGAGCTGTTAGTGCTGTCAGGAAGCACACAGGTGCGCGTGCGTGCCCCGAATACTGTTATATAATACCTTTCATATCAAGCCATCTAAGCTACCAAGTAATCATAGTGGTTAAAATAACACATTAAAAAAAAAAATAGAAGTCCTTTCTCTTCCTTCGATTTATAGTTTTGATAAAATGCTATTTTTTTCAGTCCTTCCAGTGTGACTTGTAGAAGGTAATGACAGGTTGCAATTTTGAATCCACTTAGTTTTCTTTTCTCTGAATAATCCCATTTGACAGGCTCCCCTCCGCCCCTTTTTCCTGTCATTAAGAACAGCCTCAATTTGGTCTGAGTAAAAAGTAGATTAATTGCCTAGCTGTAGGAACACAACTGCTGTGTTCTGGGAGGTAAAGAAAGGACTTTCGGAAAGGGATCTGCCTTTATCAGGAATAAACAGACTTAACACCTCTGAACTATAAGGTAATAGTCACCCATTTGTATCATATTAGTGGAATATTACATTGTATGACTTCATTTGTAGTTTGAAATAGAGAGTGTTCAAATCTTTTGGTCAGGATCTCAGTGTTCCCAGAATTCTGTTTTGCCTTATCTTTTGGAAAGCTATGAGAGCAGTAAATACTTAACATCTTGAAAAGTTGCCATTTGTAATGAAGCATTTAATTTGGAATTGACAAATATTTTAATTGTACAATTATGGTGTGTTCATGCTCAAAAGTTATCAAAGAAGACCATTTCTCGGGCGCCTGGGTGGCTCAGTCGTTAAGCGTCTGCCTTCGGCTCAGGTCATGATCCCAGGGTCCTGGGATCGAGTCCCACATCAGGCTCCCTGCTCACAGGAGACCTGCTTCTCCCTCTCCCACTCCCCCTGCTTGTGTTCCTGCTCTCGCTGTGTCTCTCTCTATCAAATAAATAAATAAAAAATCTTAAAAAAAAGACCATTTCTCATAAGAAAGATATATTTTTCCATTTCAAAAGAAAATTAAGAGAATAATTTTGAGATGAATCAGCTGATTACATTAGGTGCATGCATTTTAACTATTTTCTCCCAAAAGCTCCATTTGCATTTATCCAGCATTTCAGAGTTAGGAAGAGGCCTGTATTACCTCTGGTGCAAAAAGCTATTATGGCATCCAGATGTTGAGTGGCTTGCCAAGATCACTAAATCAAGCAGTGGGATTGAGGATAAAGCTAGAGGTTTCCTGCCTTCCAGATGGTGGCAGAATGAGATAAGAGCTATATATCAGGTGTTTCTAAACAGGAGGGTAGAGACAGTCCTTCAAGAGCAAGGGTCTCACCCTCTTTCCAGAAGGTGGCTGAAATTTGAAGTTCTTGTTTGGGTCCAAGAATGACAGGGAATTTTTTGAATTAAATAACAAGACTACCTGAGAGAATAGCCTGGGATTTACCTCTTGAATAAGTGCTGCTCTCAGCCACTTCTCTGGCCCCTTCAGCGCTGCCTGCAAAACTTTAGTGCCTGAGCGACAGGTGGAGAAACTTGAGACCTTTTTGCTGCCCTCCCTCTTCCTTGAGAACTGAATACTAATACACTGGAACAGCACGCCTTTTTTTTTTTTTTTTTTTTTTTTTTTGAGGGCAGCAGGTAGTGGTGCTTTAGGGTGCGATAGAGTTTATGACAAATGCACTGAAAGAGACAGTTTTCCCTAGTTGGCCCTGGAGGGTGGAGGAAGGAGTGGTCACAGTCATCCTCAGCTCACCTGGCCCTCAGTTACTCCCTGAGTCAGGAGCCATCGCCGTAGGTCACCATCTCTCTGAAACCCATGGTAATGGACCACCTGGGGCAAGTGGTTGTTCAACAACAGAAAGAGACTCCAGGAGGATGAGGAGGGAGGGAAAGAGCCGAAAGGGACAAGCAACTGAAGCCCGGTGGTGGCGTAGCTAAGCTCATTTTCCCACCTTAGAGATTGCCTATCTACCTAGAAATGCAATGGCTAGATTCCATTTGACCACATCTAGTTTCCCAAGATTACAAAGGTAATTTAGGAGATAGGAAATGTCTCGAAGGTTTGCTTACGCAACTCTCATTCAGTAGCTTCCCGTTGCCCGTGCGGTAAGACATAGTCTACAGGGAAGAAGCAAGTGTAAAGCCTTTACCACGATTTATAAAGTCCATCCCCTCCCCTACTTAGGTATTTCTCTAATCAACACTCTGCCACCCCCATCCCTCCCCCCACCCCTGCACACTCAGACACACTCTCCACTCCAGATTATTTGCAGTTTCCCAAACCTACCAGGCTCCCTTATTACACCCCTCCTTCCTGGGGTTACCTTCCCCAATCTGTCCTTGTTCTCTTGCAAATATCAACTAGTTCATCTTTCAAGATTTAGCTGAAGCTTCATCTCCTCTGTGAAGCCTAAGCTGATCACCACCACACCAAATGAAATTGACCATTTTACTTTTACACCCCCATATAGCTCAATTGATTATACCTATTTGTTTACAAGCCTGTCTTCCCTGGCTAGACTCTGAGTGGCCTTGGGGTGGAGCCTGTGTCTTATTTTTCAGTCTCTTGAAACTAACAGTAGTGTCTCAGTAGTTAAATGTGTTTGTTGAATGAATGATGATCAATATATTCTGCTCTGTTCTATCTGTCTTCTTAAATAGAACAATCCACAGCTGTAGATTTTTAAGCAATGAGAAATTTGGGAGAATGGTATGGAAGGATTTTTGGAAACTCAAAGTCCAACTCTGGTTTTCAGACAACTTCTTGTCATGGTGGGACAGATTCACTGCATGAGAAAATTCAGTGGAAACATTCTCTCTGCTGATTATAATGAACTACATTTAAGTCAAGTCCTGGCTGTACTGAATACTAACTGTTTGGAAGCAATTTATTTCTTTTTTTGGACTGTTTTCAACCTAGATAAATATAATCCAGGGAATTTTTTTAAAAAGAGTTTATTTATTTACTTGAGAGAGAGAGAGCACGAACAGGGAGAGGGGCAGAGGGAGAAGCAGACTCCCTGCTGAGCGGGGAGCCTGATGCAAGACTCCATCCCAGGACCCTGGGATCATGACCTGAGCTGAAGGCAGACGCTTAACTGACTGAGCCACACAGGGGCCCATCCAGGGAATTTTTAAAACAATACTGATGCCTGGATCCTACCCTGTATATGTCTGGTTAAATTGGCCTAAGTAGGGCCTGGACTTGGGACTTTTAAGTTTACCAGGGGATTCTAATGTGCAACCAGGCTTGAGAACCATTGCTTTAAGAGAACTCATCCAGGACTAGGGCTTACCAGCCTCTGTAGATTGACGATCACCAACTTTACATGTCCAACTTAAACCTAATGGGCATCTTCACTTCTACAGGTCCAAAACAAACATACCTCTTGCACCAAAATAAATGGCATCTCCATCCTTCCAGTGGCTCACACCAAAATCCTTGCAGCTGAGGAGATGAAAGAGTACCTTGAATGGTGGGGGAGGAAGCCAAATACATTTTAATGAGGGCAAGAAAATTACTGCAGTAGAAGAATAAGGTAAGTGCCATAAGAATTATGCAAAGACCTAGAAGTATTCAGAGAATGAGAATTTTTCATGTGTGGGAGGCCACTGGAGATACGAATCAGCAAAGACGTCAAGGAAGAGGTGATGCTTGACATTAGTCCTGAAGAACTAACAGCATCCCAATAGTAGGACTGAGGAGGACATGCCAGATGGAAAAACTATCTCGGCAATAGCACAAAACTATGATGGGGACAGGAATGTTCGCCCGACTAGCATCGTAGGCTCATGGTAATATAGGCTATGTATACCCCAGTGGTCAGAAATAAATCTGGAAAGACTGGACTTTGCAGTTAGGCAGGCCTGAGTTTGGACACTGGTGCTACCACTTGATAACTATCCAACCTGGGGTGAGTTACTTAACCACCCTCAGCCTTGGTTTCCTCATTTCTAAAATTGATCTAGTCATAGGGGCACGTGGGTGGCACAGTTGGTTTAGCAATTGTTGGTTTCCACTCGGGTCATGATCTCAGGGTGGTGAGATCAGGTACCACATTAGGCTCCAAACTCAGCGTGGAGTCTGCTTCAGATTCTCTTTCCCTCTCCCTCTGCCTCTCTCCCTCATGCTCTCTCTCTCAAATAGATAAATAAATCTTGGGGCGCCTGGGTGGCTCAGTTGGTTGTGTCTGCCTTCTGCTCAGGTCATGATCTCAGGGTCCTGGGATCGAGCCCCACGCTGGGCTTCCTGCTCAGGTGGGAGTCTGCTTCTCCCTCTCCCTCTGACTTTCCTCCTGCTCGTGCTTACTCTCTTGAGCACTCTCTCTCAAATAAATAAATAAATCTTTAAAAGAATAAAATAAAATAAAATAAAAAAACCTGATCTAGTCATGCATTTCCTGGAATTGTTTTGAGATATCTGTTCTGTAATAGTTATTTAGTAAATGGTAGGTATTATTATTTTGCAGAGATCTTGAATAGCAGGATGAAAGTTTATTATTTTATAATTTTTTTTTTTTTTTTAGCAAGCTAAAGGAAGACTTGCACAAGGTAACTACAGTGGGAATAATCTGCCAGCAATGTAAAGGAGGGATGGAAGGGAAGAGAGGGAGGAGGCAGGAGAAAAGTTAGGAAGCTGTTTTGTAGTCGGCTGGTTGATCAATAAACCTCAGGGTGATGCTACTTCATGGTCAATCAATGATATCAAAGTTTTATTTTTGAGTTTTCAGAATATACACATCTTGTTTATTTTCTTCCCATTGGATTTTTCTGCCAGTGGGTAAGAGGAAAATCAATGAAATCTCAATCAACCAATGTTACCATCAAAAAGAGAGGAACTTAAATATCTGGGGTTAGTATGCTTCAAAGGTAAGCATCTTTGAACCATCTGGATGGAGCAGGCTAACATTAACCACTTGAATTTAATATTTTAGGGAGAGTATATGTTCCAATAATTCTTAACTTCCATTTGTTCCAGTGATACAGCTGAATCACGATAGTGTTCTGAGAACTTCTATGTAAGTACTTTTCTATCAGTTAATTAAAAAAAAAAAGGCAGGAGGGCAGGGCTCGTTCAGAATCAGAAGGTTTGCCACTGACTTGCCACATAGGACCTTGGACAAGTCATTTAATTTTCCTGGCCCACAGACTCCACATCTGTAATTTTGGAAAGATAATTTATTTCCTGCCTCATTCTCAGGGTTATTGTTAGGATCAAAGGGAGTATAAACCACAAATGCACAGGATTATTATTTAGACAAATCTACATCCACATCAATTAGGCACAATCATTATAAACTTCATTTGGAACATTTCCACTTTGTTTCCTTCCCTGTCCCTTGAAGATCTGCTGGGTTTGTCTTTCTTTTGGGTGGCGAGCATTTTACTTCCATATGTTGACCACGGTTAACCTTCCATTTTTGGTGAGATTTCCAAAGTACAATCTCAAACTAAATAGCCATTTCATCATTTTGAATTTGTGTTGTTTGCCCTCCCCTGTGTTTTGGGATAAGTATGGGAGGGTTTGGTTTCAGACCTCAGTTATTTCATGAAGGGCAACTCTGGAGGACGAAAAGTTCTTTTTCGGTCATTTAATGAAACAACTTCTTGTACAGCAAATTCTCTCTCATTAAGGGCTGTGCTGTGGACTCCAGGGATGATTTACGAGACTGAGTCAGCATCTTTATCTTGTGATGCATTGGTAGATGTGTTAGTTCCCCTCGGGAGAAAGAAGAGAAATTGAAAATAAAATCTTATTGCCCCCTTTTTGGTTAATTTCCTGTTTTTGCCAACAAAATGAAGCAGTTACTTCTGAAATATAGACACACAGATGAGAAAATGTGTGTAATTACTTAATAAGAGGGGAGACTTGCATAATTAAACCGAAATTCAATGCATTTTTAAGGAAAGAGAAAGCATTCCAACTAAGTTTCTGGCAGATAATAATGAGGGAAAAAATTGAAAACATTTGAGGCTCTGAAGTCACACTTCTGTTGATACATATGGTGTTAATGGGTTTTGAGCTCCTCTGCCTCCTGGTAAGCAGATGGTTTTATGCTGGTTCTAAAACGAGGGGCTAGATGGCTTGGTGGAAAAAAGACAATGACCTTCCATCTCAAGTTTAGTTCTGGACCTAATGATTTGTGGATTTAACTCTGTCAAAGGATGAAGACAACAAACTTTTCAAATACATACTCTCATGCTTAATACTCCTTATGATAATTAAACACTGACTGGGCTTGGTAAATAAATCACAGCTGATTCTCAGGGTGATATACCTATACCTGTGTCTGTATCTGTATCTATGTCTGTATCTATATCTGTATCTGTACCTGTATCTATATCTGTATCTATATCTGTATCTGCATCTGCTTCTGTATCTGCATCTGCTTCTGTACCTGTATCTGTATCTGTACCTGTATCTGTATCTGTATCTGTATCTGTATCTATATCTGTATCTATATCTGTATCTGTATCTGTACCTGTATCTGTACCTGTATCTGTATCTGTACCTGTATCTGTATCTGTACCTGTATCTGTATCTGTATCTGTATCTGTACCTGTATCTGTACCTGTATCTGTATCTGTACCTGTATCTGTATCTGTACCTGTATCTGTATCTGTACCTGTATCTATATCTGTATCTGTATCTGTACCTGTATCTGTATCTATATCTGTATCTGTACCTGTATCTGTATCTGTATCTGTACCTGTATCTATATCTGTACCTGTATCTGTACCTGTATCTGTATCTGTACCTGTATCTGTATCTGTATCTGTATCTGTATCTATATCTGTATCTGTATCTGTACCTGTATCTGTATCTGTACCTGTATCTGTATCTGTATCTATACCTATACCTGTATCTGTATCTGTATCTATATCTATATCTGTATCTATATCTACATCTATATCTATATCTGTATCTGTGTCTGTATCTGTATCTATGTCTGTATCTATATCTGTATCTGTACCTGTATCTATATCTGTATCTATATCTGTATCTGCATCTGCATCTGCTTCTGTACCTGTATCTGTATCTGTACCTGTATCTGTATCTGTACCTATATCTGTATCTGTATCTATACCTATACCTGTATCTGTATCTGTATCTATATCTATACCTATATCTGTATCTGTACCTGTATCTGTATCTGTACCTGTATCTGTATCTGTATCTGTATCTGTATCTATATCTGTATCTATATCTGTATCTGTATCTGTACCTGTATCTGTATCTGTATCTGTACCTGTATCTGTATCTGTACCTGTATCTGTATCTATATCTATATACCTATATTTTCCCCCTTCCTGACTGAAGCTAAGTTTTATAACAGTTGCTTTCTCTTATCCTGGGCAAAGGGTTAAATCAGAGAATTGTTATCTCTCATTCTGCTCAAGTATGCAAGATGCAAACAATAATAGAACACTAAAAATATGCACTAGTTCCTGATAGGTTAACTAGAAAGTAATATTGCTATAAGTAATTATGCAGCCATGAAACTATAGTAATAAGCTTCTCCCAAGCCTCCCACCACACACACATATTTTATTACAAAAATACTGGGCTCATTCCAAACCCTAACTAACTTAATTTAAAACTGTATATTCTATACAGCGAGTACATATCTTCTTAACTAACCATTGTACCATCAACGCATACATTTTATGAATGGAAACAACACTTCTAATTGATAAGCCTGGTATGCTTATAAAAGAAGCATAAACAACAGTGATGCTCTGGGAAACAAATGTAACCATTTTACTATCTCCCAGACATAGCCTGTTTAGAAAAGATCCAAGGAAATTACAAATCTCTGCTTTCAAGACTCATGGCCCGGAGCTGAAATGTACATGAAAGTCAAGAAGGAGGAGCTGATCCTTTCCTTTTGGTGGTCAGAGGTGCCAGGAGTGAACTAAGGGGAGGGGATGGGCTAGATAGAACCTAGAGAATTACATCAATAAACACATTCTCACTTGGGCTCCCTGGTCCCAGGATGCCAGGACTCTTCCAACACCAAATGCAATTATTGAGAGAGAATTCCCTATAAGGAAGGAACTCTCACCTTCTTTACAGTTTAGTGTTTACAAAACACCCTGGAGAGGATGTATCTTAGCATATAATACCCTACTTGATTGAGTAAAGTTATTTGAATCAAGAGATGATCGGATGGATATGATATATTAAGAGGAAAACAGCATGTGCAGTACGATTCATTTTTTTCTGTGAAAAATAGTTCTCTAAATGTACATAAGAAAGACTACAGCGAGGCATTCAAACAAACAGTGAGGTGGAGGGAATACAGATGCTTTTCATTTTCTTCTGACTTAATCTGTATTTTCAAACAATCATGCGTTACCTTTAGAATAAGAAAAAAGTTCTTAAAAATGACTTATGGGAAGAAAACTTCAACTTATGAGAGCATGGGGCAATAATTATTACTTAGACTAGTAAATCTCTAGACTTAAGGGACTAGAAAGCAATTAAAATATAGACATAAAGAAACAGTATTTCTATTTCTTTTCATACCCTGGAAGCGTACGTATTTGAGAAGTGAAATATTTAGCTAAGTCAGGCTGTATATATTCAAAGGATCCTATAATACAGAGTTATTAACTGAAGAGTATTGCACTAAACAAAAACCCAATTCATATGAATATCATATTATATAAGAATAACTTAGCTTTAAAAAATAAAAACTGGTCCTTGTCTCTCTGAAATAAGTCAGAAATTTAACTGAGAAATATTGTCATTAAAGAATATTTGTAATGTGCAGTGATGGAGAAGACATTGGGAAACAGGCTCTCTCACATGTTACTGTTGGAAATATATTTTCACCATTCTCAAGGGCTATCCAGTAATGCTCATCAAAAGTCTTAACATTGTGGCTAGCTTTACAACCAGAATTTCCATTTCTAGGAACTTACCCACAGATTATATAAGAATATGAACAAACCAATAGGAATGCTCACAGAAACATTGTCTATGACAGTGAGAAATTAGAAATAGCTTCAGTGTCTCATAGAAGACCATTGTTTTTGCTTTCATGCTTGATTCAATCATGGTAAGCCATTCAGTAGTATACCATGTTGCCATTAATACAAGTTTCTGCATGAATGTATCTAATAAACACAATGTTGGACAAAAGAAGGCAGGCACAAAAGACTATATATGTCATTTATATCTAGTTCAAAATGAGGTGAAAACAATTAGTGGTTAACTTTGAGAGTGCCTGATGACTGCAGGTAGGCACAGGGGGCTTCTGGAGTTCTATCAGTGCTGTTTCCTGGGTCTCAGACTGGTACATAAGGATGTTCACCTCGTGAATGTTCATCAAACTGTACCTGATGATTGTTTACTTTTCTGCATGTCTGTCATTCTTCAATAACATTATCAGAAGCAAGGCCATAAGCAGTATTAATAGCAAAGAAAGAAGTTCAGCAGGGGTGCCTGGGTGGTGCAGTCAGTTAAGCCTCTGACTCTCAGTTTTGGCTCAGGTCCTGATCTCAGGGTCGTGAGATCGAGCCTTCCGTTGGGCTCCACCCTCAGTGTGGAGTGTGCTAAAGTTTCTCTCTCCCTCTCCCTCTGCTCCTCCCCGCTCCACCCTAAAATAAATAAATAAATCTTTAAAAACAAAAAAGGAAGAAAGCAGTTCAGCATATATTACTAATGTAAAACATAAAAATCCTTTTCTGTCTTAAGGGATTTTATAGAAAAAGAAATGGATGATGTTCATGAAGTGGCCTTGGTATATATCTCTGGGTGATGGGATTAAGAGGTGATTTTATTTTTAGTGTTTTAAGTTTTAATGTATCCTTAAATTGTTAAAATACATTACAAACATACATATATATTACTTTTGTAAGAAGAAGAAAGTCATTATAGTATCATAGTAACGAGGAAAATATCTGTAAGTTTGTTAGAAGAGAGAGCAAAGTTAACAAGAACATGTGAACAGTAGGAGCTAGAGAAAGAGTTGATAGAGACAGTTACAATTCAGGAACCAGGCATTTTACAAAGCCAGTATTCAAGGAGAGAACACCTTCATGCTGAAAGCACATAATATACGGCTTCAAAATGAAGGTGGGATGCGAAAATTCTAAAACGAGTCTATAATAACTGACTCTGCCCCACTAATTTGCTAGGTGATACAAAGCAGTCCGGACCTCAGTTGTTCTGTTTGTAGAATGGGTTTAATAATACCTTGTCTGCATCTTCCCAGACGTATTTTAAGAACAAGTGATATAAAGATATAGGAAGAGCTTTGAACTTTTCAGTGATGTTGGTTCAAGGCATTATTACAAGGGTAGTTTCTGAAAAAATATGGGGTTCAATGCACTGGAAAATTTTGTGAACCTTGTGAAACTATACCTTTAAGAAGCACCTATACATTAGGAAGATTTTAGGACGCCATACTGAGACTTTTATACAAGACCATTTTTATAAAGAAAAAAATGAACAGAAATTAATCTTCTATTTTCAGCTTGAGAAAAGTGGAACAGTTTTCTCAATCCAAATTTTTAAAAAATTGGATGATAACACTAATTCTATAATTCTCATAATCGACTGGCTATTTCCTACTAGGGAGAGATAAAGATGAGTCCTTTGCCCCAGAAAACACATTTGCCTCAGCTCCTATTGGAATGTTATCTGCTTATTGTCAGTTGTCTTTAATTTCAGAAGCATGTTCTTCTAGGATTGGTTAGGTAAATGCTAAAGAGCTGACAGATAAAACAGTCTGAAATTTCCCTCTCCACCCTGACTCCTAACCCACCTACATTCTGTGGTCTTATTTCATTACCTTAGGGCATGGTATTGATATGCATTTAATATTTTATAGTGAAATCTGTTTTGAGCTACTACTTTTATTTGCCAAATAGTCTATCTAGGCATTGTTTTTCCATATCCACTTTGTCCAGAGGACAAAGCTGTGTCCATGGCATTCATTCAATCTAGTGGCCCATTGAAATGGATTTCATCGAATGGTCATGATAACCCAAGCAAATAGATCTCTGTGGCATTCTCTAGAGCAGTGACTGCAAAGTGTGGTCCTTGGACCAGCAGCATCAGTATCATCTGGGAACTTGGTAGAAATGTAAATTATTGGGCCCCACTCCAGACCTACTGAATCATAAACTCTAGAGGTGCTGTCCAGCAATCTGTATTTTAACAAGCCCTCCAAGGTAACTTTGATGCATGAAAAGTTTGAGAACTGCTGCCCTAGAGGAATTATGGGTGCCTTAATTATATATAATTATATAATTATAATATAGGTGCCTAGAGGCACAGTGTGCTCCCTGGAGGGATCTGATGAAAATTACCAGTATACACAAGCTTACTTTAAAAACAACATTGAAATCTCAAGATAGGTATTTATCATAAAAACGTGGTAGCACTAGCAGCTTCACTCTGCAGCCATTTGACCATTTTTCAGCTCACCACTCTGGTAGATCAGAAATAGTCCTAATTTACAAACAAAATGAGAGAAGGGAAAGCAAACCCTCTTAGAAGTTTGGTGCAGCTCTAGCATCATCCGAGTTTCTTTGTTAACTGCAACAGAGATGGTTACACTGCCTTTCAAAACCTTTCTCCATGGCCAGACTGAGAGTGAAAACTTGAATACTGGTCTTATTTCCGCCAGTAAGTCATCTGGTCTTTGAAGTAAGATTCAAATATATGAAATCCCCAAAGAGTGGAAAGATCCGTCCGTACTATGAAATTGTCAGCCCCCTGTTCAGTTTCTCAACCTAACCACAGCCATCTGTGTAAAAGAGATCTGGTCTTGCCTAGAAACTTCCTTGAAACCAGACGCAGAAAAAGCCTCTTCCCTTCAAAGTAAACTCAGTTTATGCATTACAAGATTGCTCCTTTCCTTACAAAGGATGTATAAGGTGAAACCAGGAAAGATATAACATGAGCAACAGTAGTATTACTAGTGAAAATTTTTTTACATTAAAAGAATACCATCTAACTTAGTCACCTCTTCACTAACTTTAACTTAACTAGTTCATTTCATATTAAGATTTTGATGCACTAGAGGACCCCTACCCAGTATATTGGATTTGATTATCTACCTCTTACTTAAATACTCTTGTGAAAACTGAGTAAGAAGGGAGCCTCTAAAAGGATTAATCTACTGCTAGGAGTTTGTAAACAGTTTGTTAAACAAAATCTCTATCTTGACTCTAGTTAAAAATCAGAATGGTAACTGTTTTCCTGACAAAGATATACGCAGATAATAGTTTTTAAATTTTTAATAGTGAATTAATTCCAGAAAGTTGTAAATACAGTGGTAAGGCTTTGCAACAGTTACTTAATTGTCTGAGCCTCAGTTTTCTCATCCGTAAAAAGGAATAACAGGATGGTTGTGAGGATAAATGAGATAATTCATGTAAATTACTTAGGACAGTGCTTTTCTGAAATTGTAAATGCTATTCTGATTTCAGATTAAATTAACTACAAAATGCTGAAGTCAGTACAAACAGATCAGCTGAAGTTGAACAGTTTAGTAATGGAAAAATTTTCATGATGGTGGGTAGGGTTGCCTTATCCAAAGGTACTACCATTTACCTAAAGAATTCAGATAATAAAATACTTTATCCCTAATAGTCATACTTTGAAAACATCTAACCTAGCTAAGTTTCTGATATGGAATATCTTATTGGAATTTGACTTATCTATTATAAAAATAAAGATTTTTTTTTAAGATTTTATTTTTATTTTTATTATGTTTTAGAGAGAGAGAGAGAGAGAGCCCACTAGCGGGGAGTAGGGGCAGAGGGAGAGAATCTTAAGCAGATTCCCTGCTGAGCATGGAGCCCGATGTGGGACTTGATCTCAGGACCCTGAGATCATGACCTGAGTTGAAATCAAGAGTCGGACGCTTAACTGAGCCACTCAGGCGCCCCTAGAATAATAACTTTTAATTCATAGACACATATAGGTCATATTTAAAATAGAACAACTGAGAAAGGTTTAGTCCATAGGGTATTTGGCATTTATCCATTTGGTCCCTGATGTGAAGAACTCTTATTTGGTCTGGGAGATATGCAGCGGGAGGACAAGGGTCTTAGGGCAGAGTAGGGTCAAAATCTGTTTTTCCTAATTCAGTATAATTCTGTATTAAAGTCCCTGTTACCAAAATAATGCACAAATACAATTTAGTTTGAATAGTCTTAAAATGCACACATTAGAAAGGAAAACAAAAGGAAGAAAAGAGGCTCCTTTTTATAGTTTGTCTCAGTTAATCCAGATAAGAATATTGAAATATATTTTTGTGTGTGTGTATGCACACATGTGTGCACATACATGAGTGTATACAGTTTTATAGAGTAGAAAGCTGGAGCACTGAGAGGTTAAAGATAGGGAGGGAGCAGAAACCACACTGAGAACTCACTAGAAGTCTTGGAAACAAGATCATGACTTTTATAATGAGAGGTGCTCTGTACTTGGAATAATTGCACATTTCACAGGCAAGGAAAAGCTCTTTCTCTCCTTCCTTCCTTCCTAACTTACTTACTTCCTCCCTCCCTCCTTTTTCTTTCTTTCTCTCTTTCTTTTTCTTTCTTTCTTTCTTTCTTTCTTTCTTTCTTTCTTTCTTTCTTTCTTTCTCTTTCTTTCTTTCTTTCTTTCTTTCTTTCTTTCTTTCTTTCTTTCTTTCCTCCTTCCTTTTCTTTCTTTCTTTCTTTCTTTCTTTCTTTCTTTCTTTCTTTCTTTCTTTTTCTTTCTTTTTCTTTCTTTTTCTTTCTTTCTTTCTTCCTTCCTTTTCTTTCTTTCTTTCTTTCTTTCTTTCTTTCTTTCTTTCTTTCTTTCTTTTACCCACAAACCCCCACCTCTCTCTCTCTTTTTTAAATAGGTGGTAAGTAAAACTTTAAAATCGACTATTCAGAGCTTCTTGCCGGCATATCACAAACTGGTCTCCAGGCTTTACTGATCTTGCTTTCTAGAAAGGCTTTAAGGCAATGTACATTTCTGAACTTTGAAGACCAAGGATAAACAGCTTGGCTCAGGCGTATTCTAATTTGGCGCTCAGAGTCCACATTCACGGGTCCAACTCTTAGCTTTTCTCTCTTCTTGACTGGGCACTGAGATATCTGTGCCTATCTTAAAGTATTAATATAAGATGCAAATAATTGGGTGGGTAGGAAAAGATGCTAAATTAGAAAGTACTACATAAATGTTAATCCTTGTTATATTTTACAACCTGAAAATCTTAGTAAGTAATACTCATTGATCTCTGAATGAGGGACCTTGGAAAAATGTTATTATGTCGACCATTGGTACCTCAGATGTCATACAATTTCAGTTCTATTTATCAGACAGTAAACATTTAGTAAGAATACCACATGACTGCAGTACATCCTCCAGTCTAATTACCAAGCAAATATGTACTCAGCCTGTCGGAAGCCTAATACAGAGTCTCAGCCTTAGTTATGGACTAAAATTAATGGTAGTAACTCTAAACAGTGACAGATTGGATGGCAGTCCCTCTACAGTCTCGATTTGCAATTTTATTTTTGGCAGAACTCATAGGTTTTATGACCAACAATATATTGCAATCCAAGGGAAAAAATGGAAGCATTATGAGCCATTTTCAAAGGCTGTCTCACAAAATGCACACTGTAATCATTCAACTAAAGAGGACAATTTCTTCCTGATATGACATGGTAGGGGCTGTTGTTTATATTGTTGTGATTATTATTTTAAAGACAGGGAATATATATAATACTGTATTTGCCAAAAGGGATCAGCACGAAAGCTGCGTGTTTGTGTGTAACCAAAAGTTTGCCTAATACCATTCAGAATTAATAATAGAGAACCGAAAAAAGAAATTCTGTTTCGGGGAGTGGCTCTAGCATCAAATGTTTAACAAAGGTGTTTTGATTCATAAACGTGGTTTGAGAAAATACTGATATAAAACAAGTGAAGATAAGAAATATCACAGCAGATTTACTTTTACTTTTTCAAGTTTAAACTCCAGGATACATCGTTTAAAATTGTAAGTTGAGCTATGGAAATGTGCAAATTTACTTCCCCAAATTTTAATCATATAAGCTGTAAATTTGTGAGTTATTAAAATGAGACACCACTAGTTTCATTTTCGTTTTCTGTTTTCTGGTAGGATTACAGTGATATTCAAGGATTAGCTCAGATCTGTAAATAAAATTAAGGAGTATCGGCACACAGATCCCCATTCTCTTGTTTTTACTTCACTTAATTATTCTTAGGTCCCCAATTAGATTGACCAGGTGGGAAACACTGCCGTTCAGAAACATTTTTGTGAAAAATGCACCAACTAATAGAATATATCTCAGAGCTAAATTTTCCACAAGTTGCAAGTCTGATTGTATTTGGAGGGGGGAGAAATGGTCTGATTGACATTTTTGTATGACGAGTACAGAATATGAAAAGCAGCAACGATTTTAAAGTTTGATAAAAAGTTAGTTTCAGGTAAAACTTAAGGCCAACACAGGAAATGAGATATGCTTTCTTTGTAATCAAACCATTAACTCTACTTAATCTCTACTCCAAATGATTCATTTCACATCTCACTTTTTTTTTTTACTATCAAAGCACCTTGTTTTATTTTCTTCTCAGCACTTATCACCATCTAAAGTTATCTTTGTGATATCTTTCCTTGTTAATTAGCAATTGACCTTGTCAGCTTGTCAAATGAATTCCCAACACCCTGCGTGGTCACTGGTACATAGGGTCTCAAAAAACACCATAATATTGGGGCGCCTGGGTGGCTCAGTCAGTTGAGCATCTGGCTCTTGATTTCAGCTCAGGGCATGGTCTCAGGGTCATGAGATCGAGTCCCGCATGGAGCCCTTAGTTGGGCTGCGCACTCAGCACACACTCTGCTTGAGATTCCCTCTGCCCCTCCCCCCTGTTCACTGTCTCTCTCTCTGAAATACACAAACAAATAAAATCTTTAAGAAAATTATTATAACATTAAAATGATAATTAAAAGAAACATGAGTGGGGCATTCTCTTTAGAGGTCTATTCTCCAAAAGTTCTGCAGATGCCTTTCTTAACCTTTCTTTAAAAAAAGACAAAAACAAAAACAAAAAACAAAACTTCTTCCTTTTTCTTGTTGTCTCTTTCTAGTTGGGAAGGAGGAAAAACATTTTGTCATGAATGATGAGTGAAAAGTGTTCCTTGATCTGAAAATTTAAGAATAAGCTACAGAAACCTGGGCTTTTATTTAGAGATCTTAGAGCCTGTGAAAAGATACATATTGTTAAATTCTCTCTAGAAAAAAAAAAACAAAAACAAAACAAAAAAAAACATTAGTCAGCCTTCTAGTTAGGTAAGCCACAGAAAAGTTTGATTTCTCCTTCAAAAATTTGAAATCCGACTGCAGGTCGGATTAAATTAATACGCATTTTTATAGAAAAAGCAGTGTTGTAACCTTGCTTCTGTCTTTTGAACGGCAATCTAGGAGAATGGCTAAAACATGGGCTCTGGAGTGAGGGTGCCAGAATTTGGCTTCTGGCCCTTCTGTGTAGTAGCTGTGTAATTTTAGGAAAGTTAAACAACCTCTTTGTGTTTTAAGTTTCCTCATCTGTAAAATAGAGTAATAATGGAAACTTCTTCTTAGGGTTGTAAATAATAAAGGAGTTAATACATCTCAAGTCTGTGGAAAAGTATGTGGCATATGGAGGGTGCTCAAAAAAGTTTTCTGTTATTATCTATTCCAAGATAAGGTGTCCAAAGTGATATCAGTAGTGCAAAATTACCTACCCTCACAGATACCAAATTGTCTCCGTCGAGAAACATCAGACCAAGTGTGGCTAGGCACCTATGCTTTTGAACACGCATTACCTGTAGCCCACATTTCACGAACTGAGACTCATTCAGGGAATAGCTAATATTGAAGAACTAATGTTCATTGGGTGACAGACTACAGTATTTCTAACTTCCTATGATGCTAGAAAGATATAGTAGCATCTTCCAAAGCAAAGTCATCAAGAGGTAATAAAAAGGAAAGAGTCTGAACACCAAACCAAGATTTGTTTCATCTCCCTTTCTGGCTATTGTCTTCTCAGGTAGGCCTGAGCAAACGGAAAAAAATCCCATCTACACTAGCAAGTCTCCATGTCAAGGTATCACATGTCCTTCCAAGTAAAGGATTTGGTGTAATCTGAATTTATAAACACCCGGATCCTGAATCCTTTCTTAGTCAACAAAGACTTGTCAAGTGGCTACTCAATGTGCCAGGTTCAGTGCCCCACTCCAGTTCTAGGACTGGAAACAAACAAAACAAACCCAAAACACCACGCCTCTCTACTACTCTTCAGCAGCTTAGAATGTAGTCAGAAGGAGATGAGCCATGGACATGCATTAGAGAAAACGAATCCAGCTCCGGGAGAAGAAGGGAATTTTGATTTCAGGAATAAGGAGAGGTAGGCTTAGCTTAGTAAAAAGGCAGAAGGGGGAAAACTAGTGTAAGCAGAAGAAAGAACACAGAAAAACCTCAGAGGCCAGATGCAGCAAGGTGGGTTCTGGAACCGCCAGTAATTCAATCCTGATTCCAGTAGAGACTCCTGATTCTTCTTATGCAGCTGAACCTCCAGAGGAGTTGGGTTTTTCCCACTCCTGTCTGTCTTTCCTTCTTTCCTCCTCCCTCCCTCCCTCCCTACTTCTTTTCTTCCTGCCTGCCTGCCTTCCTGCCTTCCTGCCTTCCTTTCCTCTTTGCACCCAGAGATTTTAAAGTAACGGGTCAAGAGGTGGTGAGCATGCATTGGTGTTTTTAAGTGCATCCTAGGTGATGCTGCAGCACAAGGTGATGAAAACAACCAAAGGTGGTACCAAACAGAAGGCCTGACCTTGACTACTACAGAGAGTAACTTGAATACCATCCTTAGAGTAATAGGATGACCTTGAAGAGTTTCATGCATGGGCATGAAGAGATTCATTTTGACCATATTACTCTTGCCAACTTGTGGGCTGGAAGGGAGTGAGACCGGAGGCAGAGACCACTTAAGAGGCTTATGTGGTAATCCAGATTACTGCCTATGGCTTTCCTGGTTGTTTCTTAACCCTGGCCTCTTAAGTAGAGCGGCTTCCTTTCAAAAATCACATAGGCTATCCTTAACTGCTGAAACTGGAGGGGAAATCACTGAACTATGAACCCTTACAAATTACAGGGGCAATCATTCAAACAGGGGTTCTTAGCTCTGATGGATTTCAGCAGACTAGAGGCACCCTAAAATTGTGTGTAAAATTTTTATCTTTCTGGGCATGCATTATTTTTCTAGAGTGCTGGTTGACAGTTTTCATCAGCTCAGCAAAAGGCTAGATGACCCCCACAAGTCGACAGCATGTGAGAAAGAGACACAAGGCCCTGCTGTGGGTGAGATGGGCATATTTAGAAATTCATTTATTTCACATATAGCTCTGATATATGTGGCTGTTTTAAAAATTGTCCCTTAACTTGAATTCTCCTGTGGTTTCTTTTTTTTTTTTTTTAAGATTTTATTTATTTATTTATTTGACAGAGAGAGAGAGAGCACAAGCAGGGGGAGGGCAGGCAGAGCAGGCAGAGAGAGAGGGAGAAGCAGGCTTCCCGCTGAGGAGGGAGCCCGATGTGGGGCTCAATCCCAGGACCCCAGGATCATGACCTGAGCTGAAGGCAGACACTTAACCGACTGAGCCACCCAGGTGCCCCTTTTTTAAATTTTTTTTAAAAGATTTTATTTATCTATTTGTCAGAGAGAGAGAGAGCACGCACAAGCAGGGGGAGCGGCAGGCAGAGGGAGAAGCAGGCTCCCCACTGAGCAAGGAACCCGATGCGGGACTCAATCCCAGGGCCCTGGAATCATGACGTGAGCCGAAGGCAGACGCTTGACCGACTGAGCCACCCAGGCGTTCCTCACCTGTGGCTTCTAAACCTGAAAAAGCATCAAAATCATCTAGGGAGATTATGAGGAGTACAGAGTTGCAAACCTCATCTCAGGATTATTGAATAAGGACCTACAGGGGAGGACCAAAGTGATTTTAATAGCCAGTCAGGTTTGAGAACCACTGAGATACTTTTTTACTTATAGAAGCATTTACTTATAGTCTCTACTGTCTTGCTTTTGTTGTTATAAATCTTAATTATTTATGCATAAAAACCAAACCAGGATCTTTCTTTTAAAATAATACATCAAATAATAGTGATAATAATAATAATGATAAATGAAAATACTATAACATCACCAATTCGGTAACTCTCTGAAGTTCCATATGGGAGCATATGGATAATCCATTTTATAATTCTGGAGAATTTTTTGAGTTGGAAGGTTTTTATTGTTTTGTCTGCATTTCCGTTCCCCCTCTCTCTACCAAGAACTGTTCTTCAATCTTCTTCTAATAGTACTGTTTCTACTTAAGATTTTTGTGCCAAGGTGAAAATCATTCTAAATTGCCTTATCTCAGCACTTGAAATAAATGGATACTCTTTTTAAGAAAGAGGCTTCCTGGTTTGGGGAAATTATTTTCACTTTCATATGAATCTGGCCCTCCCGTGAATAGCCTTCTTATTTCCCTCTCCTTAAGCTATCTGCTCTACATCTGGTATCCAATACAAGGCAGACACAGCGTGTTATCAACCGCAAGAAGAAAGACACATAAGGCCCTTAGAAATCTCGGATCTCATTTATGGTTCTATTGAAGGCATACTCTGGAGTATAAGAAAAGCTTTAGATGATTAAAAATGAAATGTAAGAATGTGTTGTCCTAGACAATTATGAAGGCAGAAAGGAGACCTTTTGTTTTTTGGGGTTTTTTTTAAAGATTTTTTTTTTTTATTTATTTGACAGAGACACAGCAAGAGAGGGAACACAAGCAGGGGGAGTGGGAGAGGGAGAAGCAGGCCTCCCACGGAGCAGGGAGTCTGATGCGGGGCTCGATTACAGGACCCTGGGACCAAGACCTGAGCCGAAGGCAGACGCTTAACGACTGAGCCACCCAGGCACCCAGAAAGGAGACCTTTTGTATGTTGCTGGATACTGCTATCTCCAAGAACAGCTTGGAATAGCAGCACAAACATTATGATATTCAGAAGGACTGATTATATAGGACTGATACAGTATTTGGTATGATTTCTTGTTCTAACAGATTTAATAATATACATTTGACATGGTCAAATATTCTAAATAACAGCAACACGCTTTGCTGTTTTGAGGTACACCTTCCTAAAAGAAATATTTTAAATAAGTTCCACAGAAATAATCTAATCTGGAAAAATCTAGTTTTTAAAAAAATTTTTTAAAGATTTTTTTTGATTTTTAAGTAATCTCTACCCCCAACGTGGGGCTCAAAATTACAACCCTGAGGTCAAGCATCACTCACTCTTCCGAATGAGCTAGCCAGGCGCCCCTAAAAATGGTTTTATTAGGACTGGACATCCTCTGGCATGTTCTGCTTTATACCTACTCCCTATTTGTTGTTATTTTTTTTCTCCTGCTTCCTCTCGGGTTGCTTTTTTCCACATTTCTATATCTCGCTGTTGTCCTTCGGCTCTTCTCTGGTTTATCCCAGCTTCTGTCTCAGAGTTCTGCACCCGCAACTCTGTGGAGCTTGGCAGAGGCTCTTGAGAGAAAAACGCAATGTGCTCCTTCTATAAGGACATCTGTGAGAAAGGAAGGACCAGGAATTTGAAGGAATTTGAAGTCCGTATGTGCAGTTTTCTTTTTCTTTCTTTCTTTCTTTCTTTCTTTCTTTCTTTCTTTCTTTCTTTTTTTTTTTAATTTTTTTTTTAAGATTTATTTATTTATTTGTCAGAGAGAGAGAGAGGCAGAACACAATCAGGGGGAGCGACAGGCAGAGGGAGAAGCAGGCTCCCCGCTGAGCAGGGAGCCTGATGTGGGACTCGATCCCAGGACCCTGGGATCATGACCTGAGTCGAAGGCAGACGCTTAACGACTGAGCCACCCAGGCATCCCTCTTTCTTTCTTTTCTTTCTTTTCTTTCTTTTCTTTCTTTTCTTTCTTTTCTTTCTTTTCTTTCTTTTCTTTCTTTCTTTCTTTCTTTCTTTCTTTCTTTTTCTTTCTTTCTTTCTTTCTTTCTTTCTTTCTTTCTTTCTTTCTTTCTTTCTTTCTTTTTTTCTTTTCTTTTCTTTTCTTTTCTTTTCTTTTCTTTTCTTTCTTTTCTTTCTTTCCTTTCTTCCCGTGGACTCCCTATTGTCATTCCTTTGCTTTATAGGAGTTATCGTCTTATTAATTTTTTTTATTTAACATAAAATTTTTCATTGTTGTGATAGTAACAAGGTATCAGACTCTTGCGTTTAGTCTTTGCTATCAACTTAAAATACTATCAGGTGAAAAAATAAAGTCTATCTTTGGAAGTCTGACAATTTTTTAATTTGCCTGAAAAAATGTGCTCCAAGTCCCAAGCATACTTCACATCTTCTGTCCATTCTTTCCTCTCCCTACGTTTAGAATTACACTGCGAGAGAAATGGTTTAAGGACTGCCCAGTGCCAAAAGGCTTTTCTTGTAGTGGTGGTTCTCAGTGGGTTGATTTTGTCTCTACCTCCTGCCCTGAGACATTTGACAATATCTGGAGACATGTTTCGTTGTCGAAACTGAAGAGGTTGGGGTGCCTGGGTGGCTCAGTCATTGAAGTGTCTGCCTTCGGCTCAGGTCGTGGTCCCAGGGTCCTGGGATCGAGCCCCACATCGGGCTCCCTGCTCAGCAGGGAGTTTGATCCACCCTCTCCCTCTGCCTACCGCTCCCCCTGCTTGTGCTCTCCGTCTCTGTCTCTGATAAACAAACAAACAAACAAATAAATAAATAAATAAACAAATAAATAAAATCTTAAAAAAGAGGCCAGTGATGCTGCTAAACATCCTCCAGTGTACCCTGTAGCACCCCACTTTACCCACTGTTGCCAAACAAGGAATGATCAAGCCACAATGTCAATAGTGATTAGGTCAAGAAACCAACCACGTTCTAGACCTTGGCTGGGCCCTGTTACAAGACTTGCTTGATCCATGGGCAGCAATAAGAAAATGTGTTCATGAAACCTGATGCTGAGTCACAGATGATAATTGTGTGAACTTTGGGAAAACTGACTGTGCTTGTTAGACTTGATGGGTGTGTATGTATCTCCCAGACACTTGGTGTGTTTGTAATGGAAAGTGAAATGGAGTCTCTTAAGCAAGGGTTGCAACAGCTGGAGCACAATCTATTTAAAGACAGTAGACAGAGAGCGGCAGCCCGGGCTCTGCCTTCAGTTGGTCACAGGGCTTGAGCAAGTCACCACTTGGGGCCTCCCTCCTCTTATCTGTCAAATAAGGATTTGCACTAGCTCGTTGCTTCCTGTTCCAAAACTGTATAATGAATGAAAAAATTACCTCACGGTTAAATGGAAATATTTAATATAATATAGACTGGGCATCTTCTTAATCTGTCATTCCCTAAAATTTTTCTCATCAAAAACGAGAGTCATCTTTAAATATCTGTACTCAAGATATATTGTCTCAAATAAGCTTTATATTCTAGGAAGACAGAGTACCCATTAGTGTTTAAATGTTGCCCCTTTGCGATGTGCTTCGTATAAAAAAATCTAGTTTGTCTAGCCACTTGTTTTACCACTTGCCTTGAAGAACTGTCATTGTCTTCCTACCAGAAATACCCAAGCTGGCTGACCACTAAAGCTCTCTGGAAAAGACACTAGGGTAGAATCAGGTCTGAGGAGAGCCCCGGGGAATTGTGGCCTGTAATGACCTCAGGCTTTATCCTGCACCACACCCTTCTCTGAAAACTCCCCGGATCAATGGAGCATTCGTCTGACTCATCAGTGCCCAGAAGTTTATAAACTCGAAAGAGGAAAAGAAAAGGAAACAGGATCAGAGTTGCCGAAGGCTCAGCATATACCACACACTTGACAAATGCTATCTGATGTAATCATCACAGATACCTGACTAAGTGGATAATATTAACATCCCCATACCTGATAAGAAACCAAAGCTCAGAAAAGCTGACTTATTTACAAGCTATAGAAAATCTGATTCAAGGGGACCTCAATAATAGAATTAATTTATGGGGTCACGTCGCTGAGAAGTCTAGAGGTCGAAGTAGAGTTTAATCCAAAGCCTTAAAATATATCACCATTGTCCCAGTTTCTATTTCTCCTTTGTGTTTTCTGAAGTGTTTGTTGGTTTTGGCTTTTGGCTACACTGTGCCTCCCAGAAGCCCTGGGCTCTCATTGCAGGACCTCATACTTCATTGCTCGGGTAGACTGTGGTGCCCATGCAAGCCCTCTCTCTCTGGCTCTTGTCGGGTCACATGTTTCTCCCCAAACTAATCACTCAGTGTTGAGGAGGGTGAGCTGGTGCTGGGAAATATTGGTCCATCGGGGCCCATTCCTAGGTGCTAGGTCAGAGCTACAAATTAGAAATTGATTGAATCTCTCAAAGGAATACCTGGGTACTATTGCAAGCAAACTTTGAAGGACTAGATACTCAGGTAGGAACTCAAAGTCCACCAGTGAGTTAGGAAATCATCAGAGTGCCTGGGGTTTCTCATACAAAAATAATTTTCTAAACAAATCTAAAACTAGCTTGGAATTCAAGTACCAAACGAACAAAAAGATTATTGCCAGAATCTGGCCAACTGAGCTTTAATTCTCAATCCATGTTCTAAAAGTCTCAAGATTTTATATTAGTAAGTTAGAGTTTATTATTTAGTGTTACTTTGGAGTTGGCCAAGATAAGACATAGAGACTACACAACCTTTCCACGAAGTACAATTTTTGTTCACTGCTTATATTACTGGATACATTTCTCTCACTGATTGGTAGAAATCCCCATGAAAAGGTAACCAAAACAGATTGATTCCCTGCATCCAACCTTCTGAGCATCTTGGAATGGGGCCATAAGAAAGAATCTGAGAGATCTCTAGATCCGTCCCGGTATCTTTTTCCCTTACACGTCTCCTCAGGTTCCGAAGATGACTCCCTTTGTTTCCAGCGTTGAGTTATTTCATTGGGATTACTATGACAATTTCTAAGGCCATTTGAGTCAATTCCATATGATTTAAAAATAATGAAGCTAACAATTTTAAAAGGAAGACTACATCATTGTTTCTATGAAAGAGATTTTTCTCCCCATAATAATAATATATAAACCTCTTTAATTAAGAGAATTTGCAAGGGTTGAGGGGGATTGAGCAGCAATCACTTACTCTGTAGAAACAAAAACCATGGAATGTGGACATCAAACTTGTTTGTCCCCAAGAAGGGAAGAGAACTCAGTACTGTTTAATCTGTAATGGCAGCATTTACATGAGTTTGGATGTTGCAGCATTTCTCTGTACGGACGGATATTGGGTCAAGAGAAAAAACAATTTTCTGATCTATCACATAACTATCAATATGCCCAAAGAGTCTTTGATTACCAACAGCCCAGCTGGTTGGAGAACGTATTCCCCCCCTTTTAAAAATTACTTGTTTTGCTAGGTCAGAAACCTAAGGCTGAACAAAATATCGTTTATGAATAAATTAGCACAAAAATTTCAAATATTAATTTTTTGATTTACCTCAGATTACCTTTAGACCACAGGGTAGAAATAATTTAAACACACACACACATACACACAAAACCTCCTTTATAACATTAGATTTTAAAACAGCAAACACCACAACACTGAAATGATAATCCTCTTCATGGATTTATGTAGAAGCACTTATTGTCTGTGGCAGAAGTCAGAGTTAGCCTCCAGCTGATCTGTCTTCTCTCACCCCCGGTTCAGGACATCACGGTTTGAGTGACCAAGATGTAGATGGCATATTGAGAGAAGAGGGACTTTGGCGGTGAAAGGCCTCAAGATGAGGTCATGTCCAGTCTAGATTTGTTGAAGGAACTTGGGTGTTTAATCTAGGAAATGGTCATTTCTTTTTCCAAATAATCAGAAGGTTAACTTGACCTAGCAAACTAAGTTCCCTGTTCTGTAGCACCTCACAGAAAACCAGAAGCAGTGAATGGAGGCTCCAGAGAGCAGCTAACTACGAAAATGATAGAGCCCTAAGTCGGGGGTTCAAATACCTGCTCTACCACATGCTAATTAAAGGAGCTGGGCAAGATATTTACCACTCTGAGGCTCAGTTTCCCTGTGTGATAAAGTAGGGAAAATAACAACTAACTTACAAGGTTATTATAATAATCAAATGAGTCAACAATGTTTGCAAAGTTCTCAGTGTAGCAACTGGTATTAAGTATTCAACAAACAGTGGTTGAATAGTTGCTTCATTAATCATCACACTGTTACTAAACGATAAAAACTCTTGCCTTTGGAAGCACTTATTTCAGCTATCCCTAGAGAGATTCACGTAGCTGCTGCTGCTGCTGCTTCTTCTTCTTCTTCTTCTTTTTAAAGATTTTATTTATTTATTTGACAAAGAGAGACACAGCAAGAGAGGGAACACAAGCAGGGGGAGAGGGAGAGGGAGAAGTAGGCTTCCTACATAGCAGGGAGCCCGATGCGGGGCTCGATCCCAGGGCCCTGGGATCATGACGGGAGCCGAAGGCAGAAACTTAATGACTGAGCCACCCAGGTGCCCCTCAAGTAGCTTCTTAAGGTGTGAGGAATATGGGCTTGAAGTCACCTGGTCTGGATTTAAATTGCAGTTCTAACATTTACTAGCTCTGTTACCTTGGGTAAGGTATTTTCTTATCTTAAATTATGATCATGACATCTCTTTCGTAAGTTTGTTTTTTCCTGAGTAATAAATATAATCATCAAAACAAGAGTATAACTTTTTGAGCATGTACTCAGGATCAGGCACTATTCTAAATGCCTTATATGCATTCATTTATTTAATCCTTTCAATAGAACTGGGAGGAGGTTGTTACAATTATTCCCATTTTATAGATGAGGAAACCGAGGCAAATAAAATGAAGTCATTTCCCCACGGTCACACAGTTCATAAGGGGTAGAACAGGAATCATGAGCCTGAGATGTCTGGCTCCAGGGGCCATGAGTCCCTGAGCATCCCCAGCACAGTGCTTGACCCTGAGCATGCATTTGTTCCTTCCTTCCCCATGCGCTGGAGGACCACTTAGCTGCCATAGCCATATGGTGAACAGGAAAACAAAGAGTCCAACTTTCCAAGGGTAGTAATTTGAGAGTCCAGACTCACCTTTCTTGGATGCCAATACTTGAATTAGGGTCAGATCGCCAGTTAATGAAAGATCACTTTGGGAAAAGTACTAATGGGAAGAGGAAATCTAATGAATAAGTTCAAAACCTGAGCGTAAGCCAATCCCTCAGTCTCTAGATACTATGGATAACATAAATAAATTAAAAGAAGCAAATATGGAGGGTATATTGAGTATGAAATAAATGGGTATGGAAATTCGACCTCCACCTCGGGCATGCAAGGCTGTGCCATTTAGAAGGGGCAGGAGGAGTGACATCTGGGTCCAGGGACACTGAGTGGAGGTGACAAAGAGCAAGATTGTGTGTGTGTGTGTGTGTGTATTTACTCTCGCACACATATATGAACACACATGAATTCACACACACCCACACATATATACATAATTCCAGATTATACTCATAAAAACAATTTCAATAAATCATCTATCAGTTATTCCTTAACTAATTACTTAGACAAAAGCGTTTCCCCAAGTCTTCGTGCAGAATACAGAAGAGAAAAAAAAAAGTTTTGTAATTCTTCAGTTGGAATTTGACTCACAGCCAAATTGATTTCTCTTTGCAGTGTTTTCTTCCCCTCTTCCTAAACAGTGCTTAGGAAATTATGAATATTTTTTTCATGAGAGCAAACACACGTATTTTGGTTCCCTAGATTCTATCATGGTGGAAATACCTAAAGGAGATATCAACGTTGTGAAAACTCCGAAATAGCTGGAAGGCAGAAGTGCAGTGAGGAATTTTCCAGAATGCACTTTGACAGCAAGTTGTGGCAGAATGGTGAGCAGGGAGTACAGGATGACATTTGGTAGTTCTCTAATTCTCAAGAGAAGAGAATGACTCAAGTGTTTCTAGAGAAGCAGAACAGCGTCTGTATCAGAATAAGAGAAGGGCAAATAAATAACTGTGGTTGTATAAGATAAAGGCATAGAAATGACTTATTGTGAAGGAAAGGCCTTTACAAAATCGTAGTGGACTCGAAAGACTATTTTTAAAATTTACTGTGAGTGCCAAATAATAATGAAAAGATCTGTGCATCTTTTCCGAAATAACAGATAAATATCAAGTGAACAGTGAGTGGAGATTCTGTCTCCTTTACACTGGGAAGATTTACTGTTCCAGTTGTACTTTTTCGCCTGCCAATTGGAGGGACATAGATGCTTTGGGTGCCATCTAGTGGTTAAGTGAAGGAAGGCAACTAAAAGTTGGAATTTTTTTAAATTTCCTTCACAGGAAAAAAAAAAGTATGACATAACAGTTGAGTTTCAGGGTTAAGGCATTAGTTTGAAACTTTTTAAGGAAATCAATACTCATTGGTATAAGCAAGAATTTGGGGGTGATTTGGAGAAGACAAGGACTTCTGCCTCTCAGTTTTTTCTCAATTGCCAGCACCTAGAATGACATCTGGCCCGCTGTATAAACTTGCCCTGAGCCTGTTTAAAACAAAATGAATAAATGGAGACAAATATTACAGGATTTCAGAAACCATATATATCTTGTTCTGCATGGGTATTGCACCCACCTACATTTTTTAAAGGGGTGGTGCAACTTTTACAAATCGTTTTAGATAACAAAATTAGAATTCTTTGCATCAAAGCATTGTTATTGTGGATTCTTCAAAATCATGTTAAGGGGTTCTTTGCAGAGTTGGAAATGGAATATCAGAAAATCTAGAATATTCAAGCCCTAAAATTCACATTACTCAGCCTTATCTGCTAACTTCTAGCAGATAAGGGAGATTTTTTACTGCAGTTCAATGGGCAGAGCTCACAGTGGTCAGCCTCTCCATAGGTGTTGTCAAGAGCTCCAGGATTCTTCTCGTACAATCTCCTCATCATGCACTTCTCTCAGTGTGTTTAATGGTGGGTCATTGTTACTGTTTAGTTGCCTGATGGGTTTCTCACTCCTAAATCCAAGTGATGAAGCAGGTCTTGCTGTCCTTGGGATTATCCCCTCTTGATGAGTGATGACCTCAGGATTGGAGACAGCTGACCCAACGAGTGAACACGGGCTCGCTATTTCTTTCCTTCTTTCTTTCTTTCTTTCTTTCTTTCTTTCTTTCTTTCTTTCTTTCTTTCTTTCTTTCTTTCTTTCTTTCTTTCTTTCTTTTTTCTTTTTTCTTTCTTTCATTTTGCACATTTTCACAGATAGAAGAAGGAGATTCACATATGCATACGTTGTAACTCTCTGATGAACTAGATGTCTTATTTATACATTAATTTATATAATCTTCACAAAGACAATTGGGTAGTTTTTAAAAAACAAAAAGGCTCAGAGATTTAGTTTATATAGTCATAAAGTCCACCCAAGGTTTTTGGCTTGAAAGTGTATCATTTTGGTACCATTGCCTGCATCCAAGGAGTTGGTTTAGAGTTGGACATATAACCCATTTATGGCCAATGAGACAGAGAAGAGGTCTTCCAGAAAAGCTTCTTATCGCATAACAAGAAATATAAGAGAGAAATGCTTTCTTTTCTGCTTCTTGACATTGGTTTCTGAAAATGTGATGCCTGGAGTTGCTGCAGTCATCTTATGGCCATGAGGGGAATGAGTTCACATATTAAGGAAGACAAAGTAAACAGATGGGAAGATAGGCATTTTTGACATTATGGGAGCTACTAAGCTAACCAACCCAGAGGCTGCTCTACCTTAAACTTCTTACTAGATGGGTAATAAAGAACCTCCTTTAGAAAGCCATTTAGAGATTTTTTTTCTGTTACTTGCAGTTGAAAACATCTTAATTAAAACATATAAGTGGAATATAAGAGATAAATTATCAGAAATGGTTTGTTTAAACACTGTTAGAAGGGCACCTGGGTGGCTCAGGCAGTTAAGCATCTGCCTTCTGCTCAGGTTCAGGTCATGATCCTGGGGTCGCGCCCCACGTCGGGCTCCCTGCCCATCGAGGAGGCTGCTGCTTCCTCTCCTCCCCACTCCCGCTCTTTCTTGCTATCTCTGTCTCCCTCTCTCTCAAATAAGGAAATAAAATCTTTAAAAAAATAAACACTGTTAGAAAAGAGAATTAATATGAAAATGAGTCTAATTTTAGCGCATCAGAGGGATAATCCCGTATTTAAAAAGCCAACAAATGGTGCATTGAAAAAAGTCTAACAAAATGTGTTTGGTGAAATTTAAACTGAGACAAGAAGGAGATAAATTCTGTACAGAGAACAATAAAAAAGACAAGAAAACAGAAACTCTGCTTACACTGCATGGGTGCCACAATTTAATAGACTGTTAAAAACTAACCTTTAATAGGGGTGCCTGGGTGGCTCAGTCGTTAAGCGTCTGCCTTCAGCTCAGGTCATGATCCCAGGGTCCTGGGATCGAGCCCTGCATCGGGCTCCCTGCTCTGCGGGAAGCCTGCTTCTCCCTCTGCCACTCCCCCTGCTTGTGTTCCCTCTCTCGCTGTGTCTCTCTCTGTCAAATAAATAAATAAAATCTTTAAAAAAAAACAACTAAGCTTTAATAACTTTCTCAAATGCTCTGTCATACAAATGGAAAAATAGGTAAGCCAAACTTTAGCACACAAGATCTATTGTAATAAGCATGCTGCCTACTAAAAATAGTGCTCTCATATTTTCATATATCAACATAGATGTTAATCCAAATTCACTTTGTTTTTCCCATCTCAGGTTCCTGCCAAAAGTGAATTTTCCGCACTGAATTACAAGTTTCAATTACTACATATATTTCCCCCATAATTAAATGAATCTACTTTTTTAGCTCTCTACCTTCATTTTCTGGAAACCAAATCTAAGGAAGAAAAAACTCCCCAAACCCAAACCAAGCACTTCCAATTGAAGTAAAAATTAAAAATGAAAATAGTTTATTAAAAGAAACTCAAATAAAAAATGAAAACATTTTCGAAGCTAATTGAGTTGTTGATTTTACAGTTTACAAAAGTAAATTTACAATTACTTGGATTAAATTTCCATAGCAAGACTTGAAAGTTATAGCTATTTGCATTTTATTCTGTCTCAGGTAACACACACACACACACACACACACACACACACACACCCCAAAAGCAAAACAAAACAAACTGAAATGATAGTTTCTTTTAGGATAAGATTCTGAATCATTTCCTATGAAATGATTTTTTTGGGTAAAGGATTTAAAGAGTAAACGTTTTATTCCTCTTTGCCTTTCTTTAGCAGTTGTAACTGGTGGGGGGGTTGGCAGGGAGAAATGGGGCACCATCAGTCAGGGGCACCTGACATCTTTCCCTCCTTCCATTTGGTTAGTAGAGCCATCTTGTTGTTCAGACGATCAACTTGCAATAAAATTGAATCTCTTCTTACCTCAGGCTTAGGGGAGTACGGTTTACAGTTTGGTATGGCTTTGGAGGAGTCGTTCTATTACCTTCCTATGTTTCAAATCAGATACTTTGCCACTATTTCACTGTGATCAATAATGTAATTTCAAGTCTGAAAGAATTTATGTGTAAAACCATCCTTATATCACAGCTCAGAGACATTCCCAGAATATTTTTTTATACAGACATTGTTAGGCTACCACAATAAAATATGTGGCATATTTCATTAACCTCATATATACCTCTTTACAATTATGTCAGAAATAATAATAAGTTAAATGATCATTATTATACCTTCAGAAAATGCCTGTGAGATAGATGTATTATTATTCCCATTCTACAGATAGAGAAACTGAGGCTGAGTGGAAGAATAATTCCTGTGAGATCACACAGCTATCAAGTGGTAGAGCCCAGATTTGAACCCAGGCAGACTGAATATAAAACTCTGGCAACAGCAAACTGTCTTAATTCCCTTGTTCTGGTGAGACAACAGTTATTTTAATTGGCTGTTAAAATTATGTCAGAAAGGATCACTCATGCATTGCTGGTGGGAATGTAAAATGGCAAACACCCTTGCCAAAAGTTCAGTAATTTCTTATAAAACTAAACATGCAACCACCATATGGCCAGGCAATTGCACTCTTGGGCATGTAGCCCAGAGACATGAAAACCTGTGTTCATGCAAAAACCTTTCTACAAATGTTCACAGTGGCTTTATTTCTAATAGCCCTGAACTGGAACAACGCACAGGCCCTTCAGCAGGTAAATGGGTAGACAGACAATGGTGCAGCCATACCCTGGAATACTACTCAGCAGTAAAAAAAGAATGGACTGTTGATATACACAACAACTTGTGTGTGTCTCCAGGAAATTACGCTGAGTAGAGACAGCCATTCCTAAAAGGTTAGGGACAGATTTTAGTTGTATTACATTTTTGAAATGACAAATCATGGAGAGCAGATTTGTGGTCATCCATGGTGTGGGACAGGGTAACTGGGTGAGGAGGCAGGAGATGTGGTCACAAAGGGTAAGACCAATGATCCTTGTGGTGAGGGAGGTATTTTGTCTCATCGCTACAGTGGTAGATACACAAATCTACGCAGGTGATAAAATTACATAGAATGAAATAGGCACACACACACAGCTGTATGTAAAACTGGGTAAATTTGGGTAAGATCTGTGAATGGCAGGGGCTCCTGGGTGGCTCAGTCAGTTAAACCTCCGAAATTCTTGGTTTGGGCTCAGATAGAGTCCTGGGCCAGGCTCCATGCTCAGTGGGGAGTCTGCTTGAAGATTCTCTCCCTCTACCCCTCCCTCACCGCCAAATAAATAAATACATCTTAAAAAAAAAAATCCATGGATTGCATCAGGATCCATATCTGCTTTTGACATTGTAGTGTATTTTTGTAGGATATCATTGGAGGAGCACTGGAGCCTCTGTGTTATTTTTTATATCTACATGTGAGTTTATAATTATCTCAAAATAAAAAGTATAATTAAAAATTATTGGAAATAATCCTATTATCCTAATTAGAATTATTTTTCCCATGTCCTTAAGAAAAGTGAATTAAAAATTTTATAGGATATAATTTTGGCCACAAAGTAAGATATAAAAATAAGGGTTCATTCGGCAAATGAAGCAGCCAGCCTTCATTGCTGCATTGCTTTTATTGTTAGTGGTTCACCCACTAACGAGTGGTTCGGTGCTCCCGCATCTTTGTGCTATACGGACATGCATTATACAGTAGTTTTTTTTTTTTTTTTTGAAGTGTGAAAAGAAATCCCTTACCAGTACAGCTTTCCTCTTGCATTAATTCATTATCTAAGCCTGGGCATATATGTCTGGTTTTCATTTTCTTTGTGTGCCTTTTGCCAAAGACATAGATTTTTAAATGTAAATCGATTTTGTCAATGCCCACTGATTTTAAAGATAGACAGAATTCAAGTCATTTATTTTTCTTTAAAAAATGGCATAATAGTTTTTCTCACCTTTGAATTGAACAGGGCGGAGGGGAAGTATCTTTGAAAAAAATTGCTTTTAAAGTCCGCTTTCTTCACACATAGTACTAATGAATCAAGGCAGTTTAAGTTACACAGCCTTCTGGTTTGGGCTGTCATTTTCTTCACTCCCTCTCGCTCCAAATTTCCCAGCTTCTGCCCCCCTGCCACTTTTGCTCAACCCGTGCCCGTTATTATTGGTGTTGATATAATATACACAAGCGAGATTTGCCTTTATGGTTACCTTGGAGATGCTGCTTATTAACAAAGGTCTTTCTTTCGAAAGCAATTGTGACGTGATGCATTCACCCAGGTCTGTAAGCAAGTTTTCTACGTTCTGAAATGACATATTTAATAAAGAACTGGCTCTGAAAAATTAACCTTTGACATTTACTCTCCCCTTTGTGACCTTGTCTTGTTTCACAAGATGTGCACTATTTTTCCCAAAGTTGTGACTACATCCTTCTGGCCATAGGGAACTAAATATAATAAATAAAGCAGGCAGTAATGCTCCACTTCCTTACACCACCCTCTTCCTCCCAGTTAAAAAACTTGTGACAATTATTTACATGTCTCCCTGCTGTATTCTCCAATCACAATTATGGCTGGCTATACTTTGTAAGTTTATCAAATACCATGGCACTTACAGTTGGCATGATCTAGTTGAGAAATTTATTGCAGATTGTCTTTTATCTTATATCATGTGTTACATCACTTCCACTGACTGTGGATGAATCAAAGGCAACATCATCCTGTCCTGTGCTAATTTTATATTCCTCTCTTCCTTCCCTCTTCCTTGCCTTACTAACTTAGGGATGAACAGCAAATCACTCAGTAGGCAAATGTTTATTAAGCTCCTACTCTATGCCTAGTACATTCTAGGAACTGGAGATACAGCAGTGAATAAGACAAGTTTCTAGATTTTAATTACATTTGGAGAAAACTCAACTTTTTGGGGGCATAAATGCCACCAAAACTGTTTTGTTCATCACTGAGACCCTTTATTCCTCATACTCTAAACACATAAAAATAACAGTTACAATATAAAGAAAAAAGTTAAAAAATATAGCATTGCTCAAAAGCAATATTAGTAACTTTGTTGGAAAAGTAGTGGGGTGGAAGTGGGCCTCTTTTAAAAAAAATTTTTTTAATTTAAATTCATTTTAATTAACATATAGTGTACTATTAGTTTCAGAGGTAGGATTTAGTGATTCATCAGTTGCATATAACACCCAGTGCCCACTTCATCAAGTGCCCTCCTTAATGCCCATCACCCAGTTACCCTATCCCTCCACCCACCTCCCTTCAGCAACCTTCAAGTTTGTTTCCTATAGTTAAGAGGTTTGCCTCCCTCTCTGTTTTTGTCTTATTTTATTTTAAGTTTTGTTTCTTAAATTCCACATATGAGTGACATCATATGCTATTTGTCTTTCTCTGACCGACTTATTTCACTTAACATAATGTCCTCTAGTTCTATCCATGTCATTGCAAATGGCAAGATTTCATTCTTTTTGATGGCTGAACAGTATTTCATTGTGTGTGTGTGCGTATGTGTGTGTGTGTGTGTGTGTGTATATATATATATATATATATTTGTCCATTCATCTGTCAATGGACATCTGGGCTCTTTCCATATTTTGGCTATTGTGGACTTTGCTGCTATAACATTGGGGTACAGGTGCCTTTTTGAATCACTATGTTCATATCCTTTGGATAAATACCTAGTAGTGCAATTGCTGGGTCTATTTTTACCTTTATAAGGACCCTCCATACTGTTTTCCAGAGTGGCTGCCACAGCTTGCTCCCCTTTCTCCATATCCTCTTAAGCTCTGGAAATAAAAGCTAGAGAATGGCTGCAATTTTAGCTCCTACAGTGTGAGAAGAACGGAGGACCAGAACCTGACCATTGCTTGAAATAAAGGCCTGGGTTTAAGGGCACCCCAGCCCATGAAAGGAAGAGAAAAACAGTTTTTGACCAACTGTAACGGGGATTGTGGTTTATATAAAGTTACTTACCTAGGATGAAGGGGAAAGCAAAAATTGCCTAGCACCTAGGACTTATGCTAACCTGTGCATTGGCACAGTGCCTGGATCTGTATTTGTTCTAATATCCCTGGGTAAGCTCAGAATCACCTATGCATGACCTTGTTCTAGACTGGAGCTCCCAGTGGTCTAGGTGGTGCATCAGTGGGAGAGGTAAATATTTGGAGAGAGCATAAGAAAACAAAGAACCTGGGAGGGAAAAAAAACCTCCCATGAAAATGAGCTTGAAAACCAAAATTCCAAAGTACATCAGAAATATTATAGCTGAAAAGATAACCAAAAATTTTAAAGATTGGGATATATAATCACTCTGGTTGAAATGAAAATAACGGAGCAATCTGAAAAATTAAAGCAAGCATGTTTAAGATTTTAACAAGATTCTTCAGAGAGAGAAAAGAAAACATAACAATCCTAAGAATATAAATATTATGAAAAACAAAACCAGTAACGTATAAAACAGAATCAATAAAAACCTCCAAATGAAAAATATTATTATTATAGAGAAAATAACAGGAGGAACACAAGACTAAATGCAGTTGAAAAAAATTCTTAGTTATTGTTTATTTTTTTAAGATTTATTTATTTGAGGGGGGTGTGAGCACATGAGTGGGGGGAGGGGCAGAAGGAGAGAATCTCAAGTGGACGCCACACTGAGTGTGGAGCCCCACGCGGGGCTTGATCTCACGACTCATGAGATCATGGCCTGAGTAGAAACCAAGAGTCTGGCGCTCAACCGACTGATCCACCCAGGCACCCCTGAAAAGACAATTTTAAATATTAGGAAAAAGGTGCTGAGAAATATACACAGAATCCAGTCCCTGAAGTTAAGACATTGAAAATACATGTATGAAATAGCAGTTAAGAGATATGGGTACACTATAGAAAACCTCCAAAGTTGTTTATTAGGAGTTTTTGAGAAAAAGAATCACAGAAAAAGCTGAGGTGCAATAGTTAAAAATAGATTAATATTACACAGAACTGAAAAGAATAAAATTTCATCTTGAAATACTGTATAAATACTTAGCAGGATATATTTAAACATAGATTTATTATGTATTCCAATGAGAAGATTTCCCCAAATAAGCCTTTGTCCATTGTGAAAAGGTGAACTTTAAAGGATGTTGATGAAATGGTAAATTGTGTACTTGCAGAATTTAATTTTTTTTAAAGATTTTATTTATTTGACAGAGAGAGACACAGCAAGAGAGGGAACACAAGCAGGGGGAGTGGGAGAGGGAGAAGCAGGCTTCCCGCCGAGCAGGGAGCCCGATGCGGGGCTCGATCCCAGGACCCTGGGACCGTGACCTGAGCCGAAGGCAGACGCTTAACGACTGAGCCACCCAGGCGCCCCCAGAATTTAATTTTTTACTTTATTCATGCATACACTTAAATTTCGTTATTATCTAAACACAGTAATTTAGAAATATTGCTTTTTTCTCCAGCCACACTTAAAAAGTGTTGCCTGTATCTCAGTTGTTTTGAGATGCAGCATTATGTGATTGTATGTGCAATGTTGGCACTGGATGCCCCCATTCACAGACATTAGTACAGTTTTATTTTAATTTTTATTCTTCTTCTGGGTTGATATTCCTAATCCTCATAATGCAAGAATCATTATTGTTTTTTAAAGTGATCTTTAAAGGCCATATTTCTAATGGCCTCCAAACCTAGCAAACATAAAGTCAAACCCAGGAATGAATACTGAAAGTGTTCATCTTCTTGCCTTTTTTTATTCTAATTTTAACATATGATCTTTGTAAACACCAAAACTAGCATTAATTGTAGAAAAAGCATTGCAGGGTAGTTTCTGGCTGTGTTGTCGTAAGCAGTATTTTATGGCTTATGGAAGTGATCCATAATATCAGAGATTGTGTAAGGACCCAAATGTATGTGGTTATTTCTTTTCTATAATATTTTTTTGGAAAACTATACCTTATATTTATGTTATATAGGGCTTCTAATGACCCCTTATTACGTATCAGGTATTAGTCCTGGGTGTGATAGCAGGAAACAAGACAGATAATTGTCGTAATCTCCTGGAGTCCACATTCTACTTTGATGATATAGATAATAAGCAAACAAGTAAGAAAATATCAGGTAGTGATGAATACTATATACAATTAAAAATAATTTCAAGAAATTGGATGAAACTTATCAGGAATCTAGAGGGTTTCCAAGGAATCTATCAGTTTGAAGGGCCTGTGAGATCAGGCCGAACTTAAGTGTCATTTTCAGACCAACCTCGGTCTAGAATTCCTATTTCCCAAAGCTAAATCCAGTAATATACCTTTATACCATTTGCCTTTTTAAAGTTTAACATTTTTTTGAGTATAGTTGACATGCAATGTTACATTAGTTTCAGGTGTATAACATGGTGATTTGACAAGTTTATACATTATGCTGTGCTCACCACAGGCGCAGCTCCCATCCGCCACCAGACAGCTCTATTACAGTATCATCCGCATCATTGACCATATTCCTTCTGTTGTGCCTTTTATTCCCATGATTTACTAATCCCATAACTGGAAGCCTGAATCTCTCACTCCTCTTCACCCATTTTGCCCAACCCCCCACTCTCTTCCCCTCTGTGACCATCAGTTTGTTCTCTGTATTTATAGATCTGATTCTGCTTTTTGATTGTTCATTCATGTGTTTTTTGTTTGTTTAGATTTCACTTATGAGTAGAATCATATGGTATTTGTCTTTCTCAGTCTGACTTATTTCACTTAGCATGATACCTTCTAGGTCCATGTTGACATCACATAAAAAAATACATGATATTGAAAAAGTAGGAGGAAGAAAATTGGAAAAGTATAGAAAATCAAAAGTAAACAACAAAATAAAACATCTCTGATTTACTGACAGGCAGAAATAAATAATTGTGTATACATGAATGAGTCTTAGTCCAGTTAGGATGTTTAGACCACTTCCAACCTGCCTAATGGGGATATATGTACTATTACTTTTGCTTGCCCGTCTTTCTTTCTTTTTCTTTCTTTCTTCTTTCTTTCTTTCTTTCTTTCTTTCTTTCTTTCTTTCTTTCTTTCTTTCTTTCTTTCTTTCTTTCTTTCTTTCTTTCTTTCTTTCTTTCTTTCTTTCTTTCTTTCTTTCTTTCTTTCTTTCTTTCTTTCTTTCTTTCTTTCTTTCTTTCTCTTTTTCCTTCCTTCCTTTCTTTCTAAATTTCTGTAATGTCTAAAGCAAGCATGTATTACTTGTGTAATCTGGAAAAAACCTACATTATTTTAAACTGGATGTTATACGCAACTGATGAATTGTTGAACACTACATCAAAAACTAATGATGTACTATATGTTGGCTGACTGAACATAATAAAAAAAATAAAGAACTGACTTCCAAAAAAAAATTAAATCGGGACTATAAGTTTTCACTTAGTATTTCAGACTTTTTTTCTCTTCTATTTGAAGTCATTGCAGTGATATTTTTAAACCTTAAATCTGAAACTTCTTATTAATACATTCTAATGGATATGGTACTTTGTTGATTTTCTTTATCTCATATGTAATAATATGAGAATATATTGAACATAATTCAAAAATACTGATTTAAATGGCTTCTAAAAAAAAGATGGTTTGCTTATCTGCAAAAGTTTCCTAAGAAAATAAGGTATATTCTATCCATTACTTTCAGTTGAAGGAAACCCAATCCATTTATCACCAGTTATTATCTTATGGCATATTTTATTTTATCAGGTTAATTTCAGTATGTTAAATTACTTATGTCATGAGAAAATACCTTGATCTTAGAAAGAGATAGCCACGCCTTCCTAAAACTCATTTGATGTGGAAAATATAGATTCTTCTTCTAACTTCATGCCTTTGAGTACCTGAATAAATCCAGTAGAAAATCTGGCTAGATAATAGATTCATAATCATCCCAGATGAAAATCTTTGCCTTACTTCCCTATGCTCACATCATCCTGTTTCAGGTGATAGAGATACTCATAGTAACTTCCATGTTTTATGAAGTCAGAGGATGTTTGCCTGCACAGTTGTTCTGACATATCCGATATGGATTCATTAACTTCTTAATTTCTCGAATGCAAGCAACTCACATAATATTTTAGAATTGTCATTTCCCCCCCTACACTGTGACTCTGGAAAGACACATGTATATTATATCCCTGAACTCTAATTTCATTTGTCTTGGTACACTGTAGACTTCCATGTATTTACATTTGGTAGAATTGTTAAGGGAATTTAAAAATTTCTCACAGTACTTCCAGTAAAATTTAATTTATAATCAAATGTACCTTTAAAAAGTATATAAAATTAAAAGGGTGAAATAGTAGCTTCCTTTTAGCTCCAAAAGTACATAATTCAGTAAAATAATCTTTGAAGGTCTTTGAAAATGTTTTTTTCTAAGCTGGAATATCAGACTGTGTTAAAATCAAACAACTGATAGAGGTTTTTAATTGCTTTTGAAAAGTATAGCGTTACATCATCCAAATATACTAATAAAGATATATTATAAAGGGGTTTTATGATATGTATTTCCCTAAAGATGAGTGATGTTGAGCATCTTTTCATGTGTCTGTCTGTCTTCTTTGGAAAAATGTCTATTCATGCCTTCTGCCCATTTTTAAATTGAGTTTTTTATTTTTGGTATTGGGTTATAAATTACTGGATATTAACCCCTGCAAACTGGTACAGCCACTGTGGAAAATAGTATGAAGTTTCCTCAAAAAAATTAAAAATAGAATTACCATATGATCCAGATATATGCACCCTTATGTTTATTGCAGCATCATTTACAATAGCCAAAATATGGAAGCAACCCAAGTGTCCATCCATAAATAAATGGATAAAGAAGGGGTGGTACACACACACACACACACACACACACACACACACACACACAGACACACACCTGTTGTGTGCTGCCTGGAGCAGGTCCCAGCAGCTGTTGGGGTGGGCGGGATAAGACAGCTGAAGTAGCCTTTCTGGCTCACGGGACAGCTGGTGGTAGAAGGGGGCATGTTGGCAATGATGCAAGTGAAGAATCCAGTTTTTTTCTGCCAAGTCTTGCCTGAAAATGGTGGCAAGGACACCAAATATGCCTCGCTTGAACTTCATGAAAAGGCCAGTATGGGGAGAGAGCCCCTGAAGCCTGAGCTAGGACTAAGGTGAGGCAAATGAGGTAGGTAGGATGCACAATTTAAGGTGGCACTCACTAAACGTGCTGAGTGCACCTGTATGACCTTGAGAGTGAATTCCACCTTAAATTTTGTGCCTTGCTTGTCTCATGCTATTCCTGCCAAATTTGTTCTGCAATGTTTGGTGTCTCTATGTTAAAAGCCACCTATGCCCAGGTTTAAGTCCATTGACAAGAAAATCCCAGTGAGGTGGCAAGTGTAATTTTCTTCCATTGATGCATCTGGGAGGTATTTGATAATGGACTTAAAATAAGAACTGAGCTGAGAATTCTGAGTATCAAGGCTCTTCTAGGTTAACTACAGTATATTTTAAAACTATATTTGATCTACACACATGCTCATCCACATGAAAAAAGGAGAAATGTCTTACTTAATCAAATGGTATAGTCTACCCTCGTTTGTTCTTTGTTCTGGGTTGATATCCTTAACAGATCCCAGCCAGGCTGCTTTTTTATAACATTGACTTAATCACTGGTTACAGAGAATTTTCTCCTTATCTGCAATTACTCCAAGTTAGGCTCTAAGTAATGTCTGTCTATGGCTTTAGCTACCTGTATTCAGAATTACACAGAGCTTAATGAAGTTGTTCGTTTCCCAGCTTTATTAGCAAAAAGCTTGCTCTAACTCTTTATCCTCCAAAAATGATGTCTCTGTATTTGTGCAGCATTCCATCTCTCTGATTGGTCCCTCACTGAGAAAGTCTCATCCTGTTTTAGATTTTGGCACAACTTCAGGTTTGTTGTAACTGGAGCCAGTCCTCCATTGCATGAAAAAAACAGTGTTCTCTGTCATTCCCTGAGTTGTGCTACAGAGAAGCCCATCACTGGGTTCTAGTATTTAACCATTTCATGTTCATTATCATGTAGGTTTTCCATACTACACAGGCCTCTTTCTGTTCTAAATTCTGTGAAAAATGAGCAAAAGAGAGTCACAGAAGTATAGGTGGAAACTCCTTTATCTCATTTATGCTTCTGACCGTCAGATTCTAAAGTTCTATTTAATGCCCTTAAAGCCAAGCTGGCTTCCAATCTATGAATTAATTATCCATTCATAAGACAAACTCTTTCCTATCTGCCTTTTCCCATAGGTACATTTGTCTGTCCTGGCCTGATTCAGAATCCCTAAGGCAGAAGTCACAACTTCAAATACATTGAGTCCAGTCAGAATATATGAATGAATGAATGAAGGTGAAAGAAAAGAGGGTTAGAACTGTGGTAAGCAGGATTACAGGCCTTCTCTAGACATCCTGCACAGATCCCAAGTTCAAATCCAGATGTAAATAAGATAGCATAATCCATAGATATAAAATTAAAATGCCATATAAAAATGCATGCATGCATGTGTGTATCTGTGTGTGTGTGTGTTGTGTTCTGACCATCTCACTTGGACAGGAGCTTTTTTTATGTGAAGTATTATATGTTATGAAATTTGCATGCATAATATACATCTCTTAAGCCAATTAAAAATGAAAATTTCACAGTTGATCCAAAGTCCATGCTGGAGATAAGCAAAGTATAAGATAGCAGTTTCTCCAGGAAGGAGAAACAGCAGAACTCCAACTTCTAGGCAAAACAAAATGCTAAAAATAAATTCCAAGCAGTGAGCCTGGGAGGAAGATTTAACAGCAGTGTCAGAGTTTCTCACGCTATTGGGGAGATCAATGAGAAAATGTCTTTTTCTGCAATTAATGGTTTTAGCATTTTAAACTGAAAAAATGCCAGGGTAGACATAAGCAACACTGAGGCAGTACTAAGACCAAATACATTGAGGATTCTGCTGCTTTGTAACTTTCTACATTAATTTTTTTTTTAAGATTCTATTCATTTGACAGAGAGACACAGTGAGAGAGGGAACACAAGCAGGGGGAGTGGAAGAGGGAGAAGCAGGCTTCCCGCCGAGCAGGGAGCCTGATGCGGGGCTCGATCCCAGAAACCTGGGATCATGACCCAAGCCGAAGGCAGACACTTAACAACCGAGCCACCCAGGCGCCCCTCTACATTAATTCTTAAATAAAATTATCTGAACCACTTGGAATCTTGAACTATAAAAGCAAATACCATAGAAAACATTACTGAAAGCCCCATAAATTTTATTTATTTGGAAAAGCAAAGCTCAAAAATCAAAGTGTCTTGAGATCAATCTTCTAAATGAAAACAAAAAAAAAATAGTTCTTTGTACTGATGTTCCCCAATAACTAAATTTTGTGTATTAATTATAAAAATACTAGATAGTATACAAACTTAAATGAACAAGGATCAGAAATCTAATTTCAGATAATAATATCAATATAGCAAAATGATTTGAGTAAATATCAACTGTGATTATCTGTAGGGCCGTGTCTGAACATACATTCTTCAATTGAAAATGTACCTGCCTTTAACAGGGACACGGGAAGAAAAAGTAGAAAACAATGAAAAAGAATTTGTTTTATAAGTGCCATATTTCTTTGTAAAACAAACAAAAACACAGTTGTTCTCACAGTATTTCTTCAACAACTCAGGAAGGTGATTGAATACTTGGTAAGGGACAGGAATGATCTGGAGCCACCTTGTGGTCATCACCTGTAATTGGATGTGGTTTTTAAACGTGGAACTGTATTCTAGAATAAACAAAGGTGGTTTAGAGCTGAAAAATTCTCTAATTTCTTTCAGAATGCGAACATTATAAACATAGACAAAATATTTATATGGAAGAAGTGCCAGACAGAAATAGCGACGCCTGGGCGGCTCAGGGGGTTAAGCGTCTGCCTTCACCTCAGGTCTTGATCCTGGGGTCCGGGATCTAGCCCCGGATCAGGCTCCCTGCTCCGTGAGGAGTCTGCTTCTCTCTCTCCCTCTGACTACTGCTCCCCCTGCTTGTTCTTCCTCTCTCTCAAATAAATAAATAAAATTATATATATATATATATATATATATGCATGTGTACACACACACACACACACACACACACACACACATATAGTTTTGTTTTGTTTTGTTTTTGTAACAGAAAGCAGTAATAATGATGCCAGTAGCAGTCACTCACTTATTCAGTACTCCCTGTGTGCCAGGCACTGGGCTGTGGGTCTTGGGTACCTTCATTCTAGGATGGTCTCTTTAGCTTGTGTTTTCACATCAGTAATAATGTGAGATGAAGGTAATCTCCCCCAAGTCATCTCATTGGTTGTTTTATAACCCATACTACTAGGAAATTCTAGTGGCTGTTTGCATTTGTGCTTCTCTCTGCATCATGCTTGTGAATAAGCAAGACAGTGTTGGAAAGCGTTGGAACAGTGCCTGGCACAGAGTAAGGACTGCATGAGTTTTCACCATGTTTATGACTGCTTTTTGTTAGAAACCTCTTCTAAGCTGTGGGCTTTGTTCTCCTGCCATAATTGCAGTGACTTAAGCAACTGCCTGACAGAGCCACAGACCTCTTCCAAAGTCTGAGAGATATGTTGTAATGGCCTTCTGATGTGGCCTTACTCGAGTCTACTTTATTAGTACATCCCTGTTAGAGAAGGAGCCTCTTGAAGTCATACCAGACTTTGTAACTGAGATCCCCATGCAGAGAACATACATCTCTGTCACGACCTCACTGACATGATTAATTACCCAGGATCATGGTGCCAAGCTTGAGATAGGCGGGAGCTTCTTTGGGCACCAGATTTGATTGTCTTCTTTCCAATATCTGAAGACTCTAAAATGGTTACTGTGAGTATCCTCTGTTACTTCTCCTCCTGTATGTAGATTGGTGGAAGTTGATAGGAATAAGGCATTTGGGAATCTGGGATATTGTAAGGTGGAGCACGTCAGGTTTTAAGTATAATGAACTCCAAATTCTCCTCCTAAAAACAATCCTTGTCTCTCACATCCACTCCTTGGAGGCCAACACCCTAATGTTCATGGATTAATTAGAAAGCAACAGAAGCACATGTGTTATGTACAACTCTTGCATTTACATGGAATGATAACAAAAGAATCTTGTCACCAGCAAGTCACACACACACACACACACACACACACACACACAAAAAAAAAAAAAAAAAAAAAAAACCTGGAGAGTGTTCTAACTAGTGTATTACTTCAGAATCAAGGGATTTATAAGGACCCATCCAGGGTTCTTCTGGTGGCAAAGTATTAGGACTGACTTCTTTGTTCTATCCAGTTTGGGGACTGGGCACCAGTCCTGGGCACTGGGCTTTAGCCCTGGATTCCTGGCACATTTCTCATGGGCTACTCGTCACCTTCAGTCAGCAGGGAGCATCTCTCCTGGATGCTCTCCCTCAAGATTTCTTTCCCTCTTTTCAGCCTGCCCTGACTCCTGCCCTTGGTTTTGTTGACCCTTTAACCCATGTAGGGTTGTGTGCCCTCATTCTGATTCTGCCTGGGTTGAGCAGGGCTCACTGGAGCCCTATTTCAAGAGCCATTTGTTAATCAGGCCTCTGTGTATTGATGTCAGTAACCCAGAGTCAGGCATACCGCTTCACAAAAACAACACTTCTCTCCAGCCACAATTTAGAAAGTGGCTGAAATCTTCCTCAATCCACCACCAAACCCTGCGCCCTCCCCACAGTTCTCTTATGACTTTCTAGAATGCTTACATTCTGTAGGAAGACCTGACGGTGGATCCTACATGCATAGTCCCTCACTGTTTTTCTGTGTCAAGGTATTATGCCAAAGGCATGTAGTAGCCAAAAGGAAAACCCACTCTGAGTTTTTTCTTCAACTTACGTAAATAAATGGAGGTGGCTATTTTTGCCCCCTTGTAACCAAAACGGAGAAAGGCAGCCGAGGCTCCTACCCAAATGTCAAGAAATGAGAGTGAGGAGAGGTTTGTTGCGTGTAATGTCTAGGAAAACTACCTATTCTTAGCTCCATTGTCTTTCAGCTCGGGCATAGAGTTCCTAGAAAGTTCTACTCTTTGTTAGGGGATCTCCTGGGAATAATAGGCTCTTTTGTTCTCTAACTGAAGCACACTTCAGAGAAACCAGGTCCTAGTATTCCTCCCTTGATGGGGATGGGCTCAAGCTGGGAGCCCTAGAATTTCTGGGCCATCCGGAACAGACTTTGAAGTAGCACCTGAAAGGAGCCAACGCCATAGACGAGTCATTTAGATCAAGGCTGTCTGGTTCTATTCTGCTTCAGAATAGAGTCAGAATCAGATTAGATTCTGACTGTTTGTTGGTTTTTATCAACTCCTGCTGATATACCACTGTAGGCAAGTTTTGCCCCTGAGCACTCTAGTGATAAGTAGATGATGTGGAAGGGGAGAGGAGTTCTCACTCCCTAAATCTGACCCTAAACCTACTGGCTTAGTAGCCTAAGGCATCCTGTCTTCAAATCACACTGCCTGTTTAGTGTGTAATCATTTATAGACTTGTAATTGTAATTTTTCTGTTTTTTTTTCCCCTACCATCATGATTGGTTATCTGAAATGCAAATATGCTGCAATGACAAAAATTGCTTTATGGTCAATCATTAAGCTCTCTGAAAATGCCATCCTTGTGGAATGCTTCTGGAAAGTTCACAGTCCCTTAAACTCCGTTCAGTGCCCCTGTTCTTTTTTTCCAGCCTTTGTCCGTTCTTTTATTTTTTTAATTTTTTATTGTTATGTTAACCACCATACATTACATCATTAGTTTTTTATGTAGTGTTTCATGATTGTTTGTGCATAACACCCAGTGCTCCACGCAGAACGTGCCCTCTTTAATACCCATCACCAGGCTAACCCATCCCCCCACCCCCCTCCCCTCTAGAACCCTCAGTTTGTTGTTCAGAGTCCATCATCTCTCATGGTTCGTTTCCCCCTCCGATTTCCCCCCCTTCATTCTTCCCCTCCTGCTACCTTCTCCTCCTCCTCCTCCTCCTTCTTCTTCTTCTTTTTAACATATATTGTATTATTTGTTTCAGAGTACAGATCTGTGATTCAACACTCTTGCACACTTCACAGCGCTCACCGTAGCACATACCCTCCCCAATGTCTATCACCCAGCCACCCCATCCCTCCCACCCCCCACCACTCCAGCAACCCTCAGTTTGTTTCCTGAGATTAAGAATTCCTCATATCAGTGAGGTCATATGATACATGTCTTTCTCTGATTGACTTATTTCGCTCAGCATAACACCCTCCAGTTCCATCCACATCGTTGCAAATGGCAAGATCTCATTCCTTTTGATGGCTGCATAATATTCCATTGTGTATCTATACCACATCTTCTTTATCCATTCATCTGTCGATGGACATCTTGGCTCTTTCCACAGTTTGGCTATTGTGGACATTGCTGCTATAAACATTGGGGTGAGGGAAGAACAAGCACTCCCCAACTTGCAGCTTTTGGTTTTATGTTTCCTTCCACACTCCACATGATCTAGCCAAGGTGAGGCAGCCACCACCTCATGTTCCTTCCAGGTTGTCTCTAATAGAGACCACTCACCATAGGACCTGTCCTGAGAGCCTGCAGTGGACAAGGATCATTTATGCTTTGAAGGAACTGAGGTGATACTGACTTATATAATGCTACTCTTGCTGATATCTGAGGTCTGAGCTGACTCTCCACACAGTACCCACGACCTCTTACCCCACAGCCTCCTCCAAAAATCCCAGATTTCACATAATGCATTGCACCTTCAGGGTGCTCCCAGCACTCAAGACCAAGAGGCCTTGCAAGGGCATATGGCCAAATGTCTTTCACAGATTTGAAAGGAAGTGACCTTCTGCCACCTCCTGGCATGGCCCTCCATTTATCTGTACTCATATCTCTACCTGTGGAGCTAATGGCTTCAGAGGAAGGAGCCTGGTGCTAATAGGTGGCAATTGTGGAGGGAGGAATCTAGAGGGGTCATGCAGGGTTGAGCCTAATAACAGGCCCAGGCCTATGGCCCAGAGGGCTGTCTTTCTCTGACATTCAGCACGTTCTGTCCTACAATAAGAATATTAATAGCTAATGCTTATAGGGCTTACCCTGTGCCAGGCTTTCTTCTAAATTCTTCACATACCTGAACTCAGTCCTGTTAACCCCAACACTAAAGAGAGATTTATGAGGGAGAAAAACCCCAGTTCTGTAATCTCATCCATGAGTCACTTGAAAAGCAATCCAACTGTTTTTCTCTTTAATTCTGTGTCAAAGTGTGAGGCTAACGTAACAATCTCTACTGGTTGTTTTCCTTGGCATTTCTGTAGGACGACTGCCATCCAAACTGGCCCCACAGTTAGCCTGATCCTGATTCTGTACTGAATGTTGACTCAGCGGCAACCCCGGATGCTCCCCCCACTTTCCCCCTTAGAGGGAGCCCTATGCACCTTTACCATTCATACCCTGCCCCCTGATTCCACAGCACCCTCAGCTATGTTTGGTCATTAGAGTAGGATGTCCATTACATCTGATCTATGCAATGATGTCATTCAGATAAAGCAGAACACTATACCACATTTTCAACAATCCTGGACAATAACTTTTCAAAATGTAACTTCATCATATTGCCCCTGTACTTCATGGCCAACAAATAAATACATTAACAAAATCTATTTCCTCTTCTATCCTTGATAGATATTGCAAAACTCCTCTTCAATTGCTTTGGAACTCCTCCTTAATAAAGCCCTTCTTCATTCAATTCAAATAAAGTCATGACAATATACTCCAGGATGTCATCTGTCTCACATAACTAGCAATCTGGATGTAATTTTAAGCTCAGCTGGGATTCTCCACATACAGAAATATTTAGCAGTTGGCTGAAAGGAAATAGTAATATGTTACAGAAATGAAGTAGTGTCCATTTCTTTCCTCTGACTGGGCAGCCTATAGCTTACTTACAACATAGCACTTCTATTTTGCACCTTTAGTCCTTGCTAACATGAGCTGTTTCTCTGTGTGTTTCTTCATGAATACAATTTCAGATTTCTACACACAGAAATACATTTCCTCTTCGTACACACTACTTGTTTGCCTCCATTTCTTTTGAGGAGGCAATACTATTCCATTATTGTATTAGTTAGGATGCTTTTATATCAACTAATGGAAACCCTAACTCAAATTAGGTGAAGCAATAAAAACAATTTATTGGTCATGTAAAACAAGTTCAAGAATTAGTCTGAGTTCTAGATAAGGCTTGATCCAGTAACTTAGCAAGGTAACCTGTGATTTGACTGCTTAGTTATCCTAAAGCATTACAAAGGCTTTCAACTGCTTCTAGTGGCCATATTCACACCTAGCAGTAAGAATTCTGTTGATTTCTAGTAAAAGCAAAGAAGTTCTTTTCTCAAAAGCCCCAGTGCACATTTTCTTGCATCTCAGTGTCCAACTGTGTCACACCCCATCTCTAGGCAACCAGTTTGGGCTGGTAAATGGTACATGCTGACTGGCTTAAACTATGCGGGGCTCACCTCTGATAATGTGGGATCAGCTTTTGCTAAGCACAGAGGCCTGTATTGAGGGGGAATGTACTTTCATAGGAGGAAGTAGAGCTTGGGTACAGCAAGCTACCCTACCATGACCCCAATTCTGTCATAAATCAAATCCCACTAATTGTTAAGGAAGCCTGTGAAGTGTTACTTACCAACTCTTGGTGTTGCCTGTTTCACATGTGCTTTGTGTATTTCCCATGCTCTTTCCTTTGGTATGCACAGATATCTGAAGCCTTAAGCACTCTTACTGGGTCCCTTCCAACTATTTTTTTTAAAGATTTTATGTATTTATTTGTCAGAGAGAGAGAGAGAGAGAGCACACGTGCATGCACAAACAGGGGAGCAGCAGGAAGAGGGAGAAGCAGGCTCTTTGCTGAACAAGGAGCCCAATGTGGGACTCGATCCCAGAACCCTTTGCCTGAGCCAAAGGCAGATGCTTAACCAACTGAGCCACCCAGGTGTCCCTCAACTATTTTTTTGTGTGAATGACTAGGTCCTGAGTCAAGTGCTTTACATGTTTACACATTAGAATTTAACAGAAGCCTTGTGCAGCAGATGCCATCAACTTGTTTTTGCAGATGAGGAAACAAAATTAATTGATTTGCTCAGGGTCACATAATTAGTAAGTGATGGACTCAGGATTTAAATGGAGGTAGACTCTCTCTAAAACCTGTAGCATTAAGGACTATGCCGTGCCAACTACCATGCCTCTAATGACCCGAGACTTACCAGAACTGCTGGGACTATGGACTCTGAGAAACAGACTGAGCGTTCTAGACGGGAGGGAGTGGGGGGATGGGTTAGCCCGGTGCTGGGTATTAAAGAGGGCACATTCTGCATGGAGCACTGGGTATTATACAAAAACAATGAATTGTGGAACACTACATCAAAAACTAATGATGTAATGTATGGGGACTAACATAACATAATAAAATTAATAAAAGAAAAAGAAGTGGTGGGAGAGCAACATGCACTATTTTATATATTCTTGGGGCTAATAATTTAGTATCAGGAAATGATGAGAAGTAAGTAGAACTCTTCGTTTTTTACATTGCTTTTCATCTTTTCTGTTAGGGGAAATGATCTTTGATCAGAAATAGTAGTTCAAATAGTGGTAATAGAGAAAAGATTTTGAAGCTGGGTGAAGACATTACAGAACACCTAGCCACTTCCATGAGTCCTTGTCTTTAATTTGTCCATGAGTCTGGACAAATTAAATACCAGGACCTGCCAGCAGCTGTGCCAGAGTCAGACTGCTGAAGCAATGACAGTGATCTATGGTAATGGGAACTACTCCTGAAGCCTAGAGATGGGCAAATGTAAAAAAAAAAAAAAAAAAAAAAAAAAAAAAAATCCCCTAAATAAATAAACAAATGAACAAACTAAGTAAATAAATGAACAAATACACAAAATTTTACACTAAAGACCAAAGTACTGTTGATTGTGGGCAAGTGCCAAAGTAGTTACCAAAACAATAATTTATTAGCACTTAGAAAAGGAACCAGCTCTTCCAAATAAAAATGGCAGATAGAAGATGGGTGTTCACTTCCGCTTTTTTTCTTAAGACTCAAAAATCACAATAAAGAATTTTAAAATGCATGAATCTGAGTATATATAGCAGCAGATGAGAGAGCTCCACATTTTTGAAGCTAACAATGCAATACATGCATGGTTACTCACCTAGAAGTCCATTAAAAATGAAACCTAAGCCTGTGATAAGAAAGAAAAATCAATGAGAAGTAGGTCTGTCCACTATAAACCTGAAAAGGCTTAGGGAAAGGAGACAAGAGTGGGGGTGGCCATCATGCATAAAAGGGGGATTAAATATAAGTTATAAGGACTCCTTTCTCCTGCTTGGATCATATACTCTGGTGTCCCGAACCTCAACCATGCACAAAATTGGAGTATTTCTCTCTAGGAAAAATGACATATTCAAAAGAAAGCCTACTGGCTGCATAATGGCTCCTTACTGCATTCATTATTTGGATTCAGTTATGTCTCCTTTCTCATTAAGCCACAGGTCTCTCAAAAGTAGGGACCATATTCTTTTCCAGTCTGTATTCCCAGCATCTATCCCAGAAAAAAAGAAAAAATGTATAATAAAATATTTTTATTGTTAGTTGGACACAGTGGGAATTTATACACGTTAACTCAAAATAGTTCTCTTTGAATCCTGAGATACTATGACTATAAAACAAAAATTAAATTTCCCAAGAAATTATCAAGATGTGTGTGTAATAGAATGTGACCATTAAACTGTATAATTGAGAAAATGGGAATCCACTGGGTACAGTATAATATCTCATATAGAAAGTAGTGCAGAAAATGCAATCATTTCCTCAAAATATTTATTTTTTCATTCTCCATTCATATATAGTTTCTTTTTCCTTTTCTTCATTCTGTTCACTACGCTCTTCACATTTAGAGACCATGTAAGTTTGTTGGGTGTATATGGTGGATATTATGTATCTCTATGACTCTCAGTCTTTTTTCTTTTAAGATTTATTTATTAGAGAGAGAGAGCACAAGTGTGGGGAAGGGAGGGACAGAGGAAGAGGGAGAGAGAAACTCAAGCAGACTTCTGCACTGAGTGCAGAGCCCCACGCAGGGCTGGATCTCAGGACCCTGAGATCAAACCTAAGCTGAAACCAAGAGTCCAATGCTCAACCCACTGTACCACCCAGGCACTCCTATGACTCTCAGTCTTCTATAAACTAGCCAGTGCCGTGTGTCCACTGGTTAGCCATTCCTTGTGTTTAGAGTTGAGGACTTTGGGAACACAATCCTAGGACCCAATTTCTACTGGGAAATTTTTGTGACTAACTTTGGGGGAAATTTGAGATTTCTGAACCATGTGTCTATAGCATGCTTTTTAACAGACAGGTCTCAGGGAGTTGTAGGAATAGGGTTAATGCTTTTTTTTTTTTTTTTCCATATTATGACTGGCAAGGCTACAGAATATCTCCTCCTAGCTGCATAACCCCACTGATTTATCTGGATCATTAGGCTTATTTTGGAGATAATTCAACTGCACAAAATTACATAGCCATATTAGAAGAAAGTGGTTACAAATTTAATACCAGGAAGTGAGTCTTATTTTGTTTAACTGAAAGGCTCATGAGGGCAGGAATCATGTGTGTTATGTTACTCACTCTATCTCTAACATGTAATATAATACAGAGTACGTATAATACAGAGTAATAAAGAGTAAGCACTCAGTAAAATTTGCTAAATAAATGAAACATGTAATTGTGGTAAGCCTTTAATTATCTCCTCAGATATAAATTTATAATGCTATTATAAATTTTGAGCCAAATCAATGTTTTTGATTATTGCGTGAATGTAAAAAAACCCAAAACAACAACAACAACAACAAAAAACCTCTTCCATAATTAAGACAGTGTGCTATTGGCAAAAATTAGACAAATTGATCAAGGGAACAGAACAGAGAGTCCAGAAATAGACTCACATAAATACAGTCAACTGATTTTTAAGAAAGGAGCAAAGACAATACAGTGGAGTAAAAATAATATTTTCAACAAATGGTGCTGGAACATCTATATGCAAAGAAAATGAATCTAGACACAGATATTATACCCTTCATAAAAATTAACTCAAAATGGATCACAGATCTACATGTAAGATGCAAAACCATGAAACTCCTGTAATATGATATAGGAGAAAACCTAGATGACCTTGAGTATGAATATGACTTCTTAGATATAACAACAACCGTGATCCACAAAAGAAAGAATTGATAAGCTGGATTTTATCAAAATTAAAAACTTATGCTCTGTGACAGAAGATATCAAGACAATGAAAGAACAAGCCACAGACTGGGAAAAAAATATTTCTAAAAGACACATCTGATAAAGGACTGTTATCCAAAATATACAAAGAATTCTTAAAATTCAATAGTAGGAAAACAAACAACCCAAATAAAAAATGGGCCAAAGACTTTAATAGACACCTCACCAAGGAAGACATACAGATGGCAAATAAGAATATGAAAAGATGCTCCACATCATATGTCATTAAGAAATTGCAAATTAGAATAATAAGATACCACTAAACAACTATTAGAATGGCCAAGATCTGGAATGCTAACTACCAAATGGTGGTGAGGATGGGGAGCAACAGGGATTCTCATTCATTGCTGGTGGGAATGAAAAATGATACAGCCTCTTTAGAAGGCAGTTTGGCAATTTCTTACAAAATTAAACACATTCTCACCATATGATCTAGCAATTGTGCTTCTTAGTATGTACCTAAAGGAGTTGGTGACTTATGTCACACAAAAACCTGAAAATGGATATTTATAATTGTGAAAACTTGGAAACAACCAAGACCTACATAGGTGGTGGTATATCCAGTAGGTGTTACATCTGGATAATAGAATACTACTTGGTACTAAAAAGAAATGAGCCACTAAAATACATGGAGGAAACTTAAAAAAAAAATGCATATTACTAAGTGAAAGAAGCCAGTCTAAGAAGGCTACATGATTCCAGCCATATAGCAATTTAGAAAAGGCAAAACTATGGAGACAATACAAGGATGGGTGATTGTCAGAGGCTAGTGAACAGGGAGGAATGAATAGGAGGCACAAAGAGAATTCTGAAGGCAGTAAAATTTCTTTGTATGATACTATAAAGGTGAAGATGTGCCATTATAAATTTGTCCAGATCCACAGAATATACAACACCAAGAATGAACCCAAGTGTAAACTATGAACTTTGCATGATTAATATGTGTCAGTGTAGGTTCACCAATTGTAAGAAATATACCACTCTGTGGGGGATGTTAATAATAGGGGACTGTGCCTGTGTGATATCAAGGTATATATAGGAAATCTCTGTACCTTCCTCTCAATTTTGCTGTGAATCTAAAATTGCTCTAAAAAACAAAGTCTTAAAAATAACAAACAAGTGACAATAACAAAAACTCCTTTTCTTAGAAGGTCAGACTTAATATTAACATTGGCACAATGAAAAACATATAGCTTTGGAAAGTATAGGTAGAATTATGCAAAATTTATATACTATTAGCTTAAAAAAGAACTTAATTCTTATTGGGCAGTATCTATTAATTTGAAAACTGCTTTTGTCTTAGAACATTTTTTAAAAGAGTTTATTTATTTATTTGAGAGTGAGGGAGAGTACAGAGGGAGAGGAAGAGGGAGAAGCAGGCTTCCCGCTGAGCAGGGAGCCCACTGCAGGACTCTATCCCAGGGCCCTGGGATCATGACCTGAGCGGAAGGCAGATGCTTAACCCATTGAGCCACCCAGGTGCCCCTGTCTGAGAACATTTTAAATGGACATTTTAATAAAAAAAAAATGATGTTATTGAGATAGTACAAGGCAGTTTTCTAGAAAACATTTACACCTAATGTTTGCTTTAGCTTAAGTTTCTTCATTGAAAACACACACATTCAGTTTATATTTAAGTTTATTCTAAACTCACAAACAAGTAACATGTTGCAATTGATAATATTGTTCGAAGATATATAAATATGAATGTACCTGAGGTGGTATATTTTAACCAAGGCAAATCTAGAAGAAGTTTGATTTCTTGAATTCATTATTTCTATAAACATCTCCAGATATTGATTTTCTATGTTTTCTTTACAATTTAAAAAATATTATTTTCTTAAATTTTGAATAGATTATATATTTATATCATTAAAAAATCAATAATTTAAAAAGTGTACAATAAAAAATCTTTCCTTTCATTGACCCAGTACACTTCTTATGTATCATCCTTCTAGAGAGCTTCTCTACAGCACATAAGAATAAATATTCCCTGGGGCACCTGTGTGGCTCAGTCGTTAAGCGTCTGCTTTCAGGTGAATCCCAAGGTCCTGGGATCGAGTCCCACATCAGGCTCCTGGCTCAGCGGGGACCCTGCTTCTCCCTCTCCCTCTGCCTCTCCCCCTGCTCATGCTCTCTCTCTCTCTCTCTCTCTCTCTGTATCTCTGTGTCTCAAATGCATAAGTAACATCTTTATAAAAAAATAAAAAAGAATAAATATTCCCTTATTACCATTTTTACACAAAAAGAACATGCTCTACCTAACGATATGCACCTTGCCTTTTTTTAAAGGTATGTTTATTGTTATAATAATATATCTTGGAGACCTTATCGCTCCAGCGGATAGAGCATCTTCATTCTTTTTTACAGATGCCTAGAATTCTTTATGTGGATATATAGTTTATGTTACTGTAGGTGTGCTGACAACACTGACTCCATCTTTGGGCCTCCATCTTGTACGCTCTGGCCCACAGGTGGTACCAGTTTAGATAACTAGTAGAGACCCTCTGGCACACAGATGGTGCCACTTTAGTTAGCAACCCTGTGACCTCACTACCATGTCCCTCCTTCTATAAAAGCTGTGGGTTGAGGTCCAGGCTTTGCAGAAAATATGGGGGCAGAAAATAGAGGTGGAGAATGGCCAAGTACTACCTGGATCATCTGCCCTCCCACCCATGCACCCGCTGGACCCTCTCTGTGAGTAAGTTACTCTAGATAAAGCTGTGTAAATGGTATGGAGTGGCTTGCTTTGTTTTTCAGTATTAAAGTATTTCCTCTGTCTAGAGGATACATTAGTGACCCTCCTCTACCTTCTAACATTAACGAGTCCCCTATTGACTGACACGTGTTTATATTCTTGTTTTTACAGATAGTGCCACTATAAATACCTTTGCATATGTGTGGTTTTTCAAATATTCGAGTATTTAGAATGGGAGTTTTGCCAAACTAATGGGTGAAAATGGTTATCTCAGTGAGTTAATTTGCATTTATTTTATTATCATTGAGTTTAAGAGCTAGTTGTACTTTCTGTCTTATGAACTATCTGTTCATATCTGTCTATTTGTTTCTCTGTTGGGTTTCAAACTTTCCTTAATGGTTTTTATTTTATATATTAGGAAAGTCATCTTTTAAAATGTAATAAATATCTTTTGACTAATGCACAATAACATAGAGTCAAATTTTAATCAATTAATTTTATGTGAGGTTATTTTATTTTACCTGTGGTTATATTAATGAGGTTACATTGTACTAAGTGGCTTAGGATCACAAATATAAAATGTAGTGTGCCTTTCTTCTTGACCTCATAATTTACTAAGAATGATAAACATATCTAAAAATAACTTGGATACAAGATGGGTGTGGGTAAGAGAGAAATTAATCCTGACTAGGGAATCAGAGAACACTTGTACTGGTAAAGGTGGGTGGGGGAGGGTAGATTTTGCAAAGCAGACTGAAAGGAGGAAAGATCTTAAGTGACCCGTGAATTTGGGGTCTTTTGGGGGTCTTGTGAGCACAGAGTACCAGAGGGCAGGTCTTGAGGTGATGGTCTGTGGCATGAAAGACATCTTGATAAGCAGACTCAGAGTTTTTGAACTTTAAAGGATAAAATTCGCATTAAAATCATTTTACAATGAGGAAATTGAGGCAAGAGAAATTAATGGATTCTCTTAATGTCTGAGTTGTCAGAGACCATGCGGCAAATCAAACTATGGATTCCTGTCCCATGGTTTTCCATTACTTACACTCCCTCTAGAAGACAGTGGTCAAACTGAAGAAGGCTCTGAATGCCAGCGAAGGAATATGGAAAGGACCTGGGATTATTAGATTTGTGGTTAGGATAAATTAGAGGGAAGAGGGGTTAATATAGGAATCAATTAGGTGAAATCTGGGTTATCATAAGAAAAGCCAACCTCAATTCTATTTTGAAGCCTTACAAAGCCTTGGATAGGTAACATGTTTGTTAGAATGCTTTCTTTTTTTTTTTAATTTTATTATGTTAATCACCATACATTACATTATTAGTTTTTGATGTAGTGTTCCATGATTCATTGTTCGCGTATAACACCCAGTGCTCCATTCAGTACGTGCCCTCTTTAATACGCATCACCAGGCTAACCCATCCCCCACCCCCCTCCCTTCTAGAACCCTCAGTTTGTTTCTCAGAGTCCAGAGTCTCTCATGGTTCGTCTCCCCCTCCGATTCCCCCCTTCATTTCTCCCTCCCTACTATCTTTTTTTTTTAACATATAATGTATTATTTGTTTCAGAGGTACAGGTCTGTGATTCAACAGACTTACACACTTCACAGTGCTCACCATAGCACATACCCTCCCCAATGTCTATCACCCAGTCACCCCATCCCTCCCACCCCCCACCACTCCAGCAACACTCAGTTTGTTTCCTGAGATTAAGAATTCCTCATATCAGTGACGTCATATGATACATGTCTTTCTCTGATTATTTCACTCAGCATAATACCCTCCAGTTCCATCCATGTCGTTGCGAATGGCAAGATTTCATTCCTTTTGATGTCTGCATAATATTCCATTGTATATATATACCACATCTTTTTACACTTCTCGTTTGAGGAACTGTATGGGCACACAGGAAAATATAAGTGTGTATGTCTGTATTTCCTGTGTGGGATCATTGGCATGAATAACAGAATCCAGACTGCCTATTTAATAGGAAGGTCCAGCTTTGCCCTCTTGAGGCACCCTGGCCATGTCACGTATATTGCCTTCCCTCTTAGGACACTCATCCAAAAGGTCACTCTTCCCGACTGTGCCTTAGGAAGGAAATAGCAATCTAAAGCAAATGAGTACTTCATGCGGGCATAGAGTTAACACATGTAATTTAATACTGAAACTAAACTCATTGCTATGGGCTTCATTAGATATCAGCACATAAGTACAAGCTTTCATATTTTATCACTTTTTTCTTCATCAACAGCTGAATGTTTCAAGTTCATCTTTTGTATAAGCAATCAATTCTAAGGAAAACTGGCTGTCAAGCCTAGAGCTTGAAGGAAATAAAAAGAGAAGAATATCAATAAGCTTCCTGCTGCTTTGTCCTTTATAAATGGTCAGATTTATGCCTTGTATGCCTGCCACCTATTTTCTGAAGCTAAGCAGTTAGCTTCTAGAGGGGAAAAAAGCCCATGAACTATCCACCTTAAAGATCTTGCCATTTACCTCTGGGACTAGTTAATTAACTTTTTGGGTTTTCTCATTTAAATTAAAGACCAATTAGAATAAAGGGGAATAATTACATTCAATGGCATTATATTTCTGATTTTATTATTGCTTTAGTCTTACTTGATGTGGTTAGCTTCAAGTCTAACAGCCAGAGAAAACAGGATTCACAGTTGAGAGGATAGAGTGACCAGAAGAAGCATAATTACTTCATAATTGGGTTTATATATTCACTACTAATTACCATGCACCAGAATTGTTCAGTTTAAAAGTAAGGAAAATAATGTCCATAGCTGGGAGCTTTTCGATGAAATACATATGTAATTTTCTAACAGTAGGAGCTCAGTGGTGATTCCAGCCACAGTGAATTTAGCGATAATTAAAATAACCTTATATTACAATCAAACAGTTACCTTTGGGAACTGATGTAAACCCATAATCCATTTGATTTTTGTCACAGTCATGCTCTAAGTAAACAGTTTTCAGATGCTACGGATAAATTTACTCTCATTGAGAGCTCAAAATTTTGAGGCTTTTCAAGAGCATTTGGTTTAGTCAGCACCTAATCTGAAAGTAAATGGAGTCCTTTCAAATTCAAAGTTTGATAAGCTTGCAAACGGGAACTCCGCTAAGCTATTGATTTCTCAGTAAATTGAATAAAGGGAAAACAAGAGATGTTGTGACTGCATTGTCTTCATCCAGACCTATTAGGCATTTAGTACCAAATCAGATTTTTCCATAGTAGCTGCTTACTTAGTGGATCAATCATTGAAAAAAGTTACAGAAATATGCATCATAGTAAGTTGAAAGTTCAAGAAAATATGATCTTTGAGAGCTTTAGAAAATAAAATACACCTTTCGCAAATATTCATATTTACTAAGAAAATTATATACTACTCTAAGAAGGTAGGTCCTACGTAGGAAGAACAATGAAAGCCATATGATTACTTCTCTTCAGTTCTGTATTGTGTTCCCCATTTGCTTAAAATCTATCTCACCTTGAATAAGTTGCTTTAATTTTCCAAGTCTGAATCCATCTTTATGCATAACAGGAGAATAATACTGCTTATGTATAGAGGTAAACCCAGGCCAGAATGGATGGTTCAGAAGAGCAGCTTCTGTGTTTGCACTGGAATGTGAGTTAAAGGGGTTCAGTATTTCACCCCAATAATGCAGAAGGAAGACTTCTCTTGGAGTCCTTCATCTCAATATTATGGTTCATTTATTATCTTTAGCACTTTGGAGTTAGATGGCAGGTTAGTTTTCTTCTTTCTTCTCAGCTTCATCTAGACTAAAAAGTTTGATTTTTTTAGTTATTTTGAATGCAAGAATAATTACTTCTCTATGCAGAAACTAGCATACTACAGCCAGGGAGTCATATATGGTCTGAGTCTGTTTTATATATTTAAAGGATTGCAAACAAGACAAACAAAAAACAGTATATGTGGTCAAGACTGTAGAGGCATGCAAACTCTAAAATATATACTCTCTAGCACTTCACAAATGAAGTTTGTTAACCCCTGCTCTAAGGGCTTATATAACTTTCTAGGATCCTTGTGAGAAATACTAAATGTATTTTTTATTCTTTATCATTTCAAGCCTCTGCGGTAAAGTACTTTCCTCTCTTCCAAACTGACAGTATTTGCATTCAGGGTTATAGCCACCCATATCAAGAATGCTTTGTTTGTTTTATCTGTTCATTCCACATCAAATGTTTTAAGACTTAGGACACTCATCATACTGTATTTTGTGGTTTAAAGCTATTAGATTTATATGTGGATCTCTTCTTCAGATGCTCAACGTGAGAATCAGTCAACTCCTAGAGTGGCAGTTTGGCCAAGGGTAAAAAAGTGCATGATGTCAGGGAGTCTAATTTGAATCTGAGCTTTACCACTCATCCAGTGTGTGACCTTGGCCAATGTAGCCAAGTTCTCCGCTGTAGACTAGCTACACAGTCTAATAGCACCTTCTAGAATTGTCTGACTTTTTCTTCTTTTTTATTATTATTATGTTATGTTAATCACCGTACATTACATCATTAGTTTTTGATGTAATGTTCCATGATTCATTGTTTGCATATAATACCCAGTGCTCCATGCAGGATGTGCCCTCTTTAATACCCATCACCAGAATGAGAAATCATAATTGAAAGCATCTTGGTCAGTTTTGAATGCATAGACTCCCAAAAAAATATTAGTAGACTTAGAATTTGAGGTCAGAACAATGAATGAACATTCATGGATTTAACTCCATGTTGGACCACAAAATAATACCCACAATTTCTTACACAGTAAGAATAAATTCATTATTTTTTATTTGGTTAGACTTTATCATTTTCCCTGTAGTCTGAATTTATTAGACATGACAAATTTTGTGACATATGCGGTTGTCTACATTCTTTCCGCACTAGGAGAATCTCTACCTTAAAATGTTATTTAATATGTAAATGAGTTTTATTATCAGGCACATTATTTTTGACTGAGAAACAACCTTATGAAGTGAGTATTTAAGGGGACGGGTCGGTGAGTACCTGAGCAACTATAATGTGTGATGTGGCGTTACTCAGTGCCCTCAGGGAGATCTATTTCTTCCCACACATATATTTATTTTTTAACATGGCTTCAATTGGAAGCATGCTGAATAGCATGGTAGCAGCAATTGCTAGTGGCTTCCCAATATCTATTTTCTCTTTCTATTTAGTAACAGAACCCTTATTTTTACTGTTGCATATTGGTACCTAGGAAAAGACTACTACAGTTCCTTACCTTACTTGCAACTAGATTTGATTGTGGTTGCAGAAACTTGTATGGTAACTGATGCAGGAAAGATGTTAGGGTTTGAAACCAACAGCCAAGAAAGAATTCTTGAAATATCTTTGGTGCAAAAAGGTGGTTTTAATAAAGCATGGGGACAGGACCCGTGGGCAGAAAGAGCTGCACCGGGTCAGGAGGGGCCGCCTGTTACATAGTTTCAAGCTGGGAGGGGGTTAGGGATAGCCTAAGTCTCTAAGGAATTTTGGAAGCAAGGTTTCCAGGACCTTGAGGGGGCTAGCTCTTGTTAGGAAAAGGTCATTTATTACTGTCTCATAAAACTTGAGTAATGAGACCCTTCAGATGTATATCAGTGGGTCATATGCTTGGGGGATGACTGCCAACATTTATCTTGGTGGGGGGTGGAGATAAAGGAAGTTTCCAAAGGAATTTTTATATGTTAAAGTAGATTTACAGGATCACGGTGGTGGGGCTAAGATTGCCTTTTGCGCTTAGCAAGGTGTTAACATCGGGACAGCTGAGTTCCTAGAGGAATGTCACTCTGCCTGTTTCAAGGACTTGTCAATGGGCTGTAGATAGTAAGGGAATTTAAACATTTTTCTTCTTCCTTTGTTTCCTACATCAGTAACTTCTGCATAATCTCCTACGAGAGAATGGCTGTATCTTCTCTCTTTCTTCCATTTTGCTGCCTAGAATGAAAATATAGGTGGCTGGAGCTCTAGCAGGTATATTGGAACTTGAGGAGGAGGATTACCCAACAGAGTAGGGAAGGCAGAGGCTACAAGGTGCCTGGGTTTCTGATGTTTTGAAAGTCTTTGTAAAATCTGTATTGTCTTCCTCCGGACTTACTTTATGTGAGATGAAAAACAACTTATATCTTGTTTTATTTTTTTAAAGATTTTATTTATTTATTTGACAGAGAGAGACACAGTGAGAGAGAGAACACAAGCAGGGGGAGTGGGAGAGGGAGAAGCTGCTCCCTGCTCAGCAGGGAGCCCGACGCAGGGCTCGATCCCAGGATCCTGGGACCATGACCTGAGCTGAAGGCAGACGCCTAACGACTGAGCCACCCAGGCGCCCCTATATCTTGTTTTAGTTACTGTTATTTTCATTTCTGCCATAGATGGTAAAATCTAATTCTATCTAGTATAGCTATCAACAAATTTAATTCATTCATAGTAAAAGTGAAACATCAACATATTTAAAAAGGGGGGAGCATATTGATGCTGTAGCAAGGATCATGAAAATGTATTTAAATTTACATCTTGACATTGTCTTTAAATCCATCATTCATACCACTAATTATGTGTGTGTGAGTGTGTGTATATAATGACTATGATACAAAAAACTTCTCTAGACCACTGTATTAAGTAACTTGATGTTCCAGTGTTGTAGTTGTTCTTGGACAGAACTGATCAGCCAGTCAGAGATCTTATGTCCATGAAGAAAGAATAAATATTATCCAGGTACATTTCTTTAGCACAAATCAACTTTATCATGGAAAGAGTTAAGAAATTCTGTCAAAAATATGTGGGTTATGTTATTCTGAAAAAAAGTTATATTTTCTACTTCATTTGCATTTTGTTCCTTCATTTACAACAATGCTTGGCAGGTGGTTCTAATTCATTAATTGCTACCAATGGATACTGATATTTTTTTGTGACTAAAACTACTATTTAACAATCACAGAAGGTGTCTTCTACAAATTATATAGTATAGTTGTGCCTCTGCAATTAAAACACACTGACCATATCATAATTTTAAATATTTGTTATCTATGAATTTTCACAACCAGGCATTGTGGCAAGATGTTAGATCCATATGTGAAATAAGAAAAAATACACATGTATAATAATGCCCAGCAAATTTTTTTTGCATTTTTGTTAGGAATAATGGATTCAAAGATGAAGTACAAATTACTTATAAAATATTAAAATAACCAACTGCCTTGTAATTAACTCAAAGTATAAGCATTAGTCTCCTAAAATAGTAAGCAACTCTTCTTTAAATATCAGAAAACTGCAGCATAGTAAGACTTACAAACACATTAAATAAACACTAGAAGTAGGAAGAGAATTCCTATTTCTTCATTTCCAAACTAGTGCTCCCTTGGATATGCTATACGAAATTTTAGAAATGATGAATTATTGATGGATGTCACACTGTTGTTGACTCTTCTGAGCAAGAGTTAAAATTCAATTCTAGCTTGTATGAAAGCTTTGGAATTAATTGTAGACACCTGCCAATTCCTTTGCTCTGTCCTTTACCTGAGGAGATTATCACTAAACCTCTGCCATTCCTGTTATCACATTCTGCCCCCAGCAGGGTTCCATTGCTCACTCATCAGAGCAGACCTGTAATTCCCCCTACAGTTCAGAGGCTGAAAATGATATGGAATCAAATCAAACTCAGGGAAATGGGAACCCTGGAATTTTAATGAAATGACTAGTTGGGTTTTTTTAAATTCTCTGCTTCATTAATAAAAACCTTGTACTTGCAGCTACTATCTTAAAGCCTATAAATATTGTAAAATACCAAATGCTTCTCAAAAACATCAATACTACTTACTAAATAAATTATTTACAAAGAAACCAATGATATTTAGCTACAGAACATGGGAAGACAGGGAAGCTACGGGACAAAAGTAAGCCACACTGGAAATATTCTGGCCAGTTGATTTGGGACAAACTCCTAGAAAAGCACTAAGGAGGTAATTTTATAAAGAGGAGTGATGATCTGGATGTTTGTTGCTACCAGTCAAGCCTTCTAGAATAAAGTCACATGATCGATGGGTGTCCAATGGGAGATTGTAGCTATAGAGGGGGAGGGGCAGAAGGCTAAGTGTTGGTTCTTTCTTTACAGCATCCCCTCCCCCCAACTTCATAGTCAGGAAGGGACTTCTACTGTCGCTATTTCTGTGTTTCTAGGCAATATATTTTCTTTTCTCGATGAGAAAACTGCATTAGCTGCTTTGTTACCAGATGGTCAAAATTGTTAACCGCTTATTTCTATACGCTGAGTACTTAAGGTAAAGCGGTTCTGTGGGTTATTGATTAGTGAAATAAAAAGATGAAATGAGCTAACTGAGTGATATTTGGGAAGTCTGCTGGCATCCAACTCCATGCAGTGGTATGAAAGGCCAAAAGCTGGTAAGAGCTCACAAGTAAATAGAAGTCCAGGAATAATAATTTGACATACATGATATCAATGGGTGGAAGAAAAACAAAAAGACTAATCCAAGAGGAAAAGTAATGTTATCGTTACATATTTATCATGCACAGATACTTCATAGGGGGAACTGTGCCCTAGAACAGTACAATCCATAGTTATTTGAAGTGTGTCTTTGTGCATTCACATCAGTCTTAGGAAGAGAGGAGGAGCCTACTGTCAGAGGGGGAATATGAGCCTGGTTTTGTGATAGGGTTCCAGAAAGGTGTTAATGCCTTCTGGGAAGATGGAGAAGGTCAGAAGGGAAAGTGTTTCTTCAGAGAGAAAGGGGAGGACCACAAAAGGAATTGAGTGACAACCCCGCCCCTCCACTCCCCTACCATCTCAACCCCTCCACCCCGGTCTACAGAAATTCTTGAAGCTGTGACCTCAGGGTACCAAGGAAGCAAAACTCAGAGTTGGGAGCAGCCAGTGTAAGGCTCAGAATGTTTAGAAGGAGAATTACTGGCCAAAGAGTCTGGACACCTGAGAGAAAGAGGGTGATGGCATTGAATGCAGGTTGCGTGGAATAAAGCCTGGCCCCAGCATTCAAATATTTCAGAGTTGAAGGGGGTTTCTGGTTTTCTGGGCCATTCACATAACTAATACTTATTGCATCTTTAGATTCCTCCAGTTAAGTGTTCTAATGCATAGAAGTGCCAACTACCCACTATTACACCTTTTTGGAAATTTCTTGGTGGGGAGGGTCTCCAAATTCAGTGAAGCACCCGACTTTCCAGCACAAAGCTCAGACTCTTGAGCAATTTCTTGTTTTTTTTTTTTTTAATATTTTATTTATTTGACAGAGAGGGGGAGTGGGAGAGGGAGAAGCAGGCTTCCTGCCAAGCAAGGACACCGATGCGGGGCTCGATCCCAGGACCCTGGGACCATGACCTGAGCGGAAGGCAGACGCTTAATGAGTGAGCCACCCAGGAGCTCCGTTGAGCAATTTCAACACAATTGTTTCTATCATTAAGTATGAATAACTCTTACTCCTGAGGGAATGGCAACAGGTTTCCATTTCTTGTGATTAAAAAAAAAAAAAAATGGTCTTGAAATTCTCAGATTGAGAGGCGGGGGTTGTGTCTCTCCTTTTGATCCTGGGCTCTGTAGCAAACGGAATGTGGCATAGGTGACATTGTGCCAATTTCAGTCTCCAAGATTAAGAACCTGGCAGCTCCCACTACCTGTCTCTTGGGCTAGTGGCTCTTCACATCCAGTTACAACCCTTTGAAGAAGCCAGCCAGTCACAGGGGAGAGGCCATGTGTACACATTCTAACCAACAACCCCAGTGGAAGTCCTGGCCAAGAGCCAGCATCAAGCCCCAGACCTGTGAGTGGATGAGTCTCAACCCCCAGCCCTTGAGTCACTCCAGCCTTGCAGCCAGAGAGCTCCAGAGAGCAAGCATGAGCTCTGTCCAAACCGCAGATTCATGAAGAGCATAAATAATTGTTTTGGTCCAATAGGTTTGGGGTGCTTTGTTCCACAGCAACAAATAATCAGAACCACTAATTATCCTAGATTCTTAGTTGCTACAGAAATCTATCTAGGGGTATCTGTCACTTGTGGATATTGGATTTTTCTGAGAGAGAAGTTTTGCTCTGTGCCTTTCAGGATACAAGCTGGGAGACACTGTAGATTTCTTTTTAGATTATTAAAGTCCAGGTTTGGCTAATGGGAGCATTTTGTGAATCAACATGCTTAATATAAAATGAGAGCAAAATTATGTAAAATGTTTTCCTGCAGCATTGAGCTGGTCTACAAGGAAATCAAAGGATTTTTTAGAGTCTAGATTTTCAACCATCCAAAAGCATCTATCTCCTTTCTTAGAGAGAACCCTTATCCTCTTTCATCGGCTCCCTTCATACCCACCTTGGTCTATTGCTTGGATGGTTGTGTTAGACAGACTGCCACTTTAATAAGCCTTCTGTTTTCTTCAAGCACCACCACCATATTTTCTCTATCCTTCTTCATGTCCCACCTCTGAAAAGTATGCTTGACTTGCAAGCATTCAGAGTTATCTGCTTTGTTAGCTTCCAGATAGGGCTCATTTCTGGCTTGATGTCAAAGTTGATTGGCTACAATTGTGAATTTAGTAAAGATTGCACATTATCAGGAAGATTTGGGGCTTACTGGGCATCTGGCACACTAGAATATCAGGTATTTATTTGGATTTAAGTATTCGCTATCCAGCTTTTACGTATTTACTCACTTCATTTTCTTCTTTATTTGTGGTTTTCCTGGACTTACAGAAACCGAGGAAATTAAAATGCGGAACTAATTAATTGAAGCAGATTAAACTACCAAGGTATATAATTTGTAATACGTTCAAAACTCTTTTGTGCATAAAGTTCTGAAAAATTAAGGAGAACTAGTATACATTTCAGTTTTCAGCTAAATACTTATTGTATTGGGAGCAAAAGTTGAATATGTGATTCCATGCTGAACTATTTTCATTCTTGGTTTTATGTTTTCAGATGTTTGTAACATTACTTAATATAAAAACGTATTGATTTAAGTAAATTATGTAACTAATTTGCATGCTATATTCTTTTTGAAAATTTGTTTTCTTTTTAAAAAGAATTATAAAAGTGCATATTGTAAAAAGTCCAAACAATACATGAAAGTATGATTTGAACAGAGAAAACCTTCCCTATGAAATCTTTTCTAATTTATTTTTCCTATTCCCACCTGGTGCCCCAACACACCCACCAAATTAGGTCTTTACTGTGGGAAAATTCACAAACCCTTTTTACATCACCCCGTTGACATTCACGAACAATATAAACATGACAAACCATTAGAATCAATTTGAAAAAGTTTATTTTAGAATGACGTACTTTGTAAGCCATAAAGTTGACTGTCATGTCTGGAGATGAAACTGAATCTTGTCTCTTTCCTAATCTAAATGTCAACAGATGAACTTTTCAGACTTGTTTTGCAGTAAGCAGGAGAATATTTTAAAGTATGTTATGCTTTTACATTCATTATCTTAAATTGTCTAAGGAATTTATTTCAAAGAAATGAGCACTGTCACTTTATATGATAAATTGGGGGCTCAAAAAGTTAAGCAAATCTTCCACACATATAAATAAAAAGCAGAAATGGCAGTAACCCAGAGCTTCATTACTCTCCCAAGTCTGCATTGCTGAGCTGACAGCAATTAAGTAGAAGTTATCATTGGAGAATTCAGGTAACTGCCATATAAATAACATTGCTCCCATTCTGTCTGTTGTCATTTAATGCTGTTTGTTATTCATAGAGGAAAACCTGTCCCCTATTGAACTCTTTCCCAAGGAGATGAGACAAATTGAAGGAACGCCTACATTCACATTTTGTCACAAAAAACTTCTGTTGTAATTTAACCCATGGACTTATTTTTCAGGATTTCACATAGGTGATGTAAAAAAAAAAAAAAAAAAAATTACCAGGATGACATTTTTATCACAAGGGAAACCTGTGATAATCTTAGCAAAAATTAGAGCCTCTTTTAAGGGAACAGTAGCCTTATGCCAGTTAAGAGTGTAATGCCATCTGGCAGAGGGAAACACTTGATCACAGTGTATTGTGCTTTTTCATTCAGCAAACTTTCATTGAGTACCTATTATGTGTCAGACACTGTTATAGGCAGTGAGGATACAGCAAGGAACAAAGTATTTCGTCTTAGCTCTGATGGAGCTTAGATCTCAGTGAAGGGAAGCAACAGACAACCAAATGACAAACATGATAATTATAGTTGGTAAGTTAATTATGGATCTGAATAAATATAGATAGTCAACAAACAGAATAATGAAATAAGGAGAGGGGAACTTGAATGCAGATAGATTGGGGAAGGCCTCTTTGGAGGTGAGAACAGAACAATTGTCCTGGAGGAGGGTGAGATTCAGCTCTGAAAAGTAGAGCGGGGAACACTGAGGCAGAGCTAATCCAGGTCTGATATCGGACACATGAATGTTTCATAATCATCACAGAGTCCACGTGCTTAAATTTGAACACATTTTTTTCTTTCTATCTTTCAGAAACTAGTTTTCCTTATCAACTCTCTCATTTTATGTCACTGATCCTATAATTCATTTATCGTGAGCAGAAAGAGCTCGTTGATATATCTGGCAGCTAAGCTGTCTTGCTGGTTGGTTCAGGGTATAAGTTTTGGTTTTTGAGCATTAATGTTCCCTAGTAAAAAAGCAGGAAAGAACTACAGAGAACATCGACGGGAGGATAGAGAGCTGGCTACTGTTAAAGAAGGAACAAATCAGGTTGAGACTCAAGAGAAAAATAATCTAAATCAGAGACAGAATCAGGATGTCAAAAGGAGATCATCTAGGTTATTAACAGACAAAGACCATGCAATAAAATAGTTTAGAATAATGTTAGATCCACAAGACAAGTTAAGCTATCATCTCTCTCATTTCTAGTTCTATTTACATGTACTGTGTGGAATAATTACTGAATTTATATACAAATGAAATTGTCCATTAAGAAACCTGTCGGACATGGTGTTGATTTAAGTTTTCCCCCTTTCTTCTCACAAATAATCTTTTACTGTCTCTTTCCAGAATTACAATGCAGCATTGTCCCTTCCAGGGAGGCTTCATAGACCACCATGTTGGGCTAACTATTTCCCATCTGAGCTCTCACAGTTCTCTGCACAAAGCTCTTTCCTGATCCTTTACCAAAGCAGATCAAGAGGAGACTACAGGCACTTCAAAGACAAGGCCAGAGTTTAATCATTCATTGTGTGCATGCTGTGCCTGATGCCTTCTTTGTAGGTGCTCAGTACATGTTAACTTTAAATGACTGCTCTGACTGGACCGACATTACAATCACTATTTCTATGTTCTGAAGAGAATTCATGTTTATTGAGACTTTTTAAAATAAGAAAACATGGGAGAATTCCCTTAAATTTATGAGTAGGGAAGGCCTATCTCAACTATGGCTCAAAATCCAGAAACCACAAAAGAAAAGATTGATGAAATGGACACCTTTTACGCACACGCACGCGCACGCACGCACATGCTAATTTTTACATGGCAAGAAAACCTCATAAGCAAAAGCGAAATACATACTAAAACCCTGGGGAAATGTTTGCATGTTATACTCTAGATAAAAAGACAAATTTCCTTAGTTTATGAAGCAGTCCTAGAAAGTGAGAAGAAAACGACCACTGGATACAATAGAAAAGAGGCAAAAGGCAAGGACAGACAGTTCACGGAACGTAAGTACAAATGGCTCTCAATGTTAGGAAAAAACTTCAAAAGAAGAACACTTACTAATAAGAGAAATATGAAATCCACACCGAAATCTCATTTCTTACTTACCAGATTGCCAAAAATTTGTGAAGTTTGAGAACATACTCCATTGTCTAGGTTGTGGAGAAAGGGGCCCTCTCATATATTCCTTGTAGGAATGCAAAATGGTACAACCCCTATGGAAGGGAAACTGTCAATGTCTACTAGATATGAAGATGTATTTACCTTTGACTCAGCCATCTTACTTCTGTAAATCTATTCCACAATTATGCCTATACATGTATGAAATCATATATTTACAAGGTTCTTTATTGTGACATTACTTTTCATAGCAAAAGATCAGAACAAAACCCAATTGTTTATCAATAGAGCATCAGTTACATAAATTACAGCCTATCCACACAATGAACAGTCCACACAGGAAGGCTTCATAGACCACCATGTTGGGCTAAATATTTCTTAGGCAAAATAAGAAAGAATGAGGAGGACATCTAGTGACTGATACAGGACGAGCTCCAGGATAGATTGCTAATGAAAAGAACAAGGTGCAGACCAGTGTAGAGAGGGTAAGAGGGAAGGACTAAGTATTCATACCTTCTTGTGTTAAAGAATCATGGAAGGCCAAACAGGAAACTGATAAAATCATTATCTAGGATGGGGAGAGGAAAGAATGAGGAGAAAAGGCAGAGGTGGGGACAAGACTTCTCTGTGCATACTTTATTGTTTTGACTTAGGAATTGTGTAAATGTTAACTATTAAAAATTATTTACTAAAGCACTGCATTTCCAAAAAGAACAGGACTGTGACTGTTAGCTATGTGTATATACATTATATTTATTTTTATTCAGAGAAGATCAAAGTTATATATGCAGAAATAAATGTCACAGTATCTGAGTGTGTAAAGAAGAGAGTTTGATGTAGCCGGGAAAGTGTAATTTTAGAACCAGAGAGATCTAGGTTCAAATTATAGCTCTACCATGTAATCAGGGATTTGACCTTGGTTTCTTCTATTCTTCATTTTTCTCTTCTATAGAATGAGGCTAATAATGTCAGTGTCTAAAAGGTTTCTAAAGGGTCAAATAAGAAAAGGTACTTAAGATTCCTTGTACATCATAAAGCTCATCAGTCATACAGCTAACAGATGCAGAGTCTGGAATTTGACCAGGCTGTCTTCATTCTAGAAGCTCTTTTCCTTGCATATATTCATATACTGTGACAATTCTGACACCAAGAATAGTCATTCTCTTGCTTTCTGGTCATCCTAACAACTCGTTGAAAATCTAGCCAAAATCTGACTTCCAGCATGAAGACTTCTTTCATAGGGATTCTATTCCATTTATGCTTAGTACTACAAAATTTATGAGCTTTATATTTTATGTACTATATTTTTTGTCTCTTAAGAACCATAAGATCTTTTGTACTCTTTCCCACATTTTAAACAATAACTAAACATGTAAAAATGCTCAATAAATTTTTGTTGACCTATTTTTTGTATGTATGACAGAAAGCCTAAATATTAAGTAGTGAAGCCTAACCTAAGTCTAGAGTACCAATTTTATTTTTTTGATCTGTGCATCCATTAAATAATGCCTTTTTGCAGTCTGCTAAATTTAAGTTTTTCTATATATCTAATACTTACAATTATGAAGTTTACTTTTAATGAAAAAGCAATGTGCTCAGAAATTGCTAAAATGCTTATATTTTGGGTATAATATCATTTAAATATTTTCCATTCTAGTGTTTTATATCATTGTAAGTAAGGTTTTAGCACCTTCAAAACTGACATTTAATTGTAAAAAATGGCAATCATAATTTTTCACTTGGCTACTTTTTAAAAAAATTACTTTCTCTTATATTTTTAAATAAACCTTATTTTTAAGAGCAGTTTTAGGTTCACAGAAAAATTGGGCAGAAGGTACAGAGATCCCCATATGCCCCCTCCCTCTATATAGGCACTGCCTCCCCTATTGTCAACATCCCCCACAAAGTGTTCTACTTGTTATAATTGGTGAACCTACATTGATATAATCACCCAAAGTCCATAGTTTACATAAGGATTCACTTTTGGTTTTGTCCATTTTATGGATTTGGACAAATTTATAATGACATGTATCTACTTTTATAGTATCATTCAGAGTACTTTCACTGTCCTAAAAATCCTGTGCGCATCTTATTGATCTTTCCCTTCCGCTAATCCTTGGAAATCGCTGCTGTTTTTATTGTCCGCATAGTTTTGCTCCTCCAGAATGTCATATAGTTGGAATCATACAGTATGTGGTCTTTTCACATTGGCTTCTTTCACTTAGTAATATGCATTTAAGGTTCCCCCATGTTTTTTTCATGGTTTGACAGCTCATTTCTTTTTAGTGCAGAATAATGTTTTATTGCCTAGATGTACCACAGCTTTTTTTTCCTTTCCCTTTCCTTTCCTTTTCTTTCTGCCTGTTCATCTACTGAGGTACATCTTGGTTGCCTACAAGTATTTGGCAATTATGAATAGAGCTGCTATAAACACCCACGTGCGGATTTTTGTGTGAATGTAAGTTTTCACTTCATTTGGGTAAATACCGAGGAGTGCGATTGCTGGATCATATGGTAGGAGTATGTTTAGTTTTGTAAGAAGGCATCAAACCGCTTTCTCAAGTAGCTGTATCATTTTGCATTCCCACCAGGAATGAGAGAGGGTTCTTGTTATTCCATGCTCTTTATGCTTGCTCCCCGCCAGCAGCATTTGGTGTTGTCAGTGCCTGGATTTTGATCATTCTAATAGGTGTGTAGTGGTATCTCATTGTTATTTTAATTTGCAATCCCTTGATGACCCATGATGTGGGACATCTTTTCATATGCTTATTGGCCACCTGTGGTCTTCTTTGGTGAGGTGTCTATTAAGGTCTTTGGCTCATTTTTTAATTGGGTTGTTTGTTTTCTTACTGTTGAATTTTAAGAGTTCTTTGTATATTTTGGATAACAGTCCTTTAACAGATGTGTCTTTTGCAAAACAAAATTTTCCAGTCTATGGTTTGTCTTTTCATTCTCTTGACATTTTCTTTCACAGAGCAGAAATTTTTAATTTTAATGAAGTCCAGCTTATCAATTCTTTCTTTCATGGACTGTGCCTTTGGTGTTGTACTTAAAAATTATTGCTAAACCCAAGATCCTCTGGGTTTTCTCCTATGTCATCTTCTAGAAATTTTATAGTTTTGTGTTTTGCATTTAGGCTTGTGACCCATTTTCAGTTAATTTTTTGTGAAGGGTGTTAGACCTGTGTCTAACTTCATTTACTTCACCTGTGGATGTTGTTCCAGCACCATTTCTTGAAAGGACGGCTCTGCCCTCCACTGTGTTGTCTTTGCTCCCTTGTCAAAGATCAGTTGACTGTATTTATGTGGGTCTCTTTCTGGACTCTGTATCTGTTCCATTGATTTGTCTACTCCTTTGCCAATACCACAATGTCTTGAATACAGCATTTGATTACTCTTTAACATTCATTTATTGTATTTTAACATTTGTCATTCTAATTCACCTGACCAAATATTTAGCCATCCTGCTGAAAATAGTATATTATTAAAAGTAAGTCAGTGGAGTGGCCCTATCCATTGTTTTCTATGAAATTTCCATATTTTACATGTACTTCTCAGGCTCACTGTTCCATATTTCTTGATTGGCAATTCAATATTATAACTTTTTCCTTCTTACCTTGGCAAATTGGGTTTTTGTTTTTGTTTCTGATGGCATAAAATGATAGTTGAATTAAAAGGACACCTAAGAAACAATTTAAAATATAAAATTAATACCAATTTTATATAGAAACTAATATACTTATTTTTGCTTGATTGACAGAGTACAAATCAGGGTGAAAGCTGGCAAATGACCATGTGATACAGACTTAATGCTAGACCTCAAAAACCCGTTTTTTCTTCTTTTTAATCACACACTCTCATACTACAGGTGTATAAATGTGCGTCCTTCAACACTGAGAACTGACAATACCTAGTTTGTCTTTTATATAAGAAGCTACTTCTTTGTGAAAATAAAAATTTTTACTTGAAAATAAAATAATAGTTATATTTATTAAGATTTGCCATGTTTGAGATTCTGTGCTATACAAATGTAGGGCAAAATTTCATAAGAATCTAATACCTAATAAGATAGGTACTATTATTAGCACTATTTTATTAATTTTTTAAAGATTTATTTATTTATTTGAGAGAGAGAGAGAGTGCATGCATGAACAGGATGAGGGGGCAGAGGGCAAAAAACCCAAGCAGACTCTGTGCTGAGCAGGAGCCCTAGGAGGGGCTTAATGTCATGACCCTGAGATCAGGACCTGAGCCAAAATCTAGAGGCGAAGGCTCAACCGACTGAGCCACCCAGGCACCCCTATTAGCTCTATTTTAGAGGTGAGATAATTAATGTGTAGAGAGGTTAGAAAGCTTATCTAAGATTTTCCACATTTAACAAGGGATAGAGCTGATCTCATCAGACTGGCCCTGGTGTCTACAATCCAGTCACCTGACTAAACTCAGAGCTGCACATATTTAAGGGTTAGGGTTATCTTTAGCTTATGAAATTTCTTATTTTTAAATTTGGCACTCTATAGTATTCTTATTTTTTTTTTGAACCAAATCAGAAAACATTGCCAATTAAAAATGAAGTTATTGAAGGGCACCTGGGTGGCTCAGTTTGTTGAGCCACTTGGTTTTGGTTCAGGTCATGATCTCAGCGCTGTGAGAGCGAGCCCCGTGGTGGGCTCCAAATTCAGTGGGGAGTCTGCTAGAGATTCTCTCTCTCTTTCCCTCTGCCCCTCCTTCTGCTCAGGCTCTCTCTCTCAAATAAATAAATAAATCTTTTTTTTTTTAAAGTGAAGTCATGGAGACCAATTAGGTAAATCCTATAAGCATTTTGCCTCATTCAAATTGTTTTTTGTTGATGACAGTTAGTATGACAATGCTGAAGAAAATTTATTACATTTCACTTAAATGATTAAATAGGTCTTTCAATCCATTGAAAAAATTAATATTCCTTCCAGTTATAAAGATCACTGTTTTTCTCTCTTTTTAAACAAATTTTAGGGAAAGTATTGATAAAAGGAAAATGGAAAAGATTTGTATGTAGAAGGCAGCCATTTACAAGCCAAGGAGAGAGGCCTTAGAAGAAATCAACCCTGTTGACACCTTGACCTTTGACTTCTAGCCTCCAAAATTGTAAAAAAAAACAAATTCTAATTGCTCCAGAGTCTGTGGCACTTTGTTATGACAGCTCTAGCAAACTAATACAGTAAGCAAGTATTATTAAGATCAAAGTAAATGTGCTAGCATAGGGACCTATGGGGGGATTACCTTGAACCGGATAACCCATAGAACGTTTCTCTAAGGAGGAGATACTGAAACTGAGATCTAAGTAGTAAGAAGCAGTCATGTGAGGAGAGGAGAGCATGCTTGCAAAGGAAAATGGGAGAGCCAAGTTTCTGCTGTTCAAAGAACTGCAGAAAGCATGAATTAGATCTGTTAGAAAATGATGTGAAATAAGGTTGAATTCCTAAGCCAAAGTCAGATGAGGTAAAGCTTAGAAGCCAGAGAGAGGAGTCTGATTTTATTTAAGTGCAATGGGTGGCCCCAAGAGGGTGTGGATTGGAGAAGAGATATTATGGGGTACCCATTTTAAAAAGGTAACACTGGTTGCTGGGTGAAGGGTGGATTTAGGGATCAGGAGCAAGTGAAAGGACGCCAGTTAGGGGCTCCGCTGGTTGTCCAGGCAGGTGTCAGGGTGGCTTGTGCGGGCTAGTCGCTGAGGAGATAGAAAGAACTGGTTAGATCAAGGGTGGGTTTTCTAGTCAGAGACTGTGGCTTTTACTGCCAGACTGTAATTGTGATAAGGAAGAGAAAGGGATTAATAAGTTTTGGGTTAAGCAACTTGGTGAGGTTGGAAGGTCAGGAAAGAGCACATTTGGGGGAAAATCAAGAGTTCTGCTTTGGCCATGTTACTGTTTTTTCCCCCCACATTACTTTTACAGATATCAGGCAGCTAGAAATATGAGCCTGAGTTTCTGGAGTATTTCAGGGCTGGTTGTAAGGAGTTGGTACAGAGAGAGTACTTACAGCCTGAGGAGTGGATGAACTTACTCAGGGAGAGTGCATAATAGAGAAGAGAAAATGTCTTGTCTCACCAGGGGGCAGTCATCTGGGATGGTCACTGTGGATAAGACTCAGGGTAGGCCTTCATATATTTTTTTCAACATAAATGGTGCATTTTGGCCTTGTGTGAACAGCAGGTCTGATCTAGGTAGAAGGGTAGTGTCTTGCGCATGGTGATCTGCTCCCAGAACCCTCACTGAGATATAGCAAAACACCCACTAAAAAAATTAACTTAGGATACTTCTTATTTCTCTTCATATATATATTTTTATTCTAACCCCTCTTAATACACTCAGAATGCTCTCCTGCTACTTATTGTGCCCATTGCCCCTATGAAATTTCAAGAGACCTTTGAGGAAAATAAAAACCAGACCTTATAAGTTAACAAATTACATATTGCCTTTCCTAATATTATCTAGCCCCATCTAACCTCCCCTCTTCTGGAAGAGGATAAACAAGGGATGAAATAACATGGAGTTAGTTATAATGACCCACTGAATTGAGACCGAAAAAAAAAAATGATGCATAACTCACATTAGCCCTTTGAAAGTGTCAGAAAGTCAAATGAAATTCAAAATATGGTCTTGGCAAGTACAAATGTCTCAAGCAAAAGGTATTTTTATGACTACAAATCCAATAACTTCATTCATTAATCCACTCATTCAACATTTATTTTGTTTTTTATTTTTAAAACGCTTTTTAAACAAGATTTTATTTATTTATTTGTCAGAGAGCAAAAGAGAACACACAAGCAGAGGGAGCAGCAGGCCGAGGGAGAAGCAGGCTTCCTGCTGAACAAGGAGCCCAAAGCAGGACTTGATCCCAGGACCCTGGGATCATGACCTGAGCCAAAGGCATATGCTTAACCGGTTGAGCCACCCAGGCATCCCTCATTCAACATTTATTAAGAAGCAACTATGTTTTAAGCATTCTGCTGCATCCAAGTGATATGGGAACATGACAAGCTGAAATCTAATCAAATGCTTCTACCTGGAACATTGAACCTGGAGCAAATGAAGCTTGTGGCTTCCTGTTAAGATGGTTCCTACAAAAAAAAAAAAAAAAAAAAAAGATTTGTTCTTTATGATTCTCTGATACTATCCTAGTTCTTATTCAGTTCCCAACCTTTGATCTCCAGCTTTCCATTGACTCCATGAGACTTTGCTAAACTTCTTATAAAAACTTTTTCTGCTTAAGAGAGCAGCGTCAATTTCTGTCATTTGAAAACAAGAGTTCTGGTTGCCAATGTTGTAATTGGAGAACTACAACGGGTTAAATCAGAATTTCAAAGACTAAATGTGTAGACATCTCAAATGTCTATATATCAAGAATTACTATCCAAGACTCGTATGCATTATAGAATGAAGGACAATTTTCTCCATGAAACCATTTATAGATTCAAGAATAGGTAGAAGACAAAGTCTGCTTGGTACCCAGTTATTTCTTGGATTAGCTCTATTTTACTGAATCCTAACGTAGCAAATGATTTTCTTGCTGTCCATCTTGCCAGAGTTGAAGAATGGAAATTTGGCTAAAGGATGGAGACAAGTAGAACTAATTGCCAAGTCAAGCAAAGGAAATTAGATGCAATGTCTAAGTGCTATTAATAGAAACTCTCCCCAGAACCTTGGGGTTATAGAGCTAAGTGCCAGAGAGAATAAAACATCGAATTGGTCTAACCAATCATTTCCAATTTGATGACCAAGAAATGAAAACACTTGGGGGAGTCTGTTCACAAGCTCAGAATATTTCTAGTTCTCTTTCTTTGTCAGATCTTCAGGGTAGACTTTGGGCTTTCAAGGCCAGAAGTGATCGCAAGTCATTCTAAAGTGCGCAGAAATGGGAGCATGATGAAGCATGAGCGCCCGGTTTTCTCATTAGCCTTCTGGGTGCAAAAGATAAAGAAAACCAGTGAAAAAATGACAGTATCTTTTTTCCGGCAGCCATAGGCACTTTCGTTTTCTGCTCTTAAAAGAAATGCCACCAGAAGGCATTTATTTAAGAGGGGAAAAAAGTGTTCTTTATAACTTTCACTGGGAATGATAAATAAAAGAAAGAGTTCTGCTTTGCAACTTCACCTGCATGTTAGAAATAACTCTTGCACACATTTACGCCAATAGAAGCCGTATATTTATGTATCATTTTACAGCTTTTAGCACTCCTTTACATCCATAATCAAATCTGAAATATGAGGTGACTCTCAAGAGATTTCAGTAAAGTTAATATCTCCATTTTTCTGATGAATACTCTCAGCTTAGAAAAATCAACTTGCCCTAAATCATACAGCTAAGGAATTCTGGAGCCCAGATCAGAAGATGAGTTTTCAGGATATAATGCTTTCATAAAATAATGATATCTTTAGCTTGCATTATCATAGATAAAACATTTTGATTAGATATATACATTTATAATAGCAACTCTGGAAGAGAAAAATGCATCATTGTGCAACATTAAGTCACAATTTCTGGCTAAATGACCATGTGGGTTATTTACTATGCATGACAGAGCTTTGAAAAAATGTGATGTCATAGTCAAAATAGTTCTGGTGTGCCCAAGAATGATTCCTCAAAGGCCTATTGTTAGGAGGTTATTATAATTAGATTGAAAATTATAGAAAGAGAGATTTGACAAAATTGGACAGTACTCTTACTGGGCTGCCCCTATGTGTTTGCTTTCAAAATATCAAATTGCCTGTTTGTTTTATAGGGATAAGTGATTTTTAAATTTAAAATTTAAAATTTTAACTAAAATTTAAAAATGGACTTGTATAGTATTGTATTAAAAATTATAGGTCAGTATACATCAATTAAATTATCAATGGACACTAAGTACATCACACTGTCATGGGGCTGGATTTACCAAGAGAAGTATATATTTAGTGCTAATTTTTAAAGAAAGCTTATAGAAGAGATGTTACCAGCCCTTGCATATTATTATTAACAGATGATCCAGCATTTATTATTTGATGTGAATCATATCATTTAATCCCTAAAGCAATCTGTGAGACTGGTGCTATTATTCCCATTTTATAGTTGAGATAACCAAATCCCAGAAAAGATAATCGTCTAAATTGTCCAAAGTTATGCACCTTGGAAGCAGATGGGTGGAGAATGTGAACCCAGGTAGCTTGACTCCATCATCTCTCCTCTTGATCATTATTGCCTTTATCAGATACAATGCTTATCAATAAGGGCAGATTCCATTTACTAGACAAAAGAGATGGATTTTAATGAGTCATTTTGTTTTTGAGATAATATGACCTGAGAGATTTGTAAATAACTGTCGCACCACCATGTGCTATTGTAGTACAAATCATCTCAAGCTCTCACCTCAGAAGGCTTGGATTTCATTTCTCAACCCACCACTTAGGTGAGTGACCAAGGCAAGTCATAAAGATTCACAAGTTGCTATGTAAAATAGATGGAGTTAATCATTCTTGTTGTCATCAGCATCTGCATCCTTATTTCTCATGACATAATATATGAGAAAATATTTTTAAAACTATAAAATTATGACTTAAAATTATTTACTTGTTAAGAAAAACAAAGCCCCCCCCGAAGGTAATGTGAGAAGTAATAGGGCTCAATAAAAGAAACATATTTTTTTAAGACTATTCTCAGAGATTCCAACTTTCTTCTTGACAACATTATTTTCTCACTGTCAGTAAGATTTACAAGAGGTATTTACAGTAGAATTGGCATTCATCGAACCATTTGTTACCTGTGCCCTGAAACCAGTCAAAAAAAAGTCAGCTGAGGAAGGTACCAGTGCTTACAGTCTGGTCAGTGATAGAGAGAATGGGGGGGGGAAGGGGGGAAAGAGGCAGAGGGAGAAGCAGACTCCCTGCTCAGCAGGGAGCCCCATGATGCAGGGCTCAATCCCAGGACCCTGGGATCATGACCTGAGCTGAAGGCAGATGCTTAACTGACTGAGCACCCAGGCGCCCCCCATTTTCATTTTTAATATTAGGCATTTGATAAAGTGATGGGTGAATTGAAGGTAAAAATGGAAGGAAAGATAAGAAGTGATTTTATGGAAATCAGGAGCAGAGAGCCTAATGAAGAAAGTGGTTGGTGATCCAGATAGAAAAGAAGCTCCGTGTTTCTGAAAAACAGAGAAAGGGGCAAATAAGATGGCAGATGAAGAAAAGTGGTAAGGTGAAGTTGACATTTAAATCTGAAAACTTGGGGCACATGGGTAGCTCAGTCGGTTCAGCATCCAACTCTTGATCTCTGCTCAGGTCTTGATCTCACAGTTGTGAGTTCGAGTCCCTCTGCCCAGGGCATGGAGTCTACTTTAAAAAAAAAAAAAATCTGAAAACTCAAATAGAAATTTCATGATTAATGAAGAACTTGGAACTGATGTAGCATCCTAAATATACGAGTTGTGCTTCAGCTAGCCAGGCCTTCTCATAAAACTGAATAACTATTATGCTCGGGGAAAGTGTTGGGTTTGAGGTTTGAGAGATTTGAGGGGAACAGAATATTGGGGGGAGAAATTATGATGATTCAATAACTTTTATTGGCATTATAAATCCCTAAAGGAATATTTTCTGTATGTGAGAACTGACAGCCCATTTCTCCCTTCCCACTTTATCCTAAAATATACTTTATCTCAGCTTCAAAAAGCATATAATACAGTTATATATGCATTTACTCACACATATATTTATATACACATACATACACACATACTCATCTAAGGTTTCAGGGAGCTCAATTGATTACATATTCATCTGGGATTATATTTTGTATAGTGGAGAATGTATGCTCTATGAGTAGAGAAACTGATTGTCTTGTTCACTGATATATGCCCAATGTCAGGCAAAGAATCCTGTAAATAAAGATGCTCTATAAATAATGGCTGAGTGAGTGAATGCCATTCATTCTTGGTCTTGTAACAAATCCTCTAACTTTCTGAGGTAGACATCAAAACCCCAATATTACCATGGAAGGCCTAATTTTGAATGGTAATCTTCTTTGGAAATAGTTAAAAATAAATGTACATTTTAATTTATGAAGAGAAAATCTTAATGCTTAATAATACTCTTTAGTGATGTAAGTAGGATATGGTATTATTATGATCTACCTGGTAAAATGTCTGAGCATTCAACTATTAGAAAAATGTTTACATCTGTTCAGAATATACAGAAATTGATGTGCTAATTTTCAAACAAATTTCTTTGTGGATCCTTCAGTAAAGGATTCCTGAAAGCCATTGTCTTTTACAAATTGACAGTGTGCAAAGCTCAGTTAAGTAAAGATATAAATGAAAACCAACTTTTAGCAACTAATATTGAAATGTCATTGATGTCAGTTTAGCACTGGTGGAAGATATTAAAAGCTTCTCAAAACTGACATTTTTAATCAAAATAATATTTTTAATAATAGTTCCTCTGTGATCATGGCAATCACTTGTGTTATTCAAAATCTATTTTTTTGATACAAGTACATAGGTGCAGCTCTAAATGTGGATGGTGTAGGCAGCACATAGTGTGATCTGAAGGTCACCAAAAGGGCTGTGCCCCCAAAATCTATCCATATCGTCAATAATACGGTGTTAGGTTTGTAGTGAACTCTATAATATTATTTAAATATAAATTTATATTTATATTTATATATATGTATATATATATAAATATATATATATATATATATTTGTATATGTACATATACATATCTCCAGCACATCAAATAGGGCAAGTAAGTAGCAACAGATGCTTGAACAATTTAAGTGACTTGCTCAAGGCCATATGGCTAAGTAATGGCCCTGGACTCAAACCCAGGCCTTCTTACTCGTAATCTAATGTTCCTTTCACTGTAACACATTTATTCTTGGCACCTAAATCCCCTGAGCCAGGGACCTTCTTTTAGGTTAGACACAGTTGTGTCTCCAGAAGATCCTTGTTAAAGTTCAGGTTTACTTGAGAGATGTAATGCATTGAACCAAAAAGAAGCATTAACCCTTAGAAAGAATAATTAAAAGTTTAACAAGATGAGACACAAAAAAGGTCAGTTTGGATGGTAAAAATTAGAAGGTCCACAAATGGAGTACCGCTATTGTTGGAGAATCTGGACCATTCAGGTAACACCACAGGAGGCCCTGAATCCTGGCCCTGAGTTCTGGAAAGCATAGAAACTCTGGAGATTGCTACTGGAGTAGAAAGGAACTGAAGGAACTGGCGTAAAGAGTAGATCTGAGGAAGGGCTGAGACCAGAGAGCAACACTTAACTTGTTTTTTATTAGAAATCCCCAACATATATTTTTATCAAGACAAATAACTTGCTTTGAAAAGAGGCCCTTTCTTTTTGGGGAAAAAAAAGTTTTCTAAAGGTCTAATTTTCAAACGTTATACATTTTTAAACTCAAATTACTATTTTTTAGACAATTGGACACTTTCACCAAAGTGATGCAAAAGGGAATAAAAAGGAAAGCCCACTATAAATATGCATATAACCCCCACCCTGCTGTTCCCCACTCACCAAGACACACACATGTCTAGACACTAAAGGTCAATATATTCCTTGGGAAAAACCCAGACCTGTGCTCTGTGGTTGCCTAGGACTTTCAGGTGTCCCCCTGAGGGTTCCATACTAAAACATTGTATTTACTGATGTAGACATCAGTAGAAAGTACTGTAGTCCATATGCAGGGGTGCCTGAAAAAGAGATTTAAGCCCAACAGTTGACATGTGAAGTCTTCAGACCCAGTCACCTTAGGCAACCAAGTATTTATTGAGAAAAGCCAAATAAAGAGCTAACATTCAGTGCTGTCTGCAGAGTCATTTAGCCTTCATTTCATGGCCCAATATCACAACCTCTTCCATTAAATACACTAACAGTTGATAAAAATCTCAGATTAGGTTTTGCTAAGAGAAAATCTAAGTTAATGTCAAGCTCTTTTGGTTCTTTGAGTTATTATTTTCAGGAAACTCTCCCGAGATAGAAAGTATAAGGCTGTGAATAAGCTCTTTGATGAGCAGAGGCCAGGACTGTTAATGGGATGGCTTTTATGTATGTAAAGTATTTTGAAGGCTGGTTTTAAAAACAGGATTTGTATCTTAGTTTCAGTTGTAGATTTTATTCTTATTTTTCTCTTAAATCAATTTTCAACTAGGCTTACCAAATTTCCAGCAATAACTTGGCATTTTATGAGGTGCTATAAAGACAGAGATTTTTTTTTCTAATTCTGAACCTTTTTTTTTCACATATTTTCTTGAGCAGATAGTAGATAAATTTAATTCATGAGGGAGAGGACAAGATGAAGAACTTTCAGTAACATGGAATCACCATTCATTTAATGAATATTTACTGAGCCCCTGTAGTATGTCAGGCTGTTCTAAGAGGTAAGGATACATCAGTGGAAAAGAAATCAAAACAGAAATCACCACCCCTGTGGGTCTTGTTTTCTAGCTGGGGGAAGACAGAGAGTTAAAAAGTAAGTAATTTACACAGGATGCTAGAAGGTGATAAATGCTAAGGAGAGAGATAAAACTTGAAAGGGAATAGGCGATGTCAGGCTCTGGTGTGGACTGCGGTGACGAACAGGACCACTGGGGCAAGCCATGCTGAAAAAGGGATATTGGAGCAAAGACTGAAAAGAGGTCAGAGAACAATTATGTGGGTATCTAGGGGAGGAGGTTTTCAAAGAGAGAAAACAGCAAGTGCCAAGAAATGAGGCAAGTGAATGCCTATCAAGTCCCAGGAAGAGCAAGGCAGCCTGTATAGCTGAAGTGGAAGGATCCAGGGGAGAGAGAGGTAGGAGATGAAATCGAAGAGGTAATGGATGGCTCAAACCACATAGGACTGGAATGCCATTGCAGGGTTTTTATGCTGAACAAAGTGGGGAGCCATTATAAGGTTTTGAAAAGAGAACTGGCAGACTGGACTTAACCATTTAACCACTTCAGCCTGGCTTCTGTGTTGAGAATAGACTGTATAGGGGCCAGAGTGGGAGCAGGAAGATCAACTAGGAAGTCATGGCAATAATCTGGAAAAGCGATGACGCTGGCTTGAAACAGTGTGATGTGGTCAGATTCTGGATATATTCTGACCAGAGAGCCAACAAGATTTGCTCAGGAATTGACTGTGAGGACTGGAGTAAAGAGAACGATCCAGGAGGACTCTGAGGTTTGGGCCTGAGCAACTAGAAAGACATCGTTGCCATTTCCTGACATGGGAAGGACAGTTTGGTGGAAAGATCAAGCACTCACTCAGTTCGAACACAGGAAGTTGAGATGCCTATTAGCTGTCCTATTGCAGATCCCAAGCAGGAGGTGGTTGTCCAAGTCGGAAGTTCCAGGGAGCAGTCTAAGCTGGAGACTTAGAGACACTTTTGGGGATTGCCCGCCTACCAGAAAAGTATTTAAAGCAACACAACTGTATAAGATGACAGAGAATGAGTGAGAGAGAAGACCCGAGACCAAGTCCTGAGCCCTAAAACATTTTGATATTAAGAAGTTGGGGACAAGAACAGAAACGAGGAATTTCTCCTGAGATAAAACAACCAATGACCAATGAGAGAGGAAGAAAATAAGAGGGGGTGGTATCTTACAGGCCAAGTGGAGAAGGTGCTTCAAGGGGAAGGAGGTATCTTGGAAATACTTCTCATAAGCTAAATAAAATGAGCACTGACCATTGGATTAAGTGTTGTGAATTTACTTTTGGGATTAGATTTAAAATTTCTTTTACTTTGGCTTTTCCTCAGTGTACTTTTTGGCAGACAGTCCTGTTTTCTTTTTTCTTTTCTTTTCTTTCTTACTTTCTTTTTTTTTTTAAGATTTTATTTATTGAGAGAGAGAGAGTATGAGCAGAGGGAAGAGCAGAGGGAGAAGGAGAGAGAGAATCCTAAGCAGACTCCATGCTGAGCGTGGAGCCCCATGCAGCAGGGCTCGATTTCACAAACCTGAGATCAGGACCTGAGCTGAAATCAAGAGTCAGAGGCTTAACCAACTGAGTCACCCAGGTGCCCCAGGCAGTCCTGTTTTCAGAAGCTAAGTTTGATTTGTGCTGGATATAGAGCTTGGAAACTCTGGCCCCGTGCTGGGTCATGTGCCTATTTTCTCTGCTTCTTCACCTTCTAAAGTAGCTGATTTCTCTGGTAGGGTTAGGCCCAATTCTCTCATGGTAGATGGGTGCGTGGTAGCACAGAAAAGGCCAAGAAGAATTGAATCCCATTCTCCTAGAGCATTTTCGTTGTGGCTTACTTAAGGATGCAGGGTCTCAAAGAATATAAAAGACGTGAGCCGTTACACTTGAAGAGCAAAGGGTGGATGGCCCTATGGTTCTTTATTCAAAAAATACGGAAAACTTAAAAAGATGGGGGAAATAGAGGTGTTGCAAACTTAGAATTTATTTTTTTATTTTTATTTTTATTTTTAAAGATTTTATTTATCTGTTTGACAGAGAGAGACACAGCGAGAAAGGGAACACAAGCAGGGGGAGCGGGAGAGGGAGAAGCAGGCTCTCCGCAGAGCAGGGAGACCGATGTGGGACTCAACCCCCGGACCCCGGGACCATGACCTGAGCCTAAGGCAGATGCCTAATGACTGAGCCACCCAGGCACCCGCAAACTTAGAATTTAAATGATAATTTTGTACATCATTTATTATGGTATCGCTATCTCAACCTACAGTGTCCCAGATTGTAAATCAGGCATTGCAGGGCTTCCACATTCCCATAAAAATATGTAAACTATATAAAACTATATATAGACTATGCGTAAGATATGTAAACAAAAAGCACTTAAAAACGTGAAGGAATTTAGAACTTCTTTAAAAATAAAATTCCCTCAGGAAAATGAAGTGTTATTTTCATCACAGTGCAAACATCAGATAACTGAATTCTAATACATAGTTTACAGACAGATTTAAAGAAAGCTTTTATATATTCTCACCGAAGAGGGAGATGCAGTTAGGGAGATGCAGATCACAAATAATTTTATTATTTTTCTTTTTATGCTCATTTTTATATTTAAGGTTTTACTTTGTATAGGATTTTAATAAAGGACAATTAATAAAGATATGTTTCAATAAACATGTTTGAATTTCACAAATCTATTATATGCTAAAGATCCAATTTCAGAATACAACTTCTTTTTCATTTATCTATTGCTGCATAATAAGTGACCCCAAAATTCAAAGGCCTCAAGCTACAATATATTTTTTTTTAAATCTTTGGGATTCTCTTGGTTTACTGGGTTCAGCTGAGTGGTTTACTGTCCTCAGCTGACTGGTTCTTCTGTTTCATGTGATGGTGACTAGGGCCATAGCCCTAAGATACTTGGCTGGCTAGAGTAGAAGTTGGCTAACTCACATGGCTGGCAGTGGTGCTGGCTCTTACAAGGAGCTCAGCCAAGGCCATAGAGTGCCTTTTTTCTTCTGCATGACCTCTCCATGTGTTTGGGAATTCCAAGAGGCAGAAAGTTAAAACTGTCAGTGCTCCTAAGACCTGGCCTTGAGCTTAAGCTCAAACGTAAGAATGGCATTTCTGCTGCATACTCTTGGTCAAAACCTGACACAAGGTTAGTCCAGATTCAAGGGTATAGAAAATTAGCTCCACCTCTTGCTATAAAGAGTGGCATATGCATCCAAGAAGGGATGAAATTGTTGAGGACTGTCTTTGGAAATTAGCTGCCATGGTTTGTCCTCTGCCCCCAACAGTCCATGACTCTACCACATGAAAAATACCTTCACTCTTCTCTAAGACCCGTAAAGCCTCATACCATTATGATAGAACTCAAAGCCCAGGATGGTCTAGTCCTGTCATCTAAATCAGGTGCAGGTGTGGATGGGGCTCTTCAGGTACAGATCCTCAGGTATAGAGACCTTTAAAAGACACAGTATCTGTTGTCCACACTGCTTTTCCATAATAAATTGCCCACATTTAGAGTTGAGTAGCTTTCTCAGCCTGCTTCCAGTCCATAGGAGGACATTGGTGGGGGGTCCAGAGACCTCTTTTAATTTTCAACAGTCTCGGGGCAGCTGGGTGGCTCAGTCGTTAAGCGTCTGCCTTCGGCTCAGGTCATGATCCCAGGGTCCTGGGATCGAGCCCCACATCGGGCTCCCTGCTCGGTGGGAAGCCTCCTTCTCCCTCTCCCACTCCCCCTGCTTATGTTCCCTCTCTTGCTGTGTCTCTCTCTGTCAAATAAATAAATAAAATCTTTAAAAAAATTTTTTTTCAACAGTCTCTGTACCATTTGACCTAAGTTTGTATAATTCTCTTAAAAATGGTATAGGTTTTCTGTGCATCAAATTCTAATCTATTTCATTAGATATAAACAATACTTCTACATTTTCAGCAAGGCTCCTCTATCCCTTAGGCTATGGGAAAGCACATTAAAGATTCTTAAAAGTCCTTTTAGTGTAGTAGAAAGAGTGTAAGAATCATGGCTTATGATTCCTGAAAGGCCAATTTTTAAACTGAGAGGGTCTATAACACATGTCCTGAGCTTCTTAGAAATTCTTTAGTCTAAGGCGCCTGGGTGGCTCGGTTGGTTGGGCGACTGCCTTTGGCTCAGGTCATGATCCTGGAGTCCCGGGATCGAGTCCCACATTGGGCTCCCTGCTCAGCAGGGAGTCTGCTTCTCCCTCTGACCCTCTTCCCTCTCGTGCTTTCTGTCTCTCATTCTCTCTCTCTCAAATAAATAAATAAAATCTTAAAAAAAAAAAAAGAAATTCCTTAGTCTAGCTCAGAGGGTATACAAAATACTCCATTACATTTTCCTAAGGTCCCAACAAAGGGTCTTATAACCATACCCCCGAAATGATCTTGACCTTGGGGCCATGTTTTAGCAGTTGTGATCTGGCATCACCTCTAAGTTTTCATTTTCTTTGAATATATTTTGTGAACTGGGATTTTGGGGATGAGTTGTATTTTCTAAACCAGTAATTTTGAGGTTGGAAATGTTTCTTTCATATTCCACTTGAAACCCTAACAAGTCTTTCTTCAACTCATCTATTTTTATCTTACCATACACAGTTAAAAGAAAACATTTGGCACTTTCAAAATACTGCCTAGAAATGTTCCTAGCCACACTTACAATTTTATTAAGGATATTCTCATCTTCTGTATTGCTGCAGGTAAGAAGGCTGCCAAACTTTCTGTCGTTACATAATATGGATAATGTTGTCATCAGTCTTTAACAACAGTGTCCTCACTGTCTGACCAGACACCATTTGCAATCTCCTTGAAGCCCTTCTGGACCATGCTAGCTTACTAGTCATAAAGCCAATGTCACATGTTTAAGGATTTTGTTACAGCAACACCCTGCTTCCGGGTATCAATTTTAATTTCAGCTATAATGGTGCCGCTAATAAAAAATCGGGGCATTTAGAAAAAAACCCCACCCCTATCTTTAATAGTAGTGCTAAGAGGACCAAAATTCACGAATTTGCTAACGGTTCTCCATGCCTATCTATATCAGAGTTAGTCTTTAAGCAATATATACACATAAGTTCCATAGCCCAGATGTGAATTTTTGTCCACTGATGAATTGGCCTGTAAAAATTAGTAAGCCAAAATGAGGGCATCAAAAATGTCATTTTAGGGACTCTTCTAAGATGATTTCCTGTTAAAGATGTTGCATTTTACTTTATTCTTCCAATCACCTTTAGGCTCAAAAATGTGCAATTTTCTTGTCTTTTTTCTGTCTTCTAGCTAGTTACCCATTACATTCTCCAGATTCTACCTTTACAGTATCTCTCATAGCTATCCCATGCACTCCATGTCTTTGACCTCAGTTCAGATTCAGCCCTCCTTGTCTCTCGTCTGATCTAGTTCAGTAGCCTCCTCATTTCCAGTCCCGTGTTCTACCTGTGTCCCCTTCTCATTGTTCATTCACTGCGCATGCACTATAACAGGCTGTAGATATTGGATGAACTAAATGTGGTCCTTTCTCTTGAGGAACTATTGACCAAGGAATTTCCTTTAAGCACAGTTTGAATTACTTTATTCACAATTTAAAAACAGTAGAAGACAATCAGATCCTGTCCCAGAATCCAATCTAGGATTCTGCATTGCATTTACTTGTATAGCTCCTCAGTCTACTCCAACCTGTGACAGTTCCTCTGTCTTTTCTTGTCTTTCATGATCTTGACACTTTCGATCAGTACTCATCAGCTATTTCATAGAATTTCTCTCAATTTTTTTCTGTCTAATGTTTTTTCATGATTAAATTTAAGTTTTGCCTCTTTGGCAAGAATACCACAAATGCCATGTTGTGTCCTTCCCAGTGCAGCATATCAGGGGGTATATGATGTTGGTATGTCTTAACTACTAGAGATGTCAACCTCGATCACTTGGAAGTGTTGTCTGCCAATGTCCTCCACTATAAAATTACTATTCCTCCTTTGTCCCTTAAAAATACCTTGGAAGAGAATATATTAATATACTATTTCTCCACAAACCTTCACCCAGTGATTTTAACATCCTTGGTGGATCTTGCGTGCAACAGTTGTTACTGTGACCTTTGCCTGATGCTGATTTTGTATATCCCTCATTCCCTCAAAATTTATTAATCAGAATTATTCTGTAAGGAAGAGTCGCCCTATTTTGCCCATTTATTTATTAAAATATATATTGATACAAGTATGGGCTCATGGATATTTATTTTATGGGTAAAAATCAAATGCTATATTTATTTTGTTGCTCATAGTTCAATAGTCACCTTTTTAAGGAAGTTTTCTTCTTGAATTACTTCTAACTGGATATTATCGTGCTTTTCTCTGAACCTTCAGAGCATTTCATCTGTGGCCCTCTTATGTCTGTCCCTACTTTTACATTGTAGATATTTATGTGTATGGCCATTCTCATAACCCCTACCTCCACTTTATGCGCTGGATTATTGAGGTCGAGATGACATATTACTAATCTTCTGTTCCCTTCATAGTCGATGCACATTTTAGGAGATCAGTAAATATGTGCTGAATTAATTCAATTGGCTAAAATATTTTTTGCCAGGACATAGTTTAGCAACACTCCTAAGAGCCTGACATTGTTGTCTCACTCATTTTTACACCCACTTTTTATCTCAAGGTTTCTTTGTCTTTGAGTTCTTAAATGTTTTGTTGCTTGTGTCTCCATCTCTCAATGTTCTAGATTATTTGTGTTTCAAAAAGAAAAAAATGCCTTTCTTTAAAATTATTAATAGAAAGATAGGAATTCAAGCAGGAACATCACAATTCAAACAGTTAAAAGTGAACACAAAACTAAGTTAGGTACATATAAAGACAAAGGAAAAAAGCAACTAAAGCATGACCCTTAAAAGAATCTGACATAGGCAGTAAAATAATAGCTAGGGAGTTAATTTCTGGGCAACTAGAACAATTTGGGACTGAAATGTGGAATTTGGATCTTCTCAATTTCTGATCTGATTTCTCCTGACTCATGTACTTATCAACTGGCTATATCACATAAAGGGTGAGGATTGTGTCCAGGTCATACAATCTATGTCTATCTGTGTGTGTGTGTGTATGTGAGAAAGAGAGAGGGGTATGTGTATATACACACATATGTATGCAGACATTATTCTTTATGTCTCTGTGTCATTTGTCTTATGGAAGACCATTTCAATTTATTCAAAAACACATACTAAATACTTATTAAGAGCACAGTTTGAGCTATTGATGTTGAGAAAATACAAATACATTGCCCTCCATGTAGTTCTCCAATTGCAGTCATTTTTGTGCTGTTTAAAAATACAGAGCTAGTTACTGGTAATCTGGGATTTGAACCCAAGCAGTCTGATCCCAGAGCCTAACCACTGTTTCTAAACTCTCTCTTAGTATGTATTTATTAAAATGTTAAGTGTTCTTTCTGAACCACAAAAATAATATCATATAACACTGGTGGGCAATTCCATATTTTGTGATTTCCTAAAGGTTGGGTGAAGTATGTAAGTAATGCAGAGTGTTATATACCGTTAGAGTGGGCACTACAGTGGATTGCTACAGAAAAAAAAAAAAGAAGAAAGAGTATGTCCTGATTGGTAAAGTATAAAGATTTTGTGGAGGAGTTGTCATTAGAACATTTGATTTGTATGTACACACATGGACACGAGAAGGAACACTCCCACTGGGGGTGGGGGAAGGACAGACTGCGTGTGAAATGCAGCAGGTAGATAATTTTGATGGAGCACACATTGTGCGAATGAGAATAATGGGACATAAGGTTGGTTTAGTAGTATACAAAAGCATTAAAGGATCTTCCACTCAATAATGATTTACTGTGTTAAGGACAGGAAAAGAAGCATCTGGAAAAAATGCCTAAAAACCTAGCAAGATATCCCAAAGTGTTTTTGAGTTGGCAACATGTTTTAGATTTTTAGATTGAGAGCTGAATTGATCAAGATATTTATTTAAATACAAGAATATTAAAGCTAGAATTTGGGTGAACTACCACCAGGTGGTAGCAGATAGGCTGATTTTTCAGTCCGAATGACTTGATTTAAGCTAGAAACATGTGCATGAGAGTCAGTTTAGAATTCTGTTATCCAGGTTCTTATGTGTTTAAAGGTTTGTTAGTATAGCATATAATTACATAAAGGCTCAGATTTGTATAAAATAATTTACTTCTAACAGTACAGCAGCAGCCCTATTTAGAGAAACAATACAACATGTTTCTTTGCCATTTTTATTCTTAGAAGTAGAATGCACAGGGATATACACTGTCTAGTGAAGTGGTTGGAAATTACTATTCGAAATATCATTTCAAACAAATTAGAAAATATAATATGTTTATCTGGAAGTCTTGTGCTTGAAGGAGTGAAGCTGGAATTTGGGTTAATTAAGATTGAGAGAGATTGAGGAAGGGCCCAAACGTGGCTTATTCACAGATAGTGGGTAGAATCTACAGGACTTCAGATTATAGGCAGATCTGCCTTTGAGACACAGCTATTGTCTTTTCCTTTTATCATCTAATTTAATCCTCCCAATAGTCATATGAAATAGAAAGTATTATCTTTATTTAAACATAAGGAAACTGTCGCTCAGAGAACTTAAGTAATTGCCCGATTTATTTGTCCAAGTACAGAACAGATCTGCAATTTGAACCCTCATCTGGTTTCACTTTCAGAGCGCTCTCATCTTAGTACCCAAGAGCTCTACCTACTTCAGATATCCATTGGCCTCTGTCCTCATTGAAGCAGGAAAGGAGGTGATAATCTTTTATTGCAGGTAATTAATCACTGCATTTTCTCCACATTTTATTATGAAAATTTCAAACGTACAAAACGTTTAAAGAAGTTCATAGGGCACCCTACATATATCTACAACCTAGATTCTACAATTTTCATTTTATCTACTTCATTTATCATGTAGCTATCCATCTATTTATCCTGCTATCTAATCATTGACCCAGTTTTATATGCATTTTACAGTAAAATGAGACATCTGTACATTTTACCCCTAATCACTTTGGCATGCATATCATGAATATGCATGATAATATTAATTATAGGTTTGTTAAATATTAATAATATTAGTTTATAGGTTTGTTAAAATTTTGAGATAAACTTTGTAGACAATGAAATGTACCAATCTTAAGTGTATCATTCAATAAATTTCAGACAAATGCATGCAATTGTGCAACCCAATTTCTCTCCAGATATACAACACTTCTCTCAGATTATAAAGTTGTTTTATGTCCCTTCCCAATCAATCTCCACTCCCTCCATCCCTCCCAAGGACATCATCATTCTTTTTTTTTAGTTGGCTGTTTGTTTAATCATAGATTAATGTTGCCTGTTTTAGAATTTTATATAAATGAAATTAAACAGTATGACAGTATGTACTCTTTTATGTAAGGCTTTTGTCATTCAGCATGTTTTTTGAGTCATTCCTTTTCTTCTACATGTAAGTAGTTTATTCCTTTTTATTCCTGTTGATGGACAGCTGGACTGTTTGTTGTTGTTGTTTATTGTGAAATAAAACAGCCAGTAATATCCTTGTATGAATATTTTATTTCTTTTGGTGAATACTAGGGAGTGTAACTTCTGGGTTGTGGGCTAAGTATGGGTATAGTTTTATAAGAAACTGCAAGAACTTTTGCCAAAATGTTGTACCGCTTTACACTCCCACTAACAATGTATTGGAGTTCTGATTGCTCTGTTTTATCATCAGCACTTGGTATTGTCCATCTTCTTAATTTTGTTCTTCTGGAGAGTGTGCATTGTTTTCTCCTTGGGTGAGAGAGTTATACACAGTCAGCTTTGGTTGGACCCTCAGTTCCCCTGAGTCAACTTCCATTATGAACTTTACCTACATTTTTCGTCACAGCATGTTAATATTCCCCAACTTCCCCATTCATATTTTTTCTGCTTCCCCATAACATTTTGTTTTTGGAGAATTTTCTGACTTCAACATACTCTATTTCTTCAAACTAGCTCTTTTACTGACTCCTCTTTCAATATGATAGATTGTCCCTTTTGATTAATATGACTCAATTGTAATTGTGTTTCTTATTGTTAGCAGTCAGATAAAGGATCCATGTATGCAAGCTCTTTGTAGTTGAAGTTGGACAGTATTTAAGAATTCTGCTAGACATTTCAATAGGATTTCAGGCTCAACATTTTTAAACTATGTAGGCAGGAACCACTTTTTTTGCGATGAAGTTCTTGGGCTTGAGTAGAAGTAGAAGATGTTTTATGGTGAAGTTGTGATTGGCAGTGGCTTGATCAGGTAAGTTTGATGTTATGTGCAAAACTGGTAAATGAAAGAGTAAAAGGTGATGAGTAGCAGGTTTTGTTTTAATTTGGCAAGACTCAAATGAGCAGAAGAGCAAAACCTAGGGATTCCCCAGGTTAAGCTTTGTGTTTGTTAATTTGATTGTATTTGTAACTCAGTGTGAGTGACAGAGGTTCTCTGTTTCTTACCTGTTTTTTACTTCTGAAAGGAAGATCTGCCAGAAGGTTTCTTGAGAGAGTATTACTGAAGTTTGAATATTACTTTTTTAAAAAGTTGCTATTTATAATTTATAACATTGTATACTCTACCAGTGTTTAAAATAGTTTTAACTGATTCCAAAAGGGCAGTTACCCCTGCTAAAATCAGAATTTCAAAAATGACATTTAAAGGAGATTTCATGATATACACTTTACATCTAATAATGCTCAAAGAAGGTAGTAGCATAAATAGATTTCTATTTTCTTTTCTTTTTTTAAAAAGATTTTATTTATTTCATTTGAGAGAGAGAATGAGAGAGAGAGAGAGCACATGAGAGGGGGGAGGATCAGAGAGAGAAGCAGACTCCCTACTGAGCAGGGAGCCCGATGCGGGACTCGATCCTGGAACTCCAGGATCATGACCTGAGCCGAAGGCAGTCGCTTAACCAACTGAGCCATCCAGGTGCCCTAGATTTCTATTTTCATTAGGAAGACATTTCTCAACAATTTATACTTGTGTTCACATTTGTTAAACATAAGAAAAAGGAAGAAACATGAAAACTTCTTGGTCTGAAATCTTGGCTTGAAGTCAAGAAAAACTACTAGCAAAAGAAAAATGAAATAAACTAGAATTGAATGACATGGATAATATAAGTTACAAAGCAGGGAGATAAAAGTAAATGGATCACAAGACAATGCTTTGGATATCAGAGCAATCTATTTCACTTTTTAGCTGTGCAATCTTGGGCAAGATTTTTAAATTCTCTGAGCCTCATAATGTGATTTTTAAAATGAAATAAAGTACTAGTCTACTTTCAAATATTCAATACAGTATTATTAACTATAGTCACCATACTATACATTACCTCCTTATGACTTATTTATTTTATAACTGGAAGTTTGTGCCTTTTGATTTCCTTCACTCATTTTGCTCACCCCCACATTCCTCTCTTCTCTGGCAACCACTAATCTGTTCATTTTATTTATGGGCTTGGTTTTTGGTTTATTTGGTTGTTTGGTTTGGTTTGGTTAGCTTTCACATATAAGTGAAATCATATGATCTGTGTCTTTCTCTGACATATTTCACTTAGCATAATGTCCTCAAGGTCCGTTAATGTTGCAAATGGCAAAATTCCATTCTTTTTTTATTGCTAAGTCATACTCCATTGTATTTATGTGCTACACCTTCTTTATCCACTCATCTATCAATGAACACTTGGGTTGCTTCCATATCTTGGCTATTGTGAATAATGCTGCAATAAACACGGGGGTGCATGTATCTCTTTGAATTCATGTTTTCATTTGGGGGAGGGGGAGAAAATACCCAGTAGTGGAATTACTGGATCATAGGGTAGTTCTATTTTTAATTTTTTAAAGAAATCTCCGTACTGTTTTCCACAGTGGATGCACCAATTTACATCCCACCAACAGTGTGTGAAGGTTCCCTTTTCTCCACATTCTCACTGATACTTGTTATTTCTTGTCATTTTGATAATAGCCATTCTGACAAGTGTGAAGTTATATCTCGTTATGATTTGATTTGCATTTCCCTGATAAGGAGTGAGGCTGAGCACCTTTTCATGTGTCTGTTGGACATCTGCACATCTTCACTTGGAGAAACATCTATTCATGTCCTCTGCCCATTTTACTTCTAGGAATTTTATAGTTTTAGGTCTTATATTCAAGTCTTTAAACCATTTTGAGTTAATTTTTTGTATATGGTGTAGGATAGCAATCTAGTTTCATTCCTTTGCATGTGACTGTCCAGTTTTTTCATTATTATTATTGAAGATACTGTCCTGTTCCCATTATATATTTTGACCACTTTTGTTGTAGATTAATAGGCCATATGTGTGTGGGTTTACTTGTGGGCTCTATATTCTGTTCCGCTGATTTACGTATCTGTTTTTATGCCAATGCCATACTGTTTTTTTTTTTTTTTGCCATATTGTTTTGATTACTGGATCTTTTTAATGTAGTTTGAAATCAAGGAACATGATGCCTCTGTCTTTGTTATTCTTTCTCAAGATTGCTTTGGCTGTTTGGGGTCTTTTGTGGTTCCAAAGCATTTTAGGATTGTTGATTCTATTTTTCTGTAAAAAATGGCATTGGAATTTTGATAGTGATGGCATTGAACCTGTAGATTGCTTTGGGCAATATGGACATTTTAACAATGTTCATTCTTCCAATCCATGAGCATGAAATATCTTTCCATTTATTGGTGTTGCCTTTAATTTCTTTACTGTATGTTTTTTCATATTACTATATTTTTGCTGTGTAATAATACATTGAATGAATCTAGCTTTACAATAGGTATTGATTTCTGAGAGTTTAAGTCTATAGGTTTATACTTCTTCAATATTACCTTGTCCTTAAAAAAGTTTTTTTTTGACAACTCCCTGTGTATTTTAGAATTACTGGCTGCAAAAAGCTAGTACCTAGGAGGGGATCTGTCCAGGAAAGAGTACAGAAGCTGATGAAGATAATGAGCTGGATCCCATCAGGAGAAAAACTGGGATACAGGTCACTCTAACTTCTCTTATCACTGAACTCTAGCGCAACTTAACTTCTTCACTGGCTTGCATTAGCAGATTCATTATAGCAGGGTTTGGTTTGCATGGTGAATTTTTGCAAGTTTTTGTAGCTTTGTGTAGTATTGTTAGGAATGTATAGGAATAGTCAGATAATAAGAGTTTGTATAACAAAAGAAACCTATATGTCATGTAATATACATATATTATACACACACACACTTCTATCTACAGATTTATATTTTGTGAGGTAATACAGTACGTAATACAGTAATACTTACTGTATTAGGAATGTAATAAGGTAGTGGTTGGTAGTACTTTTTTATATTTATTCTGGTAACGTAGCTTTGGTAGAACTTGCGAACAGAATCCTACAGAACCCAAAACAATAATGAATGCAGTTAGCCATTTCATGCCTCAGTGCCTACAGCTAAACATGTACTAAGGAAAGTAAATGATAGTGCAGACTTCCTTTCTACAGTGTCATTTCCAGTTGGGGAATGTAATTAAGTTTAATTGAGTTGAGGCACATTATTACACTGAATCATGCCTCTCTTGGTTCTAAATAAGAAATCTGTGATATTTTATAACAGTGGAAAAATGCTTTCAATCAGAATGGAGAAAAATTTAGTATGGCATCCAATGTATGTTTAGCCTCAATTATAAACAATTAGGAAAGATCTTTGGTGTTATAGATGGAACTTCTGACAACTGATTGAAAGATAGGACAGGTAAATTTTTAAATGTATATAAAGTACACAAAAATCTGGACAAATTATATGAATAGTGAAGGAAAAAGTGGCTAAGGATATTGAAGTCCTGAATTTCAGTTCTAAAATCATGAACAACTAGCTGTATTTGGAGACTGTACCCAGTTACTTCACCAATGAAACAGAGTTGGTCAAAGTGCACCTAAAAGATCTCTTCCCACAAAGCTTATAAATGTAGGTACAACTCATACTTAAAGAATGTGTCCTGAGAAATATGTTAATATTATCATTCACATTACTCAAAAATCCATTATTTGAGGGAAAATGTAAATGTCATATGATAGTTTTGTTTTTGGTACAAGGAATACCTGACTTCTTAATTTCTTTCACATTGTTTTTCACAATATCACCTTATTCTTTCCTATTCATGTTTATGTCAATTGCATTTTAACTCTAAGTACACATTGAAAAAGGAGGTAAGAATATACAATGGGGAAAAGACAGTCTCTTTAACAGATGGTGCTGGGAAAACTGGACAGTTTCCCATGCAGAAGAATGAAAGTGGACTACTTTCATACACCATCCACAAACAAACAAACAAACAAAAAAGCCAAAATGGATTAAGACCTAAATGTGAGACCTAAAACCATAAAACTCCTAGAAAACAACATAGGCAGTAATTTCTTTGACGTTGGCCATAGAAGCATTTATCTGGATATGCCTCCTGAGGAAAGGGAAACAAAAGCAAACATAAACTATTGGGACCACACCAAAATAAAAAGCTTTTGCACAGTGAAGGAAACCTTCAACAAAATGACAAGGCAACTTACTGAATGGGAGAAGATATTTGCAAGTAATATATCTAATAGGGGGTTAATATCCAAAGTATATAAAGAACTTATAAATTCAACAACAACAAAAAACAAATAATCCAATTAGAACATGGGCAGAGAACCTGAATAGACGTTTTTTCCAAAGAAGACATATAGATATCCAACAGACACATGAAAATATGTGGTATATATACAATGGAATATTATTCAGCCATAAAAACGAATGAGATCTTAGCATTTGTGACAACTTGGATATACCTAGAGGGTATAATACTAATGAAACAATTCAGACAGAGAAAGACAAATACCATATGATTTTACTCATATGTGGAATTTAAGAAATAAAACAAATGAGCCAAGAAAAAAAAGATACAAACAAAAAAACACACTCTTAACTATAGAGAACAAACTGATGGTTACCAGAAGGGAGGTGGGTGGGGGGGTGGGTGAACTAGGTGATATGGATTAAGAGTACATTTATCACAATGAGCACTGAGTAATATATAGAATTGTTGAATCACTTCTATATACACCTGAAACTAATATAAAACTGTATGTTAACTATACTGCAATACACACACAAACACACACACACACACACACACACACACACATACAGAATCCATGCCCCATATAAACTCACCAGTTGTGACTTTTTCATATGAGGAACAACATATAAAATACTAACCTAGAGTTTCAAATTGTCAGTATTCTATTAGGTTCCCAGGCTTAAGAGTGCTCAGCACAACCAATTAATAAACTTTGATAATCACAGAGCATAAGGGGGAGCATTAATAGATTAATTGCTTCATTTTGCTCAGTGATTCCACATGCATATGTTTAACAATGCTCCCCAACCTCTCATTGCAGCTAATAATTCTATAGCTCTGGGTTGGCCTTCGGTGCCAATTCTAATTTTGGAAGTGACTGGCTTTAGGGCCATGTTGAAAAGAATTCTGAGGCCTCCTTTGGGCTTCGAAGAAAAATACAATGTAATCAATAAATGATAGCTGCTTTAGGCATGGAGGGAAGCCATAGCCTCACATGTGCTACAGATCTGCCATTCCCTACTGCCTTTACTGCTTCATGAATCACAGTGAGTGTAATGATTTTTGAAGTGGAAAAAATAGGTCATTATCATTTGTTGGATACATTATATATCATATAAATTATATTAACATCTTTGGCCCCTCCCCTTTCCTTTCTGCCATCCAGCGGGAGTGGGACATAGGTTTATAATTATGGTAACGCTGTATCTACCACTCTCTGGTATGGAAGAGCCCTGAATGCCTTAACTTTATAGTAAAGCATTGTAGCGGGATGCAATTCAAATATTCCATTTTCTTCTCAACAGGGTTAATGTCTCAAGAGTCTCATTCTTTTCCATATACAAAAAGAACCCAGACCCACAAAACCTTAAATAGCATTTAACATTTCTTTTAATGTCTCTCTGAGCACCAATTGTTCCCTGAGTACACTGAATAATACTTCAGAAGCAAAGTTGCCAAAATACACAGGTGCTAAAGAGTAGGATTCTATCTGTTCAAGTAAAAAGACCAAATTCCATGAGGCTTAGTAAATACACATATGCTCTGAGACACAAACAAAATCCACATTTTCAGACCTCCCATTCCTTAACTGAAAGATTTTTGTTTTCTAACAGCTAGAGTAGAACATAGCAAGAGACTATTTTCCCTCAAGAATGAAAAAGTTTGGAAAAAAGCACTAAGAAAGCACATCCACAGGCAAGCAAATCATAATAATAAAAAGCAAAATATAAGGGATTTCAACAAATGCATAATACCTAGTTTGCTCTGAGCCTAGTGTGGGTTATAGCAAAGACTCATCATAGCCTCAAGACATTGGATAATTAAAGACAGAATCACAAACCAGTAAATAAGGAAGAGAAGAAATGGTCCATGATTATTTTACATAGAAATAGAAGTTGCTAAGAATACTTGCAAATAACATGTAAATAATGATATGTTAAAAATCTAATGGAGTGTTCAGGGATCTACTAATGGAGACTTTTCCATGTGTGCGGATATACTATAGCACAAAGTTAACAGTACATTTCTGGGAAATAAAACCTGTATTCAAAGTATGACTCCACCAACTAATGTTCTTTGACCCTGATTAAGTTCTGAACCTATTACTTCATTTATAAAATGGACAAAATAACAGTATTCAAAACCCTAGAGTTTTATGTATATTAAATGAGGTATTTAATACAATAACACCTATTGAATGTGTACTATATATTAGACGCTGGAGAGCTATATAAAATAACAACAAGACAAAAATCCTTCCCTCATGGAGAGACAGTTCTAGTGAGTGCTTCGTTAACTTACCCATTCATTTAGCAAAATTCATTAAATGTGTACCATGAATGAAGGGGACCATATTTAGCAACACAGACAATAAGAGGCATTGTGGAAGTCCAGGTAAAGAGTCATAATTTATATTTGGGTTGTGATGGTAGATTCTTAAAGAAAAGGATGGGTTTTAAATATGTTTTGGAAGTAGAATTAAGTGGCAGAGAGTACCTGAGACTTGATGAATGATAAAGTGTCAACTCTAAAGAATGGTAGTCAGGTGTCTGGCTTGAACAACAGGGTGAATGGTTCATTTGAAGTGTATACAAAATGCTTGGCACAGTATCTGACATATGTTAAGTGTGCAATAAATGTTAACTTTGGAAAGGTAATTGATACAATGTGCCTTAAGAAATCAATCCTTTGGGGCGCCTGGGTGGCTCAGTTGTTAAGCGTCTGCCTTCAGCTCAGGTCATGATCCCAGGATCCTGGGATGGAGCCCCACATCGGGCTCCCTGCTCAGCGGGAAGCCTGTTTCTCCCTCTCCCACTCCCCCTGCTTGTGTTCCCTCTCTCTGTGTCTCTCTCTGTCAAATAAATTAAAAAATCTTTTAAAAAAAAGAAATCAATCCTTCTTATGAACCTTGCTTTACCTGGCCGTGTAGCACCCTGATCTGGAAACTTGCTACTCAAAGAGGGGTCAACAAAACAGCAGTGCCAGCATCACCTGGGGAGGTGTAAACAAATCAGAGTCTCAGGTCCTCTCCCAGATGTAACAAATCAGAGTATGTGCTTTAAAAAATGCTCAGGTGAGGGCGCCTGGGTGGCTCAGTTGGTTAAGCGACTGCCTTCGGCTCAGGTCATGATCCAGGAGTCCTGGGATCGAGTCCCGCATCGGGCTCCCTGCTCGGCAGGGAGTCTGCTTCTCCCTCTGACCCTTCCTCCTCTCATGTGCTCTCTGTCCATTCTCACTCTCTCAAATAAATAAATAAAATCTTAAAAAAAAAAATGCTCAGGTGATTCTTATGACCCTCACCCATGAGAAGTACTGGCCTAGTGCAGAAAACTGAAAACTGTGGTCTGTCGGTCGAATCTGACCTCCCTGCCAGTTTTTGTAACCAAAGTTCTCCTGGAAGATAGCCATCCCTGTTCATGGCTGTTTTTGTGCTACAATGGCAGAGGTGAGTAGTCATGACAGGCTGTATAGCTACAAAAATTAAAATATTACTATTTGTCCTTTTGTGGAAAAAGTTTACCAACTCTTGGGCTAGTGCATAGATTCTAAGCAATGTGGATTTTAATATTAGCTCTTTCATTTATAGACATATAACATTGAACAAATTATGTAACTATAATCTGTGCCTTAGTTTCATCTCTAAAATGAAGATAATAGTACTTGTAAGGTGGCTATTATAAGGAATAAATAATAAAAATAGTAAATTATCTGGCATACGAAAAACATTCAACAAATATTAGCTTTTGTTTTCCACCCTCCCCCCCACCCAGTTAATGGTGAGATTTTTTTCTTTTTTTAAAAGTTCTATTTTTTTCAGCTTGATAAGTGTACTCTTTAATCCCCATCACTTATTTCACCCATCCCCCCACCAACCTCCCCTCTGGTAACCATCAGTTTGTTCTCTAGAGTTAAGAAACTGTTTTTTCTTTTATCTCTCCTTTCCCCCCCCCACCATGTTCACTTGTTTTGTTTCTTAAATTCCACATATGAGTGAAATCATAGGGTATTTGTCTTTCTCTGACTTTGCTTAGCATTTTACTTTCTAGCTCCATCCATGTTGTTGCAAATGGCAAGATTTCATTCTTTTTTATGGCTGAGTAATATCCCATTGTTAGCTATTGTTATTTTTGCTTGCTATACAGTTTTACTTATAAGAATTTGTAATTTGTAATGTTTTGAAATGAAACAAAATAATAAAAACCAGATGATAGAGACTAGTCACGGCCCACAAGCATAAAATATTTACTGTCTGGCCCTTTATAGAAAAAGTTTGCTGGCCCCTATCCTTTACAAAAGAAAGTCATTTAAGTTTATCTTTTATATTTTAAACTAACTAGACTAAAGAATTAAGAACAAGTTTGTTCCGTGAGACCGTTTTCTCTTTTTTGGGTTATTTATGAAATTTGTTTTGTTTTACTTGGTCTACCTATGATATGAAGGTCAGTCTCCTTGTTAAGGTTCATGGTCTTTTTCATGGTAGTATGTCACGTGCCAAAAACCTATGTCTGTTTTATATTGTACCATTTTTAAAAAAAATTTCAGAGAGAGCGCAAGCAAGTGAGCAAGTGAGAGAATGCATGCGTACAAGCAAGCAGGGTTAGGAGCAGAGGGAGAGGGAGACAAGCAGACTACAGGCTGAGCAGGGAGCCCCATACGGGGCTGGATCTCAGGACCCTGAGATCACAGCCTGAGCCAAAATCAAGAATTGGAGACTTAACCAAATGGTGCCACCTAGGCACCCTGTACCATTCTTTTATTTTTTTAAGATTTTATTTTTGCGAGAGAGAGAGAGAGAGAGAGAGAGAGCGCCAGCGCATGCGCGTGCACGAGCATGAGTGGGGGGAGGGGCAGAGGGAGAAAGCCAACTCCCCACCGAGCGGGGAGCCCATGTGGGATCCAATTCCAGCACCCTGCAATCGTGACCTGAGCCGAAGGCAGACACTTAACGGAGTGAGCCACCCAGCCCCCACCCCCCCATTCTTTTAATCACTACTAAAAAAAGCAAATCTATAGCTGGTAGGTTATTTATCTATACTCTGGTTTCTCTTCAGATCACATAAATCTTTCGCCTTTTACCATGCACATTGTTTGAGTCTGAGGCTAGAGGGTTTTAAAATGGCACTCTTAGTTCTTTTTCTTTCTTTTTTCCTTCTAGTTTTTGTTACCTAATTGGTCCCACCTTGGAATTTACCAAGCCTGGAAAGGTAGTCCGAATTCCTAAGACAACTTTCCAATGACTCAAGAGAAGGATCATAAAGAAGACATCCAAATGGCCAACAGACACATGAAAAAGTGCTCAACATCGCTCGGCATCAGGGAAATCCAAATCAATCAAAACCTCAATGAGACACCACCTCACATCAGTCAGATGGCTAAAATTAACAAGTCAGGAAACGACAGATGTTGGCGGGGATGCGGAGAAAGGGTAACCCTCCTACACTGTTGGTGGGAATGCAAGCTGGTGCAACCACTCTGGAAAACAGTATGGAGCTTCCTCAAAAAGTTGAAGATAGAGCTACCATACGATCCAGCAATTGCACTACTGGGTATTTACCACAAAGATACAAATGTAGGGATCTGAAAGGGTACTTGCTCCCCAATGTTTATAGCAGCAATGTCCACAATAGCCAAACTGTGGAAAGAGCCAAGATGTCCATCGACAGATGAATGGATAAAGAAGAGGTGGTATATATACACAATGGACTATTATGCAGCCATCAAAAGGAATGAGATCTTGCCATTTGCAACGACGTGGATGGAACTGGAGGGTGTTATGCTGAGTGAAATAAGTCAATCAGAGAAAGACATGTATCATATGACCTCACTGATATGAGGAATTCTTAATCTCAGGAAACAAACTGAGGGTTGCCAGAGTGGTGGGGGGTGGGAGGGACAGGGTGGCTGGGTGATAGACATTGGGGAGGGTATGTGCTATGGTGAGCGCTGTGAATTGTGTAAGACTGTTGAATCACAGATCTGTACCTCTGAAACAAACAATACAATATATGTTAAGGAAAAAAAAAGAAGATAGCAGGAGGGGAAGAATGAAGGGGTGTAAATCGGAGGGGGAGACGAACCACGAGAGATGATGGACTCTGAGAAACAAACTGAGGGTTCTAGAGGGAAGGGGAGCGGGGGATGGATTAGCCTGGTGATGGGTATCAAAGAGGGCACATTCTGTGTGGAGCACTGGATGTTATGCACAAACAATGAATCATGGAACACTACATCAAAAACTAATGATGTAATGTATGGTGATTAACATAACAATAAAAAATTTAAAGTAAAAAAAAGAAGGATCATAAGTAGGCAGGCAGACAGGCAAACAAAGAAGGGCAAAAGGAGAAAGGAGCGCACACTTTAAGACTTGCTTCAATATTGCTTCAGTGGGGCTCCCAAAAGGCCACCTGCTTCCACACTGACCTCTTTTTCAATCTCTCAGGATTTCAGATTCAATTCAAGTAAGGACAGTTTGCTGGAGTCTCAGAGGACTGGCTAAAAGCTGTCGTGATGTTACTGAATCCTCAGTCTTTGCCGAGACACTCACAGGCATTTCAGTGATGGGGCTACGGGGGCTCACTTCCACATCAGGCATTCTTTTCCCCTTAAAGCTTGTGGAATGTAGCTTATTTGAGGCCACTCTAGCAATAAAGATATACATGGTTAATTTCCTAAGTTAGTTGTTTTTAACAAGTACCTGCAAATTTGGAAAGAATGAGTTGTAAAGAAACTTGTATTTCCTAAGACTGACTTTTGATGAATACCATATAAATTACCTGAGATTACTAAACAGTATTCCAAATATCTCAATAGTTGACAACATTTGGCAAATAAGCCTTAGTTTGCCAAATGGTACTCTAATCAGATAGGCAGTAAGCTTATTTTTAAAAGTTTCCTCTGTTCTTTACAAATTGCCTGATAATACATGTGAGTTGGAGATGTAATTCTTTCCCAGAGTATAATAGTAGAAATAATGAATAAAATACAGGAGGAGGGAGACTTTGGCTTATTTGAGAAAGAACTTCTAGAACTGCATTGTCTAATATGATAGCAATTAGCCACACGTGCTTATGGAACACTCAAACACAGCAGGACTGAGGAACTGAATTTTCAATATTACTGACTATCAATGATTTTAAATTTTAGTTTAAGTGGGTACTTTGTATTGGAAAAATTTTAAGTAGGTTTACAGCAACTTAGAATCTACTTTTTTTAAAATGTAAGTTTTACGAAATTAAAATACAGATTAAATATCTTTTTAAAAAGTAGCTGTCCAACTTGAAATGGGTTGAGAATTAAAAATATACAACGGAGGGGTACCCAGGTGGCTCAGCCAGCTGGGCAACCGACTCTTCATTTTGGTGGGGTTCATGATTGCAGGGTTGTGAGTATCGAGCCCCATAAGGCTCTGAAATCAAGAGGGAGTCTGCTTGGGATTCTCTCTCTTCCTCTTCCCCTGCCCACACACACATGAGTGCACGCTCTGTCTATCTCTGTCTCTCTCTAAATAAATAAAATCTTTAAAAAAATACACAATGGAATTAGAAGACTTAGTATAAAAAATATAAAAGAGCTTCTTAACACCTTTTTATATTGATTTTCATTTTGAAGTGATATTTGGGGTATGGTGTGTTAAATATGATATGTTAATAAAATTTCACCTGTTTTTGTTTTACTCTTTAAACATAGTTAGTAGAAAATTTAAAATGATTTTAAGTCACTTGCATTATACTTTCATTAGAGAACACTTACCTTAACAATTCAAAATGGAAGAGTGTTTCCAGAGACCGTAAGCTTAACATTCCTGGCTGTATTTAAGTTCTTTACTGGATACCTGAGCCAGCTGAATTCACAAGTCCTCAAATCTCTCTCAGTTCTGTTTCATTCATTCAGCATTTATTATTGGTGATCCATTGTGTGTCATGACTCTGCTAAGCATTGGCCCCTGACATCAAAATGAAAGTGCAAACTAGTTTAATATAAATAATAGCTATTATAATTGGTACATATAAACCATGGTGTTAAGAATGTCAGAGGAGAGGGGCGCCTGGGTGGCTCAGTCAGGTAAGCATCCGACTCTTGGTTTTGGTCCTGATCTCAGGGCTGTGAGATCGAGCCCTCCCTTTCCCCTCACTGGGCTCCACTTTCAGCACAGAGTCTGCTAGTGACTCTCTCTCCCTCTCCCTCTGCCGCTCCCCACCTCTAAAAAATAAATCTTTAAAAGCAGCTGAAATGACCTCATTTTACTTTGTAAGCAACAAAGTCACTGACAATTCTAAATGTAGTGATTTGATTATAAGAATTAGGTTTTAGAAATATCATCTTGTTGTTTCTGGGAGGAGAACAAATAAGGACTTTGGACTGGAGATAAAGAGTCAGGTAAGCTATGGCAGTGGTCCTGGCAAGAAAGGATGAGGCTCTGAGTGGGGGGGGAGGGGTGACTGCTGAGAGGATGGCCATACACTAGATAAGCCCAGGGTTCCAGTTGGGAAGGTACCCTTTACCAGGGCACTGGAGAGAGAACAAGATCTGGAGGAATAACTTTAGTTTTGGGAATTTGAGACTGAAATACCTATGGGATATCCATAGAGAGAGTTCTGCTAGATCATTCTCTGTATATTATTAAAGAAAAATGCAGAGAAAAACAGGAATAACTTTAAAACTTTAACCATCAGGAAAAAAATCCAGTATGATTTTATCTTGAAATGAATGGTCTTAAAAAGATATTATGTATTTCGTCTTGCTTCACAAGGAAATTTAAGTGGAGATTTAATCTAATTAATGTTCTGTATAAGTAACTGCTGAGAAAGTTATATAATAGGAAAGCATTGGCAGCACCCTAAATGAGCAATGTTAGGGCAGTGGTTAAGTGAACAGCAACATCTTTGGAACATTACGTAGACACTGAAATTATATTTCAGAGAATATTTAATCAGTAGAATATTTGTGATATGATAAGTGAAAAAAGCAGGTACAAAACTATGAGCAGTACAATCCTAATTTTGTCTAAATATGTATCTAATTATAGAGAAATATGGGCAAGAACTCTAGGCAGTAGGATTATAAATAATCTTGATTTTTCTTTTGCTTTGTTTTCATTAAATGTTTTACACTGAAAATTTATCAAAGACTAGGGAATAAATGGCCTAAATAAAAAGCAGTATTCAAGTCCACTGAATTTTAAAAATTATATTACTGAGTTAAAGACAAAAATAAAACAAATCTGTTCAACATCTCATCTTGGATGTAAATATGGCACACTTTCACTTCCTGCCACTATTATTTTGGAAGTAGAAAAGTTCACTTATCTATACAAGTTAATATACATGCTACTTGCACATTATTATTTTTTTAAAGATTTTATTTATTTATTCGAGAGAGAGGGAATGAGAGCTAGAGAGCACGAGAGGGAAGAGGGTCAGAGGGAGAAGCAGACTCCCCGCTGAGCAGGGAGCCCGATGCGGGACTCGATCCCGGGACTCCAGGATCATGACCTGAGCCAAAGGCAGTCGCCTAACCGACTGAGCCACCCAGGCGCCCGCCAACATTATTTTTTTAATAAAGATTTTTTTAAGGATTTTTTTTTTTTTTTTGACAGAGAGAGACACAGCGAGAGAGGGAACACAAGCAGGGGGAGTGGGAGAGGGAGAAGCTGGCTTCCCGCGGAGCAGGGAGCCCGATGCGGGGCTCCATCCCAGGCTTATTACCCACAGTTAGGGAAACCTTTTGTCATTCAAACTGGGACAATTTTGAGAATTGAAGGACCAGTATTAATACTCTGGGCAATAAATACAAATTAGACATATGATCCCATGTTCACCTCTATTAAAATTTAAGGCCTCAAGTTGTGAATAGAAAGTTAACCTTTAGCATTATTTCCTGTCTGTATTGTCTGTCTGTCTCTTTTGTTGTTGTTGTTGTTGTTGTTGTTAGAGTAAACATCTAAAATGTATAAATGAATTGAATCATACAATGGCACTCACCGGCAGTCCTTTTTACCAATAATTCAGGGCCAAAATGTATAAATGAATTGAATCATACAATGGCACTCACTGGTAGTCCTTTTTACCAATAATTCGCTCACTCACTAGATTGGACAATTCAGGTTTGAAGGTAATTCATTCTTGATGGGCTGATATGACAGGAAGAGAAAGGGTAAAAATCCACCTGTTTCAAAACTGATTTATACTGTGTTGGCTTTTCGGCAATTTGTAAAGTTCCATTTGAAACTGAAAGACTGTGGAGTACATTATATTCTGGCCTTCTAATGAATTTTATCTTCTGGTTAATCTCCTAAACACTGAAATGGAAACCTTTTAATGATAGGCATTTGCAAGTACTAATATCTGATGCCCTGAAGTTGCTGTATTACAGATGGCATGAAGTTTCACAAAGACTGATGTGACTAAATCATAGAAATTCATAAAGTCATTTAAATAGTTAAGATTTGTGCCAACTTCTTGTAGTTAACAAAAGAAAATGTCTAGATAGGGAAAACACTTTCATAAAGAAATGAGCATAACTAATGCTAGAGAAGGCATTAAAAAGATCATATCTCCTCTTTGTTAATTAGCGCTGTTAAGAAGAGGTGACAAAGGAAATGGCACCCAATGATCCATAAAATTATACACAGTACTTTTCTTTTTTGAATAAAACCAAAATCATAAGCTGCTTAGCAGCTTTCATAGTTAAATGGAGCTAGTAACATATTAAGTGCACTTTATGATTTGCTTTTACCAAAGTATTTTGAAAATGATGGCAAGCAAGCTTATTAAACATTGCTTTGAATTTTAGAATGAAGTTTTGGTGGTATTTGGATTAATAGGTGGAAGGAGGCTATCATTTCCACGAAGAGAGCCAAGCACTTCAAAAACCTTATTTCTGTTAAACTTTAGAAAAATATGAGAGACAACTTTACCAATGAGAAACCTGACAAAGTATTTAAGTGTTCTTGCTCAAAGTAAAACTAAGTATTGCAAGTCTTGGTATACATCTGCTTAAAAATGTATTAGATTGTCAGTTATATTGAAGTATGCACACATAAATTTGTAGGATAAACATAGCTCACCTTTTAAACATCTGATGGGTCCATGTTGCCCTAATCCCTATAAAGATCATCAGGCAGTTAAAAGTTGAAAGTGATTTTGTAATTTTCACAGTAGAAATAAGTTTATGGCAGCTTTGGAAATAACTTTATTCTACCCAATTTGATAATGATGTTTCAAACTGTGTATCCATTCAAAAGCCCCTATCAAGAATTAAACAGATTTAAACACCACATGAAGGCACAAAAGCCAACTTTGTGTTGTTTTTGTAATTCATAAGATAATTTAATTTGTAAAGGTATCGTGGGATGTTAACAGGGAGAAGGCTCTTGTGGCAGGACCATCAGGCCGGGCATGCTTGGTGGAAGACACAGCAGTGAGAGAGGACACCTGGATTTGAATCCACATTTTGTCTAACCAGTTTTCTGACTTGAACAGCCGATCCTCTGTGGCTTCCTACCTTCCTGTAGACAATTTTGGACTTCCCATCCCCATAAAGTCTAAACTTGTAAGGAAGGAACTCACCAATTAAAATGATCACCAAGTACATTGTAAAGTCCCTGGAGGAGATAAAGACTATAGTGATATTATGATGCTCTCTAACATTCACTAAGCTTTGAAAGTATAACGTTCCACGGTTTGCTCCCAGATTTTTTACGAGAAGCTAACTAGTACTTAGTAAGCTGGTCTGTGATTTATCCACTAGAGGAGAGTAATAAAGGCCCATACACATATAATAGTCCTAGTGGGGCTCCCTGAAATGAAAACCTATGTTGCAGAAAGATGCCACCCAAAGAAACACATGAATAAAATAAATTTAGGGTCAATATTCTGAATAAAACCCCAGGCATTATTAGAGGGTTATGGAAATTGCTGATCTAGAAAATATTTAAATACCATAGTGCATAAATGGGCAATTGCTCTGAGACTAGCCTCTTTGGAAGAAGTCTGCCGTGTTGAGACAGAAAGTCCCCTCCACAAGCAGTGAGGTGATTCATGGACAGCTCGGGGCTGCTCCCAGCCCAAGGGTGGGCTCAAATCTCCTCGGGATGTACTATGCACTTTTTCTGTCTTTATAGCTTAGCCCAGTACTTTGTGTGCCGTAAGTGCTTAATCAAAGCTTGTTAATGAAATGTAGGCATCCCCTGCATTAGTTCCCTGTATGGCCACTTGTCAGCTTCTTGATTTTTGGGAAATCACTTTTTTCAGACTCTGTTGGTGTTGGTTTTGTGGATTCAAGAATTTCTGAGAACCTTTAACATCCTAAATTATGTATTTAGCAATCTCACATTTCAAGACATATTTTAACTATTTCTTTACTGCTGCCCTTCTCTGCTTGAGAACAAGTCAGGCCTTCTTACTATGCACTTTAATATTTCATTTCGGATTCCTTCTTTTTCTGATACAAAGTTTTTGCACAGGTAAAGCAAGTTTGCTTGCAGGTAGACTGCCTGAATGTGTACCTATATGTAAATTTCTTTATCTTGCTGAGACTCACTTTCTTGAATAGCAAATGGGGATACTATCTGTATCACAATGTGGTCAAAGATAAAAATGGGACATAATATTTAAAGTATCCTGTACAACCTTTGGCTGACTTCTAACAAATGTTCTGTATTTTCTCTCTGATAGGTCTAATAGTGTGTGGCTGTATTATCTTCTTATTTATAGGTAGGAATTTATGGAGAATCCTATTAAAATAGGCTGCTTTTAGTACATGGTGGGTCATAGTATGTCCTCTATAATAATACACCACTAAATATACAAATAACCTTAATATCATTAGGACACAGGTAAACAATAGTCGCCTTCTGCAATAATAATAATAATGACATTGGGAGTCTAAATTTTCCAAAAGAAGTAGAATAAACATGTATTCTCTGTATTAACCAAATTTGATAAAAATATTTTATTGGTGAATTTGTAATAAAATAGCAATATTTTGATTTTTTTTGCTATTTGTGACTGAAACACATTTTTCTCTTTAGAAAGTACTCAGTCACACTGTAATTTCCTGCAAATTTAGATGTTCATTTTGTTAGAATTAGCGAGTGTTGTTGTCTTCACTTCCCATGTGATGAGAGGAAAACAACCCCAGTGTCTGAATCATTTATCCATTAGTGACAGTAAAATAAACCCATAGTGGAATATAATTAAGAAATTAAGTGTTTGACTTCCCAAAAAAGGCAAAATGACTGATTGGTTTTGGAATAGCTGTTGATAAGGCATACATATAATGCCTGTGACCAATATAGACATGACATTTTATCCTTTTCTGACTCAGTAAGTAAGTGAGTGTGTGAAAATCCTGATTTTTTTTTTCTTGCCCCATCATGAGGAATGAAGAGATGTCTGAAAATTTGGGCTCCTTCCTGCTAAGTGCCTTGTTTCTGTCGGAAGAATCATATAGTACCAAGGGGCCTGCAAAGACCCCTGAAAGAGGGTACTCACCAAAGTGCAAAACAGATTTTTTTTTCTTTTATCCGAAAGGTGCCCTGTGCTTCTAGACTCTCTCTCTCTTCACTCACTCACTTTTATGCAAGGTTTCCCTCAAGAATGGCTTCTTCTTAGACATAAGGGGACTGTATAACATTTTTCAAGGAAAAGTCTTTTCTGGGTAAATCCATCACATAATAGAGGATGTAGAGTAGGTCTGACTTGAGCACTTCCTAGATTCTGATGTAAGCCCGGCAGGTACACAGAGCACGCCACACCAAATCTACACATTTTTGAATGACCCAAAATACAAAACAGATGGTGGAAAACCAAGATGTGAATGTTAAGTGAAGAATAGCATTTTTTTTTCCCCATGAGGGGAGGCCTATCACCCAGAATCTCTAAAAGAGAAGACCTTGATTCCTCCTTTGACACTTCTCTAATACTCCCAGGGCCAAGTACTTTACTGTTCGGCCGACAGGAACATCACAGTGAGGCCCTACCCGGACCTGACAGCTTTGCGCTTGCCACTTCCAGTGCTGCTCCACACCCGCATTCCATGCCCAGCCTTCAGTCCCCAAGCCTTTGTTTGTTGCTTCCTCTTCCTGGAATATCTGTCCGCTACTTCTGGTGAACTGTGACTCAACCCTCAAGGCTGGCTCCGAAGTCCACTCTGAAATCAGTAACTTCCTGGGAATCTCTTCTCTCTATCCACAAGCAGAATTAAGTTACAGGCATCCGATGCCTGTAACTCTCCCACGTGCCTAAACATGGCACTTGACACATTCGTATCCTAAAAAATAAGATAAGGTATTGCTAGTGCCATTTGTATTACATTTCCTTGCATGTGTCCTTCTCTTCTGTTAGCCAGGAAATTCTCTGCCCTTCCAGCCACCCCTCCCCCAGGGCCTGAAACATAGTAGCCATTAAATAGCATCGTGTACACAGGAATATTCTCAACGCAATTATTAAAATTCATACCATGCATGTTCGCAAAAGCCTAAAGCCTTCACATGCAAATGAAATGGTTTCTGCTAATCTGCAATTATAAAACAGAGAGAGGGCTGTGCCATCTTTGTAGACATTTGTTCTCTGAGGATTTATTTACTGATGAATTATTAAGGTGCTTTTAGCATATCAAAATTAAATTGGTTGAACTTGGCAAAGTGATAGATTTATTTCCTTCTATTTCCCAAGCTAATTGTTGCATTTGTTTTATTTTTAAACTTTTTAAAAGGAGTAGACATTGACACACATGGTTTGTTGGCTATCAACGGTTTCTTAGATTGAGGTTCAAAACACAAAATGGGAGGGAGGATTATGGGAGATAAACATTACAGATGCACAAAGGTCCAAGGGAAGCATGTAAATTAAAGTGTCTTGAAGGTCTGCCTTTATTGGTAGATTCATATGAGCTGTGAAGTGACATAATTTTTTTAAAAGATTTATTTATGGGATAGAGAGAGAGAGAAAGAGAGAGAGCACATGCATACAGTAGGGAGGGGCAGAGGAGAGGGAGAGGGAGAGAGAATCCCAAGCCGACTCTGCACTGAGGCCCGATGCAGGGCTTGATCCCAGGACCCTGAGATCATGACCTGAGTTAAAACCAAGAGTTGGACGCTTAGCCGACTGCATCGCCCAGGCGTCCCTGTGAAGTGACATAATTTAGTGGTAGAAAATTAACACATTTTCTCCATAGTTAGAAGAACTCAAAAGTGGAGTAGGTTAGGAAATACTTAAAAGAGATAAAGGAGATAAGATTGTTGAGAGAGGTTGGCCAGACGGTTACATGTAGGAACTAGAGTCAGAGGAAAATCCCATCCAACAAGTATGTATAGATACGAGCAATGGGACCCTAGAATTAATTAACTAAGATCTTAAATTAACATTAAAAAGCACAAAAGGTGGTTGAGATTTTGACACCATCCTCACCCAGCATATTCTTGCAAAAGGGATGTCAATCTTTTTGTAGAAGTAGCTCCTTCTTTAGGTTCAATGGCAAAGCCTGCTCTGACTAAAAAAAGACCTCGTCAGTCACTCATTATTTCAGGAACAGGAGATATTCATGTGAAGGGCTGAGCTGGAGCTATGGAGAGTGGATATTTCAGCCGGCAGGGACAGTGAGAACAGATCATCAGTAGTTCAGTGTTACTGGAGGGTGATGCTAGAAGGGCTTGGTTGAGATGAGGCTGGAGAGGCAGAAAGGTCCTGCAGTTTGTTCTGTCACATAAAGGCAAAGGCGGGGGTGGGGGGGTGGGTAGCTGCTGTGATGTGGCTTCCTGATGTAGGCTGTTGTGTAGAGAGATGGAATAGCCATGGACATGTGCTTTTTTAATCCAAAAAATATTGAGTGTTGTTTTCTGGGTTTCTCTAGGTGTCAAAATCGGACACAGAGAGAATCTTCTGGGAGCATTTTATCTCTGCTCTCATAAAATGTTTATTAAAATGCATATAACAGTGTTTCCTGTCTCCCAGTGTGAGAATACCACAAGGAGCTTTCCGGCAATTGTAAGAAGTTTCACCACATGTGCAATAAGGAGGGTGTGGTTTATAGGGCACGCAGAGCTATTTCCAAGAAATAAAATTCTGCCTAACAGGTTTAGACACAAAGTCTTAGGTGCACAAATGGCTAAAGATAGCCATTTGTGACATGTACGAGGAGTCATTCCAAGCCAGGAAAGCCTGCCAACTTCAGTGCAGAAAAGGCTAGGGGTCAGTCTTAGCCATTGGCAGTTATATTCATGAAATGCATGTCTGTCTGTGTAGGATACCAATTTTCCCTTGTTCCGTGTTACTTACGTAACCTGAGAATGTGGGATACCATTTCTTCCAGTAGCTCCAGTTAAGGCTTTCTGTAATGATAGGTTTCTACTGAAATAATAAGTTTACACACATTTACTCACCAAAGTCCCCTTCACTACAAACTCTTATGAAGATCAAAACTATAAATGGTAGGAAAAACAAAAGCAGGATATTTTAAATCCATAAACCTATTGTCTGGGCATAATTTCCTTTGTCTCCCATTCAGTTCTTAAAAGAGTAAAAACATAAATATAGATCCTTAATTTCTTTTCTCCCTGCCTACCTACCCTACACACATGCATGTGCATATATGCATATAGAGGCACAAAGGTGGGAAAAGTAGTTCTCCCAGAAATATTTCTGATGGCACATTAAAAAGGGAGTGCCTTTGGCTTTTGGGCAAACACACCTTTTCCAGATGATAGATTCTCCCCAGACAGGTTTAAACACAAAAACTCAGTCACTAACTGTTTATAGAAGGCAAAATTCAGTCTCTAAATGTGTAGAATTCACTGTTAATATTGGTGTTTTAGAATTCTTAACTTAGATGTAGTTTTTTAATGATTTATTTGGTGTGACAAATTTTAATACCAAAAATATTATAGGGAAGCATTAAATAATCCTATATAAAGATGCATCCTAAAAATATAGTAATTAATGGAATATGTTTGTCATATTTAATGTGTACACAAACGCAAAGACAAAAGCATGATATGGGTCAGTGTTAAATCCTAGAATGGTTTATATGCCCTTACCTTGCTCCATAAAAATTCCTTGTAACCATGGAAATGACATTTGTTATTCATCCAAAGGGAAAGTGGGGCGATGGCTCCACTAATTATAAAGAATTTACAAGTTTTTTTGTTTTAGTTTTTGTTTTTTGAAATTCAACTCACTGGTAATCTTGATTCCCTAACTCACTTGTGACAACAATAAATGTTGCTAGGGCAGATGCCAACCCCAGGTTTCTCTGCTTACTCTGTTGCCTCCTCCCTGCTCCTAATAGATGATGTATTGGAATGACCCCTGGATAAGTGGTTCATAACCATATTGACGGAGAATGTGCCAACTCTACAGAAATTATAAACCAGAGACAAGAAAAGAAACTGTAGTAGCTACCAGGTCCAGGGCCCTAGTACATTACAATCATCTCCCTGATACCCCTCCATTTCTTCAGGGAAATATCCTATTTCATGCTTCAGGCCAGGTGGTTTGAATAGGGTTTTCTATACCCTCAGCTTCAGGGTTGAGCCTTGGGTTGGTCTAAGCCAATCCACATGTCACATCCCTTTGACTAGAATAATTGATGTGGGGATTTACTTGCAACCACATTTGAACAATAAGCAGTCTCAATATCTTTGTGTTATCTGTCAATAGAGAGAAGTTCCATTTTGTGAACTTGAGGCTAAAAAAATATAAATTCTTTTTTTCAAGTTTTCAAATTCCAGTTAGTTAACATAAGATGTAATATTAGTTTCTGTAATGTAAAATTTAGTGATCATCACTTACATATAGCACCCGATGCTCATCACAATACCCACTGCCCTTTTAACCTACCCCCCTCACCTACCTCCCCTAGTAACCATCAGTTTGTTAACTGTTTCTTGGTTTGTCTCTCTTCCTGCCCCCTTGTTCATTTGTTTTGTTTCTTAAATTCCACATAAGAGTGAAATCATATGGTATTTGTCATTCTCTGACTTACTTATTTTGCTTAACATAATACTCTCTAGATTCATCCACACAGGTGCAAATGGCAAGATTTCATTCGAAAAATATAAATTCTGAAGCCATCTAGAAACTAATAGAGGAAAACTTACTTAAATGCAAAGTACTGAAAAGATCCAAGTTCAGAGAAATAGAACATCAGGCCTCAGTGACTTCATTGGAGCCCCTGAATTAAGGCAGATCTAAAGCTAGCATTACTCTTGGACTTCTCATTACAGGACTCAATAGATTCCTTATATGTTTAGGCCGGTTTGGGTGGGTTTTAAGTTACTTGCTACAGAAAGAATCCTGTCTAATAGCTCATCACATGATCATTGAAGGACCAGCTTAGATTTTTACCCTCTTGGTCGTGACTCATAAAGATGATGGCAAGTGAAACCATATCCTGACAGCTGTCAATGGCATCAAAGAGTGGGCTCTCAGCTTTGTTGATGTGCATGATTATATATACGCATATATGCTATGCATGTGTGTGTAAATATATATCACCAAACACTGTATTTCAATATATGTTGCTAGGGCAGATGCCAACCCCAGGTTTCTCTGCTTACTCTCTTGCCTCCTCCCTGCTTTCTTCTGAGTATATGTTGAAACAGAGTTCTTTTCAGTGAATTAATAAATGTCCTACTGTTTAAGCAAAAGGAGATGAGGGTTACTAATTTTGCTTCCAGCCATCCATACAGCGTGGAAGTGCAACCATGTGGCTTCAATGGGGGGAAATAAGCCATAAGAAGATCTGGATCTAGTATCTTAAGGATGAAGCAGGGTTAGGGGAGGAAGGTCGTGCTGATTAATAGAGACCCCTCTAGTGGCCATGCACAGGGACACAGAGGGAGTCAAAATAGTATTTTCTCCTATGTACAGCTCCAGTCTTTTTCTTCTTTTTGTACCCTGCAGCTGTTGTTGTTTCCTTGTGTCCAAGTAAGTTCAAATAAAGTTGGATGGCGAAAAACTTTAGCCCACAGGCAAGCAGCAGTCTTGTGCATTGGACTGTAGCTTGAAAGCTGACAGGCTTAAAGTGGCTCATAATATACCAGAAAAGAGATGGGGTCAGCTATTTACTCTGTAATATTCAATGGCATTATAAAAAATCCACTATAGCAAGTGTGACACCTCGTTAAATCCCTGCAGTACAGGCTGGGAGAAATAGTGTCAGTTAGGCAGTGTTGTACTGTGTGAAAATAAAGTTTATTTCAAAGATCCTCTGAGTAACTATTAACCAGTATTGAGGGTACAAGTGTTATATGAGCTACTCAAAGGTATTCTACATTTGGTATTTATACAAAATATGTTCTAATATATCTGCTATAAAAAATGTAGCAATTAAACTTAGTGAAAACCAACAATACAGGTAATAATAAAAATAGATGATATATTTCAGTGTGTGACAAAAAGTATCATAAGTCACCTGGGAGTAGTATCCCTGGAAATGTATTAGCAATTAACAGAAATAATTTGAACTTGCTAGAATGGAAACTGGGGTAGAAGGAAAATAAGAAAGTAATAATATCCACACATATTTGTTTTAAAGATAATCTTGATTTTTCTGAAAGTAGAATAAATATTAACTAAAGTCAAGACTTACTCAAGATGATTCAAGTGTAACAATTTGAAATGTTTGATGGAAATCTTTCAAGATTAATTTGGTTACACAGTGTTCAGATAATGGGCTGGCAGATTTGTCCCTTTGAGGGCCCATGTTAGTGTATAAAGGTAAAGGCAAGTGTGACCTCCAGAATCATGGAGGAGTTTAATTCATACTTCTCATAGCCTAATAAGAGCTGTTACAGTTCCATGAGCTCAGAGGATGCATAATCTGACAAAGAACGATCCTTTAGACAATGACGTATATAAACAACTTAAAATACCCTCTTCAGGGCGCCTGGGTGGCTCAGTTGGTTAAGCGACTGCCTTCAGCTCAGGTCATGATCCTGGAGTCCCTGGATCGAGTCCCGTATCGGGCTCCCTGCTCGGCGGGGAGTCTGCTTCTCCCTCTGACCCTCCCCCTTCTCATGTGCTCTCTCTCTCTCATTCTCTCTCTTTCAAATAAATAAATAAATAAATCTTTAAAAAAAAAAATACCCTCTTCATTGCAACCTTTTACTCTTTTTTTCCCGATCAAATGCCTCAACTACCAAAGGTGTTCTGGGGCAAGATGCCAACTGGCCAATGTCACCTTTTCTTCTAACTAGGAAATATTTACACTTGGATGTCTCTCTTTATCTTCTTGTTATGAGCTACTGGCATCTTATGACATTTAATATCAGCATAGAAACTTCCCAGTTCCAATCACCAATAGATCAAATAGGCCATTGAAAATACGGAAGTTCCAAATAGATAAAGAAATCCGATGATAAAGGAGTATAGTATTGCCTAACGAACAGATAGGATGCTATCAGAACAAAAACCACTGCTTAAGTGGAGAGTCCAGACTAGTCCCCTCAATTTTGATATTTGAAAATGAGAAAACTGAGAATCAGAGGTGAAAAGAACTGGCCCAAATTGTGTAGCTGAGAAGTAGAGGAGGCAGGATTTCAACCCAGGGGATGTGACTCTAGAGACCTCCTATTTAACTACTATTCCTTAGTGCAGTGGTACAAATACTACAAGTATGTCTTGAGGAGACACTCTAACTCATTAGCAAAATAATTGATCAAATTTTTTTAAAATAACTAGATTTTAAGCTTCTAGACAGACTTAAGAGTTTTGAGAATCATGGTCTGTTACTACAGTCATATTCCCTTTAGAAGATTTTTTATAATGTTGTTTAAATTCACACAGCAAGAATGCATCCATGTGTCACCATGTTTTTTGAGTAAACATTTATTCAACTAATATTTATGGAGTGCCTTCAGTGTGGCTGGGCACTCTTCTAAGAACTGTGAATACATCAGAGAATGAAACAGTAAGGACACTGTCCCTGACTTCATGAAGCTTGCATTCTAGTATGGAGAGACAGGAAATGAAGATGAGAAATTACTACACTATATAATATAGAGAGAGGATGTTAAGTACAATATAAAATAAAACATGGTAAGTAGGGTTTAGCTGCTGGAGCAGGAGATACATCTAAGGAGGGTGGACAGTGACATTTGAGCAAAGACTTGAAACAAGTAAGGAAAGCAGCCACATGGATATATCTGGTGGAAGAAAAACTATGGATCCTAGGAGACAGCAGTGCAAAGGTTCTGCTGTGTCCAGGGTGTTTGAAGAATAGGAAAAAGGTCTATGTGTCTGGGGCAGAGTAAACAAGGGGTACAGAACACCTAAAATGGTAGGTAAAATATAATGAACTTTAAATAAGTCTGAGCTCTAGTAATGAAAACAGTCAGAGGCCAGACAAAGAATAAAGACTGATCGTACAATGGTAAGCCAAATCTAGAGTTTATTTTGATCTGAGGGCATCTGTTAATTCCTGTTGGCTCAGTGCCTGGATTTTAACCTGCTACACATATTTAGGACTGGAACAAAGCTTTGAGCTCCCAAAGTATGGTGTTCAGATCAGAGATACTTTAGAAAAGCAGAGAACTTCAAATTGCAACTTTCTTAGAGAGTGCATTAAGATAAATCAGCCCACCACTGGAAAGGAGATAGTCATGGACTTGGGACTAGTTGGAGGCATGTATTTATGTGAGTTAGGGCAGAGGAGTAACAATACTTGTGTGGCCCATGAAAATCCTCAGTCTGAATTTTAAGTTTCTAACATAGTCTTGAGTTGTTGGTGACATCAGGGATAAAGCAAATCAAAAGATATTCATATTTGGAGAAGAGGATTCAATTACTTATATGTGTAAGACCTTTCTTTTTCTATGACTCTTTTTCCGTCCTACTTTTATCAGGATCTTCTTTCTCTTGTCTCTCTTGTCCTTTATCCTATTCCATTTTGATGCCATTGTCAGCAGTTTTCCTCAGGGTTGGGATCAATTTTGGAAGAGAACCCGAGTGGGGCAGTTTTCAGAGGCTCTTGCATCCACTTGCCACTGGAGCAGGTAAAACCCTTTACAGTTTGAGCTGCTGTTCCCAAACTGACTCACTGTACTTCCTGATGAATACCTGGTGGCTATTTTTATAGTTCTGTTCCTAGACACCATGTTGCTTCCCATTGCTTCCTCCTGCCTAGTTACTGATAGCATTTAGGTCTTGTGACTGTTGGTGGATTGTCCCCATTCACTTGTATTTTTTACTTCATGGGGACATCTTGTTTTCTAGTTATTCTAAATATTTTCTTTGAGTTTTGGGTTTTACTATCAGTATTCTCTTATATATGTCTTTTATATGGGGATTTGGAAAGCATCAGAAAGTATGCCCACCACAGCTGTCATCTTTGAAATCCCCATAACATTTATTTTTATTTCTATTTTTTTAATTCAATCAGCCAGCATATAGTATATCATTAATTTCAGATGTAGAATTCAATAATTCATCAGTTGCACATAACACCAGTGCTCATCACATCATGTGCTCTCCTTAATGCCCATCACCCAATTACCCCATACCCCCCCACATCATCTCCAGCAACCCTCAGTTTGTTTTCTAGAGTTAAGAGGCTCTCACGGTTTGTCTTCTTCTCTGATGACTTCCCATTCCGTTTTCCCTCCCTTCCCCTATGATCCTCTGCACTGTTTCTTATATTCCACATGTGAATGAAATGATATGATAGTCTTTCTCGGATTGACTCATTTTATTCAGCATAATACCCTCCACGTTCTATCTACATTGATGTAAATGGTAAGTATTCATTCTTTCTGATGGCTGAGTAATATTCCATTGTGTGTGTGTGTGTGTGTGTGTGTGTGTGTGTGTGTGTATCTATGTATATACACATCCATACTACATCTTCTTCATCCATTCATCTGTTGATGGACATCTAGGCTCTTTCCACAGTTTGGGTATTGTAGACATTGCTGCTATAAACATTGAGGTGCAGGTGCCCCTTCGGATCACTACATTTGTATCTTTGGGGTAAATACCCAGTAGTGCAATCACTGGGTTTTAGGGTAGTTCTATTTTTAACTTCTTGAGGAACCTCCACACTGTTTTCCAAAGTGGCTGTACCAGCTTGCATTCCCACCAACAGTGTAAGAGTGTTCCCCTTTCTCCGTATCCTCATCAACATTTGTTGCTTCCTGACTTGTTAATTTAGCCAGTCTGACTGGTGTGAGGTGGTATCTCCTTGTGGTTTTGATCTGTATTTCCCTGATGCCAAGTGATGTGGAGCATTTTTTCATGTGCCTGTTGGCCATTTGTGTATCTTCTTTGGAGAAATGTCTATTCATGTCTTTTGCCCATTTCTTGACTGGATTATTTGTTTTTTGGGTGTTGAGTTTGATAAGTTCTTTATAGATCTTGGATACTAGCCCTTTTATCTGATATGTCATTTGCAAATATCTTCTCCCATTCTGTAAGTTGCCTTTTAGTTTTGTTGACTTTTTTTTTTTTTTGCATGCAGAAGCTTTTTATCTTAATGAAGTCCCAGTAGTTCATTTGTTTTTAAAAGATGTTATTTATTTGAGAGAGAGAGCATGAGAGAGAGAGAGATCATGAGCGGGGTGGGGAGGTAGAGGGAGAAGCAGACTCCCCACTGAGCAGGGAGCCTGATGCAGGACTCCATCCCAGAACCCTGGGATCATGACCTAAGCCTGAGCTGAGGGCAGACACTTAACTGACTCACCCACCCAGGTGCTCCCAGTAGTTAATTTTTGCTTTTGTTTCCCTTGCCTCTGGAGACCTGTCTAGCAAGAAGTTCCTGCAGCCCAGGTCGAAGAGGTTGCTGCCTGTGTTCTCCTCTAGGATTTTGATGGATTCCTGTCTCACATTTAGGTCTTTCATCCATTTTGAGTTTATCTTGGTGCATGGTGTAAGAAAATGATCCAGTTTCATTCTTCTAAATGTGGCTGTCCAATTTTCCCAACACCATTTGTTGAAGAGACTGTCCTTTTTCCATTGGATATTCTTTCCTGCTTTGTTGAAGATTCATTGACCACAGAGTTGAGGATCCATTTCTGGGTTTTCTATTCTGTTCCACTGATCTATGTGTCTGTTTTTATGCCAGTCCCTTGCTGTGCTGATGATCACAGCTTTGTAGTATAGCTAGAAGTCCAGCATTGTGATGCCCCCAGCTTTGATTTTCTTTTTCAACATTCCTCTGGCTATTTGGGGGCTTTTCTGTTTCCATACAAATTTTAGGATTATGTGTTCCAGCTCTGTGAAAAATGTCGATAGTATTTTGATAGGGATTGCAGTGAATGTGTAGATTGTTCTGGGTAGCATAGACATTTTATTTATTTATTTATTTATTCATTCATTCATTCATTCATTCATTTTTTAAAGATTTATTTATTTGACAGAGAGAGAGACAGCGAGAGAGGGAACACAAGCAGGGGGAGTGGGAGAGGGAGAAGCAGGCTTCCCGCTGAGCAGGGAGCCCAACTTGAGGCTTGATCCCAGGACCCTGGGATCATGACCTGAGCCGAAGGCAGACGCTTAATGACTGAGCCACCCAGGCACCCCAAGCATAGATATTTTAACAATATTTATTCTTCCAATCCGTGAGCATGGAATATTTTTCCTTTTCTTTGTGTCTTCCTCAATTTCTTTCATAAGTGTTCTTAGTTTTTAAAGTACAGATGCTTTACCTCTTTGGTTAGGTTTATTCCTTAGGTATCTCATGGGTTTTGGTGCACTTATAAATGGGATCAATTCCTTAATTTCTCTTTCTTCTGTCTCATTGTTAGGGTATAGAAATGCAACTGATTTCTGTGCATTGATTTTATATGCTGCCACATTGCTGAATTTCTGTATGAGTTCTAGCAATTTTGGGGTGGAGTCTTTCGGGTTTTCCACGTAAAGTATCACATCATCTGCAGAGTGAGAGTTTGACTTTTTCTTTGCCAGTTCAGATGCCTTTTATTTCTTTTTGTTGTCTGATTGCTGAGGCTAGAACTTCTAGTACTATGTTGAACAACAGTGGTTTGAGTGGGCATCCCTGTGATGTTCCTGACCTTAGGAGAAAAGCTCTCAGTTTTTCCCCATTGAGAATGATATTTGCTGTGGGCTTTTCATATATGGCTTTTATGAAATTGAGGTATGTTGCCTCTATCCCTACATTGTGTAAAGTTTTAACCAAGAAAGTATGCTGTATTTTGTCAAATGCTTTTTCTGCATCAGTTGAGAGGATCATACAGCTCTTGTCCTTTCTTTTATTAATATGATATATCCTGCTGATTGATTTGCCAATGTTGAACCACACTTGTAGCCCAGGAATGAATCCCACTTGGTTGTGGTGAATAATCCTTTTAATGTACTGTTGGATCCTATTGGCTAGTATCTTGGTGAGAATTTTGGCATCCATGTTCATCAGGGATATTTGTCTATAATTCTTCTTGGTGGGGTCTTTGTCTGGTCTTGGGATCAAGGTAATCCTGGTCTCATAGAATAAGTTTGGAACTTTTACTTCCATTTCTATTTTTTGAAACAGCTTCAGAAGAATAGGTATTAGTTCTTCTTTAAATGTTTGGTAGAATTCCCCTGGGAAGCCATCTGGCCCTGGACTCTTGTTTGTTGTGAAATCCCCATAACATTTTTAAAAAAAGAGAAAAAAAGACCCAGCTTTCTTATATGTATATATATTACAAGTACACATATGTAAATAAATACAAAAAAAATCAAGACATTCTTAGAATAATTGTGTGTGAAGAAAGAGCAAGCAGAAATAGTTAAATAATAAAATGCATGATTGGAAATAATTATAATGTGTAATAATCAGGCTGGCTTCAGAAAAAAATTGTTAACAGTCATAGAATTTCTTTGGTGCTGAGTGCCTCCTGGTTCTGTGGTCAGTCTGCGTCTCCTGGCTGGCTTGCGACACCTAGCATCCCAGGGACCTGTGTTTTTTGCCCACCTATGAACTATCAAAACCTCTTTGGTCCTTATGTTCCACTCATCCATAATTCAGTATTAAGAATGTTAACTAGTATTTTTGGAAAGAACACTAGACTAAATGGAAATCTCAGCCAAGACATTAAGTGACTGGAACAATATCTATTTGTGTGTTCTGCCCATTTTTTTTTAAATGGATTATTTGGTTTTTTGTATGTTGAGTTGTATAACGTCTTTATATATTTTAAATACTAACCCTTCATCAGATATGTCATTTGCAAATATCTTCTATCTAGTAGGTTATCTAGTTTTGTTGATGGTTTCCTTTGCTGTGCAGAAGCTTTTTATTTTGATGTAATCCCAATAGTTTATTTTTCCTTTTGTTTCCCTTGCCTCAGGAGACATACATATCTAGAAAAATGTTGCTATGGCTGATGTCAGAAAAATTACTGCCTGTGTTCTCTTCTAGGATTTTTATGGTTTTAGGTCTCATATTTAGGTCTTTAATCTATTTTGAGTTTATTTTGTGTGTGTGTGGTGTAAGAAAGTGGTCCAGTTACATTTTTTGTGTGTGTAGCTGTCCAATTTATTTAGCACCTTTTGTTTGAGAGACTTTTTCCCATTGCATATTCTTGCCTCCTTTGTCAAAGACTGACTATATATTTGTGGGTTTATTTCTGGGTCCTCTATTCTGTTCTATTGATCTATGTGTCTATACTGTTTTGATTCCTATAGCTTTGTATTCATCTTGAAATCTGGGATTGTGATACCTCCAGTTTTGTTCTTCTTTGTCAAGACTGTTTTGGCTATTTGGAGTCTTCTGTTGTTCTAAACAAATTTTAGTATTACTTGTTTTAGTTCTGTGAAAAATGCTGTAGGTATTTTGATAGAGATTGTATTAAATCTGTAGGTGCTTTGGGTTGTATGGACATTTTAAAAATATTTGTTCTCCCAGTCACAAACATGGACTATCTTTCTATTTTTTTGTGTCATCTTCAATTTCTTTCACTGGTGTTTTATGGTTTTCAGAGTACAGATGTTTCACCTCCTTGGTTAAGTGTATTCCTAGGTATTTTATTATATTGGGTGTAATTATAAATGAAATTATTTCCTTAATTTCTCTTTCCTCTGCTTCATTAGTATATAGAAATGCAAGAGATTTCTGTATATATTGATTTTGTATCTTGTCAGATTACTGAATTCATTTATCATTTCTAGTAGTTTTTTGGTGGAGTCTTTAGAGTTTTCTATAAATCATATCATGTCATCTGCAAATAGTGGAAGTTTTACTTCTTCTTTACCAATGTGGATGCCTTTTATGTCTTGTCTAATTGCTGTGGCTAGGACTTTTAGTACTATGTTGAATAAAAGTGGTGAGAGTGGACATCACTGCCTTATTCCTGACCATAGAGGAAAAGCTTGCAGTTTTTCTCCATTTGAAGAGAAAATATATGGCTTTTATTATGTTGAGGTATGTTCCCTCTAAACCTACTCTGTTGAGGGTTTTTATCATGAATGGACATTGTACTTCTTTGTCAAATACTTTTTTTGCATCTACTGAAATGATCATATGGTTTTTATTCTTTCTCCTTTTGATATGATATATCATGTTGATTGATTTATGAATATTGGACCACTCTTGCATCCCGGGAATAAATCCCACTTGATCGTCATGAATGATATTTCTTAATGTATTGTGGAATTCAGTTTGCTAGTATTTTGTTGAGAATTTTTGCATCCATGTTTATCAGGGATATTGGCCTGTGGTTTTCTTTGTAGTGTTTTTATCTGGTTTTAGTATCAGGGTAATGCTGGCCTCATAGAATGAATTTGGAAGCTTCCTTTCCTCTTCTCTATTTTGGAATACTTTGGGAAGAATAGGTGTTAACTCTTCTGTAAATGCTTGGTAGAGTTCACCTATAAAACCAGCTGGTCCTGGACTTTTGTTTGTTGGGAGTTTTTTTTATTACAATTCAATTCATTGCTGGTAATTGGTCTTTTCAAATTTTCTGTTTCTTTCTGATTCAGTTTTTGGGGGTTAGAGGTTTCTAGGCATTTATCCATTTCTTCTAGATTGTCCAATTTGTTGGCACATAATTTTTCATATTCTCTTGTAATCATTTCTATTTCTACGGTGTTGGTTCTCTTTCATTTCTGATTTTGTTTGACTCCTCTCTCTCTCACCTTTTGCTTTTTTTTTTTTTTAAATGAATCTGGCTATAGGTTTGCCAATTATCTTTTCAAAGGACCTGCCCCTGGTTACACTCATCTGTTCTATTATTTTTTTTAGTTTTAATTTTATTTCTGCTCTAATATTTAATATTTCCTTCCTCTGGCTTGTGTCTTGTTTGTTCTACTTTTTCTAGGTCCTTTAGGTGTAAGGTTAGGTTGTTTATTTGAGATTTTTCTTCTTGAGGAAGACCTATATTGCTATAAACTTTCCTCTTAGAACTGCTTTTGCTGCATCCCAAAGATTTTGGACCATTATGTTTTCATTTTCATTTGTCTCCATGTATTTTTTTATTTCCTCTTTGATTTCTTGGTTGACTAATTCATTGTTTAGTATCATGTTATTTAACCTCTATCTATTTCTGTTCTTCCCAGGTATTTCCCTGTGGTTGATTTCTAATTTTATAGCATTGTGGTCAGAAAAGAAGCATGCTATGATTTTGATCTTTTTCAATTTGTTGAGGCTTGTTTTGTGGCTTAACCTGTGACCTCTTCTGGAGAATGTTCCTGTGCACTTGAAAGGAATGCATATTCTGCTGTTTTAGGATGGAATGTTCTGAATTTATCTGTTAGATCCATCTGTTCCAATATGTCATTCAAAGCCACTGTTGATTTTCTGTATGGATGATCTATCCATTGATGTAAGTGGGGTGTTAAAGTCCTCTATTATTAATGTATTACTATCAATCACGTCCTTCATGTTTGTTTTAGTATCTTTACATATATGGGTGTTCCCATGTTGGGTGCATAAATAATAACAATTATTAAATCTTCTTGTTGGATTGTTCCCTTTTTGATTATGTAGTGTCCATCTTTGTCTCTTATTACAATCTTTGTTTTAAAGTCTATTTTGGGGCACCTGGGTGGCTTAGTTGGTTAAGCAACTGCCTTTGGCTCAGGTCATGATCCTGGAGTCCCTGGATCGAGTCTCACATTGGGCTCCCTGCTCGGCGGGGAGTCTGCTTCTCCCTCTGACCCTCCCCCCTCTCATGCGCTCTCTCTCTCTCTCATTCTCTCTCTCTCAAATAAATAAATAAAATCTTAAACAAAAAGTCTATTTTGTCCTATATAAATATTGCTACCTCAGCTTTCTTTCACTTCTGTTTGCATGGTAAATGCTTCTGTATCCCCTCACTTTCAATCTGCATGTGTCTTTAGGCCTGAAATGTGCTTCTTGTAGGCAGCATATAGATGGGTCTTACTTTTTATCCATTTTGTCACCCTATATCTTTTGATTGGAGTGTTTCATCCATTTACGTTCAAAGTCATTATTGATAGGTATGTACTTATTGCCATTTTGTTACTTGTTTTATGGTTGATTTTATAGTGCTTCTCTGTAGTGCTTCACTTAAGTTTGAACCCAATCTAAAAGGACTACATTTTTACTTCCCTCTCTCTCTCATTTTAGGTATATGGTGTCATACTTTACATCCTTTTATTCTGGGAATCCCCTGGCTGATTTTTATAGATACACTTATTTTTACTGCTTCCTACTTTTCTTACTCCTACTTATGGTCTTTCCTTTCCACTCACAGAGTTCCTTTAGCACTCATTGTAAGGCTGATTTAGTGGTGATGAATTCCTTTAATTTTTGTTTGTCTGGAAAATTCTTCTTTTCTCCTATTCTGAATGATAACCTTGCTAGATAGAATATTCTTGGTTGCATGTGTTTTCTTTTTCTTTCTTTCAGCAGTTTGAATATATTATGCCACTCTCTTCTGGGCTGCAAACTTTCTGCTGAAAAATCAGCTGATAGCTTTACATGGCTTCTCTTGTATGTAACTGTTTTCTCTTGTTGCTTTTAAAATTCTCTATCACAGGCACCTGGGTGGCTCAGTTGGTTGGGCGGCTGCATTCGGCTCAGGTCATAATCCTGGAGTCCCAGGATTGAGTCCTACATTGGGCTCCCTGCTCAGCGAGGAGTCTGCTTCTCCCTCTGACCCTCTTCCCTCTCGTGCTCTCTCTCTCTCATTCTCACTCTCTCAAAATAAATAAATAAATCTTTAAAAAAAATAAAATTCTCTATCTTTTTTTTTTTTTTTTTTTTTTGCCATTTTAATTACTATTTGTCTTGGTACGGACATCCCTGGGTTGATTTTGTTGGGGGAACTTTTTGCCTCCTCGATCTGTATTTCTGTTTCTTTCCCCAGATTCAGGAAGTTTTCAGCTATTATTTCTTTAAATCTCACTTGTATTTCTGGGATCCCCACAATGCAAATATTATTATGTTTGATGGAGTCATTGAGTTCCCTTAATCTATTTTCATTTATTATTATTATTTTTTATTCCTTTCTCCTATTCAGCTTGATTGCTTTCCATTACTCTGTCCTCCGGGTCACTGATCTGTTCTGCTTCCTCTCGTCTACTATTTATCCTCTCTAGTGTTTTGGAGTTCTTCATCCCTGATTGGCCCTTTTTTATGTTTTCCATCTCTTTTGATGGTCTCACTGAGGTCCTCCACTCTTTTCTCAAGTCCAGTGAATATCTTTATGACCATTACTTTAAATTGTCTATCAGGCATATTACTTACCTTTGTTTTGTTTAGATCTCTTTCTGTGATTTTTGTCCTTTTCTTTTATTTGGGATATATTCTTCTGTCTCCACATTCTGTCTAACTCTCTGTGTCTGTTTCTGTTTGTTAAGAAAGTCAACTACATCTTCTCTTCTTGGAAGTAGTGGCCTTATGAAGAAGAGGTCCTATAGTGTCCTGCATTTTAATGTCCCCTATTCACCAAAGCCTGGCACTTCAGGGCTATCTCCTATGTGTGTTGTGTGCACCCTATTGTTTGGCTGAGCTGTGTTTGCCTTTAGTCCAGTCATCTGCAATCACTCTCTTTTCCTGTTGTAGGCAGAGTTTGGTCCCTCTGTTGTTAGTTGTTAGTGGGCTAGACTGGGTCACCTTGTACTTGTTGTTTGTCTTAGATGCAATAGACTGAATTGCAGGGCACTTCCCTTGTGTTGTCCCTTGGGAAGCTTTTGTTAGTAGGCTAGACCTGCAGTCAGACCAAATGTCAGCTCCTAACCTACTGCTGGGGTACAGTCAGTGTGTGTGGTTATCTTCTCCTCTCCCTGGGACAAGAGACACTTTGGAGTAGTACTGGCTTCTGTCAGGGCTGCTTGGACACTGCTGTGCTTGTGGCAATGCTTTGGTTGGACACTTGCCAAGCATGTGTTGGAAGGGGCAGATCCCGAGGAGAATGCAGGGCTGGGTGAGCTGTTGGCAAGCTAAGTGGTGAGTGTTCACACTGTGCTGGTTCCCGCAGATATCCATGTAGCTAGGCTTGGGGTAGGAGAGGAAAATAGCTACTGCCAGCTCTTTTGTTCTTGGAGAAGTCACCAAAGATCCCTTTCCCTCCAGCATATGCTCTGAGATTAATAAACAAACCTCCCTCCTGTACACCCCAGACATTTTTCAAACGGCTACTTCTATGCTGTATCTCAGCCAGGCTGTTTGTTGTGCTGTCTCTTTAAGGGCAGGGACTCAGCTTCCTACCACTTCTAGCTCTCTTAGAGGCAAGCACACCCATTTTTAAAGTTCCAGGTGTCAAAACCCACTGACTGTAAGAACTTACGATGTTAAGCCCCTGTGGTGCCAAAGTCAAATAATATGGGGATTAGTCTTCCTCCTGCAAGTCTCCCTGTGCCTGGGGTGCATGGTATGGGGTCTGCTCCTCACCTTTCTGTGTCTGCAGCATCCCTCCCTCCTGCAGACAGTCGCAAGAGTTCAGTTCCCAACCACATTCACTGCCCTTCCTACCCTCTTTGCTGTGGCCCCTTCTCTACATTTAGCTGTAGGGAGTCTGTTCTGCCAGTCTTGAGGCCATTTTCTAGGTTATTTACATTGATGTGGCTGTTTTCTAGTTTTATCTGTGGGACAAGGTGAGCCTAGGTTCCTCCTGTTCGGCCATCTTCCTGGAACCAAACGACGTATCTTATGAAACAAAGTCTAGATCAAAATGTTAAATTATTTTGAAAAGGCTGTTCCATGGTAGATAATAAAAATATTGTGGCAGATGAGTTTCAAAATCCTTTCCAGTTTGAAAACCTTTAATTGTTGTATTTCTCATAAGGATACTTGTTTTAACATAGACACCACAAGAGACAGGCCAATTTATTGAGATACTTATCTTTTTGTTCTCACTGTTCAAGAAGATATGGAAGAAAAAAAAGATATTTTCCCAAAATTTGGCTATGCCCTTTCTCTTTGGGGTCTAGGTGGTTCCCTTGTCTAGGGACCTTGTGTTTCAGTGCTGGAGCTATAGTAGACATGACAGTGATCAGAACCCTAACTTGTTTGGGGTATATTCCCCCAAGATTTCCAATATTTTTACAGGTCTTCTTCTTGTTCTATTTCCCACCTTGCTTACAAGGTTTACTTCATTTCCTTAAATATACCCAGTACTCTTTCGCTCTAGACCCTTGGCACATGTGTTTCCTTCACCTGAAATGCTCTTACACAGCTAGAGTCTTCCTCCACATGAGGCAGGCGTCTCTGGCCACTCTATCAAAGATAGGATTCTAAACACTCTCTATCTTATTTTTCTTTGCTATGTGTTTGCCTCTTTTATAAAATTTATCACCTGTCCAATTATTCTCCATGTATACTTGCTTTTGGCCTGTCCTCTTTACTGGAATGTAAGGTCCATGATGGAAAGGATTATGCAGATCATTCTCACTGATGTTTGCCCAGTGTACAGCACAGGTCTTAGAGCACAGTAGGCCCTCATATAGTTGATAAATATTAATGCAAATGAATAAGTAGATGAATGGAACATTTGGGCAGAACTCTGCAGGGCCCTATGCTACAAAATTCGAAAGTGGTTACTAGAGCCAGAAAATCAGTGTTGTTCAACAAGAATAGTGGCCCTAAATTCAAGCCAAAGAATAGAAGTATCAAGAAAACATGAAGCAGATTGGATCTAGCTAGAAAAGCAAACTATATGATTAGAACCTGGGAACAGTTACTAAATAGGAAAGCAGAGACTTTTCAGATTGCCCCATCAAATTACTTGGTTAAGTAAATATAAATTGATAAAAATAACATTTTGTTTGAAGCAAATTTTATTATTTAAAAGGTTAATGGCAATATGACACAAGAAAAATCTAGAAAAAAATATGTTATAGTTAAAAATTGCTGGGATGTATCCCAATAGAAAAAGACACTAAAGAGAGGGGAAAATATTCATTTCTAGTGGAGAATTTGAGAGGGACTAAATGGAATGAAACTAAAAGAATCATGGTTGCAAGAACTAAAAACATGATTATAATGAGTAATGGAAATATCTTATGAGTTAATATGAAAAGTTGTTACTCAAGTAACAAGCTTGAGCAGGAATTCGAAGCTAATGAGTTCTTTTTTTTTAATATAGAAACTCATGACTTCTTACCTAATTCTGTAGTTTAAATATCAACAAAATCATTGAAAAGTATTTCCTGACCACAGCACTTATTTCAGACCATCGACCTGATGGTATATGTTTTATTACAATATAAGAAACATTTGTCCAAGTTAAAGCAGAATGAATTAATAATGTGGGCAATATAATGTCCAAGGACGGGAAGACTAAGAGGAGTACAGGAGTCAGAGATGGAATGTCCGATACTGGCTATAGGGATGGACACAGCAGTTAATCCTTCCTCATAGGAGCAGATAAGGCTCTGGAAACAATAGGAAAGGGAAATCAAATAACTGAAACAACAAAAACAACTGAAATTCTTAGAGATGGGACTTTGAATCCAGTCATTCCATGATCTATCACTTCCCTGACTTTCAGCCACTTTCCTGTGTCATGGAGAAATAGAGAAGTAAACTCCAGCAATTTCTAACAAGGAGGCAAAATTCACACCTCACTAGCTTCTTGGGAGTCAATATCACAATCAAAGTATAATTAAACTGTGTATAAGCTATAATAACAGTTTGATGAGACACGTGAGTCAAATACATCTATTCTGAGCTGGGAGAGATTACTGTTTACCAGGTAAGGCTTTTCAAAAGTTGGGTTACTGCTGCATCCAGTGAGAACATGGCATACTTACATGTCTTCCAGCTCTAGGCAAAGTCGATCTCAAGGGCTTTTCTTTAAACCTGACAAATGTTTTAAGGAAAATCCCAGTAAAATTTTATTTAAGAACTGAATCTTCCAAGCCTAAAATTAAAACAGTAAGTATCATAAAACTAAGAGAAGATGTGAGGTTGGATGCTTACTTATGAGCCATTTATTATAAATGGATAACTTGAAGGATTTTTGCCCAATCTATGGTTCTTTAACAAATCTATATGTAATGATGCTCCATTTATCAAGCATTGTCAGGAAACTGGTTCACATAGATGAATTTTCCAGATAACTGAAGCATCAGAACTATTTTCTGATACACAACATACCACACTGCTTTGTCAGTAGAAGATGCTGAACTTAATCACTCCTTCTCTCCCTCAGAGGATGACTCAAGACCCTCATAACTTATTATCCTTGGTGATGACCCTAGGACTCTACTGAGGTGAAAAGGAGTAAAAGAACTTTCCCAGACCAAATAATGCAAACATATTCTGCTTCTCTAGTTCTAACAGATTTTAGAATTTTTTGTCTTATTTCTTTGGCATTTGTTTCTCTTCTCCTATGTCCTTGTTTCTAATTTGTTGACTTCCTATAACTGGAAATTTTTCACATTGAAAAATTTATCTTCCATTCAAAGTGCTTTGACTTTATGATAACTTAAACAATGGCATTCACCCCTCAAAGATACTTGGTTTAATTCCAAGTTGGTTGTTTGTTTCTAAATGGTAGAAGATGTGTGAAATCTCACCTCTAAATTAGTCACAACGGAATACATTATTCCTTTTACAGTGAGTAATTTGAAAAATAAGATAAACTTCAGTATTATTTGAAACTCAACATGCAGAAATTTAAGTTCAAGACTAAAAACACACTATTTATGAAAGACCCTGGGTTAGAATATTCCATAAACAAATATAATCTCATATTTCCAAGTGACTAGGCACAGTATAAAACTACAGCAGATACCAAATTTTACACCCTCACGCATATACATTTCTTTTCTGTAAGACTTTGCCTGTTAGTCTGAAGCTAGTTTTATATATATATATCACATTATAATCGGAGAGTCTAATATCCATGGTAAGTTATACATGATGCACTTGATTGAATTCTAAAATGTTAAAAAGGATTATGAACAGATTAATTTGAACAATAAATTTAATTTAAAAATCCATAATTAGGCTTTATAGTTTCTTTTAGGTAGTTTTTGGTTCTTGTTTTTCTCACTTGCATAACCCTGGCTAGGACTCTGTTCTTTCAAAGAATATGTGGAGAAAAGCAACAGCTAGACTTCAGTATCCTAATGCTTGAGGCTTCCAAACTGTCTCCATAGATGAAAACCTCTGTTAGGAGAAATGGGGACTGTGTGAAGAAAAACAAATGTAATGCAAACCCTGAGCTAAGAGCAATGCCCTGAAGTGAGTCTGAGGAATTATGCAACAGTGGGGGTGGGGGTGGGGTGGGGACACAGCTCCTTTGTATTTCTAGTTGATGCTTAAGATTCCATCCTTCTCTTACACTGTGTTTATTACAACATTTATCATTTTCACTCTTATTCTTTTCAACATTATTGTAAAATAAAATTCTAAATACAAATGTCTCCCTTATATGCGGTCCTTTCTTCAAAGAGAACAGAAGCTCTGAAAAGATTTCTTTGGGAAAAAGTATGTTCAGAATGGTTCTTTTAACTGTCTCATGAATTATCCCAAAATCTGTGCATTGAATAATAGGCAGGTAGGAACTGAGGCAAAAAAAAAAAAAAAAAAAAAAAAGTGTTATCTTCTTTCTTTTCATCTCCCTTTATCAGTGTACAAGGTATCTAGAGAGGGAAATGGTTACACATTTTCACTTTTATATTCTTTTTTTCCAAAAGGTATTCAAAGAGTCACTTTGCCTTGGGCAAAACTGCTCAAAACATAGAAATGAAAACCAAAACCAAAGATACACCAGTACCTAAATACTTTAGCTATCTACAAAATCAGATATCTGGCAAAATACTAGTTGAGATAATAGAGAAACATGTAGTATGCAGAAGAGCCTTCTGAGGAGTCTGTTTTACTTAAGCTAATGCATTTTAATTGGGAGAGATCTCAGTTTTTATGTTTCAATTGAGTGAATATTTTATATATTAATATAAATAAAACCTTTTTCTGTCATTCAGGCTTCCAGTATTTTCTCCTGTTTGTTATTTAATTTGTTTAAAGTTTTTATTTTTAAATTATAGAAGTTTTACGTAGTTGTACTGCCCATTTATGACCCATTGTCAAAACTAACCATTTTTAACTTGATGCTTTCTGCTTTGGGTGTGATGATCAGAACGGCTAATCTACCATCAATATTATATAACTATTCTTCTAAATATGCTCTTCTCTTTCCTTTTTGGGCTATTTTTTTCCTATTTTTTTACATTTGACTTTTTAAAAAAGACTATTTTAGAGAGAGAGTGTGTGTGCAAGTGTGGGGGAGGGGAGGCGCAGTGGAGGAGGGAGAGGGACAGACAGTTTATTGAGCCTAGAGTCTGATGTGGGGCTTGATCTCACAACCCTGAGACCATGACCTGAGTTGAAATCAAGAGTCAGATCCTTAACCAACTGAGCTACCCAGGCATCCCACATTTAACTTTTAAATTTATTTTAATACATAGTAGGGTATAGGGATCCCACATTTCTCATATATTAGGAACCCCCCTCCCCCTCCCACTGCAGACACACACACACACACACACACAGAGAGAAACAAATATTTTTAGAGCATGTTACATCCTCTTGGTTGGAGTCTTCAGATTAATTCTTATAGAGTGAATTAGGAGGTCAAAAAGTTTGTGATACATCAATAATCTTTATTTTAGAGTTAGGTAAATTTCCCCTAATATAATGCCATTGTTTTATTTAGGGATTTTAGGAATTTAGGAATTTGTTTATTAAGTTTCTTATTTTATGAGCAGGAATTAAATACTGAGGATAACTAAATTACAGAGCTGCCATTTCTACCCTCAAGCTCATGGTCTAGTTAGGGTGGGGTGGGGGTCTGAATGCAAGCAGATACCTCCAGAGCATTGTCTTAAAGGTTTTGCCATGAGGATCTGCCCAAATAACCTTTGCAGGAGTGAGGTTTCCCAGAGGAGGGGATATTTGAGCTGTGTCTTGGAGGATGAATAGAGATTCACCAACAAGTCAGAAGAAGAGGGCATTCCAGGTTGAGAAGCAGCAACTGGCAAGATGCTGCTTCCTCTTGTGCAGTATTCCAACACACTGAAGTATGCCAACACATTGAAAAAATTATGAGAAGTTTGCTACAATTCCAATAAATATGCCAGAAAATATATTGTGCTTGGAAAAATCAATCTTGTGGCTATATAGAGGAAGTATTAGAAGACAAGAGAAAGTTGAGGTTATTGATTGAAAGTTATTTTAATAACCCAGGTGACATATGATGAGTCTCTGAAATTTAGTCATAGCAATAGGGATGAGGAAAGGAATAGAATAGAGAAGTACTTGGAAAAAGTAGACTCCCAGGTTTTTTGTTTGGTAAACAGAGTAGATAGTGGTACTAAAGCCAGGATATATGTTATAGCGACTTTGGGAGATCACTTATCTCTGCAGATACTGAGATTTTTGTTTTTGTTTTTAAGATTTATTTAGAGAGGGGGGGGAGAGAGAGAGAGAAAGAGAAAGAGAGAGAGTGCAGGGGGGGAGGGGCAGAAGAAGAGGGAGAGAGAAGCAGTCTCCATGCTGAGTGCAGAGCCTGATGTGGGGCTGGATCTCATGACCCTGAGATCAGACAGCCGAAACCAAGAGCTGGATGTTCAGTGAACTGTACCATCCAGGTGCCCCCTCAGATACTGAGTTTTAATCACCTAAAGACCATTCAATCAACAGTTGGTTATTGATATCTAGAATACAAAAGCAACACCTGAGCTGAAATTAAATCTTTGGAAGTCATGGATTTATAAATTGAGAATCCTAACTCAAATGTCTACAGAGTAAAGTTGCTGCATAGACAACGTAAATGAGAGAAGTGGACGATAATGGTGGCGACTGTCATGAGCTGGAGAGAGCATGCCCATCTGAGGGGCAGCTGCTTCTCAGCAACAGTAGATTGTTGATGTGGGACTGTGGGCCCAGTGCTGCCAGCTTTTTTATTTTTTATTTTATTATTATTATTATTTTAAAGATTTCATTTGTATTTGTCAGAGCACAAGCGGGGGGGGGGAGTGGCAGGCAGAGCAGGCAGAGGGAGAAGCAGGCTCCCTGCTGAGCAAGGAGCCTGATGCGGGGTCCATTCCCAGGACCCTGGATCATGACCTGAGCCAAAGGCAGACGTTCAGCCGACTGAGTGACCCAGTTGCCACCAGTTTTTTTATTTTTTAAGAGAAACCAGAAACCTGGATTTTATCATGAGCTCTCCCAATTTCTAACTAGTTTAAGATTTAAAAAAATTATTTTGGGGGGCACCTGGGTGGCTCAGATGGTTAAGCATCTGCCTTCAGCTCAGGTCAGGATCCCAGGGTCCAGGAATCGAGTCCCACATCGGGCTCCCTGCTAGGCGGGGAGCCTGCTTCTCCCTCTGCCTCTGCCGCTCTCTCTTCCTCTCTCTCTCACTCTCATGAAAAATTAAATAAAAAACATTTTTAAAAAAATGACTTTTTGAGCCAAAACAAATTAGTTGGCCAGTCACATCAAGTCAATGCACACTTCTGTTGTAGATGGTAATGCAAATTGTAAACTTAAATAAAATTCCTAATAAAAATGGAGTCTAGAGTGAGAAAAGGAGAACCTCATAAAAACGTCAGGTTGAAAACTCATAAAAGCTTGAGGTTGAAGAGAGAGCCTTGGACGAGACACCGTGCAATGTAACTTATATATTTTTAGTGGTGGAAGAGTAACAGTAACATCTGATTTTGTAACATGGAGATGTATGCCGTGAGAAATTCTGAGAAATTCGCGTACCAGCTTCAGATAAGTCCTCAACTGTGGCAATCTTCTTCCCTTTGTTTCAACTCACACCGAGCCATCCCACCATCATTTCAAATCTTCACTATCTTCTGCCCTTTGCCTCTAACCCCAGCCTTCCCTGCTTTCAGTTGGTGACCTCATCTTGTGCTTTACGTAGAAAATAGAAGCTATCAGAAACTTCTCATACCCCTGATACTAAACGTGTTATTTTCTGCTCCTCTCTCCTGTCCTCCCTCCGGTTCCTCATGAATTTTACAGTCTTAAAGACTTCTCTCTGCGACATATTCAGCCACTCTGCCTCAGTCTTTCCCTAGATTTATATATGTTCAGGCCTCTTTGATTCACAAGACTGAGAAACCAAACAACCAGTCCTAGTCCCACAAGTCTCTCTGGCTTGCTCTCGTTCTCCTTCCTCCCTTGTAGAGCCAACCTTCTTGGAAGAATCGGATGCACACCCTGTTGTCAGTTCCTGCCCTCCACTCACTCAGCCTATCTGATCTAGCTTCTGTTTCAAAATCCTACCAGACTCGCTCTTGCTAAGGTCACCGGCTACTAAACCCACTGAAGCTTTCAGTCCTCACCTCTCTGTCCTCTTTATGTCACTGGACTCTGGCCCTCCACTCTGTGACCCATGGCTCCCCCCGCTTCTGGGGTATCGGACTCTCCTGGGCTTCCTCCTCCTCCTTTAGATGACATCTCATTCTTTATTTCCCCTGGGAACCCTGCCTTTACTGGTTCAAATCGCACTGTTATGTGCTCTCTGAGGGCAATAAAACTCTCCTCTGTAACAGTTTTCACTGTGAAATTTCCTATTTGTCTGTGTGCTTTCCCCACTCATAAACTGAAGAAAGGGAGCAAGCATGCTAGGTTTTCTCATTCCCATATTGAAGGGCCTAGCCCAAGTAACTAGTTGAAGGACTGGGGGCTTAATAACTATCTGTCTAGTGGACGAATGATTAACTGAAAATGAATTAACGTAAAGCCTGGAACTATAGAGAATAGAGGCTGCCTCACTTGTCTAGTACATGAGGGAATAATTAGAAAACAGGTTCATTTCAAGTTATTTCATATTTGGATCATTCTCATGTTAAATTTTTGTTGAACATATACCCAACACATATTTCAGGAATTTATCTAAGCAGAGTTGTTTCAATCTATTTAATTTTTAATCATTTTTAGCTTTAGTTTTTATTCTTCAACCCACACTTAATATTTAATATAACCTCTAGGTAGCATGACATAAAAATGAATAAGGCTTTCTCTTAAAGGCATAGGTTTTTCTTCTTTATATACTTAATATCAAAACTTAGAAACAAAATTTAAATGCCCAATTATTTAAGCAGCTGCATATGCAGAGGGGATAACTATAAGAATGATAAATAACAAGCAGAAATCTTAAAAAGCTATTTGAGATCATATTGAAAACCTTTGACTTCACCCAAAATACTTTTACATCAACAAATATATCCATGTAAAGAGTCTATATCTAGAGAAGTATATAAGTCAGTTAAGTGTCTGCCTTCAGCTCAGGTCATGATCTTGGGGTCCTGCCATAGAGCCCCGCATGGGGCTTGCTGCTCGGCGAGGGGTCTGCTTCTCCCTCTCTCTCTACCCTTCCTCCTGCTTGTGCTCTCTCTCTCTCTCTCAAGTAAATAAATAAAATCTTAAAAAAAAAATAAATGATTTATATTTAGAGACTGGTAGGAGTAAACACTTGCCGTATGAGGAATGGACCAAATATTATTGTTGATGATCATCAGCTATATTCATTCAATGAGCAATTTGAGCACTTGCCATTGGCCAAGGTGAACTAGGTCAAGTCTCCAAGACTAACTGGATGTGGGATTGAGCATCAGGGAGAGGAAGAGATCAAAGAGAACACAGAGGTTTCTACATGTGTTGATTGGGGAGAATGAACAGAAATTATTCTGAAAGTTTTCAGTTAGGGCCACCAATGTGTAACTAAATTAAAACAAGTTGAAAATAGTCCTACAGTGAGAATTAGAGATCTCTTGCTTATAAATATCATTTTGGTAGTAACTGATACATCAATGATGGGTGAAGGTCAGGGATCAATCAACAGTGTTGGATGTCAGGGAGGGGTCAAGCTGCATTGCAGATGAAAAAGGCCTTTGGATTTTCTAATTAAATACATAAGAGAGTCTAATATATGGATTTGGAGTTGCAAAACAGCATTTATCTGGGAACTGAATGTGTCAGATCAATTCAGTCTATGACAGGACAGCACGTGTTCAAATCCCAGTTTTGTCATCTTTGATATGTGACATTCGTCAAACTAGTTAACCCCCCAGTGACTCAGAGTTTCTCATCTGCAAAGTAGAGATAATAATACCTGCCTTCTAGGGGCGCCTGGGTGGCTCAGTCAGTGGAGCATTCGACTCTTGATTTTGGCTCAGGTTATGCTCTCAGGGTCCTGGGATAAAGCCCTGCATCGGGCTCCATGCTTAGGGGGGTGTCTGCTTGAGATTCTCTTTCCTTCTCCTTCTGCCCCTTGGCCCCTCTCTAAAATTAAAAAAAAAATTCTTAAAAAAATAATACCTTTCAATATTTGGGAAAGAATTAAATAAGGTATTCAGTGTGATATCTTTCACATAGTAAGTGCTAAATATATAGCATTGATAATGATGAGGACAACCATCTCTGTTTATGGCAGGGCCAGGACAAATAGAGTAGAAGAAGGAGACTTTGATTCAATATAGGGATGAGATTTAAAAGGCCAAGTTGTCTAGATGGAGGAGTGTACTATAGGATGTAATGAATTTCACATTATGTGAAATTTACTAGAAGGAAGGACTAGATAATCCTTTGGCAGGAAGTTGACAATGGGGTTTGAGGCATGAGATATAGGTTAACATTCTAATTTTATGATTATATTCCCCTAAGGAATAAGAGATGGATGTGGGGTACATAATTTGGGAAAGAGGGGAAAGGAGACAACTTTCTTTTTTTTTTTTAAGATTTCATTTATTTATTTGAGAGAGAGAGAGTGCAAGAGAGCACAAGCAGGGGAAGGGGGAGGGGCAGAGAAAGAAGCAGGCTCCCCGCCAAGCAGGGAGTCCCCCATGGGGCTCACAGAGGGGCTTGAGCCTAGGAACCCAGGATCACCACCCCAGCTGAGGGCAGACACCCAACCGACTGAGCCACCCAGGCGCCCCAAAGTCCACTTCTTTTAACATGCGTTAAGTTAGTATTGGTTTGGACACTTCAGAAATAATTGATGGTGGAGCCATCTGAGGAATAAGATGTTCACTTACTACTTTGGCTGTGGCCACTTTTTAGGAGACAACTTTCTTACAAGATTAATAGAAAATTTGATATATTATTTCACAGCAAAAACAAATGATCCCCAACTGGACAATGACAATTTTCTGGTCAGACGCAGAGTGGCAGCTGTTATATGCAAACACATCCCCATGCCATCTCTGCCCATTCATTGATTTTATGAACAACAGCCTTGTTTCTTTTACTATAAGGTCAAATCTTTAGGAGAATAAAAAGAATTTCCTTTTCAAAAAGGTTGGGAGCTCTATTTTATGGAAATGACAGTATGTGTCATTTCCTAGGAAAAACTGAATTTTGAAAACAGAGCACTTGGTGGGTGATTAGTAGTAGTGTTACTGAAAAATTATTCAATTAAAGAATATAATTACCTACAGAAATGTTTTAAAGGGCAACTCCAAAGTTATTTCACGCTACTCTCAATTTTTGAACTCTACACAGAAAGAAGTACTTACTAATGTGGCCATTTCAGAAGACCGTTCTTTTAATTGGTTTTAGAGCAGTGGTCATGAGTGACTAGAGCCATCCCCTTTGGTCTTTTGACAATTCATATTTACTCTTGAGATGACTGGAACTAAAAGTGCAAATTCTGGCTATAATTCTAAATGATATTCACAATCCTGGACTATCACAAGCTCCAACAAAGAACTAAGGGATTTTAAACATTAAGACAAGATTTAGCATGATGTTATTCTTCTAAGGAAAGCATTTCAGATAAATCTTTCTAGTCCCTAGATCTTAGAGAGGTCGAGGACAGTCTGTGCAATAAATCCCTCAGAGGAAAACCTTGAAGGAGCCCTATTTTTCCTTACAGTATATGAAACGTGAGCATATGAAATCGTCTTTATACACACATCACCTCTAAAATCTCCAGGGGAAGAACTCTTACAGCTATAAACATTCTAAAGAGAACCGTTCTGGATCTGATTTCCTCCCAGGCTAGCAGACTTAGAAAATGGATTTATGATTTACTCACAATACATCCTGAGTGCATCATTGCATATATAGGTCTCCAAAGACAATACTCCGTACATTCTGAATGGGAAATAAGATCATCAGGATTACTAAAGTCTTCTAGGGCCATCTCCAATCAAACCCTATATCTTGAATTGTAACTAGGGGAAGTGCAGCAAAGTAACTACTTACTCATGTAGGGGTGAAGAATTGAAACAAATCCCTTTATTCCTGCAGAGTAAATAAGGCTGTGTAGCAACATGTTAGCAACTTGGCATTCTGAGATTTAATACTCACTGTTCTACACAATCTTGTGTGATATTATTAGACACTGACTAGAAAAGTTTTATAATTCCACTGAGGCATAAATTTGACTTGAACATACTGAGAGGCTGGAAAGTTCGGATTAACTAGTGAGCAAGTGGATGAGTCCAACTGACTACTCAGTATCCACATCTCATAGCTTATTAGTCTTTCGTCTTGGTCATATTTGTAATAACTGGAATGAAAATACTTTATAATAAAGAACTTTAGTTATGAAATCTGACCACGAAGAAAAAAACATGGTGGAATTTCAAACTGAGTTTAATGCATGCTTACTGTTGATGGAAATGCAATTGAATCATGTTCTGGTTTTTGTCCCCAAGCTTTTTAAACCTGTAAATTTAGAGATTTCCCAAGGCCTCATCTTAAGAATATCTCTTAAAAATACAAGGGATTAATTGTATCTCTTTAGAAAAGTATAAAACAGGTCAGGACACATGGAAAAGAGTTTGAGGTTAAGGAATATAATTTCACTTCTGCCTTCCAGGCAGTCCTCAGGTGATATCTTCTTTTTCCGATGTTGATTTGATCTTTTAAAATATTTATTTGAAGGGGTACCTGGGTGGCTCAGTGGTTAAGCGTCTGCCTTCGGCTCAGGTCATGATCCCAGGGTCCTGGGATTGAGCCCCACATTGGGCTCCCTGCTCCGTGCTTCCCCCTCTCCCACTCCCCCTGCTTGTGTTCCCTCTCTCGCTGTGTCTCTCTTTGTCAAATAAATAAATAAAATCTTTTAAAAAAATAAATAAAATATTTATTTGAAGGACATAAACATTATCAAAAATTCCCTTTTGTAGGATCATCTTAAATGTTACCTTACAGAGAGAAAATACTTAAAACATTTATTCATTTCCACCAATAAAATTCAATTAACTCTTGTAATGGTATAAACTCATCCTGAAAATCAATTCCTAACAAAACATTTTAGAACAAAACATTTTAGTACAAAACCAATGTTGATGCCAGTTGATAATTATTTACCATTTCATAATATAGAAAATGTGATGATTTTTTTTCTATCAGAGTAACTTCTGATTTGATGTAAAATAAATTCAGTGGTTCCTCATTGACTTCAGGGTAAGGCCCATACTCCTTCACAAGGCCTTTAAGGCCCTTTATTGCCTTCTTTTGGAGCCTCACTTCCTGCCACATACCCCACCTCACATTTCTCCAAGCTCCAGTCATACCGAAATACTTGCAGTTCCCAGACCTTCAGGGGCCTTTGTTTAGGATGCCTTGTTTGAAATTCTAAACTCAGTGCTGTCTTCTTGAGCAACAATCTTTGTACAATTTTCCTCCAAAACATGTCTTCTGAAAGGCCCAACAACTCCTCCCAGTCTGGGTTCGTTGTTCCTCAAGACTTTTCCCAAGCACCCCATTGCTTCTATTTATGGTAGCATTTTTGATGCAGCCTGATGGTTGTCTATTTGTCAGTTTCCCTCATTCATTCATTCATTCATTCATTCATTCATTTATTCAAATATTCCACAATATTTAATCAACATCTACCACATGACAATCACTATTGCAGGCACTGAAGATACAACAATGAACAAAAAAAAGTACCAGTTATCATGAAACTTAACTTCTAGTAGGGACACAAAAAACAACACATAAACAAATAACAAAATGCCAGGCAATCTTAAGTGCCATGAAGAAAAATAAAACAGGGTAAGGTAAATAGAGAATAAGTTAATTCTGGTGGGGAAACTGGTTGCTTTTAGAAAGAAAGTGGTTTATTTTTTTAAAAGTGGTCTTTGGAGATCTTTTAATGAGATGACAGATTTTTTTGTTTTTTTGTTTTTATATAGATTTGAAGTAAGCAAGAAAGGAAAGCGATACTGGCATTTAAGTGAAATTGTGTACTAGGCAGAGGAAACTAATTGCAGACTGGAGAACATGTATTTCTGGCATATTTGGAGGAATAGCAAGGAGGACAGAATGGTCATTGTTCATTGTGTAAGGGAGATAGTTGTAGGAGATGATACTAGAGAGGTATCATGGGAATGTTCAAGTCGGACAATGGTTCTTGACAAGGCTATACATTAGAAACAGCTGGGAAGTCTTTAAAACAATAGGACAGCCCAGTATCATCCCAAGAGATTCTAATTTAAATTAATTGGGGTGGAGTCAAAACAGTTGTATTTGTTGTTGTTTTTCCTATCAGCTTTTTTGCCCAAGGTTTAATAAACTTTTAATTTTAGAATAGTTTGAGTCATAGAAAAGTAGCAAAGATAGTATAGAGGTTTCCTGAATATCCTCACCCAATTCCCCCTGTTGTTAACATCCTGCATTACCACATTACCATTTATTATAGCCAAGAAAGCAACATTGGTACAATAAATTTAACTATGCTCCCTACTTTATTAGGATTCCACTCCTTTTTCAATTAGTGTCGAGTACTATTCTAAGATGACACTCAGATGTCATTTACTCCTTATGCCTCCATAGTGATAATTTCTTGGGCTTTCCTTATTTTACATGACCCTGACAATTTTGAGGGGTACTGTTCAGGTGTTTAGTACAGTACCTCTGATGTTTTTCTCATGTTTGGCCTAGAGTTATGGGTTTGGGGAAAGAATATTGCAAAGTTGAAGTAGGCTTTTCATCACATTTTATCAAGGGTACATGTTATCAACATGACTTACCATTGATGATGTTAACCTTGATCACTGGACCAAGATGGAGTTTCCCAGACTCTACACTGTAAAGTTTCCCACCTCCCCTTTTCCATACTCTACTTTTTGAAAGTAATTCACTAAGTATAGCCCACATTCAAGGGAGGGTAGGGGGTGGAGTTAAAGTTCACCTTTTGATAATTTTAAAGAGCTCCCAGGGTGATTCTAGTGTGTAGTTGATGTTGGGCATTCTAGGCCACTTTAGGGTGTGACCTATATTCTGAATGAGATGGGAAGCCATTGAAGAATTTTGGGCAGGTGAGTGATGTGAAATGACTTATGACTTCAAAGTTTTTCTCTAGCTACTCAGTGGACTATGGGGACAAGGGCAGAAGCAGTGAGATCAGTTAAGAGGTTATTAGAAGAATTTAGGTGAAGAGATGATAGGTTTAGGGACTAGGGTTGGCTATGAGCTCCTTAGGAAATGTACTAGGATTTCTTTACCTTCAGAGCCCAGCACATGCCTAATACATATAACAGATGCACAATAAATGTTGCAGGAATGATTGTAAAACCGATAGTTCATATATTGTTCTTTGGGAGGCAGCACAGCTCAAAAAAGTACTAAGGTAAGAAGTCTGAGAAGGTTCTAGAAAATAACATGGCTTGTATCATTTACAAGCAATTGGGAAACTGAAAACTTATATTCTTTATCTATAAAATGGAAATAACAGTCTTTCATAGAGTTATTAGTAGGGATAACTAATAAGAATATTCAAATGTAAGGTATTCCCTGTATACTGCTGATAACCTGCCATGATTTGCCAAGCTTTACGCACATCCATGTACAATAGTGATAAAGAAGGTGAGATCTGGAGTACTATGCCTTGGTTCTTATCCCAGAATTAGTACTTATTACTTGGACCAAATTATATCACGTCTCAGTTTCTTCATCTTGGAAACAAAAAAAATAGTTCCTATCTCATAAGATTGTTGTGAAAATTAAAAGATATAATACAAAAAAGGTGCTTAGAATAATTCCTGGCATACAATAAGCTCTCAATATGTAAACTACTACTATTGTTGTTTCACCTTCAGAGTATGTATTTCATGTTCTCAGAACATTTTCTCACTTAATCCTAGTGCGCTGGATACCCTGTTTCCCCTTCAGATCCATTCTCTACCCCGCACTGTGCCTGGGTAGCTGATCTGTACAGACTGTGTCAAGATGGTGCCCTGTTGGGAGGCAATCACAGGACATGATAAGGTGAGAGGAGAGTGATGGTAGGATATAAATCCCCCAGCATCCTCCCCACCTGCTGTCAAGTTGACACTGGCTCTGTTTTCCTTTGGAAATCCTTAGATCATGGCCAGAAGCCCTCTCTACAACTCTCTTTCTTCTTCCAGTAATCACTTTCTTTCCTTGCCCTTGAAGGCCAAGGGGTGGTAAGGGCTCTCCTTTATTCCTAGCCCAGGGCATTATCCCCCTTTCACATATCTTCTTCTCACACTCTAAAATAGTCCCTTTATTAGAATCTTCAATTACCTAGTTTGGGTGTACATCGATTTCCTGTTGGAATCCTGAAGAATACACCCAGAAATAGGCATTATTCCCATTTTGCAGGTGGTAACACTGAAGCTTTAAAAGAATCCTTCCAGGATAATAAAAATTGCAAAAATTTCATGGCTAGGGAGCCATGAGTTAAAATCCTGTATAAATATGAACAAATCATTTAAACTCCTTTTGCCATCTGAATCCTGTAACTTCTTTTTAGCTGTGTGAGTTTGGGCAGATTATTTAAATTCTCCATAGTTCAGTATTCCCTCATGCAAAATAGCCCCAGGAGATAGGATTTCTGTGAGTATTATAAATGATAATGCATTTAAAGTAATCCTCATAGTCCCAGGTACAGAATGGTTACTAAAAAATGCTAGTTTCATGTCCCAAGAAGTCCCCACAAGTCACAGTCTTTGGTAAAATTTTGGATATAGTTTGGTAATTTCTGACTCAATTGTCAGTAGTCTGAAGACTAAACTTGTTCATTTTTATTATTTTCTAAATACGCCTTTGTATGCACTATTATAAAGTAAGATTCTTGTAGGCCTTTCTTGTTTTAGTCTTTATTTTTTTTTGCAAAAGTATAGAATTATGCTTTAATGTCCAAGAAATACTTCTACTTTATATCTCAAAGTAGTAAATTTAGATAAATATTATGAAAACAAAATTTTTCAGTTAGCTTTATAATTTAAAATGTTCTTGGCAGGTTGGCCTAGTATAGAAAGTTTTCATCAAAATGATTTTACTAATGATTATAGCAAGCAATGCTAAATCTCCCTTATAGATAGCCTTTTCCTATTGGTGTATTTGATAATTGCTTATCTTACACAGAGGGACAGATTTAATTCAAAGCTATTTCTGAAAGCTTCTCAGAAGATGGAGAATGACCTTTCTGCGCAGAATTTGATTTGAAATAACTGCTTCCACTTTGGGATTTTCAGTTATTATCAGAAATCATTTATAATCCAGTTGTCAATGGGAGTGGCATTGGACTGCGTTATTGAATCCAAAATTTTGTCCAACAAGTATATTGATTGGAATATGTCAGCTTAAGGAACATTACAGTTTTGTTACATTTAACATAGCTGTCACTTAGAGATCTCACAAAGTGGTGCACTGGGCCTGATCATACCAGGAAAAAAAATAAATTGCTTGTTTAAAAAAAATATATGTTTAAGGCTGTCAGCCTGCCAATTTAAAAAGAGAAGTTGTCTTCTTTATTTTTTTTATTATAGTTGACACACAATATTACATTAGTTTCAAGTGCACAACTTAGTGATTTGAAAAGTTTATGCATTATGCTATGTTCACCACAAGTGTAGCTACCATCTGTCCCCTTACATTCCTATTACACTATCATTGACTGTATTCCTTATGCTGTGCCTTTTATTCTTGTGACTTAATCATGCTATAACTGATATCCTGTTATGGCAAAGCTCTCCCTTCTGACAATCATCAGTTTTTTTTCTCTGGATTTATAGGTCTGATTCTACTTTTTGTTTATTCATTCATTTTTTGTTTGATTTTACTTACGAGTGGAATCATATGGTATTTGTCTTTCTCAATCTGATTCATTTCATTTAGCATAATACCCTCTAGATCCATCTGTGTTGTTGCAAATGGCTTGTCTCATCCTTTTTTATGACTATGTAATACACCATTGTATATATTTGCCACATATTCCTTATGCATTCATGTATTGATGGATACTTGGTTTGCTTCTATTTCTTGTCTACTGTAGATAATGCTGCAATAAATATGGGAATGCATATATCTTTTTGAATACTGTTTTCATCTTCTTTGGGTAAATGCCCAACAGTGGAATTATTGGATTATATGGTAATTCTATTTTTAATTTTTTGAGAAATATCCATACAGTTTTCCACAGTGACTGAATCAATTTACATTCCCACCAACAGTGCATGAACATTCCTTTTTCTCCACATTCTTGCCAACTCTTTTTGTTTCTTGTCTTTTTGATTTTAGCCATTCTGAAAGGTGTGAGGTGATATCTCATGGTGGTTTTGATTTGCATTTCCCTAATGATGAGTGATGTTGAGCGTCTTTCATGTTTCTGTTGGCCATCTGTATATCTTCTTTGGAAAAATGCCCATTCACAGTTCCTCGGACTATTTTTAAATCAGATTGGTTTTTGTTTTTTGTTTTTATGTGGAGTTGTATAAGTTCTTTATATATTTTGGAAACTAAACCCTTATCAGATCTATCATTTGCAAATACCTTCTCCCATTCAGTAGGCTGTCTTTTTGTTTTGTTGATGGTTTCCTTTGCTGTGCAAAGTCTTTTGTTTTAATGTAGTTTCAATAGTTTTATTTTTGTTTTTGTTTCCCTTTCCTTAGGAAACATAACTAGAAAAATGTTTCTATAACTGATGTCAGAGAATTACTGCCTGTTTTCTCTTCTAGGATTTTTATGGTTTTGAGTCCCACATTTAGGTCTTTATCTTTTTTGAGTTTATTTTTATATGAGATGTAAGGAAGTTGTCTAGTTTCATTTTTTTTATATGTAACTATCCCACTTTTTCCAGAACCATTTATTGAAAGATTTTCTTTTCCCCATTGTATAGTCTTGCCTCCTTTGTCATAGGTTAATTGACTGTAAAATCATGGGTTTATTTCTGGGATCTCTATTCTGTTTTATTGACCTGTGTGTCTATTTTTGTACCAGAACCATAGTGTTTTGATTACTACAGCTTTGTAGTATATCTTGAAATTGAAATATATCCTGAAATACTTTCATTCTTTCTCAGGATTGCTTTGGCTATTTGGAGTCTTCTGTGGTTCTATACAAATTTTAGTATTATTTGTTCTAGTTTTGTGAAAAATGCTTTTAGCATTTTGATAAGGATTGTATTAAATCATTAGTTGCTTTGTGTAATAAGGACATTTTAACAATATTAATTCTTCCAATCCATGAGAATGACATATCTTTCCATTTGTGTCATCTTTAATTTCTTTCATCAGTGTTTTACAGTTTTTGGAGTACAGGGGTTTCACCTCTTTGGTTAAGTTTATTCCTAGGTATTTTATTCTTTTTGGTGCAATTGTAAATGGTGTCTTTTTAAAAATTTTCTTTTGTTATTCGTGTATAGAAATGTTACCAATTTCTAGGTATTAATTTTGTATACTGCCACTTTACTGAATTCATTTATTATTTCTAGTAGTTTTTTGGTTATGCCTTTAGGGTTTTTTATGTTTAATATCATGTCTGCAAATAGTGACAGTTTAACTTCTTTACCAATAGGGATGCTTCTTATTTCCTTTTCTTGTGTAATTGCTGTGGCTAAGACTTCCAGTACTATGTTGAATAAAAGTGGTGAAATTGGACATTCTTGTCTTGTTTCTGATCTTAGAGGGAAAGCTCTCAGTTTTGCACCATTGAGTATGATGTTAGTTGTGGGTTTTTCAATATATGGCTTTCATTATATTGGGGTATGTTCCCTCTAACCCTATTTTGTTGAGAATTTTTATCATGAGTGATTGTTGAATCGTGTCATATGCTTTTTCTGCATCTATCGAGATGATCACATGGTTTTTATTCTTCATTTTGTTGATGTGGTGTGTGACACTGACTGATTTGTGAATATTGAAACGCCCTTGCATCCCCAGAATAAATTCCACTTGATAGTGGTGAATGATCTTTTTAATGTATTGTTGTATGTGATTTGCTAATATTTTGTTGAGGATTTTTGCATCTATGTTCATCAGTGATATTGGCCTGTAGTTTTCTTTACTTTTTTTTTAATGGTATCTTTTTCTGGTTTTGCTAAAAGGGTAATGCTGGCCTTGTAGAATGTATTTGGGAGTTTTCCTTCCTCTTTTATTTTTTGGAATGATTTGAGTAGAATAGGTGCTAACTCTTCTTTAAATGTCTGGTAGAATTCACCTGTGAATCCCTCTAGTCCTGGATTTTTATTTCTTGTTAGCTTTTTGACTACCAATTCAATTTTGTTCATTTTAATCAGTCTGTTAAGATTTTCTGTTTCTTCTTGGTTCAGTTTTAGAAGATTGTATGTTTCTAGAAATATATCCATTTCTTCCGAGTTGTCCAGTTTGTTGGCATATAATTTTTTGTAGTATTCTCTTATAATTCTTTGTATTTCTGTGGTATGAGCTGTTGCTTCTCCTCTCTCACTTCTGATTTTATTTATTTGGGTTCTTTGTCTTTTTCTTGATGAGTCTAGCTAAGGGTTTGTCAGTTTGGTTTGTCTTTAAAGGAAGCAGCTCTTGGTTTCATTGTTTTTTTTATTTTTTTATTTTTTTAGTCTTCATGTCATTTATTTCTGCTCTGATCTTTATTATTTTCTCTCTTCTACTCACGTTGGGCTTTGTTCTTTTTCTAGTTCCTTTAGGCGTAAGGTTAGATTATTTATTTGAGCTTTTTCTCATTTCTTGAAGTAGGGCTGTATCGCTATATATTTCCCTCTTAGGACTGCTTTTGCTTGTCCCAAATGTTTTGGAACATGTATGTCATTTTCATTTGTCTCCATGTATTTTTTTTCTTTGATTGCTTCATTGACCCATTGGTTATTTTGTGTCATGTTGCTTATCCACATGTCTATGTTTTTTCCAGGGTGTTTTTTTTGTTGTTGTTTTGTTTTGTTTTTGTTTTTGTTTTTGGTGATATCTAGTTTTATACAACTGTAATTAAAAAAGATGCTTGGTGTGATTTCAGTCTTCTAAAATGTATTAGGTCTTGTTTTATAACCAAATATGTAATCTACTCTGAAGAATGTTCATGTGCTCTTGAAAAGAAGGTGTACTTTGTTTTTGGATGCAATGTTCTATATATGCTTGTTATGTCCATCTGGTCCAATGTGTCATTCAAAGACTTTGTTTTCTTATTGATTTTCTGTGTTAAAGTCCCCTACTATTATGGTGTTGTCATCAATTTATCTCTTTATGTTTGTTAATAACATTTGCTTTATGTATTTATGTGATCCAGTGTTGGGTATGTAGATGCTTACAATTGTTTTATCCTATTGTTGGACTGATCCCTTTATCATTATGTAGTGTCCTTCTTTGTCTCTTGTTAAAGTCTTTGTTTTAAAGTCTATTTTGTTGGATATATGTATTGCTACCCTGATTTTTTTTTCCACTTCCATTTGCATGGAGAATGTTTTTCCATCCCTTCACTTTCAGTCTGTATGTGTCTTTAGGTCTGAGGTGAGTCTCCTGTGGACAGCATATAGATAGGTCTTATTTTTATTATTATTTTTTTTATCTATTCCACCATCCTATGTCTTTTTTTGGAGTGGTGAGTCTGTTTACATTCAAAGTCATTATTGATAGGTATGTACTTACTGCCATTTTAAAATTTGTTTTCTTATAGTTTTTGTGCTTCTTTGTTCCTTTCTTCTTTCTTTGTGATTGATGAGTTTTTCTAGTGTTATGTCTGGCTTTCTTTCTCTTTATTTTTTTGTGAATCTATTATAAGTTTTGTGGTTTTGGGGGGTTTGTGGTTACCATGAGATTCATGTATAACATCCTAAGAAAATAGTCTATATTCATATGAAGGTCATTTAAATTCAAATTTGTTCTTTAAAAAAAAAGAAAAAAACTTTCTTTTCCCCCTTCCCCTTTTCACTTTCTTCTCCATATTTTATGTATATGTTGTTATGTTTTACATATTTTTATTTATAATTTTCTAATTAATTATGGCCATTTCTTTTCCACTTACAAAGTCTCTTTAATATTTCTTGTAATACTGGTTTAGTGTTAATAAATTCCTTTATCTTTTGTTTGTCCAGGAAATACTTTATCTCTCCTTCAAATATGATTGGTAACCTTGCCGGATAGAGTATTCCTGGTTGTAGATATTTTCCTTTCAGCATTCGCTCTGGCCTATGTCATGCACTCCCTATGGTCTGCAAAGATTCTGCTGAAAAATCAGCTGATTTTGTAGATAACTTTTTGTTTCTCTCTTACTGATTTTAAGATTCTCTATTCATCTTTAAACTTTGCCATTTTAATTATGATGTGCCATGGTGTGGACCGTCTTGGGTTCATCTTGTTTAGGACTTTCTCTGATGCTTGGACTTGGAGGTCTATTTCCTTCCCTAGTTAAGGGAAATTTTCAGTTATTATTTGTTCAAATAATTTTTCTATACATTTCTCTTTCTTCTGGGACACCTTTTATGTGAATATTTGCTTGATGTTATCCAAAAGATCTCTTAATCTGTCCTCATTTTAAAAAATTCCTTTCTCTTGGGGTGGCTGCATGGCTCAGTTAAGTGTCTGACTCTTGATTTCAGATCAGGTCATGATCTCAGGGTCATGAGATCAAGCCCTATGTCAGGCTCCCTTTCTCTCCCTCTCCCTTTGCCCCTCCACCCTGCTCAGGGTGTCTCTCTCTCTCTAAAAAAAAAAAAAAAAAAAGGAAAGAAAGAAAAAAGAAAATACAAATTCTTTTCTCTTTTTGCTGTTCAGCTTGTGTGTTTTTCATTATCCTGTCTTCTAGATCACTGGTACATTCTTCTGCATCCTCTAATCTATTGTTGATTCTCTCTACTGTGTTTTTTATTCCATTACTGTATTCTTCAACTCTGATTTGTTCTTTTTAATATCTTTATCTCTGTATTGAAAGTCTCACTGAGTTCTTCCACTCTTCAGCCCAATGAGTATCTTTATAATCATTACTTTAAATTTTTATCGGGTATATTGCTTATCTTTATTTAGTTCTTTTTCTGAGTTTTTTTCTTGTTCTTTTGGAGCATATTCCTCTCCCCATTTTGCTTGACTCTCTGTGTTTGTTTCTATGGATTAGGTGGAACAGCTACTTCTCCTAAACTTGAAGGAGTGGTCTTATGTATGATGTCCCCTATTCAGACACTGTGTCCTTGGTACTTTTGCTGGTTGACTAGCTAGAGCTGTGGCTGTATATGCTAGTTAGTCTTTTAAACTGGCTTTTTACAGAAAGAAGAAAATAAAATAATAAAATAGATAAAAGAAGAAAAGAAAAAGAGAAAACAGAGAAAAAGGAAAAGAAAAAGAAAAAAAGAACCCCAAAAGAACAAAATAAGACAGATTTTAAAAATTAAATAAGATTTTAAAATTTATTAATTAAAAAAAAAGCAGCTTATTTTTCTGTGCCCCATGGGCCGGCTGCCATGGGCTTGAGGACCCTGGCTGGCTGAGGTTGCAAGCTCATTGTGATGAACCAGAGCAGCCCATTATGGTGTCCAGACTGTGCTCTGGTCTAGGCTTCTATGGTTGAGTGGGAATATAAACCATGTCATTCTCTAGTCCCTCTGACCTGATAGTGTTCATGGAGCTCCATCTCTGTGTGGTGGAGTACTAGTGTTGTCTCATTTATATGCTAGTTGCTCTTTTAAATCATGGCTTATTTTCTGTGCCCAAGGACTGAGGGATCTGTCCTGGCCCCTCAGTGCTATCCCTCCCCACTGCAGTTCACAGAGTTGGGGGTGGGACTTCCCTTTTTTACATGTATCCGTCTGTCTTGCTATTCTCTTGCCATTCTATGAATGGTTGTTCAGAAGCTATTCAGTCAGTCCTCATTTCTTAAGGAGGGTTTGTTCTATTAATAGGTGTAATTTAGTGTGTTCCATGGAGGAGGTGAGTTCCAGGTCCTCCTATGTCACAGTTTTGGAACACCCCAAATTCTGAAACTGAAGTTGTCTTTTTTTACATTAAAGCTTCACTGTCATGGATTTTAGAGTTCAAAGAAAGAGTAGAAAGGAAGCTAATGTTAATTGGCTATCTACATGTGCCAGGTATTCTTCATATATTATTTAGATATCCCAACAATCTTGCAATGCAGGAATTATCTTCAGTTCACTGAGGTTCACTGAGGTTCAGTACTTCAGTTTGAGTACCTGAGCATGAGTCATCCATCTGAGAAGTGATGGATTCGGGTCTCAGGTGTAGGCTTCTCTGATTTCCAGTCCCAGCTCATTCCACCCCATCCAATCACCAGTTGTTGTCAGTGCAGCAATTTATTAGAGAACAACTTTTTGAAAAAGTACTAAAACCCTCATCCTTATTTGATATTTAGACCATTTTCTCAGCTTCTAACTCATCTCAAAGCTTTCTCTCCCCATCCAATTGCTCTGTTCTTTATTTAGGGTCTCATCATCTCTTACTTGGATTGTTGCAATACCATTGTAACTCTTTTTCCTGAGCCTAGTTTTGTTCATTCTAATATGTTATCCATATTAATATTTTAAGCACAGAAATCTGATCATTAATCCCTACTGAAAGCCTTCGATGGCCCCAATCACCAATGAAATAAAGTCAGAATTCCTCAGTGAATGATCATTCCACAATCTAGCCTCTGCCTGCATATTCATCAATCAAGATAATTGCTCATACTCTTTGTTTCAGGCATATGAAATTTCCCTAAATCCACCATGCTTTCCCATGCTTCCCAGGGAATACATGCTTCCCTCAGTTCACTCCCATCTTACCTGGAGAATGTTTATCTTTCAACTTTCTGGTCAGAGTTACCCATCCAGTGAAGTCTTCCCTGTCCTTTATGAATGATTTTATGCCCAAGTCAGTATTTCTATTTGTAAGAGCAATACTAAAGTTGTTTCTTTTCATTTTGTCTCCTAACAGATTTTGAGCTCATTACAAGCAGGGACTGTGTCTAGATGTTCAATAATTATTTATAAACAAATCTATGAAAACCTTTAGAGTCCTTTTCACACAAATATATTTTCAACCCAGTATTGTGATGCTACACAAACCCCACCAATAATAAGGGTATGTCACTCACATCTCTCCTGTCATTTAACAGATTATTTGTGAAATAAAAAGACAGTAAGTTTGGGGAGCAACAGACATTTGAAATTGACTGAATAAACCCAAACAAAAATTTCAGGCAAACAATAGTTTTTTCTTGAGCAGTTAGATCTCTTGCAACAATTCTTTTTTGGTCTCTATTGACCCTCTGGCAAATAATATTAACAAGCTAAGAAATGTAAATGGCAAAATGGAAAGGAAATAAGCACTAGATAAGCACTAGACAGGATAATTAGATCCTTAATAATTGAAAATTGATTATAGGCACAATTAAACAATCATTCATTCATTTCTTCAATAAAAAATTAGATTGCCTACATTTTCTAAGCACACATAAAAATGGTATAAGAACTAACACTTGATACTGTTTGACACTGTCATACTCACAGGTGCCATCAGAACACCCTCTGACCACCAGTGACTCCTAACTAGTTTTCACATCTGTAGCCTCAAGCCTGTGCTGTTTAATACAGGAGCCACAAGCCATATGCAGCTATTTAAATGTAAATTTAAATTAGTTAAATTATAAAAATAAAATATTCTGTTTCTCTGTCACACTAATCACATTGAAGTGCTCAACAGCCATATGTGGCTACTGTATTGAAAGGCATAGATGTAGAACATTTCCATCATTATAGAAATTTTTATGGGAAAGCTCTGTAAGCCTTCCAATTTGCCCTGGACATTCCCACAAAGCTAAGCTTGCTCATGCATAATTCTATCATTTCCTTGCTCAGAAACTTCTGACAGGTTTCTTACGGCCACCAGAACAATGCTTCCCAAAATTTAATGTACATTTATATTATTGGGAGATCTTGTTAAAATGTAGTCTCTGGTTTAATAGGGCTGAGATGAGCCCAAAATTCTCATTTCTACTCTCAGCTCCTGAGTGATGCCAGTTGTGTTCCTTCAACCATATTTTGTCACCCTTCATTTTAAAGTTCTCTATCGTTTCACCAGCCCTACCTGATGTCCATCAGCTTCTACAAAGGACCCTTCTTTGCTCCAGCAACTAAGTTTCTCAATAGTTCCTACTGATAACATTATTCACTCATGCTCTTCTTCTTACCATCATCCAGTTCCCTCATCTTCAGGAAGACTCTGTCCAGTGGTTCACGCCTGCTCAATCACCTATACGGAGGGTTCTCAAATGTCAGTGTGCATAGGGGTCATCTCAAGGGAGCTTGATAACTACTCAAGCACTACCACAGGAGATTCTAGTCATTAGGTTTGAGATGCAGCCCAGAACCACTTATTAATGGACTGCAGATGACTCTAATGACAGTGTTTCCCTAACCAAACTGAGAAATGTTGTCTTAGTATATTCATCTATATAACTGATTTTGATACTTAAAAAATTTATGGATGATCTTACACTGATTCAACTGCTTGTGGTGTTTTTGACTCAATCTATTTAAGTCTAAAAATGTCTGTGGACTTCAACCCTGATCACTTACTGGAATCCCTTGAGGGAGATTTTTAAATCCTTATGCAGATTCCCTTTACCCAAAGATCCTGATTTAATTGGTAAAGGGGTATTCATGATTTTGTTTTTCAAAGCTCTGTATTAGTTTCTTGGGGCTGCTGTAACAGAGTACCACAAATTTGTGGCTTAAAACAACAGAAATTTATTCTTTCACAGTTCTGGATGTTAGAAGTTCTAAATCACGGTGTTGGCAAGGCCATGCTTCCCCTGAAGACTCTAGGAAAGAATTTGTTGCATGCGTTTCTCCTAGCTTTTGGTGGTTGCTGGTAATCCTTGGCATTCTTTGGTTTATAGCTGCATCACTCTACTTTCTGTTCTCTTCCTTGCATAGTCTTCTTCCATACAGAGACTATTTCTAAAATAAAGATCACATTCACAGGCATTGGGTGTTAGGATTTCTTTTTATGGGACACGATTCAACCTGCAACCTTCCTAAGTTATTCTAATATGCAACCAGGTTTTAGGAACTGTGGGTCTAGACTCAGTGGTTCTGAAACTTGAACACACTTCAAAATCACCTGGAGGACTTGGTAATACAGGGATTGTTCAATCCAACCCCAAGATTTAGTAGGGCTGGGCTGGGCTCAATAATTTGCATTTTTGAAATAGATGTATATCTCTCCTGTCCTCAGAGACGCAGCATAGTTATCACCTGAGAGCTTAGGAGAAATGTGGAATGTTGAACCCATCCCAGACTACTGAATCAGAGACTGCATTTTAACAAGATTCCCAAGTAATTTGAATGTCCATTAAATTGTTAGAAGCATTGTTGTATATATTCCAGATAAAATTATTCTTAAATGGCTGGTTGAATTAGCAAGGGATGGATAAAGAAATAAATGAATGAATAATGAAGTGAATCCCCAGTGACCTATCTCCTAGGAGACAGAAAGTGGGCCTTATAAATTTATTGACCAAGAAGTTGTCTTAGCAACTGTGAAGAGAATGGTTTGTCACCGTAGTGGCTACAAGGAATTTGACTTTTTGTTCTTCAGCAATTGAATGTTCTCTGCTTATTTTGCTTTCTCCGGGCTTTAACCAAGAAGTTCCATATTTGTCCTCCCCACCGTCCCCCCACCCCTCAGCTCCTTCCCCTCATATTAACATTTTGTGGCTTCACTATCAACATTTTGTTATTTGTGCCAAGGTCTGAAATAGGAGGCTGGCTGGAATACAGAGAAACACAGCACCGTGTAGATTTAGTGATGAGCTGGCTCTGGGCCAAAAGGGTAGCAGGTAAGTTTCAGAGTTTCAGCTGAAAAAAGAAAGAAAGGCTTTTAGAAAGCTTAGAGCCAAGTCAAAACATGCCATATATGATTTTCTTTTGGCAGATACACTGTAAAATAAGAGTAGACCAAATTCCCCAGGTAATAGTAATTGACCTATAAATGTCATTTTTGATAGATTGTGTTTCTGGAAACATTGTTCTAGAGCTAAAGTGCTCATGTGAATCTCAGAAAGGATTTTAGAATCAGGCTTTTAAAGTCTTTTTCTCTCTGTACTACTGATTTCCACTTTGAGGGTTGCACTTTTTTTTTTTTTTTTTTTTTTTTTAATCTTCTAAGCAAGTCATATACCCAAGGAATCACAGACAATCACCTTCTGGAAGGCCAAAGTTTTCTTGGAAAAAGTTATTTTTGAAAGGCCATTGGCTGTCATTTCTTCATAGAACTATTTCATAGCTGCACTGAATCATTTGATAGAAAGACAGAGTTCACATTCAGGTTTGCTTTTTTAACCTACCAAATTGAGGGAAAGTTGGTATTTCATTTTAAATAAAATGGGTATTATATAGAGAGGCACAGTCTGATTTCAGAGACCATGTTTCTCATAGACTACATCCTGCTACATGGCTTAAGGAATTTTCCTTTATATTTTGTTGCCTCTTCATCCTCTTACGTAAAACTGGATTAACAAAATTATTGGTCTTTCTCCCAGGTGTATATTAGATCTAAATAGAAGACATGTCTAATAACAAGAAGAAAGAATACTCCCATGTCTTTAGCCATGTAATACAGATACATCTCTATAATCCCCTTTTAATTTAAATTTTATTTCTGGTATGAGCTTATAAAAACTGTTTCTGTATTCTAAATGCTCAATTAAGGCAAATAGGATTTTTGGTCTGAAATCAGCCAGTTACAGACATTAGTAACTTTAGAATAAAGAACAAAATTAACTATAGATATCTCTTTATGTGTGCACAATGAGAAATGTTCCTTACCCAAACCTAGGATGAAAAATCCTCCTTCTTTTTCTACTTTCTCTACTTGTAAATTGCTGAATCACTGTGTGTAGCAGCCAAGTTCAACTCTACTGGGCATGCCTCTGAGAATTGCCAGGGGCACCCAAGGTCCCTCTGCTATTTCTAGATAATAGGAATAGAAAAGCAGCCTGATACCATACTATAAACAGGTGTGTGTGTGTGTGTGTGTGTGTGTGTGTGTGTATGTGATTATTATTATTATTTCTTTTCTCCTTATTAAAACTGGCAGCGACTCTGTATCTGTGTATGTTTATGCAAATCACATATTGTACAATTTGAGTACAATGTAGCGATCTTGAGAAATCATATAGTGTAACTCTAAATTGTAGTATAAAAAAATGTAGATAGCCCTGGCCACAGTTCAGGAGAGTTGGGTGTCGGCTCACTGGGGTATACTGTAAGTCACTTTCCAAAACCAGTGTGAGGAAAAAAATTGATAAATAAGATTTTCCTCCTCTCACAGGCTACAGATTAAAGTGAACCACAGGCTACAGATTAACTCTATCTTAATGGGAATAGATGTAACATTCTGGTAATAATGTTTTATTGGTTTCCAGCTCTATTACTTAGCACCATCTTTCTCTTTCCCAAATTAGAAACAAGTCTCTTTAATCCATCCTTGAAAAAGCCTTTTTTATAACCTCTTAATTATTATCCATTAGAACTAGACATAGTAACATAGTGAAGTGTTGATAAGTACTCAATGAAATTACAGATTACTTTACAGATCAAGAATATTAGCTCTACTGGAGAACAGAACCAGCTTACGCTCTGGAAACTGCCTGCCTGGATTTGATTGAATATGGACAATGTGATACTGAGCATGTTATGTAAACTCACTGAGCATTAGTTTCTTCTTCCCTAATAAAATAATAATAGTATCTATACTGTAGGGCCATTGTGAGAATGAAATGATATAAAACAAAGTTTTTAGCATGTTGCCTAATACATAGTAAATGTTTGTGGATTTGAGCTGGGAAATGGTCTATAAGGGTTTGCACAATGTACGTACTTACATTGAAAGACTATCTAGTTGAATGCTTCTTAAAATGCTTTCCAGCTAGGTCTTAAAATATCTTGATAATGCAGAAAATTATATTTTATTTGTTACAATGAATTTTTACTCACAACTATTTAAATAAGGGAATAGAGTATTATAAGAAAACTTCTATAGTAAGGAGACAGGGCAATTTTCTGAATTATTTAGGGAGAAATCCCACTTTTTATAACATTACATGAAAACTCTTAAGTTTATTTTTCATCTAATGGCTTTGAATATTCAGTATATTTATTAAAGTTAAAAAAATCCTTTCATCTTGGGGAGATTTTGCAAGTGTTAGACCAAAACACATGTTCCTTCTACCTTTGGTTTTCTCCAAATATCCCTACAGGGTATAAATATCATGGTATTATTGTTTATTTAGAATATCTCTTACATATTTTCATATCTCAAGAGGTCATTGTAAATAACAGGCTTTTCAATCTCCCCTTTCATCTTGGGGAGATTTTGCAAGTGTTAGACCAAAACACATGTTCCTTCTACCTTTGGTTTTCTCCAAATATCCCTACAGGGTATAAATATCACGGTATTATTGTTTATTTAGAATATCTCTTAAATATTTTCATATCTCAAGAAGTCATTGTAAATAACAGGCTGATTATGTGTTGTGAAAATTTATAGGTTTTATAATTTTGGAAATGATCACATTATTTATTTTATTTGAATCTCAGAATATACCCCAAAAACACATTCAGTTACTTTATAGCTACAAGTCTAAAATGGAATGTAAACTGATTACCATCATAAAAGTGGTAACTATTAAACTCAAGAATAACAAACTGGAAAAACTAATAAGGTTTCTGATTGGAATTTCAAAAGGATTTGTTGAAATAAGAAAGGAAGAACTTTTCATATCTAAGAATTTATCAAGAAAAATAATTTTGTAGATGATTTAAGTTATATCTGCAATGATTTTCAGGATTATGTGATGACTGTGGAAAGAACTGAAATGACCACAATAGAAAGCTAGCTAAATATCCACTAAATCATAACCACTCATTATGTAATGCCTCTCAGTAAAACTTAGAACCAATAAAATGGGAGACTGATGCAAAAAGATATTAGAGGGAGAGCGAGGCAGAGGGAGAGAAAGAAAGAAAATCTTAAGCAGGCTCCCTGCCTGACTCAGAGCCCAACATGAGTCTCGATTTCATGATCCTAAGATCATGACATGAGCTGAAACCAAGAGTCAGTGGCTCAACTGACTGAGCCACCCAGGTGCCCCTATTAATGTATCTTTAAAGATATAACTGCCAAAGGGACTAGATACTTGAGTTGCCATGGTAATTTTTCTCTTGCCTAATATAGGTATTCAATGCTACAAATATCCCTCCCTGCACTGATTTAGCTGTACCTACAGACTTTGATATGTTGTATAGTTATTTTCATTCAGTTATCTATTTAAGTTTCCTTTGAGACTTCCTTGACCTATGGTTTGTTTAAAAATATGCTGTTAATTTCCAAGTGTTTGAAGATTTTTCTATTGTTTTTCTCTTGACTGATTTCTAGTTTGATTCCCTTATTATCGGAAAGCACACTCTTTATGATTTCATTTCTTTTAAATTGATTGAGGTTTAGTTTATGACCCAGGATATAGTCTATGTTAATGAATATTCCATGAGCACTTAAAGAGAATGTGTACAGTAGCCCCTCACCTTCTGTGGGACATTTCAAGATGCCCAGTGAATGCCTAAAACTGCAAATAATACTGAACCCTATATATATATATATATACACACACACCATGTATTTGCCTATACATACATACCTATGATAAAGTTTAGTTTATAAATTAGGCACAGTAAGAGATTAGCAATGATAATAATGAAATAGAACAAATACAACGGTATACCATAATAAAAGTTATGTGAATGTAGGTCTGTCTCTCTCAAAATATCAGACAGTACATGAGGAGATGAAGTGAGGTGGGTGACGTAGGCATTGTGATGTAGAATTAGACTACTATTTGACCTGATGATGATACATCAATTGGAGGATCATCTGCTTCCTGATCATGATTGACTGCTGGTGACTGAAACTGTGAAAAGTGAAACTGTGGATAACAAGTTTCACTTTTAGGTTGGAATGTAATATAAATGTCAATTAAATCCTATTGGTTGATGGTGTTGTTCAGTTCTTTCTTACCTTTGCTAATTTTCTGCTTAGTTGTTCTATCAATTGCTGATAGTTAAGTGTTGAAGTCTTTAACAATAACTGTAGATTTGTCTATTTCTCTTTTTGTTCTAACAGCTTATTTTAATGTATTTTGAAGCTCTTGTTTACTGCTATGTTTTCATGGTGGGTCAATCCTTTTATCATTATGTAATGTCCCTCTTTTTCTCTAGTAATTTTTTTGCTCTGATGTCTATCTGACTTCTATCTAATCTATCTCTAAAATTAAGGTTGGCATATCTTTTCCATTGTTTTACTTTCAACCTACTTGCATTATGTTTGAAGTGAGTTCTCATAGACAACATATATTTGAATCCTATTTTTAAGTCTAGTCTGCCAATCTCTTTCAATTAGTTTATTAGTCCATTTACATTTAAAATAATTATTGATATAATAGGGCTTTAATCTGCCATTTTATTATTTTTTGTTTCCTTTAGGTATATTCCTCTGTTTCTCTCCTGTCTTGCTATAGATTACTTGAACATTTTTAGAACCTTTCTTATTTTATTCATACTTTTGAGAATATAACTTTCTCAATAGTTTTCATAGTGGTTGGTCTAGGTATTACAATATATATATCACTTACCACAATATACTGCTATCAAAATTTTACCACTTCTAGTGAAGTACCAAAAGATTAATTTTATTTAAACCCTTTACTGTCTCTACTTCATAAACATAATTGTTTCAAATATTTCTGCATATGTTGAGCATTACAGCAGATTGAGTTATAATTTTTTATTTGAGTAACAAATATAATTCAAGAAATTTATGAGGAGAAGCATAGTCTATGGTATTTACCCCTAATTTTACCCATTACATTGTCCTTCTTTCTGAAGCTCTAATCCTATTTCTGTCATCATTTCTTTCCTGGTTGGTGAACTTCTTTTTGCTATTATCTAAGGGGAAATCTGTTAGAAGAAAATTCTTCTTTATTATGTTTTGTCTGAGAATATCTTTATTTCTGAAAAATAATTTCACTGAATATAGAATTCAGGGTTCCCTGTTATTTTCTTTCAGCACAAAAATGTGCCACTTTCTTCTGGATTTCATGGTTCTGAGAAATTTGCTGTCATTCAAACTGTTCTCCTCTGTTATGTGATACATTGTCTATGATTGGTTTTAAGACTTTGTTCTTTGTCTTTAGTTTTCAGAAGTTTAATTATCATATGTCTTGGCATGAAATTCTTTGATTTTATCCTATTTAGGACTCACTTAGCTTCTTGGATCTGTATGTTCATGTCTTTTGTCAAATTTAGGAAGTTTTTAGTTATTCTTCAAGTCCCCCATTCTTTCTCCTCTCCCTCTGGGACTCCAGTAATACACATGTTAGCTCTCTATGGCTCTGCATGTGTCTGTATGTATTATTCTCTGTTCAGATTGAATAAATTCTACTGATTTGTCTTAAAATTCACTGATTTTTTTCTGTTGTCATCTTCACTCTATTGAGTGTATCAAGTGAGTGGTTTTTTTTGTTTTTTTAGTTTTGGTTATTGTAATTTTTAGTTGTATAATTCTCATTTGGTTCTTTTAAAAAAATGTATTTCTTTGCTGAAGTATTCTATTTTTCATTTTTTCCCCAGGGAGTTTATAATTTCTTGTTGAAACAATTTTATGATGGCTGCTTTAAAACCTTTTTTAGGGATGCCTGGGTGGCTCAGTCGTTAAGCGTCTGCCTTCGGCTCAGGTCATGATCCCAGGGTCCTGGGATTGAGTCCCACATCGGGCTCCCTGCTCGGCGGGAAGCCTGCTTCTCCCTCTCCCACTCCATCTGTTTGTGTTCCCTCTCTCACTGTCTCTCTCTGTCAAATAAATAAATAAAATCTTAAAAAAAAAAACACCTTTTTTTAGATAGCTGCAATATAGGATTCCTTTTAAGTATTGGCCCTAGAAACCAAGAGCATTTTTCCTGGTCTGTCTTCCAGCCACACCATGCTGGGAGGCTTTTTACTCTATTTCTGCAAAGCTACTGAGAAAGAGAAGTACCTACCTGAGATGCCTTCTGCCACTGAATGGAGGGCCAGGAGCTGCCTTTAATCATGGGTTCTGGTTTGCCTTTTGCTGGTGGGGAGAGGGTCCATCCTAGATCTTCTTCTGGTACTGGGAAGAAGGCAAAGAGACATTAGACTTGGTTACCTTCTGACAGCAAATGGAAGAAGAGCTGCCTGCCTGGATCTTCTGCTGCTAGGTGGAGGGCTAGGAATTGCTGGATCCCATGTGGCTTTCTGTACTGGATAGTGGATCCAGAGTTGTTGGCTCTGGGCTGCCTCTGCCTCTGGGTGGAGGGCCTAGAGACACTGGGCCTGCTGGTACCCCCAATATGAGTGGAAGGGCTTGTTTCTGGCTGTGGGTATGGGACATGGACTAGGCACAGATATTATAATACCTGGATTGAGTTACTCTTTCCTACTTGATAAGTCCTAGATTTAATTTTTTTTTCAGAACTATCCTTGATGCGACCTTCTATTTATTGTGACACTCTATTAAGGTAATTTTTCTTCTATTAACATAAACAGTTTCAGTTTGAAGTTTATTATTCTATCTAGATAAATAAAAGTTAAAGTTAAGCTAGATGAATAAGTTTTAGAGATATGCTAGAAAATATAGTGCTTACAGTTAATACAGTTTTGTGCACTTCAAAATTTGTTAGAAGGTAGATCTCATGTTCAGGGTTCTTAACACATACACACAGAGAGAGAAACACAAAGGAACTTTGGGAGGGGTTGGATATGTCTATTACCTTGATTGTGGTCATGGTTTCAGCAATCTTTGTATACATCTAAACTCATTAAATGGTACATATTAAATATGTGTAGTTCTTTGTATATAAATTATATCTAAAACTGTTAAGGATGATTACTGTTAAGTTTAACTCCATTCTCTATTTTACAGAATTCATTCTGGTTCTACTAGTGAATTAGTGTTATTTTTATGCTGTCTGACAAAGTCTTAATCTCCCATTAGTAACACTGACATTATAAGAAGTAGGTAAAAAAAAAAAAGCACAATTGTGCTATATATTAACCTGACATATTAAAGAGAAGCGTGTTTGCCTTGGATTTCTTACAAGAATAATAGTTTTAAGCAACTAGATTTGTTGTTATGCCAAAAAAACAGAAAAATAATTGTTCCAATAAAACAGCTTTGCCAACTTTAGCTTGTTCACACTTCAGATTAATTAATAAAACCGTTATTGGTTCCAGAAATTTAAAATTTAACTGAAGGCCAAATAATTTATTCAGCAAATATTAATTAAACAAATGTTGATAGATTACCTGTCACTTTCTAGGTTCTAATATGCTTGAAGATAAATAATACTTTTTATGAAGTAAGTTTTAGTATCTATTCTATTTTTCTGAATCACTCCCTCAAAATCACCTCAATAATCACAGTTACTCGATAGACTAACCAGCCCATTTAGCCTTGGGGGAGAGCCCATATAGACTATGGTATCTCAGTTTCTTTCCTAGTAGAAAATCACCATCTAGTGCCACAGAATCAGTGCCAAAGTGGCAGGTATCCTGGAAGTGGCCAGGGAGCTTTCCTGACAGCCTGAAGGACTGTGGGTAATAAATGCAGCCAAATTTATATTCTTGAGATCTATGAATTAAGGAGGCAAGAGTGTGTCATAGTAATTACATAGCCACAACAGTATTTGTGCACTGTTATTTCATTGCCATATCCCTTGACTTCTTGAAATTTACTGGAAGCAACTATTATTTAATCTGAATTACTATTTATACAATTGATAAGATTTTCTTTTTCAGAGGTAGCACCCACACTTAAGAACAAGTTCTAAGGATAACTTTAAAATACTACACATTTCTTAACATCAGGGAGTTTGGTTGAAATAAAGTCACATTTAATGCATTTAACAACAGCCCAGATTTTTACTTTTAAATGATACAAAGGATATATTTGCTATATAATAGATCATTATTCAGCATATTTCAGAAAGTATAATTGGATGGAGGAGAAGTCACTGATCAGCAAAAACACAGATCTTAGAGCTGCCACTAATCTCTCAGACTAGCTGGGGCTGGATGTTTCTAGAACCTTAACATTTCAGTTTGTTCACTTTTGGCTCATGAGCCAAAGCTGGCATCTGTTTTGGCAGTTCTTGGAGTACTATGTAATCAGACCTTCACCAACACCAACAACACACTGAGCTTTAGACTTATGGCAGCACCAGCAGCTGAAGGTGGCCCTTGGTTGCCAGTGTCCTCTGCTTTCATGCTGATTCTTTAGGCTCAGTGTTCCAGTGGAAAACTTGGACAAAGTAACCACATCTGTATCTTTCATTCTTTTCTTTCTCACTGTCCTCAAACTTGAAAAGTCCAGTTGTTTAGAGATAGATTCCAATCACAAGAGGGAACCTAAGCTTACTCCTTGCCTAGGTCCGCTAACAAGAAGCTAAGGAATCCAAGTAAGCCGTTATTGAGCTTGGGCCTTAATGCATAGTAAATGAATGGGCCAGAAGCTGACAAACTTTGTGGTATGGCCTGTGGACATTTATCCTCTATAAGCATTTGCCTGCATAAATTGCTTCTATTTCCATGCTCTTTTAAGTTGTTTTTTAAGTAGGTCAGTCACTTCCCTATTGGGAGGTACTGCCTAGGTGTAAAAGAATTAAGTCACCTGCTCATCAGCTTTTGATAGGCCAAAATCTAAGAAAGTCAGAAACCTAAAGGAATAAGCAAGTTAATTAATGCTGATCTGGTAGTAATTCTGGTAAAGCTCAAAGCACATTGCATCAATTTATAAGGAGCGGTTGCTCCTAGGGTGTCCAACAATCCTGGTGTGCCTTTAATTGATGGGGTTTCCAAGGTGTGTGATTCTCAGTGCTAAAATTGCAAAAGTCCTGGGCAACTGGCATAAGTAGGCCACCTTAGCTTCTACTCAACATAGCTAATTGTTACTATATTGGAAGTTCCTTCTTTCCATTCTTTCTTTCTTCATTATGTAAAATCTGATTTTTTTAAATATTGGGAATTAATTCACATTGAAAAATAGTCTGTAGATCAAAACACAGTCAAGATTTGGCCCCTGGGCCACCCAGTTTGTGATCATTTACTGAGATGAGAGTGTGAACCTAGGGAAAAAGAGTAAAATAGATGACATTGGTTTGCTTTCAGTCTGGGTCTTCATCAGAGTCAAAATGAAGCATTATGGCTCATTTACCCATTGTATCTCACCAACAGGAAGGGTTCCACATAAGCTTTAGGGATGAAACCTAAGTTAGTTATAAACTATCATTTTGTTTATTTTCTTAGTCCTTGTCATCATTTTATATCCTCCTTGGGAAACCACCGGAGGTATGTGTGAGAAAACAGGATTTCAAGACTCCGCTCATGGCCAAACGCTCAACACAACTAATGTTCTAATGTTCTGCATGTTCCTTTGCCCTTTCATCACTGACCTTGTTACGCTTTCCTTTTTACCATATGGAATGTGCCTATTTCATCATACCTTTATATCCTTAGCTTTTTCACAGATTGCTCCCACCCCCTGCTTGCTCTAAATAAGTTAATAAATGTAAAAATACTTGGAGAAGTACCTAGAATATAATAAGTATCAATAAACATCTTTATCATTATCATAATTATTAGTAACTGAAACCTGGTTCTGCCCAGAGGACATACTTTGCAATTATCTCAGGAGGAAGTTTCCCATTCTTCCTTAAGGCTTCAGTTCTCCCTGATGGGACTGAGTTCTCCCACCTACCCACTGCCGTTGGTAGACTATTAATTTATATAGTCCTGCCAAAACTCCTGGTGTGTCAAGACTCATACCATCGGCCTACACCATTTTAATACTTTTTTGTCAGCCTTATCACAGTCTTGCTACCACTGAGGACTTTGGAGTTGCCTTAGCATTTTCCTCCACCTTGATTCCTGTTGGGGTCCTAACAGCTTCATGTCCATGTGAACAAGCCATCCATTATAACCTCCTTCTTTCCTCATCTCTAGCTTTTACAGTGTGCCTTTTCAATCTCATCATTCGGAAACTCTAAAATCCTAATTGTCAACATGCCACTCTCAGACCACAATCACCTTTTAAAGTCTCCTTTTAAAAAGCACTTGAGCCTTTTTCTTTTTAGTACCACCTCCTCTCTCAGCATTATCCTTCACAAAGGAAATTGAAACTGCCCTAAGAAAAGCCTTAACTTCTATTGCACCTTGAAATGTATCTGTCTCCACTGCTACCTGGCTCAGAGGAAAGGGAATCATGGCCTCATCTTGATCAAACTTAGTTCTACCACTTGTGTTTTTAATATAATCACCCCTAATTTTCCAGGACTATTCCAAACCATTTACCTCTATTTCTCATCCTGTATGTTCTGGCTTCTTGCTGCTTGCCCATGAATCATTCAAGTCTCTTCTATCTCAAAAGAAACATGAACACCCAGATTGTCCAAGTAGCACCCCACCTCTGCTCATTCCTTCATATCATAGCATCAATCTATAAATCTTCAAATGCTCTTGTCTGGCATCCTCATGTCTCATTCCTTCTTAAACATTTTGTACTTGGGCATTTTCCATAGTCATTCCAATTAACAACACTTACTTGGCTTACTTAACATACATGATGCAAGAGAATCTTTTTATTTCATAAGATACTTGTCTTCTACTCACTCTTGACGTTTACTCAAACTTTTTCCTCCATTGTGTTATAAATTCCATGTGTGTATGTGTCTTCCCTATCTTTTAGCCATTTCTCAACTTCCTCCACATTATCCTTCATGGTTTTTCCCAGTTTTATATTTGGCTCACTCCTCATACTAACCAGTATCCTTGATTTTCTCACTCATGGCCATGACACTAACTGCCCCTGATACATATGCTCTCAAATGTATACCTGTGTCTCTGACCTCTTTTTTTGAAATCTTGATCATAATATGTGGTTCCCTAAGGGAAATCTGTACCTGCATCTCCTGAAGTCCTAAAAAGACCACATGTAAAAAAACTGACCTTGTCTTTCTCAGTCTTTCATTGTATTCCTTGTAATTGTCACCAGAATTTATTCATTTTTCCCAGCCATTAACCTGAGAATCCTCTTAGAACCTTGTTTTTCTCATATCCTCATACCTAATTAGTATAATGTTAATTTGAATCCTTCAAGAAGCAGAAGAGGGAATGAGATGTGAAAGAGATTATTGGGGGAAATACCTGTCAAGGATAAAAGGAGGGAAGGCAGGAGCTGATAGGAAAATCCTTCAGACTGTAAAGCACATCCCTTCTTTTTAAAGGAGAGGAGGAAGGAAGGAAGGAAAGAAGATTGGGAAGAGAAAGAGTTTAAAGCCAGCCAACGGGGAGTCCTCCAGCCAAAGTCTCTCACTGTAGGTGTCCTATATGCCACAGAAGTCTTGCATGTTGTAGGAATGGCTTTCATCCGTACCTCTAGCCAGGCTCATCCATTGGCCTTGTCATGAATGAAGTGGTGGACGTGGTGGGCTGGGAGCTGGGGGCACGGATCAGTTACATTCCATACACTGCAGAATATCTGGCAAATGCATGTTCATGTCTGCCACCTTCCAAACCCAATCTATTTAACCTCCTAAATATTTATCACATTTCTTTCTGATCCATTCTTCTAGGTACAGCCCCATCATTTTTCTTCTGGAATGCCAACTGTTCTCCCCACTACCAATCTTGTCTGTCTTCCTCTTCAGTTCCTTTTCCAAGCTGCTGCTGAAATGCTCCTTTTCACAGGCAGATCCAATTTGGTAACTCCCTAGCCAGCAGATTTCAGCCTTTCAGGGAACATCTGGGATAAAAGCCAAGGTTCTTGGCATGGCGACAAGGATGTATCAAAGTTCTACTGAGTTTGTCTAGCTGCATCCCTCAACACTTCCCTTACCTCTCCAGAAATGTACAACACAATCCCCTAACTGAATTTGTAATCCCTCAAATGCATCTTCCTCGATTGTATGCCTCATGCCTTTGCCCATACAGTTTCATTTGCCCATAGTGTGCATACTCTCACTGCTGCTCCCTGCCCCCTGGCCTCACTATTGACTGACACATGGCTCAATATGTTCTCCTAAGTTTTCATGTTGGCTGTGCACTGGCTGGAGAACTTTAAAAACAAAGCAAAGCAAAATAAAACCAATGCTTGGATCCCCTGCCCAAAGATTCTTATTTAATTAGTGTGGGCAATGGTTGGGCATTAGGAGTATTAAAGCTCTAGAGAGAATTCTGTGTAGCTACAGCAGAATTGAGAAATACCACCTTCAGAAGCTTTCCCCCCGGATTCCCAAACTAGGGCAAGTTTGGAGCTCCTGTCCTGGATAACATCTAAACATCCTCTTCACATTTGCATGACCAGGTATGAATTTGCTTTATCTTACTGAGTACATCAAAGTTCCCTTGTTTTTTTCTTATTGTTTTTTTTTTTTTTTTTAAATCATGCTAAATATGACTTGAGTTTTAACTAGGAGTAAGAAACCCAATATCAGTCATTATTAGGGGACTGGTCTTACTCCCCACTCCAGGGCTGCATAAATGTATGAGGGCCAATACCAAATAGAATTTGAGCAAGAACCTGCAGACTTCAGTCCTTCTCTTTTGCTCCTGAGATGTTCAGTGCCCCAGCCTAAAACTGATATACTATTGGATAGTGGTACACTGCTTCACTCTGCTCACACTTCATGGCCCCCAAGGCCGAGGTATTCAGTGCTCAGACTCTTTGCTCTCTCTGAAAATCTACTATGACTAGTGTCTGTAATTTACAAACAAAACCCTAAGTAGTAATGCTTTTTACCTGCCTATCAACTTACAGTTTGGGGCCCTTGTACACAAAAGCTGGTGAAGATGAAATGAACATAAAGTTTTGCTTGGTTATATGCCTAAAGTAGGGGTGGGGAAAATGATTTTTAATCTTTCAGGAATGAGAAACAAGACAGAAATTAACATCACAATAAGTTATCCTACCATCCTTGTATTGTATATTTAATAATTTAGTTAAGTTTGCTTGTCTGCTTCCCCACCAGACTAAGGAATATGAGGGCAGAGAATCTATATTATCATGCTATGTGCCTTCTACTATACCAAACCCAGTGATTGGCACTTAGTAGATATATTAGTCTGCTTGGGCTACTGTAACAAAATGCCATAGATAGGGTGGCTTAAGTAACTGATGTGTACTTCTTGTAGTTCTTGAGGCTGGAAGTCCAAGATCAAGGTACTAGGCAATTTGGTCCTATTGAGAGCTTGCTTCCTGGCTTGCAGATGCCTGCCTTCTTTCATATGGCAGAGAGTGTTCTCTCTCCTCCTCATTTTATAAAGCCACTAATCCTATCATGAAGGCCCCACCCCCATGACCTTAATTTTTACCCTAATTACTTCTCGAGGTCCCCATATCCAAATAGCATTACATTGGGGATTAGAGCTTCAACATATGAATTTGCAGGTTATATAATTCAGTCTATAGCAGTAGGACACAGTAAATCATTGTTTACTGTCCTTTATTTTCTACTTGGCATTTTTCTTGCAGTAAAACCAACTCTTATTTCCTTTACATTTCTAAATAAATTTTATTCTGATTCAGTTTTTATCCTTTCTCTTGTTGATATGGTGTATGATGTGGATTGATTTGTGAATATTGAACCACCATTGCATCCCAGGAATAAATCCCATTTGATCATGTGAATGATTGTATTAATGTATTGTTGGATTAGGTTTGCTGATATTTTGTTGAGGATTTTTACACTTATTTTTATCAGAGATGGCCTATAGTGCTCTAATGTAGTGCTCTTTGTAGTGTCTTTATATGGTTTTGATATCAGGGTGATGCTGGCTTCATGGAATGAATTTGGAAGCTTTCTTTCCTCTTTTATTTTTTGTAGTAATTTGAGAAGACTAGGTTTTAACTCTTCTTTAAATGTTTGGTAGATTTCATCGGTGAAACCATCTGGTCCTGGACATTTGTTTGTTGGGATTTTGATTACTGATTCAATTTCACTGCTGATAATTGGTCTGTTCAGATTTTCTATTTCTTCCGATTCAGTTTTGGGAGGTTATATGTTTCTAGGCATCTATCCATTTCTTCTAGGTTGTCCAATTTGTTGGCATATAATTTTTCTTAATATTCTTTTATAATCCTTTGTATTTCTTTGCATTTCTGATTTTACTTATTTGAGTTCTCTCTCTGTCTGTCTCTCTTATATCATGCAACTCTTTTCTGACCTCCAAGGTTTCTGCTGAAAAATGAGCTGATAGCCTTACAGGGTTTCCCTTGTATATAAGTGTTTTCTTTTGCTGCTTTTAAAATTCCTTATCACTACTTTTTCCCATTTTGATTACTATGTGTCTTGGTGTGGACCTCCTCACATTGATTTTGTTGGGGGTTCCTTTTGCCTTCTGGATCTGGATTTCTGTTTCCTTCCCCAGATTTGGGGTTTTCAGCTATTCTTTCTTTAAATAAATTTTCTACCCCCTTTTCTCTTCTCCTCCTGAGATCCCTATAATGTGAATGTTATTATGCTTGATGGTGTCACTGAGTTCCCTTAATCTATTTGATTTTTTGTTATATTTTTCTTTCTCATGGTCATCTTGATTGCTTTCCATTACTTTGTCCTCCAGGTCACTGATTCATTCATCTGCTTCCTCTAGGCTACTATTCATATACCATGAATACTATAAATATCCTATGGTATATTTTTAATTTCAGTTATGGAATTTTTCCATCTCTCATTGGTTCTTTTTATGTTTTCTATCTGTTTGTTAAGGGTCTCACTGAGGTCTTCCACTCTTTTCTCAAGTCAAGTGAGTATCTTTATGATAATTACTTTAAATTCTCTATCAGACATATTACTTATCTCTGTTTTGTTTAGGTCTCGTGCTGTGATTTTGTCCTGTTTTTTTCTATCTGCTAGGAAAATTATCTACAACTTCTGCCCTTGAAGGTAGTGGCTTTATGAAGAGGTCCTGTCATGCCCTGTAGTGCAATGTCCCCTCTTGACCAGAACTTTGTACTTCAGAGGTATCTTCTGTATGTATTGTGTGCACCCTACAGCTGTGGCTGAGCTGCATTTGCCTTCAGTCTACTCATCTGCAATGGCTCTCTTTTCCTGTTATGGACAGGTTTGGTTCCTATGTTGTTAATGGGCCACCTTGGACTTGAGTTAGGTCAGACCAGGCATTTGCCAGAGCTGTGCTCACATTGAATTGCAGGGCACTCTCCCTGTGTTGTCCCCTGAGAAGCTTTCGTTGTTGGCTAGTCTGCAGTCAGACATGATGTCTCCCAGACCACTGCTGGGGCCCCAGTAGGACTGGTGTGTATAGTTATCTTCCCCTCTCCCTGGGGCAGGAGTCACTTCAGAGTGGTACTGGCTTCTATCAGGGCTACTTGCACACTGCCACACTGTGGTGCCTCTTCAGATGGACTTCTGCCAAGTACATGTTGGATGGGGAGGGTCTGCAGGAGACCATGGGGGTGGGATGCAAGGTGTTCTCAAGGTTTGCAGTGGTCTGCTGTGGGAAGGTACCTGTAGAGCTTTGAAGAACTCCTGTCAAGGGTGGCTTGGAGGCGGCAGTCCGCAGAAGAGTGTGGGGGTGGGGCTGGTTGTTAACAAGCTAAGTGGAGAGTGTTCATGCCATGCTGGCTCCCATAGGTATTCACGTATCTCAACTTGGGGGTGTGGGAGGGAAATGGCACCTGCCAGCTCCTTTGTTCTTGGTGAAGTCTCTTAAAGATCCCTACCCCTCAAGCACATGTTCTGAAATTTGTAAATAAATCTGCTTCCCATGTACCCCAGGTGTTTTTCAACCTGCTGCTTGTATGTGGCATCTCAGCCAGGCTGTTCATTGTGCTATCTCTTTAAAAGTAGGTCCTTAGTTTTCTATTGACCTCCAGCTCTTCCAGAGCTGACTGTTCTTCAACCTAGGCCGCAGCTACTTTTTTTTTTTTCTTGCTAGACATGTCTCCAAAGGCAAGGGAAACAAGGGCAAAAATGAACTATTGGGACTTCATCAAGATAAAAAGCTTCTGCACAGCAAAGGAAACAGTCAACAAAACTAAAAGACAACCTACAGAATGGGATAAGATATTTGCAAATGGCATATAAAATAAAGGGCTAGTATCCAAGATCTATAAAGAACTTATCAAACTCAACACCCAAAAAACAATCCAGTCAAGAAATGGGCAAAAGACATGAATAGACATTTCTCCAAAGAAGATATACAAATGGCCAACAGGCACATGAAAAAAATGCTCCATATCACTTGGCATCAGAGAAATACAAATCATAACCATAATGAGATACCACCTCATACTAGTCAGACTGGATAAAATTAACAAGTCAGGAAACAACAAATGCTGGCAAGGATGCAGAGAAAAGGGAACACTCTTACACTATTGGTGGGAATACAAGCTGATACAGCCACTCTGGAAAAACAGTAGGGCAGTTCCTCAAGAAGTTAAAAATAGAGCTACCCTACGACCCAGCAATTGCACCACTAGGTATTTACCCCAAAGATACAAATGTATTGATCCAAAGGGGCACCAGCACCCCAATGTTTAAAGCAGCAGTATACACAATAGCCAAACTGTGGAAAGAGCCCAGATGTCCATCGACAGATGAATGGATAAAGAAGATGTGGTATAAAAATACAACAGAATATTACTCAGCCATCAGAAAGGATAAATACTTACCATTTATGTTGACATAGATGGAACTGGAGGGTATTATGCTGAGCGAAATAAAGTCAATCAGAGAAAGACAATTATCATATGATCTCATATGTGGAATATAAGAAATAACGCAGAGGATCATAGGGGAAGGGAGGGAAAATGGAATGGGAAGCCATCAGAGAGGGAGAAAAACCATGAGACTCTTAACTCTAGGAAACAAACTGAGGGTTGCTGGAGAGGAGGTGGGTGGGGGGGATGGGATAATTGGGTGATGGGCATTAAGGAGGGCATGTGATGTGTTGAGCACTGGGTGTTATACCCAACTGATGAATTAATTGAACTCTACATCTGAAACTAACAATGTATGTTGGCTAATTGAATGAAAAAAAAAAGGAAAAAAAAGCCCCACATTGTAAGAACTCATAACGCTAACCCTCTGGTTTTCAAAGCCAAATGTTATGGGAACTTGTCTTCCCAATGTGGGTCCACTTGCCTACTGTGGGATTTGCTCCTCTCCCATCTCTGTGCTTCTAGTGTCACTCCCTCCTGTGGACAGTTTCACAGGTCAGTTTGGTCTGGGTCCTGTCTCCGTTCTCCCTGCAGTTTTCAGTGTGGCCTATTCTCTACATTTAGCTGTGGAGAGTCTATTCTTCCAGTCTTTGGGTTATTTTCAAGGTTATTTACACTGATGTGGGTGTTATCTATGTGTACCCATGAGATGAAGTGATCATCCTACTGCACCGTCTTCCCCTAAATTCTTCACTCATCTTTTTTTTTTTTTGAGTGTTTAATTTTGGCATTTTCAACACATAGAAGTTTCAAAATAGTACAAAGAATCCCTTTATAGCCTTCACTCAGATTCTCCAAATGTTAACATTCTACTCTATGTAGCTACTACACTTAGTATTTTGATCCAAGTTTATCACTAAAGAAAGCCACCAAACAAGGGAAGAAATAAAGAGTAGAAAGGAACTGAGAAGAACTACAAAAACCATAAAACAAGTAAAAAAATTATAATAAGTATATACCTATCAATAATTATTTTGAATGTAAATGGACTAACTGCTTCTAGGAGTATCTGAATTTTTGTCCTGGATAAGAAAGATTTGAGGCAGTAGACTTGGCCTTGCCTCCTGTGGGCCTCTTTTCAGCTATAGTTGGGCACTGGAACCAAGAGTAAGATGGCAAACAAGGTGGACATCCAGCAGAATATGGGGCAGCTGCCTCACTAGAGCATAGGTCACATGGGCCTAGGCAGAAGGCAGAACCTAGGTATGAGTGTGTGGGAAAGGAGACAAGAGTAAGAGGTGTGGCAGAGAGGATCGTGCCTCTGGCATCATACAGGCCCTTCCTAGACAACTGTGTCTTGACTGTAAATGTGAGTTAGGAAGAGCTTTAAACAGGTTCAGCTATTCCTAAGGAGTTGTTTTCAACTGAAACAGTAATAATCACCTAAGATGTAATTAAATGCTACTTTCTGGAATGGAGCAAGAGGACTGTTCATATCTGAAATGATTAATGAAATGTGAAGGCCATTTTTGAATAACAAGAGGAAAATTCTTAAAGGCACCCTGACAGAAAATGCAAGTTACTTGTGAAAGAAAAGAAACTAGCTTGGCTTCAGTTTTCTTTTTTAAAAGTTAATGCCAGCAGGAAAGAGAGCAACATCCACATTGTCATGGAGGAAGAGGTTGAACTTAGCAGTGTTCTTGTATATGTAAAGTGCTAGAGGAGATTTTCAAATATGCAGAGATTCCCAAAACATTTCACTTGCACTATTGAAAAAAAAAACAAAATTACTGTGTAGACAATTGAAAGATGACTAAAATTTAGAACTTTAAGGATGGGAAAGTTAGGGTATAAAATATTGGTGATAAGCATCATTATCCATTAAATGTAGAAGTAGGTCAACAAATACAGTAGGCCACATAGGAAGGGAGAATTTATATAGGTTACATTCCATTTCTATAGTGCAAAACAAAACAAATAAACATGCAAAAAGAGCCTCCCTGCAATGTGTCAAATGCCTTATAAGAAATTACATCCTGCCATCCAAAAATCCTTTTTCTGATCTAGTCTAAAAAGCAATCTGAGATAGTATATACACAAAGATGTTTCTTATATCATTATATATCATAGTGAAAACTGAGCCAAAACTTCAACAGTGGTAGAATGGGTACCCAATTATACATACATTTGAAATAAGTGTAGAAAAAAATGTAAGGCAGAGTATGGTGTGAGAAATGCAAGCGTCTGATTACAAAGGATAATGACAGTGTAGTATTTCTGGGCTTGCAAAACTGCTAAGCCTGTCTACATTGATCAGCTTCCCTGGGCAGGGCCATTCCTCTTTCACACTCTTTTAAAATCTCTACTATAGGAAGGAATATGCAACAACAATTCCTATCTTTCTTAACAGTTAATTTAAACATTGCATGTAAAATTCTCCCTAACAATGAATTTAAACCGGTTCCATTGTTCATTAGTCTTCATCCAATTCTGTCCCTATAGAAGGAAATTCAAAGAGATTGTTACTGAATTTTCAGATCACAAAATCTTCACAGAGGGGAGAGTTGCAGAAATAAGGGAGTGAATAATGTTGGCACCAAGTTGGTGTTCAATAAGTATTTATTGAAAATTATTTGAATATATCTGATAAAGAGAATGTTGTATCAGTAAAGTTTGAGTAGTTCCAGGACTAGTGTGATAAATTATTGTTCAGCAAATGTTCCCATACAGCCCAATGCCCCTGCCTCTTTGGAAGGACTAACTTCCCTGTTTTCTTGATGATGGATTTGGCTATGTGACCTGTTTTGGCCAACAGAATGTTGGCAAAATGAAACTAGCTGAGGTTTGAAATGTGCTTGTGAGACTGGATGTAGTCTTGCCTTTTGCTATGAAAATAACATGCTTAGGTAGCCAGCCTTAGAGGAAGAGAGACCCATAGAGTGAATCTGGACCTAATCTAGAATTTGGTACCAAGCCCAGTCAACCCAGTCCAGATCAACCCAACTCCATTATCTTGCAAGTATGTAAACCCAAAATAAATGCTCATGACTCTAGGCCACTGAATTTTGGGATGGTTTCTTATGCAGCACATAGTGGTAGTAGCTGATATAGTTTTACCTATAAAGTTGGAGGCAAAGCAATAAATTAAAAAAATTGTTGTGAAAAACTTTAGCATTCATCAGAGTTGAATGTAAGAAATGGAAGAAAGAAATGTTGTTCAAGAAAAAAACAATTCAAGAGTAATAGCCAAGTGTATTCAGAAGGTAAACTCTTGGGAGGAGAAAAATAAAAGAAATCCGAGAAATTATTCAAAATCTAGACCAAACAGTAGTTGAGGGCTAAAAACTTGTAAACAGGACACTTCAAAAGTGGGAAAGAAATAGGAGGTAATACATCTAAGATCTACTTTTGATTAGGCTGCTTTATTTGTATGGGATCTCTGTTTTATCCTCGGTGAAAGGAGGGGACAGCAGTAGATAAGCTCTTGCAGCATTAAAGCTGGATAAGCCTTTGAGATAAATTTAAATCTATTTAGGAAAATAAGCTTAGAAAAGTATGTAGATAAAGATGCATCAGAAAATCAAATTCAATAAATAGATAAGGTGCTAGTTTAATGTGAAAACTGATTTGAACAAATTAAGAGTTTTTTGAGGCAGATATATTTGGTGAAATTTCCACCCATTTCCTTTTAAGTCACTTTCCTGCTAAATGTCAATGCAATATTTTAGGATATCTTTTATATATTTCTAGTTTCGCACATCAAAGAAAAAATGTATCTTTTAACAATCCCTAAGTGAAAATATACCCTTTAAAACATTTTCCATTAAAATAATCATAAAAGCAGATTAGAAATAGGAATTGGTCAATTTTTATCTGTATGATCACTCTGTGACAAATTTTTGTTCATTTTGTGTTATTACACAACTAAGGGCTTAGGGGTATAGAGATTCTAACAGATTCTGGAAGGTCACCTAGTTAATAATAATGAAACCATCCAATCTGTTAAATAGTATTATAAATATAAGCTTGAGAAATATATGACATGACATAAATCTTTGTATTATAGCAAATATGACAAAAATACATTGCATTTTAATGTCAACTTATTTTCAAGAGGCCACCTGATGGATTGTAGGGCTTTTTTTATGCACAGTCATCTTCTATGAAGAATATGAATGAAAAGTGCAAAATTTCAGACAGGTCCATGAATCACTAATTGGATTTTACATAAAGCACCACTGATTTACGTCAAAACTCATTATGTTCTACCAAGTATAAACCTTACTTAGAAATGGTAAATAATTTTAAGAATTTGCCCAAACCTCAAGCTAAAATTCTTATTTGGTGTTTAAGTGTATTTTTCATATGCTTCTAATTTAACAGAAAGTATTATAAGGAAAATTGGACTCATCCAGTCATGCTCTGTCCATAACTGCCATTATATTCAGAGCCTTTCAATACTTCTCTTTTGCTGGCTTTAAGCATAAGAAACATGACTTTCAAGTTTTATTTTTATGAGCATAACTTTCACTTCTTAAAACTTTTAGTTAATCTCATTTCCCCTTTATATTTAAAGAAATTTTATCAGGTAGAAACTATTGGATGGTGGCTGTATTTCATAATTTACTATTTTGAGATGGAAAATCAGGAATTACTTTTAATCATAAATTAGAACAAAACCCTTTAACTCAATCCTCATAACAACGTTCCAAGGTTGCAACTATCGAATTAAGAAACCTAGGGTTGGAGAAGCTAGGTAAATTGCCTAAAAAAGTGACACAGGTAGTATATTGTATTGTGCATCCAGAATCCAGGCTTTTAATCACTTTTTTTTTTCATATTCTCTTACTATGTGATATAAGCTGAGAAGAGATGTAGCTAAATTGTTGTAAGGGTTAAAGAAAGAATTATTCCAGGGTGCCTGGGTGGCTCAGTTGTTAAGCGTCTGCCTTCGGCTCAGGTCATGATCCCAGCGTCCTGAGATCGAGTCCCGCATCGGGCTCCCTGCTCAGCAGGGAGCCTGCTTCTCCCTCTGCCTGCCTTTCTGCCTACTAGTGCTTCGATCTCTCTGTCAAATAAATAAATAAAAAATCTTTAAAAAAAAATAAAGAATTATTCCAATCAGGGAAATCAGTAGAGAAATTAAAGTACAGATAGTTGACCTAGACACATGAGATGGACAGAATTCAGAGGGATGGGAGCAGGATCTGGACCTTTACTCTCCAATAACCATTAGCACGTGTGGAAATTTACATTTAAATTCACTAACATCAAATAAAATTAAGAATTTATTTCCTCAGTTGCACTAGCTGTATGCCAAAGTTTCACTAACCACATGTGGCTTCTGGCTACCATGTTGGTCAGCACAGAGCCACAGAACATTTCCATTCTCACAGAACATTCTGTTGGAGAGTGCTGTCCGAACGGAAAAGATTATGATCATTGTCTGTGAGAAAACAGCAAATGTGGCTAAGAAATGATATTCAGGTCTGTTCAGAGAAGATGGGGGTGTTGAGCTTGGTGCGAATAGAAGGTCCACATCAGTGTGTAGGACAAGATAAGTAGGTCCAGATATATTTTGGATGGTCTTGAATGCCAGAGAGAAGAATTTATGTGAATTTGGTATGAAATGAGAAACATTGAGGATTTCTCATCAAGGAAGTGATATTATCAGATCAGTTCTTTAGAATAATTATTTGGGAGGTGGTTCATTAAACTGATTAAAATAGAGTTGTGTTTGGGAAACTTGTTATGAGGCTATTGAGCTTGGAATGGAAAAGCTGTAAAGGATGTGAGAAATTTGAAGTACAACCTAATGACGACATTATGAGGAGAACGGGGAAGAGAAGTTTGAGTAATTGGGAGAAGAGTGGTGGCAAAGTCGGAAATACAGAAGTCAGGAAGGGGACAGAGTTTGCTTAAAAGGAAAGCAAGTTCAGTTTTGAACATCTTGAATTTAAGGTTCTTATGAGACATTTATCTGTAAATGTCCAGGAAGCCCTAGGAAAATTTTCTAAATCCTTTGCTTATTTTCACAAAAAAGTCAATGACTGGCCTGTGAAGATGAATGAGATTGAGATCAAGGAAGTCAACACAGGGAGGGAAAACAATTTCCAAAATGGCAGGAGTGGAATCCAAAATGAAATTGAAGTCAAGAGTTACAGAGGCAGGTATAAAAGTTGAAGTAAAAAGATAAGAGTTGGGGCCAAGACTGAAGCAGTCTAATTTATTTTTCACAGCTTTGGAATATTGTACACTTTTTTTAAAATAGCCTTTGTAGTTGGTTTAACATCATTTCCCAAATAGGCTGATTACAAGAAAAGTCCCTAGCAGTATCCATTTCAGGTTGTTTGCTAACATTTTAAATGTTTATTTCAATAGGGCAATACCTTGGTAATATGTACGAAAAGTTATTAGAAATTCATGTAGATTCTCGTAAGTTCTACTATGGACTCTCATGCATGATACAAACTACTGGTATATTTTACTGAAGCAGAAAGACTGTAGGTAAGGGTTATAAACTAATGTCATAGAGAATCACGAGGTCTCCCTTTACCTTGATATTAATAGATTCCAAGATCCCTGGAGTGATTCTTTCTCACAGGAATTTTTCTGCTCACCTTTTAGATTCTTTTAGTGTAATTGGTAGTGGAGGGAGAGAACTAGCAATGTAATTTAAAGAAGAAAACAGAACCCAGATGATAAGATAAAGTTTTATGTATTTGTCCAACTTTGTGAGTAGATACAGGAAGAGGTAAAGATCTTTCTATCTTTCAGGAGATATTTCAGTCTCTGTCACAAATGAAGACAAGGTACTTTTGACAACCAGAATTTCAAGGAACAAAATAATGTTAGATAAAAAGATTGGTACTAACTCAGAATTATGAGGTTTTACACAGTAGATTCCTGAACCTAAGATAATTTTTCTCCCAGAACTCAACCTGTAATATTGAACTTATAAATGCTAATTTTGTTCAGTGATTTTGTTTTAAAAGGTTAAATGCTTGTAATTTATACGCTTCCCAAGTCTGTAATTACTAAAAAAAAAAACCCTTGAAACTCCTCCAGCTAGAGATTTTTTAATGAGTCCATTCATGATCCTCCTATGAGATACCTTGAATTCAAAGGGATGGAAGCAGGTGCAAAAAACACAAGAGAAGCCAGCTGAACAGTCTATAGCAAAATCAGAACTGAAATTCATACCTCCCAAATCTCAGTGGCCATTTACATTACTCAGAAAAAGCAGGGTTGACTTGACAGCAAATGTAAGGAAATTAACACAAAGAAGATACCTTGATGAGAAGTTTGTCACTAGCTATAGCAATTAACTGCAATTGCCAATATTCACCAAGGGTAAGATCTTTTACACAAGCAGCTATTACTCAATAAAAGATGATTCTCTCTAGTGATTATGGTGGTGCGACAGGCAAGCTACAGATCAGTTAAGGTAAAGTGAAAGTGAGTAACTGTCTGAGCAGCTGTATTTCAAAACATGTACCTTGTACCACAAGACTAATGTTGACGGCATCCATCCAGTCCCAAATATCCAAAGGAAAAGTGAACACTTTTACTGACATCCCAATATGCTGTCTACACAGTGTCAAACACACAGATGGCTGAAAGGATTATTTATTTTTCATTTAAATGGTGGAGAAACTAGAATTCTTCTATCTTTAATGTTCTGATCTGAAGATGATTTATTTTTACTTCTTAATTCTAGCAACACATTTAAGTGAAAACTGGAAACTGTAACTTATAGAATTGCTGTAAGTGATCTGTATTTTTTTCCATTGGCACATATGTAATTGAAAGGTTATTTTCTTGACTGTAAACTCAACATCATATTAATCATAGATAATAGTGAATATATCTTAAATAAGCAAAGGTAAATAATTATAATAACAAAATGGATTTAGTTCAGCATTGAGAGTTCATGTGCAAAATGTTTATATTACACATTATAGGACATATATCTAAGCATTTCCTAGAAAAAATTCAGAAACAAATTTTGGACTTTTCAAACATATTTCACCAGCTTTAAATACATGAAATATGCATCAACTGATATATCTTGAAATATTTATATATACATCTTGAAATGCTTACGCTTATGATTACCTTTCAAAGGTAATCAGATAAATCACCTTAAGTTTCTTTGATTTATAATTTCAGCTATGTTTACAAATTAAAATTCATTAGGAATGGGCTAATTTGTATGTTGTAAAATCAGATTTAATGAACTAAAATTCATTAGGAATGGGCTAATTTGTATATCTATATGCCAGCCATTATGATAGTCTTGATTTTATAAAAGGCTCTTTTGTGCAATGGTTAAGAGAGCATTATCTGAAAGAAAACTGTCTGGGTTTGAATTTCTGCTCCTCTAATCACTAACAGTAAAATCTTGGTCAAGTTAATTATGCCTCTGTTTTTCCAACTATAAAATGAGCATAATAAAAGTACTTAACTAATTGGGATATTGAAGCAAATTAGTTAATACACGTAAAGCCCTTAGCCCTTAGTGTTTATCAGATAATAAGAGCTATAAAAGTCTGACCCTATATTATCATAGGTCTATCTTATACATAACTGGAGGCCAATACATGGGCAACAAATACAGGAGAAAAGATTGCAAAAAGTTAAACTTTGATATTAATAAAGTAAAAATCCTACATGTTAAATACACTTTTAAGACATTAAGATTTCAAGAAAGCTTGCCTCTGTCAAAAAGGAACACTATATCTAATCATTCAAATAACGTATTAAGATTAACATCTCCTTCCCTTACCTACTTATTTACTAAAAAGCTTTTCTTCATATTTTTAAGATTTCCACACTTAAAATTTATGAAGATTAAGTTAAGGTGACTTAGGAGTTTCTTTGATATTATAAAGCCAGTCAGATGAAGAATATAAAGGAATGCTATAAATAGAGCAGTGGATAATATCCAAACTTTAAATTAGGCGTGATAATGGGGAAAATGTACGCTGGATAATTCATGTTCACAGAAAACTCTAAAAGTTTGTTTTGTTTAAGTCTCTCATGTTTCTGAGTTTTTAATTGATTTTTGGTTGGAACTGCAAACTAAAAACAAAGATACAGCTACTTCTCTGTTTTGTATTTGGCTGCTCTATCCTTTATTAGTGAGCATAGAAATGGCCCAAATCAGGAAGTAAAGCTGCCTCAGCCTAGACTGCCCCTCCCACACTCTCATTGTAGGAATTCTTCTTTAAGCCTGAGCTCAAATGTTGAATCCTTTGATAAACCTTCCTCATCTGACTCTCCAATTAGAAGTAATCCCTTCTTCCTCTGTATTTACACTAGGCATTTATTTTAATAGAAATATCTATGGTTAGTTCATTAGAAGCAAACGCAGATTTCTCAAGGTGAGGAAAGGAAGAAAAACTTTGCCTCAAAGGTGTGAATACGGACTTGAAGTTCTGAGGTCTGATCAGCAGTCATTTACTTTATCAGAAAAAATCTTGTATGGATTACAGCTCACAAAATGGGGACCTCATAAGGGAGTCTCTTCCATTAATGTTTTTGTCTGAAGATGGATTTTCCTCTTCTTCCCTTAACTCTAACAACATGGTCAAGTGGAGACTGGAACTTTAAAACAAAGTATTTAAAAAAAACTCAGGAGAAACAGGAAGGATACGAAGTGCATTGCGTGTGATCAGACAATGTGGCTTACTCCAACACGAAGGTTTGAGTTTGTTAACAAAGCGAAGGTTTGAGTTTGTTAACAAAGCTCATCCTCCAAATACCATTTATTTTGATTTTTGTTATGCTAACTATATTCTTCACCAAATACAGTATAAACTCCTATCTCTTAGTGTTTTATAATCTCTAAACTGCCCATGTTGACTAGCACTGTGTCATGTACATAATACATGATACAATTTATGAGCATAACCCATGAATACATGCCATGAGAACTTTGATTTCAAAGTTTAGCTTTAGAAGACTGTGACAGGGAGCAAACTATAAATATGCCACTATATATAAAAAGTTTTAAAAATTAAGAAAATAAATATGCTACTATCATATGTGAACTTTTGTGACTTTGACCTTAAATGTCATATAATTATTATTTTTGTTTATGTCTATTTTTCTTCTGAAAAAAATAGATAAAAGTCCAGCATCCAAACTACAGAAAAATTCGTTAATGGGAGATAATTTAATTTTAGCCTTTCTCTGTCTTTCAGAAACACTGAGAGCTGTGATTTTGTTTTCCCGTTCTAAATTTGCCAGTGATTACCTATGAAGACTCCAACTTCAGAATGACATTAGGATTATGGAAGAAGTATTTGTCCTCTGAAACTTACTTCAAAATATCTGAAAGCTTAAAGGGTTGTTTTTTTTTTTAAACTGCAGAGCCTTGAACTTCTGGGACAAAAGAGGAAGGGGAGTTGTGGCAAGAACTGCAACTAAACCTTACCCTAGAAGAGAAACTGGTCAGACGTGGGTAGATGTGCTTGGTTTAGCCCTGCTCAGACTTGCTATTCATTGCATCATCCTTCCCCTTCTGTCCATCCCAGACATACCCATTTCCGTCTAGCAGCAATCAGTGAATCATGTCAAATCTGGAGTAGGACATTGCAATCTTTACCTTTTTAAGGTCTATCTACTGCTTTTGCCTCCGATCACCTTTTACTTGCTTCCTGCCTGTTCGCTCTCAACCTTACATCACTGTTTACCCGTATCTGGTTAAGGAAATAGGTTTAGAAGGACATTTTGAATGAAGAAGTGTTTTAGAAATAATTGGACTAGAAGTCAGGTGACCTGGTTTCGTTCTGGTCCTAATTGCATTAATTAATTAATTGAGAGCGTGAATGAACACGGGAAGGGGCAGAGGGAGAGAGAGAGAGTCTTAAGCAGACTCCGTGCTGAGTGTGGAGCTGGTGGCAAGGCTCAAACTCACGACCCTGAGATCAGGACCTGAACTGAAACCAAGAGTCAGATGCTTAACCAACTGTACCATCCAGGCGCCCCCCCTAGTTGCTTTTAAACAGCTGAACTTGAATGAATCCCATTGTGATTCTGGGTATAATTTGTAAAATTATTGATTTGGAATAAATAGGATTCATGATTTTTTACTAGTCTCCTACTTCATGGTTCCATAGAGGTTGCTTTTATTTATTTATTTATTTTTAAAGATTTTATTTATTTATTTGACAGAGACAGAGACAGTGAGAGCAGAAACACAAGCAGGGGGAGTGGGAGAGGGAGAAGCAGGCTTCCCACTGAGCAGGGAGCCTGATGCGGGGCTCGATCCCAGGACCCTGGGATCATGACCTGAGCTGAAGGCAGCTGCTTAACAACTGAGCCACCCAGGTGCCCATAGAGGTTGCTTTTAAAAAATAGACTTTATTGATACAAACAATGCACTAATAAGCACAGAAGTAGATGTGATAGTACAATAATGTGAAAGTACAATGCCGAAAAGAATAACAGAATCAAAATGGTTGATAAGGGAAGATAGGAAACTAGGAAAGCAGATACAGACCTAGGTACAATGGTACCTGCTTTCCAGATTTGTCATGTAAAATTTATTGTGCACAATGGAAATGATTTTATGTGGCAGAATGTGCTGATATTTTAGGATGGTGCTTAGTTATGGACATTGATTTCTAATATGCAGTGGTAATGCCTGCTTTAATGTTTTCCTTTAGTCTGTATCTTTTGCTTCCCTTTTTATTTCTAATTTTTTTCTTTATAATTGAACAGTTTTAAACATTCATTGAAGAAAAACTATAAAAAACAACCTTACCATCCAGAATCATTTTGGGGACTTTTGAGATTCTAGTGTTTATTATTTTATTTGTACATGATGTACATAAAAATTTGGGCTCTTCCAAAAGATCCTAAAACAACAATTTGAATGCAGATCTTTTATTTGAGGTGAGTACAGGACATCAACAGGGAAGTGGGACAATGAGGAAAGGGAAAGCAGCCAGAATAGAGCACACTATTTAGTCTGCTTCTATTGTGAGTAACTGGAGTTGATCTTTTAGAGAAATCCTAGGAAATGGTACAAAATATTGGTCTCACCTGAAGTCCAAGGGGGTTGGATTTAGGGCTGCTGGGGGTGGATGTCAATTTCTCAGCACTTCTGGGTCACACTCAATGCGAACAGGCACACGGTGGGCTTCCCCTGCTAAGGGAGATGACACTTAGGCACAGAAAAGCGAGTACTGGTAGTAGGGAGTCAGCTGGAGCACACAGGAAGGTTGAAGGGAAATGGGTGGGCACTGAAAATGTCTGCTTCAATATATCACCTAATTTTTTAGGCAAATCAGTCTTTTCTAAATTTTTAGGCAAATCAGTCCTGTTCTTTTTGTAATAAAACATTTTCACCTTAAATGTTAGAAAAGTGAAAATGACAAATATTTTAAAATTACTCCAAATTTGGCCATTTGGCAGTACTCATCATTACATTTTGGTGAACACTGTTCCCATTGTGTGTACGGATGGAGAGATTCAGTGAATTCATTTTAGGAAAAATTCCTTATATCTTTGGACACATGTGCATTTCTTTGTTCAGATTCCTTATCTCAAGAGTGCTATATATCCTTATGTTGGTTTTCTTTGTCCTCAATATCTATTAGCCCTCCTGTGATCGCTTTATTTGTTTGTCTCTTTCAATATACATTTACTATAACTATCTCAAATCTTTCCTCTAGGTCAGTATTTCAATTTTTCATAAATTCTATTTTATACTTCGCCTTCTTTAATTATTTCTGTGATTATATTTGTAGTCTTCTCTTGTTTTCCTAAATCTATAACCTCCCCCTTTTTCTCAACTTTTATTGTTCATCCTCTTATCTTCTAGCTCTTGAACTCATGTTCTTATTATTCTCTAAGGTGAGATCATTGTGATGAATTTTCCTGTGCTTTGAGGTATTTTTTTTTTAATTTTACATTTAAGGTCTTTATCTTTCCTTTGAAAGTTACATTCCTTTCTTGCTTTCTTCCTCTTCTCTACACATTTTGTTTTGTTTTGCTTCAATATGTTTGCATATTTGCCATGGCATTTCACATTGCTCATAATTAAGCAGTTCTTTTCTCCTTTTTTCCTGCTGGAATGTGAGTATACTCATGATTCTTCCTAGTAGTGCTGAACCAAGTGTCTTTTGTCCTTCTAGCTACTGTTTGAGAGAGATTTTGTTTTCTATCCATTTTTAGTAGATGGATGGCATGGCAAGGGTGGGGTAAGAACCCAGCCAAAGTGGTATGCACTCGTTAAATACCATAGCTCTAGACTCTCTTCTGAGATTTTGTTAAATATCCTGTAGAAGAATTCAAACCATGAGTTTGATGAGTTTGATGAGTCATATTCTTACAGAGGCTATCCTTGGGTTTTATACCATTTCCTCCAATCAGTGTGTTTGCTTCAGTTTTCTAGGATAGTAGTAATTCAGGTTCTTGGCATCAGAATAGGACAAAGTTAATTTATCTGCCACTTTACTGTCTCTTAAATCCAAAATACTTAGCTACTAATATTGTACAAGCTACATCTTCAGATGAAGAATACCCAAGAATTGACTGAGATAATTTACTTATAATGAGATTACAGATATATGGGTTACATGCCATCCATGATAGTACCAATAATTGGGTGAGCGAATTTGTTTTTTTAACCTTCATGACAGGACAAAAGAGTGTACTATACTCCCATTTTAAGGTCTTGCTTGTGTTTCTGACATTCTGTTTTAGAATTGACTTTAAGTCTGGGGAGCCTGGGTAGTTCAGTTGATTATGCATCTGACTCTTGATCTCAGTCAGGTCTTTTTTTTTTTTTTTTTAGATTTTATTTATTTATTTATTTGAGAGAGAGAGAGAGAGAGTAGGGGGAGGAGCAGAGGGAGAGGGACAAGCAGGTTCCATGCCAAGCACAGAGCCCAACCTAGGGCTTGATATCATGACCCTGAGATCATGACCTGAGCCTTAATCAAAAGCTGGACAGTTAACCAACTGAGCCCCACCCAGGCACCCCTCAACTCAGGTGTTGATCTCAGGGTTTTGAGTTCAAGCCCCGTATTGGGTTCCATGCTGGGCATGGAGCCTACTTAAAAAAAAAAAAAAAAAAGAATTGAACTTTAGTCAATTGGTCAGTATCCAGACCTATTCTTAAGTGATACTAGCACATTATATAATTAAAAAAAATCTTTGTAATACACAGAATTCCTGTATTAGAGCAAATATTAAAATATCTGAGCTTTATGAAAGTTTCCAGTTAATTTATTTGATGATTCTAAATAGACATATTGTGATTTAAAATATGCAACTTAGAAACGGGACAATTAAAGGTGACCTCCAAGAGCACTATCAAATTAGATAAATATATAGGTAAACTAAAAGTATCCATATCAGTCAGAACCCACAGCAGATGGAAAACAATCACTGAATAATGTTTAATAAAAATGACACAGAGCAAGGGATGGTGAAGTCACCTTACTTAGGATCTAGGAACAGTGGGATGGTGTTACCGCCCCTAAGTCAGAAGGGGCAAGGAGAAGGAAAGTTTACAGACCAGGTGTTGGACATGTGAGGGGGCTGCCTCTTACATAGAGGAATACATATACAACTAAAATCTTGTCTGGGGAGGGAGGAACTTGGGAGAGGGGAGTAAAAGGGAAGGGGATGAGGGAGGAAGTGGGGAAGGGGGAAGAATGCACTCTGATCCTTCTCTCCTACCAACCTCCAGTCTCCTATCAGGGCCTCCACTGGCCAAACTCACAGGGAGCAGAGAGCAGGACACCAGGTGTGAAGAGAGTAGAGGTCAATCCCCTGGGGTATAATAAGGCAGGGAAGAGTGGAGAATGGTTCTAGAAGGGCAAATGGAAACCAGCCAGCACAACATCTTACCTTAATACTCCATTTTCAAAAATCACTTAAAGAACAGGAATAAGCTCTTTAGCTATAGAAGTACGAACATAATTTTCTGCAAGTACATAAATTTATAAAGCCAATTATATGTAATTTGTAAAGCAAAATTGTTTCACTCAGGTTTTCTGTATGTAGGCACTCACATGCAGAGTTGGTCCTACTGTTTCTATAGCTAATGTTTATTGAATGCTATACGCAAGGGACTTTTTTAAGGACTTTACATGGATTTACTCATTTCCTCCTTAGCTGGACGTACTATCATCCCATTTTGCAGGTGAGGAAACTGAAGCTCAGAAAGGTTGCCTCAGGTTAACAGCTAGAAGTGGGATTCTAACTAAGCTGGGATTCTAATTTGGGCATCAGGCACAGAGCATTTCACCCTAACAACCATCCCCACATTGTCTATACTGTTAGCACATAGACCTTGTCAGTTCCTTAATCTTAGACTCTAATGAGGGTTTGTTTTTTTTTTTGGTCATTTTTATTATACTTGAGTAATAATTACTCAGTTGGCATACTAACTTAGTCTGAAGAAATGACCCACTTCCCAAACTGCACGTCTGTGAATCGGAATCCAAGATGTTCTGTGTTGGAAGGGAACTTCACCAGCCCTCTCTTTAGTTGTTACTGGACCAGTCATATCCCCTCTCTAATCATATTAACATCTTACTAATTCACTTACTAGATCAGATGTAGCTCCTGTTTTCTAAGCTTTAAAACCATCCTTCTGAAATACTGCACAGCTCCTTAACTATGGCACTATGAAGGTATTTTGCATCAGATATGTTTCTAATAGTAATTTGTGTCAATTCTTTCAAAGGGAAGTAAATGTAGTTAAGTTTCTTCTTATGAAACAATAAAGAATATGGAGATTCTGTAAGAGAAGTAATGATCTCAGTAGCTTTTGAGAGTGAAACTAGGAATTAAATACAATCGCATAGAATTTATCTAAGTTGAAGTCAATTTGGGAAATGTCTTACTTAACTTGGGGTGCTGTATAAAATGCTGCAGACTAAGTGTCTTAACAGAAATTTATTTTCTCATGGTTCTGGAGGCTGGAAGTCTGAAATCAGCAGGCATGGTTGGATTCTGAAGAAAACTCTTCTCCTGGTTTGCAGATGGCCACCTTCTCACTGTGTGTTAACATGGCCTTTCCTTGGCATGTGCCTGTGAAAGAGAGAGAGAGGGATCTCTTCCTCTTCTTATCAGGTCTGCAATTCTATTGAATTAGGACCCCATCCTTATGAATTCATTTAATCTTAATTTCTTCCTAAAAGCCTTGGCTCCAAAGATAGTTCTTTTGGGTATTCAGCTTCAACATATGGGTGAATTTTGTGGGGTATACATTCAGTCTATAAAGTACTTTTTCCCCTGATTAGATTAGTAAAATAAAATTCTGAACTTTATCAAAAACACTTATCACAGCAAATTTACACTTAAGATAGGAATAATAACCCAAGAAAGTTTATTTTAAAATATAAGCCATCAATTACTGATACTTGAATTTCTAGATATAGGCCATAACATAAAATTCTATTTCGTTCTTAGCCTACTTCAAGTTAAACTGATATGTAGTTTCTAAATCAGATTGGACTTGAAATTGCAAAGATAATCAATGTTTCTCTTAGTTGTTGCCTTTTCCCCCAGTCAATATAAATGCAGATGACTATGGTAATTAGGGTGGGTGGGAGGAGATGAGGATTAGCTTGGGTCCCTTCCTGTGGGACTTCACTTGGGGGTTAGGGCAGTGAATCAGGTAGGCTGTTAATTGGGGGAAATGATATATTAAGTGCATTTGTGTCAAAAAGACCTGAGGTTCAGATGAATACAATCAACCCACTATTCCTACCACCCCTCAAATGAGTTTTTTCGTATCTCCACCTATAAGAGGTTTGGTGTTGACTTTGCATTACTTCTTTAGCTATAGCTTTTAACTAGATTTCTTAGAAACACTAATATTTGGGAGTAGCAGGGTACAGTTCTTTTAGAAGCATAATTGCTTTGGGTCCTGGGCAATTCAGGGACAGCCATACCTATCTCAGAAGGCTAGTTAATAAAGAGATTTATAAGCATGGATAGTTGGGATGCACTTTCCCAAGACAACTTACGCCTTTCACTTAACAACTTGTATGACTATGTAACCTCTTAGACTTCAGTTTACTTATTTATTATATAAGTCTAATAATAATGCCTAATACATAGTGTTGTGAGCATTATATTAAAAATATGTAGATATCTACATATATGCCTGTACATGCACATTTACATATGTATCTATTTACAGGGAAATATCCTTTCACTTATGACCACTTAATGCTGTTCTTATTACCTCTGATTTGGGGTTAAAATTTCTGTTTCAAACTCTTTTGGTAGATACTTTTATCACAGGTCCAATTTAGTTAAATTTCTATGTAGTTTTTTTTGTTGTTGTTGACATATAATGTATTATTTGTTTTGGGGGTACAGGTCTGTGATTCATCAGTCTTACACAATTCACAGCACTCACCATAGAAAGTTTAAAGTTATAGAAGAAATTATAAAATTAATTTATAAAGTTGGATTAGTCAGGTAAATTAACCAAGGTTGCAAAAGATATGTCTTATCTGGCTCTGATTTCTTTAATGAGTAAAAATGACTTCTTTTGAATCATAAGACTGCATCTATTGTTCTCTTATCTGGGGGGAAAAATCACATGCTTTGGACTTACAATACTAAAAATAAATCATCCTATTTTCTATTACAATAGACTTAATCACTAAGACATTTCCCTCCTTTCTTTAAATGCAAAAAGAATATGTTACATGCCCATATGAATAATAAAACCCAGTGACAGTCTGTATTGTTATTTTTCAGGTGATCTGATAAAATGCTTTACAATGCCAGATGGATTATCTAATTTAATAATATATTTACAGCAACAGTGTATATGATTAAAACTAAAAGATTATTATTGATTGTAAAAGCAAATTTAAATTGCATTCTTAAGATAATCTCAAACTTACAGTTGAAAGGAAAAATACAAGAAACTTTATTTTCCTGAACCATTTAGGACAACCATTCCCATCACCCCAGAACACTGTGATGTGTATTTCTTACAAACAAGGACGTTTTCCTACACAACTAAAACGCAGCCATTGGATTCAAGGAATTACCACAAATATATTATTAACACTTAATTGTCAGACCCCATTTAGACTTTACCAATTGTCCCAATAATGATTTTGTAATAAAAGGCTCCAGCTTAGAATCACAAGATACATATAGTTGTCAGGTCTTTTTAGTCTCTTTCCCCTGAAACAATCTTCTCAGTCTTTCTTTGACTATCCAGATCTTGACGCTTGAAATTTAAAGGCCAGCTATTTTGTAGAATGCTCTTAATTTGAGTTTGTCTGATGATTCCTCATGATTAGATTTAGATTGTGCATCTTTGGCAGGAATATCACGGAAGTAATGTGTTCTTGTTGTATTCTATCAGATGGCACACAATTTTGATTAGTTCCACTATTCAAGAAGCTCACCTTGATCACTATATTAAGCTTGATTCTACAAAACTTCACATAAAGTTCATTCTCCTTGTAGTAATCAGTAAGTGTGTTGTGAGCTGGTACTTTGAAACTGTCTTACTACCCCATTCCTCACCAAACTTTCAATTTATTCATTTATTTGTACCTGAATGGACTCATGGTTTCCTATATTATTCAGTGGGTTGTAGTTGGTCCCTACCATTGTTGTTTATTTTGATATCTATACTGATCCCGAGTGGGCCATGCAGGGAGAACCACTCCTATGTACACCCTCCTCACCCTCCTTAGGGTTTTTCACCCCACTCTCTGCTGCCTTCCTACAGAGCAAATGTCTCAGCCTGCTGGGGCTCTGGTACACTCATCTGGGCCACTGGCACAGATACCTACCTTACTCTTCTCTACCTAATAGCTTTAGGACTAAGTTGTTGGAGGAGGATAGGAAAAGAAAAAAGAGCCCAAATTATAATTTTACAATAAATTGTGTAGCTTTAAAATTCTGCAACTTAAAAAACACATCAAGCTACTCTTAGACAATTCATACCTCTATTTGAGCATACTGGTCATAAATTGCTTTAGAATTTCTTTTAAATAAATCATCTTAGCACTTGTCTATGGGTACCTCCTGAGTTGGCAGGAAAGAACACTGAGGGAGGATCTAGTCATTTGAAGGAAAGAAGACTATGATGGATTTCTGAAAGGCTTCTTTCAGAAGCCTTACAAGTATGCAATTTAGAGTGTCTGCTCACTAAAGAAAATAATAGAGCATGGAATAAATGAAAAATCTTTTTTGATTATGGGGTAAAAACTTTCCCTTTTAAGGCTATAGAACTGCCATGGTGCAACCAATTTAAGACCTGTACATTTTCTGCTGTTCAAATGTAAACTTCAACCCTGATCTGACCTCAGTTGGGTGTATACTGTTGAAGAAACCTGTCTGCACACTTTGAGAAAATGTCCAGACAAGACGGAGGCCAACCAAGTGAACTCAACTTTCTAAGGCTCCCACCATCCTGAATGATCTGTAGTGTTCTCTGGCATTCAAAACCTATACTGCCTTGTGATATCTCTTCTACTCCTGCCTCATATCAATTCTCCTGCTTGTAAACATTTTTTGTTCTTGCTTTGTTTCATCAACTAGGCTGTAAACAATTTGATTATACAGATAATACATTTAATAATTATTCTTTTTTCCTGCATATCATCCAAAAAAACAGTAGTATGTAATTATAGAATGAATCAATGAATCAATAGTCTAATCAATCAGTTAACTCAGGTACCTGGTATTAAACATTTTTTCCACCCTAAAAGTCCTTGAGCTTGGGTTTTTCAAGAAAGAATGAAAGAAAAAAAAAGCTCTTGCTTTTAATTGCCATATTTTCACTTGTTATAGATTATGTAACTTAAAAATAATTATCTCATACATTTTTCCAATTTTATGTAAGAAAACCAATCACGGCATTCTAGGAAATTCATCCCTCTATTTGCACATATGAGTAGAAATTGATAGGGCAGATGAGAGATTTCCCCATATTTGTAAAAAAGTCGAGAAACAATTGTAAAATCTAATATTCCTACCCTGCCCCAAAGAAAATGCTTCAACATCATCAGATATTTGGTACCGTTAATGAAAGAAAATTACTAGCATCTTAAGGCAAATACACAGCTTCACCCACCATAAAATTTGTCTGTTTTTCCAACTTACCTTAACTATACCAGTTATCTTTAATCAGAAGTTCAACAAATCTTGAGTATTATTACACAGGTGACAAACAGAACATCTCTCCAGAACATGAGTTAGAGTACAACATTCAGCATCAGCAAATGCCATTTTGAGTCCATTTTGAGACAATGAGTATTTTACATAAAAAGATTCGAAGTATAACAACAAAATTGTGCACTTTTCTTTCTAAATGTACTGTTTTTCTATCAGTAACTACTACTAATAGTAATTGTACCAGATGATGAGTTGAGAATTTAATATTATAAAACAGAAATCACACCCCCATCATCTCCCTGCTTAGACCCTCTAATCCTCTTTGTTGTCTTCCAGGCCAAGCATGACATGCTCCCCCAGCCCTTCTCCCTGAGCTCATCTCTTATTACCCATTCCTCTGTTTCTTTATAGGTTCTAGCCCCTGAGAGAGCTAAGCTAGTTTCTGCCTTCATGCCTTCAGTTGTGCTATTCTCTCTGTTTGGACTGTTAGCAGTCCAAAGTGTGGTTTGATGGGCATAAAGAGGGTGCAGTCAGTCACCTGTTTTGTGGGCTTTTTTTTTTCTTTTTTGGTATCCACTCCTTCTATCTCAAATTAATATGATTTGTAAGCAAATAGAGTGTTTTCTATGCAAATGTCTAAAAAAGTCCCCTCAGATTTCTTCCAACCAGATTGCTGCCCCTGTATAGGGAGTCTGGAGTCCACTCCCTAAAAGGTCTTTCCCTGTTTCTCCACAGCTGGCTTCACCGTGCAAGGCTCAGGTCAAATGCCAGCCCTTCAGAGGCATAAATTCGTATTCTCCTTCCCCACTCGAGTCACTCTTTCCTTACTATGTTCCTTACCATGTTTTGTTTTCTTCCTAACACTTGTAATGATTTGAGATGAGTTTATCTTCATTGCCTTCTATTCATCCTTTACATTTTTGCAGTCAATTATAAGCACAATGACAGTGGAGATTGTGTCTGTTCTGATCCTACTATGCCCCCACCTCCTCCAATTATGCCTGATACACAGTAAGCACTCAAAATCTATCTGTTTAAAGCATAAAAGATGATTCTTTTGCTTGACAAAATTGGATACTTGGCCCAATTCTGAATCAGATGACTCCAGCAATTATATTTAGCAATCCTATGACAATTTCAATTGCCCTCTAACCAGTATTTCTTCAGAATATTTAAATCTTGCTCTATTCATAAAAAGATACCTTTAAATAAAAGCAAATGAGTGGGCTAGAAAATACAAAATCATATTTATTATAACTCTACTTTTAGACCCAATTAATCAAAAGATCAATTTCCCTATCCCTTTTCCCATGCCTGGGATGACCCCTCCATTCACCCCATCCATTGCTCAAGCTAGAAATTTGGAAGTTATATGAGGTCTACACTGTTCCCTCTTCCTCAAGCCCTCCATATTCAACGAATCCTACTGATCATGCCTCCTAAATATTTTTCTAGCCATTCATAATGGTGCCCACTCAAGTTCTGATCTCCTCATGTCTCAGCATGCACTCAATATACTTTGTTGAATTTGGGATATTCCCTATTTTTAAAACAATTTTTCTTTTTTAAAAAAATTTTTTAAAATAAAAACATGTGTAATTGAAGTATAGTTGACATATATTAGTTTCAGGTGTACACATAATTTTTTCTTTAAAATATAGTTTAATTTCCTCATCTTTTTGCAATATTTTTCAAGGAAGAATCATGTTGAAAATCAGGGAAAATTATAGATATCACTGGTAAAATTATACAGGCCTTTAAGCAAATAGATGTCAAGTATAATTATTAATTTTTAAGAAAGTACATTGTACTTCCCCAAAAGGTCAAGGAGATCCCTGAGATACGTTAATGTTCAGAGAATTTGACAGATTTTTTTAAATGACATAAAATATAATTGTCAACAAAACTAAAATATAATGTAAGCTCTTTGTATTTGCTATAGATTTGGAAACTATAAAGTTGTTTTAGTTTCATATTACAAGTTGTACTGAAGAAAATAGTCTGCTGCTGTTGGGTGGTAATGTAGTATTTTAAAAATTGTTTAGGAAAAAAAGTTAAAAGCAAAAATTACTTGAGGGTACTTCTCATGACAAAGGCAGACTATATTTTAAGTAATATTGGAAGACACAGTTGTAGCAATATGGAACTAAATGCATTGTGGGAAATTCACATTGCTCAAGTGGTATAATTGGCTGTTTCATAGAACTATTACTTGCATATAATTATGATCAACTCCAGTTTTGCACCCAAATATTTGTTTTCATCAAAGAAAGTAATTTTGAATGTCTAGATATTTGTAGTATTAAATACTATTATTTACTTGTTCTGCTGGTAGATTGAAAGGAATGTTTGGATGTTTTGTTTCGTTTTTTAAGTTTATTTGAGAAAGAGAGCATGAGCAGGGGGTAGGGACAGAGGGAGAGGGAGAAGCACACATGGGGCTCCGTCCCAGGACACTGAGATCATGACCTGAGCGGAAGGCAGACACTTAACCCACCCAGGATTCCCCGTTTGGATGTTTTTGATGTGAAGTAAATATATAGAAAACAATGGACTAATTGAAACAATTTATAAATTTACATGCAAATGAATTGAAAAACCCGGTATTATTATTTCAATTATCTGGGTTGTTTTTTTTTTTAAATGTACAAGGAGGGTATACTTCTTTAATTGCAAAACACCTAATAAAGTGATAATTTTCTTATTATGAAAAAACTCAATATAAGAGCACAAAAAATACTATTACTTTTGGCAGTTGATTTTATTTTTTTGGATTTTAAAATTGTGGTATGGTTTGCTTTGCTCTTTGATTGAAGTATGGACCTACAATACTATATTAGTTTCAGGTGTACAACACAATTATTCAACATTTATATACTTTATGAAATGATCACCAGGATAGGTGTGGTTACCATTTGTCACCATACTAGTTATTAGAATATTATTGACTATATTTCCTATGCTGTACTTAACATTTCCATGACTCATTTTCTAAGTGACACTTTTACTTTTAATCCCCTTCACCTATTTCGCCTGCCTCCTACCCTCTGCAACCACCAGTTTGTCCTCTGTATTTATGAGTCTGTTTCTGTTTCGTTTGTTCATTTGTTGTTTTTTAGACTTCGCATTTACGTGAAATCATACGGTATTTGTTTTTCTTTTTCTCGGTAGTTGATTTTAAAACTGAATTGATGTGAAAAGAAACACTAGAATCTACAAGTTAAGATTTGTTGTGCCATATAATGGAATTTGACAAGGCTGAAAAGATTTCAAGTCCTAATGAGCACTGTATGAATGCTAACAGGAATACCATGGGGAATGACTGTGCTTGCCAGAATTGGATTTGGAAGCAGCAGGAGTAATACATCCTGGCAACCAGGGTCTGCTTGTTCTTTCAGAGTTGAGACTTGAACAACAACAATATAAACAGAGACACATACTCAAGGACCTCACACTTCAGAATCACTACATTTTGCTACTTGATCTTTCAGAGCAACTGGTTCTCTTGATTTGTTCCTGAGAACACAATATTCCTTCACATTTCCTTCTTGACCCTCTGCCCTCTGGCTTTCTTCCCCTCCACTCTAATCACCTCCTTACTGCTAAGCCTATCACTCTGGCCTCCCTCTATGCTCATTCTTTTTCCTCATGCTCATCACTACTTCTTTCTGGGTTTCTTAGACATCATATGTTCTCCTTTCCTCTTTGCTTCCCCGGTTAGTCTGTCTTGGCCTCCTCAGCTGAGTCCTTTAACTTGGACTCCAAGCCTCTCAAGTTCCAGCCCCACTCCCTGCAGCTGATTCTGTTGAGCTCCTCAGCCCTCTGTCCCACTTCTTTCCCAGATCCTCAGCTCTATACTCCAACATTCTTCATTCATTGAGCAGTTACTTACATGCCAGGCGGTTGTACAGAGTTTCACACAAATGACCTCGTTTATACCCCACAGTAACACAAGGAGATTGGAATTACCAACCCTATTTTTGGGAATTTTTTTGAGAAAATTGAGGCTCAGAAACATTACGTATCTTGCCTAATTTCTCATGCTTAATAATTGTGCTGGGATTTGAATCCAATTGAGTCTCACTCTGAAACACTACAGAATATTGGCCCCCAATTTGTTAAGCATTCATAGCACAGCCTTGGCCTTATGCTGTGATTTTCCTCATCTTCACCTCATTCGTAAGATGAATTTCCATCTTGTATGGCCCATCTGGTGACTGAATTCCTCTGTCTGAGCTACATGGTAACTCACTTCTCTTCCTCTCAGCCTGGCCAAGGGAGATTAGGGAAAGATGGGAAAGAGAAATGTATGCAAAGTCTAGTCTTTTTCATACCTACCAGGCATTTGATGAGCAGAGTCCTGTCTTAGAATGACATTCCTGAGAGTATTTCTCTTTTGCTACAGCTTCTAACTTCAATAACAACAACAAAAATTATAGTATCAACTCTAATTTCTCAAATTTATTCATTCTTTTTCTTTAAATAGAACTTTATTGAATAATATGCATACAACAAAGTATACTTTTTTAAAAAAAGATTTTATTTAATTGAGAGAGAGCGAGAGAGAGCATAAGTGGGGGGAGAGGCATATGGAGAGGGAGAGGCAAACTTCCCTGCTCAGCAGGTAGCCTGATGTGGGGGCTCGATCCCAGGACCCTGAGATCATGACCTGAGCTGAAAGCAGACACTTAACTGACTGAGCCACCCAGGCACCCCCAAAATGTACTTTTTAAATAGATTTTATTTACTTATTTATTTTAGAGAGCGCAAGCACATAAGCAGGGGGAAGGGCAGAGGGGATGGGAGAGGGACAAGCAGACTCATTACAGAGCCCCACATAGGGCTTGATCTCATGACCCTGAGATCATGACCTGAATCTAAATGAAGAGTCAGCCTCTTAACCCACTGAGCCACCCAGGTGCCCCCAAAAATGTATTCCTTTTTAAGTGTACAGTTTGATAAGTACTGACAAACGTCAATACCTGCAACACACACTGCAATCCTGGCATCAAAATCATCCCCCTAAGAATCCCCCTTCTGCAACTTTGCAGTCATTTCCTCATCTGTACACAGTTCTGGCCCTGGGCAATTACCAATCTGTTCTTTGTTACTCTAGGTTAGTTATGCCTGTTCCAGAATTTCATATACATAATCTAGAATGTACTCTTATAATCTGGCTTCTTTTTCTCAGTGTAGCATTTTTGAGATTTATCCATGTTGTATGTATTAGTAGATTGTTCTTTTTTGCTGCTAAATAGTATTCCATTGTAACGATCTATCACAATTTGTTTTGTCATTCATATGTTGATGGATATTTAAGTTATTTGTAGGTATGCCTAGTCTCATTCTATTTTTAATTTAACTTTTTTATTTTGAGATATAGATTCATATGCAGTTGTTGAGAAATTATACAAAGAGATTCCATATATCTTTTACCCAGTTTCTCCTAATGGTAAATTGTGAAAAACTATGGTAGAGTTTCCCAGCCAGGATATTGACATTAACGCAGTCGCAATGCATAACATTTCCATCACCACAAAATCTCTTGTTACCATTGTATAGCTACATCTACTTCCCACCCTCTCCTATTTCTTCCTTAATCTTTGGCAACTGCTAATCTATTCTCTGTTTCTCAAGAATTATAAAAAGAATTATAAAAATGGACTAATACAGCATGTATTTAGCTCTTTGATTTCTTTCATCAACATTGTGTAGTTTTAGGCATAAAAGTCCTATAGATGTTTTTGATAGATTTTACTTCATTTAATTTTTTGAGCAATTGTAAATGGTATTGCACTTTTAATTTCAGCATCCACTTGTTCATTGTTAGTATATAGCAATATAATTGATACTTGTATCAGTGTTTATCTTCCATTATGTGACCTTGCTGAACTCACTTAATAGTTCCAGAACTTTTATTTTGGAGATTCCTTGAGCTTTTTTGTGTGGGCAGTCATAATGCCTACGAATAAGGAGACAGTTTTATTACTTCCCTTCCAAACTGTACTTCTAGTTCTATGTTGAATATGAGTGCTAAGAGCAGAAATCTTTGCCTAATTCCCACTCTTGGGGGAAAAGCATTCAGTCTTTCACCACTAAGTATAATGTTAGCTGCAGTTTTTGTTTGCTTGTCTTTTGTTTTTTAATAGATGCTCTTTATCAAGTTGAGTAAATTCCCCTCTGTTTCTATTTCTCTAATTTCTATCAGGAATATATGTTGTATTTTTCAAATGCTTTTTCTTCACCAATGATGTGATTGTGTGATTCTTCTTCAATTTTATGTAATAATCATTATTTAATATTCTTAAATATGAAATCTGACTTGCATCCCAGGTCACACTTGGTCATGATAATTATATTTTTATACTTTTTTATTCTTGTATTCTATTTGCTAACATTTTGTTAAGGATTTTTGTGACTATATTCATCAAGGATATTGGTCTATAGTTTATTTTTGTACTCTGTCTAGTTTTGGTATCATGGTAACACTCATATAATAAACTGTTAAATATTTCCTCTTCTGTTTTCTGGGAGAAACAGTGTAGAATTTGTGTGAATTTTTCTTTAAATATTTAGTTGAATTTTCCAGTGAAACCTATTAGGCCTAGAGATTTCTTTTTTGTGGGTGTTTAAGTTACAAACTCACTTTCATTGTTACAGGGCCATTTAAATGATCCATTTTGTATGGGATACTTTGTGATAAATTTGTATTTTTAGGGGAAGTTTATCAAAGATGTCAAATTGTGTGTCAAGCTGTGGTATTCCCATATTTTTTTAATGTCTGCACTGTCTTTAGTTATATCTCATTTCATTCATCATATTGATAATTGGTATTTTTCTGGTCAGTTTTGCTAGCGATTTGCCACTTATATTGATCTTTTCAAAGACCTCTTATTTCATTGATTTTGTGTCTTATATCTCATTAATTTCTGTTCTTTATCATTTCCTTCCTTCTGATTGCTTTGGGTTTTATTTTCTTTTTGGCTCTTCTTCGAGATTCCTGAGATGGGAGCTCAGAATTTTATTTTTTTTTTTCAATTTTCTAATTAAGAATTTAATGTTATAAATTCCCCTCTCAGCACTGCTTTCACGCTGAGTTTGCCTTGTTCCCCATCTTAGGGGAGAAAACGTTTGGTCTTTCAGCATTAAGTATAATGTTAGCTGTAATTTTTTTTTTAAAGATTTTATTTATTTGAGAGAGAGAGAGAGAATGAGAGATAGCAAGCACGAGAGGGAAGAGGGTCAGAGGGAGAAGCAGACTCCCTGCTGAGCAGGAAGCCCGATGTGGGACTCGATCCCGGGACTCCAGGATCATGACCTGAGCCGAAGGCAGTCACCTAACCAACTGAGCCACCCAGGCGCCCAGCTGTAATTTTTTAATAGATGCTTTTTAGTTGTGTTCCCCACAAATTTTGATGTGTTGCATTTTTAATTTAGTTCAATCTATTTCTTTTTAATTTCCCTTGAGATTTCCTCTCTGACTCATAGATTACTTATGTCATTCATTTCCAAGTGCTTAGGTATTTTCCTATTTTCCTCTCTCAATTGATTTCTAGTTTGACTTCACTGAGGTCAGAAAACACATTCTATACAATATCAATTTAAATTTTTTGAGGTTTCTAGTATGACCTAGGATATGCACACTTGAAAAAAGTATGTTTTGCTATTATTCTGCTATTATTGGTTTATGAATGTCAAGTGGAGCCTGTTGGTTAGTCATGTTGACCTCTATGCCCTTGCTGATATTCCATCTAATAGTTTTATTAATTGTTGGAAGAAGGATGTTGATGTCTCCAATTATATTTTTAGATTTATCTCTTATTTTTCAGTGTTGTTTTTGGTGCATACCTTGGTGGATTTACCCTTTTATCATTGTACAACATCCCTTGCTGTAAATTTTCTTTGCTCTTTCTTCTAATCTATTATTAACATGGCTACTCCTGTGTTTATATGTCTTTCTTCATTCTTTTATTTTCATTTGCCTATATTGTTATATTTGAAGTGGGTTTCTTATAGACAAAGTTTTTTTTCTAAGATTTTATTTATTTGACAGAGAGAAAGAGCACAAGTAGGCAGAGTGGAAGGCAGAGGGAGAGGGAGAAGCAGACTCTCTGCTGCTCAGGGAGCCGGACACAGGGCTCGATCCCAGGACTCTGGGATCACGACCCGAGCCGAAGGCAGCCGCTTAACCACCTGAGCCACCCATGCGCACCTAGGTTGTTGTTGTTTTGTTTCTTTTTTATGTTCTGTTGATCATCATACATTAAATTATTAGTTTTGGATGTAGTGTTCCATGATTCATTGTTTGCGTATAACACCCAGTGCTCCATTCAATATGTGCCCTCTTTAATACCCATCACCAGGCTAACCCATCCCCATTTTTTAATCCAGTCTGTCAATCTGTGTGTTTTGCTTAGTGTATTTAGACCCATTTACATTTAATATAATTATTGATATTTTAGGATTCTACCATATATATTTTTTTCATTTCTGTTTTTTTTTTTTTTTTTGTGGGTTACTTGAATATTCTTTAGAATTTGTTTCATCCCAATTTTTATTTTTTTAAATATTTTTTATTTATTCATGAAAGTCAGAGAGAGAGAGAGAGAGAGAGAGGCAGAGTAAGAGGAAGAAGCAGGCTCCCCGTCTAGAAGGGAGCCCGATGCGGGACTTGATCCCAGGACCCTGGGATCATGACCTGAGCTGAACGCAGATGCTTAACCATCTGAGCCACCCAGGCGCCCTACATTTTTCTTAGTATATCACTTTGTATGCCTACTTTTAGTTGTAGCTGTAGCTATTACCTTATATGAACATAACTTTCCCCATTTACGGCTGTCATCATTTTGCCAGTTCAAGTGTAGGAAACTTACCTCCCTTTATGTCTCATTACCCCCATTTAAAACGTAATCATCTTAAATATTTTCCCTATATACATTTAGAATCAAACGGTATTATAATTTTTGCTTCAAGCCCCAAACTTAATTTAGAAAACTCAAAAGAAAAATTTATTCTTCATCCATACTTTTATATCCTTACTACCTTTTTTTGTATGTTTTGAGATTTTTCCCTTTACATTTTTCTGAAGGCATAAAACCCCCCTGAATAGAAATAGCTTTGTAGTGCAACTAAAGAAATGGACTGGGAGAGCTCAACAGGAAGCCCCATGCCTGCCCCAGATCCCAGCAGCAAGATGCTCTTATCCCAAAAAAATGCATGTGTGCCTGCTCACCGAACTAGAAGTGAAGGGCTCTTGTGAATGGCAGTGTACATATAACACAGGCCACCTCACAAGTTGCTAGTGTTAAGAGGTGACAGTGTAGACCAGATGCCCTTTGAACAACTCATCTCCTTTACAGATGTAAGTCAGAAGTTCAAGGACAAGGGCAGGAGAACTGAACAACATGAAATTAAATTTATGCCAGGTTAGTGGAAGAGAGTCTTAAAAATTAAGTGAATACTTCTTGCAGAGGGGTATTCAAGTTTTACACACTATTTTCATGTTTTGTACCCCCCTGCTTTCCTTTCCAATCCTCCATTTCCATTAGAATTCATGCCATTATTCCTGATTCTTCAGATGGAAACTCAGTCATCATTGACTTTTCCTTTTCTCTTCTCTATTGTACTCACACACCACATCTGGTAATTTCTTCCTACAAATTATTTCATGCTTCTGCCTCCTTACGTTACTGCCACCACCACCACCACCACCACCACCACCACCAATTTTTGTGCCAATTTAAGTGCCTTCTATATTCATGTCACTGTTTTTGTAGGCAAGGGATAGAAAAAGAGAAATACTTTTCCATGATTGGGTACTAACTTTAACCAATCATCCATTACTCTGTTCCTGTGCATATAATTGAATACTATCCCTGGTTGAGAATATACCATATATTCCTAAATTAATCCCATCCCAACCTCCACCCCTACCCTGGCCACACACACCTGAGAACAAAAGAAAGCAGTAACTGTGAGAGATGACACCACATCAGCATCGTGCATTATAGTCTGTCTTAGACCATTATCTATGGCTGTGTAACAAACTGCCCCAGAACACATAAATAACCATGATTTTATTTTCCTTATAGATTTTCACACAAATGTCAGCAAAGATGGTTTATCTTTGCTCTATGATGTCTGAGGCCTCAGCTGAGAAGACTCAATCAAGCAGCTGGGAGTGACTGGAATGACTGGGTATTTGGATCAAAGTCTTCTCCATGTACTTGTCTGGTGTGTGGGCTGGTAGGATTTGAATGGATAGAGGCACTTTGGCTTGCATGTGTGCACTCTCTCCACCACCTGCCACTCTCCCTGTCTCACACACACCACTAACACCTCTTTTCAGGGCCTTGTGGCCTCAAGGTAGTTAGCTTCTTGCACAGTACCTTTGGGCTCCAAGAGAAAATATTCCAAACAAGATGGAAACTACATAGCTTTTTATAACTTAGCCTTAGAAGTCATAGTGTACCACTTCTACCATATTCTGTTGGTCAAAACAATCACAAACCCTCTCAGATCAAGGAGAAGAACCAGAGATCCCGATTCTTGGAGAAAATGGCAATGAATTTGCAGCCGTGTTTTAAAACACAGCACAAGCTCTCGATCACTACTTCAAGCTTATCTATTTCCTTTTTCCCAGTTCCATCAATCTGAACAATCTGTCTAGAATGTGGAAAAACATATTGCCAAAATTCCTAATGAAATATTGGTTATTTCCACTCTGACATCTTTCTGCAACTTGTCTCCTTTATCCTCATGATCTAGGATGACCTCCTTGGTACAAGTTTGTCACAAAATTATTCTCCTCCAGTTCATTCCCCCCTCCTCCCACTTCCACCCTCTGTTGACCATACATCTCACCCCTTTTTTGCTGTGTATTCTGGAGACACAATTCCTTCTAAAGGAAGCTTCTGCACACTCAGTCTTCTCTTACCAAAAGCTGCTAACAACTACCCAGTAAAACATTTCCCTCATTCTTTTTCCCATAGAGGCTACTTTTATATTATTATCCTTAAGAGAAGGGATAGGTATTCTCCTAGATCCCCACTGCTTTTGATATTATCCTTCCACTGCCTGGCCAACTCCTTTTGAGAGTCATAGTAACTAGGTCTTGCTAGTTGCCCTCTTCCTCTTTGCTTTCATCCGCCAACCTTCATATCTGTCCCTGTATTCTTTTTGTCCTATAATCTTCCTGTCGGTGACCCATCCAATGCCCTACCCTCACAGTGAAGGCTCTCCTCTACTATGATGGCCTTTACTGCCATTCAACTTCAAAACCCACAGCTACTCCTTCCATAGACCCCCCCTTTCCCTTTGTCCTTTTGAGGTCAACCATCTTCCCCAATTTCTCCATGGGCCTTGTTTCCTTTGGAATTCTCATGCAGTCTCTTTATACCTTTTTCTGTCTCTAATGTGTCTTCTCCTCAAACTACTAACTTATTTTCCTCAATCTCTTCACCAAAACAATTTAGTGATACAGTAATAATTACTATTTTTATGAATTTAAAATTCTCTCAAATACCAATCATTTCTAATCTCTAAATGTAACAGACTCTTGATGGTCATTTCTGTAACAAATGACACAGACTTACCTCTTCACTGAAACTCTCTTCTGAGATGGATTTCTTCAGGAGGCTGTCCTGGATCTTCTACGACTCCAATTCTTCCTGCTCAGTATTCTCTGTCTATCCCAGTGTTGGTATTGCCCATGGTTTACCCCTTACCCCAACTGACATTTGTAAACGGACAATTCCCAAAATTCTATCGCTTGTTACAACTTTGTCCTGAACTCTGGAATGGCATTTGTAATAACATACTCTACCCTTCCAACTGGGTATCTTTTGAGTATCTCCAACTTAGCAAGCACTGCAGTCTTAAATACTACCACCACCACAGGGAGACATTACTAAAACACATTTTGCAAGAAAAGAAGTAATAATGATGGCGACTGATTTTAAAAGAAAATAGCAAATGTGAAATTTTCAGTCCATGTGCTAAGGTATTTCAAGGAGGCAGAATTTTTCCACGTACAGGATGGATGCTGATCATTACACCCAGTATCTTCAGGGATAGGCAATACTTTCAGCTCGTCTATCTTACTGGAAATGCTGTTAAAGAATATTACCTCTCTGTGTTCTTATGCTACGCTCTGTAGGCAACTTTCTGATTTATAATTAGATTGAAGAAAAAGGCAGATGTCTATTATTGTGACTGGGATACAGCCCCTGTATATTCATAAACTGGCATCTAGTTGGTAAATGATTCTCTTATCACAGTTTGCTTGGTGTGAGTCAGTGTCCCAGAGTTGGTGAACTCTAGCTGAACTGTTGAGATCAAGTTTCTGTATATGCAGAACTGAAGATCAGACTTTGGACTGTGGCAACTGAAAATAGACTGTGAACCTGAGAGGTGAGGCTCAGCTAAGGAGGTCAGCACACTCTTCTTGTTGATATATTTTTAGCTGCACACATTTTGATTTACATCTCTTTGTCCCACACAGTGTGTATCACAGTGCAAAGCATCAAAAGGTTGAATACTTGCTTATTATCTGACCTCAGCAATTCAGTGGAGCGTCCAAAAGAAAATATCGTATGCACTCAGTTTCAAAACAAGAATTTCTAGGAGAGCCACAAAGCCTTCATGGCATGAAAGAAGATTAATAATAATAGAAACAAATAGTAACAAAACAGCACATGGAGTGGCAAAGTCCTCAACAGCCTCAAAAAGCCTGCCATTTACTGAGTATATATTTTGTGGGAAGTGCTTTGCATTTTCTATTTCAAATCTATTGCAAATTTCTATTTCTAATTACCCCAACATCTCTGAGCTGCAATTAGGCTCAATTTATAGTTGAGGGTGCAAGCAACTGCCCAGGGTACACAACTAATAAGTGGTAAAAGTTGGTTCAAACCTAAGGTAGTTTGACTACAAAGCTGATGCTCTTAAACATGGTGGACATTTGCTCTTTTACTATTAACTGTTAGCAGCAGCAGGAATAGTATGAAGAGCTCAGCTTCAGAATTTATATAAATAGAAGTTTCAATTATAGTCTCTATAACTGCAAATAGCTATTCTTAGATGTACGCTAAATACCGTTTCTTTGGGAATTCCAAATGTAATTTTTTTTTATTTTATGTTGTTAATCACCATACATCATTAGTTTTTGACTCATTGTTTGCGTTTAACACCCAGTGCTCCATTCAATACGTGCCCTCCTTAATACCCATCACCAGGCTAACCCATCCCCCCACCCCCCCTCCTCTCTAGAACCCTCAGTTTGTTTCTCAGAGTCCATAGTCTCTCATAGTTCATCTCCCCCTCCGATATCCCCCCCCTTCATTTTTCCCTTCCTATCTTTTTTTTTAACATATAATGTATTATTTGTTTCAGAGGTACAGGTCTGTGATTCATCAGTCTTAGACAAATGTAATCTTAAAAAACATTAAAGAAGATGCATATAACAAAATTGAAAATGAGTACCTCTTTATTTAAAAGTTGTTTTGAAAAACATCTCTCATCCCCTATTCCTGTAACCCCGCACCACCTCGTACTGAATAGTATAGTTTATCTTTTTTGGCCAGGTCCTCAGAGAAATCAAATGATTCCAAGGAAATCAAATGTACTTGTGTCCTGGGTCACAGTAGACATGTAAGTAATGTGTTATGTGCATGAGTATAAGCATGTGCATGTGTGTGTATTTCTGAAATGAAAAATCACAAAGCCTTACTGAGTTAAGGAGTCTGATCTATTTTGTTTTGTGCTCATAACCCACTAATGGGTCAAGATCTATAGTTTGAAGAGTCCTGCAATGTGGAAGGAATGTTTTAGTAGGAGTGAGAAACCTGAGTTCTTTGCTGGCTCCATTTTTGAATAGAAAACTTTGCTCTCACCAGCAAACCACAGTGATAAGATTAAATCGGATCATTTCCATGGCCTGTGTTTCAATCTATCTTCAAGGATTTCCCACCTTGACGCTGGTTATTTTTCCTCATCAGGTAATCAGGAAAAGCAGTGCATTGCTCCCCATGTGCAGGACTGACTGCCCCCACTTACCTCCTATCGCCTTACCTCCTTATCTGGGTCTATTTTTAAGGGGCTGCAGTACTGTCAGCTGCTCAGCCCAGGAGCCTGACTCCATCCACAGATCGGTCCCAGCAACAATGCTGGTTGGAGATGTCCGTCCCCAGGGTCCACCCCAAAGCAGTATAACCTTACAGGGTTAAAACAAGTAAGCACAGTATTAAACATGGATTTCTAGTGACATCTGTTGTGTTTTTAATGCCCCATCCCATCAGACTTCTAAACTGTAACAGATCTACTTTTAATTCAGGGCAAGCTTTTTACACGTGGAACTGGAAACTCTGACCATATCTGGGGGCAAAATTGTAAACATTCTGAAAAGAGTATAAGCTTTCCAGTTCATTAAAATAGAATTTAAAAGCAGTATATTTACTTGCAGAGAGAAAAGTTTCTCTGACTCTAATCCCAAAGTGATTTTGAAAATCAAAACATTCTCCAAGCTGTATGGTAAATTCTTAAATCAGAAAAATGACTATCTGTATTTCTGTGTGTGCACTAAATAAACATACATATATACACACCCACAAAACTCTACCATGTTGATGTTAATAAAGGAAGATTCCTATGAAGGAAGTTTGGATAGTATAGCTAAGTAAGGAATTAAAACTGAGTGACATACATCATAAGGGCTGCAAGCTATTTACACTTTTCTATCCCCAGGATTCTGTGACAGGGCACGTGTCTCAGCGGACAACCAGAAAACCCAACACAGGACCATTATGCACCTACCTTCTCCACTAAGGAAAAAAAAAAGATAATGCTGTAAATATGCTTCCATTCCATTATATACTTTTTCACTACACAGGACCAGATATTTACTTTTTAATAAACTTGAAAGAAGCAGGCAATGCAGGCTAATGGATAAACAGAAACCACAAAGGATTATTATTAGTATGATTACCTCCATGGATAAAAATTAGAGGAGAAAAGATTACAGCTACCATTTAAACACTAGTATGAAAATACATAATGATCCTGTATTTTTCTCAAATAGTGATATTATAAATTATCTTGCACCAGAATTCTTTAACACTTCCCTTTTTACAGTCTAGGCCACACCTTAAGAAATACATAACTCTGCCACCCAGAATAGTATGTGTCAAAATTTGGCGAAACTTCTGAGTATTAACACTATAATAACATAGAAGCCATCAGATCACATTTCATAGTTTTATTGAGACTTTTTCAGTTTTAATTGTCTATAGTAGGTACAATTCTGATGATCATGATCATATCAAAGCTCTCCTATTATAAATAGTAAATTGGCCACATGCCTTAGACACACACACATACAAACACACGATATTATACACTCCTGCATGCAAACTTAGAGGAAATACACATTCCTTTTATTAAAAACAATTATATACAATAAGTCTGGAATTTGTTAAGCTACCGATGATTTAGATAAACCTGAGAAGGCTCAAAATGTCAAGTAACACTGTTTCCATACTGCTCATTCAATGAAACTGTTAATCACAAAGAAATCTAGTTCAACTATATTAAAATCACAGATAATACAAAAATAAACATTTTTGCAAAAACACTAAACATACTAGAAGTCAAAGTCACAAATTTTGATATGTAACATATATTCCCCTTCATATTAATTTGTAATGATGTGTATAATACAATGTATGACATAATAAAAATTGTAACAGAGTTCAGCAGCCAAATCATTTACAGTTATCACTATAAAACTTGAAGTTAAAGTTACCAACTAAACAACAAGAACATTAAAATAGCAGTGTTGAACTTGCTGGTAGCGTGTTACTTAGAAACTACATCTCAAAGAACTCAAGATTGTATTCTTTCACCTTAAGAAGAAACACAACACAAAAATGTAAGCAGAACTGAGGACAGTAAGGGATTTTATCAGCTGCCTCTTTTCTCTCTCCCCCATCCCCCTTTGTTTTTCCTCAAATTTTAATCTATCTATAATGCCCATCCCTGCAGACTTCTAAAATGTAAGGGATCTAATTGGAATTTAGGACAACCTTTCGCATTGGAATTGGAAGTTTCAACCATATTTGGGGGCACAATTCTAAAGGTCTTAAAAAGACAATATAAACTTTTCTATGTCATATAAAATATAGACAACACAGACCTAGTCTGGCAAAGATATTTTGTATTTACTATTGAGCTTATGATAGTTTGACACCACAGTGTGTCTATATAGAGAACCCTAAGTAAAAAGGTAAACATGCAAAAGCACTTCTAGAGAAAATTAACCACTTGTATCACAAAACATTCATATTTTAGATCAAAAAAATCTTCAAACATTTCAAGATACTGGTATTTGAAAAGCAAAATATACAATAACTCATTTTATCTACGCATCACATTACATAAAATACACTAGTGTGACATATTATACATTGTAATAAATATAATTTACATCAGCATATTTGATCTTTCAAGAAAGCCTTTTAATCTGTATAACTGAAGAATTGTGAGCTTCGTCAATAAATACGATTATGTTAGTTATAAAATGACCAGCTAAGTTAAAGCTTCAGGAGATCCCTAACTACGTACATATCTTCATTTTCCCTATTCCAATTCCAGCCGCTGTAAGCACAGACATCTCTTGTATCCAAAAGCAGTTTACTGTACTGTCCGAGTAGATTGAGAAAACTTATAGGTCATAGATCCAAATCATAATTGGTGAACTTTGTGAGAATTTCTAGCCCAGGACTGCAATGGAAGAGTCCTGGAAAGTACAGTAGCAGATTTCATGCACCTCTGGCTGGCTGTAGTTTTAATGTTCTACCACATCCCCTGAGGTCCCAACAGATGGAGGTCATCTAACCTTTTTAATACATGGAGAATGGTGTTGAAAGAGTCAGAGTTCCACAGTTGGCCAAGTGGCAAGGTCGTGTTTTTAATGCTGAATCCTAACCTCTGCTGTATCTCTTCTTGGTTTGTGTTTATATCATTTCCATGCAAATGCATAGTGATGTTTAAAGAGTCAAAGACACCAATTGGTGAGCCAAAAATACCTTAAACTTGGCATGAGAATCATTTTGTAGTGTGAAATTTAGTTAACTGATAAATTCTATAATTTTAGCAGTTTTTTCATCAAAATGCCAACAGATTTCTGCCTTTACTATTAAAATACCTACTTACATCATCACATGTCATCAGATTTCCAGCCAATAGATCACTGCTTCATCTTGACTCTCTGTGTGTTTTTACCATTAGCACAAACTTTTCCTGGAGACCTCTTTGTGCCTAGAAGGGGTTGGGCAAGATCATTCTTGTTACTATTTGGCATGTATTCACACGTTGTAATTGTCCACGACATGATGTATGAAGAAGAAACACTGGAAAAAAAACATGCCAAGAAGTAAAAGGGCATTTCTGGGCACTGTCCACTTCACTGGATCCACAGTCCAAAAGAAAGTTCTCTGGGAGCTGAAACACAATGTATGTAACATGTATGGTAAACCAGGCAGGCATCCTGAGACCTAAAAGGAAGAAAACTAAAGTGAATGGTGAGGAAATATTATAAAAATGTATACCATTAGCTTATGAGTTCAAGGAAGGTACAGGCTTTGAATTTCCATTTTGGTTAATGTAGTGATATTAATCTTACATCACTGAGCATGATGTTTGACAAGGATCGTACAGTAATGACATATTTTATAGTTTTCTTTTTAGGATTCCACACAGACAATGAATGCTATAGAGGACCCTAACTAAGTGAGAACCTTAACTAATGTCTTTCCTCAAAACGAGGTGGTGTAGATAAGACATCTAACTGGTTTCTTTTTGATTTGGCTCCTATAATTCTGTGCATTAACCCAAACATATAAAAAAAATCACTTTTAGGAAGGCTTAACACTGCTTTTCTTCATTGATTTTAGGGGCCAAAGACTGGATAAACTGAAGCAAGTCTAAGAAGAAACATCCACAGGCCACCCAGGTACCACAGGAGCTGCTTAAGTCCTGACTGTCCTGTCGCTGTGTCCCAGAGGTGTTCTTGCCTTAAGACAGACTCCAAATTGCTTTACTTACAAAGTGCTTTCCAACAAGTTATCCCACCAACAGTTGCAAACTCTAATGTTGGCTTTTTTGAGGCTAGTTTTGACAAAAATTCCTTTGATACTGTATTTATTAGGAGTTAAAAATTGTGTTCCTTACCTTATTATTCTACATCCTTAGAATTTGACCATTTCAATGGCTAGAAATGCAATAGTCAATATTATTCATTGAAATTCAATATTCATTTAAAACTCTTATTAAAGTTACTAAAATATTTAGCAAAGTTTTCATTACTGCCTGGCAGAGGGGGAAAGAAAAAAAGAACTGACCAGTAGTCTTCTCTTAAACTATTAGCAGTCAGATTTGTAATCTCCACAACTTTTTAGTGCTGTGGTACCTTACATACCACATAAATTTAATTCTCTGTATTTCCCATTCCCATATATTTGCAGCTTTTTTTCTTTTAAATGTGAGGATATAAGATCCATTATAGGATTATAGTTTTTCATTCTATCAACACAACCTGTACAAAGTCTGTTGCCTTTTTTTCATATTGCATTTAATGTTTTCCAACATTTTGAAGAGGCAAAAGAGAGCCTTTATACCATTTTAAGGTCTTTATTCTAAAATTGTCTTCTCTAAAAACAAAAACAAACAAAAAAGCCCCATCTTTTCCCCACTCCTAGTTGCCTCATACATTTGAAAATATGTTTGCAGCCTATGCATGATGAAGGACTATTAACCGTTCTCCCTCTGATAATATCATCCTCTTGGCCAACATTCTTCGACCCTGGTCTGTAATATATCTGATTTTTTACATTGTTTTCACAGCTATCAGTGAGCATTTGTACTGCAACACAGACTCCTAAGGCAGTGCACAGCCATGGTGCAAGTAAATGTTCTTCACCACAGGAAGTCTAAGAGTTCACAGTGTTTACAAGGAAAGTACATGAACTTTGATTGTTCCAAATGCAATTTGCCTGTAAGATAATATATGCAGAATTCCACCACCAAATATCTAGCACCTAAGTCTTCTAGAACTAACTGGGTAATAATCACTTTCTAGGTTTTTAAATTCATTGGTTTAACTTTTCTATTCAATTCTCTAAAGAAACAGCCTGCTACAACCTATGCTTCTAGGACCAAAAGAGACATGGAGCTGAGATCTCTTCACCTGATATTGAAGGAATGGAGTTTAGTATTTTTGCTATACTTTGAGAATGTGGAGTCTGTTCCTACCATAGATCACTGAAAACTCAAAGTTTCCTTGGATAAATTATTAATATCAAAATAGCTCTAGTACTCAAGTGCACTTTAAACAGAAAAGCTTGTAAATTTTAAAGGCAGATGAGAAAGTAAATGTTTAAGTAGGATAGGATAATTTTATTTTACACACTTCTATTTAGAAAGGGAGGCCCTGAAAGGGAACCCAAATGAGCCAAATGTAGGGGTGGGTGTTTTCATTTTTTTTAAACTCACTATTTTCTTGGACTTAGTTTTCTCTAAGCTTACTAGAAACTTAAAGGGGAAAAAAGCACTTGGCTCTATTAAGCATCCTACCATGTTACAAAAGTGAGTGTTCGGTGATTCTTGCATCCTCACAAGCTTGTATCTCCATTCTGCTTGAATTCAGATAAAATATTGAGGGTCATGTCTTCACTCTTGGACTGCAAATTTGCCTCACTTCTTCTGGAAGCTTTCCTAGTGGCTCTGGAGAGTCTCCTCCTGAAAGTATCTCCTGCCAAGAAATAGAGAATGGGGTCCACACAACTGTTGAGACTTGCTAGACCTCTTGTCACCTGATAAGTGGCATAAACCCTGTCATTGAAAGCACACATTTCTGGGGTCTGAAAATCCAGCCGGGCCCTCAAATTCATTGTTTTCATCACATGGAAAGGGATGTAAGAGACAGCAAAGACAGTCAGTACAATAATCACCAGGTAAATGGATTTCCTCCTCAGAGGAGAGTTGTCCAGATCGTTGTAGATCAAAGCCCTCACAATTAATCCGTAACAGCCCAGAATCAATACCAAGGGGACACAGAACATGGCCACGGTTGTGCACATGCTGTAGATGAAATAACTCCGCAGGTACTCGTCGGAGGTGGTGTCGTAACAGGTGATGGTTTTGTTTTTCCGGACCTGGGTGCCTGAGTAGAAGAGGATGGGGGAGATGCCCACCACCACGATGAGCCACACCAGCACGCTGATATAGACTGCGTTCTTCTTCTTGAGCCGGCCCAGAGACTTGAGCGGGTACACCACGCCACTGTACCGGTGCGCGCTGATGCAGGTTAGGAACAGGATGCTGCCATAGAGGTTCACATGGAAGATGAACCTCTGCAGCTTGCACATGGCATCCCCAAAGATCCAGTCCGTCTTATTGAAGTAGTAGAAGATGAGCGCGGGCAGAGTCAGCACGTACAAGAAGTCGGCCAGGGCCAAGTTGAACATGTACACGGAGATGCCGCTCCACGGCTTCATGTGGAAGACGAACATCCAGATCGCCACGCTGTTGCCCAAGAAGCCGATAATGAACACCAAGATGTAGACAGCCGGCAGGTAGTAGAACTGGAAGCCCGTCTTGGTCAGCGAGCATGCGAACGAGGCTGCTGCGACAGCAGCAGTGGAGGCTGCAGTGCTGTTCCCCCAGGGCAAACCCTGACCAGCCAGGAAGGTAGCGTCCGTCCCATTGGGGACAGCCGGCCACCGCACCTCGGTCATTCTCTCCTTCCCCGACTTACACGGCGGCTCCTAGGGGCAAGTAGCAGCGAGAGGGCGGCAGCGGCGAGGGGCGCACCGAGCATCGAAAAAGCGAGGGAGCGGGCGCCTGGGATCCGCACCGGAGGGGGCACACACGGGCTCACCCACACCGGCTCCAGTCCCGCGTTCGCCACGGGCCATGAAATCCGCCCGCGGCCGCGACCAAGCCGGGCTGGCTGCCGGGCCAGCAACTTCCCCGTCCGGCTGGTCAGTGCCGAGGTTACACAACCGGGCGCACAGGACACCGCCACCGACAACTTTCCGACTGCGCTTTCCCGAGGGTTCGTGGGTCCTGACAGGAGAGCGGAGACCCTGCTGGGGGTTCAGCGAGGAGGTAGAGCCCAACTCGCAGTACTGCGTTCCGGCATGGGGAAGGCGCTCCCCAGCCTTCTTTCCCCAAAGATCAACTTCGTTTGGGCATCTTCTTTCTCCCTACCTTGCGAGCAAGCAGCTCATTTCAGGGGGCCCGCGAGGCTTCCTTCTCGGTCCCTGCGCTTGCTCAGCCTCTGGGGGCCATCAGAGCGCGCGTTACTGCAGACCCGCGCGCCTCTGGATCGCGGAGTGTTCGCCCTCAGCGCGGCTCAGGGCCCCTCCTCAAAGCTCTGCTCGGGGGAGTGCTGGGGACAGGCGGCTCCCCGCGAGGATGGGCGGAGTTTGAGCACCCGGGTGAGTCCGGGCTCCCAGGAGGCTAGGGGCGTGCCTCGGCGGAGCCAGCCCGGCTGCCCGCCGGGGCTTTTCAGAGCGTCCGCCTGGAGCCAGAGGAGTCTTCTATGGAAATCTTCACGGTGACCGGGAACGCTCAGCCTCTGCCCCTCCTCTGCTCCCAGAGGCGCGGAGGGTGAGGGGGCGCTTGGTCCGCCTGGCTGCTGGGGAGCGATTGGCCCGTGAGCGCTCCTTCGCTCTTCCGCCAGCTATCCGGCAAAGTGAAGTTGCTGACACACAGGAAATCCTTCTGACTGCTCACAGCCTTTGCCTTCAACCCTAGAGCCCACGGGTCCAAGACAGAAGTCTCTAGGGCCCTTAAGAACCACGCCAGGTGTCTGCAGGTTCCAAGCAGCCAGCAGTCTCCAACGGGGAACGCCCTGCTGGTGCAATGCTCCTAGCTTCACGGAGACCAGATTCCAAGCACTTGCTGGAACGTGCTACTTCAAGAGAGCAAGAGCTTTCGAAGGGTGGGGAGGGTTGGGAGGGAAGTGGGGGGAGAGAGTCTTTCTGCCCTTCTAATCTGCTTTTTACTTTTTATTTCAATATTTTTTCTGAGGTTAAATATGTTGACTGAAATTTGGTTAACTTATTTTCTAAAAGGGCCTTGTAAGCAAATTAGTCAGTATTTCACATTGCCTAGAATAATTTGTCTTGATACCTACCACCTCTGGGCAACACAAGGTCTCCAAATCCTCCTGTCCAGTACTTTTCAAGATCAGAGGCTGCACTGTATTGTTTCAGAAATGACTTAAATATTAAGCACAGCTTTATATAGATAGATGTAAAGGCCGATTGCAACTCCAAAGTGATTAAGGTATGATTTGGGGGTTTTATTACCAATCCTATTTCTTTAGGTTAAAGTGATTAGTCACAATTAGCTCTACTAAGTACCTTAGCAATGTAGGTTGGGACTTCCTTAAACATCACATGTATTGAAAAACTCATTTCATGGCTTGAATGTATCAAAATTTTAAGCAGTGCACTTCAAAATTATATTTAATTGGAAAATAAATGAATTAACTTTTCAGGGAAATGTTTAAATGGGCTCACACAGGAGTGGAATCTAGCACTTCTAGACAATTGACTAATATTTTTTATGTTAAAGGCTTTTCTCTTAGAGGAAAAAGAAAATCCAAAAGAAAAGATCTATAAAATATATACCACAGAGATTTCTTTCTGGTCCCAGATGTTACGTGATAGTGTTCTCTTAAAAAAAACACCCAAAGGAAAATCACTAGCTACTGGCTTTGATATCACAGGAAGATTCCCCACAAGACTCAGAGGGTCCTTTAGAGGAACACATACAGAAAGGACCCTACTCAAACGCATGACATCATGAGCACACTGGTATTTTGAGTTGTGGTCAATTTAACAGCATGAAAATAAAACTAGAGTAGATAACTCAAAAGGGCATGAATATTGTTTTGAAAACAGTTAATTGAAAGGAATGTTTTCTCATCTATAAAATGAGGGAGGTGGGTTTTATTATCTTTTATTTTTTCACTCCAATCTCCAAAGTATGGGGTTCTATAATTCTGAGGCTTAACACGGAACATTTTCATCTGGTTTGATTAGAATGGTACTAACCGGTATGATAGTCTATTAAGAGAGGAGCAAAGGAAACCATTAAGAATTTCATTGGTACTCAATAGGTCCTAAGGCACTCCTTTGCATTTTTCATTTGCAACATAAGCAATATGTGACCTCACTTAAAGTCTGTTCCAAATGTATTAATTCAGTGTGTTTTAAAAGGTAGTTAGTCCAGGGGCACCTGGGTGGCTCAGTCATTAAACCTCTGCCTTAGGCTCACATCATGATCCCAGTGGAATCGGGCCCCACATTGGGCGCTCATCGGGCTCCCTGCTCTGCCGGAAGCCTGCTTTTGCTTCTCCTTCTCCCACTACCCCCCTGCTTTTGTGTTCCCTCTCTGTCTCTCTGTCAAATAAATAAATCTTAAAAAAAAAAAAAAGGTAGTTAGTCCAAATACCATTCAGTACATTCAGAAAACTTGACACTTGACTAGGAATTTGGAGGAGATAGCCGTCCTAAGTGCACCAGTTACGTAAGTATTGCAAATACTGCTTTTACATTCATCATATCAAACTACATATTTACAATATGTTTAAGTTATATTTTAATCAAAACTTGTGTCTTGGGATAATTTATATATATTCAAATTATTGTTTGTTGACTTTATTTGTAATGCACTGAACTAGGTTTAATGAAGGAAAAAATAGTCTAAAACCCAAGAACATGTTCATAGTTATTGATTCTTTAATACCAATTATAAATGCCTTAAAGGTATGAAAATAATATGCAAATATGCTCCATATCTTTAAGTGACTTACCTCAAAATTTTGTATAAATTTGCTTTGTATTTGATTAATGTGAATGCCTGACTTCAAGGGATTTATAATTTCATTGGAAATGCAAAGTACAACAACATAATAAGCCTTTCTTATAGTCAGCACTATACACACCTAACAAGAATTATCTTGAGTTTGAATTCTTAAAAATTTTCTCTAATTGATAATTGTATCCCTGTTTTTTAAGTGGTGAAACAAAGTCAGAGAGGTTAAGTAACTTGTCCTTTGTCACACAGTAGAAACTGAGGTTTAAATTTCAGCCATCTTTCCCCACAGCCCCATACACTTTACCACTATTCTATGATGAAATACACACAAGTACAGGACAGCGGTAGGGAAAATTAAGTTTTAGTGGCCATTGCAGATTGAACATAGAAAGGGTGATTCCCAGAAGCCTTCTACTAAGAGAAAATTTGGAGCCGGATCTTGAAGGTACTAATAATAGTCAAAAAGTATTTCAGAAGCTTCCCAAGTGTTCTACTTCTCTACTTAGGATTTTAAATAATAGCCAACAATATATAGATGATCTGAGGACAGACATTTATGGAGAATTCAGATCTGTTGGGCCTCAGACTCAAAAGGTTGCCCTTCCTGTGTTTACAAAGGTTTTCATAGCCATTGTTAGGGAATCTCTTCTCTTCTCTTAGAGTCACAGAAAATCTAACAATCTTTGAGGATGGAAATATCATTGAAAAGATTCTAATCAAAGGCTGGCTGCAAGGATAAGAAACTTATAAGCACAAAATATAAAATCCCCAACTTCAAAGTTGAGACCAAGAAACATGAGATTTGATTAAACAATACTACAAATGCTAAACCTAATTTGAAGGGCAGGACAATGTTAAGATTTTGCAGGTAAGGGACAACGAAACCCTGATATAAGAGAGAGAAGAATTTCTTAGAGGATTCCCTTAAGTATAATAATTAAGATGTGATCACTTCTAAGATAACACCTTAGGAAAAGACCCTTCTATTCCCCCAAGAAGAAGACAGGATAAAGAAATAGAAGGACAAAGTCTAAGGAATTCACAGCTAATGTCCTCCAGGGAAGGGGGAGAGGGAGAGAAGGCTATGGTGGAGTGGGAGTGGGAAAAGAGCATACTGAGAAAAAGTGAAAGGGTTGCCCTATGCTGGGGAGGGCCCAGCTGCTCCTATAAATTATGTGCTTGTCATGGAGCCAATCAATAGGCTTCCTGAAATATATTTCATTAAAAATCACAGCGGGGACATAGGACACAGAAGAGAGGACAGCCCGGTTGCTCCAAGGTTGGAATGAGAAGAGGAGAGAACAAGGGACCAGGAAAGAGAAGGCAGAGAGAGGCAGAAGTGGGGGGGAAGAAGAGGGAAAACACTAGGTGTGGTGGGGGGGAGAAGAGAAAGCAAGGTACTTGTATTGAACTGGGTGGAGATCTTTGAAAAAATCTCATGGAGCATTGCTTTTCAATTATTTAGGTTTAAATCTGGGTAGGTGTGTGTGTGCGGGGGGGGGGGGTGTCTGGTCTTGTGGTCAGAGTAATGTCCTGATTGAGTGTCTGCCCCTTGGTAGATGACATTGAGCCAGGTTTTCCATCTGTGCCCTACCACTTGCAAGAACCTGTAAAATCACAGGCCACCTAAGTCTGCCATCCTTCAGAAAATTTCTTGCTCCCAGAAGTTAGGAGTATTCTAGGTTTACTTCCCTTACCCCCATCCCTATGAAGCTCTAGTCCCTAGTCCCAGGCACTATGAAATATTTTTAAAAGAATTTTCATTAAATCCAGAATAAAACACTCCAGTCCGGGCTTATAGCCTCAGCCGTTCTCTAGTCATCTTTCTCAGGCAAATATTCCCTTTGCTCTTTTTATCTCTGATCTCTGGTTTCACAAGGGCATGTCCATAAAGTCTGTGGGCGCACAAATATCTTTAGAGCCAGTTACTCATACCTGAAATGTTACACCATAATTATGGACTCATGGAGGGTTTCCATGGTGGCACAAAGGACAAAAATATGACATTATTTGAAAGTTAATTGTCATTATTATAACCACCTACATTTTTGACTTCCGGTACATCCATACTTTAAGTATATAAACTAAATTCCAAATAGGTAAATGAAAATCATGTGTAGAAATCAAGAAATACCCATTTTTTTGTCATGTGAAATCACATCTTCCATCAGCTCTCTCTTGGGATGTTGACCTCAGTTATGTCCTGGGTGTCACACAATTTTCTAAGATTAAAGTTAATAGCAGTGTTGTTGGTCATATTCCAGATTTTGGAATTTGGAATTCTGAAAAGTCTAAGTTTTCACCAGTCGCAGTCAAAAGTGTGAACCAACGTTAAGTAGATGAGCATTATGCCCATTTTTATAATCTTTTAGTTTAGATTCTTGTAGAAAGGGAGACTAGACTACTAGACTCTTGTAGAAAGAGCTAAGCCCTAAGATTTTTCTTACAAGTCAAACTCTGGACACTCTTCTGAAAGATATCTGAGTGGCCAAAAAAGCATCCAGTGAGTCAACATAGTAAGGTACAATAGACCCATCCCTTGGCTATAAACAATAAAATAATAAAGGCCAATATAGAAGCAGTTATTTGTAGCTGACAATGAACCAAAACAGACTACAGAATGCTTCAGGTGGAGAAATAATCAGTTACTCCTTGATAAATTCTTATGTTTTCAATGACAGGGTTTAGCAGAACCTCAAAATCTTACATTAGTTCTGATTTTCATCTTTCTGCTTTAGTTCTAGACACCTGATACTACACTTAATATTTATCATAGAGACTGCATCATAGTTATAATAACCAGATAAGTAAAATACTATCTTAGCTCACTGGCAACGTTTACTGTGAGTGTCTGAGCACAGTTTCTCAAACTTCAATGTGCATACAGATCACTGGGGGGATCTTGCTAATACACAATTTTAGGTATGGGGTGGAGCCCAGGACTGCATTTCTAACCAGTTCCCTTTGATGTCTGAGCTCTTCATCCAACCACTGTAGTACAAGTAACAGACTACTTAGGAACCTGACATTTCTTCGCTATGCCAATTTCCCACTGTAGCTGCTCCTATCTAGTGACAAAAACACCTTAAGGGGTTAGCAATCTTGAACTATGGCATACATGTACCATGCACTGTTTGGAATGTTGTTTTATGTATTAGCTCATAGCACATGGTTTTGGGGAATAAGAACTAGGTTCAAAGGTCAGTTAAGGCCACTTAATAGCTAAGCAACCAGACACATTCAAACCTGTCTTATGTCAATGTTCTTATCAAATAATTCCTCTATCACAGATATCTAGAAGAATATGATCATGTACATGGAATGTTGAGGACTGTGCCTCCTATGTAGTGAATGCACAAAAAAATGATAACTATTATGGCTTTTAGTTATAATACCCTCACTAATTTTACCTTCATGGATATATCTTAGTAAGAGAGCATTTGAACGTAAGAAACCAAATCCACTAAAACTTGCTTTAGCAAATAAAGTGACTCTCTGGCAAGAGTACAGGAGTATGAGCGTCACATGGAAGTTGGCATAGGAACTTAAAAATCAGGGATTTTGCCTATTCTCTATGTACCCAAAGCCATGGGGTCTTTTTCTTTGCCTTTCTCTATTCAACAACTTGCTTTTCTTATCCTTCCCTCCTTCCTTCTTTACTTCCCTTTCTTCTTCCTCCTCTTCTTTTCCCTTTCTCTGCTAAGTTTCATCTTTTTCTACCTAGACATAATTCAACATGTCCACTCAAAGCCTAGATTATTTCCAATGATAAATTCCTGGGGAAAGAATCTAGACTCTCATGGTCCAGTTCACTTTGGCCTATAGAAGGGATTGGCCAGGTGACCAGAGCCTCCCTCTAGGGCTAAGTGACAGACTCCAAGAAAAGAGAGGGATGGGCCACTTCTCTTAAGGAGGGAATATGGGAGCAGAGGGGACATGATTGACTAATGAAATTATTATCTCTGGTATAGAAGGCAATAGGACCATGCATGTGATTGGTGGGTAGGGAGGGGAGAAGAGAAAAAGAAAGGTTTCAGGAAATGCAACTATGACAGGCAAACTCCAGAGTCTCAAGGCTGGAGGATTGTGCCTATGGCCATGCAGAGCCTGATGGAGAAAACCATGCTCCAAGATTGGTAAAAGATGGTCCTGGGTGCTTCCTATTTTGGCAGAGATGGAGAGAGCTAACTACTAATGAGAGCACCCAAGTGGAGATCTACAGAACAAATGGAGGAACTGAGAAGAATGAAGTGAGGTGGCACAAGGCAGAAAAACATGGCTGTCCATTTTTGTGTTCGCTAAACATGTGAAGAGAAAAGCATGAGAGATATGAAAATCTTTGTGTTCCTGCTAGGAAAATGGAAGTCTTCTTTCAATAAAAGATAAATTATGAGGTTCTGTTTCCATCATGGAAACCAGTCCCAAGGCATGGTAATTACTACTGGGATCTTAATTATTAATTCAGTTGGGAGGAGCTCAAGGGACATATTTGCAGTAATTTGAGTCCCCAGAAATAAGTTTGACATGAGCAACAGAGAAATTGAATTTAGTTTAGAGAATGAGTGCCTCAGGAGAAAGCAGGAAGCAAGGCTGGAAAAACTTTGTGGTGATTGTATTAACCAGTCATGGCTAAAAGCTCTGTTCATTCTCCGTAGGCATGAAATTTTGGCTGTGGGATATGTTATGATTTTCTTTAGCAAATACCATGAAAGATTAGCATCTCCAGTGAAAGTGGCAGACTAGGAAGGGTTTGGATTGGAAAACGTATGTGTGAAAGACAGATGTGGCAAGTGGGGGGTGGGGAGGAGTGAAGCTTAACTACTGACCAAGTACTTTTCATTGAGAGACAAGCAAAGATTATTACCAGCATGGGGACACGCAGGGATGTGCCAAACATAGGCCTTAGAAAGTTATGAAATTAATGTTCAGTAACTAAGAAAAAGTGGTTTAGGGATGTAGGATAAGGTTAATTCTCTTAATAATAAAAAAAGAATGAACAGAAGAAAAATTGTATATAATCACGCTGGGGAGGGAAATCATCTTTATAGCATTCACCCAAGAGCATACTATATCTTATAATGTTATATGTCATTTTATAATCAACGAAAGGAGAAATGAAAGAACTAATCTGGGAACATCTGCTCAGAATAAAGGCATGAACAAGATGTGGGGCTCTAAGAGAAGGAAAGGGCAGGGAATAGGCATAGGCAGATGGAGGAAGTAACACGGTTGCCACTCTGGCCACAGAAGAGAAAAGACAAAGTGAAATGGAGTAGGTGTGATAAATGAGAGATCTATAAATCAGCTGGTGTGTGAGGAGAATAGAGAAACTCTCCTTACCTAACAAAATATCATTTTAGTTAGAATTTCTTAGAGGTAACATGGGCCTCCTGGGTGGCTCAGTCAGCTAAGCATCCGACTCCTGATTTCTGCACAGGTCAGGATCTCAGGGTCATGAGATCAAGCCCTGCATTTGGCTTCATGCTGGGGCATGGAGCCTGCTTAAGATTCTGTTTCCCTCTCCCTCTGTCCCTCCATGCTCTCTCTCTCTCTCAAATAAATCTTAAAAAAAAAAAAGTTCTTAGAGGTAACATATGAGGAAGGGAAATGAACCCATTTATTTTCTTCTCATGGAGGGAAAAACTGAAGAAAATGAATATAACATCCCAAAGATGGAAATGTACAACATTAAATGTATTAATATTGTAGAAAGGTTATAAAAGAAAGTTAGATTATGAGGAATATGGTATATGGTGATATAAGGTGATACCAGGAAATGAGCTGAAAATCTTTGGGCAATGAGAAGAGACAGAAGGAGGAGGAGGGAGAGGGAAGAGGTGGGAGCAGAAGAGAAAGGAGTTAATGGTAAAAGTTCACCAAAGGGACTTTTAAGGATTGATAAACTTCCAACAAGTATGGATAAATTAGAACTTAAATGTACAATATGTAATGAAAATAACTTAAAGCCTCAGAAGATGGATTATGGAACACTCGGAAACAAAGAGCATGTATGTATGTGTGTGCGTATGTATTACAAAAAGAAGCAGTCTTATGAGTTCTTTATATTTTGGATACTAGCCTTTTATCAGATATGTCAATAATCCAGTTAAAAAATGGGCAGAAGACATGAATAAACATTTTTCTCAAAGAAGACATACAGATGGCTAACAGACACATGAAAAAATGTTCAATATCACTCATTATCAGGGAAATACAACTCAAAACTACAAGGAGATACCACCTCACACCTGTCAGAATGGCTAAAATCAACAACACAGGGAACAACAGATGTTGGTGAGGATGTGTAAAAAACGGAACCCTCTTACACTGTTGGTAGGAATGCAAACTAGTGTCGCCACTCCGGAAAACAGTATGGAGGTTCCTCAAAAAGTTAAAATAGAACCACCCTGTGATCCAGGATTTGCACTACTAGGCATTTACACAAAGGATACAAAAATACTTATTCAAAAGGGCACATGCACCCCGATGTTTATAGCAGCACTATCAACAATAGCCAAGGGCGCCTGGGTGGCTCAGTTGGTTAAGCGACTGCCTTCGGCTCAGGTCATGATCCTGGAGTCCCAGGATCGAGTCCTACATCGGGCTCCCTGCTCAGCAGGGAGTCTGCTTCTCCCTCTGACCCTCTCCCCTCTCATACTCTCTGTCTCATTCTCTCTCTCAAATAAATATATAAAAAATCTTTAAAAAAAAAACAACAATAGCCAAACTATGGAAAGAGCCCAAATATCCATCCACGATGAATGCATAAAGAAGATGTGGTATATAATAGAATACTACTCAGCCATCAAAAAAAGAATGAAATCTTGCCATTTGTAATGACGTGGGCAGAGCTAGAGTGTATTATGCTAAGTGAAATAAATCAGAGAAAGACAAATACCATATGATTTTACTTATATGTGGAATATAACAAAATAAATGACCACAGGGAAAAAAAAGAGAGGCAAACCAAGAAACAGGCTCTTAACTATAGAGAACTGATGGTTATGGGAGGGGAGGTGGATGGTGGGATAAGTTAAATGGGTGATGGGTATTAACGAGGGCACTTGTGATAAGCACTAGGTATTGTATGTAAGTATGGAATCACTAAATTGTACACCTGCAACTAGTATTATACTGTATTTTAACTATCTGGTATTTAGATAAAAACTTGGGGGGAAAAAAAAGAAGCAGGACTGAAAAAGGAAGTTGGAGAAGGATTATTGATTACCATGGAAATAATCTAAAATGTGATTGGGAAAGATGTGACTTCCTGCCATGGTGACAGCATTAAAGAATGAGAGAATTTAATTATTATCAGATTTTGACATTCCAGAATTACATGATGTGATGGCATTTTTAGGGAGGAAATTTTTCCTGGTTCAGTGGCTTCATCTGAATTCCTTCTGCGGACTGCCTAAACTGATGTTGTCTTATATTGTTGGCTTGTGGGAGACTATTAGAATGACAAGAATGATGAAATAAAGAAACTCAAATCATTTATAAAATGTATTTCATTTCTAGTAAAAATGACTCAACTAATTCCCCAAAAACAGCATTATTGTGGGAAGAAAAGATACTGCAGATAAGTCACACACACAAACACATACACACAAAAGAAGCAAAATTTCATATTCTGTGGCAATCAGTGTTAACATCTACTTATACAGAGATTTTCCCCCTTCATTTGTTTGAATATATATTTATGTGTACTTTTTTTAAAAGGTTTTATTTTTTATTTATTTATTTAAAGAGTGTGAGCAGTGGGGAGGGACAGAGAGAGAAAGTCCGTGCTGAGCACCCGGAGTGGGGCTCAATCTCAAAACCCTGAGGATCATGACCAATGTCAAAAATCAAGAGATGTATCCTTAACTGACTGAGCCACCAAGGTGCTCCTATATGTACATTTAAAATTGGGACCCTGTATGGTTGCATCCTGCCTTCCTGCCAGTATATATACATGTATCTTACCATTTTCTTGATGGCAGCAGGATACCGTATCGTTGAAAGGGCAAAGGAAAGAAAACTAGGGCCACTGGCATTACTAAATAGGAAAGATTGACACAATAGCATGTAAAATATAGAGATGCACTCTAAGGGGACAAAAGGAGCCCAATTTCCTTAAGAGGTATCAAGGTGCATCAATTAAGTTTAGATAAAGACTTTGAATCAGGTAAACCATAATTTTCTTTCCAAGAACAGAAAAGATAAAACTCTTGTCTTTTAGGTTACTGAAAAAACTACTATCCAACATTCCCTGCTTAGAAGTTTTCAGACAGAAAAACATCAGGATGGCAGATGTCATGGATATATAGTATTTAGTGTAGTTCTGAATGAAATGTTAAAAAAAATTAAAAGAATTTAAGGTACAATAATGAAATATTTATTCTAAATTTCTTAAAAGGACAAAGATGAAGTGATAAAGACAAACAGAAGGAAGAATTTTAAAAAACATTAATAACTTATACAAGAAGTTGTAATATAGAACCATTAAACGAAAAAGAGCAAAAAAATTATTTATATGGAAAATATAAGGAAAATCCAAGATAAATGGGAAATTGGAAACTGGAAAGTGAACATAATGAGAATTAATAAATAGTTGTTTTTAAAAATAGAGTGAGCTAAGCCAAGAGACTCCCGGTGTAGTGGTTATTCAGAGCCATCACCAAGATAATTAAAAAATAGCAGATATTTAGTGAGCACTTACTGTGGCAAGTCCATAGCATTTTACATTTTTGCTAATTTGATCTTTGGAAGTAATACAAAGGTAGTTTTCTGCCAAATGGTCGGGCCTTTATAGAAATGGAAAAGAAATAAAAGTAGAAAAGATAAAGGAGATAAAGTCCTTGAGACAAAGACAAAGACCCTGAATTTAAAAAGGAATGTAAGTTAAATACAAGAAAATGTCAAAGTACCTCAATGCCCACAAAATAGAAGCTGCCGAGGTTGATGATGAGGGTAGTAAAAATAAATTCATCAAAAAGTAACAGGAAATAAAACTAGAGCACAGCAGAGCTACTATGTAGAACCTTTTTGTAAAAATCCCCAAATCCCTAATTAAAACCAATATAGGAAAACATGGCAGTTCTCCAAAAGAAGCATGTAAGGATCAAGTCCCTCCTAATAAGGCAATGCATTTATAGGAAAAGATTTGGGAACCAGATGGTTGAGATTACAAACTGGAGAAGTCACAGTCATAGAGCTGGGAGAAGCATAGAAGATGGAGGTTTAAATAAAAATTCATCGGGTATTATTAGAAGGAAAAGAAAGGATCCAAAAGTCCTAATTATGGGGATAAAGTCCTTCTGGTAGAGCAGAAATGCAGAAGCTATAAATGAGTGAAGGAGACAGGAAGACGCGCCAAGTGGGAAAAACCACATTATAGAAAAGATGGGTAAACCACATCATAGAAAAGAGGAGAAAGAAAGTTGAAGGGAAAAGAAAATGTAAGACATTGATTTTCAAAACCATGCAAATTGTTAGTCGGGGAAGAGTAATAAATGCATATATAAGTTGTACTTGTAAATGTTATCTATCATAGTGAATATATAAAGATAAAATATGACATATGAAAAATAAGCATAGAAACACATACAACTTCATATGCTAGGTTCTGGACTTATGAGTAAATGGGATCCATTAGGCTCAAGATATTGGAGATATGAGGGTAATTCCAATAGCTTCCCCATCATGATATCCAATTAAGGCTAAAAGGAGACTCACAAATTGGTTCTCTCTGGTTTATTCCCCATGGGGCATAAAAGCACCTAAAACTGAATGACTACCTTCTATTCCAGTTAGCATAAGCAACTCAGTGCTCTCAATATGATGTTTGTTCTTTCTCAATAACAGAATCTCAAAATTACGTATTTCTGTGCTTCACAGCCATTAAAAACACTGAAGTTTCATAGTTAATGTAAACCCTGTGAAAATGATAGAAGTTTCCTTTTTATCCTCAATGTGGAGAGTGTGACAATAATTATCTAATAATTCTCCATTATCCCAGTAACCCTTAAATTTTGCTTCTCCAAACTCAGCAATTTGAACTTCCAATATAACTCTTACATTTCTTTTCCTGTGAAATTTTTAGGGACAACTAGCAATGTATGTTTGATGTAAATTTGGATGACTTTGCAGGAATGATAAACATGATTACTACTTAGAAATCAAAACCCTTGGTACACAAGTATCACCTACCTTGTAAGAAGTGAAATCAATCCTGGATTCTGGCCTCAGCTCTCCCACTGTCTGTTAAGGGCACTTAGCCTCCCTGTGCACAGTTTGTCTGTAAACTGGGAGTATTAATTTCTATGTCTACCCATCTCTTGGGACATTGAAAATTAGGTAACAGAATTGTACTTTGAGCTATTTGGAAAAACCAATGCTTGTAAATTTAAAGAAGGTTGTTTTAAAACCTTACTCTTTGACACAAAACCATTTACGCACTTGAGATTCTATACTCAGATACTATATAAAGAGTACACAATTGACTACCATAAAAGTGTTTCCTAAATATTTGTTTTTACTATTTATTACATTAATACATAATAACAGGGATTCTGGACTATTCTATTACAAGTTACTTTTTTTGAAACACAAGGAAGTAGAGAATATGAATCTGTATGCATCAAAATATTTTTCATTCTTTTTCCCCAAATTGGACTTTCATCATGTTTCTGTGTTCAAAGGACTTAGATTTATTCCCCATTTCATTAGGTTGAGATTTTTAAAGACTCTATAATAGCACAATTCTTCCAATCCAAACCCTACCCCCCTGTCAAGGCAATATTATTCTATTCCCTGTGCATTCTGTGATAATTCTGGCTTCTCAAGCTTTCTTCATGACATTTACTCTTCCTTTCACTGTCCTCTTTGCTTTTTCAACTTTCTTATCCTTTAAAATCTTTAAAGAACTGATGCAAAGACTATAGACTCCTGAATATAGGTTTGAACTATGTGAATCCACTTATAGATTTTTTTGATCCAGTACAGTACTGTAAATGTATTTTCTCTTATGATTTTCTTAATTTCCTTTCTCTAGGTTATTTTATTGTAAGAATACATATATAATACATAAAATACATGTCAATCAACTGTTATTGGAAAGCCTTCCAGTCAAAAGTAGACTATAAGTAGTTTTGGGGGAGTCAAAAGTTATACACAGATTTTCAACTGTGCAGGGGGTTGGCACCCCAAAACCCTGCATTGGTCAAGGTTCAACTGTATATATCACACACTCTCTCTCTTACACACACACACACATATATAGAAGAGTATACGTATATACTATATGTATATGTGATAGTTTATATTCAAAGCCAATAAAATGCTTATTTGTATACACTAAACTTTACTATAAAATTAAAGATTTTTATTTTCATGAGTTTGTTTCCTTAAGTATTCAAACTCTCCCCTCCATTTTATTATTTTGTCTCATGTTAACACCCCTGCTTTACACTCTATGCTCTGGGGGAAAGTTTGGAGTGAGATAAAGGAGAAACGTTTAGATTTAACTTCAATAGCTAAATGAGAACTCTTCCAAATTCCTTTTTCCCAGCATCCTGGGAAGAGTGAAAATCGTTTCTGGAGGAGAAATTACTATTTTTACATGGATCCTTCTACTTCCTTTGTAGTTCCTGGAATTTGCAAACTCAATTCTTTTGTTAAAGCCAATATAAAAAAAAGTGTTCATGATGAAAGCAAAGTCAAAATGAGATGTTTATTTTATTTTAGATAGCATCTTATTTTATAAGAAAATTAATGTATTCAAAATATATTTATTGAATATAGGTAATCTGTAAGAAATTAAATAGCTTACATATTTTGAACTCTTCTTTATATTAATGTATTTTTATTATAATGCTAATATGCATTTTAAATTTAAAAAGTTAAATTTAAATAACTGCAGAATGATAGCAGAGAAGAATTAAGAGTAACAGTATACTGGAAAATGGCAGAGTAGGAGGACCCTAAGCTCACCCCCTCCCCTGTATACACCTAGATAACACTCACATCAGTGTAAACAACCAGAAAACAAACAGAGGACTGACAGAACAAACTCCAAAACTAAAGGTGGAGAAGAGGCCACATCTAAGATGGTAGGAAGGATAGAGACTGCAGTGGACGACTAAACAGACTCATGGGCCATCTGTGGGAGAAAGGGAACTATGGGCAAGGAGAAGGGAGAGAAAAAGATGATTATACTGGGGAGCCTGCTCGGGGAAGATGAATCCCCATACCATTTGGCTTTTAAAACCAGAGGGACTAATTCCATGAGTTCTTACAACCAGTGGGACTTAAAGCATGGAACTTTAAAAATCAGCAGGCTCAGCTCCAGGAGAGCTGTGAGAGCAATAGGAAGCTGGGTCTCACCTTTAAAGAGACAGCACAACAAACAGCCCATGGAGAAACAGAATACAAACAGTGGTTAGGAAAACTGCCTGGGATATACAGGAGAGTTATTTACTAATCACTGAGCATGTCCCAGAGGAACAGATTTCACTGGGACACTCCTCTAGAAACAAAGGGGTTGGCAGGTGTCGTTTCCCTCCCCTATACCCGGCATAAACATGGCCACCATGGGAACCAGTACAGTACTGGCTTTTACTACCTAACTTGCTTATACCGAGGCTTAACCCTCCAGCCAGGCCTTCCTCAATCTCAGCACTGTATTTCCCCACCCCAGAAGACCAGCTCAAACCTTGCCAGCACTGCATCTCCTGACTGCATGTTTTGTGACGCCTCAGTTGTGGTGGCAGCAGTGGCTGGTCACCTCCTGTGGAAGACGTGCACACCTTGTTAAAACTAGCATCCCACCTGTGTGTGCATTGCAAATCAGGCTCCAGCCACCTGGTCTCAGCAATGGCCTCAAGTCTCCTGTGGAAGAGAACTGGCATACAAAAAACTGTGCGCCCTGCACGCCCCATTTGCACCACTTTGTGGATTGGTTCTGGCTGGCCCTGGTCTTGATGGTGGAGACGCGACCCCTCTGGCAAAGGACCAGAGCCACCTTATTAAAAGTGTGTGCCTGCCCGCTACTTTCAGGTGCAGGAGACATAGCTGACTTTCCTAACACACAGAAATAGACACAGAGAGTTAGACAAAATTAGACAGAGGAATATGTTCTAATGAAAGAATAGGACAGAGCCACAGCAAGAGACCTAGGTGAAACAGATATAATATACCTGATAAATAATTTAAAGTAATGAACCTAAAGATACTCACTGGACTTGAGAAAAGAGCAGAGGACATCAGTGAGACCTTAACAAAGAGACAGAAGGCAAAGAATCAATCAGAGATGAAGAACACAATAAATGAAATTAAAAATATACTAGATGAATAAATAGCAGGCTAAAGGAATCAGGGGAATGAATTAGCAACCTGGAAGACAGAATAAGGGAAAGTAATCAAGCTGAGCCGGTGAGCAGAAAAATATTATGCAAAATGAGAATAGACTTAGGGAACTCAGTGACTTCATCAATCATAATAACATTAGCATTACAGGGATCACAGAAGAAGTAGTGAGAAAAGGGGGTAAAAAATTTATTTGAAGAAATAATAATTAAAAGGGCAAAAGGTAGTGATAGAGAATTTTAGAAGCAGCAAGAGAAAAGAAGATAGTTAACATACAAGGGAAATCCCATAAGGTTATCAGATTTTTCAGCAAAAATCTTTGCAGGCCACAAGGGAGTAGCAGGATATAGTCAAAGTGCTGTAAGAAAAAAAATCTGCATCCAAAAATACTCTATCCAGCAAGGCTATCATTCAGAATAGAAAGATAAATAAAGTGTTTCCCAGACAAAAGCTAAAGGAGTTCATAACCACTAAACCAGCCCTATAAAATGTTAAAGGGGACTCTGAGTGAAAAGAGAGACCATAAGTAAGAGTAAGAAAAGTAGGAAGGAAAAAAAAACATTAAAAATAAATATATCTGTAAAAATCAGTCAAGGGACTCACAAAATAAAGGGATGTACAGTATTACAACCATATACCAAAAAAGTGGGGAGAAAAGGACAAAAGATTGGGTTTGATTTTAAGCACCATCAGTTTACTATAGACTGCTATATAAAGAAAAGTCATATACACACCTGACGGCAACCACAAATAAAAACCCAGTAATATATACGCAAAAAGTAAAGAGAAAGGTATCCTAGTATATCCCTAAAGAAAGCCAACTTATAGTGAGAGCAGAGCACAGGAAGGAACACAGAAGTTCTACAAAAACAACCCCAAATAACGAAATGGCAGTAAATACAAACCTATCAATAATTACTTTGAATGTAAATGGACTAAACATTCCAATCAAAAGACATAGGGTGACTGAATGGATAAAACAAGACCCATCTAAATGTTGCCAAAAAGACTCATTTCAGACCTAAAGACGCATGCAGATTGAAAGTGAGGGAATAAAGAAACATTTATCATGCAAATGGATGTATAAAGAAAACCGGGGCAGCATTACTTATAGCAGACAAAACAGACTTTAAAACAAAGGGTAACAAAAGACAAAGAACACCACTATATAATTATTAAGATGACAATCCAATAAGAAGACATAACAATTATAAATATATATGCACCCAACATGGGAGAACCCAAATACATAAAACAGTTAATAACAAAAATAAAGGAAATAACTGATAGTAATATAATGATTGTAGGGGACTTTAACACCTCACTTACATCAATGGACAGATAACCTAAATATGAAATCAACAGGGAAACAGTGGCTTTGAAGGACACACTGGACTAAATAAATTTAATAGATATATTGAAAACATTCCATCCTAAAATAGCAGAATACACATTCTTTCAAGTGCACATGGAACATTGCCCAGATTAGATCACATATTAGGCCACAAACCAAGTCTCAACAAATTCAGTAAAACTGAAGGCATACCATCCATTTTTTTCTGACCACAATGCAATGAAATCAGAAATCAACCACAAGAAAAAATTTGGAAAGAGCACAAACACATGGAAGTTAAATAACATGCTACTAAACAATGAATGGGTCAATCAAGAAAACAAAGAGGAAATAAAAAAAAATACATAAAGGCAAATGAAAACACAATGGCCCAAAATCTGTGGGATGCAGCCTAAGCAGTTCTAAGAGGGAAGTTTATAGCAATACAGGCCTACTTCAAGAAGAAGTAAAGTCTCAAATAACTTAATCTTACACCTAAAGGAGCTAAACAAACAAATGAAACCCAGCACCAGCAGAAGGAAAGAAATAAAATTAGAGCAGAAATAAATGATAGAGAAAACAACAAAAAACAAAACAAACAAAAACACTATAGAAGAGATCAATGAAACCAGAAGCTGGTTCTTTGAAAAGAAAAATAAAATTGACATACCATTATTCAGACTCAATAAAAAAAAAGAACTCAAACAAAATCAGAAATGAAAGAGGAAAAATAATCAGCACCCTGAAATACAAAGGATATTAAGAGAATATTATGAATCATTATATGCCAATAAATTGGACAACCTAGAAGAAACGAATAAATTCCTAGAAACATATTACCCACCAAAACTGAAGCAGGAAGAAAGAAAATTTTAATAGACCAATTTCCAGCAGTGGAATGGAATCAGTAGTCAAAACCCAGCAAACAAAAGCCCAGGACCAGATGGCTTCACAGGTAAATTCTACTGAACGTTCAAAGAAGAATTAATACCTATTCTTCTCAAACTGTTCCAAAAAATAAAAGGAAAGCTTCCAAAATCATTCTGAGGCCAGCATTACCCGATCAAAACCAGAAAAAGACCACAATATAAAGAGACCTACAGGACAATATCTCTGATGAACATAGAGGCAAAAATCCTCAGCAAAATACTAGCAAACTGAAACCAACAATACAATAAAAAAATCATGCACCACACGATCAAGTGGGATTTATTCCTGGGATGCAAGGGTGGCACAACATTCACAAATCAATCAAGATGACATGTCACATCAACAAGAGTATAAAAACCATATGATCTTCCATTCATAATAAAAACCCTCAACAGAGTAGGTTCAGAAGGAACACACCTCAACATAATAAAGGCCTTATATCAAAAACTCACAGAGAACATTGTACTCAATGGGGAAAAATGGAGAGCAGTTTCCCTTAAGGTCAGGAACAAGACACGGATATCCCACTCTCACCACTTTCATTCAGCATAGTACTGGAAGTGCTAACTACAGCAATCAGATAAGACAAAGGAATAAAAGGCATCCAGATTGGGAAAGAAGAAATAAACTTTCACTATTTGCAGATGATATGATACAATATATAGAAAACCCTAAAGACTCCACCAAAGAACTACTAGAACTGATAAATGAATTCAGTGAGGTTGTAGGATACAAAAAACAAACAAGCAAGCAAAAAAAAAAAAAAATGTACCACTGCATTTCTATACATTAATAATGAAGCATCTGAAAGAGAAATTAAGAAAACAGTCCCATTTATAATTGCACCAAAAACAATAAAATACCTTGGAATAAACTTAACCAAAGAGATGAAAGACCTGTACTCTGAAAACTATAAAACAATGTTGAAAGAAACGGAAGAGGACACAAACAAGTAGAAAGATATCCCATGCTCATGGATTGGGAGAACAAATATTGTTAAAATATCTATACTACCCAAAACAATCTACAGATTTAATGCAATCTCTATCAAAATACCAACAGCACTTTTCATATAACTAGAATGAATAATCCTAAAATTTGTCTGGAACCACTAAAAACTCTGAAGAGCCAAAGCAATCTTGAAAAAAGAAAACAAAGCTGGAAGTATCACTCTTCTATATTTCAAGTTGTATTACAAAGCTGTAGTAATCAAAATAGTATGATACTAGCACAAAAACAGACATATAGATCAATGGCACAGAATAGAAATTCCAGAAACAATTCCCACAGTTATATGGTCAATTAATCTTTGACAAGAGAGACAAAAACACGCAATGGGAAAAAAAGTCTCTTCAACAAATGGTGTTGGGAAAACTGGACAGCTACATGCAAAAGAATGAAACTGGACCACTTTCTTATACCATACACAAAAATAAACTCAAAATATATTAAGGACCTAAATGTGAGATCTGAAACCATAAAAATGCTAGAAGAGAGCACATGTAGTGATTTCTCTGTCATTGGCCATAACAACATCTTTCTAGATAGGTCTCCTGAGGCAAGGGAAACAAAAGCTAAAATAAACTATTGGGACTACATCAAAATAAGGAGCTTCTGCACAGCAAAGGAAACAACCAACAAAACTAAAAGACAATGTACTGAATGGGAGAAGATATTTGCAAATGACATATCCAATAAAGGGTTAGTATTTAAAATATATCAAAATTTGTACAATACCAAAAACCCAATAATCCAATTAAAAATGGGCAGAAGATAGGAACAGACATTTCTCCAAAAAAGACATACAGATGGCTAACAGACACATGAAAAGATGCTCAATATCACTTATCATAAATCAAAACCACAAAGAGATATCACTTCACACCTGTCAGAATGGCTAAAACCAAAACACAAGAAACAAGTATTGGTGAGGATGTGGAGAGAAAGGAGCCCTCGTGTACTGCTGGTGGGAAGGCAAACTGTTATAGCTACTGTGAAAACAGTATGGAGTTTCTCAAAAAATTAAAAATAGAACTACCCTATGATCCAGTAATTCCACTACTGTGTATTTACCCAAAGAATACAAAAACACTAATTCAAAGGGATATATGCAACTCAAGTTTATTGCAGCATTATTTACAATAGTCAAATTATGGAAACAGCCTATGTATCCACTGATAACAAAGAAGTGGTATATATAGACAACAGAAAATTATTCAGCCAAAAAAGAATAAAATCTTGCCATTTGCAATACCATGGATGAAGCTAGAGAGTGTAATGCTAAGTGAAATAAGTAAGAAAAAGACAAATACCATATGATTTCATTCATATGTGGTATTTAAAGAAAAAAGAAATGAGCAAATGAAAAAGAGAGAAACCAAGAAACAGACTCTGAACAATAGAGAACAAACTAATGGTTACCAGAGGAGAGGTGGGTAAGGGTATGGGTGAAATAGGTGAAGGAACAGTTATCTTGATGGGTAATATATGAAACTGCTGAATCACTATATTGTACACCTGAAACTAATGCAACACTGTGTTAACTAAACTGGAATTAAAATAAAAAATAATAAGAAGAGTAACAATGTATTCAGAAGAGTATTATAAAAAATCTACAACTGTTCACCCTAAAATTATTTGAGGATTTTCTTTAAATATTGTAGATACTTCCCTTTCCAATACACTGCTAAAATAGTTTTAAAGGGTAAGGAAATATATTAACACAGAAAAGGTGAAAAGAATGAGGCATGAAACATTAAAAGATGAAAGATTTACATAAGTTTTTGGCAGTGGCATTGACTTAGCAGAGAAAAGAAAGCTGTATTGAGGTGAGGAAAGGAGTGAGTTTATCACTTAAAAGGTCATGATTTGGAAATATCAGGTACCTAAAGCGAGGATAAGAACAGGGGATAGGTTGAAAACCTGTACAGGATGGAGAAGGGAAACCTAGGTTGAGAATTCTAGGTGTCCTCCCTTACTCTGCAGAGGGAGGAACATGCTTCTTCCAACTATTCTCCCCTCCCTGCCAACCACCAGCTCTGAAACTCTGGGCCAGGAGACTACAGGCTAAACAGAATGGTGATATCAGCTCTGAAACCATGATGATTAGTTAAGAAAGGACATATAAATGTATGGACCTTCAATGTCTTTGCAAGCATGTCTGCAGGAAGCATACGTACCCTCATCCCTTCCCTCACATCCTCATCCTACTCTCTAAGCATATGATTCACTGATTCTGGAGTCCAAAAGCCTCTTCTTTCAAACATATTCCTTTCCCAAAATAAAGATTTCTAAATGCAAATATTTCTCAATTTCAAATCTGAATATATAGTCAAGGGTCTCCAACCACTGGAGGAATGCCTTCAGTCTGAAAGGAATGGATCAAAACAAACCCAAAAAAAGGACAAAAGATAGTGAAGAAATAAAAAATTTTAAAGAAAACCCCCAAACTCTAGCATGTTTAGTAAGAGAAGATATTCTACCCCCAAAAAGGAAATGTAATACTACAAAAATAAAGTATACATAAAGTATTTCACAGTAACATAACAAGTCTACATTAAAAAAAGTCCAATAAGAGTTTTAGAAGATTAAAAGAAACATCCTCTGGATGGGTGGGGCAGGGGGAGACACAGTTATGAAATGGGAGAAAAAGAGAATATTTGGCTCCAAAACGATGTCCAACATTCAAATAATAAGTGAAAATGGAGAGGAGCAAATTGAAAAGCATTAATTCCCAGAATAAAAGAAACTAATGAGTCAGCTGCTGAAAAGAAGATCAAGGCACTCTCTTATAAAAATTTAGAAAAAAAAAAAATTAGAAAACAAGGTACAAAGAGAAGTTCCTAAGAGTTTCCAGAGGTGGGGAAAAGAATACACACAGAGAGGTTAAACTAGAGCCTCACTGGTGTCAGTAGCAACACGAATTGTTCAAAGAAGGAGAAACAATATCGTAAAATTCTGAAGGAAATGGTTTTTAATCTTAAATTCTATGCCCAGCAAAACTATCATTTAAAGGTAGGGAAAAACACAGGATCCAGGGAGGTGATCTAACACAGGAGAATGGTGAATAAAGTCTCAGTGTTATAGATGTGTACAGACCCAGAAAGGAATCAGTCTAATTTCAAGGATAGATGAATGCCAAAGATGATGCATATGAAAAATCAACAGCATCAGTACATTATTTTTGATGAGTAAATATTTGGAAAAATTACTACTCTTTGGTATGTACATTGGAAAAGTTAAGAGAAATAGTTTTCCATAAATACATAGAAATTTACACAGACAAAAATATGTCTATTAATTTCAATGAGAAAGTTTATACAAGATAGGATTGAAAACAGGGAATAACTGCATACACACAATAAAGACAGACTAGAAAATTACTTAAAAATATGGTATAATTAGTTTGTGAGGATATGGCAAAGAAAATGGGATGGGGTTGTGCTAAGAAAGATAAATCTTCAATACCTAAAAGAAGCCAATATATAAAGCATTGAAATATCAGCACTATAAACATTACTGAATATTGGGATAAATATCTAAAGAGCTTAAAGAGTTGAAATGGTGTTCCCCCCCCCCACACCCCGGGAGAAAGATAGACTTTACTATTCACCCTTTAGTACTGTGTTTGTTGCACCTGCTTGCATGCATGGTTCCCTGGTTGTTTTGTTTTGTTTTGTTTTTAAAGCAACATTAATACACTGTATAGAGCAAGTAATTTTATTTCTGATGATTCATTATTCAATGATTCGGGGTCAGTCATCACGGATGTCAACTTTAGTTATATAACTAGAGACTGTGTTAGAGACTGTAGAGTCCTTGTCTAAACTAGAACATAATTAAAAAAACAACCCCCTGACATTTTGATAAGTGATTTAGCTCTTTTTATTTTCTTGAACTGCAGAAAAGTGAATTAGTGAAATAAGATTTTGAATTAATTTAGCTATAGAAAGCCTAAATTGAAAGAATCGCATTTTGAAAATTTAAGGATGGAATCAATTTTGTTATTATAAATCATTGTAGTTTTACTGATTGTCAGTTTTACATGAAGTGTTTATAGTATTGCGCCTACTACTGCAAAATGTGTCACTGATATATGGTTGGCTACTATTTTAATCACATAATATGTTTTTACTCTTCTATTTAATATATAAAGAGTTTTGTATGTTGTGTTTGGGTCAAGTGGAGATTAAGTTTTATAAAGTATTTCTTTATTTCTTTGGTCGTTTAGAGATTCTCCATTTATCATTTCAAATTATTTATAATACAAACTTTCACCAGAAAAAAGAATATTGAAACTGCACTTATAAATGTCAAGTGAAAGAGTTTTTAATCACAAAACTTTTTAGAAGAGGTCTCCAAGAACTGGTAAGTGAAGGTTTCAAAAAACCACCTGGAAAAGATGATACATTTTACCTCTGGTATTTGATAATCCAGTGGTCACTTTAAAGTAATATGGAAAGCAATGTATTATTTCTCTGTTTAATGAAAGCATTAAGATCTACCTCTATCAGCTAATACAAGAGAGCAAACCACTTCAGCACAGCTAGGTTTAATTTTTTAAGGATGGAAGATAGTTTTGAGTTGATAGGTAATTCCTAACTACTTTGGGTTCCATCCTTCCTGCCAGAGATTGTGCTATAGTAAAAATATACTTTTCTAGCTTTTTGAGGAAAACAGAATCAATATAATTTTACCAACCACCCTTGAGAGTGATGGTTGATTAGCCATGAGTCTTCATAGGATAGCTCCAGCTAGTTTTCAGTCATGTATCATCTAGATAGTATATTAGATTAATATGTAGTTATATTTTGACAGAAAAAAACTAGATGGCTACATTGTTAACTTTTAAAATAAAGAATAGCCTCACTAAATGGAAGACTTAGAACACAAAACTCCTTGTGCTTTTTCAGGGAGAAATACATGTCGCCATTTACTAATACTAACTATCATACATTCTGCAAAGCAGGTACTACGCGGGAAAATCTGAACATGAAATGATCTGGGAAAATTAAGAGATGTCCAGGTGTGACTGCCTTTATATTTTCAAGCAAACTTTTAAGAAAAATATATTTTATTTTGGACATTTCTACCACTCCATTCTCACTATTCCTACTTATAACAACCATCTCTTTGGGATAATGCAAAAAAATCCCTACCAAGACTGTGTTCTACTAAAGCTGTAGGAATAGTCTGGGAATTGACTTTCCCGTCTATTCGCTACTGTGGAACATATCCAATATTTTCACCTCAAGTAATTTACTTCACCATAGGAACTTTGTAGACTTCAAAGTCTACATCAAGTGATGGACTTTTAAGTTTTTAATGCAGTATTTGTTCTTTATGTGGCAGGAAAAATGCTCTATGATATGGAGGTAAACGGGGAAAAATCATAGATGATCTTTATCTACTCTGTGATTGAATAAGCAGTAGCAAAATGAATTTCTAGGCAGGTATTTAATATCACGGGAAAAAAAAGACAAGGGTAGTTAAAGCAGTATTCATAAGAAAAAAAGTAACTTGGAGTTGACTGAATGTGTCTCCTACCTTAGATAGTAGAAACCCACAACAGAATTTGACAAAAGGGTCCCTAACTAAATAGAGTTGAAATTTTGCCAAGTGAATTAGTTCCCTCCCCTAGGATTTGTCTTCCTGGCTCTCTCCCTACGAGTTATTTGGCTGGCTCTAATATTTATTGCTTAAAATCTCAAATGCATAAGGTGTGCCTATTGGCATGGCCTCTAATTATATTTACATAGCGAACTACACCTTACCAGTCTTACAGTTGTACTGCCCTTTGTAATTAAGAAAAAAAAATAAAATGAAAAAAAATAAAAAACAAAAACCTCAAACTCAAACCTAAAAGATTTAGGTTTGAAAATTTAACCCAAACTGGCTTAAGAGAGCTAATTCACTCACTTAACTGAGAAGTATAGAGGAAATTTCTCTCTCCTTCTTTCTCTCTCTCTAGGCTTCTGTCTCTCTCTCTCTCCCTCTCTAGGTTTCTCTCTTTCTCTCTTTTGCTCTAGACTTCTCCCTCTCTGTTTTTCTCTTTCTCTCTCTCTCTCTAGGCTTCTCTCTCTCTCTTGCTCTAGACTTCTCTCTCTCTCGCTCACTCGCGACTCCTCTCTCTCTCTCTCTCTCAGCTTTTCTCTTTCTCTCTCTCTCTCTCTCTAGGCTTCTCTCTCTCTCTAGGCTTCTCTCTCTCTCTCTCTCTAGGCTTCTCTCTCTCTCTCTCTCTCTCCCCCTCTAGGTTTCTTTCTCTCTCTTGCTCTAGACTTCTCTCACTCACTCGCTCTAGACTTCTCCCTCTCTGTTTTTCTCTTTCTCTCTCTCTCTCTCTCTAGGCTTCTCTCTCTCTCGCTCACTCGCGACTACTTCCTCTCTCTCTCAGCTTTTCTCTTTCTCTCTCTCTCTAGGTTTCTCTAGGCTTCTCTCTCGCTCTCTAGGTTTCTCTCTCTCTCTCTAGGCTTCTCTCTCTCTCTCTCTCTCTCTCTCTAGGCTTCTCTCTCAGCTTCTCTCTCTCTAGGCTGCTCTTTCTCTCTCTATCTCTCTAGGCTTCTCTCTTTCTCTCTCTCTCTCGACTTTTTTCTCTCTCTCACTCTCTCTCTCTCTCGGCTTCTCTCTCTCTCTCTCTCTCTAGGCTTCTCTCTCTCTCTCTCTCTCTCTCTCTCTAGGCTTCTCTCTCAGCTTCTCTCTTTCTAGGCTTCTCTTTCTTTCTCTCCCTCTCTCTCTAGGCTTCTCTCTCTAAGCTTCTCTATTTCTCTCTCTCTCTCTCTCTCGACTTCTTTCTCTCTCTCTCACTCTCTCTCTAGGGTTCTCTTTTTCTCTCTAGGCTTCTCTCTCTCTCTCTTGACTTCTTTCTCTCTCTCTAGGCTTCTCTCTCTCTCTGTAGGTCTCTCTCTCTCTAGGCTTCTCTTTCTCTCTCTAGGCTTCTCTCTCTCTCTAGGCTTCTCTCTCTAGGCTTCTCTCTCTCTCTAGGCTTCTCTCTCAGTTTCTCTCTCTCTCTAGGCTTCTTTCTTTCTCTCTCTCTCTCTCTAGGCTTCTTTCTCTCTCTTGCTCTAGACTTCTCTCTGTCTCTCTAGGCTTCTCTCTATCTCTAGGCTTCTCTCTCTCTCTCTCCTTCTCTCTAGGCTTCTCTCTTTCTCTACGCTTCTTTCTCTCTAGGCTTCTCTCTCTCTCTCCCTCTCTCTCTGCTTCTCTCTCTCTCTCCTTCCCTCCCTCCCTCTCCCCTCCTAGGTTTTGAGCTCTCTCTCTCCACCCCCTTCTCTGCCCTGCTCCTTTGCTCTCCTCTACTTTTCTCTTGTTTTCTCTTTACTCTCACCACTCCCTCATTTCTTCCAGGTCTCAGTTTGCCTTGCACTTATGAAGATTTCCCACTGTAAACAGTAAGTGGCTTCAGCTCTCACTGGTCTCACATCCTCTAGGATTCAGTCTAGCAGGAGGGAGCATTCTCCTATCTCCCCACAGCATTCCTGGTGAGTGCTTACTTTCACTTCTGATGGGGTAATGTAAATCATTACTCTACTGTAGATAGGACAATGGGACATATCGATCAGTTTAGAACTAGGTCCACTTAGCTTAGAACTTATTCCACTCCTGAACCCCATCTGTATTAGTTTCCTATGGCCCCTCTAAAAAATTACCACCCACCTGGTAGATTAAAACAACCTGGGGGCACCTGGGTGGCTCAGTCATTAAGCGTCTGCCTTCGGCTCAGGTCATGGTCCCAGGGTTCTGGGATTGAGCCCCACATCGGGCTCCCTGCTCAGCGGAAAGCTTGCTTCTCCCTCTCCCACTCCCCCTGCTTGTGTTCCCTCTCTCACTATCTCTCTCTCTCTGTCAAATAAATAAATAAAATCTTTAAAAAAAATAAAACAACCTGTTTCTTCTCTTACAGATCAAAGCCAGCTGCCTAACATGGTGCTTTAGTGCTCACATTTCCCCCTTCTGTAGTCAAATCTCTCTGCCTCTCTCTTATAGGGACACTTGTGATTACATGTAGAGATAATATGGGATAATCTTCCCAAATCACAATCCTTAACTTAATCACATGCGCACAATTTGCTTTTGCCATATAAAATAGCATTCAGAGGTTCCAGGGACTGAGACCTGGGTATCTTTGAAGACCATTATTCAACCTACCACACACCATCTATGCATAAAAACAGTGAGAAGAGATGGAAACCCAACAAACACCAGTAAGATAAATAAATATCCAGTACTGATGTGTTTTACAGGCTGTTGTTTTGCTTTGTCTTTTATAATTATATCACTAAAGCAAGGGTCCTCCTTGTGCTAATTTTAACAACAGCAACGGCCAATTATCAAGCGTATAGAAAACATAAGTGCATAATGGGAAGCTAGAGATCCAACTGGGACTTCAACTTTGCATGGCATAAAATTATTCTAAAAATAGTTTGGGCATTAGAAGTCTCTTCAAATTGTAATATTAGTATCTTTCTGTGGATTGAAGATAAAATTGCTTTTTGTTTCACCTCTTAAGAAAATGGTTCAAATAATATGTTTAGTCAAGTGCAGTAAAATAGCTGTAAAATAGGTCAGTTAACAATAAGTGTATTTTCTATTCCAAAACATATATGAAAGACTGTCAGAATGTAGAAGAGGGTCAGTAAAGTATCCTCCAGACTGAGAAGGCACTTTGAGACCGAAAAATGATGGAAACCACTCCATTCTGTTTGCAGTTTTATTCAGGGTAACCTACTGATAGCGGCGATCAGGTGGACAAAGTCCTGGGCACTGGGCAGCCATTCTCTGCCACTACTCTCGATGCAGTCGAGACCTTAATCCCCACCTTCAGTGAGCAAGGGGCAGGGTGGTGAGGAGGCTTCTGTGTACCAGTCATCACAGGGAAGATCAGAACAAGACTTCCCAAGGAAGGTGAGGGCATACATTAAACTCAATGGGCCTAAAACACATAGACCCTCATTATGGGAAGTCATTTCGTGGGCCGGAAGAAGATGGAGGGCCAAAGACAGAGTCAAGGTTGGCAGCACTCCTACACTCCACCTTGGACATCTTTATGGCCTGTACAATGTTTAGGCACCATTCTTCTGCGCTGACCCTATATTGGGAGGCAACTTGCATCCTTATGCCAGAACAACAATATAAACAGCAACCTGATAATCACATACCACCCCTGGCTTTTCACTATTCCTCATTCTTGAGGAATAAGGATAATGGACTGCTCTAGCTACTTCCTGTTACAAAGGGGTGTAGATCAGGATTTGGGGAATGAAATGGCCTTGCATCCAATTGCAAATATTGTCTAGTATAAAGTTGAGCCCTAGTCCTTTGTCCAGCCATTATTATGGAACTCTCATGTATAGGCTTAGACAGCATTTTATTCCACATTTCATAATGAGGTAAATTAGGTCAGTTCTGTGAAATAGGGGTCTCAATTCAGGAAGTGGCCCTACAGGGGGTACTTTCAAAGTCAGGTCTATAATGTACAAAAATTCAGGTAGAAAAATTGCCAGATATGCAAGGAAACCAGAAGAATACAAGATCCAGCCTAGTTTTAGTCACATTCATGAACAATTAGTCACAACTAGAATCTAGCCCCCATAAGGTTGTTACTGAAGCCATTTTTTTCTCTCTAAAATCATCCTCATTTTAATCAGAGATAGCTGAATTAAGACTACATTGTTTGTAAAACAAATCCAGTTCTAACAAACTTGACCAAATCATTTACCTAAGTGCAGCAGGAATAGTGACTGGCCATTTAGGTTTTTAAAAATCTGCTTTGCTGGAACTTCTCACAGGGAATTTCAGATTGAGCCTTTAACAGGCTTTCAACGCTAAGAGCCTATCTATGGTTGGGCAGAGTACCTATTGAGTTTCTTGTAATCTACTGTCATTCCCCAGGTCCCATAAATTTCTTTATAGGCCAAGCCAGACTATTGGATGGACTTTGAGCAGGCATGATTACCACCACCCCTCTTCTTATTCTTGAATGGTGGCGGTAATCTTATCCCCCCAGGTAGTTTATATTGTTTTACCTTTATTGCTACCCAAGAACCAGAAACTGTATAGGTTTCCATTTGGCATGACCCCACAACAAGGAGTTTCACTATTTGGATACACAACCTGAATTCACCTGTCGTTGTAATTAGATCCCGGTCCTGTAGAATATCTATGCCCCAAATATACTCAGAAATGGGGGAAATATGCACTAGCAAACACTGGGGAGAAAGCCTGATCTATAGGTAGAGACTAGTTTGTCTGACCTTGATAATTACCCCCATAACCATCAACAGCCTTTATTTCTCCCCAAAATTTTGAGGGGGTTTCTATAGATAATTGTGCAGTCAGCTTCAGTGTCTCTTAGAGCTAGTGCGGTCCAATAAATTGTTAATTCAACAAGGGGCCTCCAGTCACTCCCTATTGTACGCACTAGAGGGCAATGTTGGCCTAACCCCTAGTCCCTAGGGCTAGGGGGTATCCACCCCTGAAATTCTTCCATTAGCAGAGAGGGACTTGGTGACACACCTGGCTTTTATGACCCTTCCTTCAAGGGAGTAAACTGTTTTCCCTTAGGTAAGGCCTTCCATAGGTTTGGCAAGACCAAATTGGGTTGTCTGTATTTTCTCTTGGGGTCTCAAATAATATTAGATCTTGCTACAGTTATTTAGGAGAGACATTAATGGGCCCCCTTTTTGCCATTTTATCACTGGCAAGATCCTTTGTTTTTCTGTTTTTCAACCCATCTACTTCCCTTATGATGGAGTCTTTTGGTTTCACTTCGGTCAACTACCACAGCAGTTACTATAGCAATGAGTCCATTGACCACAGGGTGAAGGATCAATACGAAAGTCCTGTGCCACGCCCCTGGGGCCAACGCTAAGATTCGGTCTTTCATGCTAGAGAAAAATAATTCATCTTGACCTCTAAAATCCTGGATGTAAATGGCATGTTTCATTCTCAATTCACCTATAATTTCTTGTAGTTTTTCCAGAGTATTTCCAGGTCTAGCATAAAAGAGGGGAGAGAACACCCCTTTGTTAGGCCAGGTTATACCCACGATTTTCACCCATGCCTGCCACATGGTAGGTTGAGCACTGATGGAGACCACTTCTCAAACCCATTTAGAATACCATCTCCCCCAGTACCCCACAGTCATAATATTCACGCTGTCAGCCCTTCTTGGCCCTTTTGCTTAAAGAGGCTGGTTAGCTGCACTATCTCAGTAGCCGAATGCTCCCATGGTCATTTTTTCACTAGTGGGAATTTCTTCTCTGTCACCCCAGGCTCCCACGTGCTCTGAGTCTTGGTCTGAATCAAAGGGCGCAACTGGAACTCATCCTCCCCTCCCCATGCTTCAGGGCCCCAACTTTCCCCAGATAGAACAGTGAGGACTTGAGTGTGGTAGTGTGCACCATGCATCCCTGCCATCCCACGTGCCGTCATTTCTAAGCATCCCTCTTTTTGCCACACTCCCCTGGACATAATGTCCTCACCAGAGGAACATGCGGCTTGCACATCCCATTCCAAAGCTAGTGATTTCTAGTCTGTTCCAATTCTATCCTTACTCATAATTACCTTTCCAAAGTGTCTTGTAACACACAGATCAATGGCCAACCCACCTCGACAATAGCTTGTTCACTTTCCCTTCTCCATTTCCTTTGCCCACCATTTCGGATAGGATATTGAACAACCCCTTGGGAATTTGGGGATGGCATCCCAGTACTCATGCACTGGTCCAAAATGCTCAAAACACCTGGCCAAGTCTCCCCACGTGGAGGTGGCTCACCAGCATGGGATATCCCCCAGCTCAGACAATGAGCTTTCCCCACAGTACAGTCCTTTATGTGTGCTTGTCTCACTTTTGGTCTCCTGCCTAGTCTGCCAATTGTTAGAAGGTGGAGCAATGTCAGTAAAGTATCCTCCAGACTGAGAAGGCATTTTGAGACCAAAAACCAATGGCAAGCCACTCCATATCCTTTACTGTTTTATTCGGGGCAACTTACTGACAGGAGCAATCACACGGACAAATAGTCCTGATATTGGGCAGCCATCATCTGCTGCTACTCTCCACCCTGTCTGGACCTTAATCCCCACCTTTATAAAGCAAGGGGCAGGGTGGTGAGGTCACAGGGTAGCTATCTAAAGTGGAAACATCTGTGCGCCAGAGGATTTCTACTCGTTAAATAAAGTGGGGCCTTCTGTGCACCAGGCATCTTAGAAAGATCAGAACAAGCCCTCCAGCATTTTGGTCAGAGCAGGTTAATGTATAACCTCCAAGGAGCCTGAAACACATAGCCCCTCATGAGGGAGGTCATTTCAGGGGCATGAACAAGATAGAGAGCCAAAGATGGAGTCGGTGTTGTCAGCACTGCTACGGAGACGAAATTAGCATCAATAATGGCCTAATATTAAATAATAGATGTTTTGTAAAATACCTTACATTTCCCAACTCCTGTACTTTTAAGACCTCACAAACACAGAGAATCACTTCTTAAATTGGTTGCTTGGTGTACCTTCTTTGTGTACGATTGGATTCATCGCTTTCCTCCTCATTCTCTCAGTGCAAATTATACCATTCTTTCCTACTGTTCAGGCTCTCAGAGGAGGATAGGACACATTTGTCTGTCTTGTCTACCCTTAAGCTTCCATGGTCTGTTGCTGATCTACTTGAACGGAGGAATTAAATAAATTATAAGGGAGGCAGAACTATGTTGTGGATAAGAGTCAGAAGGTTTGGGTTTATATCTTGATTTTGGCTGTATCAGCTGTGAGATCTTGACAAAATTACTGCATCTCTCTGATCCTCAGTCTCATCCATCAAATGGGGGATAACAGTTGTTATCCAGGGTTACTGTCTGGATTGAATGTTAAAGCAGTGTGCGGTACCAAACACTATGGGCATTTCTATCACTGTTAATTATACTTGTTTAATACATAATTGTTTAATACATAATTTTATTCAAGTGTTTTGAAGGAACTGAGAGGTCAATTAAGAATAATTCAGTGACTAGTAACTCAGAGTGCTGCCCTTACAAAACTTTCAATTCATCTGTGCACGGTTTCTAGTAGAAACTACACACCCATTAAAAACTATTTAATATCACCTAAGAGAACACATATAAATATGGCTGATGCAAATTTGGCCACTCTTTTAAATAGTTGAATATATTTTAAAGGATTTATAAAAAAAACAGGATTTATAAAAAAAGGATTTATAAAAATAATTTTCAGTGATTGAAAAATGGCCCTCTGATTTTCGAGCATGAATCAAGAAAATTTTTACTATAAAGTGAGAAACTAGATAATAAAGGATCTCTTAGAGAGGGGCAGGGCAGATGGATTAAGCAATCCAGGCCAGATGCTAAAACTGGTAACACTTTACCAGTTACCAGTAACTTACAATGGTAAGACTTCTACATCCCTGTGATATATATATACATATATATATATATGCACATACCTCTAAGTCTCAAAATTATCTGCAAATATAATGACAGTATATGAAAATAGGTATACAAAGAGCAGTTTTAAAAACAACAAAGCTCTGGCTTTGTTGTCATATTAACAATAGCCCCTGTTTACATCAGGTTGACATATATAACTGTGTAATTAAAGCCAGATGTATTGTGTTTAAAAAGTTAACTCTAAAATATAAATATATAATATAAAATTTATATTTTCCTATTCTCTTCTCATTTTGATGTTATAAATTTAAAAAAAAGGAAGGAAAAGTGAAACTCTGAATACTGGTAATCCAAATACTTCTAATTATCAAATACATACTGAAAAAAATTCTTTCTTTCTCTGACACTAACACACACAAAATGTTACAGGTCTAATGAAAACAATCTATGTAGTTAATTTTTCAGCCTTCACTGAAAAGATTGTGAGGAGGCCGATTTTGGTTAACAACCTTGAACTATAATAAGGTTACTTTAATTTTAGAACCTCTGACTTAGTAGGGAGTAATATGGCATTCAGAGATTCATCCATATAGCCCCAAAATAGCACTTCTTTTATGGCTTCCTGAGGTGCCGTAAGCCTTTAATGACAGATGACTTTCTAAAATAACTAATACCTTCAGTTTTAAAATAAAAATGACAACAACTTGCTGGCATCGCCCCATCAAAAGTACAATGTTCCAAAATTACATAAAGAGAAGCCCAAATTAAGCTATTAGTCCCTGGTGAAAATTTAATGAAGCTGGCATAGGAAACACTTATTTTAGAAGCACAATTTTTGACTTAATAATTTGTTATTCCTAAGATCTGTAATTATTTGAACAATTTTTGTAAAAGAGCCATTTGCGTGAGAAGACACTGAGATTAGACAAAGCCATGAGTGTTTTCTCATCAGCAGGAGCGAGAGAGGTTTCTGTTCTCCAAAAGAGAAGGAAAACAGGCAAGCACACTCACCCACACCCTGTGAATAAGCACACTTATTCACAGCCATGGGGAAGATTAGACCATCGGTCTGGAGTTGAATTTTGTGTACATCATGACATAAGGGAGGGTAAATTAAGAAAATGTTTGGTTAATTTTAGCCTTGTAAGTTAAACACACACACACACACACACACACACACACACACAAACGTTAGATATTGATTTTCCTGACCTAAACTAAGAGGCATAATCACAATGCCATGTCAAATTTCTTTTATGAAGATATCTATCAATGCTGGTCCTATAAGGCCATCTCTGGTTAGCTATTTTGATCATTAAGGTGGAAAAAGACACCAGAGCCCATTGAGATGGAGGAAGGTAGAGGTGTACGTTTTCTAATGAAATGCTGGACCATTCAAATAGATTTCTGTTAAACTGCTGGGTCGGAACAATATTTCAGTCCATGTTCATTATGGTAGCAAACAGACAGCTGCTCTCCTGACCACAGACATGTACAGACACTGCAGGGCAGGAGATGAATGGTCCAATATAAGAAAACAGATTTAAATCCATGTAAAACCCATTTGTGAGTGCTTTGAAAATACACCGCTTCATCTGGGTACATTTTTATTGTTTACACCAACTATTCTTCTGTATCTTTGGTCTAACCCATTTGGTTTTTCATTCAGTTATGCACAAATCTGTTTGACCACCCACCTTGGGTCATGTATGATGCTAGATGCTGAGCATACAGAAGTGAATAAGACAGACAAGGCCCTTGTCCCTTAGAGAAAGATAAACATACAAACACATTAATGAACTCATCCAGGTTATCATCATTTCTATAAAGGAAATAGAGTTCTTAGAGAGTAGCTGGGGAAACTCCTTTAGGGATGTTTGGGAAAGTTCTCCAAGGGTGTGCCAATGTTGGAGTAAGTACTTCAAAGAGGGTGGGATTAAGTGAAGAACAACTAACCAGCTTTCTGGGATAAGTAAGTAATATTGGCCTGAGATGGAAAGCATCTTGGTAACAATGAAGACATCAAAGGAGGTGAGTGTATCTGGGAAATTGTAAGCGTGAGAGAAAACGGTGGTGAGTCCTAGAGAGGGATTCAGAATTCAAACCCCAAGGGCCAGAGAAGCCAAATTAAGGCGTTTGTATTATTACTAGCATTTATTATAGAGTTACAATGATATATGATATATGACTATGACAGTATTCTGCTTTGAGTAAGCAAATAGTTCATTTTAATTTTTTAAACATTTTAAAGTTATCTTTCCTTAAGTAGTTGCAAAATAGAGTTGTTTGATCCAAATTTGTTTTATTTTTAATAAATTCCAAAATAAAATTACTATGTAAACCTCAGAAATAATGCTCGTAAGGAAAATTTAGGAGAACTTTGGAATTCTTGAGGAATGTGTTCTGGTGGTTCTTCGAGAAGGAGAGACTAGTTGGTAGCAGGGGAGGACAAGGTCGATAAAGCTGTAGGATTTGATAGAGTGGAGCATGCACTTACACTTTGTGCCCTATTCCTTTCCTTCTCTAGAACTGGGGAGAAGTTTGGCATAAAGTGGTAGGAAAATAGTGTGAAAAAGTACCACAGGAGTGATGGAAGTGATCAGCATTTCACATTTCACAGTCCAGAGTCACAGAGAGATGAGCATAGTTTGATTAGAGCTTTTAAAACAATGGGTATTCTGTTTTGAAAGATCCTTACAGTTGCTCTTAGGGATATTTGTGACGAAAAGGAAATTGTTAACTATGTAGAATATTCGGAGAGTAAACTCTATACCACCCCCTACAGCACATGTACTCAGACACACACTCTATCTATCACACATTCTATCACACTCTCTATTGCTGCATAGTATACGTGGACTCAGGCAGTTCTTGGTAAAGTGCAGACATACCTGGGCAGATAACACTTCACTGCAAGCAGCAATGCCCCTGGGGCAGGAAAGGATATGAGCTCCTCACTGGAATGAGGGTGTGGAGGGTGCCTAGTGAGTGCATTGACCCTGACCCACTAAAATTTCAAAACAGGGACTGAAGAGTTAGAGGACATGGGTACTTATGTTTTCCTATAGGTACTAAAGAAAAAGTGGGGCAGGGAATATGATTTCAGTTTGCTTACTGAGATTTTAATATAATATTATATATGTATTACAGATTTTAGTATGTATTATAATACCTGATTAGCTAGAGATATCAAAGTAGCTTTATGTAGTCTTTCCCATTGGCTGGGGCATCTTACTTAATCTCAGGAAGAACTCAGGAACAAAAGGTTGTCTATATTTGATGTATAAATCATTTTCTCTTTCAGTCTATTAGGAAATTACTCCAACATTGTTTTTCCTAGAAAAGAATCTCATTTTCTTGTATATTTGATTTCTTGAATCATGGTGAATATACATGGTCTAAGAGAATATTTTCTACTCTCATAATTGCATTAAAAGGTAATGTTTGAAAATAAATTGAATAGTTGAGGTAAAGTATGTAGTCTTTTCTAATAACAGGTTTTTGAAAAAACAATGCCCGTTTGGCTTCAAGATTGAAAATAATTTTACATTAGCAGCATAACTTCTAGTGTGATTTGCTGGAATGTTTGATTAGCAGGAAGTATTAGTTTACTAGATTCGTATTTATGGAATGCTATGTCAGTATTTACATTAGCAATAAATGATGCCAATCACTTCCATTACTCCTATGTTACTTCTTCACACTGTTTTTCTACCACTTTGTGACAAACTTTTCCCCACTTCTAGAATAATCTGAAACAACATGACTGGTATTGTGTTCTTACCTCAATGATGGAAAGAAAATGATTTAGTGCAGTTGTCTTCATCTGGCATATGCATAGCCCTAGGGATACACAAAGTTTCCCCAGGTGCTAAACAAGCTCGCAGATATTTTAAGAAACTCAAATTCCAGATCCTAAACTTCCATGTGAATCTTTGTCCTAAATTTGATCTGTCTGTGACCATTCCTGAGGCAAGAGGGTTATCCTTTCCCCTTTCCCTTTTTACAGTTGTCCTTCTCCCACTTGAATTGCCCTCCTTAGAACTTTCCTTCTCATTCATCTTGAATCTTACTATGATTCATTGTTCCAAGGAAGAAAAATCTCTGACATACAAACAAAGGAACATTTCAACATATTGGTGTTGGTTTTTAGAAAGTGAATTACTCTAAAGACGGTTTAAAAACGCTTCTGCAATGTAAGTGACCAATTATTTGCATTCAACAAACTTGAAAGAGAATCCAAACAAATTCCCCACTGACAGATCATTAGAAATATTTATGATGTATCACCATGTGATTCTGGCATATAATTCTGAAGGAATTCAAAGAATTGAAGAATACTGCTCTAACAAAAATCCTTTTATTCCCATGTATTTAATTTATATGAATGCATTTCTCAGCATTTGCCTTCTCCTTCAAACAAAATTGAAAATGCAAAATAGGAATGAAATTGGTTCTGAACCCATCCATCTCAGTTTAAGAAGAAACCCACTTATGTCAAAATCACTTGCAGTAAAAAATGATACTTTATGTTGAATACTAACCTATTAAAACTTATTTTCCATTTATGTTATTTTGATTAATTACATACTTTTATTACTGTAAATGTAACTTAATCCTGAAAATATATTTTAACACTTGGGTCGTTATGGTCACAGCAAATATCCCTGCTACCTCGAAAGTCTTAAATGCCAATTTACATATATATTTTTGATGTAGCAAAATATGCTAAGATGATCGGTAAAAGACTTTAAAGCATAGGTTTGTATTACATGAAGGTATAACTACAGAGAATTTGGAATGACATAGCAATTCAAAAAGATAAAGAAATCATGTAAAATTTTCAACTGTTTAAAGAGCTTGTTTATGTATCATTTAAAGGGACCATGTCACCAACTGTGAAGGCAGTGGGAGCCCGCCATATTTGAAAGAGTAATATAGTGGTTGATTTTGAATATTTATAATATACCAAAGCCATATCCTTTGCAATGATTTAAAATAATTATGAAAAAGCTTAGAGGGAAGTCAACTTAAAAATATGTATGACAATAACAAGTTTTTCAAAAATCCTTGGAGAATGTGAGCAAACTTTTCTGTGAAAGCAATGACCTAATGGATAAAACCCATGAAACCTTCTTTAAAAGAATAATCATCTTGCAGAAACAGTTTTCACTAGAAGGCAGGTTTTTGCAGCCGGGAGCCAAGACCTCTCAATGGCTGGCAAAGCCTGTACCATGTCCCCAATTCTCCTTTTCCTACTATTCTTCCCCTTGATCACTTCTTTAGTGATACTGTGCTTCTTCTTTTCCTCTGACGGCCGAAACAAGACCCTGTGTCTGACATTTGCACTGCTTACTCCCTTTACCTGAAATGCTTTCCCCAGATGTCTTCCTGTCTTGCTCTGTCCTCCCGGCCATTGTCATCTGCTCATTGAGGACTACCCCTGTCTCCTACATAAAAGTGTACCTACCTCAATATGAACTCTCCCCTGTTGTATTTGGCACACAGTACTTTCAACATACAACGTCATTGAATTATTTGTTAAGCTTTTAATCTCTACCCCTTCTAGAATGCAAGCCCCAAGAAAACAGGGCTTTTATCTTTTCTCTTTTTCTCACTGCTTTATCTTCAGCACCTAAAACAGTACCTGGAACTCGGGTAGGCATTCAATAAAAGATGTATGGAAGGATATGCAAGCTGTTTCTCAGGTTCATGGCCTGTATGTCAAAGGCTTCCTTAGAAAGAAACGACAAAACCTCTTATAAATTTAATTTGCAAGACATTTTCTTGTCACTGTCAGATAATGGGAGTCTATCATAATGAATTGAGGAACCAAGAAATTAAGCCATCTTTATTCCTTATTAGTCATTTATTATAGATACAACTTAGCTTCGCTATTAATAAGAACATAAAGAAACATTCACTTCTGTAGTCATTCTGTCAGTTAGTTAACTTAAAAATATTTATTCAGCATCTGTTGGCTACTGTGCTATTGGTGCAAAGGTAATAGGAACCTCTCCCATCCCCAAGGATAGCAGTCTGGTAAAATGGAGCACTTCATATTTTTCAAATGCATATTTCTTCAAAATGATTTTTAATTAAAAAAAAAAACCCACAATCATCTACAAATTCAACGTATTCCCCACTGGGAATTTCGTGGAATTTGATGAGGTAATCATACAGTGACATGGAAGAACAAAAGGCCAAGCATAACCAATATATTCTGGAAGCGAAGGAAGAATCTGTATCAAAAAGCCCTATATCTAATATTAAGGCTTATTATAAAGCTGCAGTAATTCGAAGTTTGATATTGGCAGAGGGGTAGACAAATATAATAATGAAACACAATGGATACCCCTGAATATATAGAATCTTGAAATCTGACAGAAATGGCATTACAGATTAGTGAAGAGGATAGATCATTCAGTACATGGCTGGATTATTAAAAATACTGTTTAAAATGTTCCTCTGATTATGAAAAAAAAAAAGAAGTCTCTACCTTTCAACCCAAACAAAGACATTCTATATGGCCTAAAGACCCAAACTTAAAAGCAAAAATTCGGTAATATTTAGAAGAAAATTTAAGAGACTATATTTTTAATTTTATGGCATGCAGAAGATTTCTTTAAAAAAAGACTACAGAAAATCAGTAACGTAAAAGACTGACTTAATTTACCATAGGTACTTTAAATAGATATAAAAGATAAACACAGAATGGAAAGATATACTTGCCTCATATATAAGGAATCAAAGATTATTTTTGATAATATATAAATATCAATTAATAAAAATTACACCCTAATCAATAAATGGATAAAGCATAAATTGAGAGACTAAGTGATTCAAAGGACCAATAAACAAATGAAAAATGTTTATGCTCAGAAATAAATATGAATTATTCAAATTAAACCAAAAAAAAAACAAAACCAAAATATTTCATATTCATTAAATTGTCAATTTAAATGTGTGATAATGCCAAGTGTTGGAAAGAATATGGAGTAAATCTCATGTAATGTTGATTGGAAGACAAATTGGTCAAATAATTGAGAAGGGCAATTTGGAATAGGTAGTAAGTTAAAATCTTCAAATGCTTTGACTTAGCAACTTATTAGTATATACCTGGGAGAGACTCTTGCATCGGTGCACAAGGAACCATATATAGGCAAGCTTATTATAGCTTCTTCATACAAATGATATGTTAGAAGTAACCAATCACTGAAAGACTGAATGAATGGTGTCTTATTTTCACGTGGAACACCTTAAAGCAGCTAAATAAATGAATTCGATCCCTATGTGTTGAAATTATTAAATCACTGGAGAAAAAAAAAAGCAAGTCAGAGAAACAAGGACAGCATAATGCCTTTTATAAAGTGTCTAAAACATGCAATTCAATGCTATGTTGCTTATGGTTACATAGATATGTAATAAAGACAGATGGATGAAAATTACCACCAATTGCTCCCAGTTCCAGAAGTTCAAAAATGCCAAATCCAAAGCATGTTTTATATATTTGCATTTTCTGGGTAGCTCTTATCAAGTTATCGTAATAATTCAAAAGGCATAAACAGCCACTTCTCCCTTGGAAATTCTTCCCATAGCATGGTTCTGGTTAACATCTGTCAATGTACCCCCGTTGCTCCAGTCTATCTGCCTGTCCCAGACTGCTTCTTTGGATACCAGAGCTGTGAGTTGCAGTAGTCCCCTCAACATTGCCACTTGGAGGCCCACCAGGCCCTTAACCCTAACCTGTAAAGGACTGACCTCACCTTTCCTCCCAGTCCCTGCTCCCTGCTACCTCAGGTTCCCTTCTCAGACAATGGCTCAGCCATCTTACACATTACTGGAGGCCAAAGAGAACATGATCCTTACCTCCTGCCCCGTCCTCCATCCCCACATCTAATCCACAAAGTACTCTCAACCCCACTTGTCAGATACTTATGTCAACCCTTCCTTCTCCCTCCATTCCAAATGTGAACCATGCCCAGGCCCCCTTGTCTTCGGGCCAAATTATCACCACATTCTCCTAACTACTCATCTACTCACTGCGAGGCAGCTGAAAGGCAAAATATAACTGCGTACATTGCAAATGCAGTGCTTCTCACATGCAAATCTGCCTTTGATATCCTCCCAGCCTAAAATCTTAAACAGTGCCCACTGGTCCTTAGGATAAAGGTCTGACTTCTCAATAGGGTTATGGGGTCCTTTATGTTTGCCTCCTTCCTTCTCTCCCCATTTCTCACTGCTCTTTCCTCTTCTATTCAGCACTCCAGCTGAAGTGAACTTCTTTTATTCCTTGTTCATCTGATCCTTACTTGCTCACCTTCCAGCCTATCCAGCTAACTTTGCCCACTGTTTACGGCTCACTCTGTATATTGTTCCTTCTAAGCCCCAGGCCTAATTCACATACCTCTCTTCCGTTCTGTTCACAGCACCGCCCCCCCCCCCCACATGAGTGTACAGGTTATGCACTGGATAACTCCAGGGGGCACTATTCACACCACGGTCTATGTGAATGGTGTTTCCAGACTTGTGCAATGTGGTAGCCATGTCTATAATGTCCCTATCCAGTGCTAACCACACTGTAATGTACTTGTCTGCAGAGTTGTCCTCCTCACTGTCTCACTGAGTAGACAAGAGACATCACATCTGAGACCAATACATAATAAATACATTAAAAACAAAACATTTAAAAATACTGACTCTTCACCTTTGTACGAGGCCATATAAGCACACACCTTCTATCTAACACACCAGGGTATTATCTGATGGGAAGAAGCAAAGAAAGGGCAGGCCATTTAAGAAATTGCGTATTTTTATCCGAGAGAGGATTAATCTTTCCTGACAGATAATAAAATACCAAGCAATGGAATGTAAGCTCCACAATAGCAGAGTTTGTTTTGTTTTGTTTTGTTTTCTCATTTGATCCATTGCTGACTCCCTTGCCCCTCGAAGAGTGTCTCACACATAGTAGTCCCCGAAAAAAGTTTTCTGATGGAAGAAGGAGTCAAGTTGTTCTAGGATTATTGCATTGGACTCTCCTGAAACTGAATTGAGAGCCCACGAAGAAGGCTAGAATGGAGCTAGACAAGCATTCATATGGCTGCATTGTGTTAAGTTAGTGGCTCTACCTGTAGCAGGTTAAGAAACTGCAGTTCATTAGCATCAGGCAGTTTCCTGAGGTTCTTTAGATCATTTGGGGAGCAGGCAGGGAAAAGAAGAAAAATAAACAATGGGGAGTAGAATCACAAAAAAGGTAAACTCGCCCTATGGACTGACTGATTTTTTTTTTTAATAAGTAACATTTATATAACATTTTATAGACTCTCAGAACTTCTACATACATTATCTCCTCTGCTATGCACCAGGGAAGGTGGAGACTGAGCGGTCATTTCCTTCCTGTCAAGATAAGACAGACTCTCTCTACTCTAAATAGAGTTCCTGTCAAAGTTTCTTTTGCAACTTAAAGGTCACAAATTAAAAGCTAATTGTCAGGAGCCGTTTGTTATCTCTCAATTATGTTTATTTTAAAGGAAGTTTTCTGTCAGAGCAGAAAAAGAAAAACAAAGAAACTTCTAGAACTAGGTAGGTAAAGTTTCATAAACTTTCTTCCACATAATCCTACAATTCCATGAAATTGCGTTGAGATTCATGGATGTATTAACCAAGAAGAGTTACCTTTAGCTATTTTAGTGACAATTATGATTACTTTCATATTTCCTAATTCAAAATACCACTGAATCTAGTCTTTCCCCTTTTCCCACTTGAAACTACATATTTAAATTCAATCGATGGTGATGCATTTGTTCCCGAGTGCAACTGAAATCGAAACTGAAAAGGTAACAGAATAATATAACTTTTTGGTTAACTTTCTATTTTTAAATGTGTTTAAATGATGTAACTTTAAACATTTGAAAAGTCCTGGGTTAGTTTTTTCCTTTACTGCCACCCACATTAGTATGTGTCAGTTAATGTTAAATGGAGTCCTTTTTAACGAGTAGATTTTGAAGAATGGATTTCTTTTAAGTGGAGTACACTGTATCTAAAAGTTCAGTGATGGATTACATGTTTGGGGAAATATGATCTTATTTGTTATGCTATAATTTAGCTCACATTCAATAATAATTCACTCAGTGTATTTGATCCTGGCATAATTTGAAGACATAAATGAGATAAATATGTTTCAATGCCAATTTAAACCAATCCTATCGATATTTATCTGCTGCCTCTGGTAAAATGTATCTTGTGACTGGATGATAGAATGTCACAGTATCAGACTAGTTTTTATTGGCTTTTTAACTGTGCTATCCCAGACCAACTGGTGCCTTACATAAAGAATCATTTCTCAGAGCACCCCCTGTAGCACATCCATTCTTGATGAGATTGGGCAATGCAGCCATTTCCTGCGGACACAAGTTGATGTATTCCTAACTATTGTCCATAATTGTGGTAAATGAAAATGTTTATTTTTCCTAGCCTTCATTAAAAAAAATGCGTAATACTGAAGTACACACTCATATCCTTAATTCATTTACTTCTATGGTACATTGCAATAAAGTAATTTCTAAAGTTTCCCAGCTATAACCCCAGCTGTTTTCACTGACAGAGAGCTTTAAACTGAATATGGTGTCTGATCTGCAATTTCTATATTATTAGTGCATCTCCCTGAAAGGTTCATTTTGCCATCAGTGTAACTAAAGCTCAAATTAACTATCTCCCAGCTGAATGGGTTTCAGTTATTGAAGGAAGAAGACAAGTGCTTACGGGAAGTTGCTATCACACAGCTGCTATTCTTGCTGACCTCAGGAGGGGTAACGGATTTGCTCATAACTCAAAAGCCGTCCTCGCACCAAAAGACCATCGTTCTAGCTCTCAACAGAGCCCTCCTCCCAGCTTCTCTCATGAGTGCAAATACTTTCAGAGAAGCAGGGAAGCCTGGCATCCAGCCCCTGGAGTTGAGAATGAGAAGCTGCAGGAGCTACAGAGATGAACCTTGCCTCCCGCACTGGGTGAGCAGCCAAGAGAAAGTACAGGGAAGAACAGAAGAGAAAGCCTTTGACCTCTTAACATTTCAGTTGCTTTCTGTTCCCCAAACCTACTACACACATGGGAGGTATACTTCTGTTGTTATTGTTGATTTTTGCCTGTTTTACTTATAGCTGCAACTCTTTGCTAGGGAAGAAAGAAGAGGAAAAGAACTTAATAGATGAGGAATAAAGAAACTAGCCAAAAATGGTCCATTGAAAAATTTTTAAAAAGTGGTGGAAGTCCAAATATAAATCCTCCAAAGCAAAAATGGAAAATGTAAATCTGTGTGTTCTGGGAAAAGCAAGTTTTCCAAAGCTACATGATAAGAAAAAGTCAGTAGTATTTCTTCTACAGGACTTCCTAATGTTACATCATCATCATTAAATAGTATTGTTATATCTTAAAAGTGCTTGACACTATGCTAATAATTAGATTGTGTTGAAGGTCAGGCATGGAAGATTCCTTCTACTATCAAAATTACTGTATTGACTTCTCATTAACATAATTTTGGAAAGAATCTGTAGTTATCAAGTGATAAATAAGCTCCATCAATAAACATGTGTTTGGGGAGGAAAACCGGAGAAATTAACAGGGATATAAACATTCAGAAATATGACTATCCACTGGTTTTTAATAATAATAATAATAATTACCTTTTAAGTATTCTATTATTACCTTTCAAATGTATTCTTGACCTTTTGTTTGTAGAATAACTCTTTCAGGAAATTATTATTATTGCTTCTACCCAGGGAAGGAAACAAAATACAGGCTCTATTATCTATTTAGTTAGTGGGAGTTTTTATAATTATATAGCATTACTCATGGTACTGTAAAAATGGGGCAAAGCCAGAATTTCATCCAAGTTTTGCTGAATTCTAAACCCACGTTTCTTCCATGTCACTCTGTTACCCTTCTGCTCTAATTCATGTAAGACTGTGCCAACTGCATACTGAATGACACACAGATTTAGTATAATTGTTTTTAGAGTGATTTTTAAAACTAATCAACTCTTAGGAATATTTATTTCATACTTTTCCCTCTATCTTCTCCTCTCACTTTTTTTTTTTAACCAAAACATACTTTAACGAAGAAGTCCACCAAGCTTGAAGTAACCATAAACTCTAGAAATATAGAAGACAATACTTTCAAAATATCAGGCTATATTGACGATGTATGTCTCTAGTGATAAATTTCATAAATCATTTTCTATTATTTCTCCTGTCAGTATAAATTCATTCTCTATAGAATGTCAAGCTCTATCAGCATATGGAAATTTACTTTGAAATATAATTTGTCCTATGATGTTTGATAATTGAACACCCTTCTAGCAATTTCAAAAAATACTCATTGAATCAAATTGGGTTGTTACTCTTTCTAAAAAAAACTTTATCTATAGCTGTGGTAAGTAAGTAAGCGCTACATGTTCTCTAAACATGACTTACAAATAATCAACAATTGCATTTCTTATTAAAAATATAAAGCACCCAATCTGTCATTATCTTTCCTTCCCAAAAAGAAAAGAAAACTAGATTCTTTCCTAATTTTTCATTTGAAGTAATGACACTGTGGTTGGTTCAAACTTTCTACCAGTAGTTTCCTTCTTTCTACTGTGAGAAATACATCCCCAATTAGATTTTAATTTATTTTAATGATTATAATGAATGGCGATCAATTGAATTTAATTAGCAAGAAGACTAGAAAATATTCAGGGAATATTATTTTATAGAAAAACTCATATTTTCTTCTTAGTATTTAAAAACATTGAAAGAAGCGACTAGTAAAACAGTCAAATATTCCTGAAAATCCACAGGAGCATTGAAATACACTGCACATGGATAAATATATATAAATATCAACCACATCTTTTGTATAAAAATTCTTAATAAAATCAAAAGACATTATTGTCTTGATAATACAGATTGGTGAAAACTCAACCACACAGGGTAAATATTTTGTGCAAGTTCCAAAAATATGTACGAGAAGAAAAAACTGGGGTAAAACTTAACAGTAAAATTCAAAACTCCTCACTTTACCTCGATGTTCATACCCTTAGACCACCTAAAAAAGGTGCTAACATTGATCCTGCAAAAAGAATTAGGCTGTTTGAAGTCTTTCATTGTTTCTTTGTGATGAAAAATGATAGCAGAAAAGCCAAATTAAATGTGACAGAAAGTTGGTAATGTGCTCATTACCATTTTTCTGACAGTGATTTATTCTTGAATCTGTAATACAAAAATATGAGGTTTTTTTCCAGAATTAAAAGCAAAAGTGTCTGAGACAGAAAATACTTGCATTTACTTCTCTAATTAACAAGAAAAAAATAAACATAGCAACTGGGAAATGAGCATGCTAAAACAACACTACTATCCAAATACTACTATTCAACCCATTTTCAAGATCCAGGGCAGAATACTTTCAAATACTTATGTTGGTGTTACTCCCAATTTGGAAATACATGGTATTGTTTTAAAAACAGAGTACTTCTGGGGCACCTGGGTGGCTCAGTCGGTTAAGCATCTGCCTTCAGCTCAGGTCATGATCCTGGGTCCTGGGATCAAGCCCCACATTGGGCTCCCTGCTCAGTGGGGAGCCTGCTTCTCCTTCTCCCTCTGCCAGTCCCCCTGTTTGTGCTCTCTCTCTCTGTCAAATAAGTCTTAAAAAAATAATAAAAAACAGTTTTTCTAAACACATTTTATAATTAAAAAATAAGTCTGGCTAGATTCAAAATCATTTCTTCTAAACTCATTGTCTAAGAGCAGTTATTTGACTTTTTGTCTCCACATAGATGGTAGTTGGATGAGGGAAGTAGTATATTATGTAACTGATTATACTAGAATCTATGGCATAAGGAAAGAATATTTGAAAATGTCTTTCTCCCTAAGGGAGCTAATAACTCCCTTCAGAAGAATCAAAATTTATCAAGAGGAAAGCGATTCTTAAAGAAATGTGCCAGCTTGAAGGATTCACTAATTTAATATTTATATGTTGATTGCCAATATATCTGCCAGGATCATGCTAGAAAAAAGAAAGAGAAGACATTGTTCCTACTCACCAATGGCTTACAATTCAGTGGGGAGAGAAGATGTGTACACAAATAAATGGGATACAAGACAGTAGAAATTGTCATAAAGCTTCCAAAGAAAAGCATCCGAGGAACTCACTGAAGGTCACTTGCAGCTGCAGCAATTAGGAGAGCTCCCTGTGGGTGTCAAAGCCAAAAGGCAATGTGGCCTTTGTGCAGGCAGATCTACAGGAGCAGAACAATGGGCTGAGGATACTGTGTAGAGCATCAGCAGATGCACATGAGATGCAGAATATGTAAAACAAGATCACCTCCAAGTGAGGTTGCAGGACAAATAACAGGGTGGTGATGCACTGGATCACTTAGCAGAAAGAAAAATCTGGATTTTGATAAGGCTTTAATATGGTACCAAATGTAATGTTCCTAGCAGAGCATCAGGAATAATTGCGATATTCTAAAAGGGAACTGAGGGTGTATTCCATTCATCGCTAGTCCGAAATATCATTTGCCATTGCTGAAGTGGTCCCCGGTCTGAAAATGTTTGAGAATCACCACTGTAGAAAATCAATTCAGAATCGTTTATGAATATAATTTGTTGCACAAAATCAGTAAAAATGTAAAGTTCCTAAATTAGGCTGATTTTGCTCTTTCCATTACAATGGCATATGAGCATCATGTTTCTTAATTACATCTATTTCTAGGGATATGCATGGGTCTGGGTAGTTTCGGGCCAAGATGAAAAAAGCAAACTGCCCCCATTCAAATCAGTGAGTTCACTTGGAAATTTGTAATACCATCAAGTGCAATTCAAAGAGAATATCCTTAAACAGCACACCATGCGTAGGGAGCGGTGTGTGTGATGGTGCACGTTTCCACCCTGGACGGATTTGCCGCCACTGAGCCTTGCAAGCCCCAACCCTCCTGCTTGAAGCAATATGCCACGATGCAAATACAAAGAAATGAGGTGGCATCGGACTCCTCACTTTCTTCTTATCCATTTGCTTTTGTAGATATATTAATAAATAGAGAAGAGGGCGCCTGGGTGGCTCAGTTGGTTAAGCGACTGCCTTCGGCTCAGGTCATGATCCTGGAGTCCCGGGATCGAGTCCCACATCGGGCTCCCTGCTCAGCAGGGAGTCTGCTTCTCCCTCTAACCCTCTTCCCTCTCGTGCTCTCTCTCTCTCATTCTCTCTCTCTCTCAAATAAGTAAAATCTTTAAAAATAAATAAATAAATAAATAAATAAATAAATAAATAAATAAATAAATAAATAGAGAAGAAACCTTTGGGGAAAAATCATTAAGCTAAACCCTCACTGATTTCCTTCCCAGCTGCAGAAATGTCTCAACACCGAATTATTCCATTCTAATTAGGTTTTTACCTCATTATTAAAGATAAACTGTAGAAAAATGTTATATGTGCTAAAAGATACACTAACATTTAAAATACTTTACAACTCCACAGCGTAAAAATCTGAATGTGCTCTTTATAATTACGTTTTCACTTTCATGAATTTATAAATAGGTTGGCACCTATGAAGTGCATTTATTGAGTCCTGAGCCAGTGCTTTACACACACAGTCACTAGAACAACACTGCATGCTAGATTTGCTTGCTTGTTTACTTTTTTAAAGATTTTATTTATTTATTAGAGAGACAGAGTGCACGTACGAGAGAGAGAGAGAGAGAGAGAGAAGCAGACTCCCCGCCAAGTAGGGAGCCCGATGCGAGACTCTATCCCAGGACCCCGGGATCATGACCTGAGTCAAAGGCAGACACTTAACTGACTGAGCCATCCAGGTGCCCCCCCTTTTTTTTATTTAAAATCTGTTTTTATTAGTGATCATCTCCAAGTTGGAACACATCATGAACACATTAAAGTATTTTTATGTTTAGTGTTCTATGTAAATATGAAATCAAATCCAGGAAATCTTTAAATTGTGATGGTGACATGATTTATAGATAAATGGTCTCATGAAAGAACGTAAGAGCTGATGTGATGGGACATACCAGATGTTTCTAACTTGTTCTACAGATGAGGAAACTAAATCCAGTGAGGCACAGTCATTTGCCCAAGATTATAATGCTGGCACGGGGCAAAGCTAAGATCATAAAGGTCTCTAGCTATAAAATGTGAGCTTTTTTCATGTTATTTTCAAGGCACTGTTGATTGAATTCTTTTTTTAAAAAAAGATTTTATTTATTTATTTGACAGAGAGAAAGAGAGACAAAGCAAGAGAGGGAAAAACAAGTAGGGGGAGCAGCAGGCAGAGGGAGAAGCAGGCTCCCTGCCAAGCAAGGAGTCCGATGCGGGACTAGATCCTAGGACCCCAGGATCATGACCTGAGTCAAAGACAGATGCTTAACAACTGAGCCACCCAGGCGCCCCTGTTAATTGAATTCGTAATATGTGCCAGGTGTAAGACTTCCCATGCTGATTTCATCTAGTCCTCATAAAAAGCCTATCTGGTACATCATACTATGAAACTTGTTCTACACAAGTAGAAACCAAGGCAGAAAAAGGCTCACTAAAATTATCCACATTCATCTGCTGGTAAGCAGTGAGTTCAATAGAGCAAAGTTATAAATTTACTTTTCTAAATGAAATGTAAAACATTCATGAAATGTAATTTGTCTCCTGAATTAATTTAATGCAATGCCACTATTGTTATTATGATGTGTTCTTTTAATGCTTTGGGATGGAAGTATTACCATGCCCCAGGAGGCCCTTGGCCCTCAATGGATAATTTTCTTTGCATGTTATGCTGTATCTATTTTGAAAAATCCTCCTAAAGTCTATGGCTCACTGGAATAGATTTGAATGGAAAAAAAGCCTAGCAGAGGTCAATTATTAAACTAAGACAGGATAAATATAGTACAACATGTGCCTACTATTTGCTAACCTGCATGTGGTTTATAATTTCTCTACTCATTTTAAAATACAAAAATACTTAACCTTCACCCATTGTATTTGAAGGAAACTGAACAGATCTATTAATATGAAAATACCTTATTTTGTTCAAAAACTATATAAGCTTAGCAATTACACAGTCCTTGATTAGTCGTTACTTGTAAGTCAGACACATTGATTATTATCTCTCCCCCCTCACGCTCTGACTCACTGAAAAGGAAGGAAAAATGTGCTGGGATGGGTTCTACTTTGCACTTTTCAATAAAATGTTGAAACTACATGTTTTAAGCCAGATACTGCATTTGTGCTGTCTTTCTTATCTACATGCAAAATACTTGCATATTTGAAAAATTTTAAATAAAATTGTTGACTCTGTGAGGTACAGTGTTAGCCCAGGGCCCAGTGAAGAAGACCCCCATTGGGACTGCCTTCTCTCTGTACAGCACTCTCCCCACAATTAGCAGTTACAGAGAAAGAAAGCCACCTTTATTCATGTCTGAGTGTGCTCAGCTTGATCTGGGCTTGGTGCTCTTGGTAACAGACATCTTACTAGCCATAGTAACTCAATATCTTATTTACAGGGTGACTTCTCTTTTTGACAGCTCAAAAGTATTTCTAGTCTTCAAGCTTGTTTCTAAAACCCCCCTCTTACATGCATACTACAGAGGATAGATTTTTCTTCAGATCATTGATGTTGCCCTGTACCTTCAACTTTCAGCTAGCATGGGAAAGAAGCAGCTAAGCTTATTCTACCTATATATGAAGCTCAGCCTTTCTGTGATTTTCACAGTATCATAAAGCTAGTCAAAGTACTCAAGAAATAAAATTTTCAAATACTGATGATTAGAGAATCTCAGAAATGTAGAACCATGAGATCTCACATAGCTCACATAGACCAATTCCTTCATTTCTCAGGGAAAGAAACTCACTCCCAGGGAAGTGGAGTGGCTTTGCTTTCCCCACACCACGAATGAGGAGCAGGATTGGGGCTGGAGCCCTGTATTCTGACTGAGTGTCCTCTCCCCAGATGCGCAATTCCTGCACCGTGTCAATATGGAAGAACGTGTAGACCTAGCAGACACAACATTTTATTCCTTATGACAGGTCTGGGAAAAGTGGTGATCACTGACAGAGTGAGGCATGGGGGCCCTCTGGCCCCCCATTGTTGAGTCATGCCAGTGTAGGCCAGTCCATTTTGGAGATACACTTTTGTCTCTCCATTTAAGTCTTCCAATTTATATACTAAGTTGGCATTGCTTTTCTCAGGTGAAGAATTGACAGGAGAGCATTGGTATTTTTGTCCGTTTGTCCTTGCTCTAAAGTTTAGGCCATGCAGGGGTCATTCTGAATTTGAGCGGATATTAGAGTGAAATATGAGAGCAGGAGAACACTTTGCCGGATGAATCTGTATTTAATTAGGCAGTCAAGCCAATCTAATTCTGACATTTGACAGTTTAACTTTCTGATATTGAAAGGCAATTTGTGAGGTAAAGCATTTATTAAAAATAAGCATAAAGGCCAAACTAAGATGTTCACTTTTAAGGTGATGGACAGTAATATTGTGGTATCTAATCGCAATGGCATTATAATTATCATAATAATTGTACCAACTTTATCACCTTAACTTTACCCAATACTTAAAAAAAGATGCTGTAATAGAAAATTCTATAGATGATTTTAAATAAAAGGAAAGTATACCCCAAAATATCATCTTTTTAAGTTTGCCTAGAAAATTGCATAGAAAAAAAAATTTTTAAAGATTTATTTATTTATTTTAGAGAGAGAGTGAGCAGGGGAAGGGGCAGAGGGAGAGAGAGAATCTCAAGCCGACTCCCTGCTGAGTGCGGAGCCCCACGCAGAGCTCAATCTCACAACCCTAAGATCATGACCTGAGTGGATATCGAGAGTTGGATGCTTAACCAACTGAGCCACCTAGGCGCCCCTGCATAGGAAAAATTTTAAATATATAAATGAGTTCAAAGCAAACAAAATCCACTTATATAATTTTATAGTATTCATTCACTATATATATGAATATTATATATATATATATATGAATATATATATGATTGCTTTAATATGCATTTAAGTCTGTTTGGTATTTCACCTTTCTATACCAGAATTTTTATACTAACATCTATGTTAATTATTGAAGGAATATAGAATGTCAAGCTCTATCAGCATATGGCAGGAAGGAAGCCAGTATCAATCTACCCAGCAGGAGATACTATTAGTTCCTTTTTGTGGATAGTTGTCAAATAAATGGAAATTAAAACAATGAAACATCATTTTATAACTATGAAATTCATATAAAGTATCCTGGTTGGTATATGTTGAAGTTGTTATACTTCAGAATAGGTGGTTTAATTGTAAAGTCATTAAACTCTGAAATATTTTACACTGAGTCCTAAAATCTTTAGCGCTCTTTAACCAATAATATCATCCCCTTCCGTTTTGGCAAAAATGTATATATGAGATTCTTACTAAAAATTTTTTCTAATATCAAAACCCGGATATTTCTGTCTAACAATGTTGGAACTAGTTAAATTATGGCAAAGCAACTCTTGGCACATTATTTGGTCATTAAAAATATAATTAAAAAAAGCAAGTAGTAATATAAAAAGCATTTACATTATAATATTATATTAAAAAATAGAATACGTTCTATTGTTAGAAGTTTGTTTCCTTTGTCATGGGGAAAACTGAAGGGAAAGATAGAAAATGAACACTATTGATTTATTCTATGTGGCCTTTTTGGCTCTCATTATATTGCTTAGTTTAGTTAACAACTTGGTGTGTCTGCTATCACAAACAAGATGTGAAATATGAAATAGAAGTTTGCATTTAAAAAAAAGAAACTATCAGGACCTTCTCTAGGAAATGAAACATTAAAGTACTCACTTCCAAAATCATGGAAAATAAGCATAAAGGCCAAACTAAGATGTTCACTTTTAAGGTGATGGACACCTATAAATGAATGAATCTCTATAAAAAGACAAATAACACAAAGTCATGACTATAAAAAGTACAAAATAAGCCACAGAATAAATGAGGCAATATTTTAATTTTTGTTAGAATGCCAGTGACATTTTCATAGGTGGACAATAATAATATTTAAATAGTTTCTAAACTGACACTTGCATATTCAGTTTGTATATGAAATTCATTTCTCATTTCTCTATCCTGAAGTCATTTTAGAAAGACTTTGAGCTAAACCAACTGATTAATCTTTAGATTTCCATCCCCCCAGCATATATTATCACTTTTTGCTATCTTTAAACTATGATGAAATTATTGAAGTATTTAGAATAAAGCTTTAGAAAGCCTACAAATTAGCAATTCATGTTCTCATAGGAACAAATATTCAGTTACCCTTTTCAAGAAAGAAGTATTTAAAATTATTTTTTGCAATGAGGATTTAGGTAAAGTATTACTTAATGCTTATCACATTACAAATAAGGGTTAGTGTAACCCATTGCATTGATACCTTAGCTAGGTAGCTTTTGAAACTGATGTTAAATGAAAAACAGCATTCTAAGATCGCTTTTTAGTAAAAACCCCTTGTGATTTTTGTGGGATTTGAGAATAAAAGGAATCTGTGCATTACATTCAAGCCACAGGGGCAAGACTCCAAAGAGGAAATGACTGTAGATTAGGTTATGTAGGTATCTAGTCATAGAGGTCCTCAAACAAGTGTTCAGAGATTTCCTGGGCCTCAAGAGGTACAGAAGGGTCTCTGTGCCCCCAAGAGTGGCAGAGGAGAAATAAGGATAGCAACAGTCAGCCTTGAGGGAGCCATGATACTGAGAATGAATGACATTCTGCTGGTACATCTAATGACTGATAACTAAGTTCTAGCTAAGCCCATGGATGCTTCTAAAGATGCTAATTTGAATAGATATCTTTTAGAGCCTAGTAGACATCTATTCTCTAGGTCCCAAAACACTCAAAACTGAGTAAGAACCCAGCAAAAATAGAGGAGATCCCTAAATTGGCCCAGATTAAATTGTTACCTTCACAGCACACAATAAATATTTGCTGAATGAATAAAGCCTGTAGATGCCCAGTCCTCCTTTGAGAAGCTAACTCAACTTTATTGTTAATTAGGGGGAAATTTCTGCAGAAAATCCATAATGTAGTACTTAAAAGAGGGGTGTCAGTTAGGCCTCCCTCTGGCTCTTGATTGCTGCTCAGGTCATGGTCTCAGGGTCCTGGGATCAAGCACCACATCAGGCTCCCCAGTCAGTGGGGAGTCTGCTTCTCCCTCTCCCTCTACCCCTTCCTCTCCCTCTCTCCCTCCCTCTGTTCACACACACTCTCTCTCTCAAATAAGTAAATACTTAAATCTTTTTTTTTAAAAAAAGAAAGATTAAAGCATCCCTTTTAGAGATTTACAAGGATAAGTGATCAGATCTTAAAAGCAAAGAGGCAATAAAAAATAAACAAAACCCTTTCAACAAAAACAACAAAGAAAGGAAAAAGAAAAAAGTCAAAAGTAAAGCAACCCATGGTAAAAAAAAAAAAAGGAAATGAAAAGATAAGAAAAGATGTGGACAAGTTCAGATAACATCTAACTTCTAACTATTCAGTATTATAAAATTATTTTAAAAATATTTCATGAAAAATGCCAAATTCAACATCATCTTCATTTTAAAGGAAGAATTTTTCCCTCCCATCCTCTCTACTTCAAACTCCATACCTTCAGTTAAAATATCTTATCATCAAAGAAGCATTAAGAGAATCACAGAATTTTTGAATTAGAATGGCTGCTAGAGTCATTCAATTCACTGTTTTCCAAGTTCCCAAGTTCCCAGCTTTCCAGGATCTCTCCTGAGAATTCTGATTTAGTGGGTTTGGAACAAGTCTGGGAACTGTTCCTTTGAAAAAGCCCAAGTACCCCAGGTGATCCTTATCAGGACAACATTTTGGAGAATATGGAAATTTTAGCCCAGATCCATTTCTTCAGAGAGGAAGAGAATGAATCCAAAGGTCATATGGCCAGTAAGTCAACCAAGATGTGCAGCAACATGTGACTTCTCTTTTTCCTAACTTCACAGTGGCTTTCCACAATGATCTCAGTAAGAGTTCTAGATAGTTTCCACAAAAAGACCAGACAAACATGGTAAAAAAAAATATGGAATAATATAAAGCACATAGATTTTTCATTTATAAAAATCTATATTAAAACATGTTCTACAACACAATTCACTGCTTTCATGCCTGTGTCATATCATCATGTCATAACAGTTATTGAGTTAAAACAGTATTTATATATGTGTGTATATATTTTAATATATATTTAAGTATATTAAAATTTAAATATGTTATATTTAACATATAAATAACATATTTATAATATATAATTACATATATTATAATTTAAATTTATTTATTTATTTTTAAAGATTTTATTTGTTTATTAGAGAGAGAGAGTACAAGCAGGGGGACTGGCAGGCAGAGGGAGGGGGAGAAGCAGGCTCCCTCCTGAGCAGGGAGCCTGATGTGGGGCTCCATCCCAGGACCCTGAGATCATGACCTGAGCCAAAGGCAGATGCTTAACTGACTGAGCCACCCAGGTGCCCCTAAGTGTATTATATTTAAGAAAATATATATTTCAATACCAAGACATTTAGTTCAAAGTCAGACATCTGAGACCCTCAGCTCTTGGATCTCCTAATAGCTCCTGGGGATAACTACCTGTGGGAGAGGGAGGGAAGGTATAGGAAAAAACAGGTTGAGAGGTTGCAGAATAGAGATCCCTGTTATCCTGGTTTGCCACAAAGAGTTCCACTTTTATATATTTATATGTCAGTCTTGAGCACACAATTTTATATCAATAGTTTTGTGACTGGAACCCATTAGAACTATTGCACTGCAGCTAGGTTAGCCACACAGAGTTAGGTATTTCAGTCTTCAATAGTTAAATCCAAACCAACTTAACTTCCTCATAAATGCGGGTAAGCAGTATCATCATATTCTCTCCAAACTAGAATATTTTAAGATAGGATTTCTATCTAAGGAGAATCTGAAATCAACCAAAAGACATGATGAAAACCAATCTAATAATCTAGGTTACCTGCTCATCACTTTATTCTACCCTTAGACATGCTTAACACTTATCTCTTACTGCTTGCAATTAAGTTTTGTGGGTTTGTTGGGTAGAGAGGAATGATGACACAGGGTGATTAGATTAAACTATTTTCTTTGATCTGTGAAGCAAATAACTATCCTAAGAGGTACTACGTGATAATGAGTTTTCTACAGGAAGTCCCTCGTGGTGCTTTACATCAGCCCAGTCCAACTGAAGGACAATGTCAGGTGGGGGTTGGGAGTTGGCACAATGAGTCTATTCTCAATGCAAAGCCAAAACTTCACTGTTCAACTAAATAGTTTTTATAACTGAAAATCAACTTTCTAAGAGACTGCACATTTTGAGTATTTTTAAATGATAGCCTACTACACCTATTTGGATCGCACTTTTCGGTTTCCTTGTTCTTTTATTATTTTTTATCTCCTCCTCCCCCTTAGGTCACCAAGGCTTGCTGTCAGTTAGCTTTGAGAATCATAACAAAAGTTCTGTAAGAGAAGATCGCCATCTTTAAACGACTATGTATTTTTTCAGTCATAGTGGTGGTTTTGAAAGTCAAACTGATCAGTGTGGACTTGATTCCCTATGTAATATAAAGTTAGGTGTTTTTTTGAGTAGGATCTTGTGCAGAAACCCAGCTTAGGATTCGGTTTCTGGTTATAAGCCACAGAAAATGACCCTGGTTAATTTAAGTCACAAAATAATTTCCTGAAACTATATCATGGGTGGTCATAGAATAAACTATCATTTCTTACTAGATTTCTTTTCTGAATGTAAGTGATCAGATCCAAGGTTAACAGAAAACTAAGAAGCGTACCAAACCCTTGTGAACTGCTGATTGAATTTATTTCAAATAATCTGAGAAGAAAAAAAAAAGTCTCATCTTTTTTTTTTGCCACTTTGTCCAACAAAACTCAGGTGCTTCATGGGTGCTTACTATGAATTACATTTTTACTTTAAAAATTAAAATTTGATACATTAAGCATTATTATTTTGCCAAGAATTCTTTACTTACCTTATCTCTAGAGAAGCATGGAGTAATATTGATTGGATGAGTGCATAGTTTTTTCATAACTTTTGAATTATGCTTCCTAAATAAATTGAAATATTATACTGGAAGAAAGATAGCTATAAAGTTCAAATTAAGTGTAATAGAATAGCACTGACATGGGTCCAAGACAATGGCTCTCTTCCATTATACTATGCTGCCTCCTCATTGGTGAGGGAAAGAGTAATTCCATATTGGAAATGGTTGAATTCACATGGGGACTTGAAGAAGAGAAAAATTTCAGGAGGCAACTTGGCAGAGGGAAAGAGAATAAACCATTTGCTCTAAGAATGTTGGGGAGGATGGCAAGCAGTATGGCTATAGCATGATTTTTCTTGAGGGATAAAATTAGAGATACATCTAGAAACAAAGATAGAGCCCAAATACAGGTGGCTCATATTCAAGTCACAAAGGAATTTCTTGGAAGAATGTCATGGATTCTCACCGAACGGATAATAATGTTGTAACCAGGCTCAAAAATGGTCTAGAACCAAGAAAGCCTGGAAAAAAGTAATCACCATGGAAATATAAAAACAAAACAGTGTCATTAGGAAGATCCTGGTATATTAGAGTTGTGCCCGCTGCTAACTTAATGTTGGTCACTGAACTACAAAGCCTGAGTGTAACATTTCTAAATAGACCTTGCTTTTTTATATCACTTGCTTAAGAGTCCAAGTGGTGAGCAGGAACATCCAGATGTAGGTTACAGAACATAAGTTACTCACCTGTTTCACAGCTGTCAGAGGGAAGGAAGAGACATTACCTCTCCATACATTCTATAGAGGAGACAGCAACCAACCTCCTGCTAAAACTCACATAATGTGAGCTTCCTTCAAAATATGGTGGGTTCAACTAACTTATTAAGTCTGATACAGGGAGTGAAATCTCTTAACCAGAATTAGCTTTATCTAAGGAACATTAAAGAATGGAGAAGCCAGTGGCACAGAACCTGGCTAGGAAACCATTGGTCAGCTGGGTTAATGAGAATGTGAAATTGAAATTGTGCAGTGGTACTATTGAGAGGGTAATCTTAGCTTCACCTGCATATGGCACAACTAGGATGGCTCCACCCACTTTCTATAGAAACTAAAAGACAGAGAAAGAAAGCTGCATTTCAGTAGGAACACTTACACTTTCTGTTAGTATTCCTGGAAATTTACTATACCCAATCCTTTATAACTCTAGATTTCCCAACTGGAAATTAATAAGATAGTTCATCTACATTGAGGAAAAAGTCTAGAAGAAAGGTAACATGTTGAACTTTGTTCCTTTTGTCTTCTATTGATGTGGTATTCAAGGTCAGTGTTTCCCTCAAACTAATAAGGAGGCATGGCTCTCACTGGAAACCTATACCTTAAAAATGTCAGCTCTCATTTTCAGGATGAAAAGAGTAAAGAATATAAGGAAAAAATCACCACACACACAAAGTGGAGCACAAGCATCAGGGACAAGAAAAGATTTACAAAGATGTCACCACTAGTTCTTCCATGTTGACTAATTGAGCTGCTGCCACCATTTAAAAATACTGAGTAAAGCCAGTCAAATGCTTAGGACCCAACATGAGGCATGTCAGTTGAATTGGATTGACCTGGACTTTTAAGGGATTATAATTCATATTTTCTTGTGTCATTTTGGACTTCAAAGTTCATTACTAATTTTGATCAATACATTTTTTCTATTACTCAAGAGTTGAGATATTATTTAAACAAGAATAAGCCCTCACATCTATAGCCTGACTTTATAATTTATTTTTAGCTTCATTCTTTTCATTGTGACATTGATTTAAGACACACACACACAAAAACGAAGATGGTGAGACATCACAAAGGTGGTCCCATTTTGGAAATCTAGATCAATTATTTTAAATTTCATTCATTGAAGAGATCTTTTTTATACATGACCATGACACTGGGTATAAACCATTTCAATCACTGGTTAATTTTAGGAGAGTTTTAGAAAAAATAGTATATCGATGGCTAAGAAATTTTATTTGGAAATCATTCATTCCTCACTTAAACTAATATCTCCTGGTAGAGGGTAAAAGACATATGTCCATATTGATGTTACCACATGTGAAAGATTCTGCATCTACAATAAGTAGTTTAAGCCCTGATACTAAGTAGGCCATCACAATTTCTGTTTGGTGATGTTTACCATAAGAATTACATTTAATAGTAAGTTTATAATTATTGAATATAAATCCATACGCCTAGCCTTCTACTTGATAAGAACTTTAATTGCACTATTTCATTTAATAACTTCATAACTACCATATGAAAAAGGTATTAGTGTCTGCATTTTAAGGATAAGGAAACAAAAGCATGGTAGTTTAAGAATCTTTTCCCAAGGTGTCCCAGCCAATAAATCCTGGTTTGCCCAACTTAGTCTGTGCTCTTAACTGCTACAGATACACAACCTGGTCACTGCCTCTTCAGACGCCGGACTACACTGATGGGGGGTATACTTGTTTAGGATGTCATTAATACCTTCATGCAAGTTTTCTCATATATTTCTCCATATCTTGATCTCTGCAATGGCCATACTAAAAGGAGATACTTCTAGTAGCTTTAGTAAATGGCTGATTTTTTATTCTATAATATAAATTGTTCTAACTAATTTTTGATAAATTAAGCCTGATAGTTCAACACATGTTTCAAAATAATGTTATTAGCTTGGGTTGTGTGGCGAATCTAGAGTACAGGCTGATTAAGCTACTTGTAGAACTTGCAAACACATCTTCGTCATCACTGGAACTGTTGATTAGTGGCAAATCATTCTTTTACATAATGAAACTCAGGTTTCTGTGCAGGACCAAGAGAATTTGAAAGGAGCTAATGGAAAATCCAGCCTGCTCAAGTGCTTTAAAGGCTTTATTTCTAAGAAAATCTACAATTACATTCATTCCTACTTGAAGAAAAAAATAGGTCTTTTTTTAAATCTGGGGCTATACAAAGGGCCTGATTTCTAACAAAAAGGGCACTAGATGTTTGATAATTTTCCAACTGGCTAACTATATTTTCCTGAGCTTATTCAAAACTTATTTCAAAAATCTGGGGAAATCTAGAAAAGAATATGTGCCAAAGAAGGCTTCAGTTCATCAACTCAGTTGGTGACAAATAGAAAAGGAAAAGTAGATACAATATATTTACCACTTGCCTACAATTGCCATCTGCCAAGGAGTGTTTTCCAAACTTGTTAATTGCTCATCCCATCTCTAAGCATTTTTAGCATGTACCTGTAAGACATGTAATTTTCAAATTTATTTATAAATTACAGATGTGTCCAATTTTATGGAAAATTTTGTTCATTATAAAACATGTATAAATACAGAATGTTATAAGAATGAGATAATAACACTATTGTGAATATTTAACTTTTAATCATACAAAAGCAAAAAGCCTTTTTGTTGTCACTATAAATAGCTTTTCATGCTCCAGTTTAAAATGTTTGCTAATCAAACTGTCTACCTAACATCATTAATTGATGTAAAAGACAATGCATCTACTTAGGATGACATTTTTCATTAACAGTGGTAGAGAAAAGTCCTGTTTCAATGGTATTCTTGATTATTTCAACTTTTTGGCTGACACCTTAACACATATTAATCATTGTTACTTCATGATATGACTAAGGAAGAGCTTAGACAAGAAGTAGAAGAATTGTTTGCTGTAAGTTTTCTTGTATTTTGCTTTTGTTTTCATTATTTGTATTATCTTCAATCTGCAGCTTCCTCACAGGAAGCTTTTTAAGCCACAAGTCCATTTGGTGAGAATTAGTTTAGTTTAAACTAGATAAGTGTGTTTACCAGGCACACAAACACAAATTCATTATTATAGGCAGAGAGAGAAGAGGTGAAATGTCACTTTCCAGCCTTTGGCAGAGTGGTGCTCCCATCTTCCCTTAGGATGTTTTGCATATGTGACTGTAACCTTCTGACATAAGGACCTAGCAAGGGTACCATTGTCCATCCATTTTAATAAATATAAAGAAATATTAATAAATCCTCATTTCATTGTTTTTAAAGATAAATAATAACTGAATTAAATTTCTGATATTCTCTTCTAGGACCCTAATAGGACCACTGTACCAGAGAACAGAGATCCCTTTATATGATATGTGTGGAGACCTAGGTTACCTGTGACACTAATGTATCCTTCAAGGACACAGTAGAATGTAACAGGAGGCAGTGCTATAGTAAATCTGTTACAAATGTGTACTTCCTAATGGGATGATCTGGCTTTGGACACTGGCTTCACCATTTGTAGGCTATATGACTTAGGACAAATTATTAACCACTTCTTTTCCAGTTTTTTCACCTGTTAAATGGGCTAATAGTGCCAACTTCACACCATTGTTCAGAGGATGAAATGAGGTAATCTTGTAATGCACTGAGCATGAGATCTGGCAATGTCAGATATGACAACTGATATTTATAATGCTATGACATATAAATGATTCTTTTTTTTCACAATTTGAGTCCTTTAATTCTAGTTATGATTCTTGATTTTCAAAGGTCAACTTTTGAGGAATACACATTTGCATTCTCTGTACTTTGAAAATTTTAAATTATCATTTTATGCCACATTCAGATTTTTGCGCATTTGCTGATTATGAATATTTTAAGTTAACAAACTGTGTACAATCAATCAACTAACAATTCAGTTTAATCAGGTCACCATTAAGCTCTGGTTAGGCAATTATTAAAATGTCTTATTGCTTCTTGACCTTACAATGTCATTAAAATTAGTAGAGAATTGAAAGATACTATTGATAAAAATATAATTCACTTTAGGTTAATACCACCAAGATCAAGATAAAAAATAAGGGTGTGGAGTGTAGTGAATCTTTTTAGCTAGTATATAGGACGTTCCCCATATAGATCCATATGACTTTACTTTCCTTTTTTCTTATTTCTTGTACTTATTTTATTTTACTAAATTTTACTTATGTTTATAGGCCCTATTAAATTTCTTTAAAAGGAATACAAAGCATTGTATGCAAAAATATAAGTATTGCCTAGTTCCTTGTGGACTTAGACCTATAAAATCGTTTTTCAAGATAACTTAAGCTCTAAGATGTAAATGATTAATTAATCAAGAAATATGTGTAAAGCATTTTATTGTTTGTAATAACAAAAGATTATAATCAGCCTAAATGTCTGTCTAGAGGGGAATGATTAAATAAATTATGGTGTATCCACATTGTGAGAATTCACCACAACTGAATAAAGCAACACAGTATTTCTTTTATGCGAAGAGCAAACAATTTCTAAGAAATACAAGTGTTAAAATGGCAGACTGTAGAGCATATAATATATAACCATATATATGAAAAATATTATATCATATATTATTATATAATATATATTAATATATTTTTTCCTGCAGCCTTTGAGTAGTGCTGTATATTAATATGTTATTATATATTATATATCATATATATGAAAAATATTATATATATTATATATATAAAAATATATATTTGTTTGGTCATGTACAGACTCTCTTTGGAAGGGAATGCAAGAAACAGGCAATATTAGGTACCTCTGGAGAAGTGAACAATGGGGCTGACAGGCAAGACTGGGGAAGGAAGGAAGGAAGGAAGGAAGGGGAAGGAAGGAAGAGTTTCTCCAGGGTCTGTTTTGTACCTTGTGAATATGGAATCATGTGAATGTAGGATCCACTGAAAACAAATAAAATTAAAAGTGAAGGAGCAGGCCAGTTGGAAGAGGAGGAAGAGAGGGAAGAAGAAAAGAAGTGAGTGGAAAAGTTGTTTCTGCAATCGCGGATGGGCAACAAAGGCAACCAAGTGGGCTGACTAGGTTTTCTAATGATGTGGTTGGATAATAATATTATTCAGACTCCTTATCAGGTTCATCGGGCCATGTATGTAGATTTTGTTATTTTTCCTTAAATTGTCTTCAATGCCAGTGGAAATACTTGAGGTTATTAAGAATGCTGTGTACACACAAAGTTCATAGAAATGAACAAGGAAAAATTATGGCCACATGTGTCCAAATAAGCAAGATCATGCCCTATAATAGCCAAAAGTTATTTTTATCTGGAATTCAAACAAACAACCAAAAAACTCAGAACTTCTTCCCCCAATTTTTAGAATACTCATTTTTAGACAAATCTGAGGCCCAGAAATGTTGACTCATCCAAGATCATAGCTAGTGAGTGGGGAACCTGGAAACTGACCCAGGTAGTCTGACTCCAATGTCCATACTGCTCACCACTATGCTGGAGAATGAGGATCTAGTATCTGTTTCATAAAATTACTACGGGGTTAAAAAGAATTAGCATCTAAATATAAAGAGCCTACCACTGGACTTGGCTTACTGTAGATAATTCATACATTGGAGTTTTCGTTATGGAAGAGGCAATAGAGAGAGTGAGGATTTTGCAGTCAAATGGGTCTGTATTTGGAGCTAGCTCTGCCACTTAGCAGCTGCCTCACTTTGCACAAATTCCTTAGCCTCTCTCTTCTGCAATATATAGGATAATAAATCCTATTGGCTGAATTGGGGAAAGTTTAAGAGAAGATAAATTATAAACATTGACTATAAGTACAAAAATTATAGATGGTATTACGATTATTATTAATGGTATTACCAAAAGTTGATATAATCAAAATGTACTGCATTTTTATTGTTTTTTATGTACAAAGTGTTTTTGAATTATATTAATCATTTAATATCAAGAATTGGTTTTTTAAAAAAATTAGTAATTCCATTGCATGGAATTACTTGGGATCAGTTCAGATCATACAGCTTCTGCATATAATATGATATAATTCATGCTCATAACAGAAATTTTCCAGACATTAAAAAATCCAAAAGTAAATTTTGAATCATTAAAGCATATTTTTATTCATTTATTCAATATATATTGAGTGTCACTGTGTACCAGGCACATAAACCAAGATTCCCTGCCACTAGTGGATTTAAAATCTATAGGAGGAGAGAGCCTATAAACAAAAGAAATATACAGTATATTAGAGAGTGATGAGTGGCAGTGGAGAAAAACAATACAGTGAAGAGGAATAAGATCTGAGGAGAGTGGGGGATTATTGACATTTTCGAATGGTTAGGAAATGTCCCACTGAAAAATTGATACTTGAATAAAGATTTGTTAAAGAAACAAGACTTGTGAAGCTCTGGGGAAAGAGTGCTCCAGGCACAGAGAAAGGTAAGTGCAAAGGTCTCAGGCTGGTATAATGGGGAACCCAACGTGGCCAGAATGGCTGGAAAAGAGTGATCAAGGGAACAGAGTGGGAGACAAGGCAGACATAAAACAATTAGGAGCAGGCTCTTGAACACCATTGTTAAGGATCTGGCTTCCAGTTCAAATTAAATTGCCCCTAGGGCTCTGAGTAGAGGTGTGACATAATCTAATCTTAACACAATCACTGTGGTAGCTGTGTTGAGACTTAAAGAAATAAGGAGATATTTAGGAGTATTTTGCAATCATCTGGAAGACAGATGAGGAGGGTTTGGTTCCCATTTGATAACAGTCAAGGCTATGAAAAGGATCTAAGGGTGGATATATTTTTGAAGCAGAGACGACAAAATTTACTAATGGATTGGTATGGAATGTGAGATTTAAAAAAATGGATGAGCAGGTTTGGGGGAGAGATCAAAATCAGTTTTAGACACATTAAGTTTGATATGCCTATTAGAGGTCCAAGGAAGTATGTGGATTCGGCAATTGGTTATAAGTGTCTGAAGAGGCCCCAGGGGAGATATAAATGTGTTAAACACAGTTCAACACTGGATATATTTCATTTTAATCCCATGTAAATTGCTCACCCAGTCAGATGAATGTATGGCATAGCAACTCTTCCTTAAATAGAATGGTCAATTAAATAGAACATTTGACTCTCCAGTCAACTTGGATAAATTATGAGACTAACAACAGGGAACTTGCAAAAACATCTGGGCATCATCATTTATGTATTAAACTGAGTTAACACTTGAGAATAAAATTCTAGGGTTTTATTTTTGTTTGTATGAAGGCCTTAGAAAGAGTAAAAAGACACTATGGGGACGACTCCAGAATAACACACTGAAGACACTGACAGTCAATCGAATGTTGAAGAAAAATCTTCAATCCAATTAAATTGGCAAAATCCAGTAGAAGCAACAAAACTCAGGTAATAGTTTGATTAATATTTAGCAGGTTAGTGATATACTGATATACCAAAATTAAGTCTATTTCAGCACTATGGTGTGTGGTATGCACATATGCCTCTATACAAGGGGCTATGCCCAAAGCAAAAGATTTCATTATGATGTTGAATTGTCTCATTCTGGGTAGTTCAATTAAATCCATTAAGTATAGAGTAGCTCCTATCTACATGCAACTGCTAGTCATGTATTTCTAGTTACTAGAAGGCCTCTCCTCTAGACAACTCTGCTTCTCATAATTCCACTCATCTTCAGAGTTCTTCTCCTTCATGAATTTTTTTTAAAGATTTTATTTATTTATTTGACACACACACAAAGAGAGGAATCACAAATCCATTAAGTATAGAGTAGCTCCTATCTACATGCAACTGCTAGTCATGTATTTCTAGTTACTAGAAGGCCTCTCCTCTAGACAACTCTGCTTCTCATAATTCCACTCATCTTCAGAGTTCTTCTCCTTCATGAATTTTTTTTTAAAGATTTTATTTATTTATTTGACACACACACAAAGAGAGGAATCACAAGTAGGCAAAGCGGCAGGCAGAGGGAGAGGGAGAAGCAGGTTCCCTGCTGAGCAGGGAGCCGGATGCGGGGCTAAATCCCAGGACCCCGGGATCATGATCTGAGCCGAAGGCAGACACTTAACTGACTGAACCACCCAGGTGCCCCTCCTTCATGAATTCTTTTCAAAACTTTCTGAACCCATGTGATAGCCTCATACTCTCCATAACCTTTGAGCTTTTTTAACTGTTCTATTTGGAGCACCTAGAATAGTGGTTAGCAGAGAATACACACTCAAAAAACATTTATTGAATGTGTGACTGAACAAATGACTTAAAGAAAAAGAGCACACTCTATCTTCTCTTTGCAATTAACAATGAGTATTTTCATATGAAATACTCTGAGAAGTCCTGCAGTAAGGACATCCATTTAACTTCGCCTTTCCCAAGCTTATTTAACCTCCTCAACCTTTCCTCTCTTAACCTACTTATATAGAACACTTTCTGGGAAGCATGCTTCAGGGAATGCAAAAACAGGAGATGGGCTACTAATGCACTAGAAGATTTCATATTTAAAAAATACTGGCCACTTTGTAATTTTAAAGTTCAAACAGAATAGAAATGGCCCAGGTTTTTTGTTACACTCTGTATATCATCATGAAAATATTTATAAACTCTAAACATCTATGCCTCCTTCTTTATGTACATGATGCATTAGGGGTGTAAGATAAGAAGAAAATACACATTTCTCTGTACTGTATTAGGAGTAAATTCCTAGTATGTTAAGTCACTGGTCATTAGAAGTGACTAAAGGAAGCCAAACAAGAATTGATTTGGAGTTATATAACCAAAGCAAGGCAATCACTGCAAACTCTCATTCAATTATATCGATAGTGTACAGGCAGTAGAAATTGAAGATGTTTCAGGATGACCATGATCCATTACTTTTAGCTCTTTAAGTAAGATTTCCTTGCTAAGTACTCAAACTAAAGGCTTGAATCACTCTGTTCTGCAATTGAAAAAATAAGATAAAAATGGGGGGGCAGGACATGAAAAAGAAAGAAGAAATAAAAGATTTGTCATAGCTTTCAATGTCAGTATTCCTATAGAGTAGGGATCAGCAAACTTTTTCTAAGAAGGTCAGATAATAAATACTTTGGATTGTGTGGGCCTTATGGTCTCTGTAGCAACTACTTGAATCTGCCATTGTAGCCTGAAAACGTCCAGCACCCTTGAGAATGGACGTGAAAGTGTTCCTGTAAAATATTACCTCTGCAAACAGGCAGTGGGCTGGATTTGGCCCCAAGTAATGGTTTGCTGACCCCTGCTATTCGGAACAAAAGCTCCTCACTCTGTAGCTCTAATCATGTGTCACAGAGTGTGGGCCCTCTAGTAAGTTGGGATTTAAGAGGTTCCTCAAAATCAAATATTTTCTTACATTTGGTCAACCTTAGTGCTCTATGTTCTCATTATGATCTCATTATTTTAGCCATTTCTTTGGTTTAACCCATTTGCACAAAGACTTTTCTTAAGCACAGTAACAGATTAATACTCAGTAACTCGTTTATTTATACAGAGGGGGAGATCATTAGTAGGTGGACTTTAGATAAATTTTATTTGGGGAGTTGTTGAAAAAGTGAGGCAAGGAAAGAGCGGCTGAGGGGCATCCAGGCCCCTCTGGAAATTTCAGGTTACTTGGGGAAGAACCAAGTAAGGGAAGGAGACCCGAGCAAAGCAGGGATCGGGCTTACCAGAATCTGACCTCACTTTTTCAGTCTCCCTAAGGCTATCCCTGGTCTTCCTATAGAATGTGGTTTTTCAGCTCAGTTCTATTTCTCTGCCCAGAAATATGGAATGTTGTTTGTGAGGTATGTTTGGGGGGAGGAAGGGAGAGAGAGAGAGAGAGTAGGAACTGATGCTCCTTTTTGGCATGCAGGTTTTTTTTTTCTTACTGCCTCCTGTATGGAGAGCACAAAATAAATGCATGGAGCTTTGAATTAGGTCACCTCCACTTCTCAAGAGGTGAAAATTTCTCATTTCCCCAAGCTCTTTTCTAGAATTTTGTCTCTTGAGCTAGTCCTATTTTATTACTTTCTTGTCAGTTCTTTCTCCTCCCTCCTAATGACCAAGATGACAGAGGCTGGGATAAAGAGGGAGAGGTAGGGGGAGGAGGATAGGCTGGAGAAGCTGAAAGACAGGAGCAGGACAATTCTGATTTCCTTATTCTCATCTCAACCTCTGTCCTGACATGAAACGTAATGGCGGCCACAGAAATAAACAAATTTACTTTAAAATATCTTATAAAGGACTATCTTAAACATCAAAAAACAATATTATTTTTGGTTTATTTAATTTGAAGAAAGGAAAGGAACGCTCCAATGAAAACCCAGGAGTAATTTTTTAATGTACATTGCTTTAATTTTTTTTTTCTTTTTTTATTTGACAGAGAGAGACACAGCGAGAGAGGGAACACAAGCAGGGGGAGTGGGAGAGGGAGAAGCAGGCTTCCCGCTGAGCAGGGAGCCCGATGTGGGGCTTGATCCCAGGACCCTGGGATCATGAGGCACTTAATGACTGAACCACCCAGGCGCCCCCATTACTTTAATTTTTAATGTAACTTTAATATGTATAAATAGATGTGAAAAATCTGTGTATGCTTTACCATGGATAGTTTTCAACTTCTCAATCATTAATTTCATTATTATACAATGAAATTTGTAAGTTCTCTTTTTAAAACTAGTCTTTTGTGATCAAAGTAAATTAAACATACACCCCCCCATGAAACATGTATGTTAATAAGTACAAGTTTCTGATACAAAATTTATATCATAGCAATTTTTGCCTGACCAGTGGAAACATAGGATGCTTAGTTAATAAAATATCCTACAAGAAAATAAGTGTCATTTATTTTTGAAAATGCTCTAACTTTATGGAACATAATCATATATTTATAAATACTTGGAAAATGAATTTCTTTGCTTGGCACTTCATATAGAAAATGCATTACCATGAATATGAGTATTATTTATAATATAAACAAAACATGAAAGATTAATTTAGGATGCCAATGAAAATATGATTCATAATTCTATTTTTTCTCATTCTCAGGTTTCTTGAATGGTCTGTCATGGCATCCAAGTACAAATACCTAGAACCAGAAAATGTGGCCCAGCAAATTAGTCCAGACTTTCATCAACTACAAATCCCTTTTCATTTGGTTGCATATGTTTCTGTTTTATTTTTAATATTTTTCTCCAGATTGAATTTTGGACTTACCCCTCCCCATTTTTATGCTATGTAACACTTAGTAATGAGCTAAAAGAATCCATGTACTAAATGCAATAACAGATCCAAGTTAGTTACCCTCTAATGCTCTTGACCTGGCTGATGTGATCTGAAGAAATGTGTTTTCGTTTTTTGTACACTGTTCCTCCAGCAACTTAGAGGATAGGTAGCACCACTGAACTTTTAAGATGAGAGACTTCACTTTCCCTTCAAAAGACAAAATAGGATAGAAGAGGATAGAAAGGACTTAAACAGGCCATCTCCCCCTTTCTTTGTCCTAATGACACATGAAGTAAATCATCAGATGAATCCCCAAAGATACTTTTTTCCAAGAAAACAATCCAAAAACTGCTAGATGTGAGTATATTTAAAGCCAAAAAGAAAAAGACAGTGAGGCAGTAAATATGAAATGACCCTGTGAAGTCTCTTACATCTTCCATTCTGGTCTTAGTAGCCAGACCCCAAGAGTCTCAATGAATAGGCCATGAACATGCTTCTCTAATGAACCCAATTCACCACTGTCAGCAGAGGTGACACTGAAATCATAACAGCATTTCCATATTCTAACATCAGTGGTGGAAAAAGATCCCCTTCTCTTCCACTGTGATCTATCTGAACCTGTAATATTATTTCATCAGCATCAGGCTGTGAGCATTCCCACTCTCATAACATTTCTATTGCCCATAGTACTCACCCAGTTGCTCTCACCTGATTACTCAATGCTCTTACTATTCTAAGGCCTCACAAATCCAACCTTATTCATGAAATTGCCCTGAAGCAGCTTTTCATTTCTCAGTCTTCTAGGACATTTAGTGCAACATATGCATTAGTACTTAAAAATATTAAGTATTTTAGTCTAAATATTTCACGAGTATAAATCTCAACTTTCCAACAAATGGAAATTGCATTTGAGTTTTATCTTGAAACACATACATGTTTTGCAGTAGATTATTTTAGTGGTTAACACATGTTTTAAACAGACATTTTAAAGGGGCGGAGGGGCGCCTGGGTGGCTCAGTCATTAAGCGTCTGCCTTCGGCTCAGGTCATGATTCCAGGGTGCTGGGATTGAGCCCCACATCAGGCTCCCTGCTTCACAGGAAGCCTGCTTCTCCCTCTCCCACTCCCCCTGCTTGCATTCCCTCTCTCACTGTGTCTTTCTCTGTCAAATAAATAAAATCTTAAAAAAAACTAAAGGGGGGAAGGAAGAGGAAATTTTCTTACCAATGGCTTTTTGCTTTAATTTCTTTATAAGCATTTGATGAGATAGATCCAAGATGACTAATGTGAGGAAGGATCACTGAATTTAGAGGAGGTTGTACAAAGAGGAAAATGCTAAAGAATTCTCAGACCTGCTTCCTGTTTCACAGTTTGTCTGTTTCTGCAAATGGGTGGGTGGTTGTTTTTTTTTTTTCCCCTTCTTTGTACCTGGTGTTTGATTGGTATTGTTTGAATCTTTGTAGTTTAACACACAGACATTTTGAACATTACTTATCTTGATAACTTTGTAAAGAGAGTTAGATTTACTTTTAACTGAAACCAAACTTCTAATTATCATATCCCAGTTTTCACTTCAAAATCCCACTGACTAAAATGATTGATCATAACACTTTTAGTGGTGTACCCATCTCTATTACAGAGAGAAATATTTGGGAGAGCAATATGTTCACAGGTCCTTCCATTAAAATACAAAACAATCAATGGCTTGACCTCTCAGGTTTCCAATTTGTAAGTTCTGGGAACTAAGTATTCCTAGGAATGCTTAAATTTAATAAGCACTCTTAGGTTTGCTAAAAGTTAAGCCCTGAGTTTAGAGAGATATCAGTCTATTCCACAAAGAATTGATCTCACAAGGGTTGCCACTTTTCCAGAAGAAGCAAATTCTTTCCTGGAAATAAGGATGCTCTTCACCAGAGAGAAAAAAGTTGCTAAAACCGCTATGCCAATCATCTATCTCTCTCTCCATTCATTCAACACTTGAGAGGATTCATGTTTTTCACCCAAAGGATGTAAGTATACTTAGCTGGATTCTGTAATCTGCATAAAGGAATAAGATACCATATCTAACATGAAAGAACTTCCCATTTAAAATATAGAATTCAGTTCATTCACTTTCAAATACTTATTGGGAACCTACTCATCTCAAGGCTAGGTCAGACATGTTGAAGACGCCATGTTGAACAATAGGGACCCAATCTTGCCCTGTTTGAATTTAAGGTTTATTTTAGAGGATGTCACTAAAACCTGAAGGGCAAAAGGAACTAGTCATGCAAAAATATTTGGGCAGGACACTGCTGTCAAGGAAGCAGTAAGGGTAGGAATCTAAGATACCTTCTAGAGTAGCTCTAAGGTAGGGAGGATTGCAGTGTGTTTGAACAACAGAAAGAAATCAGTGTGGCCCGAACATACAGAACAATAAAGAAGGTATTTTCTGCTTAGATTGTAGTGGGTAAACAAAGGATGAGAGTGTTTGGTGAGAGGATACTGGGGACAGACAGGAAAGCTTTCATAGTAGAAATTTTGTAAAGTAAAACATCACTAAATGAAAGGGAAGTAGAAGTCCAAAGGATAAAAGAAGGGAGAGGGCATTCAGATAGAAGGCACTGCTAGACCCAGGCAGACAAACATGAGACAACAATGTACACCTTGGAAAATGCAAGTTCATCTGTATGACTAAAGTGTAGAGTGGTGACAAGTGTAATAGAGCAAGGGCGCCTGGGTGGCTCAGTTGGTTGGGCGACTGCCTTTGGCTCAGGTCATGATCCTGGAGTCCCGGGATCGAGTCCCGCATCGGGCTCCCTGCTCAGCAGGGAGTCTGCTTCTCCCTCTGACCCTCTTCCTTCTCGTGCTTTCTATCTCTCATTCTCTCTCTCAAATAAATAAATAAAATCTTTAAAAAAATTAAAAAAATTAAAAAAAATTTTTTTAAAGTGTAATAGAGCAAGGCAGCAAAGAAGAGACAGTAGGCATATCAGTTCAGATTGCTAATGGCTGTAAATAACATGAATGTAAACAACAGTGGATTAAATACTTAGGAATTTAGTTTTCTGACAAGAAGTTTTGTGGTAAGAGCATACCAACCTTGATCCAGAAGCTTCATTATATCAAAGCTAAAGGTCAGTCTCTAGGCCATCCCCTGTGGGATCAACATGGCTGCTGCAGCTCCAACCATGTCATCCCGATTGCATGTTAAATGCAGGAAGCAAGGGGTTGAATGGCATAGAAAGAAAAAATAAACTTCTTCTCTTAGACTACTTCTTTCTTATCAGGGAGAAAAATTCTTTCCCAGAAACACTCCAGAAAAATTCCCCCTATGCTGAGGTATCATGCCCATCTTAGATGAGAAATTCAGTTTTCTTAGGATCAAGGAATCTCAATATGGTAAGTCAAGATTTTCTGAGCACGGAAGAGAGAGAGGGCAAATACCTACCATTTGTGGCAACCGTAGCATCTGCCAGAGGAGAAGCTGATGATGGAGGCCCTTAGATTTCCTTGTGCTAAGCAGTAGGCCTCCCTCTGTGGGTGATGGGCTTCTAGCTGAAACCTCAGTTTATGAAAGCATCATGGCCAACACATTTTTTTGTTCCCTTACATTTCTCATTTAAAACATTTTTGCTGTCATTTGTACATGGCTTCATTTCCCCCCTAGTTTTGCCCTCTATCTCTTGGTTTGATGGATGGAATAAATATTGCCTAATTTTTTATTGGTTTTTAAGCTAATATATTCAAATCCGATAAATAAAATCCACCAGAATTGAATTATTTGTAACCAGTTTTACTAGACCGCTTTCTAATAGACTTTTCTCTTGGGCCACAAATGTAAACACAAATATTACTTATACTACCTTATTAATCATTATGCAAACTATGAGTCATATATATTTTTTCTTTCAGGAAAAGTAAAAATGGCTCTCACAGGAGAACACAGAAAATATAAAGATTGATATCTTATTTTGCTTTCAAAAGCAAAATACCTAATGACCTACATTTCTTATTCAACTAGGAAAAAGATAGAAGGCTAACAAGTTCACTCATGATGAAAATCATTTCCTGTATTTCATTAGCTTTGCTCTTTTATGCTACATTAAGTGAAGGAGGCTAAATAAATTCCTGTTTGCTCAAAAAGACCCCGCAATTTATGCTACAGGCAATTTAGTTTGGTGTTTGCTTCTGCCTTAAGAAACAAAGAAGAAAAAAAGGTGATAAATTCTTATTACAAAGATCCAGCTATAATTGAATGCATTGTCCATTTACTGTTTGTAGCAGTTAGGAGTATTTTTTTTTAAGTATGGACTACAGAAAGACAGTATGCCGCATAGATGACATCCATTATGGATCTATAAGCAACAGCTGAGTAATGCCCACTCTGAAATTCTCGCTTGTAGAAACTACAGGAAATGGCTTTGCAGTGTAGATTCTACCAAAGATTTGGATTCCTCTCTAGTAACCCCTCACCCAGAACATCCACATGACTAGGAATTTTTTTTAACTTATTCAACATGAGGACTTTCTCCTCAGATACCTAGATAACATTAATGTTCATTTAGTCTCTATGGTTAAGAAAACAGAATGATAAAGAGTTAACATACATCTGGTAATATTTAGAAGCGCATTTGCTGTCTTTAGGTTAAATGTGAAGATTTGACTGTAGGTGATTATCTCCTCTTCCTCCCAAACACCACAAAAATGGCTTAAAAATGAAAAATAATTTAGTTAATGAGGTAAAAGAGAAAAACAGGAAAAATAACTTCAGAAAAATCATTAGAGTAAGTTTTTTTTAAAGTAGAATAAGGTGGAGGAGAGATAATTGACATAGCAGAATACAGACTGTCAAAAGCTAAATGACCACACAAGGGGGTTCTAATGGAAAATGGGTTCCTTTAACTCACAAATCCCCCGAGTCTCTAGGTGGGAAAGCAAGTGTGGAGAGTGGAAGTCAGTCTAAAGACTGACCACGCAGAGACTGAAGTCTCTTAACTCCACCAAAAAAAGCACACTAAAAGAAAAAAAAAAAAGTTTAGTCTCTGGAGAAGTTTTCTCAGGAATCAGAGGATTTAGACACATAAAGGTTTAGGAAGAAAACAGGATGATAAAACTGGTCTGCAGACAACCCCCATTCAACTCAGAGCCCCTTTCCTCTGCTCTGCTTTCAGAATAATTGTTGCCATGTTTATGTTTGCCTGGAAGAAAATTGAAAGACAGTCTGTGGGGAAAAAAAAAATTTGAAAAGCCCGAGATAAAACACCTCTAGATGTTTAGGAGTTGCCCAAAGACATGTAGGAGTTTACTCTAAGTGTAGTCAACTAGTTGAATCCTGTCCCTGGCCCCAGACCTCTCTCCTACCACTCAGAACTTCTTACAAGCTTTTTGCACTTCGATCATATATATGTTTAGTGAGGGAGTAACATACACAAGAAATCCTTTCCCATGACAAAAAGAAACCAAACAAAAAATTGTTTCGAAAAATAGGACCGAGTTAAAACATAAGTAGATTAAATAATATCACCTCCATAAAATAAGAACAGAAAACTATTTTTAAAAGGCAAGCAGAGAAAAAGAAATTGGAAATTAAATTACAGTAAAAAAAAATCACTACAAGTCAAGAAAATGAATAAAGTCGCTAAAACAACAGAGATGGAAAATAATAATAAAGAGGTTAGAAAATTAGAGGATTATTTTAGGTGGTTCAACATCCAACTAGGAGAAATTATAGAGAAAGAAGAAAAGAGGAAAGAAAATGGTCAAATAAATAAAACAAAAATATCTCCCCAACTGAAGGGCTTGTATCTTTTAGTTGAAAGAGCACATTGAATGCCCAGTAAAATTCATGACATAAAATAGCCACACAAAGGCATATTATTATGAAGTTTCAGAACACCTGGGATTAAAGGGTAGAATTTGAAACACTCACAAAATAAATAAATATTCATCAGACTAATAACATTAGAATCCAAAAGACAGAAGAAGAGTATTGAAAATTCCAATGAAAAATTATTTTCAGCCTATAATTTTATATCCAGTAAAGCTATCAGTCATGTGAAGATTGGATAAAGGTATTTTCAGATATGCAGTAATTTAAAAACTTGTCTCTCCTACCTCCTTTTCTAAGAAGCTACTGAGGTTTATCATTCATAAAAATGAGATAGTAAAGCACAACAGAGGAAAAAGAAGGGATTCAGGGACCGATGGCTTTATCACAGGAGAGGAGAAAGAGAAATCTTGGCATGACTACTATCCGTTAAGCCAAAAAACTATTAGTTTATATTAAAGCAAGAAATAGATATCTGTAACAGACAGATCATTAGTTAAAATAAGCAAACAAAATAAAAATGAAATGCCAGGGGATTGATGATGTGAAATATTTGAGACTTCGGAAAAGTATTGCCTAGTATTGACAGATCTGTTATAGCATTTGCAAAAAATAATCGGCGGTAACTACATATAAAGGTAAATAGTTTTAAATATAATTGCCTTTAATATAAAAAGTTATATAGGAATGAAAACCTAATAAACATACACTATTGTTTCAGCAGTGAATACTATTTATTTAATATCATGGTCTGAATGTTTCCTCCAAAATGCATATATTGAAGTCCCAATTCCCAATATGATGGTATTAGGAGGTAGAGCCTTAGGGAGGTATTAAGTCATGAGGGTGGAGCCTTCATGAGTGTAATTAATGTCCTTATAAAAGAGGCCAGAGATCCCTCACCTTTCCCCCATGTAAGGACACAGTGAGAAGCTGGCAGTTTGCAACCCCAAAGAGAGCCTTCTTCACTAGAACCCAACAAAGCCAACATCTTGGACTTCTGGCCTCCAGAACTGTGAGAAATGAATTCTGTCATTTATAAGCTACCAGTCTGTGGTATTTCATGATAGCAGCCCAAACAAAGACGTAAAATGAAAATAATGTAAAGACTGGCCAATGCTTCATCATAGATGGGAAAAAGGAAGCGTAAGGTTGGTTAAGAGAACCAAATTCTGAATTACACTAAATACCCCAAAATACCTCTAATTTTTTTAAATGCCTCTGCTTGGTAGAATACTTCTATCCCCGACGATGTTCGGAGAACCTCTATTAAATGTCTCCAAACTCTGCTGGGATTTTGCCCTACTATACAGAGGGAGGGAGAATTCAGGAGTCTGCCAGTTTCTTATGCAGACCTCCACCCAATTCTTCCATTTTTAGAACTATATGGCTTCCTATTTTCAGAAGTATATGACGTGATCAGTTGCCAAGATCTGGGGCAGGGGGAGAGGGTGGATCTGAAGAAAAAATTGGGTCACTGTTCTGTGAGTTTAGGTTTCAGCTTTTTTGTGACCACCATCTCAGATACTCCATGTCACCTCCTTTTCAAATTTCAAAACTTTGTTGCTATCATCGACAGTTTGTTTTTCTATGTTCTTACATGTCACTGTCTTTTTTAACTTTAAAATAATTGTAGATTAACAGGAGGTTGCAAAGAAATGTACAGGGAAGTCATATGCACACTTCCCTCAGCCTCCCCCAATGTTAACTTTTTACTATGTTAACTATAATGCAATATCTAAACCAGGAAGTTGACATTGGCACAAACCATAGAGTTTATTCAGAATCCTTCAGTTGTACATGCATTTGTGCATCTATGCAAGTTATCACATACATAGGCTTGTGTAACCATTACCACAATCAAAATGCTGCTGTACCATCACAAGACTCTCTCCTGTTACCTCTTTATAGCCATGTCCATCCCTTCCCCCCACTCCCAAACCCTGACACTAATTTGCTATCCATCTCCACAATTATGTTATTTCACAAATGTTATATAAATGGAATCATGCTGTATGTATCCTTTGGAGCCTGGCTTTTTTCACTTAGCATAATTTCCTTGAGGTTCATCCAAGCTGTTGCAGGTATTAATAGCTCATTCCTTTTTATTGCTGTGTAGTATTCTGTGTTATAAATGTACCACAGTCTAACCATTCATCCATTCACAGAACATTTAAGTAGTTTCCAGTTTTTAGCAATTATCAATAAAGCTGCTATGAATATTTGTGTATAAATTCCGGTGTGAAAATAAATTCTCATTTCTCTGGGGTAAATGACCAAGAGTTCAGTTGCTGGGTCATATGGTAACTTCATTATTAGGCTTAAAGGAAACTGTCAAACTATTTTACAGAGTGGCTGTACTATTATACATTCATACCAGCAATATATGAGCAATTAAATTTCTCGGCATCCTCACCAGCATTTGGTGTTGTCACTACTTTTTTCATTTTAGCCACTGTGAAGTATATGACGTTCCATTATGGTTTTAATGTGCATTTCTCTAATTGTTAATGCCAAATATGTTTTTGTATGTTTATTTGTCACCTATGTATTCTCTTTGATGAAATGTCTCTGCATGTCATTTTGCCAATTGAATTGCTTGTTTTTGTTATTCTTTATATTGAAGTGTAATTAACATACAGTGTTATGTTAGTTTCAGGTGTACAGTATGATTCAACAATTGTGTACATTACTCAGTACTCATCATAAGTGCCTGTTTTTTGTTTTGGGGTTTTTTTTATGTTGAATATGGAGAGCTCTTTATATATTCTAGATACAAGGTCTTTGTTGGCTAAGTGATTTACAAACATTTTTTCCAGTCTATAGCTTGTCTTTTCATCCTTAAAGCAGAGTCTTCTGAAGAGCACAAGTTTTTCATTTTGAAGAGGTCTTATGTATGTTTTTCCATTTATGGATCATGCTTTTGGTGTCAAGTCTAAGAACTCTTTGCCAGTCCCAGAATTTTGTAGTTTTTCCTCACACTAAATCCATTCTGAGTTAAATTTTGTGTAAAATGTGAAGCATAAGTCAAGTCATACTACTTTCTTTCCTAGTGGATATCCAATTGTTCCGAAACCATTCGCTGAAAAGGCTCTCTCTTTTCCATCGATTTGCTTCTGCTCCTTTGTCAAAAATTGAGTATATTTGTGTGGATCTCCTTCTGGGTTTTCCATTAATCTATGTGTCTGTCTCTCCATCAATGCACCACTGTCTTGATTACTGTGTAAATGCCTTATTAACATCTCATTATTGTTTTTTGGCAGGAATCCAGGAAGCAAATGCATATGTTTGATCTGTTACTTTTTACTAAAAGAATACTTTTTAAGTATCTTTTTAATTTTTTCACTAGCTGTGGTAAAATTTGTTAATTTCATATAGTTAAAAAGTAGTATATTCGAAAAAATAGCTTATTAGCATTTTAGTTATCAAAACAGTATAGGATCTACATATATTTGAAAAATAAAAATAAGTGTGTGACAACGGCTAAAATGGATATAAGAATAAAATAATAACAAAGGACAGTGATCCTTCAGAGTTGGGAACAAACAAGGTGAGCCCTACAATTGCCCCAGCTTTGTGCCTGGGGCTTAGACATACAGAAGAGAAAATCCAGACAGAGCTAGGGGTCCCCCTAAATGGAGGAGATGGAACATGGAGTCCAGGGAAGTCAAGGCAACTAGAGTTTACAAGGCAGAATACCAGATCTTTGGATAGTGAGAATTGCAGGGAATGAAAATTTCAGAAATCAGCAGAGGGTTTCCCCTGAAGGGTTCCACAGATAGTGATCAACACATAAATGGGAGTGCAGAGAAAGAACCACAAGAAAGAGACCACACAGGACCAGGAATAGCACCTCCACCCAACAGCCAAAGCAGGAAAACCTCATGATTTAGGGGTATTGGCTAGAGTTCTAAAAATGTCTTGCCTCATTGTTGGGAAAAATATTAGTCTTAGGTCTCATCCCATCTAGCAAAGCTTACAAGCAATGCCCCAAAGAATCAAACTTTCCATATCACCATATGGAGAACTAAAATTAAGGATATTTGTAGGAATTCAAAAATATTCAGACACAGAAAGGTCAAATTCACAATGTCCAGTGACCAATACAAAAATAGGAGTCACGCAAAGAAGCATGAAAATACAAGTCATGAAGGAAAAAAATCAATCGACTGACCCAAAAATGAAGTGGAGTGGTACAATGTTACTGCTTTGTCTTGGTAGTACCCTGAGGCATTCGGAATTGGGGTACTTTTCACTGGGACGATTAAGCATGGTAAAGGTGACAAAACCCAAAGTGGAAGGATAGAATTCTGTGGAAGTGAAAGGTTAATGCCTTTAAGTAGTCCCAAATATTTGATGGGACGCTGATTTCCCTACCTTTCAAAGAGAAGGGATTAGGGGCAAATTTATTAAAATCTTAAAGCATATTACAGTCCTGGGGAAGCTAAGAGATTTACGTGTGCTGGCAGCTGACTTCTGGGTTATCCTAGCAAAAATAATTTAATTTTAGAATGTGGAATACTTAAGTGTGAACAGAGAAACAGCACTCGGCATTTGAACCAGGACCCCGGATGGTATAGGGTGATTGGAGGAGTCCAGACTCCATCTGGGTCCTAATCAATACTGGACACAGTTACATGGTACTAACAGGTGTTCAAGTAACCTCTCTCTTTCTCTCTCTTTGCCTTCATTTAAGGCATTAAGAGATGAAATAGACAATTTTATCACATCTAGTCCCTGCTCATTACAAGAAAGGCAAAAACAGACATAAACCTATTGCTCTGAAACAGAGATAGCCACCCTCCCCACTATCTGTCTTCACAGCTCGGAACTGGTAGTGTTGAAACAGAACGATGCAGCTACTAAGCTTGCTGAGCCTCTGTGTGGGTTTGGACCTTGGCTGCCTCGCTGTCCTTGCCTGCTCCTGCAGGATCCAGCAAGGCACCAGCCTCAGCTGCCTTAGCCTTTGTGCTCCTAGGCCCCACCACTGACCTCTCTGCAGGAGAGACACAACCCTCCTCCCCATCCATGGCCCATAGGACTGAGTAAAACTCCTCACAGCCATCCCAGAGGACATTGAGAGTGTGCACAGGAAAGCAACCGAAATGCAAAGCAAAACAACCCACAATAAAATCTGACCAATTCACTCATTATCTATCCAATCCTTAAACAATTTTCTTTCACACCAAATGTTAATTTAGATTTGGGGTAGAACATAGTTTCTTTCATTTCTTTTTTGAAGTTTGAGTTCTGTCCATGACAATAATAAAAAGCAAAACTGAAGATTGGATTCAATTGAAATATAGCTAAGAAATATCATCTCAGCGAAGAACAACAACATCCTTCCCCTTTCCTAAATAGTAGCAGGTCGAGCTTTAAGATCTTGGCCAGGCCAGATTAAGGGGGGAACCAGTTGGGTCCTTGCCCATGGCACCAATCTACAAGGGCACAGAACAATGTCCCCTTGCTGAGGAAGGCATATTTATAGAACTCCCCTCTGTGTGAATATAATATGTTGTTGAAAGGACTATTTTGGGGGTGCCTGGTGCCTCAGTCAGTTAGGCGTCTGCCTTCACTCAGGTCATGATCTCAGGGTCCTGGGATCGAATCCCCGTACAGCCCAGTGTTCAGCTCACTGAGCAGCTCTGCGTGGAGCCTCGCGTGGAACCCTGACCAGCTCCCTGCTCAGTGGGGAGTCTGCTTCTCCTTCTCCCTATGCCCCTCTCCCCACGCATGCTCTCTCTGTCTCAAATAAATAAATAAAATCTTTTTTAAAAAGGACTATTTTGTTAAATTTCTTGGGATAGGACAGGTGGGATCTCAAAAGGCATTGCTAAGAAACTAGGCAAAAAGTAAAAGCTAAACATTTATTTTGCCCAGCTTGAGTACAGTTCTGAGGGTGAGTAGAATTACACACCACAATGGATTAGATACTGAGCCTCCCAACAGCTGTCTTTACTTAGTTTTCTTTCCTATACGGAACCCAGCCTCAACCTTTAGTTCTGTTGAACAAATATTTAAAGAAAATCAGTGCAAGAGAGTGCATAATACTTATGTGCTGGTGTGCAATATTATTAAGCTACCACATCTTACACTAAGCTTCAGGAACTCAAACTTTGTCTATCCATCCTTGTATGATTGAAAGACAGAAATACAACTAAGATAATATTTACATGACTAGGTAACCAGATATGAAATCTAAGGAATAATACCAAATCACATTTCTGCAAAAGTAACACAGTTGCTGGTGTTCAATAGTTACCTTTTAATAGGCTTATTCCACCTGTCCTAACATACTCTCTAAACCAATTCAAGAGAAGTAGTAAAATGTTATCCTCTGCATCTTAGCATATTGCCTAACTGCTATTCATGGTTGATTGGTAAACTGAGAAAGTCTTTGAGGCAGAAAATCAGTGAAGAAGCTGAGAAAACCGGAGTCCTGTCTTCTGCAGAAATTAGAGGGAAAGTAAGTTGCAAAATTAATGGATTGTCTTCAAGCCCAAAAAGGAATATGTTGTGCTGCAGCAGAGTAGGGACCTACGTGTGTACCTGCTCATTCACTTAACACACACTATGGAGCACTCAAGTTTACTTCCCGGCATTGTTCTTGGCAATGGGGAAACAGCAAGGAACAAAACAAAGTCCTGTCACTATGGAGATTTCATTCTAGAGAAGAGAGAGAAAACAGTCATCTATTAACTATATATAGTATGTCAAATAGTGGTGATGCCATGGAGAAAGATAATACAGGGTACGGGGAAAGAGCGCACCGGATAGGAGGATTGGTTGAATTGCTATTTTACTTTTCATAGATTGATCTGGGAAGGCATCGACAAGATGAAATTTAAGCAGCAAAGTGAGTGAGCTATGGGTTTGTGCAGGAGAATGGTTTTTCTTTTTAAAGATTTTATTTATTTGAGAGAGAGAATGAGAGAGAATGAGAGCAAGAGCATGAGAGGGCGGAGGGTCAGAGGGAGAAGCAGACTCCCTGCTGGGCAGGGAGCCCGATGCTGGGACTCCAGGATTATAACCTGAGCTGAACGAAGTCGCTTAACCCACTGAGCCACCCAGACGGCCCAAGAGAATGGTTTATAGTAAAAGGAGTAGCAAGGACAAGAACTGGAGGCTTTAGTGCTCTCATCCAACAGGAAGGAGGTCAATGCATGCAATTACCAGAGAGCAAAGGGGAGAACGGCAGAGGAAGAAGTTGGAGAGGTAGTGGAGAGCCCAAATGAGGGAAGTCTTATTGCCTATTGCTGGGACTTCCAATTTAACTCGGGGAGAGCTAGGAGGCCACAGGAGGGTTTGGGCAGAAAAGTGACATGATCCGACAAATTGTTTTTCAGGGCTTGCTTTGCTGCTATGTTAAGCCTATGTTGTAGGAGGGGGGTAGGGAAGATGCACAGAGGTCATTTCGGAGGCATTTTAATCACAGACAGGAGGAAAGATGACAGCCTGGCTGAGGACAGCGAGAAACAGCCATGCCTTGGGTGTGTGGTGAAGGAAGAGACCACCTAGCTTGTTGATAAGGTGGATACTGGGGGGAAGAGGAAGTGAAACATGAAGGAAGAAAAGACCCCCAGCATCAGGGGAGGGTAGCGGGTCCTTATGTAAGAGGTTTCCAAATGCAGTAATTACCTATTAATTTAAAGCCTTCCTAATAAAAAGTCTGTATTTCTGGGGCAAGTTCTCCCTCAGAAAGATCCGTGAAATTATTATTTGGTGAGATATTGTTGGGGGAAAATGAATTTGAAGTGAATTTACAACAACTAAATGTATAACTATTTATTTACAACTGAATTTATAGCAGCAGTTCAATGTCTATAAACCTCGAGACTGCTTTAGGGACTATTATTTGCATAATTTCAGTAATATACAATCATAAGCAAAGGGTTTCACTAAAGGAACATTAAGATGATACTCATATAGGAAAGAAAATCAATTTTTTACAATTTCAGTTGAAATTGTGTGCAAGGAGGTAAAAGTAAAGTGGTTTTTTTAGAAAGCACCATAAATTCAAAATTGTTAGGAAATAAATCTGTGTCCTGACTACCTGAATGTTCAAATGTATGTTTTAAAGATTTATTTTATTTTATCCTGTATATATGATAAGAAACGGCCAGAAATATTTTTTAAAAATTGATAACATGCTGTGGAATGAGTCAGAAATATTGATATCTTCCGAGATTAAGTGAGAGAGTCTGCCTTTTTTTTTTTTTTTTTTTTGCTTATTTGAAAAAGAATTGAAATAACTTGAAAACAATTCCAATGATACTGGAGGAAACTAAATTGACAAGGAAACTTAAAAATGAGGTCTCCATAGAAGCCAACTAGAACATGTGTTGGGCTGGGTTAGTAGAGGAAAAGATTATAGCCAGTTCAAGGCTAAGTTGACAACTGTTCTTTCTTTTGCCAAGAAAAAGACGTTAGTAGAGATCACCAGTATCAGCCTTAACTAAAACAAGGCAGGAGACAGGGGAGAAAATTCTACATGTTAACAAAGGGTATTTGTTTCCTCTTGGCCATAAGAAATTAATTTGGGGAAGCAAAATGAATGACAAAAGCTAGGCAATGGCCCACAGAGGAAAGTTCAAGACTAAATACCGAAAGTATATGGGATGAATACTGAAATTCCAACAAAAAGAGAGGCAGGGGTCACACTTATTTAAACTATTATTGTTAGAGCTTGAAAGTCAAAAGAATTAGACAGGGGCAGCTTTAAAAGATGTTAATATGTACCTATGACTTGTTAGCTCAGGGACTAAAACAAAACAAGTAATAAATCAATCCAGACAATGTTCAACCTTCGATGACCATTATGTGTTAAGCATGCTATAAACACGATCACATTTAGTTTTTAAGCAAATACACTACATTTTATTTCACTGTCAAATTAGCAGAGACTCAAAGAAAATCCAAGAATTTACATGCATTTACACAGGGAATAATGCCCAGTCTGGTGTTTGCGTACCAGGCTATTGCCTCTAGCAGCATATAGTGCTTCTTGCTACAAGAGACAACTTTTAATATTAGGATTTAATGACTGTCTTTAGGACCAAAAGCTTTTAAGAAGGAATCAAATAAAGGCTTGTCTGCATTTCTGGCTTCACTTTCGATTCCCCCACCATCTTCTTTATCTGTCCATAGTTCTAGTTGATCCAGTTAAAAAAAAAAAAACTACTTGCAGTAAAATACAGACTGAAATATGGCCAACAGAAGAAGAGTAAAATGATAGGTCAGAGTAATGATGGAGGCAAGATGTGTAAAATGATTATATGACAATCTAGGATAAAAGAAACAGTTAAGTACAAAAGTAAACATGGAGCTTCCTAGGAAACACAATTAAAAGGGAAATGCACTATGGTACATGTCTAATTAATTACCTAACAAAAAGATTAATGCAAGATCATTAAGGCTCTATTCTCTAAGAAGAATTTGGAAAATGAAGAAAATTTTCATGTAATGACAACAAACGATTTAATAAGTATGCAATATTGATATATCAAACAAAAAACAATGCTTTCTTTGGGATGCCATTTATTAAAAAAAAAAAGATAGAACATAGTTCACAGATAAGCTCACTGGGAGATGCTTTCCTTCTCAACATGTAACTTGTCAACAGAAGAAAATTGTCAGGTGCTAAATTGCTAACCCTGTGTAGAATGTCTTCTGAGAATTGCTGGAACATGTTCTCAGATTTTATGGCTTAGGTTTTAAACGTAATAGTCCTTTTGATGAGCTTCACATTCTAGCTCCTTATACTTCAGGTATATTTGATTTGGGCATAGAAGTAATAGATTTCTATACATTTTTTTTTTTCCACCTGAATATCTTAGAGCTTTAGTCCTACAAAGTTTCCTTGATCTGTTTTTCTACTGAAGTAAATAAGCAACTACAAATAAATTCTAGTAATCAACAGGGGCACCTGGTGGCTCAGTCAGTTAAACGTCTGCCTTTGGCTCAGGTCATGATCCCAGGGTCCTGGGATTGAGTCCCGCATCAGGCTCCTTGCCCCTCTGGGAGCCTGCTTTTCCCTCTCCCTCTGCCTCTGCCCCTCACTGTGCTCCATGCTCGCTCTCTCTCTGTCAAATAAATAAATAAAATCTTTAAAAAAAATAGTTGTAAACACATTGGGTCACATTTGGTGAAAATTAGAAAGTCTGCAAAAAAGAAAAATAAATGAGTTTGTACATATCTCAATCATACTATTTCATTTGAGTCAATGTAGGACAAAGACCTAGCATCTGAAAATTCGAAGAGGTTATAGCTGAGATCTGAATTTGGTGTTCTGACTAGGAGTGGAAGCAACCACATCATGCCTCTTACTCATAATCTCAACACATATGGGACTGTTGGTGGCACAAACTTGGGTAGTTTTAGTCAAATTTTTATCACTCTTTGAAGTCATTCGTTATCTATTGACCTTGGGTCCTACAGTAACTGCAGACTGTAAAGAGGTTTCCAAAGTAAAACCCACACATTTGAGGCTTTTTGCCAGTTCCTTTGAATGCAAAAGTTGAGTTTGCCTTGTTCCACAGAAAAAGCAAGATTAGTTACAGTTAGCAGTTTTTTCCTGCAGTGACTAGCACAGTGAATAACTTATTTCTCAGAGTGCACCTCTGTACTGTTCAAGTAAAAACAGACTTTTGCCTGTCATTTTGAAAACCTAGCTTCTCCATAGGACAGGAACAGATTTCTTCCATATTGTTTAATCTCATCTCAGTGAAATAATTTATTATAGAAATTATAGACCTATTCACAGTTCTTTAAGAAAAATACTACACAAATACACTGTGAAGAAGAAAGAAAATTTTGGTGAAGAAAAAAAATAATTTTGCTTACAGAAAAACAAAGTTTTAACTGAGCACTGGCTTATGTTTCAACATTATTTTTAAATGGTCATGGTGTTGAAATAACACCATTTGTTAACCAGCCATCAGAGGAAAAAAAAAAAAGTATGATTCAACTGCCCTGTTTAAAATTCAGAAAGTTGGGGTGCCTGGGTGGCTCAGTCGTTAAGCGTCTGCCTTCGGCTCAGGTCATGATCTCAGGATCCTGGGATCGAGCCCTACATCGGGCTCCCTGCTCAGCGGGGAGCCTGCTTCTCCCTCTCCCACTCCCCCTGCTTGTGTTCCCTCTCTCGCTGTGTCTCTCTCTGTCAAATAAATAAATAAAATCTTTAAAAAAAAATAAAATTCAGAAAGTTTATTAGGACTAATAAAACTTGTCTCTTAATTGATATATGTAAGCTAATTAAAAAGATTTGTAAAAATGGCATTGCTCACAGGAATGGGCACTATTATCATGATATTGAAAGATAAAATGAGAAGACAGAAGCAAGGGACTATTCCATGTCATATATATAATAGGTAACCCAAGAGGGGGAACACATGACACTTAAAGCTTGGTCTCAGCCTGTGCTTATGGGGAATCCAAGCTAGACATTCATATTTTTAGCTCCCATGGCCTTCTGTTCTCTTCTAAATAATCACTTTGGAAAAGGCAGTTCAACCCTGTGTTCTGAAAAAGTCACAGTTCTTGGCTTGTTTATGCACATGTTTATTTGAGGTAAAAGTTATCTTTACTTTGTATCCATCTTCATCCATTTAGAAACTCACATGGGCATTAAGTCCTTTTGGGGGAACAAGTTGATAAATAGATAACATTAAAAATACCAATTTACCAACAATAAGTCTCTCTTTGCACCTTTATTTAACTAGAATCTCAATTATTCTCCAAGACAGATATTTGGTCACTTAAAACTTTCATTTACTTCATCATTTTATTAAAAAAAGATAGAATTTTCTAGAATATATTTCAAGAGATCTTTTTTAAATGTTTTTGATGGAAATACAGTTGACATAGAAAATTTTAAGCACAAAATTTATTGTAGAATTCTTCCCATTGTTATTATTTGCAATGTGCATAATTTTATGCCCAGCAATTCCATTTCAGAGTATTTTATAGAAATTGTTTCTAAAGTGTATGAAAATTCATGTATAAAATGTTCATTGCAGCATTATTATGAGGGAAAGATCTCCAAGAAATATTTTCTAGTGAAAGATCAGGAAACAGAACATTGCAACAGAAACTGAACAAAATTATATAAAATAAGAATCTACTATATAATTAAATACTTACACACCCATATCATACATAAACACACATGTGTTTCTCTATGGAAAGGTTTAGGTAAAATTCACACTGATTTATTAAAATTAATTTTAATTTTTTAATTAATTTTAATTTAAGAGGAAATTTTATTACTTATTTTACATTGCTTATGTATTGCTTTAATGCTTTTTTTACAAAGAAAGAATATTCATGTAGCATTTGTTTTTTTAAAAAACTTAAAATATATAGCTATAAAAAAAAACCACCTTAAAAGAAAAAGAAAGTAACCATATTTTATTATCCATATCAAATATTGCTATACCTCAAAGCCTTCCTCTTCTTCCTCTAAATGCTTCTGTGTTTGAGTATGTATCATTCTTACAGTACTTATTCAACTCATTAATATTCACTAAAGTTCTACTGAGATTCAGTTATGAAGAATATATTATCTCGGGGGTGGAGCAAGATGGCGGAGGAGTAGGAGACCTGGATTTTGTCCCGTCTCAGGAATTCAGCTGGATAGGGATCAAACCATTCTGAACACCTACAAACTCAACAGGAGATTGAAGAAAAGAATAGCAACAACTCTCTGAACAGAGAAGCGACCACTTTCTGGAAGGTAGGACGTGTGGAGAAGTGAATCTGAGGAGATATTTGGGAGGATAGATGGCGGGGGATGGGGAGTCCGTTGGCTGCTTCTGGCAAGTGCTAGAGCCGCAGAGCACAAATTGGAAATTTTAGAAGTCGGCGCCACTGAGGGACGTCGCTCCAGTGGCTAAGCAGGGGGTGGAACCCTCACGGGACAGTGTGGTCTCAGGACCCTCGGGGTCACAGAAAGACCGGGGATGCCTGAGTGCGGCAGAGCTCCCAGGTATCGGAGCGGGGAAGCCGGCTGCAGAGACGGAGCCAAGGCGCAGGCTCTCAGCTCGGGGTTGCCATAAACTGTGATCGGCGACACAGTCGGGCCACTGCTCCTCCAGCAGGGACCCAACAAGCAGCAGATCCGGGGAGACTCCCCTTCCTCCCCCAGAAGGAACGGCGCTGGAGCGCACCACAGGGATCTGCTGGTTTTGGAGACTACACACGGGGTCAGGTGCCAGAGATAGAAACGCTCGGTCACAGGCCGGGTGAGCACGGAGTGCAGCCAGAGACCGGGGAGACGGGAGTGATTGCTTTTCTCTGGGGGCGCACTGAGGAGCAGGCCCCAAGTTCTTGGCTCCTCCGGGTGGAGATTGGGAGGCCGCCATTTTCACGCTCATCCTCCAAAGCTGTACCGAGAGCTTGCAGGGAACAAAAGCTCCTGAGAGCAAACCTGAGCAGATTACTTAGCTGGGACCAACAAGGGTGGGGCAATTCTGCCTCCGGCAATGACATTTGAGAACCATGGCAATAGGCCCCTCCCCCAGAAGATCAGCAAGAACACCCAGCCAAGACCAAGTTTACCAATCTATGAGAACGGCAGAACTCCAGTGCTAGGGGAATACTGCACATAGAATTCATGGCCTTTTTACCATGATTCTTTAGTCTTTCAAAGTTAATTTTTTTTTAAGTTTTTTTTTTTTGAATTTTTCTTTTTCCCTTTTTAACCAACATCTTATCAATCCCTTTTTAAAAAAAACATTTTTATTTTTCATTTTTAGAGTCATATTCTATCCCTTCATAGTAGTTACCCTTATTTTTGATATATACATATAAGTTGTTCTCTCTTTAAAATTTTGAGATACAGTTTCTTCTAACAAATCAAAATATACCCTAAATCTCTAGTGTATGGCTTTGTTCTAGTCTCCTGCCTGATCACATTCTCTCCCCCTTTTTTATCTTCTTTGTTTTTTTTTAAATCCTCCTCTTTATCAAAAAACTTCTTATCTTATCAATTTCTTTTATAAAATTTTTTATAATTTTCATCTTTACAGTCATATTCCATCCCTTCATCATATCAACCCTTATTTTGTACATATATAAGTCTTTCTTTCTTTAAAATTTTGGGAGGCACTTTCTTCTAACAGACCAAAATACCCCAAAATCTAGTGTGTGGCACTGATCTATGCACCAGCCTGATCATATTTGATCATATTCTGTTTTTTTTGTTTTGTTCTGTTTTTGTTTGTTTTTATCTTTTTCTTTTTTTTTCTTTCTTTTTTCTTTCCCTTTCTTTTCCCCTGGTTTCAGGTCTTTTTTGATTTGTTTAGAGTATATTTTCTGTCATATACCCTGTTATATATATATACCCTATATACCCTGTTAGCATTTTGTTCTCTCATTCATCTATTCTCCTCTGGACAAAATGATAAGATGGAAAAAAATCACCTCAACAAAAAGAACAAGAGGTAGTACCGTCTACCAGGGACCTACTCAATACGGACATTAGTACGATGTTGGACCTAGAGTTCAGAATCATGATTTTAAACATACTAGCTGAGCTTGAAAAAAGCATGGAAGATATTAGAGAAACCCTTTCTGGAGAAATAAAAGAACTAAAATCTAACCAAGTCAAAATCAAAAAGGCTATTAATGAGGTGCAATAAAAAAATGGGGGCACTAACTGCTAGGATAAATGAGGCAGAAGAAAGAAACATCAATACAGAAGACCAAATGATGGAAAATAAAGAAGCTGAGAAAAAGAGAGATAAACAACTACTGGATCACAAGGGCAGAATTCGAGAGATAAGCGATACCATAAGATGAAACAACATTAGAATGATTGCGATCCCAGAAGAAGAAGAAAGAGAGGGGCAGAAGGTATACTGGAGCAAATTATAACAGAGAACTTCCCTAATGTGGGTAAGGAAACAGGCATCAAAATCCAGGAGGCACAGAGAACCCCTCTCCAAATCAATAAAAATAGGTCAATACCCTGACATCTAATAGTAAAACTTATGAGTCTCAGAGACAAAGAGAAAATCCTGAACGCAGCTCGGGAGAAGAGATATGTAACCTATAATGGTAGAAACATTAGATTGGCAACAGACCTATCCACAGAGACCTGGCAGGCCAGAAAGGACTGGCATGAATTATTCAGAGCACTAAACGAGAAAAATATGCAGCCAAGAATACTATATCCAGCTAGGCTGTCATTGAAAATAGAAGGAGAGATAAAAAGCCTCCAGGACAAACAAAAACTAAAGGAATTTGCAAACATGAAACCAGCCCTCCAAGAAATATTGAAAGGGGTCCTCTAAGCAAAGAGAGAGCCTAAAAGCAGGATAGACCAGAAAGGAATACAGACAATATACAGTAACAGTCTCCTTACAGGCAATACAGTGGCACCAAATTCATATCTTTCAATAGTTACCCTGAATGTAAATGGGCTAAATGCCCCAATCAAAAGACACAGGCTATCAGATTGGATTAACAAACAAGACCCATTGATATGCTGTCTGCAAGAGACTCGTTTTAGACCCAAAGACACCCCCAGATTGAAAGTGAAGGGGTGGAGGGGCGCCTGGGTGGCTCAGTTGGTTAAGCGACTGCCTTCGGCTCAGGTCATGATCCTGGAGTCCCAGGATCGAGTCCCACATCGGGCTTCCTGCTCGGCAGGGAGTCTGCTTCTCCCTCTGACCCTCTTCCCTCTTGTGCTTTCTATCTCTCGTTCTCTGTCTCTCAAATAAATAAATAAAATCTTAAAAAAAAAAAAAAAAAGAAAGTGAAGGGGTGGAAAACCATTTACCATGCTAATGGACACCAAAAGAAAGCTGGGGTGGCAATCCTTATATCAGACAAATTAGATTTTAAACCAAAGACTGTAATAAGAGATGAGGAAGGACACTATATCCTACTTAAAGGGTCTCTCCAACAAGAAGATCTAACAATTGTAAATATCTATGCCCCTAACATGGGAGCAGCCAATTATATAAACCAACTAATAACAAAAGCAAAGAAACACATTGACAACAATACAATAATACCGGGGGACTTTAACACCCCCCCGCCGACCAAAATGGACAGATCATCTAAGCAAAAGATCAACAAGGAAATAAAGACTTTAAATGACACACTGGACCAAATGGACTTCATAGACATATTCAGAACATTCCATCCCAAAGCAATGGAATACACATTCTTCTCTAGTGCCCATGGAACATTCTCCAGAATTGATCACATCCTAGGTCACAAATCAGGTCTCAACCGGTACCAAAAGATTGGGATCATTCCCTGCATATTTTCAGACCACAATTCTTTGAAACTAGAACTCAATCACAAGAGGAAAGTCAGAAAGAACTCAAATACATGGAGGCTAAAGAGCATCCTACTAAAGAAGGAATGGGTCAACCAGGAAATTAAAGAAGAATTAAAAAAATTCATGGAAACCAATGAAAATGAAAACACAACTGTTCAGAATCTTTGAGATGCAGCAAAGACAGTCCTAAGAGGAAAGTATATAGCAATGCAAGCCTTTCTCAAGAAACAAGAAAGGTCTCAAATACACAACCTAACCCTACACCTAAAGGAGCTAGAGAAAAAACAGCAAATAATGCCTAAACCCAGGAGGAGAAGAGAATAAAGATCAGAGCAGAAATCAATGAAATAGAAACCAAAAGAACAGTAGAACAGATCAACGAAACTAGGAATTGGTTCTTTGAAAGGATTAACAAGATTGATAAACCCCTGGCCAGACTTATCAAAAAGAAAAGAGAAATGACCCAAATCAACAAAATCATGAATGAAAGAGGAGAGATCACAACCAACACCAAAGAAATACAAACAATTATAAGAACATATTATGAGCAACTCTATGCCAGCAAATTAGATAACCTGGAAGAAATGGATGCATTCCTAGAGATGTATCAACTACCAAAACTGAACCAGGAAGAAATAGAAAACCTGAACAGACCTATAACCACTAAGGAAATTGAAGGAGTCATCAAAAATCTCCCAACAAACAAAAGCCCAGGGCCAGATGGCTTCCCAGGGGAATTCTACCGCACATTTCAGGAAGAATTAATACCTATTCTCCTGAAACTGTTCCAAAAAATAGAAATGGAAGGAAAACTTCCAAACTTGTTTTATGAGGCCACCATTACCTTGATCCCCAAACCAAAGACCCCATCAAAAAAGAGAATTACAGACCAATATCCTTGATGAACATGGATGCAAAAATTCTCACCAAAATAGTAGCCGATAGGATTCAACAGTACATTAAAAGGATTATTCACCACGACCAAGTGGGATTTATCCCTGGGCTGCAAGGCTGGTTCAACATCCGCAAATCAATCAACGTGATACAATACATTAACAAAAGAAAGAACAAGAATCATATGATCCTCTCAATAGATGCAGAAAAAGCATTTGACAAAGTACAGCATCCTTTCTTGATCAAAATCTTCAGAGTATAGGGATAGAGGGTACATACCTCAATATCATAAAAGCCATCTATGAAAAACCTACAGCGAATATCATTCTCAATGGGGAAAAGCTGAGAGCTTTCCCACTGAGGTCAGGAACACGGCAGGGATGTCCACTATCACCACTGCTATTCAACATAGCATTAGAAGTCCTAGCCACGGCAATCAGACAACAAGAAGAAATCAAAGGCATCCAAATTGGCAAAGAAGAAGTCAAACTCTCACTCTTTGCATATGATATGATACTTTATGTGGAAAACCCAAAAGACTCCACCCCAAAACTGCTAGAACTCATACAGGAATTCAGTAAAGTGGCAGGATATAAAATCAATGCACAGAAATCAGTGGCATTCCTATACACCAACAAGACAGAAGAGAGACAAATCAAGGAGTCAATCCCATTTACAATTGCACCTAAAACCATAAGATACGTAGGAATAAATATAACCAAAGAGGCAAAGGATCTGTACTCAGAAAACTATAAAAAGTTATGAAAGAAATTGAGGAAGACACAAAGAAATGGAAAAACGTTCCATGCTCATGGATTGGAAGAACAAATATTGTGAAGATGTCAATGCTACTTAGAGCAATCTACACATTCGATGCAATCCCCATCAAAATACCATCAACTTTTTTTCAAAGAAATGGAATAATCCTAAAATTTGTATGGAAACAGAAAAGACCCCGAATAGCCAAAGGAATGTTGAAAAAGCAAAGCTGGCGGCATCACAATTCCAGACTTCCAGCTCTAATACAAAGCTGTAATCATCAAGACAGTATGGTACTGGCACAAAAACAGACACAGAACAGAATAGAGAGCCCAGAAATGGACCCTCAACTCTATGGTCAACTAATCTTCAACAAAGCAGGAAAGAATGTCCAATGGCAAAAAGACAGTCTCTTCAACAAATGGTGTTGGGAAAATTAGACAGCCACATGCAAAAGAATGAAACTGGACCATTTCCTTACACCACACACAAAAATAGAATCAAAATGGTTGAAAGACCTAAATGTGAGACAGGAGTCCAAAATCCTAAAGGAGAACACAGGCAGCAACCTCTTCGACCTCAACCACAGCAACTTCTTCCCAGAAACATCGCCAAAGGCAAGGGAAGGAAGGGCAAAAATGAACTATTGGGATTTCATCAAGATAAAAAGCTTTTGCACAGCAAAAGAAACAGTCAACAAAACCAAAAGACAACCAACAGAATGGGAGAAGATATTTGCAAATGACATATCAGATAAAGGGCTAGTATCCAAAATCTATAAAGAACTTATCAAACTCAACACCCAAAGAATAATCCAATCAAGAAATGGGCAGAAGACATGAACAGACATTTTTCCAAAGAAGACATCCAAATGGCCAACAGACACATGAAAAAGTGCTCAACGTCACTCGGCATCAGGGAAATCCAAATCAAAACCTCAATGAGATACCACCTCACACCCGTCAGAATGGCTAAAATTAACAAGTCAGGAAAGGACAGATGTTGGCAGGGATGCGGAGAAAGGGGAACTCTCCTACACTGTTGGTGGGAAAGCAAGCTGGTGCAACCACTCTGGAAAACAGTATGGAGGTTCCTCAAACAGTTGAAAATAGAGCTACCATACGATCCAGCAATTGCCCTACTGGGTATTTACCCCAAAGATACAAATGTAGGGATCCGAAGGGGTATGTGCACCCCAATGTTTATAGCAGCAATGTCCACAATAGCCAAACTGTGGAAAGAGCCAAGATATCCATCGACAGATGAATGGATAAAGAAGAAGTGGTATATATACACAATGGAATATTATGCAGCCATCAAAAGGAATGAGATCTTGCCATTTGCAACGACGTGGATGGAACTGGAGGGTGTTATGCTGAGTGAAATAAGTCAATCAGAGAAAGACATGTATCATATGACCTCACTGATATGAGGAATTCTTAATCTTAGGAAACAAACTGAGGGTTGCTGGAGTGGGGGTGGGGTGGGAGGGATGGGGTGGCTGGGTGATAGACATTGGGAAGGGTATGTGTTATGGTGAGCACTGTGAATTGTGCAAGACTGTTGAATCACAGATCTGTACTTCTGAAACAAATAATGCAATATATGTTAAGAAAAAAAAAGAAGAAGAAGAAGATAGCAGGAGGGGAAGAATGAAGGGGAAATCAGAGGGAGAGACGAACGATGAGAGAGGATGGACTCTGCAAAACAAACTGAGGGTTCTAGATGGGAGGGGTGGGGGGATGGGTTAGCCTGGTGATGGGTATTAAAGAGGGCACATTCTGCATGGAGCACTGGGTGTTATGCACAAACAATGAATCATGGAACACTACATCAAAAACTAATGATGTAATGTATGGTGGTTAACATACCAATAAAAAAATTTAAAGAAAAAAAAAGAATATATTATCTCTAAACTCAAGGAATTCACAGCTAAGAAAAGGAAAAAAAGGCATTAACAATAAGGCAATGACCAGATGGCTAAAATATGGCAAGTATGAATAACACATACTGGGCCTTGTGGGAGGCGAATTCCAAGATGGCCCCCAAGACTCACAGTTGGTTTGTTATGGACTTTGGCCTTTAGAAAGCACAGGCAGGACACTGGGAGACTGAAAGGAAAGGTGCAGGTATTTCTTCCCCATTTCGTCTCTGCTTGGTCACCCTGCTATTGAGCAAATGCTATGTGCCAGACGCTATCCTCAGCATATTACAGTTTTTACCTAATTTGAGGTAAACAAAGAAACAAAACCCTGCCTTTGAAGTAGAAATTATTATCCCCACTTTAAAAAAAGTGATATAGATAAATTGCTATAGGTCACAAAGGAAAAGTGGTGAAGCCAGAATTCTAATGCAGGTAACCTGACTTCAGAGCCCAAACTCTAATCACTATCATATACCATAACTGTCTCGGATAACCTGAATCTATCCCTCCGGGGAGGAAACATAACAAATTTTACTCTTGAGTATATATGCTTTAGGGTTTCTTGAAAAAAATAAATGGCTCCACATTAATATTCTTTTTTTTTTTTTTTTTTTTTTTTTACCCACACTAGATGGTTTTTTTGCACTTGTCATGAAAAGAAAAGACCTTTATTAGGTCTATTTTATAATTTTACCTACTGTTGCAATACAACATGGAAATTGGTTGAGGGCTCTATTTCTCTCTATTTCCATCTTATCCCTTCCTCAGTGGTATACATTTGAGTTCTAACACCTAACATGATACTGAAAATAGTCCGTGATGAGTAATCTGACTAGAATTCCTTATGATCTAACTATATCTAGAGCCATCTCATAGATTCATCAAACATGTGTTGTCTTCTCTAATATATTGCCATTGTGACTTAAAAGTTTCTAGTTTAAGATAAAAACAGCAATGATAATGTAGAACGTGGTTCTAGGTTCAAGCTCCCTATCTCCAAGATTTATAGATATCTTACAGCAAGATTACACATGGTTATCTTCCCTTTCATTGATGTTATTTTATAATTTATGCTATCATTAATGTTAATTTTTAAAATACTGTGCTATAATAATTGAAATTGGGATAGATCTTTGAAACTGTATCCAAATGTGGTTTGGATGTGTTTCAAAGCCCATTAAGTTATCCATAAATGCCAAAAGTAGGAATTACCCTACTATGGGCCAATGGCTGGTTTAAAAAAAATTATCTCTATAAGTAAGCTATAGTTTTCTCATTGTCCAGGGGCCAGTTCTCATGATATTAGAACTAAGAATTATTTATTTAATTTAGGAACCTATTCTGTACCATCTAGCTTGCCAGATGATGGGAATAAAAGGAAGTATCACATCAGAAAATCTCTAGTCTACTGGAAATTAGACAACTGGATATATTATTTGAGTACAGTTGAGATTATATAAACAGACAGAGTAAGCATGCTCTGGGAAGCTATAGGATGAATATCTAATGAAGAAAAACTGACACACATGAAGGAAAAAGGAGTTTTACAGGAAAAGAAGAAGTTTGTGTTCTAGGCAAAGTAACAGTCTATGAAGACCCAGAGAGTTGAGTAAGAACAAGTGATCCTTTTGTGCAACAGTATAGATCTCCTTATGACAGGACTGTGGATCATAAATTGAGATGTAGCAAGTGAAGCTAGAGTTAGAGTGGGAAGAACCTTGTATTAAGCAGCTTGCTCTTTATTCTAGAAGCACCTGGGAAACTTTGGTAAATATTAAGCAGTAAAATAACATAATTATATATATATATATATATATATATATATATATATATATATAATACCTGCACCTTTCCTTTCAGTCTCCCAGTGTCCTGCCTGTGCTTTCTAAAGGCCAAAGTCCATAACAAACCAGCTGTGAGTCTTGGGGGCCATCTTGGAATTCCGCCTCCCACAAGGCCCAGTATGTGTTATTCATACTTGCCATATTTTATATGTATATATATAATTATAATTGTAACACAGAATTCTTTTATAAGAGAACCCTTACACTGACAACTTGCAACTCATGCACACCACTTCGTGAAACTGAAGGAAACTTCCTCAACCTGATAAAGGGAGCCTTAGAAAAACATCATACTTTATGGTGAAAGATGGAAATCTTTCTCCCCTAAGATTAGAAATGGAACAAGGGATGCTCACTCTCATCATTTTTATTCAGCACAGTACTGGAGGCTCTGGCCAGGACAATTAGGCAAGAAGAAAATATAAAAGATATCCAGATTGTAAAGAAAGAAGTAAAATTTCTTTTCTAGTTGCAGAAAACATGGATCCCCTATACAGACTATACTAAACATCATCAATAACAATAAGCTATTAGAGCTAATAAATGAGTTCAGCAAAGTTGCAGGATATAAGATCAACACACAAAAACCAATTGTATTTTAATATATTAGAAATGACTAATCCAAAAGTGAAATTAAGGAAATTATTTCACTTATAATAGCATCAAAAATATTAAAATGGAATATCTTTAGGAATATCTTTATCAAAAGAATATATTTAATAAATGCCATATTAGTATGCTAAAACCTATAAAGCATCATTAAAAGAAATCAAACAAGTCTTATATAAATGGAAAGCTATCTCATGTTCTTAGATTGGAAGACTTAATATTGTTAAGATGGCAATAATTCACAAACTGATCAATAATTCAATGCAACCCTTATCCAAATCTCAGCTGCAATTTTTACAGAAATTGATAAACTCTTCCTAAAACTCATATGAAAGTGCAAAGGACTTAGAATAACCAACAGCCTGGGAAAAGAATAACAAATTTGTAGGACTCACACTTCCTAATATCAAAACTTACTTCAAAGTTAGAGTAATCAAGACTGTAGTACTAGCATAACAATGGACATCTAGATCAATGGAGTAGAACTGGAACCAGAAATAAACCCATACATTTATGGGAAATTTATTTTTGATAAGGACATCAAAACAATTAAATGGGAAAAGCATAGTATTTTCAATAGTGCAGGGACTATTGGATATCTATATGCAAAACAATGAAGCTGTAAACTAATACCATATACAAAAACCCAAAATGGATCAAAAACCTAAATGTAGGAGCTACAATTATTAAACCCTTAGAAGAAAACATGGGAGTAAACTTTCATGATCTTGGATTTGGCAATGGTTTCTTAGATAGACACTTTAAATAAAATCAACAAAATAAAAAAATTAACTGAACATCATCAAAATTTAAAATTTTGTTGCTTCAAACAATACTATTAAGAAAGTGAAAAGACTACTCATAGAATAGGAGAAAATAGTTTAAAATCATATGTGTGGCAATGGTCTATTATCTAAAATATATAATGAATGCCTACAACTCAATAAAAAGACAAATAATACAATTAAAATAAACAGATAATTTGAATAGACATTTCTCAAAAGAAGATATACAAATGGTCTATAAGCACAAGGCAAGATGCTCACCATCTTTAGTCATTACAGAAATGTAAATCAAAACCATAATGAGATATATTACCTACTAGGATGGCTATAATTGAAAAGATGGATAGTACCAAAGTGTTGGTGAAGATGCAGAGAAACTGGAGCCATCATATTTGGTAGTGGGAAAGTAAAATGGTACAGCTGGTTTTGAAAATAGTCCAGCAGAGGTGGCTCAGTTAGTTAACTGTCTAATTCTTGATCTTAGCTCAGGTCTTAATCTCAAGATCATGAGTTCAAGCCCTGCATTGGGCTCCACCTTGAACGTGGAGCCTACTTAAAAAAAAAAAAAAAAAAGAAAAGAAAACAGGCAGTTCCTCAAATGGTTAAACATAGAATTATCATATGTCTTAGCAATTCCACACCCAAATACATACCCAAGAGAATTGAAAACATATGTTTTCCTAAAAGCCTAAACATGAATGTTCATAGCAGTTATTATTCACAGTAGCCAAAAAACGGAAACAACTCAGATGTCCATAACTGATGAATGGATAAACAAAAGGTGATCTACTGATACACAGGGATACTGTTCAGCCATAAAAAGGAATAAATTACTGATATACGCTACAACATGAATGAACTTTGAAAACACTACGCTAAGTGAAAGAAGTCAGACATAAAATGCTATATATTGTATAATTAGATTTATATGAAATATCCAGAATGGGAAAAATCCATAAAAACATAAAGTAGATATCAATTGCCAAGAACTAGGGGGATAGAGGAATAAGAAGTGACTGCTAAGGGGTTCAGGATTTCTTTTCAGGGTGATAATTTTCTGGAATTAGATAGTGATAATTGTTGTACAGTCTTGTAAATATATCAAAATCCATTGAATTTTACTTTAAAAGGGTTAATTTTATGGTAATAGAATTACATCTTATATAAAAATCATATGCTATGCAAATTACATAGCAATAAGATTCATTTGTAAATGAAAGTACATGCTGATGTATATAGTAGGTGTTCAGTAAATATTTGGTGAAAAATGAATGCATCATAATGGATTAATAGAAATTACTATTAGAAAATTATAATACATTATATACAATTAAGAATTTAAATTAACCAAGGGGCACCTGGGTGGCTCAGTCAGTTAAGCGTCTGCTTTCGGCTCAGATCATGATCCCAGGGTCCTGGGACTGAGTCCTGCATCAGGCTCCTTGCTCAGTGGGGAGCCTGCTTCTCCCTCTGCTTCTGCCCTTTCTCCCTGCTTGTGCTCTCTCTCTCTCTATCTCTTTCTCTGTGCCAAATGAATACATAAAATCTTTAAAAAAAAGAATTTAAATTAACCATCATAATTAAACTACAAGATCAGAAAACAATATGTTTAAGAATGACAACCATTATAGAAGTTTAAACCAGTTTCCTTATGAAAAAGAAAGGACAAATTGTTTTCCAAGTAATTCAATGTAGAAACACAAAGCAGTATCTAAATATAGTTTTGTCAAAATTACTTGATAAGGCTTATTCAGAAAGGACATTGAGTAGATTCATTAGGGTTCCATTTAAGAATTACCATTTTGCAAAGGTTTTAGGTTAACATGGAAATTTAGGAGACATTAATCAACTCTGACTTGTAATGAAAGACTATAATCATGCTAATCCAAGAATTGTTCTCTAGCACATTCTGTACCTAAAATTGATGAAAAGACTTTTTGTTGTTCACCTTTCACTTAGGAGACATATTTTAAAGGATGGTTATATTTCATCTAAATTTATTTGGCTAAAGATAGTGATCAATTTTGACTTCATTTAAGATGAATATGACAGAAAATGGAAGTTTGGTAAAGCTGCTCTTTAAATATTTCATTTCTAACCTCTTTAGTTCCTTTAAAAATGATCTTATCTCAGGTATATATAAAATATGCATATATATGTATACGTACACATCACATACATACATATATACACATATTTATAAATTATCAACTATATTTTTGTGTATGTTCAGACAATGAAAAAGTAAATCATACCAGTTATTTCAAAGAGGACAGAGAACAAAGGACAGAGAACTATAAATTGCACATTAACTATAAAATGCTATTAGCTTAGTCAGAGAACATTGTTATTTTGACTCTGACAATCAACTTAATCATTAAATATATGTCCTAATTAAGCTAAACTTTCTTAGTGGTGAAAGTGCATTTTCTTCTCTCTTCTTTTCTTCTCACAGTACTGAGATGCCCTAATCCCCTTGCTCCAGAATAAATTCAATTTGGCATCACTGTCTTTGCTTCATAAAAAAATGAGAACAAGTAAACACACCTACTCTAACCTGACCTTGGGTATTTGCAGAACGGTTTTAGAATTAATGCACCGTATGCAGATTTGTCTGCCAGATTTACACAGGTCTCCAACTTATTTTGCAGCTCTTATTGACAACATTCACTCCTTCTGTTAGGACACTGTTTTTGCTAGATGACGTCCTCAAGATTCAGGGATCATAATTGACTGCATAATAAACATTTTTCCACAATGTACTATACTACAAAAACAAAAGAATATAGTGGTGCTGCCAAAAAAGAATTATGGGGACTACACACAAACCTAACTGGAAAGAGAAAGTAGCCACTTCAATACCTGTAGATATCCCCCAGGGGATGCCTTGTCAAACCATCTTACTTTTCAGATCTGTGAATTGAGGTTCAAGGAGGCATGCCCAAGATCACAGATGGTGCTTAGTTAGGTTCCTTACATCTACCCCATGCCCATTCTACTGTCACTTCTGTAACAACTCTTAAACATGATGAAGAAAGCATTGAAAAGTTTCCCTTCTTTGTCCTTGAAGGTATGCATGCTGTTTTAATTGACTTTAAAGCAACGTGAACATAATTCTAATGAAAGATGTATTTTTCTCACAGCCATAGCAACTTACATAATAAAACTGTTCTCTCCACACAAACACTTCTGGACTCTGGCATTAAGTAAGCCTTATATTCACATTATTGCCATCTCAATGTGGTCACAACTTTGACCTCTGCTTTTCTTACTTATAACAGCACAGAGACATTCTCTATTGCTATACATATTTCATATTTCTCATCTTCAAAAGCTGCCTTATATTTTACTATTTTGATGTGCCATAAGTAACTTATATTCCTGTAGATGGACATTTAAGTTGCTTACATTTCCTTATCTTTCTTTTAGTGTTACAATGAATATATATGTACACATATAAAATTAATTCACTTATTTGTTTTAAAAAGAGAGAGAGAGTGTGTGTGCTCAAGTCGGGGAGGGGCAGAGGGAGAGGGAGAGAGAGAAAGAATCCTCAAGCAGACTCCCCACTGAGAGTGGAGTCTGATGTGGGGCTCAATCCCAGGACCCTGATATCATGACCTGAGATGAAATCAAGAGTCGGCTGCATAACCTCTGAGCCACACAGGTGCCCCACAATGAATATATTTTTGAAGTTTTTTTCCTCCAAATCTTATATTATTGTCTTAGGTTCAATACGCAGATATGGGATTAACCTGATGAACAATACCCACCATTTTAATTGTTCTTTATTCTTATTATCATATTGCTCCCCAGATGGCTCTACCATTTAAAATGCTGCTATTAATACTAAGATATCTTTCATTGCACCCTCACCAATAATGGATATTACCATTAAAATTTTTTGAATAGTCCAAACCCTTACTTTCTATTAATACAATAATATAAACTGGATAGCTAGATGCAAAAGAATAAAACTGGACCACTTTCTTACACCATACACAAAAATAAACTCAAAATGGATTAAACGCCTAAATATAAGACCCCAAACCATGAAACTCCTAAAAGAAAACATAGGCAATAATCTCTTGGACATTAGCCCTAGCAACATGTTTCTGGATATGACTCCTCAGGCAGGAGAAGCAAAAGTAAAAATAAATTATTGGAACTACATCAAATTAAAAAGCTTTTACACAGTGAAAGAAACCATCAGCAAAATGAAAAAACAGATCTACCAAATGGGAAAAGATATTTGTGATAAGGAGTTAATATTTAAAATACATACAGGACTCATACAACTCAACACCAAAAAAAAAAATAATAATCTAATTAAAAATGGGCAGAGAACCTGAATAGACATTTTTTTCAGAGAAGACATAAGAGATGGCCAAGGGACATGTGAAAATATTCTAAACATCACTAAATATGAGGAAAATGCAAATCAAAACCATAATGGACATCACCTCATGGCAGTCAAATGGCTAGTTTCAAAAAGACAAGAACTAAAAAGTGTTGGCAGGGATGTGGAGAAAAAGGTAACCCTCATGCATTGTTGGTTGGAATGTAAATTGGTGCAGTCACTATGGACAACAGTATGGAGCTCCCTCAAAAAATTAAAAATAAAAATACCGTATGATCCAGTAATTTCATTGCTGGGTATTTACCCAAAGAAGACAAAAACACTAATTTGGAAGGATATATACACCTCTATGTTTATTGCCATATTATTTATAATAGCCAAGATATGGAAGCAACCTAAGTGTCCATCAATAGATGAGTAGATAAAGAAGATGTGGTACACACACACACACATACATACACACAGAGGAATATTACTTAGTCATAAAAAATGAGATTTTGCCATTTATGACAACATGGATTGACCTCGGTATGCTAAGTGGAATGTCAGATGGAGAAAGACAGATACCATATGATTTCACCTATATGTGGAATCTACAAATAATAAAATAAAAAACAAAACAAAACAAAAAACAGAAACAAACTCATAAATATAGAGAACAAATTGATGGTTGCCAGAGGGGAGGAAGATAAAGGGTAAAGGAATGAATGAAATAGGGGGAAGATGGTAACTGTACTTATCAGTGGTGAGCCCTGCATAATGTATAGAATTGTCAAATTACTATGTTGTACCTGAAACTAATATAACATTGTATGTCAAGTATACTTCAATAAAAAAGAAATAATGCTCTTCAGCTGAGCAAATGAACACAAATGAATACACAAATAAAAATAAAACATTTTTTTTGAGGTTTGAAGACTGGTTTGAAGGCTGAGTATGAAAAAATCAAGTTAACATTTTTATTTACATTTTTATATACATTTTAGTTAATGTTGAAATTTAAGATATATTAATTTTTTAAAAGAGTAATGAACATGTTATTTAGAAAAATATTGCCAAATTCCTTTTCGTAGGGGATAAATAATAATTTGGGTTTTAAAAACCTTTATTAAAATAGTTCAAATATTATATTTTATGTTTATTTTGTATTTTCATGTTTGCTAAATTAAGTATAGAAAAAGTATTATTAAATATTAAGGTAAATAGAAGGTACAGAAAAGTATTATATAATAATATATGTAAATAATACATTTTTGAAATTATTGAATATACAAAATTATTAAAAATAGAAAAATGACTATTTTTCTATGTTTTATGTATTTATGGGTTATGGCTTGAATAGCAATTGCCTTTTTCCTTGATCCATTTATATTACTATTATATTTATTTTAATATTATGTTCACTTTTCTTTAAAATATCATTCACTATTAACTCAAACAATTACTGAATGCTTATAACTGGCCCTATGCGAAACTTTGGGACTTTACAATCCCTCCGTCAAAAAGCTTACTGTCTGGAGGAAGAGTTGGATAAGGCAAATATAAAGTACTGAAAGGCAAGGGTATGCTAAAGACCTCCTTTGCCCCTTTTTAATTTCCATATTTGACAAGTGAAGTCACACACGTATTAGGGAGAAAAGCTTCAGTTTGGCAGCCCTTTGCTGCTCTTAGGGGTCTTGTCTTCCCAACCAGACTAAGTTCCCTTGTGAGTCAGAGTAGCCCTGAAGTCTGTGTTCATGCTCAGCCAAGGCAAGTGGAGAAGCTTTGATATACTGGATCACTTCCATGGATCCCCAAACCAACTCAATCTCTTCAATGAAACCCTCTGGGGATAGTATGGAAACGTCATCCTTTCAACACTTTTGGCATATCCCATACTCTTTTCTTACTGCATTCTTCCTACTGCCAAGATGGCTATTCACAGGCAAGTCTTGTCTACATATGATGCTGGCCATGTAAGAGCATGGCCATGTGCTGCATGTTAAAAATGTCATGGGTGTAGAAGTGTTTTGAACACTGATATGTATCATATGCACTTTGGTTTTTACTTCTGTCTTTTTGAGTTATTTCTATGCTAGAGTGATGAGTACTACTCAGCCACTTACATATTCTCTTTTTTCAGAGGCCAGGATAATACAACCAGTTGAATAGCCCCTTATACTGTGGCTGTGGAAATGGAAATCAAGTTTCTCCTTTCTTTTTGTTAAGAGGTTAGTTTTATGAGACAATGTATCTGTTTTCATTCCTTTTTTAATAAATAAAATAACTGTGCACTGGAAACATGTTTACAATATGATCAAGTGTTTGGAAGATTTGACTCCTATCTCTTGGGGCAGTCATATGTCATATGGAAGGGGGGAGTGGGTACTTCTTGAGGGGCATGGTCTAAATTAAAATTTCATTTCTTAAGTTTGGATAATGAGGAAAATTCTTGGAAAGCAGAATGGAACAAAGACAGCTTAATTATTAAACATCAGCATCAAGAAAAAAAGCTAATCAATGCAGTAACTACTATATTTGGTTAGTTTTAAGAAATAAAGAAAATGATGTAAATATTTAAAATCCATAAAATGCATGTACTTCAAAATTGTAAGTTCGTATAAGAAGCATAATGATAACAATAAATTGTACCCCCAGCACCATTATTTTATGGTCCTTTATATTTTAAATAGTTTCTGAGGTGGGTATTCTTATGGGCAGATGGGTAAAATACGTTTAGTATTAGACGTCTGATAACATTTTTTTTAGGAAAAACTTACATATAGCAATGATATTTAAAAGTACTTTGCAGAGATAAAGTTATTTAGAGGACAGTATGCATGTTTGCACTTGAATATTATTTTTGAACATGGAGATATATAGATTGTGATTAGGAATCAAGGCAAGGAAAAGTTTTTTGGGGAGCCCTATCTCTGGCCAACGAGCTAGATTTACACTAGAAGTAGACCAAGCCACATATTTAGTCACCAAACACCTGTATCTATAATTTTTTTTTTTTTTACTTTGCAAAAGGAATATTCCCCTTTATTCAGGTCTACAAATGAAACTTCGGGTATTGGAAATAACGTGAAAACTGTAACTGCAGGCTCTCTTTGAGCTCTGATTTTATGTGGATTTTAGCTGGCAAGTATGTTGTGAGAATGTAATGAATCCCAGGAGCAGAAATAATCAGGCCCATTATTCTCAGCCTTATTTAAAGAATGGTTTATACAGTAACATGATCAGCAAGAAATCTGCTCTCCTCTTCCAGCTGGAACACTCACGCTGGGCTGATCTATTTAATAATTACTGGCTAAATATTTACAACGGGTTGCTTTTATTTTAAAGCACAGTCAAGATATTTAGAAACTATGATGAGTTTATTTCCAGGAAAAACAAATTGAAATTCTTGACTTTAGGAAAAGGTAACCATATTTGATATAACATTTTTATTCATGTTGGTATTATATTAAAGCCCACGTCCCAATGGGGGTGAAATACTGAGATCTCAGCCAAAGCTTACCAGAAAGGCAAGGATTGTTTTCATTGTTAATTCCATGCTCAAACTACTAGGTGTTCTAATAGGTACTGAAGATTATAAAACTCGAATTAATCAGCATGGAAAAGCAGCCTCGTGGGATTATCATCTAGCATTTTAATCAGATTTCATGAGAATATACTTTTGTTCTATTCAATCCATCCTGCAGAAAAAAAGGTAAAACTGTGTTCAGTGATGATCAACTTTTTGTAATGTACTTTTACAGAAAGAAGCATGTGTGGAAGAAAATAATGAATACAGAGTTTGAGTTTCTTCAAAATAACCTGCCACACATAAGCCAGATGGCAATGTGTCTTTGAGCACTGTTCCAGAGGCTGCAGAGACGGGGCGCAATCTGGGGGTGCCTCACCGCATTCTCTGCACTGCACCCACGTCTGCAACCTCCAGTGTGTCCTTGTCCCCTCTGCTTTAAGTAGACTTCTGGGTTCTGCACCCTCTAACTTCTCCCTTCACTGTCCACCCCCCAGGTGATGGTTTAAGTCACTCCTTCATGTTCACAGCCTGTGTGTGTGTGCAAGTGTGTAAAATAAAACATATAGAGGAGTCCACAAAAGTGTATACTTTGGTGATGTACTGTTTTCACTCTCTTAATGGTATCTATTAAGGGACACAAGTTCTTTATTTCAATGGGCCCCAATTTGTAAACTTTTCCTTTAGTGTTTCTCATGTGTGTCCTCTTTCGTAAATTTTTCTTACCCAAAGGGACAAAGGTATTATATTGCGTTGTGGGCTCTTTATTGTTTTCCCTTTGGCAAACTGTTTTGCCTTTCACAATCTGCCTAGAATTATTTTTTTGTATTTGTGTTTTTATATTTGGTGTGAGGTAGAATTCTGCATTCCAGTTGGAAAGACTAGCTGGAGCAAAGACTGAGATTTCAGGAACCTGAGTCTGACGAGGACACAGGAGCCAGGGACTGAGGCAGGAGGAGTGGAAAGGAGGCTGCAGAGGCAGACGCTGGGCAGGTATTTGGGAGCCATCAGCCCTCGCTAAGCATTTTCACTTTATCCTAAGTGTGTGGGAAGCTATCAGATAATTGGGATCAGGAGAGTGATATGATAAGATTTGTGTTTTTAAGGATCACTAGCTGTTGTGAGGATAATCAATTGAGATACAAATGTAAATGAAGGGGACCAGTTAGGGAGCTCCTGCACATTGCCAGGTGTGAGATGATTAAAATTGGGACCAGGATCCCAACAGAGGAGGTAGGGAAACATGGGCAGACTTGAGGTTTGTTTTGAAAATAAAGCCAACAGGATTTTCTGATGGATCAGATATGGGTTTGAGAGAGAGACGAATACGAAATACGATTCCAAGCTGATATTTACTGAGACAGGCAAAATAGCAGTTAAACTTTTACTGGCTCCATGAAACTCTGGTCCAGGCTGTGAATGTTCCCAGAAGTAGTCGGTGCATCAATTTTGCACTTGATAGTAAAAAGTTACCTTATATTTGATAATGCCTTCTTACTTAATGTATAAACTCTTCAATTCCCATATTCCAAAATTATTATAACAAATAATCTCTAGATATTTACCAAGCATTCTCCCAGATACAATTTGATCCCAGCATCTCCTTGAGTGGTAGGCAGGATCATTAGTCTCCTTAGTTGTCAGCTGAGGAATATTAGATGTGGTATTTAATAGATACTGCAGCTGGACCTTCAACTAAGTCTTATGACTCCAGAATTCCCAACTTTTTTTGTATGTCTTGTGTTTCCTCTATGACAGCAAGATCAATGGTGGAGCACAAAAATACTCATAAAATATTTGCTGATGTATTTATTGAATGGGGCACACCTGCTGTATCTAGGCAAGAAAGAGAAGATTTTAGCCATCCACTGATTACACCAAGAAGTTCAGACCTGGAATTCTTTTTCTTCTATTTAATGGTTGTATCTGTTTTTAAATAAGTTCATCTAGAAATATTTAACTTCTAAGGTCTAACCTTATTTTCTAATGAAAGTATATGGACATACCCTGGAATTATGCCCTGGTTAATTTTTCTTAATCTGCTTGAATTCTCCCTCACGAGTGAGTATGAACGGAAGCATGAATAATAAAGAACAAAATGCTATCTCTACCTAAACTTAAAAATTCAACAGCAAGGCCAACTCATCAGCAGCAATTAGTGTGGAAACCCAGATGGTCAGATGAGACCAACCATCAGCTGATTTTATTAATTTCTTAAGGAAATGTTTAACGTTGAGATGGAGTCTTCAGAAATGCACCTAGAATATGTTATTTTTCCAATAGGCTAATTTAATTAATTCCAACTGGATTAATTTGAACACATTACCGTTGTTTATCTAAAGAGAAAGAACAAGTACAATAAGTTCTAATGTAATGAACAGTACAAGACTGAATCTTTAAAACAACATGAATTCAAGTAATGAGAATTTATCATTTGAATACACTGAATATTCCCTCTCAGAGTAAGAATGGCGAACTTATAATAACTGGCATTTATAACTTTCACAAAGCACCTGTATACATCATTCTGATTTAATCTTCACCACACCCTTAATAATATTAGTTTACATTCATCAAATGCTTGTGCCAGGGACCATGCTCAATGCTTTGTACACATTACCTTATTTATTTTCTTCCTAATAAGCTGCAAGTTAGGTGACTTGATTAAGGTTTTTGCTGATAAGCAAGACAAATGGATTTTGCCTAACTTGAACAAAACAAAATTGCTAAATTTAAAGCTCTAAATGCTAAAATTGAAGACTGGAACTAAGACAATTTGGAACACTATTTTTTAAGTCAACCAGTTCCACTGTTTTGTTTTGTTTTTGTTTTCAGACTTCATGAGATTCTACCCCAGGTTCACATTCTTATGAAAGTCTATTTGGTTTGATTTGGATATTGTACCCATTTCCTTGTCCAGGTGTTTCAGTCTGGTTAACACTAACTTCTGAGCATTGAAGGTGGAACTAAAGGAAAGTTCCTTTTCCTCTAACCAGTTTGGCATTTGCACAGAAAATGCAGCATACCAGATGTAAGTTAAGGAGGAAAAAATACAAGAGTCAATGCTATGTCCCAGGTTTCCAGAATCAGTAGGGAGAAAAAGGGAGAGATCTCAGGTTATACACAGACGACAAATAAGTGGTCAGATGGCTCTTGAAGCCTGCAGGTTCTCATGAAGCTAGATCAGTCTTAGCTCCTCAATAAAAAACAAAACTTCTGACAGTGGGCCGCACAGGTTTAACGGTAATGAGATAGCTGGGTGCCCATTATGTGCATGTCTAATCTCTGCCCTGGAGAGATGACCATAGAGCCTTCTCTTCTGTGTGTCTCACTGTACAAAGGAAATAAAAATTCCAAGACATAACAGACAGATATGGGAGAAAACTAGTGGGAGAAGGAAAGCTATTGGAATGGGTATGTACTGGTGGAACAGGGACGTGGTGAGCCTGTAGCCCAGGGTTGATGACACCAGTCAACAGCAGAGAACAGGAAAATCAGATTAAGTTCTTATCTTTCTTTGCCCATTGGGTACCCTTACGACAATCATTGTTAGTTCCCTGGCCTGCGAAATCTATGGCAACTGCGCCTGGGGTTGGTGTTCTCAGGAGGACCATTAGAGCAGTACTGCAGCCTGGTTGGGCATAGGAGCTGATGAAAACACGTTACCTACCAGCCTTGGTTTTCTACCTCATCTTCTCCAAACTCTGAGTGTTGGTGGGTTACTCTGTGGGGTGATGGCTTCCTACCAATCTTACTTTTTCCTGAGCATTTACAGATTAGCTGCAGTTGGTCACATCATGGCAAACGAAAATAATTTCTTCTTACGAAGGCTAAGATGTATCTCTTAGATTTTCCCTAAATTTATTATAGACAGAGTAGATGATCTCCTTAGGACAATCTAAGCTTACAGGCCAAAATAACAAGAAACTCAGTAAGTATAGCTACTTTGAATAAGAACAAAAGACTGGAAAACATATGCCCTCAGTGGCAAATGCTATTAGTAGTAGGCAATCGCATATTATTCACACACATCTTTGCATTTAAATTCAAACTACTGCATTAAAAGGTCCAAATGATATTGGCTATAAGTTCAAGTTTATATCAGTACAAAAATTCGAACTAAAAATGTGGATGCTGGTCCAGCAAAAACAATGGAGGATGTGAATAGAATGTCTACATACCTGACACATAGTAGTGGGTTAGTAAGTATAAATATCTCCCCTATGATTTACAGTCATACACTTAGTAAGTGAAGAGCCAGCTTTGTGTCTTTTTCTTTTCCTCTTAAACTGATACAGCTTTAGGCACTGTATTTGTTTCCTGAGGCTGAGTTAAACAAATTACCACAAACTTGGTGACTTAAAACAACATTTTTTTTATCTCAAAATTCTGAAGGCTGGAGTCTAACATCAGTATCAATGGACTGAAATTGAGGTGCTGGCAGGGATGTGCTCCTTCTGGAAGTTCTAGGGAAGAATCTATTTCTTGCCTCTTTGGTCTTCTTCAAGGAAATTCTGCCGACATTCCTTGGCTTGTGTCTGCAGTGGTCCAGTCTTCAAGACTGCCAACTTCAAACCTCTCTCTGCTCTGTCTTCACACACCATCTCTGTGTCAAATCTCCCTTTGTCTCTTTCTTATAAGGACACCTGTGATTACACTGGGCCCACCAAGACAATCAGTAGGGAACCCTACACAGGGCTTGATCCCAGGACCCCTGGATCGTGACCTGAGCCAAAGGCAGATGCTTAACCAACTGAGCCACCCAGGGGCCCCTAGTATCTGTTTTATTGTTGGTACTTTGTCCTACCCTCATATACTCTATAGATATGTTATTTGTACATATTTTCTCTCCATTGTTCCTAGTGATCATCTAACAATAGAGTTTTAAGCAACATGGTTGTAAAGAAGAAACTGTGGACTTGTTAGACTGGAACCAGATGTTAGTCTTAAAATTTTGAGTTGGGATGAAAAGTAGCAAGCAATAAGGGGATGGTTTGTTTTGAAATCTATTATTTTACAAGTCTATACGCTTTGCCAGTCATTTTTTGAATAAGCAAGTAAGAAAGACATTGAGGACCTCTGTAACTTGAAAGTGCATAAGTCTGCCATCAGAAGTATAAACTGTAAGATTGACATACCATAGATAACACCTGAATGGTATTTAAGACAGGAGTTTTCATACCTGGACAAAGAATACGGTTATCAAAACATGATATCCTTAGCAATGGAATATCTTAAATACACAAGACACTAGCAGAAATTACTAGACTTTTGGACAGAGGATGTGTTCTAAGCCATGGATTGATATGGTCTTAATGACTGGGGCTGTAGGTGAGGATATGCTTTGCTTCCATACACTTGAAGTAGCCTGATATAGTTAAGGAACATTTCATAGTCATCTTGCAATACTAAAGACAATCATAGTTGGTCTTTGTCTTCCCACATAGAATTCACAAAGGTAATGAAATTGCGATGGAAACATAAGCAGTCGGGTGAATGTTACCCCCATAGCTCTCACCAGAAGCAAATAAATTAGAATTCTTCTTCTTCATTCATCATTGTATTATGAGCATTCTGAATCAATCCATCCAGTAAGTCAAGAAATACGTATTGAGCATCTAACATGTAACTGATACCAAGCGAGGTACTAGACATACAATGGGGGAGCAAGATGGACCTAGACCCTTTCTGCATTCCTCCCTACTGACATAATCATATCCTGTAAAACTTCAACAAATTACAAAAAGACAAGTGAATAAGCAGATGGATTAGCAAAAATACATCCTCACAATAACAGCAACAAAACTTCTCCATCAAGTTCTTCACAATGTCTTTTTTCCATTGCATATTTTTTCCTGCTTTGTCAACAATTATTTGACCATAGAGTTGAGAGTCCATATCTGGGCTCTCTATTCTGTTCCATTGGTCTATATGTCTATTTTTCTGCCAGTACCATGCTGTCTTCATGATATTTGCTGTTTTTCATAGATGGATTTTATGAAATTGAGGAATGTTCCCTCTATCCCTATACTCTGAAGAGTTTTAATCAGGAAAGGATGCTGTATTTTGTCAAATGCTTTTTCTGCATCAATTGAAAGGACCATATGGTTCTTCTCTCTCCTCTTATTAATGTGTTCTATCACATTGATTGATTTGTGAATGTTGAATCACCCTTGCATCCTGGGTATAAATCCCACTTGGTCGTGGTGGATGATCCTTTTAATTGTTGTTGTATTGTTGGATCCTATTAGCTAGGATTTTGTTGGGAATTTTGGAATCCATATTCATCAAGGATATCGGTCTGAAATTCTCTTTTTTGATGGGGTCTCTGCCTGGTTTGGGGATTAAGGTAATGCTGGCCTCAGAGAATGAGTCTGGAATTTTTCTTTCTGTTTCTATTTTTTGAAACAGCTTCAGGAGAATAGGCATTATTTCTTCTTTGAATGTTTGGTAGAATTCCCCAGGGAATCCATCAGGCCCTGGACCCTTGTTTTTTGGGGAGGTTTTTGATCACTGCTTCAATCTCGTTACTGGTTATTGGCCTATTCAGGTTGCCAATTTCTTCCTGTTTCAGTCTTGGTAGTCTCTTCATTAAATGATGCTGGGAAAATTGGACAGCTATATACAGAAGAATGAAACTGGACCATTCTCTAACACCATACACAAAGATAAACTCAAAATGGATGAAAGACCTCAATGTGAGACAGGAATCCATTAAAATCCTAGAGGAAAATATAGGCAGTAACCTCTTTGACATCGGCCACAGCAACTTCTTTCAAGATACATCTCCGAAGGCAGGTGAAAAAAAGCAAAAATGAACTTTTGGGATTTCATCAAGATAAAAAGCTTCTGCACAGCAAAGGAAACAGTCAACAAAACAAAGAGACAACCCACAGAATGGGAGAAGATATTTGCAAATGGCAGTACAGACAAAGGGCTGATATCCCAGATCTATAAAGAACTTCTCAAACTCAACACCCCAAAAAACAAATAATCAAGTCAAAAAATGGGCAGAAGACGTGAACAGACACTTCTCCAAAGAAGACATACAAATGGCTAACAGACACATGAAAAATGTTCATCATCATTAGCCATCAGGGAAATACAAATCAAAACCACATTGAGATACCACTTTACACCAGTTAGAATGGCAAAAATTGACAAGGCAAGAAACAACAAATGTTGGAGAGGTTGTAGAGAAAGGGGAACCTTCTTACACTGCTGGTGGGAATGCAAGTTGGTACAGCCACTTTGGAAAACAGTGTGGAGGTGCCTCAAAAAATTAAAAATAGAGCTACCCTGTGACCCAGCAATTGCACTCCTGGGTATTTACCCCAAAGACACAGATGTAGTGAAAAGAAGGGTCATACACACCCCAATGTTCATAGCAGCAATGTCTGCAATAGCCAAACTGTGGAAAGAGCCGAGATGCCCTTCAGCAGATGAATGGATAAAGAAGATGTGGTCCATATATACAATGGAATATTACTCAGCCATCAGAAAGGATGAATACCCAACGTTTACATCAACATGGATGGGACTGGAAGAGATTATGCTAAGTGAAATAGGTCAATCAGAGAAAGTCAATTATCGTATGGGTTCACTTATTTGTGGAACATAAGGAATAGAATGGAGGACATTAGGAGAAGGGAAAAATGAAGGGGGAAAATTGGAGGGGGAGATGAACCATGAGAGACTATGGACTCTGAGAAACAAACTGAGGGTTTTAGAGGGGAGGGGGGGTGTGGGGATGGGTTAGCCTGGTGATGGGTATTAAGGAGGTCACGTTATTGCTTGGAGCACTGGGTGTTATACAAAAACAATGAATCATGGAACACTACATCAAAAACTAATGATGTACTGTATGGTGACTAACATAACATAATAAAAATAAAATTTAAAAAAAAAGTTCTTCACAATGTCACAACCAAGTTAACACTAGGCCTAGTATCAACATTCATTCATTTATTTACTGATGAACATACATGGGTTATCTAATATATTCCAGACATTCTACTAGCTACTAATGATATAAAAATGATTAACAAGAAGACCATAATGGATGCTTGTTTCATTAATTAACTAATTAGACTCTGAGGACATTGAAATAAATAGAAATACCGAATCAACTAAATAACATCTTGGTTATCAAAAGTAACAAATGTGATAAAATAGGTAGACAATATACTTGAGTGACATATAAATCAAGGATAGTATATCTTCAAATGTTTATTAGCAAAAAGAGTGAAAATATGAGACATAATATTGCACATCCAAAAAGAAAAAAAGAGTTCCTGGATTGAAATACAACAAACTTCTATAGGTAATGTTTTCAAATGACAAAGAATCTACTCAATAAAACCATAAGAGAAGTTCCTTTATCAAGAGAAAATTTAAAAGGGGCTTCAAATTAACTCATTTCTGCATTAGACTACGTAATCTAAGTCAAAGTGCAGAAACTGTAAACGTAATTAAAATAATAACTAGATTACTATCTAAAGGAAAGCAGGTGAAGCCCCTTCTGGAGAACTGGTGTGACTCACAAGAGAAACTGATTACGTAACATACGTGACTCACTTTCATTCCAAGCAACTGAGAGCAGAATCAACAAGCATTTGCAGCCTCCCCACTAAATGGCATATTCATCAATATCCCATTTGTATATTCAAGTCACCCAAGACCTCTACATTTAATTGTAAAATGTCTCATTTAGACTGTTGATAGAATTATTCCAAACTCTAACCTTCTGGCACAGAATTCCTATATGGAGCAGAGCAGCTATCCTGGGTCCAACTGGTTTACTACTGTACATAAGCTTTTCACATGTTCTACTTGCTTGGGCATTTTGTTTCATTTGGCAACATGGTCTCTTTCCAAATCACTCTGTTGCTGATGAGACATAGTCAGAACTGCTAAAGGCATAGAATTGACAGCTGAGAGTGAGAAAGGACTCTGAAAAAACACCAAACAGAAAATCACCGTTGTCCTGGGCAAATTTGCCTGTGTATTTCAGAAATCCCCAAGGGCAATGCTGGATTGCGGCACTTTGCTTGAAGTTCATAAGGAGCAGTGTGAGTCATCAAATGTCAGCCTATGTTCAAATATTCCTTTTTGACAAAGACTTGGGAATATTTAATAAACAAATTTAAGCTAGAAAGCTTTCTCATTTAAAGGAAGGACCAAGCTTTACTCTCAAAAAATAACTTGGTTGAAACCCTCATTTCCTTTTGAAACTGGTATTGACCTTTCACCAAAAGATGCCTCACCAAGTGCTTGAGATAGTTTACATCTATTGGAAGCTAAAAATACCTTTTGATGAAATCTACAGTGCCCTGGGCTCAGACATTATACTCAACATATGAAAAAAAAATTAAATGAATTTCTCATTCTAATGTACTTAATAGAAATGATAGCAGGTAACACTTACTAAGCACTTATTATATGTCAAGCACCGTGTTGATTTCCTTACAGAGATCATCTGATTGAATCCCCCAACAATCCTAAGAAGTAGACATTATTATAATCTCCAAAGTACAAGCATTTGAATACTTTATTGGCTAGCCCCCATCCTACTGTAGACAAATGTCAGAGCTTCATTTGAATTCTGACCAGTTGACTCTAGGGACAGTGGAAATCTCTGATTCGGGTCGATTTCTTTGTCATTAGATCAGGTGTGAGAATGTTCCCCCCAAAAACATTTGTTTTTAAAAAATGTTATTGTGCTCTCTCTTAAACCTAAATCTATTAAAAAGATATATTTCTCTGGTTTCAAAGTGAAGTCAAAATTCTTGATAAAAACTGCACAGGGAATCAAAAAAGCTACAAGAGAGAAATTAAGAATTTTAAGGTACGAATTATTTAACAGAAATCAGTCAACAATGTCTGTTTTCATCAGTTTCATGAATACTGTCACCAAACCTATAAAATTCTATAAATCTAATTAAACTGCTTCATTGAATAAAAGATATATTAAAACAAACTTGCTAATGGCTGGAATGAAGAGTCTAAGTTAGGAAATGTATGAATGAAAACAGTATTAATTGAACTTTACCAAAGTAAAGTGAAGATGAAGACTTTCAGACCATTACTGGAAAAAAATACTTTCAGATTTATTACTTTCAAATGAATTAATACATATGTATGGCTATCAATCATATAGTTACTATTTTAATAAGATAAAGTAAAGAACTTATGTTTTGAAGTTCTGCCTCAAAAAGAAAGATTCAGCCATAATTATATATCAATTTGTTTACAAAAATAGGTTAAAGCTCTCAGAGACAGTATAACCTCTTAGATGCCTTGCAATCTAATTTCTTCTGCAATTTTGCTTAGCAAATTCATATGCACAGAGATCGAAAGATATGTCCAATTCAGATCAAATGATCATATATTCCCTAAGTAGTGGAACCTTAGTAGTGAAATTTATGTGAGTTCTAATTCAGAAAATATTTTGACCTCTTTGTGTAATTGACTGCTCTGTGATTATGATTCTGAATGTCACAGCCTGAGGAGGAGAGGTCAGAGAAAGGACCCAAGTGATCTAAGCATTATGTGATTATTTGAATGCTAAGGAAAATTTCAATGAATGTAATAGCAGCAAATTGCACACTGATGATTCAGGCTCCTGTTTAGTTTGGTATTTTCAGGAAAATACAGTTACCTTAGCAACTAACATATCACATGGCGCATGCTGTAGCATGCAGAACATCTCCAAATCAAAAAACTATGTCCCTCTGGAAGATATTGTACCAGGAAACAGGAAGACAAACCAACCTCTTCATGTAACAAATTATTGATCTCCTTGACAGTTAGAAGATAATTTATATTTAAATCAGTTTTTCTTTGCTACAATCCTACCAAAATGGCAATGTGTATATCACATGGATGAAGAAAAATAAATTGTATCACTTAAGTGCAATCCTCAATTGAATCAAGTTCTGAACACTACAGTGACTGACTTATAAACCTATACACCCGAATAATCTTGGGGGGGATGTGTCATAGTTACAGGTAAGATATTTTTAAAAGTTTAAATAATAAGTTATTATCATTAAACGCCAAGAAGGAGAAGTACTTTTACCCTGGTGGCAGTAACTCCAAAGTTGACATAATTACAGTGTGAGAATTTAAAACTATGCCTCTACAAGTCTCAAACAACCTGTGTGAATATGAAATATGCAATTAACCTGATTGCTATCTGCATTGTTATAGAGACCCAAGTCTTACTAATTCAAAGAAAAATAAGTGTCGCGGTTTCATTCAATCTTGTATGTGTTCACTGCAGAAGAAACAAGTATCTCCTGCCTGCCTCCCAAGAGCTCAGACCTTTTAGTAACAAGATAGAAAAGGTGCCTGCTTGGGCGCCTGGGTGGCTCAGTCGTTAAGCGTCTGCCTTCGGCTCAGGTCATGGTCCCAGGGTCCTGGGATCGAGTCCCACATCGGGCTCCCTGCTCCGCTGGAAGCCTGCTTCTCCCTCTCCCACTCTCCCTGCTTGTGTTCCTGCTCTCGCTATCTCTCTCTGTCAAATAAATAAAATCTTAAAAAAAAAATAAAAAATTAAAAAAAAAAAAAAGAAAAGGTGCCTGCTTTTGCAGAGTAGATGTTCTAGTTGGGAGAGACATACGATAAAGGGTAAATTATATTGTGCTAACTTCCATGAAGAACATGAAACAGGCCTCCTCTTCCTTTACTTCTTTCTTTCTCTTCCCTTCCTGGACATGTCAGTCCTAAAGCTATTAGACGGGACAGAGTGAGGAGGGGGCGGTGGTGGGAAGGGTGGTCTAGCCACCTGGTTCAGATTACTAGAGCCTAAGCAGAGTGAGAACATCTGCAGCAATGGGGCAGGATGGAGGAGACTAGAGATTGACTATGTACAGGGATTCATCACATAAGAAAACACACTAAAAATAATGGAAGTCAGATTTCTAGCTGCTGGAAAGGGAGTTTTAAATTCAGAAAATGGGAAAACTAGAATAAAATCTAATCAGATTGGATTGGAAAAGTTACAACTCTTAGTATATGTGCAGACAAATACAGAAATAAACACATATGTATAAATACATATATTTAAAATATATAACAGATATTTATCATATAAATAGTACATATTTTATATAAATATATAATTATATATATATTTTTTTTTCTGAGAGGGCTCAAGCACCAAATTCTAATAACAATGAGCATAACTAGAGCCCAGAAATACTATTTTCCACTGAAAGAAAATAGACCTTCTTGAAAAAATTGCTGAGTCCAGGGCTAGGGCAGGGAAAGTACAAATGAGCACATAACATCTTTTCATGTCTGAAAGTAAAGAAGCACCAAAACAATGATTAAAATATGTCAAAAGTAAAAAGTCAACATGGAGAGGCTCCCACTAACCAAATTTGGGATGATTTGAGCATCAAAATAGATAATGATAGCAATGGGTTAAAACATATCAAATAAAACAGGGAACCGTCAGTTGATACAGATATAAATAAATTAATGGGGGAAAATAAGTCTGACAAGGAAATGATACCTACAGTTTCCCAAAGTACCTCCTCACAAAATGCTTACAAACTACAAAGGGAAGTGAGTGTCTTTATAGAGGAGAAGCCTGGCAGACACCGTTTTAATCAAGTGATCAAAGTGAACACTGGTAAAGGACAGAATCAAACCTGTGCACCACCTGGGAGGAAGAAGGGAGAGGGATACAGCATCATTTCTGTGATATTTTCATTAGTGATGCACAACTGAATCTAATCATAGAGAAATATCAGACAAATCCAAATTGAGGGATCTTCTACAAAGATAATTGGTCTGTAATATGGTCATGAAGGTCAAGGAAAGACTGAGGGACTCTTCCAGTTTGAAGCAACTAAGGACAACCAAATGCAACGTGATTTTGAAGTGGATCCTTCCATTATAAAAGATAGTATTGGGACAATGTGAATAAAGCAAAACAATGAAATGGCAGTAGTGTATTCATGTTAATTTTCTGACTTTGCCAGTTGCATTGCGGCTGTATAGGAGAATGTCCATGTTTGCCTACTAAAAGGGTAGAGAGGGACTGGGGCGTGATGTCAGCATCTTACTCTCCAGTGGTTTAGGGAAAAATTTCTTGGTGTCATACTTCCACCTTTTCTCTTCAAATAAACAATATGCATAAAGGTAATATGGCAGATGGTGACTGCACATGACCAACTCCTTTCAATTTGTGCTGTCTGGAAAATATTCTCTGAAGAGGTGGCATTTCAAGCTGAGGACTGAAAAAATCAGAGTCGGTCATTCAAAGATCTGCTTGAAGAGCATTCTAGGCTGAGGGAACAGCTGGTGGTGAGGCCCCAGGCGTGAAGGAATTTAGTGAGTTCCAAGAATAGAAAAATAAAAGTGTCCAGTATACCTGGGGCCTAGTAAGAGGGAGGAGATGGAAGGTACATGGATAGGCTCTTGGGAAGGGCCTTGTCAGTGTCAAGAAGTTTGGAACTTTATTTGAGGTGCCAAGGAAAACCATTGAAGGATTTTTGCAAGAATGTAGTATGAGCTCATTCATGTTTTTAAAAACCACTCAGCAGAAAAAGGAGACCAATGTTAACATGAAGAGATAAATTAAAGGGCTATTTGCACTAGGAGTAAAAAAAGAAGAAAGGGGGTGTATATTTTGGAAGTAAAATTCACAGGATTTATCACCATCATTATTGAATGAGGATGTTGAGAAAATGAAGAGTAAAAAGAGCAGTTATTCCTTATTTAGAGCTTACTATGAGTCAGGAAGTTTCTAATCACTTCACAAACATTTATTGACTCATTTAAGCCCTCATAACAATACAATGAGACAAGTATATGGGCTAGTCCCATCTAGAGATACTGAGGTGTGAAGATGCTAAGTGACAAGACCAAAGTCACACAGACTGTAGGCGACAGAGCCATGATTTGGATCCATAACTTCATACTTAAATATATGGTATATATGGTTTTCTCTCTAAATCAACTTTTTGAAGTATAATTTACATATAATACACCACCTATAAATGTATGGTTCAATGATTTTTGACAAACGTATATAATTGTTTAAGTATTACCACAATCAAGATACAGAATATTTCCACCATCTAAGAGTTTCCACTGTAACCTTTTAATTTCCCCTCAACCCCATACCTGATACCTGATTCTCCAGCTCCAGGCAACCATTACTCTGCTCTCTGTCCCTACCATTTTGTCTATTCTAGGATTTTATTTAAGTGGATTCAGACAAGTATGTACTCTTTATGTCTAGCTTCTTCACTTAACTTAAATGTTTTTAAGTTTCCATGATACTGTTATGTGGATTGGGAGTTTATTTTTCATTGCAGAATGCTATTCCATTATAGACAGAGAACACCATTTGCAATCCATTCACTAGTTGATGGGCATTTTGGCTTTTTCCACTGTTTGGCTATTTCAAATAAAGATTCCAGGAACATTCATGTACAAGTCTTGTTATAAAATGTTTTGGGGGGGTGAAATTTCTTTTAAAAAATCTAGGAATTGATTTGCTAGGTACTTCATGAGGAACTGGCAAACAGTATTCCAAAGTGGTTGTATCATTTGATATCCCCATTCAATAACATATGGGAGTAGCACTTGCTTACTGTTGCCTTGTCAACTTTTAGTATTGTCAGTCTTTTCAAACTTTGGCCATCCTAATGTGTGCGTAATTTGATTTTCGTGACAACTAATAATGTTGGATATTTTTCATGTCTTTATTGGCCATTCATTCATATACCATCTTTTATAAGTGTCTGTTCATTTTTCCCCATTTAAAAATTGTTCTCTTTTTGCCTTCCTATTACAAGTTCTTTGTCAGATACAAATACATATATAGTGGATATTTTCTCCCCATCCATGTCTTGCCTTTCATGTTCTAATGATGTTTTTTGAAGTTTTTAATTTTGGTAAAGTTCAATTAATATTGTTTTCTATAGCTAGTGCTTTTGTCCTAAAAATTTTGCTTACTTTGAGGATTCAAATATATTCTATGTTTTCTCTTTAGAAGTTACACAGTGTTAGCTTCTATTCAGATCTATGACCTATTTCTAGTTAATTCTGTGTATGGTATGAAGTAATAACTGAGATTATTTTTTCTGATATGGAAATCTAGTTGTTCTGGCACCATTTTTGAAAAGACTTTTCCCTGTTACATTGGCATCTTAGTAAAAAATGAATTGGTCAGATTTGTGTGAGTCTTCCATATGCTGTTCCATTGTTTACCATGTCTATTCTAATTGTATACTGTCTTATTTATTGGAGTTATACAATAAACCATGAAATCAGGCAATGTAGGTCTTCAATTTTGTTCTTGTTCTTATTTTTTAAAATAGATTTTATTGTGTACTATAGTTTTAGATTACAGAAAAACTGAAAAAGGCAGTACAGAGAGTTCCCATATATTCTGCACCTAGTTTTCTCTATTATTTACACTTATGTTTGTAGAGTACATACACAATTATTGAACCAATATTGATATACTATTAGCAAGTCTATCCTTTATCCTTTACCTCATAGTTCTTACTTAATATTTCTTTAACCTAATGTTTTCTTTTTCTGTTCCAAGATGCCACATTACATTTACTTGTCATGTCCCCTTATATACCACTTGACCGTAACGGTTTCTTAGACTTCTATATTTAATGACCTTAATAATTTCATGGAGTATTAATTAAAAGTTTTGCAGGATGCTCTTGTATTGGAATCTGAGTTTTTATTTCTCATGTGTAGAATGGAGTTATGGGTTTGAGGAAGGAAGACCACAGAGGTAAAGTGACATTTTCATCACATTAGATCAAGGGTATATAGTAAAACATAATTTATCACCATTGACAATGACCTTGATCACTTTGTTGAAGTAATTTTTGTTAAGTCCCACCACCATAAAAATATTTCTTTTCCCCCATTGCCATATTGTATTCTTTGGAAGTAAGTCATTATATGTAGCCCACAGTTAAGGAGTGGGGAGTTATGCTACCTCCTTGAGGACAGAGTAGCTACATAAATTATTTGGAATTGTTCTGCAAGAGAGCTTTTTCTCTTGTCCTTCATTATTCATTTATTCATTTATATTAGGATGAACTTATAAATATTTATTTTATAGTTTAGGTTATAATCCAATACCACACTATTTACCTTTTTGCTCAATTTTTCCAGCTTTGTCTATCGGGAACTCTTTCTGTTGGCTCCTATGTCATCCTGACAAACACCCATTGATGTAGAGTTGTTTTTATTTTTTGGTTTTTGATGTTTTCTTTCTTTTTCTTTTTTCCTTTTTTATTTTGCACTTTTTACATTTTGGCCCTATAAGATGCTCCAGGCTCATCTAGTATATACCCTGCCCTGGTTTAAGAACTAACCATTTATCCAAGGAACTCTGGTTCTTTTTACTAAGGAATGCTTAGTAACCAATTAGAAATTAGAAATCAATATTTATATATGAGGTGTGCTCTGTTCTTTTTCAAAATTATCTTGGGGTTTTTTTTAGATTCTTTGCATCTGTGTAGAAAAACCCACTTGTATTTTGATTGGGATCAGACCAAATACCTCCTAGGTTTTAGCTTGAGCACTGGATAAATGATTGTACCTTTTTCTCAAACTGGAAAATCTAGAAGATAATTAGATGGGGATGAGGAAATCAAAAGTTCTATTTTGGACATATTAAATTTGACATTCAAATGTTCTTATCAAGTCTCCATACAACCTCCCAGCTCTCAGGACCAGAAGACTATTACTTTTTTTTAAGTCTTATTTATTTATTTGAGAGAGAGAGTGAGTGAGAGAGAGCATGCACAAGCAGGAGGAGGGGCAGAGGGAGAAAGAGAGGTAGAGGGGAAGCAGACTCCCTGCTGAACACAGAGCCTGACAGAGGGCTGGATCTCATGACCCTGAGATGGATAATGACCTGAGCTGAAACCAAAGCTGAAACCAAGAGTCAGTCTCTTAACTGACTGAGCCATCCAGATGCCCCTCAGGACCAGATCATTAATGCTAGTTGTGAGATAACAAGGGCAACATGAGCATTAATTAGTTAATTAATTAATTAAACAATGGTTTAAAATCTTGACTGGCAACATCCAATTCATTAGTTTATTCATTAATGATTTATGTGCTTCTTGACATAAAGGATTGTAAATTTGTAACTACAGCTATTTCCATGTGGCTGGATAGAATCTTAGAAGAGGGAACAGACTCTAACATTTCTTAAGCACCTATCACACTGTAGATATTGTTCAGGTCTATTGCATATATGTCAAGACTAACAACAACCTAAAAAATGGCTGTTATTCTTCCCAGTTAGCAAATGCGAAGATTGAATTTTGAGAGATTGGGTAATTTCTCAAAGTCACACAGCAGGAAAGGTGGTGCTGAGATCTAATTCATTACCCATTGAATTGGATTTTTAAAATTATCCATTATTTATTTGAAATTCAGACATAACCAGGCATCCTGCATTTTTATGTGCTAAATCTGGCAACCCTAATCTAGGACCATCTGGCTTCAAAGGTTGTGTTTTTTCTGTACCACAGTGTAAATACCATACATCAGGAGACACATGAGAATCTGGGAAATACTCTCCTCTATATTCTTGTACTTTAATTTACTGTAGTTCCATATATACATATATACATGAAAGTGGCCTATAGTCCACACTGGAAAAGGTATAATATAGGTCTGAAGATAAAAAGAACATTTTTGGTTTTGATTTTTTTGGGTTTGGGGTTTTTGTTTTTGTTGTTAGACAGCTACATAAGCCTTTAATAAAATTAACCTTTTGCTTCAATCAACGGTCATCAAATTGGAAGTTTTTCCAACTCAATAATTCCATTACATGTTTAAACTGTCTTGTCACACTTAAAAATTCAATCTAAAATATCTGGGGTAAAAAAACCACCATAATGTCTTGTTATATTTGATGTTCTCAAGCTCTAATTAAAAATACCAATGCAATAGGACTGCTGATGGGATTGTTCCCTCTCTGGAGGAACAGCACCCTCTCAGCACACCAGAAGAATTCACTGGTGCCCTTGCAATCAACTCTCAAGGTAAATTTAAAGTCTTCATTAGGAGCTTCAAGGTTTTATGTCATCTCTTCTCCTTCTGGCCTCATACTCTTTAAAATTATGATTTTTCTATCTAACATGTCCCCTGTTCTCTATTTCAGTATCTAAGTATACTCATATTTCCTACATTGATATATTTACGTGCCTCCTAACTTTTGTAAATAGGAGAAATGATGTAAGTTTTGAAAATTTACATAAATATTTTATAACCTTGGAGTATGAATGAGACTTTTTAAACAAGATAACAACATCTAAGAACTATAAAGAATATCAATAGATTTTTATACAAAAATGTAGAATTTCTGTGTAATTAAAAACACAGTAACAAAATTAAGTCAAAAGCCAAATTGATAAAAAAATGCATATGGTAGCCAAAGTTCATGGCTCTTTTACTCAAACTATTCATTGACTAATTTATTCTTTAGTTTTATATTTTTAAAAACATACAGAATTGTATTATTTTTGCCAACATATTCAATGTTTTCTGTTCCTTTTATTGTTACTTGCATTCCAATCATTCTATCAGGATTCATTTTCTCTTGTTGTTGAGTTATATCCTTTACTAGCTCTTTCAGTAAGTGTCATGGATGGTAAATTCGCTTCATCTTTCTTTATCTGCATTTCACTTTAACCCTGGAATGATACCCAACTGTGTAAAGATTCCAAGGTTCAAGTAACTGTTCCTTCAGATGGAGTCAGTCTTTTCTGAGATCTATTGATTTTTTTTGTCCTTCCGCTTTGATGTTCTGCAGTTTCACTAGACGTCGTTATATATGTGTCTATACTGATCAAAATATTTTTTATTTTTTTACAGTTACAGAAAACAATAGTATGCTCTCTTATATTTATATATTAATATGCAAGTATTGAAACCACAACATGGAGAGGTCAAAATACAGACACGCCTAAAATGGACCCAAATTCAGAAGTCATGTCATTTCGGGTTGAGAGTCAAGATTCTCTGAGAGCCACCACATGCAGAAACAGATGTAGGGTAACCAGTAGATGGAAGAGAAGTTGGGGCTTGGAAAAGCATTTTTTAGTCCCCTGGCTTGGACTCTGGAGTTTCAAAGAACTCTTTTTATAGAGGAATTCCAATATCAGTAGCAGCAGCTCAGTGGCCTGGGGCACACTTTGTTTCAGAAGAGGAGAATGTAGCTGAGCCAGAAAGAAAACCCACAGTGAATTGTATGGAATTACCACCTGCCAGAAAGATCACAGGAGACAAAAATGCTTCCTGTGCTTGACTAGTCCCTCTGTCCTTGGATCAGGTGTCTTAGGGCCAGAGATTGCACAATGACTTTGGCAAGGTTGGGGGCTTGGTAGGAGCTTTGGGCTGGGATTATCCTGCTGCCTTTCATCAGAGTCAGCTGCTGACTTCCTCCATTCCAGTGCTGCAGGACTTAACCCAAGTATTATGCCATTTTAGGGGAACCTGTTCTTATAGTTTGGGTTAAGCTTTCTAGTGGTCAAGGAGGTAACCAGGAGGGATTAGGACTAGAAGGAGATGAGCATCCTGGGCAAGGGGTAACAACCATCATTCAAGAAAGGTGAGAATTTACACAGTGCCAAATTTACCTAGATGAGCTTGAAGAGATGAGAGTAATAGAGTTTAATAGGATATCCTTCTGAAGGGAGAAAGTATACAGATGAGTCGAATGTCTTATGTGGGAATGTCATCTTTACTAAGGGGAGAATATAGCAAGAATAATATTTTAATATGTCAAGCCATTGTGTTGTTAATCATTAGCAGAGCCTGGTTCTTGCTCTTCTCAAGCCCCAATAATAAAAAGCCAGGCTTAGGTGATGCCATCAGAGTTGCTTTTATAAGCTACAGAGTAGGGAGAAATAAGGATGTCATGTAAATTAAGTTTCCCTAAAACAGGAAGGGGGAAAGTTCTTGTGTGTGGAGGAGAAGATAAACTGGGAAGGATGGAGTGGGAAAGGAAGGGCAGGGTAAGAGGAAGAAAGGCAGGAAATCATATTCAAATGTCTGTTCCTCAGAATACAGCTGAGGAGAATTTCCAAAGCAGAGATCCACGTGTCATCTTGCCTTTGGGACTTTGGGCCAAGAAGGCCTCTAGTGTGCCCTGGACTACAGCAAATGCCAAAAATTATGAGTGTGCAGGCAGAGAGAGGGCTGAGTTCAGGCCCTAGTTTCCTGTGGATGTGTGGAGCTTGCAGAAGATTCTTTGTTTGCCACATGCCCATGCAAGGTGAAGTGAAAGTGCCCAGAGGACTAGAGACCAAAAGAGGCAAATCCAGACAAGAAACAAGCAGGAGCCAGAACCCTGTGACTGAATGGAGTGCAGAGTCCCCGGGGGCTTGATAGTGGATGTCAGCTGCTTGGAGACCAGAAGGGAAGAAGTAACATTAGGGAGGGGTACAGGGAGGCTGTAGTAAGCACATATTTCTGACGCCTGTGTTCTTGCTGACCTGGAAGAGACTGCCCCTCCCAGGGCTAGCCAATTACTAGAGATACTAAGGGCTTGACTGCCCTGCAAATGAGTCTTTCGTATGCACACCAACCAGTGCCAAATCTATGTCTCCACCCATCTCCTTTATGGAGCTCTCACATCCAGGCGACTATCCCGACCCTAATCACCCTGGAGCCAGGTGTCAAAGGCCGAGGGACAGCCCCTAGCACCCAGAGCCTGTTGAAATTATCCAAACTAGCCAGGCCTAAGCCTGCTTACCCTGCCCATTCCTTCGCATAGAAACCACAATCAAGCCACTTGCCAGCGCTCTTCCCTTGTTCCCTGTGCCTCATGGCTAAGCCGGGTGCTGCCCCGAGTGGCTCTCGGTGTGGTGTGGAGTGCCACATTCTTGGGAATGGTGAGTAACAAACTATCTTTTCAATGACAATTGTCTCCTGATCTGTTGGCCTCACCTCGCCTAAGTAATAATAAAACTTACATTTTAAAACAGAAGCATTACCCCAAAACCAGCAGAATAAGACAACACATCCTTAGGCCAGCCTGCAGCAGAACCCTCCTTCTAGCTAGCATCATCCTCATTGTGCATTCTGACATTTGGGGGAAGGTTGAGGGGGAGGGGAGACTCTTTGAAGAGGGAGCAATGGTCTGATCTTTGAGTCGGCATAATACTGATCTAAAAATGACTTCTTAAACCAGGAGAAGTTTATCTGCCTTTAATTGGAAATGTTTCACCTCCCCTGACTCACAGCAAACTCACATGGGCCAGTTGGTGGGCATACAGGTTCAACAGAAAGGGGAAGTCAATTGGAAAACATAATATTGCATAGTTGCAATAGTTGCAACTTGCATAGTTGAGTCGAATTTTCCACCCTAGTTTAGGATTCCAGTCTTTAATAATTTTTTTTTTAAAAGAGGGCATGTTCTGCATGGAGCACTGGGTGTTATGCACAAACAATGAATCATGGAACACTACATCAAAAACTAATGATGTAATGTATGGTGATTAACATAACAATAAAAAATTAAAAAAAATAAATCAAAGAGAGAAATTCTGTCCCTTGGGATTAATATACAACTCTAAAATAACACATATCCACTGCAGATAATTTGGAATAATCATAATTCAAGCCAAAGAAAAACACTGTATTTCCTCTCCCATTGTTTTTGGGATGTGCCTCTGCATGTATTCACTTAGTGAGCAATTTTGTGCATAACACTCTAACGTGGTTTTCATTAAACAATATTTAAATTCATTAATTCAAGACCATTAAGTGGTCTTACTATTCATTGTTTCATTTATGTAATCAGTCCCCTGCTGTTACTTATCTCAGTTGTTTCTATAATTTCCTATTCTAAATAATACGCTGATGGATATCAAAATACATTAAATGTTGTGTGGATCTTTATCATTTCTAATTAAATTAATAAATGAATAGAAATAGAGATAAATTAATTGAAATTAAACAACAGAATTCCCCTTTTAAGACCTTTTGATCTTAGGCACATTTTCATGACTTTTTATTTATATTACCACATTTTTTTCCATCTGTACTAATTTGTATACCTACCACCAACAGTGTAAGAGAATTTCCATTTCTCCCTTCTCTAAAAAATGCAAGATTTATTTTTTAAATGCTTATAAATTCTTTGCCAGCAGAAAAAAAATGGCATTTTGTTTTTTTTAAATCTCTTTGCTTCAATAACCACCGGGAACAAATATTTCTCACCTACCTAACCTTTTATTTAAGTTGTGTATTCAGATGCTTTCTCACCTTTCTCAGGATGTTTACCTCTTTCCTACTGATTTCTGAAAGTTCCCTCTGTTATAAGAATTATTAACCTTGTTTGTCATAGATGTCACAGTGTTTCTACTGGCTTGGCATCACCTTCAAACTTTGTGTTTAGAGGCTTTCTTTCATTTTTTATAAACAAATATGACATGTATTTAGAAATAAAATACTATGATGAGCTTATCCCTTAGCAAATTTCCCTTTAATTTGCAACTATTCATAGAACGTTGAGAATATGCCCTTACTGGCAGGGAGTAATGATTGTAGTAAATTAAGGAAACAAGTTTAAACAAATACATGCTTACTCAAACTCTGCCTACCAGAAGCTGCTCTTCTCTCAGCCTACAGTCTTCACGTGAGCGTCAGGGAATCTCAGTGGCCTAAAATGCCCTGGTCTGTGGAGGACAGTAAATATAATAACTCACAAAGTCTAGGGTTTTATAGTTTTTCATGTTCTTCACAGGGAGAATCTCATTAAACTGTAGCTTGTGAATTTTGTTTCATTTTACAGATGCAGAATTGAGCTTGGTGGCTTACCCAATGACATTTGGGTAGTGAGTGGGAAGGTATGACCCGTAGACACATGTAGTTCTTTCCCCACCTTGAATTCCATGCTTTGTTTTTACAGGACTACTTTCCCAATGTTAAAAGATTGTTTAAATATAGGCTGTAGGTTGAGACAAGTAATGAGAAGTAAAAGTATCATCTCTGGGATAATATGTGAAAAGTGAAATTTGAACATAGATTGGGCTCTTCTAAGTTAAACGTTATTGTCAAGCTGTATGCTTGAACTTAAAAGTAACCTGAAACAATAAAAAAAAAAAAATGGACTCTCATCTTTCTCATCACAGAATCCAAGCCCTATGGAGGGTCCAAGTTTATGATTCTTTAGAACGCTCTTGGGACAAGAATGAGGAGGTCATTGGCACATCGGTGTGTGCTCACCTGTGAGGGAACAGGAGTTGGAACATATTAAAAGCAATGGGCCCAAGCATGTGGTTGTTAAATGTGTACCTTATGCAGGCTGAGGGAAGATCTCTGAGTTGTTAGCCCTACCCCCCAGCACACACTCAGTTTTGCTGTGCGTCTCAATCCTCCCTTAGATTTCTTCATAACACCCATCACCTCTCATCTATTACGTATTTATTTGGTTACTTATCGATCATCTATGTCCACACACTAGAATGAAAGTTCCATGAGAGTTAGGACTTGGTTTCAATCATTACATTATAGTCAGCCCCTAAAGTACCTGTAAACTCAGTGGCAGCAAATATTTGGGCAGAAGTCATAAGTAAGGTCTGAGCGACACTGGATTTTCAGGTAGACCCCATGAGGCCTCAGGCCCTCTCCTCATATCTGGAATGTAGCTTCTCTTCACCATACTCCCATCGCTGGCCAACCTCAGGGTACTCAAATATTTTCCCAATTTGGAAATTTTCTTGAAAATTAATATTCAAATGGTAATATGTTGGGGTTAATGCAGAGCATAAAATCAGCCATAATACCTGGTTTGTTAAAATGTAACACAGAGGCCGCTGGGGGCAAGGGAGGGTGTCAGAGAAGGGCATTGGAATGCAGAGGCCCGCATGACCACTCAGCCGTAGGAATGCCGTGGGGAGTTACCTTCCCTGAAGCTCTCTTAGCCCAAACGGCCGCCCTGTGATCTAAGAGATGTGTGCATTGTCCCTTAGGCTATGTTTAGTAGAAAATGCAGATTAGCATATCTTATCTTTCCTGTAAATCCTCCTAGTTTCAGTAAGACCCCTTGTCATACATTTGTGTGCTTGAGAAACAGTGATAACGATATCCTGAAGGACCAATAAACGTGGGAGCAAAGAAGAGCAAAGCCTTGACCCCCTTGCCGTCTCCTCTCTTTCACGGCAAAATTTGGAGTCATCTTTCATCCGTCGGTACAGGGATTGCTGGCCATTCCCAGCAATAATACACTAATGTGACTGTAAAGTACAACTAAGCTTGTTAAATTATAAAATATATTTCTTTTTTACTGTCCTTTTAAAGTACATATTGACCCTATAAAATAATATACTTTGAACAGCTACAATAGAACTTACGTGCACATATCATATAGGATGGAGTTCTTTTGAATAACTGAGACCCCAAGTGACAGTTACTTACAGAAGAGATATGCTTATTTCTCTTATATAGAAGTCTGAAGGCAAGCAATCTAGGACCTGTACTTAAAATTTTTAAGTTCCTGGGCTCTATCTTGTTATTCTACTACTTATATGGCTTACAATCCCAAGGTCATCTCCTGGACCAAAATAGCGACTTTAGCTCCAGCAATTTTGTAGCCTTCCAGCTTGTAGGAAGGCAAAAGGGACAAAGAAGAAAGGACAAAGGATGCTTGATGATTGTCCATTAGTAAAGATTCAAGGCTGCCATATTACACTTCCACTTATACTCCATTCATCAAAACTAAGTGACATGGCCTCATCTTGCTTGAAGGGAGGCAAGGAAACATGGCTTTATTCCATGTGGTGATGTATCCATCTAAAAATCTGGGACTCCCCTACCACATAAAAAGAAAAATGGATATAAAGGACAACTAGTAGTTTTTATGGAGGCATCTAATTGAGTATTTTCCTATTCAAAACAATCACCCCAGGAAGCTAAGTACTTATTCAGTAGTGCTGTCATTGCCACCATTTTTTAACTGCCTTCAAAAGCCTACAACACATTTTTATGCATATCCTCAGAGGTGTCAAATACTCTCTCTTAAAGAGTAAATATGGGGCGCCTGGGTGGCTCAGTCAGTTAAGTGGCTGCCTTCAGCTCAGGTCATGATCCCAGGGTCCTGGGATGGAGCCCTATGTCATCAGTCTCCCTGCTCAGTGGGGAGCCTGCTTCAACCTCCCCCTGCCCACTGCTCATGTTCTCTCACTCTCTCTCTCTCAAATAAATAATAAAAGAGAAAATGTGACTTTTTGAAACATCAAAAAATCATCTCAGATGAAATTTTATGAGTAAGATATGTGACAAAATTAGTAATATCATTTGGGGCCAAAAAGTTACATATGACTTCAAACTCCTAAGTCCACTGTGTCTATTAAAATGATTTTCAAAAGGGTAGTATTGTACAAATCCCCCACTACCTGAACCATCTAGTCCCCTCTACTACCAGAATCACTTTTATCAGTACTTAGTACATTAGTACTAGTAAAGACTTCAAACTTATAGTACTCAAGTAAATTCATTTAATGCCCCTCAACTTGTAACTTCTAGACTTAAACCCATTTGTGTGAATAATATGCTCTAACAGCTGATGGTATATCATTTAAAATCTCCCATCATATTGGTATTATTTTTTTCCTAAAATGAAGAGAAACCTAGCTCCAAAATTTACATAAATATACCCTAAAATTAGGATCTTAGACCAGAAAAGCTACTTGGGGCTGATTTTTAAAAAAATGACAGGTGACCTTGTGCTTCCACCAATTAGCTGGAGGTAAAGCGCTAGTTATTTGCATACTTCATTATAAGGCAACTTGAAACATTAAATTTCATTCTTACAGAAATTTGAAATCAGGAAAAATTATAAGTATTAGCTATATTTTATACTTTCTAGAATCTAATATCTAATTCCTTTTGTTTTTGAATCTTATCAATTCTCCCAAACCAGGAAAGTTGTTCTTTATTAGTCTTTTGGAACTCAACTAAACATTGTGCACTCTGGGGTCTTTCCCAGATGGTGGCGTCCCTCCTACGTGCCCTCGTAACATGCCATTGTTGAGTATTGTACTTGCCCTATTGTCTCTCACCAAACAGAAGATTCCTTTAAGGTGGAAACTATGATATAATCACCAATTGTATTTTCAGCAATGTGCCTGAAACTCAGCGAGCATTTAATAAATCTTAAATTGTTTTAGAACACCCTACCTTAACTTCCAAAGGCATGTTATCTATGGACTTTCATATGGTCTTCAGCCGCATTTTACTGGGAGTTAGTTGGTAAGTGCCCATTATGAGTTATGCTGGGATATGAATCAGCCACCAATATCATACAAATCATAGTTATTAAAGGGGAAAAAAGAATGAGGAAAGAAAAATAGAGGAAGGAGAAACTGAAGGGGAGATAGACAGCACTCAGAAGGCTGACTAAATATAGTAATTAAATCTTAAAAGTGATGTTTTTTTAGACCCCCAAATAAATTTATTATTCTCTAGATTAGTATGACCAAATACAAGATAAAGCAGGATTAAGAAATAAAGATGAGGGGTGCCTGGGTGGCTCAGTCAGTTAAGTGTCTGCTTTCAGCTCAGGTCATGATCTCAGGGTCCTGGGATCAAGCCCCACATTGGGCTCCCTGCTCAGCAGGGAGCCTGCTTCTCCCTCTCCCTCTGCCCTTCCCCCCTGCTCATGCACTCTGGCTCTCTCTCTCTGTCAAATAAATAAAAAATTTAAAAAAGAAAGAAAGAAAGATGAGTGGGATATGACTATCTGAAAATGGTCAGATATATATATAAGCTAGAAATTCTAGAAATTCTCTTAAACTACATCATGCTAATAGGTCCAAAGGGGAAATATATGATCCTTTCAAGTGGCCCAAACCTCATTTAACAAGATTCAAAATCAGTTTTTCATAAACATCTTTGGTAGAATAAAAATAGATACTTAAAAATAATTATAGATATTAATGTATAGTACCTCTCTCAACCCAAAAGTCAGCATCACTCAGCATCAATAAGCTTAATGGTGAAGCATTAGAAGAGCATTACAATTAAAGGCACAAACAAGACCAGAATGCCCACTAATACCTCCATTATGTATATCCATTATGTATATTGTTCTAGAAATATTAGCAAAAGCAAATCTACAAGAGAAAGAAATGAGGTATAAACACTGAACAAGAAGAGAAAATTACTAATATATGGAGAGATCATAACTGCATACAACCTATAGGTAGATCCTATTAATTTCCCACTTTACACATAAGGAAACTAAGACACGGAGTGGATAAGTACTTGACCCAGATCCCACACCTACTTTGTGGCAGAGACAGAATCTGAATTCAGACAGTTTCCAGATTTTGTACTTTAATCATTGTACTATATTACAGAATATAGAGCAAACCCATTTCTTCCCCTTTCTTCCAAACACACACACACATGCACACACACACATATTTTAGAAAAACATACAAGAGGCAAATGACATTGGATGCTTTGGTAAGAGTGGCAGGAGTGGGAGTAAGTGGAAAGATGTGTTTTGATTTTATAGATTTTTGTATGGTGTGATTTTTTAACCATGTGCTATTTTATTTCTGTTTTAATATAAACAGAAACACAAGAAAGGCATGTGAAAAGGCCCTGAGGTAGAAAAGAGCATTCTTTGAGAAACAAAAGGAAGTTTTCATGATTGATGTACAGAGATGGATCCAGAAGAAAAATAATGATGAGTGTGGAGAGGAAAGCTAGTTTTGGTAGGGCATTTGAAGCAGATTTGGGAACTTGTCCTAGAAGTAATGGGAAATCATTTAGTTTTAAGCATGAGAGTAACATAATCAGATCATTGTTTTTTAAAGGATCACTGGATAAACAGAGCGAATAATAGATTGGAGAAAAGCAAAAGTAGAAGCTATGGACTATTTATAAGTGAATTAGAGTAGTACAGAAAGATGATGATGGGGACTTAGACTCGTGACAATGGAAAAAAAAAAGTGGATGGATCGACTGCTCAGGGATCAAGTAGGCAAGATCAATGGGACTTGATGATTGACAGGATGGGGAGAGACAGAGAAGAGATAAGAATGACTCTCTGTGCTTTGGCTTGCATATTTTGTGTGCAATGGTACCATTCACTAATAAAGAGGAGGAAACTGGAGGGAGGGGGGAAGTTCAATTTGGAATATGTAGTCAGAGACAGCAGTTAGAAATCCAAGTAAAGATGCAGAACAGGCAAACAGATGTATGGCTTTGGAGCTCAGATGAAACGTCTCTGTTGGATACAACAATGGCCCAACAGGACAAGGACATATAGGGAAGTGACTCCTAAGCAGAGGCTCTGAGATGGAGACCAGCTCTGTGAAAGGATTCAGTAAATAATTGTTGAATAAATGAATGGAGCAGCCAAGGACATGGAGAAAGGGTACCATGGAGAAAGGGAAGAAAAGTCAGATTATATTATAAAAGAAAGGGGGAAAATGGTAGTCAATTCAGTCATACAAGGTTAAGTAATATTGGTAAAAGGATTTATTTTAAAAGAATTCCAAGATTTACCTTTTGTTTACTAGAGATCTGATATAATAACCAATATCTTTTCCAAGTACAGCATTGTATAAATTAAAATACTAATTATGATATTGTTGGGATAATGTAAACTACAGAATCAAAGAAAAATCTCATTTGGTCAATGTGCTCTGTTTGAAAATATAGAATAACATATGATTCTGGCAATCTTTCACTTATTCAAAAAATTCAAATAATCAGATTATCCAATTTTCAAAACAAACCATTTGATAAAAGAATTTTTAATTGAATGTCAAATATAACAGATGTAATTAAGAAACAGTAATATGATTTTAAGTAGGTCAAAAATGTGATTTATAAATGTGTTAGAGTAGAATTCTGCCAGGTATCTCAGAAATAATGAATCATATAATTGATTGAGTTTGTGGTATGTTCATACTTAATTTCATTTTCCTAGTATTTCTAGACTGTTTCCCACTCATGAAGCAATTTTTAATATGGGGATTACCAAGGTAATTTAACTCAAAGTTCCTGCCCTCATGAAGCCTGCATTATTGTGAGGGAGGGTAGTGATAAAAGAATAATCATTTGAGGGGTACCTGGGTGGCTCAGTCAGCTAAGCATCTGCCTTCGGCTCAGGTCATGATCTCAGGGTTCTGGGATCAAGCCCCATATTCGGGCTCCCTGATCAATGGGGAGTCTGCTTCTCCCTCTCCCTCTGCCCCCCCACTCATGCTCTCTCTCTCTCTAATAAATAAAATCTCTAAAGAAAATCACTTATTTGCAATAATATAAATATGCACAAGTTATGAGGGATGCCTATCAGAGAGATACCCAGGACATAACAGGAATTGAGCTTTAAGGGCTGAGTAGGAGCCTGGCAGAGGAAGTATAAAAACAGGCATAGTAGGCAGAAGGAAGGAATTTGATCAGAGAAGCAAAGGAAAGGTTTAATGCATTCAGCAGAAACAAAAGCTGCTTCGCATTATTGCAGGGTGATGTATAGGACCAAAAGTGAAAAGACTTGACACTGGATCGCCAGCTATGGGTCTAGGAGTCATGGAGGTTATAGGAAGAAAGTTGGACTTTAACCTGGAGAAGAATGGAACCTTTATAGGGTTTGATATAGGTGGATAATGGTTATACACAAGTGTACTCACACACACACACTCTTGTTTACTTTTTTACTTCTTTATTTATATAAAATGAGGTCTCTGTGTTGAAAATGGATTTGGAGAGTACAGAATCTGGAGTCAGGCAGATAAGAAAAGGGATCAAAATAGTAATTTAGGAGAATAATTTAGAAAAGAGAAATAGAAAGAGAGGAAGGAATAGATTTGTAGTGGACATTTATTATTTTTTGTTTGTGCAGCACCCCCTGTCTCGGATTCTTCTGATAAAAGGCAGCTTCTTCATTCAGGGAACGGAGCTCACCCCCATAGCCACCCACCCCTATCACCAATAGCGGCTATTACATGGATGGATCAAATCTGTTAACCCCTCCTACCCTCGTACCCCATATCCACACCACAGTAACTCAGCCAAGAAGTGAAAATACAGTCTAAATGGAGACAATAAAAATCACTTCTAGGTTTGGAGTTAGGAGGAAAAAAGGCAGTTTCCTCTCAAAGCTGGGGTTGCCTGAGAGGATGCAGCCAACAGAGAGAAGGAGAGATCAATGTGGGGTGGTAAAAGTGAGAGATTGAGAGATTTAGGGAGACACTTGGTAGCATGAATTCCCTTGTTGCCCAGCTGTCTTTCTACCAGTCAAGGTGACACAAGTCTATCCAAGTATGCTCAGCTTTTTAAAAGTTGATGTTACACCACTTTGCTTTGGTGAGAGACCTACATGAGTACCTGTCTTCTCTAATGGAGAGAAATCCAAAAGGGATTTTTGTTTTTATGAGAAAAGGCAAAAGGGGAAAATAACATTCAGGCTTTGTTTTGCAGAAGCTGTTCTAGAGGTAGCATGCACCCTGAGCAGGGGGACAGCGGCCCCGCCAATTTCCTTCCCTGGGAGACATCTTTAGCATCTCAGCCTGTGAGCCTCTGTGTTTTATCTCCATTTATTTTGTGTATCTGTTAGCAACATGTGTCCCAAGGTATTAAAAAAGGCTAAGAGAGGGCGCCTGGGTGGCTCAGTTGGTTAAGCAACTGCCTTCGGCTCAGGTCATGATCCTGGAGTCCCGGGATCGAGTCCACATCGGGCTCCCTGCTCAGCAGGGAGTCTGCTTCTCCCTCTGACCCTCTCCCCTCTCATGCTCTCTCTCTATCTCATTCTCGCTCTCAAATAAATAAATAAAAATCTTAAAAAAAAAAAAAGGCTAAGAGAGGTTACATTTTGGGTCTGGAAATGCTCAAAAAATTCCATATAAATCAATGGCCATTGCTTCCTCACTTCATGCCATTTCAGCTTAGGAAGAGTTTCATAGGAAAGCTGTACTTTTGGCTGCTGGAGTAAATCTGTACAGTTTCCCTTTTGTCCAAGGGAAATTTAAGTTGGTATCACTAGCAACTCAAAGTGATATCATTAACACAAGATTCATGTAATACTAGGAAATAAAATAGGAAAAGAAAACTGGAAAAATCATACTAACATTCTAGTTAGCAATGGGTAGAACACGGTACTGTTAACTGAGATAGAGTGCAGAATATACAGAACGATGAGCAGGTTTTGAGAAAAAGATGATGAGTCGAGCTTTAAGTTTAAGGTGCCTATCAGCCATTCAGGGGGTGTTCAGCTGATATAAGTAAATCTAAATAAATCTGGATAGAGTTGTATCCAGCTTTGGAAATTTACAGGCTAGAGAATCATCACATCAAGATGAGAGATGAACAGTTCAAAAATGATGATATTAGACAAGGCAAACGTGCTGAGTAAGAAAAATGGGGGGGATATAAATAAAAATCTGGAGAATGTCAACTATAAAAGGTCCAAAGTGGAAGAACACATTAAACAGATAAACACCATAAAATATAAAACAAACAAGGATGCTCAGTATATAGAAGCTAAGGGGTAGAAAATATCTAGGAAGAAGTTGCTAACTCTCAAAAGCTACAAAGAGGTCCACTGTCTGAAAAGTCTCCGTGGCAACTGGAAGGGCTATTAGTGCTCTTTTGTGTTTTTTTTTTTCCTTAAGATTATTTGTTTATTTTCCTTTTTTTTATGGTGTTATGTTAATCACCATACATTACATCATTAGTGTTTGATTTAGAGAGAGTGTATGAGCAGGAGGAAGGGCAGAGAGGGAGAGAGAACCTCAAGCAGACTCCACCAGTGTGGAGCTGATGCGGCCTCGATCTCACGACCCCAAGATCACGACCTGAGCTGAAACCAAGAGCCAGATGCTTAACCAACTGAGTCACCCAGGCTATTAGTGTTATTAGTGCTCTTACACAGAACTGTTAATAGAACAGTGTGAAGAAAAACACACTTCAGTGGGCTGTGATAAACATGTGAGCTGAGAAAGTTGGCTACAACCAGTAGTTCTCAAATTTTTGTAAACAGAGGACAAAAGGGTTGGACCACAGCTGGAGGGGACCATAGGCAAGGTTTTGCCAGGTTAGGAAAAACATCAGTGGGGAAACTACACACACAGGGGTAATATATGAATCATTTATATATGTAGTCTATGAATTATACATACAAACAGACCTAAATAACTACATATATGCATGTATTCTGAACTCCTAGGTTTAAATCTTACTTTCTGAGGACAATTTGTATAACTTCTCTGTGTCTCCTTTACTTTTTCTGTAATATGGGAATAATGGGATAACAACAGAAATTATTTAGTGGAATCATGTGCAGAATTAATGAGTTAACAGGTGGAAAGAACACAGAACAGATCCTGGGACACAGTAAGGACTCAGTAAATATTAGTTATCATCACAGTAAAGATCATCCATCTTAGAGAGCCTTCATATTCACTTGGAAATCTCTTCCTTCTAGGTTGCTCAAGTGTGTAGGTAGAAAGGATGCCAGAGCTCATAAAGGTACATCACTATCTTGATTTCTTAATAACAGACAGAACACTCAATGCGCCAAAAATATTTTGGACTGGCTGACAGGGCATTAAGCATTGATTTTCTGGATTTCCCTGTCAGTCTTCCTCCTCCTAAGGGTTTTCTTTTCTTCTCAACTCCAGGCCCCTAGGTGTCCTTTTCATCTACTTTGTCTGGCTCCCAGAAGTGCTACTTTTCAGTGTCACGGGGAGCATGACATCATCACCGGGGGGGCAGGGTGCAGGTGCTTCATTTTTCAATCAACCATTATTGGTGGCACCTGCTCTGGTCTTATTTCTGCAACATATCTAGGCTCATTTCTCATAAATGTTGGGACACATTCCATAGGCCATGCAGCAATTTTTAAAAATATGAAAAATGATTAAAGATGAAGTGCTTATAATAAAAATCAGAATTCAAAAATTCATCCATAACATAATTTCAACTCTAGAACTGTATGCAGGTATGTACTTATATTGTGCTTTAAAAAAAAGGAAGGAAAACAGAAACATCTTAAAATTGTATATCTCTGAGTGGTATGATTTTATCTTCTTCTCTATTCTTTTGCAATTATTCACACAGATTGTTAGTTTACAATTTAAAAAATTCTATTTTGTGAGCTGGATACACAGAGAAGTTATACTAACATTCAAAAACTTTCCTTCTTTATATCATTCCCAGGCAATTTTGCAGATAATTGTAATGCTCTCAGAGCAAAGCTTTTTATAAAACTCATCTTAAAAAGTATCTGTGGCTACGTGCACCCCAATGTTTATAGCAGCAATGTCCACAATAGCCAAACTGTGGAAAGAGCCAAGATGTCCATCGACAGATGAATGGATAAAGAAGATGTGGTATATATACACAATGGAATATTATGCAGCCATCAAAAGGAATGAGATCTTGCCATTTGCAACGACGTGGATGGAACTGGAGGGTGTTATGCTGAGTGAAATAAGTCAATCAGAGAAAGACATGTATCATATGATCTCACTGATATGAGGAATTCTTAATCTCAGGAAACAAACTGAGGGTTGCTGGAGTGGTGGGGGGTGGGAGGGGTGGGGTGGCTGGGTGATAGACATTGGGGAGGGTGTGTGCTATGGTGAGAGATTAATATGTTTCATTTTTATTGGGTTCATATTAAACCTATAGATTAATTTATATAATATTGGTATTTTTACAATAATATCTTTCTCTCCAAGAACAAGGTATATATCATTACATTTGGTCAAGTTGTCCTGGGGGGGGGGGTCTTAGAAGCAATTTAAAGTCATTTTCACAAAGATTTTACAAAATTCTGTAAGGTTTATTCATAGATGGTCTCTGAAAAACAAACTGAGGGTTCTAGAGGGGAGGGGGCTGGCAGGATGGGTTAGCCTGGTGATGGGTATTAAAGAGGGCACATTCTGCATGGAGCACTGGGTGTTATGCACAAACAATGAATCATGGAACACTACATCAAAAACTAATGATGTAATGTATGGTGATTAACCTAACAATAAAAAATTAAAAAAAAAAAATGGGCAGAGGATCTGAATAGACATTTTTCCATACAAGATATACAGATACATGAAAAGATGCTCAATATCACTCGTCATCAAGGAAGAGCAAATCACAACCACAATGAGATATCACCTCACACCTGTCAGAATGGCTAAAATCAGAAACACAAGAAACATGTATTGGCAAGGATGTGGAGAAAAAGGAATCCTCGTGCACTGTTGGTGGGAATGTACTTTGATTGGTACAGCCACTATGGAACACAGAATGGAGGTTCCTCAAAAAATTAAAAATATAAATACCATATGATCCAATAATTCCACCGTTGGGTATTTACCCAGGGAAAACAAAAACACAAACTCAAAAAAATATATGCACCACTATGCTTATTGTGGCATTATTTACAATACCCAAGACATGAAAGCAACCTAAGTGCCCATCGAAGGATAAATGTATAAGGAAAATGTCGTGTATACACACACATACACACACACATAAATATGCACACACTGAAATATTACACAGCTGTAAAAAGGATGAGATCTTGCCGTTTGAGACAACATGGATGGACCTAGAGGGTATTATGCTAAATGAAATACATCAGACTGAAAAAGACAAATATCATATGATTCCACTGAAAAATAAATGAAATCTAAAAACAAATGACTACATAAACAAAAAGCAGAATCAGAACTATAAATACAGAGAACAAAGTGATTATTGCAGAGGGGAAGTGTGTGGGGGTTGGGCAAAAATGGATAAAGGAAAGAGGGAGAAACAGGCCTCCAGTTATGGAATGAGTCAGTCACAGGAATGAAAAGCAGAGCATAAGGAATGCAGTCAGTGATATTGTAATAACAATGTAATAGGACACATGGGAGCTATACTTGTGATGAATATAGCATAATGTATAAATTTGTCAAATCACTAAGTTGTACCCCTGAAACTAGTGTAACCTTATGTGTCAACTATACTCAAATTTTAAAAATTTAAAAAAATTAATAAAAATAAAATGAAATACTTAGGATTCATAGACCTGCCTTCTCTAATTTTTTTTTTATGTTCCCATACGTGAGATATTATGCATTTTCCGAGACAAAGAGGGAGGAAATTATTTGGAATTCACTACATTGCATTACTTCTTTTCATCATCCAGACCCACTACTCCTCTTATACGGAATTAATACTTATAAGGAATACAAAGTAAAAAGAAAAAAAAATAAACAAAAAAAATCCTGGATGAGTTTTTGGTTTATTCGATTAGAAATGCTGATAACATAAAATTTTACCAGCTCCAGGAAGCAATTTTTCCTCTTATCATCTTTCTTTCTACACATGTAAAAATAGTTGCTTTCTAATGATCTATAAAAGTATGTTTTTGTTGCTGTTGTTTTGTTTTGTTTTTGTAACTGGAGGTTTTAGCACAGAAACTGCAATGGACCTCTATGTTTCAAAAGTGTTTAGAGCTTCAGGAATTCTCAAATCCCAGACAGTCTTTGTGAACCTGTATCGTGATGACAAAATTAGAATGAGCAGAAAGTTAGGTTGTTAATAATCCTTTACCTAATAGATTTGCAAAACAAGGCCCTAAATATCCATCACAATGATGGAAAAAAAAAACCACACTTTTTGTCTTTAAGAACATTATAGGTACAATCTAGAAAAAAGAAATGAGACAAAAGAGAGAGGAAAGAAGTGAGATACACTCAAAGAAAGCCTTAGTCCTCTGGAATCCTGACATCAGGTCTCCTAAACCAGTCTCAGAATCTATCGGATATGACAGCTTTGGTTTTCCAGGCAGAAAGCAGCATTCTCAGAGGCTCCAGTCAAAGCCCTTAGAACTTCTTTTGGGTCCCCCCGCCCCGCCATGTAATTCTCTTCACTTTTACTTATTATCACGATGAATATGGAATTGCCAATGTGCTCTGATCAATTACATGAGTCAGCCATTCAATGGTAGTGTAAATCAGAGGGTGTATACTACCAGTACAATGTAGCAGTTCCCTTAGAGGTGTTTACACGATAAGGCAGAAGAAAAATCATCATCACTTGTTTTCATTTCTAGTGTGCTGGACAAGATGATAGTTGGAGAAAAACCCGTAGGCAAACAATTATAGCATGGTCTGCTAAGGGTGATTACGGAGGTAAGTGGAAAGGTTTAGCAAGAATACAGAGGGAGCATTGTTAACTTTGCCTCCTTTGCCCCTCTAGACAATGTGACACTTAAGCTAGGCTCTCTAAGGTTTTTATTTTATCTTACTACTGGTAATAGAAACCAATCTGAGCTATCTTAATAAACAAACAGAACATGTTTCATTAAGCAAATTAACAACCACTGAAGTATACTGGGGAGAGTAGGGCTCAGGGCAGTGGGGGGTGGGGGGGGCATACAGCATAGCTGGTCTGCAATGGGTTTAAATCTCAGCTTTGCTACTCATTTGCTGTGAGACCCTGAGCAGGTCACATCATCTGTCTGGGTTTCATGGTATTTAAGTAAGAGTCTGTGTATAAAATGCTCATAACAGTGCCTGGCATGGGGCTTGCAGGGCCTGAGAAACTGGAGCTGGACCTGGGAAGATCACCTGTGCCTTCACTGCTCATCACTGCTTCTCTCTGGCCTTCTGCCTCTTGCTCGGCTTTCTCGGGCTGTAGATCAGATGGACTTGGAAAAACAGGTGGGGCAAACACAAAATGTAAAGGGCTTTATATACAATGCTAAAACATTTGAACTCATTGTCAGATAATGAGCCAGAAGTGTTTGAAGCACTCAGGGAATGTGCTTACTTATAGTTACGATGTTTAAGAAAGATCACAGAGAGGCACAGAGATTAGAGAGAAAGATGGATGAGATCCCATTTTTTCCTTCAGATTTCTGTTGACCATCTCTATGCATTTTCCTTGTAACCCACATAAGATGAGTGGAGCTATATCTAAATTTATATATATTTCCATATTGGGGGGTGGGGAATGGAGAAAGAGAGAAGGGACATGATGTTTTGTTAGGGAAGACTAGAGGATCTTTTCAGAGGAGATGTATTCGTTTGCTAGAGCTGCCGTAACAAAATACCACAAACCGAGGGACTTAAAAAACCAGAAATGTACTTTCTCACAGTTCTGGGGGCGAGAAGTCCAAGGTCAGGGTGTTAACAAGGTTTGTTTTCTCCTGGGGTGTCTCTCTTTGGCTCACAGATGGCTACTTTCTGGCTGTGTCCTCACAGAGCCTTTCCTCTGTGCACTGCCTCACAGCTGTGTGTGTGTCCTGATATCCCCTTTATATATATACAGGGGCACCAGTCTGACTGGATTAGGGCCCACCCTCACGGCCTTATTTTAATTTGATTACCTCTTTAAAGTTCCTCCAAATATAATCACATTCTGAAGTACTTAAGATTAGGGCTTCACACACAGAAATTTGGTGCTGGTGGAGGCACGATTCAGTCCATAGCAGAAAGTAAAATTCTTTTGTCAGGGAGGACAAGAATAGGCAGTGATAGTAGTCAGAGAAAGAAATGGATTATAGCGATTTTCTCATGTAGAATTAAGAGGATTTAATGATTGATTTGATGAGGAAGGTGAGATAGAGGAAGAAGTAAGAACATCTGTAAGTGTTCTACCTTGGCTAGCTTGTTATAAAGCAGTACACTTAACTAAAAAAAATATTTAGAACAAGAGGCAGATTTGGGAGTAAATTAGGACAATCGCTTACTTATTCATTCAATAAATATTTAGCATGTTTTTTATCACACACCTAGCACTTTTAGAGAAACAGATTCCCTAAGCTCATCGAGGGTTCTCAAAATAGGTGACCTTTGAGGCCTTTATGAAATACTGAAAAGATTAGTTATAGAAATGTGGAGATGCTGGGTAAGCAGTTAAAGGTATAAATCTGGAACTCAGGGGTTTCAGATATATTACTAAAGCCATGAACCCATGTATGTTCACCCAAGAAGTACGAAGGCTGAGAATCAGTCTCTGAATGAGGCAAATATGTGTGGGTCCTAGAGAAGAGGAGGGGCCGGTAAAGAGATGAGGGAAATAAATCAAGAAGTGGAGTAGGAGGAAAAACAAAGAAGGACTTCAGTGTTGACTATGTCCGGTCGAGAATGCCTACAGAATTTTCATATACGTACCTTCAAATTAGCATTATAGAAAAAAGTAATTTTAAAATACATAGTTTACATAGTCAGGCCATAACAGTAACTCTACCTAACTGTGCTAAAGGTAGAAGTGGTAAGGAAAGTATTTTAATGCCTGACCTACACCAATCTACAATCAACGGGAAGTACCCCAAACCCTCAAGGAGGCTGTTTTCTAGTGCAGACATTACTCTGCCTCTGGCAATCTTGTTTAAAATACTTACTTGCTTAGCATAGACTGAACAAAGGTAAACGTACGCCAGAGCTGACTGGCTCTCACCAGCATCAACTTTAAACATCCTGCACAATATTGACAGATACTTTCTCACCGAATTGAATTTGCCCATCTAAATTTCCCTTGGTTCCCATTATTCTGAGTCCCCAGACCACAATAAGAATTTCTTTCTTTCATCTTTAAAGCCTTTAATTACTCCTTCAGATATCCCTTCTCAGTTTGGCAGCGTAAAAACAGACTTCAGGGAACGGTTTTCTAGAATTAAACAAATGGATTGGATTACATCGGTGTTTTTCTGTTCTTTTAAGAATTAGGGCAAAATTGTGTCTCTGTCATGTTAGTCCATGTGAGATTGGGCCAAAGAGCAGGTTGGCGATTATTTCTTAGTGGGGGATGTTAAGTGGTCCTTCATCAGTCACGGCTGATGGTGATAATGCTGGGGAAAACAAAAAGGAAATATTCTTGGCTCCTCTGATAAGACCTTCATTTCCTTTCAGACATTCTCCTTTCACTCTTCCCACATTCGTGCTGCTGGGGCCGTGCAGTTTAATGGGGCCCCTCCAGGTTTATCCCCCAGCTCTCCAGTCCCAGTCCTTATTCCCATTTTGTTTGTAAAAACCATCCACCTTTTGATTAGTAATCATCTTTTCTAAATCTGTCTGAAATTTTGCTTGTCCCAAAACACATGTACAAGTGATTTTCTTCAAAAATCCGTAACTATAATTTTGGCTCCCTTAGTACTTCCTCGTCATAATAAGGCTATTACATACTCTCCAGTTCCTAAGGCAGCCAAAAATTGGAGGGGGGCTCAGATTTTTGAACTCTATTCTAAATGAGTGGCATATTATAAATTAAATACTGACAAAGTCAACATGAACTGGTTCAGACACATGAGTGAGAAAAGCCAAAACTCAGCCATTTCCTCTCAAGTTCCCAATTCTCACCCCACCTTCCCCCCCATTTCTTTCAAGTTTCTCACCTCAACTTTGGCACAAAGTAAAGACAGTCCTCAGCCATGATGTAGACCCTAGTCCAGAAAGCACAGAATGGTCCCAGGCTCTCTCAGGGTGGTGAAGTAGAACAGAAAAGAAGAAAAACATGGGGCAACTGGCAAGGTCCGCCAGGGTATCAGAAGTAGTTACCTGGGAGATAGTATCACCGAGGAGAGCAGACTCTGACATCCTCACGGCCAAGAATGTGCCATAAGTGAGCAAAACCAAACATAAAAATGGGTGTGACCCCATGCAGAGAACATGCACCATGGAGGTGGAGTTGACACTACTCATGTCCCCCCAAATACTGCCATTCAGAACCATGGGATCAGTGTTGTCAGAGCTCCTGATCATTACTGTTATTTTTGAGAGTTGGGTCTATTACTATTTTTGAGATAATCAGAAGTAGGTTTTTTTTTTAATATATGTACAATCACTCGAGTTTATAAGTCAACTAATTTTTCCCTGATACCATTATGCTTAGAGACCACCAAGTTAACACCTCTTGTTTTACAACAAGAAAACAGTATTCCAGGTGTCTACCAAAGTGACATGATGATTAGCAGGCAGAACCCAGACCAAAATATAAATTTCACTCCTCCTGAATATTCCCCAACTATTATGGTGATGAGTTTCCCAATCTATCAAATTTGGAGATGAAAACATAGGAGGGCAAAGGTAAGAAATTCTTCAGTGAAGAAACAATAAAAAGAAGAATATTAGTACCCTCCCCCATACATTATTGTGACATGCTTTTTGGCTTCCTTCATTCTGCATCTTTTCAGGAAAAAGAGAAAAAGAGGGAGAGAGAGAGAGACTCCTAAAGAGGAAATTAATCTCTTTTGAAGGCTTGTCATGTGCCAAACAACTTCCTTATGACTTTGGGTATATCTTTTAATCTTATTTAAGAAATTAGAGAGTAAAGTAGGTAAATGGTAAATGAAATGAAATCCAAAAAGCATAATTAATGAATGTAATTTCCTTCACATAAGTTAAAAAAGAATTAAATAACCTAGAAAATTGTGTGTGAATTTAATTCCTTAACCATGTTGTAAGGCAAGCATGGAGTCTGGGACGACTCTAAATTCGCACAAGATTATCTAAAGGTTACCTCTGATAATGAGGGTAAGACTTCTGATCCCTGACCCCCACACCTCCATTTGAGAGCCCCAAGGTATGAGACATACAGGATTAAGATATTTCTAGTGCACATTTGAATGGGGCTCTTCTAGGAGCAGGGTAAGAGAGACTGAGTGGATACATCTCACTAAAAACTAAGTTTGCAGTGCTAATGTGAGCACACTGGGGAAAAGTAAAGAGTGTCTTGCCTGCCCAGAATGGGTATATCTAGTGTTTTTTATTTACTCCTTCTTTCCTTCATTCATTCAACACACATTTATTACATACAGCACAGTTCCAATCACTGAGGGCTAGAGCAAGGAACAAGCCACAGGAGATCCCTGCCATGATGAAGTTTATATTCCTTCCATCAAGAGGAGACAGATAAGAAACAAAAATTAATGAATGATACAATTTCAAAGACTGTGAAGTGCTAAGAAGAAAAATAAAGCAGAGTACTATAGTGGAGAGTGATGAGCATGATAGAAGGGAATTATTTTTAGATATTTACATCTGAAGGAGTGTAACATGGAAGTGAAGATATGAGAAAAGAAGAGATAAAGAATAGTGAGCACGAAGGCCCTGAGGTCTGAAAGAGCTTGAGACGTTTGAGAGAAAGAGGGTCTGTGGGCTGGGAAACTGAACCAGTCAGAGAGGTAACGTTTTCCATCTTGGGGGTTTCTTGTTTTATTCTAAATAGCACAGGAAGCCATTGGAGAGTTTTAAGGAGGGAAAAGACTTGTCTCTCAGGGAAGACTGAAAGGATTCCAGAGCCTCCATGAGAGAACAGAACAGGAGAGCATCACTTCTCTGCAGCCTGGAACGAAAGAGAAAATGCAGAAGAAAGAAGGGTTTCTAAGCTCTACGTCCATGTGACACAGAGCCCAGAAACCTGCAAGGGAAGAGGCTCTGACTTTGGTAGATTTGTGCCAAGAAAGTGATTTGGCTGACTGAGTAAACACTGGCCAGAACTGGAAGAATGCCCAAACCTTGCTCGTAAAATACCACACAGTGCCCATTAGACATCCAATCTGCTTCATCAGAACATGGGCTTATAGACAACCAACAAAGCCCGTTCTGACCTGAATGGAGACAGCCTTCTCCAAAGGCAGCAGTTCTCACTGGCGGAGACCTGGGCGGCTCTGCACTGGCACCATTTGCCTGTTCATCTTACCTGCCAGCCTCTGGTTTGCTTTTGTTTTTTAACACAACCTCTATAGGGTTTGCCTACATTCCTGGCGGGGGTGTTATTGGCACAATCTGGCCATAGGCATCAAGAATGATAAAAATGCGCATTCACTCTGACCCAACAATTTTACCTCTATGAATTTATCTTAAGGAAATGATCAGAAATGTTGTGATAAGATAAACAAAGGGAGAAAGCATAAATGCCCAACAATAGTACAGGGTCAGTTATATTCGGGTACTTTTGCAGCCACTCAATGTCACGTTCTAGAAAAATATTTCATGACAGAGAAAAGATCTGCAACATCATTTTAAGTAACAGAGACTACAAAATACTATGCAGGACAGGGGCCTGATTTTTCCAACATCTGCTTTAATATGTACATATTTAATTATATTGTATATTATAAAGTATTTTATATATATGTGTGTGCGTGTGTATCTCCATGGTTTGATTGTATTTTTATAATTGATTCTTTATTTTCTGAAGTTTTTATAATGAACATAATTATTTTTGTAATTTAAAACAACTTTCTCAAAATGTAGTTAATACCTTCATTAAAAGCTTGGTGTCCAAAATGCTTACCTGAAACGTCCTTAGGGCTTGTCTTCTAACCCGACCAATGGGGCTTGGGGAAGCTGCTCTGTGGACAGAATCCTGGGAGACCTGAAGTGTTGGGCAATATAAGAGAACAAAAACAGGCTGTTACCCCGACTCTGTAATTCCAAATATTCTTTATCTTTTCATGTTTTTTTTCCTTATTTCTGGACCTAGGTTTTTAAGGTTTTGTGCATTTGGTGGTAACATTCTCCTTTCCCTCCTAGATGCATGCTGTCCAGCGCAGACAAAAATCTATTTTGTCCATGCTTTATCTCCAGTGCCTACTAGGAACTGAGTAAGTATTTGCTGAAAAATATTAAAAGAATGACAGAATCTAAGCCCTATAAGTAGGGAATCAGAGAGAAACTTGGTACAAGGCATTGATAAATATGGGTGCCTTCAGGTCAGCGTTCAGTAAAAATGAAAGTATAATGTCCAGGAGGACTGAATTAAACTTTTTGCAAGGATATACTATTCTACAGATGTAGCTAGGAAATTCCTTTTGCTCCAGCAGTATTTTAGGAGCTACTAATTTCTTGTATGAATGGCTTTAGACGGTGATTTCTTTTCCACAACAAGCAAGAAGATTAAGACCTATGGGGAAAAAATTGATATTCATAGACTACCACTGCTGCCAACCGAAGGCAGAGGATGAAGGGTTGGGGGCGGGGGGATACTTCATAGGGAAGAAAAAGAAGTAAAACAAATGAGACTATGCAAATTACAAATATTCTAAAGTTATGTTTCTCTGTTATTTAATTCAAAAATTATAAATGCAGGGAACATGCCACAAAACCCTAGGATATTTTATATAATCCAAATAAGTACCAAGGCTCTTAAAAATGTTCACATCTCTGAGGCAGTGCCATCTACTTCAAGGATGCAAACTAATAACAAACAATAAACGCAAAGATTTTTATACAAACAAGGTCGAACCACGGATTCAAAGAAATTCCATTTTATACATAAATCACAGGAAGATAGAGCTAAAAGGGACCTTGGCCATATTAGTCAGAGTTCTCCAAAGAAACAGAACCAATGGGGGTGTGTGTGTGTGTGTGTATGTGTGCGTTTATGTGTGTGTGTAGAGAAAAAAAAAAATTTAGGGAATTAGCTCATGCAATTGTGGAGGCTGACAAGTCCAAAATCTGTAGCAGGCTGGAGACCAAGGAAAGAGTTGATGCTGCAGTTCAAATCAAAAGGCAGACTACAGTCACGATGCCCTCTTTTGGTGGGGTGGGGGTGAGGGGGAATCAATCTTTATCTGTTAGGGCCTTCAACTGATTGGATGAAGCCCATGCATATTATGGAGGATTATCTGCTTTACTCAGAGTCTAGTGATTTAAATGATAATCTCATCTAAAGAATATTTTTGGACCAACATCCAGATGTATTTGACCAAATATCTGGATACTCTGGACTAGCCAAGTTGATACATAACATTAACCATCACATGAATCCATATGCACATTTGGAAGGACTCTCAGAGAAGTGAACTTCCCAAGCTTGTTGACAAATAGACCATTGGAATCTTTCTTTAGTGCTGATATAAATCTTTTCCTGAAGTCTGCAGAATGCCCTTGATAGTCATTTCTAGAACTAGAAAATATCAGACAATACCTTTTATTCTTTTTTTTTTTTTTTTTTTTTGAGAGAAAGAGAATGAGAGATAGAGAACACGAGAGGGAAGAGGGTCAGAGGGAGAAGCAGACTCCCCGCCGAGCAGGGAGCCCGATGCGGGACTCGATCCCGGGACTCCAGGATCATGACCTGAGCCGAAGGCAGTCACTTAACCAACTGAGCCACCCAGGCGCCCTACCTTTTATTCTTTTAAGGATAGCATGGACTGTTCCAAAAGTATGTAAATCTTCTTTCAGGGATATAGATTATTTTACTCACTTGGTATCCCAGATGCTCTTAGTACCATGATTCTCTATTGTAGGACTCCAATACCTACTTGCTCCATTAAACTAGGCCTTGTTCTAAATGAGCTCAATCAGAAATTTGTCATGCCACATCACCTAACTTCTCTGATTTTCATTTTCCCTTTCTCTAAAATAACAGGATTTACTAATAATCTGTAATTTAACGTAAATGCTGGCTGGCTATGTTAAGTAGGTAAGAGTTTAGAGGAGAGAAATAGCAGGAAGTCTCTTCATGAACGTGAGTTTGGAAGGAGAATAGGACACCTGCAGTCAGCAAGGAATGTGGAGAACTGCAATGGAAGAAAACTGCATGAAATGAAAGAGGTGGAAATGTCCAAGTCATACTCGACAGACCGCAGGTTGTGCACCGAGCTGCTGAGGGAAGCTCTGTAACTGGGGATGTACACAGCGAACTTGACCACATAAATAGTATGCACTTTAAAGGGATTGGGGCATTAGAGTTTTGAACTGGGGAGTAACATGATTAAAGTGGTATTTTACAGAGAGAAAAAAAGAAACTATTCTAGTCCTGTTAATGTAACCTCTTTAATCTACTTGATCTTTTTTTTCTGTCTCCCATTCCTCTGTTTTTTAAATCACAGACTGAATTATCCAATTCCATGCATAAATTATACAACACTCAGCTGCAAACCCATGCACTACCAAAAAATAATTTAGAAGTAATTTTGTCATAAAAATTATTTCAATGCAGTTGTCACAACTAATACCTGTTATTACATTTATACACAATTACTTGTCAGAGGAAAAATTTAAACAGGAAAATGTGGGCTGCAAAGAACCCCATTAAAATGAAACATAAATCTCAGGTGAAGGAAAGATTTCAAAATTGAGAAAAAAGTCAGTCTGTACCCAGATGTCACATTAAATGTTCCAAGTTAGAAGTAAGGATTGGTGGCTTGTGACTTATCTCCAGCAGTAAAGAATCGACTGGTTCAGTGTATCTGATTGCAGTTGGTATTTGGAAAAGACATAGTGTTGTTGTGGCAATAACAGGAGATGCTTTGGGGGCTGAGCTCTGTCTCTGCTACCATCTACTTGGTGACTGAGCAAATACTCTCCTCGCTAGGCCCAAGTCTCTTCGTCCCTAAGTAGGCATAACTGTGTCATAGAATTAATATACTGAGCATTCTGGGTCAAAGTGCCTAGCACATTACCCCACACATAATGTGGGGTCTTTAAGAACACAGTTCACCTTCCCACCACCTTTTCTACTCCGGCCTTCAACATCTTTAGTTGTAAAGCTGTAGACACCACCACGAACCTCATGGCGCTTTGTTAAAGAAGGGAGGGAAATAGCCACTCTAAGGAATACCCGCGAGGCTCTCATTGGACCAGGTCCTTTCATACATTATATAATAAAAGTTGTTAGACAAAATTATTTGTTTCACTCTACAGTCCTGTCCATTAAAAGAACATAGCCTGTACTTTTGTGTCTGGTTAGGATCAGATGTGTCCACTTTTTTCTTTACAGAATTCAAAAATGAGCAGAATGCCATGATTAAATGCACAGAATTCTCATTCACGAGAGCTCATAAAACCATTCATCTTACTAAATAAAATATAGCAACGACAATTTGTTTATTGAGTGCTTATTATCTGCCAGGCAGTCTTCAAGGTGACTTACGTGTATTAACTCATTTAATGTTCACTGTAAGCTGGTGAGGCCCATACCTTTACTATTGCCATTTTATGGGTAGGAAAAATTAGAATTTATGAAAGATGGTTGAGGTCATTCTGCTTATTAATAGCAGAGGTGGAATTAAGAGACATGTAATCCCATGCACTTGTTGGGACATGAAACAAAAAGCAAATAATATCCAAAATTGTGACCTACATTCTTCTATCTTAAAAAAAATGAAAGTGAAGCATTAGACTTTTACTGTTTAAACCATCTATAATTTCAAAAGAGCAAATTACATATCATACAGTGAGAAAAACAAATGAAAAATCTAGTATATCATCCTTAATCAGAAGTGATTTGGTTTGGGTGCCTGGGTAGCTCAGTCGGTTAAGTGTCTGCTTTCGGCTCAGTTTATGATCCCAGGGTCCTGGGATTGAGTCCTGCATCGGGCTCCCTGCTCAGCAGCAAGTCTGCTTCTCCCTCTGCCCCTCCCTTCCCACACCCCACTTGTGCTTGCTCAAGCTCTCTCGCTCTCATAAAAGTAAATAAAATCTTTAAAAAAAAAAGTGTTTTGATTCCTAACTTTTATTTAAAAATTACTTTATAAAGAATCTCAGTAATATATAAATAATCCATAGAAAAATTTTCAATACTGCTCCTTATAGAACTTTGCCCTCATAATAAATAGCTATGTCAAAGCTACGTGTATCTCTGGTATGCAACCCGGGATCAATGCTCTTGTTCTTAGATATACTTTACCCTTATTTTCTGAACAGATTTATTCAGATCTAATTTATATACCATAAAACTCTTGTGTGTGTTTGTAATTCAATGACTTTAATATATTTAAGAGTTATGCAACTATCCCACAGTCTAATTTTAGAACATTTCCATCATGCTAAGAAAAAACCTTGTGCCCATTTATAGTTATTACCTATTTCCATGTCTTTCTCTCCAGGTCTAGGCAACTACTTTTAATATTCTTTCTGTCTCTGTAGATTTGCTTGTTCTGGACATTTCGTATAAATGAAATCATACAATGTGTTCTTTTGGGCTGGACTCCTTCCACTTAGCATGTTTTCTTTTTTTTTTTTTTTAAGATTTTATTTATTCATTCGAGACACGGAGATACAGAGAGACAGAGAGAGAGAGAGAGAGCACGAGCAGGGGGAGAGGCAGAGGGAGAAGCAGGCTCCCCACTGAGTCAGGAGCCAGATGCAGGGCTCGATCCCAGGACCCCGGGATCATGACCCGAGCCGAAGGCAGATGCTCAACCATCTGAGCCACCCAGGCGCCCTTCACTTAGCATGTTTTCAAGGGACCTTTGTGGTGTAGTATGCATCAAGTACTTTGTTCCTTTTCATGGCTGACTAATATCCCATTGCTTAAATATACCACATTTGTTTTTCCATTTACCAGTTGTTTGATGTTTTATTTTATTTTTTAATAGATTCTTTTTTAAGATTTTATTTATTTGACAGAGAGAGAGCATGAGCAGAGAGAGAGAGGGAGAAACAGACCCCTCCTGAGGGGGGATCCTGATGTAGGACTCGATCCCAGGGCCCTGAGATCATGACCTGAGCCAAAGGCAGTTGCTTAACCAACTGAGCCACCCAGATGCCCCTTGTTTGATGTTTTAGTTGTCTTCACATTTTGATTATTGTGATAATGCTACAATGAACATTGATCTTTATATGTATATATGTTTTTATTTCTCTGGGGTAGAATAACTATTAGTGAAATTGCTGAGTCATATCATAAGTTTATGTTTGATTTTTTTTAAGAGACTGCCAAACTGTTTTCCAAATTGGCTGCACCATTTTCCATTCCCACAAGCAGTGTATGAGGGCTCCAATCTCTCCAGATCTTTGCCAGCACTTCTTATTTTGATTATAGCATGTTAGTGGATGGGAAGTGGTAATTCATTGTAGCTTTAATTTGCATTTCCCTGATGACTAATGATGTTGAGCATCTTTTCATGAGCTTATGGGCCATTTTATATATCCTTTGGAAAAATGTCTATTCAAATGTTTTGTCCATTATTTTATTCTTTAGTCATAAATGTTCTTTATGTATTCTGAATAACAAGTCCCTTATGGGATACAGCATTTTCAAATATTTTTCCCCAGTCCATGGGTTGTTTCACTTTCTTAATCTTTTTTGAAGCAAAAAAGATTTTCATTTTGATTAAGTATAATTTATCAATTTTTCTTATGATGCTTTTAATGTTGTCTCAGAAATTATTGCTTAACCCAAGATCATGAGGATTTACTCCTATATTTCCTTTATTTTTTTAAGATTTTTAAAAATATTAAGTAATGTAGGAATAAGGACTCTTTGGAAATTTGGATGCAGTGGAATTATAAAGTGACAAAAGAATGCAGACACAACCACTATACGTTATGCACTGAGAATAACATAGCAAAATAGACGACGTAGTTCAAGTGTACAAAAAGCAAAACCATTCCCTTTATAATTACCTCACTTAAAAAACATAACAAATGAACAAAAACCAGAAACACTCATAAATACAGAGAAGAAACTGGTGGTTTCTGGTGGGGCCAGGGGGCAATGGATGAAACAGATAAAGGGGATGCAGAGGTACAAACTTCTAGTTGTAAAATAAATAAGTCACAGAGATGAAAAGTACAGGATCGGGAATATGGTCCATAACCCGGTAGTAACGCTGTATGGTGACATGATGACTGCTTACGGTGGCGAGCATGGAGTAATGTATAAAATTATCAAACCACCATGTTGTACACCTGAAACTAATATAACACTATATTTCAACTATACTTAAATAATATATATATTTTTTAAACAAATCACTTGTAGGCTCAGAGTTTAGTAAGAATGAAGCAAGAAGGCTAATCAGGGAGGAACGCCAAGTGAACGTTCTCAGGCTGGAGCCCAGCAGTCAGGATGGAGAATACAGAGAATAGCCAGCATGAGGGGGTGAGGGGTTGAATCTGCCCTCTAGAAAGGGTAAGAGCAGAAACCATAAATCAATTTAGAAATGTACTTGGAGTACTTGGACACTGGAGTTTATGGAAAGTGATCTGCTTAAACATTAGGAATACTAAAGAATTAATTTTTAATTATATTTTTAACAAGAAACAGGAATAGGGCTGCATTCCATGCAACAAGAATAAATGTTTTACTGATCCACAGAGAATTCAACTAAGAGGTCTCATGTAGAATGTATTATCAATTCCCTCTCTAAGGCTTTGTAATGAAGTCTATTCCCACTACCATTTGCTTACAAGTTACTAATCTCCTTGTTGCCAAACCATACAGTCTCTCACTCTGATGAGAAAGAAAAGATAATGAGAAAGGTGAGACAAATGTGTGTCAATTGAGAAGGCTGTTGAACTTCAAAGCATAAAAATAAAGGCTCTATTTATAGACATTAAGTTCTAGATTTTTCACAGTCTAAAGGTACTTTAACAACCTTTTATTTTTTTAATAGATGAGACTGCTTGAGAGACTAGAGATTAGAACCCAATCTAGTTAGCTATCTATGACACAATTTTATATGCAAACATAATGATCCTGTATTGTTCAAGGGTTTCCTTTATCATATACATGTGTCATCCCTTTAATAATATCATAAGCTTTTCAGGACAGAGAATTTTTTTTTCCATGTCCTCAGTGTCCAACAGAGTGTTTGGCTTAGAAAGCATTTGTTGAATTACTATATTGCACACCCGAAACTAATATAATACTATATGTTAATTATATTGGAATTAAAAAAATAAAAAATTTTAAAAAGCATTTATCACACTTTACTTATAAAATCTCAGCCTGTTGTTTCTTTAGAACTAAAATTTCTATATCCACAAATCTATTGTTCGCTATTAGATTTTTTAGCTTTTGTTCTCCCTTATTTCATCTTCTGTTACTTATTTGTTGCTCTTTTTTTATTTCAATGATAAGACAAATTCTTAATTTTTTTTTTTTTTAAACAGAGAGAGAGTGGGGGGCAGGGGAGGGGAGAGGATGAGGAAGAGGGAGAGAGAAAGTCTTCAGCAGATTCTACACCCAGTGCAGGGCCCAATGTGGGGCTCGATCTCATGACCCTGAGATCATGACCTGAACCGAAACCAAGAGCTGGATGCTTAACCAACTGAGCCACCCAGATACCCCAAGGTAAATTCTAAAACATCAGAAATTTAAAATATTTTTTTCTAAACAATACATTTTACACCAGAAGAAAAGGGATTATCTTTGGAAGAACAAATCCTCAGATAAATTCTCTAGTCAAAGTAAAACAAAAATAAAGCAATCAAAACACTAAATCCAATTCAATAAGCACTGATGGAATCTTATGTTTTATGCACTGAAGACATAATAGTATTTTATATAATGCTATAAGACCAAGCTCCTACCCTCAAGAAACTCATATAGAAGAAAATAAATTTTGTATGACAATTTGATCAGTTAATTATATTTTAAAGCAGTAATACTTCATAGATATTATCATGAAGTACCAAATACTTTAACACATTTAATCTTCACAACAACTGAGGTAAGCACTACTATACAATAGTTTTACGAATGAAGAAACTGAGGCATAGAGAAGTAAAATTATCTACCCGTTATATAGCTAGTTTTTGGCAGAGCTAGTATTTGAACCAGGCAGTGTCGATTCAGAACCTGCATTCTTGTGCCACGTCATCCTGCCTTTCAACTAACTGCAACATTTCAGGGCATTTTATTTCTTCTCACAAAGACATCACCAAAATTCATCATCAAGATTTGCTGGTTACTTTTATATCAGGAAGGTAAACCCATTTTTTTATTAACATATAATATATTATTTGTTTCAGGGGTACAGGTCTGTGATCCATCAGTCTTGCACAATTCACAGCGCTCACCATAGCACATACCCTCCCCAGTGTTCATCACCCAGCCACCCCATCCCTCCCACCCCCCTCCACTCCAGCAACCCTCAGTTTGTTTCTTGAGATCAAGAGTCTCTGATGGTTTGTCTCCCTGTCTGGTTTCATCTTATTTCATTTTTCCCTCTCTTCCCCTATGATCCTCTGTCTTGTTTCTCAAATTCCACATATCAGTGAGATCATAATTATACTTGTCTTTCTCTGATTGAGGTAAATCCATTTTTGACCTTTGACAGACTCCTCATCCAGAAGCAGCCTGCAGGTTGTAAAAGCCTTTACAAATATATGACATTATGAAAAGGTTATTTTGATTGGATGAAAATATCTATTTAGAAGCAAAAGCATATGCTATAGTACATACATGCATTCCCCAAAAACTTGTGACATGCTCCATTGCACTTAAAGTTAGAGACCTTATGGGAATAAACTAGAATTAAAACAGACCACTAAAAACCTATGCCACTTTATGGCCAGAGCATTCACAACAACAGCAACAACAAAACTCTACTCAAAAACAACTTCTCAGTTTTTTTAAAAAATGTTAAAATCATAATAAATACTATAGTGATTATAGGACTTTATCATAAAAAACAAATGAAGGTAGACTGACAGGAGGTAAAAGAAAGTCCGCTGAATTATGAGATAAGCACATCAGAAATTGTGGGTAGATAAGCGGATAAGGCTTTCACATACTAGAGCATAAATACAGATAGATGGGTTTGGATCAATTACTTTGTCATTGTTTCTTTTGCACCTGATCAACCTCACGAGAAGCTGGGAGGAATGGTCATGGTGCCCAGTACCGCACCCTCTCACGACTTGCTGAATTCAGCTTTGTTAGGATACTTTGCATTCTGCTGGCCTTGCTGGTAGGACCAAACATTAAGAAGTTGGAGGGAAATCACGTAGGAATCTTCTGGTCTTTGGGGTAAATACTCAGAAGTGCAATTGCTGGGTCATAGGGCAGCTCTATTTTCAACTTTTTGAAGAACCTCCATACTGTTTTCCAAAGTGGCTGCACCAGCTTGCATTCCCACCAACAGTGTAGGAGGGTTCCCCTTTCTCCGCATCCCCGCCAACATCTGTTGTTTCCTCAGTTGTTCATTTTAGCCATTTTGACTGATGTGAGGTGGTATCTCATTGTGGTTTTGATTTGTATTTCCTTGATGCCAAGTGATGTTGAGCACTTTTTCACGTGTCTATTGGCCATTTGGATGTCTTCTTTGGAAAAATGTCTATTCGTGATCCGAAGGGGTACGTGCCCCCCAATGTTTATAGCAGCAATGTCCACAATAGCCAAACTATGGAAAGAGCCAAGATGTCCATCAATAGAAGAATGGATAAAGAAGATGTGGAATATATATATATATATATATATGTATACACACACACACACACACACACACACACACACACACACACTGGAATATTATGCAGCCATCAAAAAAACCCAAAATCTCGCCATTTGCAACAACAGGGATGAAACTAGAGGGTATTATGCTAAGTGAAATAAGTCAATCAGAGAAAGACAAGTATCATATGATCTCACTGGTATGAGGAATTCTTAATCTCAGGAAACAAATTGAGGGTTGCTGGAGTGGTGGGGGGTGGGAGGGATGGGGTGGCTGGGTGATAGACATTGGGGAGGGTGTGTGCTATGGTGAGTGCTGTGAATTGTGCAAGACTGTTGAATCACAGACCTGTACCTCTGAAACAAATAATATATTATATGTTAAAAAAAAAAAAAGAAGATAGTAGGAAGGGAAAAATGAGGGGGGGAATCGGAGGGGGAGACAAACCATGAGAGACTATGGACTCTGAGAAACAAACTGAGGGTTTAAGAGGGGAGGGGTGTGGCGGGATGGGTTAGCTCGGTGATGGTATTAAGGAGGGCACCTATTGAATGGAGCACTGGGTGTTATACACAAACCATGAATCATGGAACACTACATCAAAAACTAATGATGTAACGTATGATGACATAATATAATAAAATTTTTAAAAATTAATTTAAAAAAAAAGAATCTGGTCTTCCAAGTTATACTGACATTATGTCCCTCTATACTAATCCCGTTTGAACTTATATTACAGACCATATGCCGTAGCAGAAGAAACTATATTTGGAATGGAATACAGTGAAAAAGAACATGGATAGCTTTACCACTAGAATTATTGCTTAATTTAGGTTCTTTCCTCCTTTCTGTTAAACACACTTGAAAGTGGAAAATGCCTATTTTATTCAGAACAAAATACTTTACTAAATTAAGTCCAATTATAGTTAGTAGCCTATGGGTCATTGCATAGAAAGTACTGCTTTCAGTCCCAAGCAAAAGCATCCCAGAAATCATTCAGACATCTCCACGTGCAATTTCAGCACGAGTGCAAATTTTCTTCTCCTTTCATCTCCAGCGACATTAATACAAACTAAAGATAATATGGGGACACTATTACAGGCTTTCTTTCCTAGTAGCACTATTTTAGGACGGAGGTATTAACTAAAGTCCAGTATCATTTAAAACAAAACATAAATAGAAAATATCACTTTCCCTAATCTTATTCAGGAGAGAAGTTTTAGTCCAATTCATAAGAAATATCTGTGGATTTAAAACCTACTTTTACAGTCCAGCTTGATGTTCCTTTCTATGCTGTTATTTGAATAGTCGATTAACTTTCTGCAAAGCACCAGAACCAGAGAAAATGACTTGTTTTCTGTAGTGTTGCTTTAATTTGGCCCTTAGGAAGAGTAGAGCCCTTTTTGTAACTTTGTTCCTTGGGTTGCTGAAGGCTTGATTTACTCATCCCAGTAAAAGTCCCTGCTTGTTTGCCTCCTGCTCTGAACAAAGGCTGATTTTCATAAGAAAAGAATTAGTGAATGCTTTCCCTTAGGCGTTGGGACTAGCTCCTTCCAGAGAAGTGGGCTGTTGCCTGGCTTTTTGTCATCTTTCATCACTGAAGTGTTTGCAAAAAGCAGCAGAAATTCTGATCCTCACGTTGGTCTCTGCTTTCATACAACCAGTGATGGAAATAACTATAAAACAATTTCAGCAACAAATGTTTGCTGGCACACGAACTTGAATTTATAGCAATTAGAGATAATACACACATTTTCATAGAAGAATAGGTCGACCTGCTTTGGTATACCAAGACCTGAGCACTCACTGTTGGCTTTGGCTTCCCTGTTGCAGTCGATAACATCAAACATTGAAAACCGAGAGGCGCTGAATGCAGCTCCAAGCAGCTTCAGGTTGAACGATGTTATCAATGGTTGCAAGAGTAACCGAGAACTAAAGGGCCCGGCTCCGTCTTGGCTTGTAAAAATGTCTTTCAGTTCTACTTCTAATATGTTTATATGTAGAAAGTAGCTGGGTATCCATATGTTCCTAAACACCAGGAATTATTGTGAAAGGGAATAGAGGATTTTCAAACACTGAAGATGTGGTGATAAAATGGAGACATGCAAAATTTTATTTGTCTGTTGAAAACTACTCTAACCCCTCACTTGTACGTAGATAGCAGTAAATTCCAGGTGTTCTGGACAACTCTTAAGGACCTGTTTGTGAGCATTTTAAATGCAAGGGAATTCTTTACCCCTCCTAATGAAGCTGTGTCCCCTGATTTATGGATCACTTAGCACAGCTCAGTTGCACAAAACAGGTTAATTCCTGCATAGAGGGCTGCTGAAAGGAGGGAGCTTTGGAGACAGAGGTTTCCCAGGAGTACCTGGGTTCTTCTTTTCTGAGGGTCTGTACCTAGAAGCCTTGAGAAACACAGATGACCTGGGAGAAAATGAGAACATGCATCCCTGCGCTCTGAGTTCATTTCCAAAGTTTCCCCCCCCTAGTGACCCAACTCCCAGCAAGTGACCTGACATTTTGCTTCAGGACTAACAGCAGACAGCTAGCTGCTAGCTATGGTACAGCCACACAGAGAAAAGCCTAAAAAATAAACTTGGAGAAATCTTTAAAGTAGAACTTTTCAGAACACATAGGTTTTCCCAGGGGAAAAAAAATATTAATAGGTTAATGTTCAAATATATTCATTCAAGAGTGGTATTAAGATATTTTAAGTTTACATAACATTTGCTTCTAAGGGAGTACCAGGAAGGATAATAATAAGGTAGAAAATGAGGAAAACCACCTTTTCTTGATGGAGTTCTGACCTAGAGCAGGGTTCAGCCCAGGTGGTTCTCATTTACAGACAATGGAGATTAATTAGAAAACAAAGCCTTAAGAAAAAGAATGCCCTTTTGCAACGACAATGTGGATGGAACTAGAGGGTATTATGCTAAGTGAAATCAGTCAATCAGAGAAAGACAAGTATCATATGATCTCACTGATATGAGGAATTTAAGAAACAAGACACAGGATCATAGGGGAAGGGAGGGAAAAAATGAAACAAGACGAAACCAGAGAGGAAGACAAACCATAAGAGACTCTTAATCTCAGGAAACAAACTGAGGGTTGCTGGAGTGGAGGGGGGTGGGAGGGATGCGGTGGCTGGGTGATGGACATTGGGGAGGGTATGTGCTATGGTGAGCGCTGTGAATTGTGTAAGACTGATGAATCACAGACCTGTACCTCTGAAACAAATAATACATTATATGTTAATAAAAAAATTATAAAAAAAGAGTATATCAACCCCACCATTAAAAGTTTTTTGATTGCAAAAAAAGAAAAAGAATGCCCCATTTAAAAAATGTTTTATTTTAAAATATTACTACAGCAAAGTATTAGTAAAGTAATTAAACATGACATAGTATTTAGAAGGCTCTTAAATTCCATCTAACTTCTTTCAGCTCTGATATAATTCTTGCATTTTTTTTTCCCTTTTCCTTTGGGTTTGAATATGGAAACACATGATTAAAATTATACTATTATAATTCAAAATATTGAGATAAAGTTCTGAAAATAACAATTTTTAAAAGCTAGCCTTTTTGGCTTAGGCCAGTTTACTTGAGGCCAAGTGCATTGAAAATTTATCTGTGCAGTGATCAAAGGATTATCACATCCCAAATCCCCGAAGTCTCTCTTGCCTCTCTAGCCAGGTGCATTAGCCGACTAATAGTATTTCCAGATAGAAAAATGGAAAGGAAAATGCTGAGCCTGACACGGAGAGAAGAGCTTAATAGGCTTGTGTACATACATTAGCCTTATGACTCAGGATGGATCTGCAGAGCACCACTGCCAATTCTATCTCAGAGGGTCCGTCATTAACACTCTGATCCCTGCTGCCTCTTTGCCCTGCAAATTCTCTTACAAGCTTTCCAAATAGATGCTTTAACTTAATATTTCTTCAAGGAGGAGAGAATGCAAGAAAGTTCAAGACAAACCAATCTGACATCGCATTTTCTTTGCGGATTTCAACAAATCCTAAGTTCTGGATTTTGTTTTATTTACAGAGTCTATCTCTCTATTCACAGAAAAGGAATTAATACTGAGTCACTCAAGGGCTGAAAGGAAAATAAAAAAAGAGAGCCCTTCTCCTCTCCTTAACAACAAATTACTTTCAAACTATTCTAAGTGTTTGTGATATTTTTCAACAAATCAGGCAGCACTAGGCTAAAATGTATCAAATACACAATAATGGAACAACTGGTAGTAAACTAATATCATTTAGTTATCAAAACTGCTTCCCCTCCTTTTTGTTTCCTACATCCAACATGAGAATCAGAGATATTATTGGAAATCAAGTCTTTTTTCCCCTACATCAATAGAAAACTGGTATTTCTATTACCTTAATCAAGTCCAGAAATAAAACAAATTGTGATCTCCAAATGTAAACATTCATGGAGATTTGCACGGTGGTTTCTCATTCTTTCATGCTTTCTGGAAGATTCTAGAAAGACATCGCTTACAAGAATTGTTTAAACATGCTTTCTACTACAATGTTTCCTGGTGTGGGGCAAATAATTTCCATTGCCTCTAAACAAAGCACAGACAGACTAAAATGCTATCGGTGATCTAAAATGTAAAAAGAAATAATAGGGAACTTCTAGAGATGACTCCCTCTTTATAACTTTTATAACTAAAGCTATTTCAGAAATAGCTGGAAGGGAAATCTGTTTAAAATGGCTTCAGTTAGGGTGAAAAATTAGTATTTAATAATTTATTCACTTTAACATTTTCAGCATTGAGATATAGAGGGAGTTTTTCAATGTTTCAACAGCAATGCCTTGTGCATGTTCACCTTGTACTTTAGGCAAAATCTGAGCCATGCTGTTTCATCATCACCCCTGTTCTTCCACAGAAGTCCTCAGAATTTAGGTCTCCATTTGTAGGACCAGCTCAGGACCCCAACCAGGCTCAGTTGTTTAAATATACACCTAGAACATGTCCCTTCTTCTTTTTTTCACTCTAGCCACTTTTTCTAGCATTACCATTTCCCTTCCACACTTCACCCCCTTTACCTACCTCTAGTCTTAATATAATCTGAGATTTTAGGATCCCGAGTCCTCCTGAAAAGACCACACCACCATGCAGTCACTGTTCCAGATGCCCAGCGACAGCTGGCCGGCAGCCGTCTCTGATCAACTATTTATATGTTCATAATAAGTAGTCTCTGGCTTTCCTCACAATGGCAAATCAAAACCATCAGCAAACTGTCTGGTTGTCCTTCACTTACCCTGCTGCCCCCACACCCTACCCTCCTTCTCAAATAGCACTCTTCTCTCCCATTTCACAAAGAAAAGGAAGCTTACCAGGGTGTGTTCCTTTCTGAGTGCCAAGGCTCATGCATCTGTCCCTCCTTTAGATGGTCTTTTCTACTGGTCTAAGGTCTCCTGGTGGGCAGGGGGTGGGGGTCACCAGCATCTCCTCCCTCCCCGATGTCTTCAAGGTCTTTCTTCTGTATCCCCACATTCTATCTACCTGCAGCGCACTATTACCTGGTTTCTGCCTCCAGCCTGCTAAAATTTTCTGGCAATGTTTGCCAGTGATCACTTCATATTGCTCCACACAAACTCATTTTGGTGATATTAATTGACATCCTTATACTATTTGACATAGCTGATTATTCCATTCTTCCTGCAATTATCTCCTTTCTTTCCTCTGTGACCACATAGAGTAATGGTTCTCCACTTGTATCACTTGTATTTTGACCTTTCCATTTCAGTCTTCTTCCCTGATCCTCTTTTATTCATCTCCTAAATGCCCGTGATCTTGGGGGGAGCTGAAGTGGTCAAACCAGGATTCAGAGCCAGAAAGTAGAACTCCAGGCCCAGCAACACAGGTGCCATGTTTGCCTGATGGCTAAACTCGGTGGCTTGAGAGTTAAGGAAAGAAAAGGGTTCAAATCCCTGCTCTGCCACTTACTAGATGGATGTTTTAGGGCAAATTATTTAGTCTCTTTGAACACTCATTTTCTCATGTATAGAATATAGGTAATAATACTTTCCAGATAAAGTTGCTGTGAGGAATAACTCTGGTAATAAGGGCAAAGTGTCTGTAAATATGGCTTTCCAATAAATGATACCTATTATTATTTTATTGGTTTTATGGTTCCTCAAATATTTATCTTTGTTTTCAGAGTCAAGCATGAGACAAAACAGTAATGTGGGGGAGCCATTTAGGGCTGCATTATCTTAGGGAAGAGAGAGAGGCATTCTTGCTACAATTCAATTGAACCAATTTAACAATTATCTGAGCTATTCACCTAGTCTAATTCTCCATTAAGTTTAAGAGGCTTCCATTCTTTCCAGAGCAACAGAGACCTGAATGCTTCACCAGCACTGTTAGCCAGAGTTCCTCACAGTCATTCCCCCACCTCATCCCCCTGCCCCATCTACACCAAGAATCTGTATAACCAATGATCCCAGATTTGCAGAGTGCAAAGCATATTAACACATCATCCCATTATCTTTAAGACTATCTTTTTTTTAGTTTTTATTTATTTATTTATTTATTTGAGAGAGCGAGAATGAGAGAGAGAGAGCACATGAGAGGGGGGAGGGTCAGAAGGAGAAGCAGACTCCCCGCTGAGCAGGGAGCCCGATGCGGGACTTGATCCTGGGACTCCAGGATCATGACCTGAGCCGAAGGCAGTTGCTTAACCAACTGAGCCACCCAGGCGCCCTTTAAGACTATCTTTAAACACCAGAGACAGAAATATTTAATAAGAATCTATTGAGCAAATCAACATTTTTAAATTTGTGAAGAGTTTCTCTACCTCTAAGTTTGTAATTCAAAGAGGAAATGAAGGATCTATTAACTCTTTAAAGTTCATGATAAAGGATTGTTTTAAAAGGTAAAATGATTGCTAAATATAAAGCAAATGCGTGTTAAAGATTTTATCTAACTCATTAATGAAAGAACCGATAAGATGTCACAGCCTCGTCAAAGAAGAAACCTCAGTACACATATATAGAGGTCCACAGGAATGTGCTAACGAACATTCAGATAGATGGGAAATTGTCAGTATCCGCCTGGCAATAACTAAATAAGTTCCATCATACACAACACATCTGTATTTCTATGTATGGATAACAATTTTTGTATTACTATCAGAGTTGTAAATGTTTGATGACAATGAAAGGGAGAGGTAACCCTAACAGAACACTCAGTAATTTTTCTTTGCTTGTTCCTTTCCAAGTTTTTCACATTTTTGTCTGACAGTTTATCTCTTAAAGCTAGGAAGGATTCCAAGTGCACACAGTTTCCTATGTCTTGATACCATACACAGATAGATAAGTTCTAGTCACACAACAAGACAGATTTAACATGTGTTAAGGGGTTCTAAAATAATATCTAATAGCCAGAGTCTGAATAGGGTAGAGAACTCCTGGTTTCTATTCCTACAGCCAATGCTTTGGACACTATGTGTTTCCATTAACTTATGTGTAACATGAAATTTAGGTTTGTTCTATTCCACAATTGTAAAATAAATGGCAGAAATTAGATAAACAGGAAAAGTCAGATTCACCACTTTAGGATGTAGCAGAAAAGAATAATGACTGTTCTACTTACATCCCCCCCCCTCATTCTTCCTCTCTTCATCACCCTTCTGAATTGCATTATAAAGCTTAAGCCACTGGGAAGGAGAGGGGTGGGAGCTGGTGCAATGTACACTGAGCTGGATAGAGCCTCATCGTGGCATTTCCATAACGAGCTCACAACAGAATCTTTGTCAAACTTCCCTTTGCTTTGACCCCGATGCTGAACATGAGGTCAGGGCACATGCCCCATGGTTCATCCAGCTGGAGTTCTATGAGAACAAGGATGATGATGTCAGTTTTGGCACTCTGTGTTAAGGACAACAAAGCCTGTGCCTAGTGAATTACAAGAAGATGGATCACAACCCTCAGCTCTGTGTTTACAAAGACATCAGCAATAAATACACATACATTTTAGTAAAAGAAAACCACAGCCACTTTCATCACCATGACAAAAGAAAAATTGATTTTAAAAAATTACAGGTAATTTTCAAAATACAATAAACATAAGACCCCCCCCCCACCTTCTAGTTAGTCAGTATCACAAAAGCATATAAAAGGCTGTTTGCCTTTATTTTCCATGCATTCCTAGCCCTTTGTCACTCGTAGCTATACAGTTGTAAACATCAGTTACTATGCTAGCCTTTAGGAAATTTTACGACTTCCATTTTAATTGTAACATAAAAAAAAGAACAAAGAATTGAGTTCTACAAGTAATTTGGGTCAGGCACTTTTAAAATTCACATAGCTCTCCTGACACTTCTGAAGAGGCTCCATTCTTTCTAAAAGTACACAGTTGATATCTGATTTCACCACCCCTAAGTAACAATAGCAGTCATCAAACAGAACTGTTTTCATTCTCATTATAAATAGCTTTCAGTTATAATCTGCTCCCTCTAAGAAACAACTAAGCACCATTTCTTTTACAATCATGCCCATTAGGCGTGACTCTTAAAAAATAAAGTTAATATGTTTAGGAGCATCACTGGAGAACACTCTCAGGCTGAAAAAGAGGGGAAGGAAGGACTTACAGTAGAGACCAGAGCCTGGTGGGGTCAAGCTCATTGGAGTATCTGAAAGCCAATCACTCCTCTTTCATGGAAAAAAAAAAAAAATCTGTCATTTGTTTGAGAGTATTGACATTTATTATCTGTTTCTTTAAAAGATAAATGTGTAAGCTGGAGGTGCCTCTGGGTGCCTCAGTCAGGTAAGTGTCTGATTCTTGATTTCAGCTCAGATCATGATCTCAGGATCCTGGGATCCAGCCCACCTTGGCTCTGTGCTCAGCGGGGAGTCTGCTTGAGGATTCTCTCTCTCCCTCTCCTTCTGCTCCTTCCCCCTCATGCTCGCTTTCTGTCTCTGGCTCTCTCAAATAAAGAAATAAATCTTTAAAAGATAAATATGAAAATATTCAATTGGAAACCAAGTCAGAAATACTTGCAAATATATTGTTTCCCTGAGCATACATACACACACAGCCCAGAGAAAAAGGAACTTGCATACTGTTATTGAATTTCTATAGAAAAAAAAAGTTGGAAAAGAGATACAGCTGTTAGCGAATAAAAGTGGAAGAATTTTGCCTTTAATCATTACAGAACTGACTCAAAACCTACACTCAATTTCAGTTCCATAAAAACAAAAGCAATTTTGAGATTTTTCTCACTAATTCTTGCATTGCATAATAACAGATAACATATGATGAGCATTTAATACATGCCAGACACTGAGCTAAGTCTTTCACATGCATTAATTTTTCCTGACACTTAACAATTTATGAGGAATACTATTATTATCAGTCATTTTCATGGATAAGGAAATTAAGGATTGGAGAGGTTAAAACTTGCCCAAAGTCACAGTCATAGGGATCCATGGCAAGTATTATATTTCCTATGTTTTGTTACAATGACTTAAAAACTCAGTAGTTAAAACATGGAGATTCCCAGACACAAGTAGCCATAGCAGGAAATGCTTCTTAGGCTCTGTAACAATGTTTCCAAACCCTTAGCATTTCTCCTTGGGGTTCCAATATGCTCTGTGACTTAATTTCTTTGTCTTAATTTTTAGAGGTTTTATTGTGTATTCTCTTTAGCCCAAAACCTCCAATAAGTTTTGCCCTTTTCCAGGTCCTCCTTGCGTCTTTATTTCTCGGACTACACTAAAATTTCAAATGTTGTCCTTTTCTTATCATTTGTCCTTTACTGACATGAAATCCTCTTGATATCTTTTTGCTCTGGTGCAACAGGAACTGAGTTATGCCACAAAATAAGTGATAAGGTTCCAGGGAATGCATTAAGCAAAGGGATTTATTTGTCAGAAATTTTTACACTTGTTGCTGAGGTATTATTTGTTTAAAATTCTAAGTAATAGGAAGATAATAATCATCCCAAATACAAAAAAATAATGACATTTTTATCTCAAAAGAGCCAATCCTCTTCACTTTCTTTCTTCCGCCCTCTGTTTCTTGGGTAGCTAATGAAGGCAGCAAATGTTTCCCTCTCAGAAGCTCCTCAAATGGGAATTTTTTCAAGCTGTTAGAAGGGGCAGGACGGTCAGTAAAGTATCTTCCAGACTGAGAAGGCACTTTAAGACCAAAAAACAAAGCAAACCACTCCATACTATTTATACAGAATTTTTTCAGGGTAACTTACTGACAGATGACACCGGGCAGACAGATGATCGAGGCAGTATTAGCCATCCTGACTTTAGTCCCCAGCTTTTATGGAGCAAGGGGCACGGTGGTGAGGTCAAAGGGTGATTATCTAAAGTGGCACCACCTGTGTACCAGAGGCTCTCGACTCGTTAACTAAAGTAGGGCCTTCTGTGCACGAGACATCTTTGGGACGATCAGAACCAGCCTTCCCACATTCTAGTCAGGGCACACATTAACCTCCACTGGGCCTGGCACACGTAGCCCAGGGCGAGTTCATTGCATGGGCATAAACAAGATGGAGGGCCCAAGATGGAGTCAGTGTTGTCAGCACTCCTACAGAGGACCTTTTCTTAAACTGCAAAAAGGGAGGCCTGAAGCTTTATCCTTAACACCTTCATTATCCTGACTTGTTCTCTGATTAGGTACCAACCTTCAGGACAAAAATAGCACACAGACCTCTAACATGAGGGAGACAGGACCTTCCCCCACTCTACTGATGCTGTTAGATTACACATATTTCTTAAACCAACACCACACACACACACACACACACACACACACACACACACACACACACACACACACACACACACACACCTTCCATGAGGTCTTTCATTATTTTTACTCTTCTGTTTTTCAATGAACTTTTTTAAGGACTCATTATTTTGTTCCCTTACAAGGCTGAGATCACGCCCTCTTGAGTCAGATAATCTCCTGCTGTTAAGAGCATGCAGTTTAGTGAAGATGAACTGACTGAGAACTTCTAAATATAATGCAATGTGCATAATGGCATTCTTGAAGCAACGTAGGAGGTGGTGAGATTCAGGAGACCTAATGCACAGAGAGAAGAAATCATTCCATCGCTCTCACGCTGGGCCCCTGCCTGGACCACAGCAACAGTGCAACCAGTTTCCTCCTAGGGTCAGCTAAATAATTTATGGGGCCCAGTGCAAAATGAAAGTGTGCCTTTAAAGGTGCTAAACTATAAATCATGTTTCTTTCTTCCCTGATCTCTCTCTCTTGACTTATCATGGTGTTTTATATTTGCTATTTAATGTCATATTTCCCAGGCCCCAACGATGACCCTCACAGGTCCCATAGGGCCTCGGCCCACCTCTGGGTGCAGACACATTCACTTTCCCCATCAGCTGCTGGGTCCCTCTTCCCACCAGCCACAGGCCCTATGCCACTGGGAATAAGCAATGAGCTGTGCTGCAGCCAGGGGCAGGGAAGTCAGGCTGGGCTTCTCCCTTTCCTTCTCAGCCTCCTCACCAACCTACAGAGGATAGCTGCCCTTTAGAGACTACAGTCTTCACAATGAGACCTGCCTGGTACCTGGACTGGGGCTGAACAAGAGGCTCACATCAACTGCCATCTACTGAACATGTCATGGCACTGCCAACTTGGGACAGTGACCATGGCTGCCCTGTACTGCTCCAAAATGCCCTGGGGGACTTGCCCCTGACCTCCCCAGCTCCATGCCCTTTCCCGAGTCACAGGATGAGGAAGCCAGGTGGATGTTTCGGGACAGGAAGGCCAGGCCGGGGAGGAGAGGCTGAGTGATGCTCCAGAGGTCAGAAGCTGAGCAGGGAAGCCCAGGAGGCAGGGAGGCGGTAGGAGGTGGATGCACGTGAGCGGAGACTGCAAGCCCACTGCACGTGATCTATCCCCCAAAGTTGTAATTTTATTTTGAATATCAAGGCAGCAACCACAAAGCCTTAAATCCCTATCATGAAGCCTTCTGAGGACACAGTGCTGGGCTCTAGGTGCCTGCACCAGCCTGATGCCCATGAGCTAGTCATGCCCCTTGCCATCCATTCACACTCAGTTGTCCTACAGTTGTCACCTGTTACTCAAGGAAAGAAAATTACTGGGCATCCTTTCTAATTTTTCTTTAGGAGCCATTACTCCAGGATGAAGTAAACATGTCTTAGCCTGGCATAAAGGAGGCTTCCAAATTTGGCATCACCTTCCCCTGCGGCCATATCTCTTCCTGCCCCTTTCCAGGCTGGCGGCCTCTTTGCTCTCACTGCTGAACTCCCAAAACATGCTTGCGCTGCCACGCTTTCTGCATTACCGGATAAGTTTGTAACCTACTCTTCTGCTCCTTCCATCTCAAGGCTGTAGTTGAAGGTTTTATCTTTGTAATCCACCCCCCCTCCCCCGGACCAGCTCCTCTCACCTAACCTCATACTGCTCTTCCTGTTCTCCTCTGCAGATTTGTGGTGCTTCGCACAGTTCCTGGAGCATATTTCCAGTGATCAAAGCCCAGGAAACTATAAGAAAATGCCAAATCAAGTATTTGACCCTGAATGAAAGTCCATCCCACCTTTGCTGGTATCCTTTTTCCAGGGCGGGAGTCAGGGTACAAGGGCAGTAGAGAAGGCAGCAGGCAACTGAGTTCTCCCGATGGCAGCGACTTGCCAAGTGAGGGGCGGCAGGGAGCACTTAGCAGGGAGCACTTCGCAGGAGCACATGAATGGTCGGCTGGAGGGGCTGCCGCCCAGCTGAGCATGAGCATCCAGAGCAGTGGCCGGCCGTGTGGTGGTGAGCTTTCTCCCCCAGAACTCAAGTACCTAAGATCCTGGATTGCTTTCAGATTAGGGCTAGGTAGATGGGCTAGGTGGAGTGTAGGAAAGGGTAAGAAGCGGAAGGGAAAGGGCAATGCGAGCAAAAGGGACGAAAGTGAAGGAGAAGGAGGAGGAGGGATGTGGTCTAGCCGTAAACAGTGGAGCCCTGCTGGGGTCCTGAGCCAGGCAAATAAGAGGAGAACCAAGTTATGAGGCTTCCGTAGGATCAAGAACAGGGGTATTAAAAGACGGGTGTTAGAAAACTTGAAGAAACTTCCCTCTGAATTATTCTATTGAAGAGCATAAATGATGTAATTTAAGTCAGATTAAAGATTTTTCTTGTTGCTTCTCAAAATTGAGAGAAGAAAAATGCTTAAAAATATTTCAAAGAGACCCAGTTTGAATCTGATTGATCCAAAAATGGCTTTTCTAGTTAATGTTTAGGAACAGAGTGCTTTGAAAAATAGGGAAGTGGTGCTTACAAGGTATGCACTTGCAGCCCCCTCGCTCCCAGTGAACAACGTGGGGCTTGTCGTCATTCAAAGGTGGATTTACTACAATTATTAACTGCCTACTAAGTGTAACTTCCTCAAATTTCCAGCAGAGCTCCTGGAAAACACAGATTATACCTTCCAAACGTACTTTCTTCCATTTCAACTTCCCAGATTTGACTTGTGAGGAAATCCATGCAGGCATTTTTAGTCTCTCAACTTGGAAGCCTGCTAGAAGACTTCTGCAGGGTGAGGAATAGGAGTATGGACAGAAAGGTGTTAGAAAGTTTGAAGAAACTTGTAAGACTTATCCTTAAAAATCTCATATTTTTGATGCTATTTTAAATGGTATGGCTTTTTAAATTTTAATTTTAATTTCCAATGAGACTACATATGTAGATGAGGACACATCATCCATTTTAATTTTCTGGGGAACTATGTTCAAGTCCTCATTAATTCAAAATTCCTGCAGAAATTGTCAAGGCATTGCTTGGCCACCTTTCTCTTTCTCACTTAATCCACTGAAGAAAAGTCCTGCTTTTCTTCTTATAAGTACACCTGTCCCCCTGATGGACTATGTAACAAAGTACCTTTGGGAAAAGCACTTGGTAAGAGACTAAATGAGGTTATTTCCTCAGTTGTGAGGAGAGCTTTGAGGGAAATTTCTTTTTATAAACTTCTGAGGGTGATTCATCTGACAGTAATACCCCAGATATTGAGCTTCTTTCAAGGACAGTACAAAACATAAGAATTTTTTTAAGATTTTATTTATTTATTTGACAGAGAGAGACACAGCGAGAGAGGGAACACAAGCAGGGGGAGTGGGAGAGGGAGAAGCAGGCTTCCCGCCGAGCAGGGAGCCCGATGCGGGGCTCGATCCCAGGACCCTGGGATCATGACCTGAGCCGAAGGCAGATGCTTAACGACTGAGCTACCCAGGTGCCCCAAAATATAAGAATATTTTGATTAAGCTTCCTTTGAACTACAGTGGATAAAACTATAATGAATAAACACATTGTTTACCTACCTATATTACATAAATTGCTAGGGGCTCATTTAGAAAGCTACTTTTTCCAGAGCACTGGATAGGCTTTGGTTCTCTAATGGGATTAATTTAACTAAGACAGTTAATTGAATCAATTTATTCCCCCAGAGAAGTTTTGCTCACCCTCATTTTCCACTGAATTAAGGATAAGCTGCACTTTCTTTCTTTTTTTGTGTATTCATATTTAGCATTATTCCTCTGGTAGCTTAACAGCATTTAAGTTACCAAATGAATTAAGAAAAAGATTGATTATGGACTTTGGCAGAAGATGTAAAGCTATTTGGTAAAAGCTTAGAATGTAATTTATTTCTAAAATAAATTATTTCTAAATTATTCTAAAATAAAATATTTCTAAAATCACAGATGACTGTGGTCTTTTTTAAGACCCATTGAATCATACTCTAGAATGTGGGTTTTAAAAAACAAATCTCTATCAAAATTTAATAGATTTTTAGAAACCATGTGAACTGAGAATCTGAAAAAAGACAGCCATTTGTGTGTGTGTGTGTGTGTGTGTGTGTGAGCATGAATAAGTGATTTGTCATATTCCTGCATTCAGTCTCAGATTTAGAGCCGTTTTGACAGACTGGTAAGCATAACCAGTTTTAAGTGGAGTGCCAGTCAGTCACATTAATTAAAATACTGCTCAAAATGACATTTATGGTCGTCATGAAATGCAGAACCCGAGCTTACTGCTGCATTCGTGAATCAGCAAAAGCACAGGACTGGGACTTCTCAGATTTGGATTTGAGTCTAACATTTGCCATGGCTAAAAGTATAATATTGGATAAGCAGTATTACTCCTTCGTATTAGTTTCCTAGGGCTGCCGTAACAAAATACCAAAGACTGGGGGGCTCAAACAATAGATTCTATCTTCTCGAAATTCTGGAGGCTAGAAGTCCAAGATCAAGGAATTAGCAGGTTTGGTTTTCTCTGAAACCTCTCTCGGTGTACAGATGGACACTGTCTTAGTCAGCTCAGGCTTAAACAAATAATTATTTCTCACAGTTCTGGCTGCTGGGAAGTCCAAGGTCAAGGGACTGGCAGATTCAGTGTCTGGTCAGGAGCCACTTCCTGGTTCTTACAGGACTGTCTTCTGACCGTGCCCTCACATGGAGGAAGGAGCAAAGGCGCTCTCTGAAGTCTCTCTTTTTTTTCCCCTTAAGATTTTATTTATTTATTTATTTGACAGAGAAAGAGAGACAGCTAGAGAGGGAACACAAGCAGGGGGAGTGGGAGAGGGAGAAGCAGACTTCCTATGGAGCAGGGAGCCCGATGTGGGGCTCAATCCCAGGACTCTGGGATCATGACCTGAGCCGAAGGCATATGCTTAACGACTGAGCCACCCAGGCGCCCCTGGAGTCTCTTTTGTAAGGGCATAAATCCCATTCCTAAGTGCTCTGCCCTCATGATCTAATCACCTCCCAAAGCCCTTACCTCCAAACACTGTCACAACCTAAAAATTAGGTTTCAACCGATGAAGTTGGAGAGGGGACACAAACATTCCTTCTCTAGCAGGTGTCTTTTCTCCTTGTGTTCACACGGTCACCTCTCTGTGTTTCTGTCTGTGTCCTAATCTCTTCTTAGGACACCGGTCATATTGGATTAGAGTCCAGCCTAATGACCCCATTTTAACTTAATTACCTCTTTAAAGGCCCTCTCTGCAAATACACTCCTATTCCAAGGGGGTTAGCGCTTCAATATATGAATTTGGGGGGGGGGGACACAATTCAGCCCACGACACACTTAAAGCCTTGCTGCTTCATTCACAACATATGTGAATTGGTTAAAATATCACTAAAGACTGTCCAAGGACTAAAGGATTAATATTATTTTGAGAAGCTGACCATTGTCTTTTCTACAGACGAATGAATATTGTGACTCAGTGTCCTTGGCTGCAGGCATCATAAAATGATTCTGGCTAACTTAAGGTAAAGGGAATCTGTTGATAAACTACAGGGGGATCAGAGAGGAAGGGGAGGCTAGGGACTTTGACTAATAAACAGGAAAGACCCCAGGAGCTGTGAAGGGCTGGTGGTAAGGGCATTTAACTGTTCCCCGCTTCCTTGCATCCAGACAGAAAAGGGAGGTCTGGCACATGGGGTGTCCACTGTGGGAAGTTGGCACCAGCCCCCACCAGCACCACACAGAGTGAAGGGGGTGCTGGGGACTCCTGAAAGGACAATGAGGGGTCACAGCAAGATGCAGTGACTGTATGAAGCACTCCCTCCCCTACAAAATGACAGATAACCGCTAAGCACATCTTATGTTACATAACTAACATTAAGTCAAATAAGATTTCAAAGGCTGACAAAACAATAAAGCAAACAATCTTCTGACATTTTTAAGGGCTCTTGATAATCACATTTTGACAATAAGTTTTCGAAATAAAATTCGAATTGGAAAGTGGAAGTAGGAAGTGCTAACCTTCAAAAGCTGCTCTATTTTTTTTTTTCCATTCAGAAATCGCTCCAGACTTCAATAGGTTCATCTGTGAAATGGGCAGAGAGCTGCTTTATTTGTTAAAAGCAAGATTTAGAAGTAGGTGAATTTTGCACTCACACCTTACAGTTGTGAACTTTATGATTACACTTTGAAGATGGGATCAATGTTCCCCCATCTCCCACCAGTGCCTCTGCTATTCATCTTTCACTGGTACTTTTTGGAAAGGTTAATTCTCCCAAGGGAGGAAAACTGCTCATTATCAATTGTTTTTTTAATTGATTTCCACAACCTCAATTTCCTCATAGATATTATCTTATGATCAATTCCACTATACATTTTTCCCTCCAATGGGCTTTCTGGAAATTACTATCGATGCTATGCCAAAATGCTAGTAATCGCATTTAATTGTTGCTTCATCTGGAGATCTTGTTACATCTCTTTTTTCCTCAACTCTACTCTGAAATATGAAGTATTTAGGTTTTTCTTTAATTTCAAAATATGTCCCACTTTTGGCCCAAGCACTAGATATATAAGAAGATCATTATAGTCTAGCTATTCAAAATTTCTCTTTACATATGAAACTTTATTTTGGATATCCAAAAAAATTCAAGTTTTTATTGAACTCACTGTTTTTCTCATTTCATTTTCAAATATTTTGACAGTTCTCTACACTGATTCATATTTTGCTTATTTTTAGCCAAATAAACAATCTCTAAAGCCCTGATTGCTGAATATTTGTTTTTTTTCCTTTCCATCCCCACTAGGAATTAACATTTTTGAATGCTCATTCATTCAACAATAACTTAATGGGCAGCTACTATGTGTCAGTTACTGTTATAGTCAGTGCTCACTAATATTCCTTTGTAACTTGTGATAATTCCACTGGGTTTTCTGCTTTTGTCTTTTTTGCTACCAAAACTTTAGAAGTGACAACAAAAAGCTACCTTGTTCTACTGTTTTTACCTTATGTATAATAATCATGGGCGGACGCCTGGGTGGCTCAGTCGGTTAAGCGTCTGCCTGCGGCTCAGGTCAGGATCCCAGGGTCCTGGGATTGAGTCCCGCATTGGGCTCCTTGCTCAGCAGGCAGCCTGCTTCTCCCTCTGCCTGCTGCTCCCCTGCTTGTGTACTCACACACTCTCTCTCCCTCTCTCCCTCTCTCCCCCTTCCATTTATTCACTTCTTGCAAACACGTATCTAGGAATAAGGAATTCTTTAAAATCGGAAGAAATTATTAAATTATCTATATAAAAGGATCTTGTACTTGTTTCCAAACATTTAATGGAGGATAGTCAGAAGAAAGGCAGGCAGGGTTATGGGGCCCCGCCAACCTAAGAGGAAACTACCTCTAAAAGGAGAAAGACCCCATCCTGTTATTCCAAACGAGGAGCCCTCTGCCCTTTCCCACGTGAATAACTACCTGATAGGTAGATGAGCGCATGGACTAAAACCTGATTGAGTGACAGGCACATGGAGGGTAAATATTAAAGATTAAAACAGTCCTGCCAACAATTTCAACAAAACCCTTAGACTTAGAAACTCCCAAGGCAACGCTCTCGGTCCCCTCCTTCTTTGGGAGCTGTGTACTCTTGCTCGGTAAACCACCACTCTGTCTGGTCTACCTCTTCATTCTTCAAAGTGGCGTGACCAAGAACTGCTGGCACAAAAGGAAAAGAAATCCCGAAACACTTTAAAATCGGTCATTTTTTTTTTCCAAGTAAAATCATACATAGGGCTCCAGTTATTTAAAACAGCCAAAATTGCTGTTTTTCTAGTACAGAGACATTGAATATATCCAAGTTTCTAACTTTTTACAATTCCCACATCACTAAATGAGAGCAACGAGCCAGTTTGATAAACACAAGAAGTTGAGGATCTGGGTGACATTACGGGTGACATTTGCAGTCCTATGAATCCCAACATCTCATGACTTTTCTGTTTTGCTAAAGTAACACAATTTTACAAAGATATGTAGTTGCAAACAGTGATCTTTATTTGCCTCTTTGCTTCACACTTGGGGAATACTCTTCAAATTACTCTAATCGAGACATTGGACACAGGAGGTAGTTGGTCATTTTATTTCAAAGTTAAATCCCTGACAACATCTGCCATCTGCTCACATTCCCCTTCACAAAAATAAAAGTCAGGCAAGAAGCTCACAATACCCTCAGATAAAACCTGTAAAAGATGTTATCACAACTGGGCATGCTACCCGCTCACCCGCTCGCTGTTGCACAATGACTGCTAGGCAGAGTGAACGCATGTTCAGAGCAGACGCATCTGAGTCCGGGCTAAACATCTAATTGGGCTTGGCACATGGACGCTGTGGCAATGTACCCACTCATACGTTTTTATTTGAAAGAGCAAGCTCAGGCCTGAAGGTAAAAAAGAAAAAGTAAACAAGCCTTCCTAATCTTAAAATGCACATTTGCAAGGAGTTTAAGTATATGCTAATACATTGTAGGTCTTTTTCCAAGAACTGCCCTCCAACAAGTTAAACTAGAATAACTATTTAGTGGCTTAACTGTGTTTCAAGGGATGTAGTTTGAAACGCCCTCATCTCGTCCAGAGACACTGAGACCAAGGCAAATAAAGCACATGACGTACAGGGATCATTTTTAGCCTTTTATCCTTGGTGCTCAATAATTTTTTAAATGAATAAATTTATGAATGAATGAATGGACATTGGCCCTGGTTATCAAGGAATCTAGGACAAAGTTACAGACCTATCACTATATACTATATATAACTATACAGCATTTTCATTAAAACACTAAACCGTGTTCAAAGACATATGAAATTTATTCTTCATTCTGATCCTTGGGGTATGTGCTCATAATTACTCTTGTTTCATCCACAGGATCAGAGTTCTTGTGCTTTAGAATTTGAAATATATCTTTTTTTTTTTTTTTTTTTTACATGAAGGGGTATTTTAAAGAGTAATAGGGAGCATTTCTAAATTCAAGTATTTTATTTACTGTTATCATTCCATCCATCCATGTATACCTAATAAAGTTACTATCAAAATGAGAGCCTTATAGGTCTACTTAAAATAATTCACATTCCTTGACAAAATTAACTCTACGAAATTTAGTACAGCATAGTGGGAACCATCATATTCTTTTCCACTTCTTTATTCAGAGACCAGGACCAAGCTTCCAGGTGGCGGCAGACCTGTGAGGCACCAGCCCACTGCACAACTCTAGAGGGCACTGCTTTCTCTGCATTCCAGGGAGCTGGGAATCCCCACGAGTGATACAGTGCAGGGCCACACACTGTGGTACTGACAAAGCAAAAGAAGAAAGACATAAGTAAAGGCTCAGGACAGAACAGAAAGATAAAATATACATGTGATAAAGGTAGCTATTCAGATTCTATGGCCCTTTGTCGTTAGGCTTGGGCACACTCTGGAGATGAAGAGGTAAAGGGGATAAATAAGTGCTTACAGAGGGTCCAAAAAGCCCAGCAGGACCTTTTCACTGGGTGAGGGTGACATCAAGGCAGAGCTCCTAAGAGTTCCTAACACCGGTTACTGGTGACCTTAGAGTCAATGTAATCTGGGAACTGGAGAGATATCAAATAGGTTTCACAATCTGAGATCCCATATTAAGAGCTGGGAATGTTGCTGCCAACCCCAAACAGGGCACAGAAGAGAAGTGATAGAGGCAAGCCATTGGAAAGGAATTGCCTCCAGAAAAGGTGATATGGGAGCTTTTGATTTGGGCTCTTGTTTCCAGAAGTCCTTGGATCTCACAACTTTCTCTCTTTTCTGAGAATCTTCCATGTAATGTGTATCTGTACATGAAAGCATGGGATGTGAAGGACCAAAATATAAATCTGAATTAATTTTAAAACTCAACTGACCATTTTAATTCTTACCTTTATTGGCCTGGAACTACCAAGCTACAGGTATTTTTTTAAATAAATTGGTAGCACTTTTAACATGGCTGTGAATATATATATTTGCCTAGGAGAAAAGTTATATGTGTGTGTGCTATGTATTTATTAAGAAAGAGAAATGCAGGCTGGCTGGCTTGCTCACTTGGTAGAAGGAGTGACTTTTGATCTCAGGGTTGTAAGTTTGAGCCCCATGTTGGATGTAGAGATAACTTAAAGAAATAAAATCTTTAAAAGAAAAAAAAAAAAAGGAGAAATGCAAGCAAAGACTGGAGACTATGTTGACTCACTGAGTTACAAGAAACCCTCAAAAGGAAAACTTGTTACTTTTTAAGAAAAAATATGCCAATGTAGAAAATCGGGCCCATTTCATGCATCAACAAATGCGATGGGCAGGTATGTCTATGAATTCCGTGATATGCATAGAAGAGATGAGGCGGGGCTGGGAGAACCAACAGCCCAGAGATAAAGGCACAACCTTTCAGTGAAGCTGACTTGGTAGAACTCCTGGCTCTTTACTCTCTACCTGGGTAACTTGGCCAAGTTACTGAGTCTTACAAAGTGTCAGCTTTCTCTTCCATAACCTGGAGATTATACTGCTTACCTCATGGGGTTATCGTGAAGGGCAAATAAGATAATACATGTAAAATGCTTGACATAGGGTCTGGCCCAGGATAAGCAATAATAAATATCAGTGATACTATTATCAGATGTCATTTAGAAAGAACAGCACCCAAGTGAAGGTTGCAGCAATGAAATGGAATGAAAGGGGTGAGAATACTTGGGCACGCCAAAAAGTTTAAGAATAGTTGGCCAACAATTGATTCTGGGTAAAAGTCTGAGGGGTAGTAGAAGGAGCTTAAGAGAGAAATTTGAAAAAATAGTAAAAAAGGTGGGGGAACACTGGTAGATCCACGGTTTGCTTAGAAGCCCAGGGTGAAGATGATGTCAGGTATCATTAACGGGGTCACACAAAGAAGACTGAAATCTGTCTATTGGATTTGGTAAAGTGGAGATGATCGATGACCTTTGTCAGAGCAGCACCAGAGGAGAGAGTAAAGAAGTCAGACCTCACTAAGTTTTAGTGTTTGGAAAGTCAGGAAGGAGAGTTAGCCACTAGCAAGCTTGGATGAGAATTAAAAGCAAGAGATGAGGGCAGCATGTAGAATGAAAAAGAAAAACTGAAGAGAACTGAAGGTCTTTTTATGGTGTGGGACAGAGAGTGTACAGAGGATCCCAGGTGGCCTGGGGTCCAAGGTAATGAAAACAGATGGTCTTGTGAACTAACATAGAGCAGAGGGCCTAAAACAAGGGATGGTTGCTTTCATTCTATGCACAGAAGCGAGAACAAGGGAAAATGGGCTTAGATGCTATAATAGTAGAAATAATAATAATGGAAAGAAGCTGAGAATGGTGGCTTGAGCACACAATGGCTCTCTTTCCTCTCAGAAGCCCATCAATGAGAATACAGAAGTGTTCGAAAAACAAAATGATAAATCCATGCATGACACTGAAGGTAACCTATGCCAGGGCCATCAAAAGAAGTTCCAACTAATTTCTCAAAGAGGATTTTGAAGCACGAAAAAAAGTAATGCAAACAGTACAGAACATGCTACCAACAGAGCTCCCACCAGGCCACAGAGAGCAAAATGCAACTGAAGACAACCCAGGGGGATTAAAAGTCCACATAAGGAAGAACTTCATCAGTCAGCACCTACATTCTCTTCTTCTGCTCCCATCCTTTGTCTTCCCATGTAGAACAAAATATAAGAAAAAAATGAGATCAAAAAGACCAATTTAGAGAGTCCACTAACAACTAATTGGAATCCTAGAAAAAGCAAAATCTATGTGAGGAAAAAATATTTGTTTTTTTTTTTTTAAAAGGAAAGCATTAAAGAAAACAAAAGAGAAAGATAAGAAAAAGAAGTGGAAGATGCAAAATGTCCAGAACTTTAAAGAAGGTCTTAAGAATTCAACTTGCAGGGGGCACCTGGGTGGCTCAGTCGATTAAGCATCCAACTCTTGATTTCGGTTCAGGTCATGATCTCAGGTTCATGGGATCAAGCCGTGATGGGAGCTCATGGAGCCTATTTAAGATTCTCTCTCCCTCTGCCCCTCCCCACTCTCCCTCTCTTAAAAAAAAAAAAAAAAAGAGAATTCAACTTGCAGGACTCTAAATTTAAAAAATAATAAAAAAGGAGTATATACTAAGGATATGGTAGAAATACAAATAGAAAAATTCAAATTGATCTGTAATTATAATAAATCAATTAACTATAAGTCAAATCACCCATAATAAATGTAAAAAGACTAAAATTTCCTATATTAAAAAGTTATCTTTTGTTTGGATTTTTAAAAAATTAGCTATATGTAGCTTACAAGAAACATACCTAAAAGGTGGAAAATGAAAAAGAAAACAATTGAAAAATATATAGGATGCAATTTTGATCCAAAAGGAAGTTAATGACTCTATTAACGTCAGAAAAAAATAAGACAAAAAAGAAAAAAGTAAACTGACAGGGTTTGATTTAGCAGAAATGATAACTACGTAATGATAAACAATCAAATGAGAATCCCTGATAATGATAAACTTGAACGCACTTGAAAACATACTCAAAATAGATGATCTAAAATAAACCCCTAGAATTACAAGTAGAAACAAATTGTACAATCATGCTGGGAGAATGTAACACAAGTCTGTTTAAAAAGCAGAAGATAAACAAAATTAAGATTAACAAAAATACAGAGGCTGTGAACAGCACAATTAAGAAGTTATTCTGAGAGAAAAACAGAGACCCATGACTTCACCAACAGAAGTTTTAAATTGTTCTTATGTACACATAGACACTGACCAAAAATAATCATATATTCATTTTCAAAAGTATTCATAACATATTTAAAATATTATTATATAGACAGTTTCCTAACCACATGTGATTAACATACAAATCAATAATAAGGAAAATAGTGAACATTTTTTAATTATGTATTTCAAAAGTAACTCATGAGTTAAAGAAGAAGAAATCATTATGGAAAATATAAGCTATTTACAATCAACAAAAAATGAATATACAATACACCAAAACTTGAGAATATAACTTCAAATAGTTCTTAGATGAAAATTTATAACCTCAAATGGAGGTTATAAATACTCTTATTTTTAAAAGAAAAAGTCAAAATTAAAAATAAGTTAAGCCTAAACTGAAGAAATGAATAATAAAGATAAAGGGAAATATTAATGCATTTTTAAACATGGAAATAATTAACAGCATAAAAATCAGGTTCTTTGAAATTAATAACAGATAAATGTCCAGCAAAACATATAAAAAAAAAAGACATTAAAACATAATAGAAGGAACCAAAATAGGAGGGCATAACCAGAGACAGAGATTCTAAAAATCATCAAATACTACGTGAATGCCAATACATTGGAATACTTAGATAAAGGGGATACTTTTCTTAAAAAAAAAAACTTACCTAAACTGTGCAAGAAGAAATATTGAATATTAATAAATCAACAGTTAATAAAGAAATCTCTCTTCATTTCTCTAGAGAACAAACATCCTGTGTAATGGTGAATGCTTTGAAGTGAAAGCATTAAATGGAGGGACGAGAAAAGGCTATCCTCTACCACTGCTCCTATTCAACACTGGATTGAAAGTCCAACCCCGGGCACTAAGGAAACCAAATGAAATCAAAGATACAGAAACTGAAAAGAAAAAGACAAAACTTTCAATACTTGCATTATTTCAATACTTGCCTAAAATATCCATGAGATCTACAAAGTATGAGACAGATGACTGTTCCTATAAGTATTAACCAGTTAAAAAAATGTAATATGAAGAAAAAAGAAACGTATTGATCGTTAGTAAAATAGGAAGAACTTAGGAAAGTACATTATTTTTCTATGTGTGAGTTATCCGTGAGTGAAATCACAAACCAGTACTTAGGAGCACCAAGGAATAACTTCAAAATGGCAAGGTATAACATGTTCTTAGAATTCAGGATGCCATTCACATAAAGCTTAAAAGCATCTGAAGCAATGGCGCTGGTTAATGGTGTGGGAGGTGGGAAAGGGGAAGGGATGGATGGATGTGATCAGGAGTGGGTGACGAGGTAATCTCTAGCAGTTTTGCATTTGTTTCTTTCTTAATCTGCTTGGTGAGTATATGGATGGATATTACTATTCCCTGCACTGTCACAGTCCTCTTTATTTTATGTATCTTGTTTTCTAAGCCATTATTTTTATTTTGTATATTTTACAATTTAAAAATTGAAACTATGTTCATGTTATAGGGTTTAAAAATCACAAGCAAAAAATGTGAGTTATAAAATTTTTAAAACTCAGTACGCTGACATGCTCATTATATTAACTTATTCTTGAATGAAGGGGAAAAATAGAGACAAACCAAGACATAGAACCTTAACTCTAGAAAACAAACTGGTGGTTGCCAGAGGGGAGGCGGGTGGAGGGATGGATGAAATAGGTGATGGGGATTCAGGAGGGCACTTATCATGATGAAAAAAATAAAGAAAGAAAAATTGAAAGAAAAACAAGCACCTCATTCTTGCAATGAACATTTTAGGGCTAAGTGTATTATACATTCAGGTACAACAATACAGATCATCTTATTTCAAATGCATTGATTCTTTGATTAATAACTCTTGGTATTTAGTAGGAAAAAAAACAACTTCTTTTCAGCCACAATAATCTCAGAGTCTCCAGGTTTCTTTTCATTTGACAGCTGTCATAGCTGCAGAGACTATCATTTTTATCTTGAGGGAAAAAGGGGAACCTGCTGTAAAATGTTCAAATTCTGGATTTACTGACGCGTTAAATACAGGTTATAGACCTGACTGATACCACAAAAAAAGTCACTGAAGTCTAACTATCAGGATAGTAGAAACGTTAAAAATCTGCATCTTTCATTTAAGGACCCTACGTGAAATATTGAGCAGAACATTGGAAAGAATCAAACAAAAACAAAAGTGGGTTTTTGTTTTGTTTTGTTTTCTTTCACTTCTTTCATTTGCTTTCATAATATATGGAATAGAATAAAATTATCCCACTTGAAGAATCACTGAAATAAGAAAAACTCCAGTTTCCTAACTATATAAAATAAGTATATTAATTTATCAACATAATTTAAATAATGATTTCCTGTGTTGATTTAAAAATATTCGACATAAACTCAATTTCAAATCTCCTATCTGTTTGTATTGACTCTCATTTAGTATGACCATACAGCTCTGATTTTAGCAAACTTAGATGCCCCACCATTACCCAGAAGTTGGGTTTTCTCTTTGTATTGCACCCTTAAAAAGACACCTATCTGCGCTCTTTGCTGTGCTCCGAGAGATTGCAAACTTATCAAACACTGCTCTTCTATTGGCAAGTTCTCAAATGCAGAAAATTCAAAAATGTCTAAGAGATGCAATATTCAGTTGATTTGGCACATCAAAATTTGAACTGGGATGCATATTCTTCATGGTATTCTTTCACAAAATGTTGATGTATTGCCAGTGTTTCTCATTCTGGCATTTGATTTTTATCTTCTCTGATTTTCAGCATTTACATTATACTCTATCATTTTCTTATCGTTGTAGGTATTTAAATCTTGTATCCTAAAAATAATAATGGTGGCTAACATTTATAGAGAACCTGGCTTTGCCAGAACTTATGCTAAGTTTTTTGTGTGATTGGCTTTATTTCATCCCCACAACAGCCCCCTAACATAGATACTGTTACCATTCCATTTCATAGATGAGGAAATTGAGACATAATGAGGTTAATTAACTTGCCACTGTCACCAGGCTAGTAAGCCACAGAGCCAGAATATGAACTTAAGCAGGTTGTCACAGGAACTGTAAATATTATTAGTCCCTTCACCAAAAGTTATGATCAGTTATATGTATCTTTTTGTCCCTCCACAACATATAGAATAGGTGTAGATACATCATTTCATTTTTCCACAATCATGCATTTTGCGAATGATAAAATTAGACCACAGAATAAGTAACATTCCCCACATCACAGAGCAAATAAGGACTAAATTTAGGTGTGTTTAAGACCAGATCTAATGATTTTTTCACAGTATCATAGCTCTCTAGAAAATGTGACCATTTTAGGTGTTACTTAGAAGTCTTATTTCTTTTTTTCCCTCAAAGATTTTATTTATTTATTTATATTTACTTATTTATTTATTTGAGAGAGAGAGCAAAGAAGCAGAGGGTGGGGAGCAGAGGGAGAGAGACAAGCAGGCTCCAAGCTCATCGCCGAGCCTGATTCGGGGCTCAATCCCATGACCCTGAGATCATGACCCAAGTCGAAATCAAAAGTTGGACGCTTAGCCGACTGAGCCAATCAGGCATCCTCCTGGAAGTCCTATTTCTAACCAGTATCAGGACACTGGTACATCCAAAACAAATTACGGTTTAAAGCTAAACACTGCTGAGGGTTGAATTTGGGAAGAGGAATTTTTATCAAGTCAAACAAGCACATTCTATCTGCATAGTTCTAAATTAGGACATCGACCTAAACTACTTAAAGAGACATAATAGGTCTCCAAAGCAGTTTAAGAAAAAAATTGATGAAGAAAAGTTCAGCACTGACTGACAATGGGCTGCATTGTCCAGGTATGAAGATGATGAAGATGATGGACACCATTTCATCTCTTCAGGCATTTTCACTCCAAGATGATATACTTATAATTACAGCAAACATTATCCAACATCTACCATGTGACTGGCACTGTGGTAAGCAATTTACATAACTTGACTGCTATCTTCGTTAGTTTTCACAAGAGCTCCATGAGGTATGTACTATTATCACAATCTTCAGGTGAGGAAAAGGAAGCATAGAAAAGTTAAATAACTTGCCCAAGATCAGAGAGTTTGTCTGGCTCCAGAGTCAGTGCCCTTATGCCACATAACAGTGTGAGTGCCCGCTTGCGCCACAGGCATTAGATACATTTTTGCTATTCCTCGCTGTGACAACCTTGCAAAGTAGATTTGCTTAGCCCCACTTCATAGACTGGAACACGAAGATCAGTAGGGTTAAGTGATTAATCCAAAGTCACCCATCAACTAAGTGCTGAAACTAAGATTCAAACGCAGATCCACCTTAATTGGAAGTTCATCTTCTTTCCACTCTACAACATGTCTCTTCAATCTAGAAATAAAATCCTCTGTTAAAAAAAAAAAAGTAGTTACAGCTGGACAGGCTTGGTTATTACATCTGTTAGTGTGTTTTACATACTGACATCAACTGCACAGAGAGGCACTGATACATCAATTGCCTTTTTTCCCCCTTTTTAAAAAATAAACTTTATATTTTAGAGAAGCTTCAGGCTCACAGCAATATTGAGCAGAAGGTACAGCAATTTCCCCTCTACCCCTTACACCCACACCTTCATACCCATGGGTTCCTCCATGACTTTAGATGGCATTTTTTTTAAAGCACTGAATATAGTCCACTGTCTGAATGTACCACAATTTCTTATCCATCTACTGAAGGACATCTTGGTTGCTTAAAAGTTTGAGCAATTATGAATTCTCTGTGGACATAAGTTTCTAACTCCTTTGGGTAAATACCAATAAGCATAATTGCTGGATTATATGGTAATTGTATAATTAGTTTTGTAAGAAACCATCAAACTGAATTCCAAAGTACCTGTATCAGTTTGCATTCCCACCAGCAATAAGTGAGATTTTCTGTTGCTCCACATCCTCCCCACCATTGGTGTTATCAGTTTTCTGAAGTTTGGCCATTCGATTGGGTGTGTAGGGTTAACTCATTGTTGTTTTAATATGTATTTTGTGGGTGAACTATGATACTGAGCATCTTTTCATATGTTCATTTTCCATCTGTTTGTCTTCTTTGGTGAGATGTTCATTAAGATCTTTTTTGTAATTGGTCTGTTTTCTTATTGCTGAATTTTAAGAGTTCTTCATATATTTTAATAATAATCCTTTACCAGGTATGTCTTCTGAAAATATTTTTTCTCAGCCCATGGCTTATCTTTTCATTCTCTTGACATTGTCTTTTGCAGAGCAGAAAATTTTAATTTTAATGATGTCCAACTTACCAATTATTTCTTTCATGGATCACACTTTTGGTGTTGTTTCTAAAAAGTCATTTCCAAATCCGAGGTCATCTAGATTTTTCTCCTATGCTGTTTTGTAAGAGTTTTATAGTTTTGCATTTTACATTTAGGCCCATGATCCATTTTGAGTTAATTTTTATGAAGCGTATAAGTTCTGTGACTAGATTTTTTTGTGTGTGTATGCATGTGGATGTCCAGGTATTTTAATGCCCTTTGTTGAAAAGTTTTATCTATTGTATTACTTTCGCTTCTTTGTCAAAATTTGTTGACTATATTTATGTGGGTCTATTTCTGGGTTTTATATTCTGTTCCATTATTTGTCTATTCTTTTACGAATATCACACTGTCTTGATTGCTGTAGCTTTACAGTAGGTCTTAAAGTTGAGTAATGTTAGCCCTTCCACTTTGTTCTTCTTCCATATTGTGTTGGCTATTCTCAGTCTTATGTCTTTACATATAAACTTTAGAATCAGTTTGCCAATATAAAAAAAAATAGTTTGCTAGAATGCTTATTAGGATTGAATTGAATCTAGAGATCAACTTGGGAAGAACTAACATCTTGACAATATTGAGTCTTTCTATCCATGAACATGGAATGTCTCTCCATTTTTTTTAGTTATTTTATTTCTCTCATTAGAGTTTTGAAGTATTCCTCATATAGATCTCACATATTTTCTTAGATTTATTATACCTAAGTAATTGATTTTTTAAGAGTGTTAACGTGAATGGTGTTACGTTTTATTTATTTTTTTAATTTTATTTATTTATTTGACAGAGAGAGGGAGGGAACACAAGCATGGGTAGTGAGAGAGAGAAAGAGGCAGGCTTCCCACTGAGCAGGTAGCCCGATGGGGGGGGCTCCATCCCAGGACCCTGGAGCCGAAGGCAGACGCTTAATGACGGAGCCACCCAGGCACCCCAAATGGTATTATGTTTTAAATTTCAAGTTCTAGCTGTTCATTGCTAGTATATAGGAAAGTAATTAACTTTTGTAGTTTAACCTTATATTACACAACCATGCTATAATTACTTATCAGTTCCAGGAGTTATTTTGTTAAACTTTTTGGATTTCCTACATAAACAATCATGTCATCTGCAAACAAAGACAGTTTTATTTCTTCCTTCTCGATCTGTATAAATTTAACTTCCTTTTCTTATCCAATTGCATTAGCTAGAATTTCCAGTATAATGCTGGAAAGGAGTGGTGAGAGACGAGATCCTTGATATTTACCTAATCTTAGAAGGAAAGCTCTGAGTTTCTCATCATTAACTATGATGCTAGCTATAAGTTTGTTTATAGATGCTCTTTATCATGTTGAGGAAGTTTCTCTCTATTCCTTGTTTACTGAAAATTTTTATCATGAATGAGTGCTGGCTTTTGTCAAATGTTTATTCTGCATCTACTTATATGATATGATTTTTCTTCTTTAGCCTGTTGATGTGATGGACAAGAATAACTGATTTTTGAATGTATCAGATATCTGATAAAAAGTGAAAAATCTGAACTACCTGAGCATCAGACTATAAACATCAATACTATTAGATGTTTGTTGCTAATAATCTATTTTATTTTGATAAAGATAAGCAACAACACTGAATATTTTGGAATATAATATTTTACTAATACAAACTAAGTGCTCAGTGGCACAGCACAGTTTAAAAATAAAGAAAAATGATGTGTCAATGTTGGGTTACTGATTGTAACAAATGCACTACTCTGGTGTAGGGTATTGATAATGTGGGAAGTTGTACATGTGTGGGGATAGGGAGTTTATGGAACTCTGTAGTTTCCATTCAATTCACTATGGACCTAAAACTGCTCTAAGAAATAAAGTCCATTAAAAAATAAAGACAAAAAAAAGAGAGAAAGTCTTGGGGTGCCTGGCTGACTCAGTCAGTAGAGCATGCAACTCTTGATCTCTGGGTTATAAGTCAGAGCCCCATGTTGGGTGTAGAGATTATTTAAAATAAAATCTTAAAAAAAAAAAAAAGGAGAAAGTCTTAGTAGGGATTGCTGATTTGCCATTTAGCGGAATATCTTCTATAAGTAACCTAAGATGTGAGGCTGTAATATTTGCCATTTTCCTACAAATGGAGAACACCATTATGAAATTTGTATACCCAAGATGTTGACTTGACCGTTTTCACAGGTAGACTTTCAGAAACAAAGCAGGTACATTCTTTACCACACTCCAGAATCAGATTTAGAGTGAGCCTCATTGTTTCTTCACTTTTGTGATTAAAATTACTGGTAAAATGGATTAGGAGTCTAAAACATTAGGAGAGAAAGAAAAAGAAAATGGAACATTTTCATTCAGAAGGAAATTCATCAGGAGTGGTAGCCAGACTGCCTGGAAACAATTTTTCTTTTGAAGAAAAATTCCCAAAGTGGCACTGATCCAATGTATTTTTACCCTATTGAAAGCAATCTTGTCTCTTTAGGCTACTTTAATTGTATTTTTGAATCAAAACATATCATTCAAATAATGCTTCCTGTGCCATCATATATTTAGACTCTGGGGGAGGTGAGTTGGAGGAAGAAAACTTTGCCCTTTGTTAAAGCTCTGTGCACAGTTACAAAAGTCCATAATTTAGGAAATCTCACAATTACTTTTCTGATAGTTCTTTTCATACTTTATTTTCTTTCCCAAAGTACAAAAGAGTTCCCTAACGCCTTATTCTCCTTTACAGTTTTGTTCTTTTGGCTGTTGCTCAACCCTCAACTTATATGCTCAGCAAAATTTGAAAGAACTTCTCTACTCTTGTTCTAATTCTAGTTTACAGGCACTTTTGTTTTGTTAACAAGATAAGTAGGTGGCTAACTAAAGATGGACATCAGGGCTTACTGGTTCTATCCCTGAAGCCACAGGAAACTGGAGATGTTAGCCAAACATTCAATTTTCAGGGTTTCATACGTACATTTGGTCAATCTTTTGATTGCTTCCTCAACTCTGCAGTCATCCAAACTTATTTTTTACCTCATAATTTCCTAAAATAGCCAATGCAACATGGTATCCACTTTATACACTAAATGACTGAGTCAGTCTTGTATCTACCCCATGGGTCACATAGTTCCTATGACAATAAGAATACAGTAGACAGATATTTATTAGGGAGACAATGAAATTCCTTCATATAGTGAGTGTCCTGGCATACTCAAGAGGGCTTCAATCTGTTCTCCCTAGCCCCAAAGGATACAAATTGAACCAATAAGGGAGAGTAGCATTTGGTCTAAAGAATGAACTTCCTATGTTTTTTAAAGATTTTATTTATTTATTTGAGAGAGAGAGAGAGAGCATGAGCAAGGGGGAAGGGCAGAGGGAGAGAGAGAAGCAGACTCCCTGCTGAGCAAGGAGCCCGACGCAGGGCTCAATCAGAGGACCCCGATATCATGACCTGAGCTGAAGTCAGACACTCCACCAACTCAGCTACCCAGGCGTCCAAATATGAACATTCTATTAGATCTGTCCAATGATGTGCTGAGAACAGGAAGCTGTGCATGTTGAGTTCCCAGACACTGGAGGTGTAACGGCCAAGACCAAGAAGGGGTGTGGCACAGTGGGACCTAAGATCCCTCCCAACCCTGATTCCACAGTTCTCTGATTCAATGTGGGAACCACATACAGAATACATGTGTATACAATATTCATAGAAGTCATGGGGAGAATGCACAGATCCTCACTAGAACCAGGACTTCATATGCTGTTTTTTCAGCTCTGGCTCTGTCCTGACTCGCAGTATGGGGATTTGGGGGAGGGATTTTATGCCTCAGTGCTTGTTATTCATTTGCAAATGCAAAGGTAGGCCGCTGGTGTCACAGACACTAGGAGGGAGACCTGAATTCTGGTCTTGGCTTTGTCACTAGGACACTGTGGACCAGTCACCTGACCTGTGTAGGTCTGTTTTCTCACAGGTAAAACAAGTTAGATAAGGAAAACTCTGAGGTCCTTCCTGCTTTGATAGTCTACAGTAAAAACATATCTCAAGGCTGCCAATTAAAAAGCAATAGGTGAATATGATGCCACTTTGACTTATGAAGTATAAAACTATTGTTTTCTAATTAATCATTCTCATACAGTAATAATGCCAAGAGATGTGATCACCTTTCCTGTCTGACCTCAGGAAATAGTTTAAATGCCAGTAGGCAAGCAAGAAAAAAAAAAATAAATAAATAAATAAAATAAAATAAAGGTATTTCCAGATTATTAACATCTGTTTAGTGGTAACTCTCCACTTGCTTCTACTAGTAGGAGAGGTTTTCAAATATTCATTCACTCAGCAATTATTTATTGAGCACCTATAAAGTTCCAAACGCTGGGGTGCCAGGTCCTGAGGATAAAACGGTAGATCACATATAAGGAAATATACATCCTTTACTTGAGAGGTTCACCATCTAGTGGAAAAGACCAACACATAATAGGCGATAATAAGAAGTCAATCTACTGAAGCACAAACTAAGATTTGGGACTAAATAGAGCACAAGTGCTTGCAAAATGTGTATGGCTTGTTGTGAGTACTCCAAACGAGAAAGCCCGGGTGTTGAGTTTTTCTCCTCCCAGTACTAGAAATAAAGAAAGCTCAGCACACTGAGTCATCAAGGCTTAATATATTCAATGGCAGTAATACTTTCCTTCATGTGGTGCAGGAAGGGCACAATTAGCCGTCACAACTTGTTACAGAAACAGATCCATTATTCGTAAGGTTATTCCACTTTGAGCATGATAAGGCATGAAGAGGTGTGACACTCTGAGACTTCCCTCCACTCCATTCAGATACAGTCGAGAGCCCCACAGCCAACCATCTTATGCGCTGTTTGAACAAGACATACTTCTGCCCATGATTAATAGGGCTTTAGTATTTAGTTTAGAGAATCAGATAAACAAATAGCAGTTTCTGCTTTCCTTTCCCCCTGTTCTTCTCTCCCAGTCCACTCTCCCAGCCGGCACATGGCCTCTGTTCTTTTTGTGGCCGGGTAAAGGAGTTTTAGACAAACATTGAAAGGCTCCCTTATTTGAAGATTTCAGCTCAGGACTGATGTCTTCTGTCCCTAGAGGACACTTGGACCATGAATTGCCTCATTGTTTTCAAAGGAGAGCAATTCAATGAGGAGTGTGGGTGTCTGAGAGACTACAGTTCTATAGAGCCAGCCCGACCATGATGCTGGCCCCAAGAAAAAGGGTTGGCTTGCCATCTAGTTCAAACAGGCTGCGAAAAATGCAAAAACAAAGCAGGCATTTCACATGTGCAAAAGGTCACTTGTAAAAAGCCCTCATGGAATTCAGATTAATTTAGAGTTGATCATTTTTTTTTTTTATTTGGACATGAGTATTCTAAGCCATTTACTCTTAAATAAGCTAGGCGTTAGGAGGCTCTTCAAAAACCATCCTTTTATCGCAACAGAGTCAAGGCAGTTCTAAACTATCTATATTGAAGGACACATGTATTTATCCTATTTATGCCAACTTTGTTTCAGAAATTATTTTAAGTGGCCAGACTCCCAGTAAAAAGTCTACCCTAATTACAAACTCAGAGCAGGCTCAGTTTCTATCTGGGAACCTTATCCTACTTTGAATTTTGTTTCACTTGCTGAAAAGACAATGAAGTGAAAGCCCCAGGCAGTGTCAGGGGGCTGCCACTGTGGCCACAGAAGAGCAGGACTGACTAGGCATCTCGGTTGGCCTGATGCTTCAGCAGCTGCCTGCCCGAAGGCTGGCTGACAAACATGCTTGGCACAAAGTTGGAGCACCAACAGCCCAGTTGGGGTTAAAGCGACACCCTCTCAAGCCCTCAGATTCCTCAAGCAGGGAAACCGAACAGAAAGACAAACCCAATGTTTGTCCAGATTTTGCTCTGGCTACTCAATGAAACGGTCTCTACAAATTCAGCCTACCTCAGCACTCTCAGCCGTGGGGCTTTGTGAATGCCTGTAAAATTCTCTCTTTTATAAGAGCTTGCATTCTTTTATCCGTGGCAGGCATTTTAAGCCACGTGGACAAATGTCAATACCAGACAGGTTTTTTTTGAGTAAGTGGCTACACACAGTGTACATTTTCCCACTCTCTCCTCTCTTCACTTTCCTTCAATCTAAAAGGTCTTCTAGTGATAGCACCCCACCCCATTCCTATCAAATGTGTCAACTGTCATTTCTAGAAAGCTGTATTACTTGATTTCTCAACAACGTTGGACAATTCGATGACTCCCTCCTTTTCAAAATTCTCTCTTTCCTTGGCTTCTCTGCTTTCCATCTACTCATTTTGGCCTTTTCTTCTCAAAGTCCTTTCTTAAATGGCATGTTTCCTCGGGTCTTGATTTTAGGCCTCTTCTAGTTTTGTATTTTTTCCCAGGCTATCACATCTGTTCCCAGTGCTTTAGTTCCCAAGAATATGGGATGGTTTCAACAAGCACTTCCAACTCAGTTCTTCTTGTTGAGTGTTAGTCCTACATAGTCCATTCTTTCCTGGAAAGAACCCCATAGATAGCCCCCAGACTCCTCAAAATGAATATATCCAATACAAAACTCCTTCTCTCTTCCCATACCTAATTTGCTCCCTCTCTTTGTCATCCCATATTTCCTTAAATGGTGCACCAACTACAGGAGGGAGGAATGGGGGGGGTCATCATTGATTCTTCCGTTTCCGTCATTCTCCTATCTCATCCACCACCAGATCTTGTTGAGTTTGCTTTCTTAATGTCTCCTGAATCTGTCTGTTCTTCTTTTTGTTCCCTGCCATCAGCTGTCACCTGAATTGCCGATCTCCCATAGCCACTCAGGACCTCCCACAACCTAAAACATTTTCCAACCAGACCATTGGTTTTAATAAGCATCTAACTTAAAACTGACAAATGGCTTCCCACCGCTCTTGGGATTAATTCCAAAATCCTAAACCTGCCCCTCAGGTCCAGTGCTGGCCTCTCTCCAGTCCTATTTCAGGCTACAACTATTCACTAGCTGTGATGAGGCAATTGGTTTCTCTTGTATGGTCTTTCTAGTCTCAAGGCCTCTCACATGCTATTTTCTCTTCGGCAAAGAGGGATTTACTCTTTTATGTCCTTCCAGTTTCAAACTCAATTGTGCTCCCCTTGCCCAGTGCTCTGTCAGCTCCTACTCTGACATCTCCCCCCTATCATAACAGTCATTTTATTTTATTCTAACTGTTGGGTTTTGTTTGGTTTGGTTTTGTTGACAACTGTTTTCTGCCAATACACTGTAATTCAGTAAGGGTGGAATCTAATTTATCTTAACATCCCCAAGTAACTGGGAACATAGTAGAGCTTCCATAAATAGTATTGAGAAAATAAATTACTGAATTTTATATGCATTTTTGCATAAGTATGAGTACAATTACAAACAATTTTTAAATGCTTTACAGAATATTTGGTCAGGAAATAAAATGTACCTTCGCATTTATTCACAGAAAGAAATACTAGCATTTGCGTGTTGGTTAATATTCAAAGAAGAAAATAACAGGGTCATGTTTCTATCATCCCCTCAATATAGAAGCCATCTGTTCTCTGTAAGAAACTTCTTTTGTGGAAAGGAAAAACTAAACCCAAATGAGTTGTGGTAAGATAAAATTTAAAAATTTTATGTCAGTTTTTTTTTTTTCCTTTCCTCAAATTATTCATGTTGCTGCACATCTCTGTTGGACATTGTAGGGGCAGGAGAGAATGGCACACGTCAGCAGCAGATCCATGGCAAGTAGAGGCCAATGCTTAGAGCTACTGGGGAACGCGGTATCTGGACAGATGCCAGAGAGGACAAAAGAACAATAGGCAGAGGTACCCCTACCTCAGCCCTGCTCTTGTGAAGCTTCTCTCCTCATCCTGGTACCACCCTGGGAGAAGGAAGGGTGAACCGTGGAGAAGAGAGCCACTCTGCCTGGGAGGTCAAGCTTCAGCTGGCTAGGTGATACCCTGGATTGACTGTACAATTACCTGAAAGAGGCTGTTGTGTTTGTTTGATTGGTTGGTTGGTTTTTGTTTTTAAGATGTATTTATTTTAGAGAGAGAGAGAGGGAGAGAGCGCACAAGTGGGAGGGGCAGAGGGAGAGGGAGAGAGAATCTCAAGCAGACTCCATGCTGTATGCAGAGCCTGACATGGCTCAATCTCATGATCATGAGATGTCGACGCTCAACCGATTGTGCCACCCAGGTGTCCCAAGAGGCTGTTGTAAACAAAGAGAGACTGAGTTACCACCAAGTGTAGGTAGTGGATATCATCACAGAGTAGAAATAAGGAAATGTAAGCAAGTCAGTTTTATTACTGGGGAAGTAAAAGAACTCTAGATTTCTGGTCATCTGAGTCATGGTTTATAAGTGTAAATCTAATGTAAAGAGAAGTCAAGGCCTCAATACAATATTTAGGAGACTGTCCTGCTCCTCTGGTGAGCTATCTGAGTATAAAAGCTAGATCTCAGCTACCAAATTGACTCAAGAAAGGAAGTCTCATTTTCAGATGTGAATTCTTATCCTTTCCAAGCTACTATGTTAGTGAAAACATGGTAAGAACAATCTGAGATCACAAAGAAGCCCCAGAAAAAAAGAACTGTGAGTTTTCCTACTCTTTTTTTTTTTTTAAAGATTTTATTTATTTAAGAGAGAGAGAATGAGAGATAGCGAGCACGAGAGGGAAGAGGGTCAGAGGGAGAAGCAGACTCCTTGCTGAGCAGGGAGCCTGATGTGGGACTCGATCCCGGGACTCCAGGATCATGACCTGAGCTGAAGGCAGTCGCTTAACCAACTGAGCCACCCAGGCGCCCGAGTTTTCCTACTCTTGATAGAAGGCATTTTTGTTTCTCCATCTTTCTTCTTCTCTGCCCCTCCTACATCTCCCTCCCTACCTCCCTGCCTCCACTTTTAGCTACCTCTCACTTTTAAAACATGAATAAAAATGAAATAAAAAAAAAATTGAAGAGCTTCAATCTTTTGATATTTTCTTCTAGCCCCAAGTGAACTATTTTTAAAAGTGCTAACTGGCATATGCAATCAAGAATTGAGAAAGGAAAGTCTTAAGATAAAATATGAATGATAATATATAAATGTAATTTAATAATAATTTTTCTCCTTGCCCACATAGAGCTAAAGGATATAATTTGAGGCGCCTGAATGGCTCAGTCATTTAAGTGTTCGCCTTCAGCTCAGGTCATGATCCCAGGGTTCTGGGATGGAGTCCCTCATGGGGCTCCTTGCTCAGTGGGGAGTCTGCTTCTCCCTCTGCCAGCCATTCCCCTTGCTTGTGCTCTCTCGCTCTCTCTCTGACAAATAAATAGATGGAATCTTTTAAAAATAAAAATAAAAAATAAAGGATATAATTTATTTTGTTGATGTTTAACGTAACTTAATTAGAACTATTGGCAATAAACCAATAGCAACATACTGACAAATTTTACTCTGTTGCACGAAGCTCAGAGTTGAAAGTAAAACTCTTGCAGTTGGTACTCTTGATTAAAATTTCTTAACAAGCTAACTTTACCACATCATTAGTAAAGGAATATCCCTCTCCCCTTCACTAGATGTACTAGCATTTCCAGTACCGTCTGTGACCTTAGGGTTTATGAAAAATTCTTGTCGAATTTCCTAACAACTTCGAGGAGGATCCATAAACAATATGACATCGATACAAATGCATAAGATAAATTGAATGCAATTCTGAACACCTTGTCCAGGAAAGATACTCATTATTATACCACATCATTGTTATTGCTATATTCCATTCCACTGAATGGATGTGCATGTATAGCATATAATTCTGTAACTATAAGCAAAGTTGTGTACCTGCACATCTTCAAGGACGTGAGGGCTTAACACATGTAAAGCCCCTCAGCATCCACCGAGCACCATGTACAGACTGGGCCTGGAGAAAATACAACGGGCCTCTGACTGCATTGAGCACGCTAGAGCAACAACTGTGATGCGGGTCTTTGACACATCAACAGCAGGTCTGCCCAGTGGAGTCATATGTGGTGGAACTCTCCAACGGGGGACCATGGAGGAGGATCACAAGCAAGGCTGGGGTATTGAAAGTCAGGATGGGTTAGGTGTGTCTGAAGTCCTGATTTTTTAAATGCAACACGCTTTTTTGCCCATAAGGGTAAGGATAGGAGATAGGATTCAGGGAAGTTCATAATTTCTAAAAACTAAATCATAATGGCAAAGAAAAGTAGGATTGTATAATTAATCCTTTCTGTACTGATATGTTTTTAATGCAGGACGACTCTAAAGCTTTAGGCTCATCCTTAGACAGAAGACAGTCCCTTGGTCACCACAGCTTTCAAATAAATGTGTTTCTTCTGCAAAGCTAGATTTGGAAGGCTTACAAAAGAGTGGCTTCTTTGGGCTGCTCCCAGAACCTCCACTTCCGGCAAGGCCCCGAAACACAAGACCAGCAACCCATCCTCTGTGGTACTTGGGCCTCTCTGCTCTGACCAGCAGCCAGAAACTGGGGGTGGAAAAAGGAATTAACATCAAGAGAAACATTTCCAATTTTTACAAAATACAAGGCTCAAGCTAACCACAAATACAGGAGGGAGGTGAGGGGTCAGAAATAAGCATTACAAATTATATCTTGCATTTTGGGAGCAGAATCACTTCCCAGACGTTAAGTTTTGGGAAAGCAATGGCCATGTCTGTTGCTACTTTTTTTTTCTCTCCAAAATCTAGTTTGGGGTGTGTACAATACTAGGTAGTCAGGAAATATTTGTGAAAGGAAAGAAGGAAGGAAGGAAGACAAAAAGATACTAGACTTTGGCTGTACGGTTGAAGGACAGAGAACTTTAGATGGTTAAATGCTGCCATCCGGTTTATTTTTCTTCAGTTGAAAAACATGACATGCTGGATTTAATTAAAATAAGAGGCTTAGTGCAATTATTATCAACAAGCATTAATTAGTTATATGTATAATACATGCTTGCTAGAGGTACATAAGAAGCCCAAACAGAGAAGAGCCTTTACACTCAATATTTCTACCCCAGAATCCCAACCTATATATTTCTACTGACCAGCGCCATGAAGAAGATGCCCTCTTTGGGCTCAGCCGCATCTCTGATTTTGTCTTCAGAGGTAAAGAGCTTTGAAACTTCACCTGCAATGGACAGAGTGAAAGAAGATGGGAAAAGATGTGAGAAAGGTCTTACCAGATGTGGTCACCAGCTGAAGAGGTTGAGAGTTGGAGTAAGCCTTGGAATGGCTTCATTCATTCACAGACATCTGCCACTATGAGCACCGCTTTATGCAAACACAGGCTGCAGAGAAATGTGGACACCAATCTTTATATCTAAAGATATTATGCTCTGCTAACTCCTTTACCAGTGGGCTATTTCTTACCGTAATTTCTTCAAGATATAATTTACTTTGGGGTGCCTGGGTGGCTCAGTCGGTTAAGCGTCTGCCTTCGGCTCAGGTCATGATCCCAGGGTCCTGGGATCGAGTCCCGTCCCACATCCGGGCTCCTTGCTCAGTGGGGAGCCTGCTTTTCCCTCTCCCTCTGCCCCTCCTCCTGCTTGTGCTTGCTCTCTCTCTGACAAATAAATAAAATCTTAAAAAAAGATATAATTTACTTTACCAAAATGTTTTAACAATTCTGGTTTATATATCCACATGTTGTTACAAAACTGAATTATATTACAGTTATCCATATTTTAATGATTGACATTTATGTTATTAAACCTCTTTTCTCTAACTTGTTTTGATTACTACTTACATGTGCAAGTACTTAAAATATGTTTCAAATATGAAATTCTACCTCCAAAAACTCCAAAACAAAAAAATTCATCCACTTCTTTAAAGAAGAGACTATTTTTACATGTTCAAGATAATATTATCACCCTTAACAAATGTCACAATTCTCTAATATTAGCTAAAATAAAATCCATATGCAAATTTCCTCACTTGACATAAAAATGTTCCTTACAGACAGCTGTCTAACTTTACACCTTAAAATTCCCACCCACATCCACACTTCCCATCACACACATGCACACTCGTATAGACCTTTTAGTCCCTGTCTTTCTCCAGGCTGTAGAACATAGTGATACTTGGAAGTCTGTCGCTCCCTTATCATCCTCTCCTGGTCACTTTCTCCCCTGGCCCACCACTTCCTACTCAGCCTCCCCAGGACAGCATGGAAGATGCAGGTGGTCAGTTTTACAATTAAAAACACATTTCTGAACACACTGTTCCAGAGAAGCTTTGTGCTCCAAACCCATTTGGGGACTTGGACTGCTTTAGCTATTATAAAAGTTCTCAAAGAAGCACTTGTACGATTCGGAAGAAAACTTCCCTTGATTTCTGGCCATATTTTTGTACTCAAGGAAGCACACAGGAAGGACAAACAGCCCTCCCTAGTATTGGCACAGATGACCAGAGCTGGGCAAGTGACCCCAGAAAGGCTGGGCCTGCTTTCAGTCTGGAACCTCTGTCAGCCCCCTCCCTCCCCATCTTAGTTTCTAGAGCATACCACAGATAAAGTTGGCATGCATGAATACTTCCAACCACTGAGCATATTAATGTGAAAGCGGGATCACACGCACATTAAAAGGACACTCTAACACACACATTTTCTGAAGCAGGTGTGAACTTTAGTTCTGCACCCCGAAGACTGTTACTGGCACTATTGAGAACCAAAAATGTGATGGGTCGTGGGGACGAAGGAGTATTGTCTCATTTTCTTTCCCCATTTACCGGAAAATGTTTTGTGGAATGACCTCATCGGGAAAAGCAGTCTTTACATTTCAAAAGTACCTGTTAGTGGCAGTGACTGCTCAATTCACAGGATGCAACCTGCAATCTTTTTCCCCTTCAGCAAGTAATTTGGAGCGCACTTCTTCCAGAACCTTGTCCAGTTGCAGATATCCCATATTATGGGAGGTGGCGTGTTGACTGCACGTGACAATAGGAACAGGAGGGTCGGTGAGGAGTGGTTGTGATGCAGAGGGGAATCCTTCACTGAATCAGGGCTGTGGGTCATCACTATAGCGCCATCCCTATGGAAACGTATTCCAAACATTCTAGGTTTTCAAGTCACTGGGTTTTCTAAACGGTTCCTGAAGCAATACCATTTTTCAGAACTCCTTTTTCTTCTAGGGAGGCATCTTCCTGTCAGCCACATTCTCCAAGGTCGAGTTGCAGTCTGCGGTGTCCCAGAAGATACTAAAGGACTTTCACGAATTACAGAACACCTCTAGCCTACAGGGCGCTGAGTGAGTTCCCTCCGGGGGGATGAATAAGAAAAAGTGACCCCTTGGAGCAAAAGCAGCCCCTCCCAGGAAATGGTGAGGTAACAGAAGCACCCTTGTGCAAAGGAAAAAGGCTTCTCTTCTCCCCAGGGGAAGTACCCCACTGCGGGGAACTGGGTGAGCAAAGAGGGGCTGTGTCTCAGCCCCAACCCTCGTCATTGGTCGAGGACTCTGCATCTGCATACACCGTACAGCTTTATTTGGTGGTCCTGCCCCAAATTCCTAACTAACCCAAATCCCTGAAGGTGCTATCCTTTGGGTAAACTTGCATTTTAATACAATGTATCTTTCCCCCTCAGTACTTTTGTAGCATCTTCAGCACTATCATCATCCTTGGCCTTATCTGCATTAGGCTTCAAAACAAAAATATGGAAAACAAATGAGATCATAGGAGAGTAAGCAAGAGGCTGGAGGAAAGCCACCCTTTGCACTCATCACAGGAGAAAGTGAAAGGCAGTCACTCTACTGGCCTGGCTGAGACAAATGATACGTTATATGCACAATTCACTGCAGAGACAGAACTCTGTGCTGGTACATGTATTTCTAAGATGAACAGCAATATGCAAATGGTATTCTTGGAAATGTGTTAAATAACGTGTACCCTGCACAGACCCAGCACTACACAGACCCAGCCTTACATCCACAAGCACACCCTTCACATAATGGCCATGGATGCAAGTCCCATAGTCTCTCTTCTCTCTCTCTCCCTCTAGCATACAAATGCACTGTTGATTCATGGCTCATGTGTTAACTTATGATTTTAAATAATAAGGGAATGTTCTTGTCTTTCAGTCTTCCATTATTCTATTTCTAAAAGGTCCCTTTGATTTCCCCAGCTCATTGTCTGGTAGACACAGCCAAAAGAAACTTTACTTTAAATCCCTTTTCTGTTATAGTTTATCAGAGGAGATTACATGAGAATTATTTATATTCTAGGCTTTAAAATTATAATTAATATGCTATAGTCATTTTAACATGGCAAAAAACATTTAAAGCTTTTGGACAATGGCATGGGACAAGAAAATAACTCTTGTAGAAAAAAAATTAACAACTGAAATTGTGGATCATCCCATATTTTTGGGAGGTTTTCAGAAAAGATGTAGAGGAAGGAGTTTGTTTTGACTAAATTGCCCCTCCAAAAAACAACCCCCAAACTTTCATTAATGTGAAGCTGGAAAATCTTCTATCATCCTTCCATTTTCTTACTCCTTATTTAAGTACCAGTGCAAATGTTAAGGGCACACACAGCTATTGAGTTAGGACAATGTAAGTTTATTTTTTTTATGTATGTTGAACATTTCACTGTTTTGAGCCTGTATTATGTAGACTCATATACCCCAGGAACATGTAAAGCACACTTGTGTAATTTAAGAGATAGGGACTACGAAGAGCATGAAGAAACTCAAAACCCATTCAAAGTCCTTGAGTGCTGGGTATGACTTTCTCCTGCCCACAGTGATATTCTATGCCACCTTGACAACTTATCAGATTGTAGGCATTCCAGGCAGCAGTGGGTGTTCAAGGATAAAATACAACCTATGACAAACGCTGCTTCAGGATTTAAAAAACTCAAAAGCCTACAGGGACCAAAGAGAAAAATGAGTGAAGGGGAGGACTTGCCTAGTAAACATGTCGAACTATGTTGTATTTCCCTGAACAAACTATACTCTCCCATTTTTCCTGAAATAGGTGGTGGTGTTGACATGACATGGCATTTGTTACCCCCAAATTGGGGCAGAGCCGCAGAGAAATAGTTCCAGTGCTAAAAGAGCAAAAACAATAACAAAAGCCTGACTATGCTGGTATAGCGATGGGCAACTGTTTTCAGCCTCAATGTTAGAGAGACGGAGCAAGGGATCAAACCTGTGCTGTCCTAGAAAGCTCACGTCCTGTCTAATGGGGTCAGCTGCTTCTCAGCCCAACACATCATCGTCACATAGAAGGATGTAAGCACACTCTTTCCCGCTCTTCCCATTTTTTGAGGGAAGATGGGAATCCAGATTTTTAAGTATAATCTCCCCATTTTAAAGTGTTAGCTTGACTTCTTTAAAATTGGGTGAGTCAAGGAAGACACACAGGGCCCTTCAATCTTGAAACCTCTGGTCTACACCACACAGTCAAAAATCAAAGGGACTCCAGACGTTCTTAAAACGTATTAGAGTGTAGAGTGGGCAACAGGCATTTCAATGTAGAAGAACATCCTTTTCATGTCTGATGCAAAGCAAATCCTTTAGCTGTTTTTATCCACTGCAGAATAAAAGCTGTTCAGGTTCCCCTTCCAAGTGTCTGTGATTCTCTGATTTATTGCTGGCAGCTTTTTTTCAGCATTCAACATCTGTGTCATATCCTCAGGGAGGAAATGCCCAATTTTGGCTGTGTGCTTTTATTCCGTATATATATTCATACCTAAAGGTCACTAGGTGAGAAAGTTCCTTAGTGTTTCTCTACTTGATCAAGAAGTCTCTCTATGCTGATGGTAGTTGCTACACAAGTCCCTGGAAGATGGAACAGGTACACTTAAGGTGCACATACTGTCAGATGTGCATTGGTTGCCTGTGAAAGACCTGACAGAGGCCAAGAACCCAAACTATCGACTTCCCACTGGCACACTGGTGCTCTTGGTTTGCACTATATAAAGAATTCCAGGGGTGCCTGGGTGGCTCAGTCGGTTGTCTGGCTCTTGGTTTCAGCTCAGATCATGATCTCAGGGTGGTCAGGTAGAGTCCTGTGTTGGGCTCCACACTAAGCGCAGAGCCTGCTTGAGATACTTGCTCTCCCATTCCTTCCCCCTCTGCCCTTCCCGCCCGCTCATGTGCATGCACTCGTTCTCTCCTCTGAAATAAATAAATAAAATCTTAAAAACACAAACAAACCAAAAAAAAAAAATTCCTCCAGGTGAACACATACAATTTTACTAGTTTGACTTTCAGGAACAAATCCATTCCTGGTATCCTATCTTCAAAAGATGAACCAGACATCTTGAAAAACTCAAGGGTCCCTTGGGCAAGAGGCCTAGACTCTAGGAGATGCTGCTCCAATTCTCTCCTTGACTCCGATCATTTTTTCCAAGGAATAAATTTCTCTAGAACAAATTTCTCACCTAACCACTTCACCTATGAGGGAGCAATGAGAAATGAAAGAGATCAAATCAGAAAACCTTTCTTCCTTAAGGCTTGGCATGGTCCAAGCTGGACAATGAATTCTTCCTCCTTTTAGGCACTCTCCTTTGGTCCTACTTGGCCTTCCAGGGATGAAGATGTTTTTGAAACTTAATATCTCTCATATTGTAATTCTGGAATATCTGCAAATACCTCCTCCTCTGTCTCCGCCTCTCTCTCTCTCTCTCTCTCTCTCTCTTTCCCCCTCTACCGCTTTTGCTCCCATATGTCCCATCCCACAATTGCCCAAAATAAAATAGTAGTAATTCTAATGTCACTGATTTTTCCTAAGTCACATGGTAAGCACCAAGAGTAAATTAATAGTGCTCGACTTTTTCAGCATTAATCTCTTTCACTGTTAGCCAATACAAGACTTCCCTGGACTTGCCAAGGCAGACATCTTCAAACAAGCAGCAAAATTTGTGAAACTCGAATCGAGAAACAAAACTAACAAAAAAACAGAAAAGAAAGAAAAAAGCCAGAGTTTTCATCCATCTATAAATTCAGCCAATGCTCACATATGGAAGAGTTTTTAGATAAAAATTCCTCCCAAAGTTTTAACCTCTTAAACCACAAAGTCAATCCACACAATTCAAATCTGAACTCTTTCGATATAAATGACCTGTTTCCCATCCCCTTTAAGGACTGATCTCCAAATTCCAAGGGGGATTCTTAACTGGATAGGCTGATCTTGGAGAAAACAAACCAAATCTAACTCAGAAATAAACCGCACCATATTAAACCTTTATTAAAATTGCTGGCATTTGACATCAATTCTGTAAATAGCGGACTTTTGATCAATCTTTGAGGGCTCTTTACACATATGATACCTTTCTAGAATGGACCGACAGGCCTGACTCAAGCCCCTGTTGATGTGCATGTCCAGAGAGCCTGTAAGGGTCGTCAGGCAACCTCACTGAGCTCTGCGCAGAAGGAGAGGCTCACGTGTGCGTCTGAATGAGAACATCTGTGCTGGAGGCAGGCAGAGGCTGCTGCGAGGGAGCTGCCCAAACTGTTGTTGGAGAGAAAGCGAAGGCAGGTGCTCTGATACAGCACTTCCTGTTCAGTACTGGGCTACCGGACCCTCGCTTGCATGAAGTTGCTCCCAGGGGCAGAGTGGGAGGCCCAGCTCCTGCAGAACGCAGTCTTCAGGCCATTCTCAAATGCAGCACGTTCGCAGGTCTCCCTCCACCAGCTCGGGAACAGACATGGTTTCGTGAGAGCCACGTAGGACGGTCGTGTGGTTAATCAGAAAATAGTGAAGCCATTTGTATTGATGGAGCAGGCGCCATGCCAGGGGAAACATTCTTACACAACCCAGCCACTCGGGATGATTTGTACATCTTGGAACCAGGCACAATACACAGCTTCAGATACTTGGAGCTGAGAAATGAAAACAAAGGATGTGGTCTCTCTGTGGCTCCCTGACCTCAGGGATCTGTGTGGTTTCCATGATTACAAATTACCTCAAAAGAAATCGAGTTTTAGGTCCAGAGAAATGTCTCTGAGCAGCAGGATGCCAATGATTAAATTGCCATGCCAACACGTCAGATAGTCGGTCTGGTTTGGTTCCTTTTAGAATGTAGTTATGGTTATTTTTCCCTCTTTAAGTCACCTTTTGGCTTGGCAAAAATGAACGGCAGACAGGAGAGTATCAAGGAAACGCGATGTGGGTCTCCCAGCCCTGTTGCTGTAAATGATTCCATTAGAGCACAAAGGAGCCCCACGCCCATATTTGGGCCGGGTAAAGTTCACTCGCAGGGGTGGGGTTTCTCTAAAAGGACTCATTCGGCTTTGGCTGATAAGGAAGTGAACTTGCTGTTTCTCTAAGGACAAGAAACTTTTAAAAGTAGAAGTTTAGCCAGCACCAGAGAGCCATGGCACTCTTCCCTCCTAACTGGAGCTTCCGGCCTCACTCTTTTTCAGCTGCTTTTAGCTAAAGAGCTCTTTGGTATCTTCAGTTTTGCTGCGGAGAAGAGGAAGGCGCTTGCCGGCTCTGTCCTCTCTCCCGGACACCAGACTAAAGGATCCCTTGAAAATATCAGAAATGAGAAGCTTATTACCTAATTCTAGATTATGATGTTACTATTATTACAGTGATACATTTTTACCACAAAGCTAATTATTACTGAATGCCGTCTATTCTTCTTGTAACGGACAGGTGTCACTTCTTCTTCTTATGCCCAGCGTCCAGTCTCCTTCTTGTGTGGAGGAAATTCTCCTTACGAGTATTAGTGGGAGGTAGAGACCTCCTCCCAGAAATGAACTTGAAAAATTGCCTCCTCAGTGTTCCTGAAGCCAGGACACAGGCATATGCCCATTAGATGCTATCCTGGAGAATGTTGGTGTGGGAACGATGAGGCAAAATGTATTCTGCAGGCGGGGGCGGCAAGACCTCCGGTCAAGTTTCCAGCGCGATTAGCATCAGTACTGGGCGCCTCAGAGTCTGTGCCTAGAAATGGTGGCATCAGTGTCTACATAAGACCAGTTCTGCTTGCCTTGATGTTGGGCAGTGGAAAGTGGAGTCTATTCCTGGCTAAAAACTCCAAGCTCACTTGGGTATAAATTATATTTCTGCTTAAATAAACCAAACTAATTTCTGTTGCATGCAACTAAAAACCCCAAGTTACCTCCTTAGCCTCGGTCTCAAACCCCTTCCCCAGCGTTTCCCTCCCTCTCCACTTCCTCCGTTCCTCCCCTCCCCAGCCCCCTCTCTCCCCCTCTCCTTTTCTCTACTCACTTCTCCTCTCTGCCACCTTCCCATCTCACTCTCTCTCTCCTGCCCCTCCCCACCTGCATTATTTTGGCTCCTATCTTCAAGCCATTATTGATAGTCCTATCTTGAAAGTGGCAGGTCTGAAAAGAAACTCTCCATTCCCATTTTGTAGTTGATACAACAGAGACCTAACAGGTATACCCTAATTATTCCAGTCAAACAGCAAGAATTTAGGGTGATTTCTTCCTAATCTAATGCTCCTAGAACTGTGCTGCCCTATCACCTAAGGAGTATATGCGTCATGTTCTCTGAAGACGATCGGGCTAATGATTTCACTCTATAAAGCAATAAGGAACAACAAAAGAGTATCTCTTCCTACAGTTTTCCATTGTCTCTGGGATAGAAAATAGTAGATGGATATGTGTTTGCATCTAGTCCATGTTTATTTGGTGACTACTATGTTTATGTGATCATGTGAAAAAAAAATGGGGAGGACACCTGGAAAATCACCTCTGTTGGCCCAGGAAATCAAGGATTATCTCTTATCTGTATTAGTATTTTAAACAAGGAAAAATTATTTTTGATACTTTGTATAAACACAGTGCTCTTTCAAAAGGTTAATCTTGGCTTTCTCAAGTTTAAAATCACCCTGTGGCTTCCTGTTGCACTTAGAATAGAGTCCAAAGTCAAAGTAGAACGGCCACATCATTCGTGAGAAGAAGGGGGTCCTCTCAGTCCTCACAATGAGATGGCAGGCACACACTGAGACCATATCACCAAACCAAGATGCCGGGTTACCCGACCCCTTGGCCTTCACTTTCTCCTTGACCTCACGTAGTACCGCTGATCTTCCACCCTGATGGCATTCTTTTTTGTCTGTTTGTTTTGTCCCGCCTTGGATATCTTAAGCTCCACCCCCCCCACCCCCGAACCTTTGCACTTGCTGTGCCTTCTGCTGGGAACTTCTCTCCCTATCTATTCACTTGGCTGCTTCCATGTCATTCTGGACTCCACTCAAGTTTAGTTTTCCAAGAGTGGCTTCTTCTGACCATCCTAATACTGCATACCCCTCCCTACTCCCCCGTCTAGTTATCCTTTATTTAAAATAATTGTGTTTATTTATTGGTTTAATGTCCACGAAGGCAAGGACCTTGTCTCTCAAGTCCACGTCTTTATCTGCAGTGCCTAGGGCAGTGACTAGCACATGGCAGGCACTCAAATTAACTTGTGAAATGAATGACTATGTGGGAGTAGAATTAGAAAAGAATGCCATACAACTGTACTAACAATGATTGTGGATGTGCAAAGACACGCTAACGTTCCACACATACACACACACACAACATGGCAAAACATAGTCCCTGTGAGAACATCTTTATTTCTTCAATTATAGTAACACTATAGAAAGTTACATTCATATTAATAGCCCAAAGGCACCAACCTATTTCAGAGAGGTTCATACATTGCATAGAAGACGAGATTCAATGAATTCATAGGCCAGCTCATTAGATTACAACTATTCACTTTCTGCTCCTCTGGTTTCATCTTTCCCTGTGCCTACCCAAATTTTAATTTCTTCCGAGAATTTTAAGTCCCAGGAAGCACACCATTTTACCTCCAGATGCTTAAGTATGTATCTCTCGTAGGCAATGCTTGTTAGCACAACTACAGCACTATTATCATATCTAACAAGATTAATAAATAACATCTACAATAAGACTGTGTTCAATTTTTTCCAGTTATCAAAAAACTGTATTTTTATTATTGGTTTGTTTGAATCAAAGAATAAACAAGAACCAAATGTTACTTTTCATTCATAGGTCTCGTAAGTTTCTTTTGATCTATCACACTCCTTTCTATGCCATTTATTTGTTGAAGAAATGGGGCCATTTGTCTTAGAATGTCCCACATTCTGGATCTGGCTGACTCGATCTTCAGAGTGTCTTCTACGTGTTTCTTTATCTCACATATTTCCTGCACATTCACAGTGAATGATTCAGAATCTTTTCTTTCACTTGGTATTACTTTCTTCCCATTGATATCACATCAAGAAGGACAGGATGTCTGGATGCCACCCTTTCAGCAATGCTCAGATTGACCCCTGGGTTCAGGGCTGCCAGGCCCATCCATCTACTCTAACCTCCCCCCACACACACACACCAACTTTTCACCTACTGATTAGCAGTCATTCATTATCATTGCCTATATCTATTCCTTTGTTAGCAATTTCGAAAACAGACTTATTTTTTAAGTCTGTAGTTTCTCCTTCCTCTCTTAAGGAGAACTTTTCTTCATCAGCTGTTTGGTTGCCTTAAAATTTGATCCTTACAGGAAAGGCAGAATAAATGCTCTAGTCTTTTTTTCTGATCAATATTCAGCATAATGAGTTGGTATTCTAGTGAACTCCAAAAGTGACCACTGGGTTTCAACTTTTTTTTTTAATATCATAATCATTGATTTTTAAATATTTTATTTAACATATTCAATTCACAGCAAGTATTGTTCAATACTTGAGCTCTCCCAACACTGGCCAATGGGAGCTCCTTCAGATTTGCTCCTGTGTTCATTTAACACCACCCAGTTTTTCTGATAATTTCTTTGCTTTCAAACACAACAATATGCTCAAAATACATCTTGTACATTTCCTGCTTCACACCTGGAATCAGCAGTTTTCTGAGGAGTCTTGGTTCCTTTTAATGGGAAATATATATTTTTAAACCACAGTCTGGGCACCAGGAGTGTTCATTGTTTCCAGGTGTTCATTGCATCTAGGCTTTTTTTTTTTTTTAATGGAACAAGTGAAAAATATGTTGTTGGTTTTTTTTTTAAGAAAAATAAACATCATTCCTAAGTTCAGGGTGATATTTTCACCAATTCAAATGAAAGATTCCAGTATTTTTACTTAAATTCCTTGGTTTCATATTAAATCATTTTTTTGCTTCCTCTGAAAATACTTGGCTCATGAAAACATTAACATAATTATTTGTTTTATTTCAATATATACAATTGTTTCAAAATAACAATAAAAATATTTCCAGCATTAACCAACCTCCTGAATGCATTTTAAAATTTCTTTGTGGTTTTCTTTTTGTCCTTAGAATGTACAGTCAAAATACTATGGTTTATAGCCACTTGAAATGAACCTTCTCCATGTCATTGCCACCTACTTAATATACAGTTTGGTTCACTTGTTTCAAGTTTTTATAATCACTACTTTTAGGGGTTGGTTTTGATATAACTTTTTCAACTGTGTAAATATAAGCATGATTTCAAAATCAGAACCATAAAATAAAGTATAATCCATTTTAGATAAGTCTAGTTTCCATCCCCGCCCCTACCCTCTGTTTCCTCCCTCCCTTGTGGGTAATGTATTTAATAGGTTTTGTTTTAATCATATTTACATCCTTCCTTTTGCTACACAAAACGCAGCACACTATCCACATTCTTATACAACTTGCTTTTTTAAAAAAATTTTTAATTTAACATTATATCTTGGCAACAGCTCTCTTAAAATATAGAGAAAGCATTCATTCCTGCTTTCTGTAAGTCTGCATAGTACTCCACTATTTGAGCATACCCAGTTTATTTAACCCATTCTCTACTGCTGGCATTTGGGTTGTTTCTGGTCTTCTTCTGTTACAAATAGTGGACCAGTCCAACATTCAGACTTTATCTCCATGGGAAAGCTATAGAAAGTCCATTCAATTACCTTTATTAAGTGTCTACTATCTTAAAAGTCCTAGGAAGGGTCTCATACATCCTAATGTGGTTTAGGCCCTACAGGAATTCATATTCCCAACTGCGGCAGGAATTCTAGATGCTATTTAGCTGTGTGACTTCATAGTATGTGACCTTGGGCAGGATAATTAACCTCTCTGGGCCAGCATCTTCTTTGTGGAAGATGATTAGTGGAATCTACCTCCCAGGTATGTCATGAGCATTAAATGAGACATTTTTTTTAAAAACACAATGCCTAGCACAAAGTATTTAATAAATGTTATCTATACATGAGTATAGATATTTTGGATAAAACACACCATCAGCAAAAGTTAATATCATTATCATTAATATTTTTTAAGTAGTGTGGTAACTAGGAAGAATAAGGACTTTGGAATCAGTCAACATAGGCCTAAATGCTAACTCTATCTCTTCCTCTCAGCAATACACTTATTGCCCTTGAGCTTCAGCTCCCTCATTTATAAAATGGCTTATCTGGCTTTGCTTTTTTGATAATATCAAGGGATTGCATCAAAGGCAACTGCGGGCATAGATTAAGCAGGTAACAAACATTGCTTTATATCTCCATCCTGCTCGAGCACTCTAAAACACAAAGACTTAAGTTGGCATTTGAGATCCAGCCAACATACAAGTATGGCCCTCATGAGGGGCTGCTGGGCAAAATGCCTTTTGCTTATGCAAAGCACAGGATCCCAACGTCTTCCTTATTAGGATTTCCCCTAGCCTGCATGGATCCATTTTCTTAACAGAGCATTTCTTCGTATACCGGAAGACCTACCACTCTCCCTCAGAGATGTTTCCTTCTGTTCTTGTCTTCTGACAACTCTGTCCTCTGCTCAGTAGTCTAATGCTACACTGCTTTACTAGAAACTGTGGTCTTGGGTTCAGATGACAATCGAACTCTCAAGGCAAAGTGGGCTTGACTCAGGCCTAAGTATATACGACTTTAAAACAAGACAGGAAACAAGAAAGCATGCATAGGAACAGACGAGTGGAGGTCTCATGATTCCCAGTCATAGCTTCTGACATCCCAGTCATTTTATATTTGGGACAGATGTGGTCAGGAGAGGAAGCCTGACTGCTTCAACTCAGGGAAGACAACAAGCTGAATGGTTCCTTCACCATTCACACCTGGTGAGTTATGATGCTTCTCCCTCATTCAGGTGCAAACGACTACCCGAATTCTTAACAGCTCAGGTTACTAATTACTCCATCTCAAGGATGAGGTCTAGAACTTAGTCATTGGGCACATTCTCACTTATCTTGGATATGGCATAGATAAACAAGACCTTAAGTTAATCTTACAGGGAGGCTGACCAAGGATCAAATTCTCAAGTGTCTCCAAAACTAAAGATCACAGAATCAGCTGTTAACCCTTGCCACTCCAAACAGGTATGGAAAGGTAGCATCGTATAATACCATATAGTGTACTAGGTACAGTGTGCGATGCTTTATATATACAAATCATCTTCTTTAACCCCCCCACGGCAGGCATATAAGTATCATTTTATTCCAACTCTGAAGATGAAGAAATGAATTAACAAGTTTGAAATCTAATAGACTAAATTTCAAATCCTGATTGTACCACTAACTTGCTATTTGCCCTTGGGAAAGCTACTTAGCCCCCGAGCCTCCATTTTCTCATTTTAGATAATAATACCTACTTCTAGAGCAACACAAACAGTTGTGAGGCTTGTGTGTCACAAAAAAAGTGTGAGTTGACACTAAAATCCAGCCTGCACTCCCCTCACTGAGCCCTGTGCGCTCTGACTTTGTCTTTCCAAATCTCCAGGAGCCTTTTCCAGCTTGCAAGGAGCCATTTCATAGCCAGCCTTGCAACCCTGTACAATTCATGATTGTTGTTAACGATTAAAAAAATAAATGTAGAGTGGCTTGTCCATAGAAAGCGGGTAATTAATGTCTGATTTTTCATTCCTTACAACATCTCATTGATGGACTTTCCCTGTAACAAAAACTGTAGGTGGCCAGTAACTAATTATACTTAAAATTATTCTGGGAAGTTGGCTATGTCCTCTTGACAGAAAGATACAAAATGTGAGTTCAGTCTCCGACCATGGAAGTCAAGGCACATGCTATTATTAGCAGAAGAGAATTCCAGAGATGTGGGCCCCCTCATCCTGACCACATTAAACAGATCATCACCTACCTTATGTGTTTACAAGGGCAGCACTTCCTGAGTGAAGTGATAGCTTTACTTAAATCTGAAAACTAGTGTTCCAGCTTATCTCAAAACTCCAGCCTACCACCTTATATATAAAAATCATCTTTGCCAATTACCGGTCAAAACACACATTTCCAAGTCCATTAGATCCACAAAATTCCATGTGACCTAAATAATTCGCATGAGCACAATCCATAGTATTAATGCCACCATCATTTCCTGTGACTACTTTGTATACTCTCTCAGTAGGCTTAGCATATCCTTGAGGCATGTCCTTAAATAACTATCTTATCCAAAGATTCACAGGGAAAATAAATGTGATCCCATGACAAAGCATATGCAGAAGATAATTTGTTTCCTTTTCAATTAAATGTGTTTGTGTCATTGATTTTTAAGCCCTGGGAATCTTAGGACTCATCTTTATGATCATAGAAAGTAAGAACCTCTAACATAACAATAACCACTATGCAAATATATTTTCTTACCATCTAGTCAATAGTGTGACCAATGAAGCCACAAAACATCAAGCTGCATTTGTGCGAGAGACACGGAGTGTTTCCGGCACTGATGGAAGCAACTGGAAGGTCAAAGATCTTTTGTCATGGGGTAAGACAGGATGAAGTCAGGAGTGGGTTTCCCTCAAGGGAATGGGTCAGGGACATCAGTGGTTGTGTCAAATGCCAGGGACTCCAAACCAGAAAGAATGACTTGAGACACTGTCCTCTGCCATGCTTTCTGGGAATTCCTGTTTCTTCCTGAGAACCTCTTATTTGAGGTTCTCCTAAGTCAGCCCACAAATGCTTTCTCATTCTCTTTTTGTCCCCTTTGTATTTAGTCCATGTAATTGCACAATTTCTCAGAAAAGACATTCCTTCCGTACATATTCCACTTTCCTTGCCACTCCTCCTCAACAAAGGACACAGGCAGACAGGATTACCCCATTGTTGAATGCCCGCTAAATTCAGTATTACCTTAAGTCCTAACTCTGTGGCATGATTGGTGTGCTAGGGGTTGTGAGCAATGTCTGTGACACACGACAGAGTTCCTGTCCTCTAGGAGCTAATAAACCCCTCACACCATATTGGGAATATGTGTCACTTGTCTGTCTCCCACCGCTAGCTAGACTGTGAGGTAAAGCGAGGGCAGAAGCGAGACTTCTTCAGTACTGAGTAACTAGAGTTTGATGGTAATTACGCACACAATGAGTACTTCTTGACTGGGTGGGGGAGTTAACTGAAGGAATCACAGATGTGGCTTGGTTAGGGTAGAAGATACTTGAGGTGGAAAAGAAAAAAAGCATAGAAATGGGACAAGGGGCTAATGGAAACATATGGAGTCTCATTTCTCTTTGCCTTGCCAACCCCTCCCTACCTTGTGACTATTGGTTGCCTCACAGCTGGTTTGTAATGGCCGCCTAGACCTCTTGGATTAGAAGTTGCTTCAGAGTGGATTCCTTGAGCCGACCCCACCACCTTTTACCCATCTCCGCCTCCACTGTCTGGATTTAGTAAACCAGTGGCTCTCAAACTTTAGCATGTGCCAGAATCCCTTGGAGGGCCTTTTAAAACACAGATTTCTGGACTCCCTCCCCAGAGTGTCTGATTCAGGAAGTTTAGAATGGAGCCCGAGAAGTTGCATTTCAAGCTCCCAGGTGATGCTGCTGCTTCTCTTCTGGGGCCACATTCTAAGAACCGCTACCGTAGACAGTTTAGTTCTACCCATCTTTAAAACCTGGACTCCAAAATAAGGACAGAAGTCTCATCTCTGCCTCACATGTATAAGGAATTCAGACATAACAGATGTGAAATAGTTTAAAAATAACTGACATTTATTGGATACCTGTTGTGTATTTATTAAATCATTACACAAACCCTATGAGTTGGATAAAATTCATACAGTATTTATATTCTCATCTTAAGAAGAAGAAAACAGGTTGAGATAAATTATACAAATTTCCTAATGTCGCATAGTGGTGTTTGAACTCAGACTGCTCCAACCCCAGAGCAAAATTCTGCTCATTCAGATTGTGCCTACTTGGCTAGGCTTTGCACGTTCAGAAATGGCACTCCCCACCCCACCCCTCCGTGAAACTGCAATAATCAGTAATAGTTATTTCCATTTAGTAGGAGTAATCTAGTGTGGGGAGCCTATCTCAATGTGGATAAACTTGTAACCCATAGCTTTGGAAAGTCATGTCATCCTGTGATTCTCAATTTCCAGATCTTGAAAAGAAAGGAGTTGAAATGCTCTTAAAATGTCTTACCTTCTTTCAGTATCTGTGGTCTTCAATTTATGAGCCAAGACCCTATTGCAGTAACCTATACTGATAAAGAACTGCCAAGGAGTTGGAGTGTTCACTGTATTCTCTCTCTGCAAGGAAGGTCTATGTTAGAAATCACCTCCACCGGAAATTGTTCTATCAGAGCAAAGAGAGTTAGACTGTTTTAATGGAAAATGTCATCAGGCTAAGTTATAAGCTGTCCTTGCTCCCCTAGAAAAAAACAGAGCTGAAAAGGCAATATGCTATTTCTATTGAACCTGGAGTTCTGCTCAAGACACTGATGCTCTTTCAGACATTAACTTTCTCTACTACCTTCTGCTATGCATTTAGTCTTTTCTCACATTAAAGTTACATTTGCCCATTTAAATTGGGAGGATATTCTTGTCCCCTCATCAGTAAGCCGACATACAAACCCATCTGGGCTCTGAACTGCTCTAAGCAGTGAACTTCATTTAACTTTAGTGGCAAAGGCTGATGTTTTCCTGTACCTTTTTGCCAACTTCTGGGGTGACACCCTGTCTGGAAACTACAGACCATATGTACTGACAACAAGGAGACTTTGTATAAAGAATCAGACTTTTCCTCCCCAGCTGTCTGGGGAGAACAGCACAGGAAGTGTATCTTTCATGCCTCATGTTTATGAAGTGACCATTCATTGTAAAAACAAATTTATAATTGGTGTAATGTGGGTGGGAGATGTGTGGGGGCCATGATGGTGCTAATCATGAGTAAAATTAGAAGGCAGCATCATGGTTTGAAAAACTATGGCCTTAATGCCTAGCATTTCTCATTTAAAGAAACACTGCCTTAGCGATCTGACTTCTATTCCTACAATCTGATTTTTTAACACTGCAACATCCAGGCAAGAAGACCAATACAGAAGTAAACCACATGAGGAAGAGGTTATTCAACAAGAACACAAAAATTTGTTGGAGGAGGGGAGAATAATATGCTATTTCATGTGCCTTTAAGCACTCTCAGATTCTCTGAGAATATAGGAAATTAATTTCCATAACCAGTATCAAAAAGTCAAATAGGATAAAAGACAATAGAATTACAGTAGACAAAATCCCTCAAACGTTATAAAGTACTATGTTGTGAAATTTTTCAGTTATATGCACGTACAGATGTGTGTGTGTTGTCCTAGTCTGAAAGGTAACAACACGTCTATCTTACCGTGGGTTAGGGTTGTTTTTTTTTAAGATTTTATTTATTTATTCATGAGAGACAGAGAGAGAGAGAGAAGCAGAGGGAGAAGCAGGCTCCCAAGGAGCAGGGAGACTGACGTGGGACTCGATCCCAGAACCCTGGGATCATGACCTGAGCCAAAGGCAGACGCTTAACCATCTGAGCCACCCAGGCGCCCAGGGTTAGGGTTGTTTTAAAGCCACTGCATTGTGGACAGCCTACCATTCTTCACACAACAGTACAGAAAGAGATTGTAGCCTGATTCCACTCGTCCCTAGGGGTCTATAAGCCAGACTAAGTAGGTATTCACAGAAACATGCAGTGATCCAAGATCAAACACATAGAAAAGATTTGTGTGGTATTTTATATTACACTCTGCATAAAATTTGTGTCCTGGCTTCCAGAATGAGCAACTACATTTAATATGGTTTCAGTGGCCATTTGACTTCTGAGGTATAGACAACTGGCTGGAAAACGATCCTTATAAACACAATTTTTTTTTTTTTGCCACCTAGGATTGCATGGATGTAAAAAGATCAATGACAGAACAAGTACAGGGTAAACCCAATGATTAGGAGAAATAAGGCCCCCCGGGGTTCCAGAGGATGGAATGATCAATCCACTCAGGGCCAGGAGTGGAGAAATACTTCCAAAGGGAAGGAGTTTTTGAGTCAGGCAGGGAGCAGGGGATTTTGCTTGCTTATGGAATGGCGAGCAAAGATGTGGAGATATTCTTTTTTCCATCTTATTTTGATGACAAAGAATGAAAAGATGTCATAAAATGATTTTTTAAAGAATGTGTTTTGTAATGTGTTTCAATTTAAAAATATTTCATGTTGCTATGTTATGAGTGGGAAGGGATGCAATTAACATCTGGTTGACACCTATACCTTGCTAGGCCCTCTGCTGAGAGCTTTACATGTATAATCTTATTTCTGTGATAATGTGTTAATAGATTAACAAAAATCTCCTACTTTGCTCAAAAAACTAGTAGAGATCCTCTTGAAACTGGGAGAGCCACCACACTGGTTTGTACCATGAACTTCGCTCATATGTCAAGAGTCAAGTGAATGAAAATAACCCACACAACTTCTTTTGAATGTTTGAATGATATGTCCCTTTACTCTGAGTTTTTTCAAAGTTCTCTTGCACTAACAACCCAATGTTTTTAACCAGAATGTTGTTCTCAACAATTTTATCATTTCATTGAATCTTAGCCAATATAGATAATATTTATTATTTACTCTGAGCCAGATACTGTTTGGAATGAAGTTTATAATTTAAACTCTCACACAAATCTTTTAGCTAGATACCCTTATTTTTTTTTTATATAGAAACTGAGCCACAGCAACATTAAATAATTAATTAGTTATAACTTGGGTTTGTATGCAAGAAGTTTGATTTTAGCACCAAAGCTTTGAAGTAAGCATCTTTAACGGTTTTTCTCAAAATGGCTTCTGGGGAATAGTAGCTCTGCTGGATATTAATAGTTATTTTTCAAAATCCGATTTCAAGGTCTGAGAAGTTTGCCAGTATGTGAAAACTTATTGCACAATTTTGCAGAACTTTTAATATGGTAACAGGCACTGTGAATCTTAAGAAAGAATATTGTATTCAATGTTTCTCAAATGTATTCTATACACGTGTTTATGTACAAGTGTTCCAATTAGTGAGGTTTTGTATTGACCCTTGTACATCTGGGTCATTTCCATTCCTGTGCTCTAAATGTAACATTACTCAGCAATGAATTGAATGTGCCTACATTTTAGAGAGTACAGCATAAAAAAGAGAGCATTTTGATACTTCTCTAAATAACATAATGACAATAAGCTCCTAAACAGAGTATAGCATAAAAGAAAAGGTAAAACATTGTGATAGTCCAAAGTTTGCATCCCTTTCATAGAATATAACACTCAGAAGTGTTAAATATTGACCAGGAAGAGTTTCCTATTCTGAAGCCTTAGAATTACAATAGCCTTTAATACATCTGAAAGTCAACCCTCTTACTCTAAAAGATATACAGAGTTTTTCAGGACACATTGTTGATTTTTCAGCAATTTCCAGTAACAAAAATTACGTACGTTCAGTTTTTAAACTCTTTCCTGAGTTATACTGACCTTGACACATAAAAGTGGCTTTTAGTTGTAACACTAATTTCCTATTTCTTTTTTCTCCAGTCGTGTTTTCAGAGCGATGTTTTGGAGCCCTGCCTTTAGCATTGGGGAAGACTCAGCCCTAATTCTGTCAGAAAAGTCATCTTTATTGGAGTACCAATGCCAAGGACTGAATACAGCATTAGTAAATGTACTTTATGATAAGAGTAATTATTGTGTCAAATCATATAATCTACACAGTATAACTGCAATTCATGCACACACAGGTACACACCATACACGCACACACAGAAGCATCCACTTATACTTTCAGTTTTCCTTGATATTTTTGCCCTCTGACTGATCTGGGAAAATGTATTATGGTCCAGTACCATCCACAGCAGTCTCCTTTAATGGAGGTTCATGGCACCTTCTAGTTAAAGAACATTAATGATTCAGGAGACCCTGGATCTAGTTGGATTCTAAAAACTATGGGGGCCTTTGTCCTTTCATCAATTCATTTACTATATCTGCAACTCAGTTTTTTCCTCTATAAAAAGGGGTTAAGTAATACTGTACTGTGACTTAATGATTTGTGTGAGGGTCAAAGTAAAATATGCATGTGAGGTTGCCTGGATTTTATTTTTTATATTTTCAACTTTGCTCTTCATTATGTTTATATTCTCTTTATAAGTACTTTTCTCCTGGTTAGGGGTCACGTTTTCTTGCTTGTCAGCCTAATGGTTTTTGACTACATGTAGGGCATTGTGCTTGTTACATTGTTGGATTTTGGATTTTCTTGTCTTTCTTTAAAGAATACTTTGTCTTTCTTTAAAGAATTTTCTTGTCTTTCTTTAAAGAATGTTAAGTGGCAGGTCAGTATGATTGCTCTCACTCTTGTTTTTAAGCCTTGTTAGAAGAGGTTTTGAGTTTTTTTTTTTTTCCTAGAGATAATTTAGCTCTACTACTAAGGTATAACTTTTGGGGGTCTCCACGGAATGCCCCCAAGTGATTACTGAGGACTCTTTACCATGACTGGTTGGTCCTCAAATGATACCCTAACTTTTCCGAGCTCTAGAAATTATTCTGCTTTTTGTCTGACGTCATGGAGGTTTACTCTCATATGCACTGGCTAGTACTCAAAAAAGATTCGTAGTGATTCCAATACAGATTATCTGGAGTTATTTTGTCTTGTTGCTCTCTCCTTTCTGTAACTCTACCCTGCAACTTCCAGCCACTTCAGCTTCTATGAGCTCCAATTTCTGTCTCCTCAATTCCCTAAGACCACTGGACTCTGGGTTTCTGCTCCCTCTAACTGTGGGCAGAAATTGCTTCTAGGCAGGAAGCTAGGGAGGTTGCAAGGCTCATGTCAATTTTCCCGTCTCTTAAGGGTCACGATCCTGGATTGCCTGCTGCCTAAAGTCTAAAAGTAGTTATTTTATGCTCTTCATTCAGTTTTCTATGTTTATAGCAGGAGGTAGAGTCTAGTTCTTATTATTCCAACCTGGCCAGAAGTGAAAGTCTGTATATAAAGGTGCTTTGAATTCTTTAAAGTATTATATTGTTTACATTTCCCCTTCTTTCAACTATTTCTTTCCTAAACTTTTAGAGCAGTATACTCTCAAAAGTAGATTGCCATTATGTGTGTGCGTGGGAGTGAGAGAGGAAAGAGAAATACTTAACATTACAGAAAACTACTATTTTTATTTTCTCCCTCCTTTAACTTTTTGATTTTTGGCTTTTGAGTGGCAGACTTTTTTAAATTTAAGTTATTAACTTATTTTAGTAGGAATTATAAAATTAACATCAAAATTGTCATTTTATATATTATATTGCCTAGAATATAGCCAAATAAAAAAAATGAGTTTAAAGAAAAATATTAAGTAAATCATAGTAGATATAAAAAAAATAAGGTAAAATTTGTGAGGGTGGTATATGGCTAGCTGACTTGGGGGCCTCCCTTACACTGCAGAAGGACTAGGTAAGAAAGCAGAAGAATTAAAATACTCAAAAATTTTTTGTTTGTTGCAACACTACTTTTCACCTCTTTGAAAATTCTGTCTCCCAAAGATATATTCATACTGTTGTCTTTTTTGAGGGTCTTTTTGTATTTGAACTGGCTAATGGAATATACTTGCGGTATCTGGAAATCAACAGTATCATTTACTGACACCATGGACTTCAATCGGGAATATATGGATGAGAGCTCAATCCTATGTATCTCTCTTTCATCTATGCTTTTCCTTTCTCTTGACAATTAAACACTTCTTCCATTTTTTTAAGGAGGCGGGAGGAAGTCCATGAAGAACTCTTCAAATAGAGCTATTAAAATATAAAAAGAAAGTATAAAATAAGTGAGGACATTGCTGGCAGAAGAAGTTAAATTAAAAATTCATATCTATTTTACATTTGCGTATGCTGTGATTGTGTTAGATTGTCAGAATTCAGGAAGCAGACACTGTCATTATGAATTAATTGGGATGAGCCAGTTATCAGGGAGGAAAAGAATGGAGTGTGAATTGAGACCCTGTGACTACATCAGTGTAAGTCGAGGTCTGTACTTCTGCCTCCCAGTGCTTTACGGCGTCAAGTGTAGAGTTGGTTATTTTGAGGCTAATTTAGTTGTCCCAAACTTTTCCACTAACCATGGTGATTTTACCCATTAACGCCATGAAGGCAGATTTTCTGCAATCTGATTAACAATGGTGAAAGTACCAAAGAGACAGCTTGTTATAATGATAATCAGTAGCTCTGTAAATCCAGTTTTGTTGAGTTCTCAGGCTTGGAGACCAAGGCAATAAAGATCTAAGTTGCAAGAAGTTCTCTTTTACTTTTTCTCTACCTCTTCTTTCCATCACTCTCAATGTACAACTTTTTCAGAGTGTGGGACTTAGAGTCACTTGACTCATTTAGCACAGAATAGTTGTGAGAAACATTTTGTCAAATCATATTGTGAGGGGGGGCGAAAGTGAGATTCTGCCGATTGTTGCATGTCTTATAAGAAAAATTGAGGGCTTACCTCCGTAAAAGGCTGCCAATCAAGTAGGCAAATTAACAACTTAGAGATGCGCTGATCCTTCTAAACAGGAAAAATACTGTAATACATAACTGAAAGTACGAAATGCAATCCTTACGAAATGATTTCCTACTCTCTGGTGAGAGATGAGTACCTACTGAGACAAGCACAGGCTCTTCCAAGTAGAGGAGCCTTGGAAGAGAGCACAGATGAGAGGCCATCAGGGAGGCATGGGAGTGAACTTACTTCTTGTCTTCTTAAAAAAAAGAAAAAAAGGAAAGGACTGGAACCCTTCCCCTGAAACAGGAACCAGCTAGAGTCAAAGTTGAGGTTGGCCACCAGGTGGCGTCAATGTCTCAGTAACAGTACTTGCACAATAGGGCAGCTTGCCCTGCCTCCTCCATCTCCTCACCTCCAGATTCACAAGCCTAACTTTCCGTATCTGTAACTACTACTAGTGGAATCATGAACTCCATTTATAATTTCACTCCCTTCCTTCCTTCCCTCCTAAGAGGAAAACATAACCTCCGTTTCACCAACTTGAACTTCACTTAGGCTCTCTACACTGTCTATAATTTCTAAGGCTTTTCTTCATAGTTTGTTTTTTCTACCTTTCATTCCATTTTCAGCTTTTTTTGTTCCTCTTTTGTCCTTTCTTGTACCTGCAAACATACCCGGAAATATCCCTAGAATTCTACACAGCTAGGCATTAAAGTGAATCTTTGATGCCCCTCTTGGCTTTTCCTCATTTCATCCCTCCTCCTATATCATCAGAAGACTTTCTCTGAGAAGAGCGAGATGACATATTTACTTTTAGTTTCCTGTTTCTGGCTCTGCTAAATCATGCCTTCCGCCTCACAGAAGTGGAAAACGAAAGCAAAGCTATTGAGCATAAACCTCTTGTGATTTTGTCTTCTCTTTAACAGACATGGCATTGAACTCTGAGCATAGTGCATTTGTGAACATCTGCAAACTAAATTTATTTTTTTGTGTGTTTTGTTCATGTTTAGAACTCAATCAATTATAATTCACTCCTTGTTATCATCCCTTCTAGAGAAATCAGAAATAATATTTGCCCTTAGCTGCCCTCATGGTGATGAATCACTATGGAAATAAAAGCTCATTTAAATCATGATACCTCAAAATACAATCCTGTGAGTCAAGTGAGAAGGTCTTATTAAACAGATATATTTGGTTTAAATCATGGGAATTAATATACATGTCTGTGACATTAGTTTAACTCTGGGGAAAATTATTTGTCACGTTTTTATTAAGCTCCTGAGAAGCTATAGATTTAAGATAGTGTATAAAATGTTAAAGAACAGGGCACCTGGGTGGCTCAGTCGTTAAGCGTCTGCCTTCGGCTCAGGTCATGATCCCAGGGTCCTGGGATCGAGCCCCACATCGGGCTCCCTGCTCAGCGGGAAGCCTGCTTCTCCCTCTCCCACTCCCCCTGCTTGTGTTCCTGCTCTCACTGTCTCTCTCTGTCAAATAAATAAATAAAATCTTAAAAAAAAAAAGTTAAAGAACAAGAAACAAGCTTGAATATGAAATATATACTATGTTTTATGAGAAAACTAATGTATTGTATGTATGTATGTACCTTGGCCTTACAGAGTAAAAACTCTAAAAGCATAAATCTATTCTAGTACTCTTTGTTTCTGGTAAAGGAAGATTGAAAACCCTAAGTTCAGCACAATAAAAATAGAACAGCAAGTCAGAAGACAGCTATCTTATTCATAAAACCATACAAGATATGGATAAGAAGTTGCTGATAATGATAGGCATATTTTTGGCTTTACAAAAAAAAATAATGAAGTAAGTACGATTTTCAGAGAAGTTTAAGTAAATAATAGGATGCTATCACCGCATTCTATCTTTTGTGTTATTATTCTTAGCTAGCTTATCATTTCTTTTTCCTGGACAAAAATATGAATGCTATAAAGACCCAAATATCAGATCAGATTGTTCTAGATCTATCCCATTAAGCATCTGCTATATTAAAAAGTTAAAAGCCATTACATGAATGCTGTATTAAAAAATAGCACACAAAAATACTTTTCTAAATAGGAGTTTCTAGAGCTAATCAAAGCATGTTAGTGGTGCTTCTGTTTCCTTTTAAGAATGAGATGGTTATCAGTTTAATTTCATGAGTATAAAGCTTAAGTCTTTTCAAAAGAGGAAACAGGGTACCAATAGAAGTAAATTAAAAAAATTCTCAATCACGTTGAAAACTAACATCATGATCATAGCGTGACTTCAAAGTTTATGCTCTTTCTTGGCTACCCCAAGTCATGGGTTCTGTCTTACTTCTCTTCTCTCTGAAATGCTCTCCTAAATTTTTCCTTCACTGACCTCGCTATCTTTCACCTCCATTTCCTAGTCATTAAGCAATAAAGCCATTCTGTTGGTCACTTTGGATGTTTGAAGTGCAAAAGAAAATGTCTTGCTAATTTCATTTAACAATTCCTGCAGTCTTTTGAGATCCCATGATACGCTGGTAACAGAGTTCCAGGGAAAACAAAGTAAAATGAATATCCCCACTCTCTTGACGCTTTCAACTCTGGCAGAGACAGAGAGACAATAAGCAAATAATACATCATATGTAAGTGGTGATTAAGGTTATTAAAGTTATTAAGAAAATGCAAGGGAACTTTACAGTGATGGAAAGAAAGAAGATCTTATTTAAAACTGTATATTTGAGAAAGACCTCTCTAACAAGGTGAAAGGAACAGAGAACTGAGGGCATTTAGGGAGCAAACTGAGCAGGTGCATCTAAAAGAATTCCAGGCACTGGATATAGCGATTGCAAAGTTACTGAGACAGGAGCTATGTGGTATGTTTGAAAATGGTAGGACCTAGCGCAAGGTGGGAGAGGGGTGAGAGATGAAGTCTGAGAGGTACCCAGCTGCAAAGTCATGGGGGACTTGTGTCTGCATTCCAGTAAGGTAAGGGGAATTGGGATTCAGATTCTGCCTTACACTTTAAAAGGGAGAATGATTAGGCTTTGAACTTTTTCTGTCCCCAAAGGCAGCGATCAGAACAGCTGAAGAATCAGCCTTGGTTCTGGTCTTCACACCCAAGCTCTGCATCTTTAGCTGGGCAGGTGTAGAGGGAAGCTCCACTGGGGCAATGTACAGGCTCTGCGAGAACTTATGCTTATCAGGTTGTACAGGAGTCAGGCTTTCCTTTCATTTGTCTTTAAAATATTTTATGATAGGGCGCCTGGGTGGCTCAGTTGGTTAAGCGACTGCCTTCAGCTCAGGTCATGATCCTGGAGTCCCAGGATCGAGTCCCACATCGGGCTCCCTGCTCAGCAGGGAGTCTGCTTCTCCCTCTGACTCTCTTCCCTCTCGTGCTTTCTATCTCTCATTCTCTCTCTCTCTCAAATAAATAAATAAAATCTTTAAAAAAAATAAAATAAAATAAAATAAAATATTTTATGATATTTTCCAATTGTTTGAGGAGTGGTGTGTTCCTTGGCATTCCAAGACCCAAACTTGACCAAATAGGACCCATTCAGTGGTATGGCTGACATTTTAAAGTTACAGATATATTTTCAGCCAAATAAACAGGATCACCTGACTTTTTAGATGGATTTTGAGGAGGCAACCAACAACAAGCATAAATGAAATCTTTGTTATAACAAAATTAATCAAACATTATTATGAGTAATTCTTCATTTTGTTGGTCAGTTCCTTAGCAGAATCTTTGGTTTCGTGGATAGCAAAAGTCAATGAGGCACTGTTGAAATTAAAACACAAACAATGACTTAGGGAAATGAAGAACGATTTTTCTAAAAGTTATACAAGAATCTCTAAAGATGGAGTGAAAAGAATTTTAAATCTATTTCTCTCCCTCAAAACAGTGAAATGGGTTTTTCCCTCAAGATGACAGTCTATAAGATGTACGCCTACTGTGCCATTATCCTAAAAGCACTTGTACATGTATTAAATTGACTAGTCAAGAGGGAAAATTATCTATCAAAGCTTCTGAGAGAAAACACACAGGTAATTGAATTTATGAATCATACCTTTCTCCAACTTCTTCCAATGGTAAGATTTTCTAAAGAATGAATTTAGAACTAAAATTTAGCCGCATTTACTATGAACAACTGGCTTTTAGTATAAATTCAGGGGTTCTTCTAATTGTAAGCATTATTTCTTAAGAGAAATGTGGGATGGTAGGATGAGACTGAGATAGAAATTTGCTGGAAAGATCTGAGAATCAATTTTCCTCTGCTGCTTAATAGTTCTGTGATCTTACGTAAATTTCTAATCCACGCTTGAACTTCCATTTCCTCTTCCCAGGTACAGGAACAATCACTTATATATATTAGTATTGTTATGAGAATTGAGCTACATCCTCCCATTTAATCCTTAGTTAATACAGGCAGTCAATAAATACTAGTCCCCTCATCTGCTTCTAAGAGTGTCCCTCAGGTACCAGTTAATATTCTCATACAAAAATGTAGAAAGCAAGCACACATCACCCTGTATTGTAAAAACAACCCAGTGTCCTTTCCTCCTCCATCCTTTCCTGAATGTCTTCTTTATGACTGACACAGAACACTTCACTTCTGAAACTCCTGATCACCACCTGTGGGGGAGGTTTTTCCCCATAGTGACCGGATGGGTGTCCTACAGTTTAACTCATTTCCTCCCATAGGTTAAGGGCTCAGTCCCACAAGAATGCTTCCACTGCACTTCAGATGCCAATAGCAGGTAGTAGGTCCCCAGCTTGCAGGCAACCTGTGTCCAATTTGTCTACCAACTGAAGGTTCCCATGCCCCCTTCCTCAAGTTCAATTAATTTGCTAAAGTGGTTCACAGAACTTAAGGAAATACTTATTTACATCTACTGGTTTATTATAGTTATGTCAGGGACGCCTGGGTGGCTCAGTCGGCTAAGCATCTGCCTTCGGCCCAGGTCGTGATCCCAGGGTCCTGGGATCGAGTCCTGCATCAGGCTCCTCGCTCAGTGGGGAGCCTGCTTCTCCCTCTCTCTCTGCTGTTCCCCCTGCTTGTGCTCTCTCTCTCTCTGATAAATACATAAATAAAATCTTAAAAAAAATAAAGAGTATGATAAAAGATGCAGATGAATAGCCAGATGAAGAGATGCATAGGGTGAAGTCTGGGAGGGTGGGGAGCACAGGAGCTTCTGTCTCCATGGAGTTGGGGTGCTTCACCTGCCCTGTGTGGATGTGTGCACCCACCTAGAAGCTCTGATACAAACTGGGACTTTTTGGAGGCTTCCTCACATAGGCATGATCAATTTCTAACTTCATTTCCAGCTCCTATCCTGTCTCCGGAGGATGGGGTGGGGCTGAAAATTCCAAGCTTCTGATCGTGACTTAATCTTTCTGGTGACCAGCCCTTATCCAGGAGTGTTCCGAGCCCACCCAGAGTCACCTTAGTAGAATAAAAGATGCTCTTAGTGCTCTTATTGCTTAGCAATTTACAAGGGTTTTAGAAGCCCTGGGTCAAGGATGGGTCAAAGACAAATATTAAAAGCGATGCTGCTTGTGTTCTTGGGTTTTAGAAGTTCTGTGCTAGAATCAGGGGACCAAGATCAATATATACATTTTCTATTATCTCACATACCCCCATATACATGTTAAAATAAAAAGATTTTAGTTCAGATAGTCATGTTTTTGTACAGCTATTTAGGCTTTCCTTTGATAAACTAGTTAAGTTTATTAACCTTAAAAAGAGAAGCAACTTCTAAAACTGGTTTTTACTTCTGAACTTAGATTTGTTGTGAAATAATATAGTAAAAGGTACAAGATAATTTTTGTGTCTTTATTTCTTCTGTTTTAAACATCCTAAGCATCCCAACAGTTGCTGGGTTAGACAAGCCAACGGGCGTTAATGGTTGACAATTACAGACGCTTTTGTATTGATTTAAATCAGACAAAGCCCCCCATGAGCTGACCCAGAGAAGTGAGGGGGTCATGAATAGAGTCAGAGTAACAAGGCCAATGGAAAAGAGACACGCTAAGCAGTAACTATTAGGCACAGTTTAGGGGTCTTGTCCCAGTAATGTGCAGGAAAGCGGCTATATTTGTTCTTCTGCTGAGGGCATCGCTGATTTTGGTTGTAGTCAATGCAAGCTTGATTCCTCCACTGAGAAAAAAGCGGTAATGGGAACTTGGAGTCTGAGAAATACACTTTACCTGTTCTGGAAAGAAGCCTCTGAGATATAATGGAGAAAACAGAAGTAGACTAAACTAGATAATAACCAAATACTATGAGGGATGGGTACAAAGGATTTAAGGATCAAGGTTAATAAATATACTTTTTAGAATATGGCAAAAAAAAGGGAAAGAAAAATTAAGATGGATACTAATATGCTGAAATGATATATACTTCTTCTTAGAGATAATAACTTCAAACCTTCCAGTATCTATAATTTAGGCTTGATCAGGGCAATGGTACTTGACCAATTTTTTTCACTTTTGATTTCCCAGTGACTAGAACAGTGCTGCGTCATAACAGTCAATAAATATTTACTGATTATAGGACTAAATGAATGATCAGATGAATGAATATACAGTTAGGTGGATCGATGGATGTGTGAAAAGCAGTAAGGAGATAAAAGTCCATGTAGGACTGATCCCTTAAACTGGAATTTGATGCTATCTCCAGGTAGATAGGGTCAGAATTGAGTTGTAGGACCCCCAGCTGGTGTCAAAACATTGGTAGCAGTATGGGAAACCTCCACCCTCCCCAGCTGGAACTGGGTACAAAATCAGAGTAATATTTCATAGAATTAGTTGAAAAATGTTTCCTCCTCCTCTATTTTCTGAAAGAGTTTGGAATAATCTCTTCTTTGTTTTGTAGACTCATCAGTAAAGCTCTCTGGGGCTGGGCTTTTCTTTGTGCAAAGACTGTTAATAACCAATTCAACTTTTTTACTTATGTTCAGTCATGCTATTTTTTCTTGCTGCAATTTTGGTAATTTGTGTCCTAAGGATTCATCCATTCTATCTAAATGATATAATTTGGTGGCATAAAGTAATGCATAATACTTCTTTGTAATTTAATTTTGAATTCTCTAGAGTTGTTAGTGATGGCCTCTCTTTCAGTCCTGATTTATTATTTCAGTCTTTGCTCTTACTTTTTTGGTCAGCTAAGCTAGGGTTTGTCAGTTCTCTTGATCTTTTCAAAGAATTAACTTTCGTTTTCATTGAATTTCTCTATTGTTTTACTCTTCTATTTTGATTTCTGCTCAAATCTTTATTATCTCCTTCTTTTTGCTTGGTTTGGGGTTCATTTATGCTTCTTTTCTAACTTCCTAAGCTCCCTAAACTTAGGGTACTTATTTAAGGATTTTAAAACTTTTTTTTCCTTTTCTCTTTTAGTTTTATTCTTTTCTGATGTGCATCTACCATATGTTTTATAACTCTACTGTAAACTTCGTTACAAATACAAATTAGTAGCTATGTTAAACATGGCACAAATTTGTCCCAGTTTACTACTTACCGGACTTCATCTAGTTGAGATTTCAACTGGTGAAGGAAAAGAAAATGAAAGCATATATAAAGAACAAAGGAAATATTAAAATGAAGATTATCTCTAAAAGAGATGAAGCGATTTTATATATTTTGTTATATCTTGAGATAAAAAATTCTCACCTACCTTTAAGTAAGTCATCAGTTGTCTTTGACACACTCAACTTTAATATACTTTACAAGGGCCCAAACTGGGCAAAAATAGAGGACTCTCTTGATTATATTAAATTTTCATTTAAGGAAAAAAATGACTTCAAGTTTTAAAAAATATGTATCACTGACCTACAAGATAAAGTCTAAATTCCTTTACTTTTTCATGATGCATGTGCTTAAGACATGACCTCTGCCACAGTACCAGTCCAAATTTTCCTCAAGAACACCACCAAAGACCTGATATTGATACTTTTATATTCATTCGTATCTGCTACCTTACTAAGCTGTATTAAAAATCTTAAGTTGTTTCGCTTAGATTTTCCGGAAGTGTCTGTTACTTTTGCCTTCAACTTCAGCTTTTTGGGAATGAATATTAATTATGGTGATCACAATATATTCTCATCAAAACTGTAAAGATGATTCCATTTTCTTCTGTCATATAAAATTGACTGGAAAAGTCTTCTACCTTTTGCTGATGGCTTTCTATGTCTGCGCACCATTCTAACCATGCAAATTATTCTTCAGGAACATGCTTACCTTTTCCCTGCCCCAGATCTTCTTCCTCAAATTTCACTCTTTTGTCCTTTTCTGTTGTACTCTGCTAGATCCTCTTATATTTTTTCATCTCTGATATATCTCAATGTCAAGGTCACATTTAATCTATCCTGTGCATTTTTATGTTTTCCTTACATTTTTAATCAATCTGTTTTCATCCCATATTTTAATCTTATTCTCTTCTTATAGATTTATGTTCCTCTTTCATTATACACATATGCCCAACTATAATGAGTATTTCTATTTTCTTCTGGTTCCTAAAGTAAATTAATTTCAGAAATTTTTCTCTCTGACCTCTGAAAATCACATTTGCTACTCTTTGTTACGAGATTTGCCATAGATCCATATTGTTTTTTAAATAATGACTGACCCTATAATAAAGAAAGAGATCTCCAGACTTAGTATATGTCAATCAATGAGATGTATGGAGTGATCTTGGGTTAACTATCTACTTGCATTCTGCCCTAAACTCCTTCTCAGATATACTCCATTTCAGCAGGGTATCATTTGATATGCACAGCACTTAATCCAATGTCCACATTTTTAGAAAGTTGCAACTAGTACAAGTCTGCTGGACTGACATGTGACCTCTATTTAGGTCCTCTGCTGGTTCTCAAACATTTAATTTCATCGCAAGCATCAACTTTTAGTCAAGAACTACTCTAGGGTCTGAAAAAGACAGCAGTAAATTAAACAAGGTCCCTGACCCCCTGAAGCCTAAAATTCCTGCAGTGGGAAATTGAAAACAAAATGAGTGGGTACTTATTTAGAATATCAAATGATGCTAAGTGCTGAAGAGAGAATTGCAGCAGAGTGAAAGGAATAATATTGTTCTCCACACACAGCCATTAGTGACAGCCTTGAGAGGTGACAAATGTGTGTAGATATGTGAGTGAGCTGTGCAGCTATTGGTGAGAAGAACACTACAGGCCAAGGCAAGTGCAGACTCCTTGAGGTGGAAGCATGATTGGCGGGTTTACAGAACTTCAAGGGGGTCAGTGAAACTGGGACAGAATGAAGGAGAGAGAAGCTGGAGACCAGATAGGAGAGGTTTCGGAGGTGGCGAGGGGAGAAGATTAATTTATTCCATGATGAGTAAAAGGTTGTCTTTAAATTTATACTTGCTAGTATATACCATCAAAGCTGTCCCTGCTGTTACCCTCAGAGCAGCATATGGGGAAAACATTTAGCTCTCAGAATGTGGCAGGCCACAGCTAATATCCACTTACCTCCCCCCGCCCCCAGTTTCCACCATCATCATTTCCTGCCTGGCTGTTTTCTGGAAATTCCATCTCCAAGAGCTGGTGATAAAGGAGGAATATATGAACAAACGAGATGGGATTTGGGAGTTGGGGTGGAAGCAGCGTTATAATTTATTCAAAGAGAAATCATCCATGCGGTGCAGGGCTCGTTGCCGGCATTCAGGTTGTTTTAGTCACTACACTCAGGAAAGGGGACAGGTGTAGACAGAGTATTCTTTCCAACCTACTTGCTTGTGACTGGGCTACTGCTGTTTCAGGCCAAGGAGCACAGGTAGCACAGCAAATGCACATTGCAGGAGACTCACTCAACAGTGCAGTTAGCGAACATTTAATTTCTATTAGGATCATCCAGTCGATTGACAGGTTTTTTTTTTTAAAGATTTTACTTATTTGACAGAGAGAGAGAGAGAGAGCGCGCACAAGTAGGCAAAGCGGCAGGCAGAGGGAGAGGGAGAAGCAACTCCCATCCCCTGCTGAGCAAGGAGCCCGATGCGAGGCTCGATCCCAGGACCCTGGGATCACGATCTGAGCCGAAGGCAGATACTTAACCAACTGAGCCACCTGGCACCCCTCAATTGACACAGTTCTAGTGTGTATGTATGTGTGTTCCAAACATATGCATATATATTTTTTTCTTTTAGTATTTTTGTGGGACAGGGAAAAGGCAGTGCCAGGATATAGTAATAAGATATCATTTAAATCCAAAAGTAAAATCTAATTTTTACATTGTGAGAGGGTGGATTTCAAAAGTTCTGAAAATATATAGGTATAATAACCCAGCCCTAGACTCTGAAAAAAAGTGGCAGTTTAAGAAGCTTGATATCCATGCAAAAATTAAATTATATTTACATAGATTCAAATTCTCCCCAGTCCAGAGGGAAGGAAAAGATCCATAATGAGTCTGAAATGGCTGCACGGATACTTAAATAATGAGCTCAGCCAGTACATAAACCGACTGAGAAGAAAGAAGGGGACTAGAAGTTAGAATAAATACTGAAGACAGAAACAGATAGGTAAAGATAGGCCAGAGACAGTTTAGGCTTAAAAAGAGAGAGAGAGAGAGAGAGAGAGAGAGAGAGTACATCATATGAACACGATTAGGTATGTTCAGATGGAGACCAAGGAAGAGCTTGCTTAGAAGGAAGTATAATGGAAATGATGACAGAGAATGATGAACTGTTTAATCCCCCACTTTTTTCATTCCTTCTGTCAAATAAAATATTCTTACACTAGAAACCCAGGCAGAAGGAAACATTAGTAAGAGGAAGCTAAAGCCAAGACAGATGAAGACATCTTCAGATATCACCTATCAACTCTTAATTAATTCAGGTCTCCTATCTCAGATTCATACATCCCAGGGGCTGAGGGAACCGGCAGATGAAATTGCAAAACAGTTGCCAATAACCACAAAATTAGACCAAGTTCTCGAATAAACTGACAAAAACCAGGCCATTCTTACACCGGGTTTCAAAGAAGCAGAAAATGTATAAGCCACCAAATATACTTGGTGAGTCTGAGAACAACTCTAGGGAAAGTTTTAGCATGAACTATTTCTTTAGCAAAGGAAATGACCATCAATGAAGCCACCATGGGTTCAGTAAGAATCCAGACAATACTCTTTCTTAAAGAATTCTGGAATAGTATCTCAGCAAGGGGTAATTTCTTGTCAAAATTGAAGCTAGAAGGATCATGTTCTTGCAAAAAACAAGAGATTAATGAAAATAATAAAGATGTCATTCACATGTGTATTTATTAAATCAAGAGTACATATGGTTTTTTTTTAAAGATGGTATATCCTTCCAGAAAAAAAAGCATGTCAGCATGACTATCCTGTACATAATTTTCTTGAGTTCTGTTCTCTTTCTTAAACTGTTCAGGAAAAAAAATTTCTGGAATTATTCTCTGCTGAGGCAGATTGTCTCAGAAGATTTATGACTCATATTTCTCTTATTTCAGTTTTGCAGGTTATATCAAATTTAACTGAGAAACCATGAGAGAATTTAGTAAGATGGCTAAAGTACAAAATAAACGCATAAATTCAATAGTATTTGTAAAGCAAATCAGAAACCATTTAGAATATTATGGATAATGCACAACAGTGATAAATCATATAAAACTATGATGAATAAATATGACTAGAAATATGTGAGGCTTATAGAACAGTAAATCTTTACTGAAAGAAAAAATATAATGCATGAATATATAGAGACATAGCCATGGTCTAGGAAAAGTGCTCATGTTAATTCCCTCCAAATTTATATACTATATATCACTTGACTTCTCATCAGGACTTTCTTTGATGTTCAGCATAAATGGTTCTGAAACCCATCCGGAAGAAAAAATGTAATATACAGAAAAATTCAGTAGAAAAAATGAGAAGTTGCTTTAGCAAATATTCAATCGTATTTTAAAAGTATAATAATGAAAATATGTGGTTCAGGTATAAGAACAAATAGATGAAGCTAAGTAGAATTTTTCTATGCACTGTAATAATCCTCTTCATTGGGGTACCTGGGTGGCTCAGTCGGTTAAATGTATGACTCTTGATTTTGGCTCAGGTCATGATCTCAGGGTCATGAGATAGAGCCCCACGTCTGGCTCTGTGCTTAGGGCAGAGCCTGCTTGAGAGTCTCTCTCTTCCTCTCCCTATACCCCCCCCCACTTGCATGCACATGCTACTATCACTTTCTCAATAAGATAAAATAAAATAAAATAAAATAAAATAAAATAAAATAAAATAAAATAATCCTCTTCATCATCACTTCCATTTGTTGAGTATCTACTATGGGCCAGTCACTATTCTAAGTTCTTTCACGTATTAACTTACTTAAAGCTCATGATGATCCTGAGTCATAGCCCTAACTGCATTTACCTTCCAATTTTCTTTTCTTTTTTTTTTTTTAAGATTTTTATTTATTTATTTGACATAGAGAGACACAGCGAGGGAGGGACCACAAGCAGGGGGAATGGGAGAGGGAGAAGCAGGCTTCCTGCCAAGCAGGGAGCCCAATGCGGGGCTCAATCCCAGGACCCTGGGATCATGACCTGAGCTGAAGGCAGATGCTTAACCGACTAAGCCACTCAGGCACCCATACCTTCCAATTTTCTGTAAGATTATTTAACCCTATAGCATAGAGCCAGTGTGAGCCTAATAAAGGAAATGAAAGAGGGGTTGACAGTAAGATGTTGAGTCAAACAGAATTAAAAGACCTGGACTGGGTTGTATGCATGGAGGACTTTATTTGAGCTGGGAGCCGGGGAAGCCATATGCCTTCTTCACTTCAGCCCTGCTAGACAACCATAGGATTTCTGGTGATTCACATAGGAAAATGGGGACAATCAGCTCCTTCCTCAAGATGGATTTATTACTGACCACATGGTTAGTACCACTCCCAAAGCTGCCTCGGTCCCTCTGGCCAACCTAGTAGTCTTCAAGCTTTAGCTTTAGCAAGCACCTTCAGCCTGTGTGATGGATTAACCAACCTTTCTTTGTATATCAATAGATCATGCATTCTTTCCTAGAAAAAACAGAGCACCTCTGCACATCATGAAACAGAAACCAGATCCCCTTGCACAACCTCGGAGCACTGAGATAATATCTGCAGCTGGTACCGTCAAGTCTGCGAAGAATCCAGAAATGCCAAGGCCAACTGTACTCCTTTCCTGATTAACTGACCTCAACTCCTTAAAAAAAAAAAAAAAAACCTGGGCCAGGCAGAAACCTCAAGTTGGCCTTTGGACAAAAGTCTGCCTTCTCCCCACATGGCCCGTCACCTAAATAAAGCTCATATTCCTTTCCAATCAAAACTCACCTGATTATTGGCTTTTCGAGTGACAGGCAGCTAAACCTGGGTTTCAGTATTACTTGTAGGATGTGCAAAGAAGGACGATGGCAGACGTCAATGGGAGGTCTTGCTATGTGGGCTAGATATGTCCAGATGGTGCAGTGCTCCTGGCTGTGCAAGGCATCTTAGTCTTGTGGCAAAGTCAGCAAAGTGTTAGGCACTTTGAGGAACAACAACGCAGTTTCAGTCTTCATATGTCTATTCTAGATAGAAGACTGAAAAGTGTCTTGATTTACAGGAAAAAAGTCCACTGATACTCATAGTTCAGGGGTCACAAATTATGGAACACAAACATCTTTCTCCTGTTTTCATGTCTAGTGATGAAAGAGCTTTCTTCAGCATGTCTTCTGAGTGGTCATATATTTAATACCACTCGTTAGTCATACTACAATACCATCTACCCAGACTCAACACTCTGCGGGGGTTTGTGGACCAGATGGCTAGAGCATGGGGGACAGGTTAGGACCAGGACTCTGAGAAAGCATCATATAGCTTGTAAGTAGGGGGTCTGGTTCTCCGTGAATGAGTTTTTAATTTTCTTCCAATTCCCCACTTCTCCATATGGTCAACATGTTAACAGGAACTAGAGGAGCTCTTCCAAGCGGAATGAGAGACAGCAGCCAGGAGAGGGCATGCACTCCCCAGGAATGCCAAGACATACCGGGCTAAGAAACAGACAGATAGTTAAGAAAACAGTGACCTCAGGAAGCCAGAAAACTTAAGGATGTTTAGGATATATAAAACCATGTGTGCAGGAGTATTTTTTCTGAGAAGATATATTTTGAAATGTATCTCACAGTGGCTAAATTGAGTGTCATTTACTTTTTATCATATGTGCATACATACACATTTTGTTGTATAATAAAGGTAAGAGATAACTTTAGACTAAAAAATTTAATTCTATTTTTATAAACTTGTGTTAATAGTGTATGTCTTACACTTCAAGGACTTCTATGAGAGGAATACATTAGCAAAGGCTTTATTGCTTGAAACTAAATCCTTAAGGAATTTCTGTAAATGTGCACTGACAGGAATGCAACTGTGCCCATCTGTAAATTACACCAGCATTCCTAAATATGTCACCCAAAAAGCGCTTTGAGGAAGTGCCAAAAAGTTGAATCTTCAGCTCAGATCTCTCCTCTTTCAGCACTGATCCATACCCTGAAGGCTACTTGGCCACAGTCCTCTTTGAGTCATGATAGCCTCTGAAGGGCTGCTTATAATTTGGATTTTGGTCTTAATGACCACACACACACACCCCAACCCTGAGAGCCCACATCCTCCCTAGAAGGTGGCCACCAGTTTGTGTTTGCTTACATGAAGGCCCACACATCTCCCCTCATCTCTTCTCTGACCCCCAGCCCAATGTTCCTGATCGGGACATGGTTTTCTAATGGAAGCTAAAGCAGATGGCAACGCAGAGCAGATGTTTGGCAGAACCTGTCAGGCTCCTCTCCCTGGTTCCCCAAGCACACCTTAGTTTCTACATCGCTGCAGTGGAATTGGTACCTTTCCTAAATTCTACATAGCTAATGTTGAAACATTTCCTCTCAAAGGCATGGGTAATGCTGCACAAAGACATGTCTGTGAATGTTCATGGCAGCATTATTCATACAATCCCCAAACTGGAAAACCATCCAAATATCCATCAACTGTCAAATACATTTAAAAAAAAAATTTTTTTAAATGTCATATATCCAATACAGTGAAATACTACTCATAATAAAAAGAAAAAGACCTGCTGATACACGCCTCAACATGAATGAACCTCAAAAGCATATGACAGACATCAGATGAAAAGGACCACATATCGTATGATGCCATTCAAATCAAATGTCCCAAGAAGGAGTAACTGTAGACTGAAAGCATATCGGTCGTTGCCCAGGGCTGGGGCTAGGGGTGAGGTCTGATTGTAAAGAACTAGATTTTGGTGTTACACAACACTATAAACTTAACCAGAATCATTATAGTAGATAAGTTAATTATAGCAGGTAAATTTTATGTTATGTAAATTATACCTCAATAAAGCTGCTAAAAAAAAAAAAAAGAGCATGGCAGTGATCTCTCTAGATTCTCTATGGAATAGGATCCCATCCCTATAACAGAGTTCACAGCATATCCCCAGGTCACCAGATGGCCTGAAGATTAAGGGAATGCGGAAAATATCTCATGGGTGGGATGCTCATCCAGGAATTTTTGGCAATACCTGGCTGGTCCTTGGCCATAGCTAGTATAAATCTCAGTCCACAAATTCTTGTGTGGAAGAATTATCACATCTCTTTTCTTTAGAACCCAAATCAATTTCTCTTTTCAACCTTCATCTTGATTGGCTGGTGACATAATTATCCTCACTGCTTATTGGAATTCCCACTTCTCAAGTTAGGCCACAGAGTCAACACATTGGTGGTGAAGGGGTCTTCTGGTCCTAGGCCATCGGTCTGTGTATTACCAGGGCCCCTGTCTGCACGACCCCTTCGTTTCAACAGTCCTCTGCTGTTTCAGGGCCCCCCAGAGGCACAGGAATCACGGAGACGGGCCTGCCTACACGACAGGTTGCCGATCAGTGGTGGAGGCTACATCTGGCCTGCAGATGTGCTTTGTTTGGCCTACACTAGGTTTTAAAAACATTTTAGCCAACTTTTAAAAGTCAGTTCACTGAAAAATAAAAATGTCTGGCTTCTCCGGAAAATCAGAAAATCTAGCAATAACGGGCCACCTCGCCATATGGCAACGATCACAGAAGCTGAGAAGGGGTCATGTTTTTAGCTTCCCGATGTGCCGTAAACCCATCCAACCTCAATTATCTTTCCCACAGGTGCCAGTGGACATTTTTGTAACAGTTGCAAGAATTGTTTTTTGTTTTTTTCACACCAGGCCCTCTGCCACTCTTCATTTGACCTGCCTTTGCCACAGCAGGTGTTCGAGAGCCCTGGCGTGGCCACACCAGACGGTCCCTGCCTTTACTCCTCCCCAGGCCCGACCAGGAGACCCACCAGAGTCTCTTCTGCTTCCTTCCTCCCTGCTGGTGGTTAGCTTCCGCTCCTCTGTGAGAGATTCTTCGCTCTGCACTTTCTAAAAGCCATCTGACTTTGACGAGGCAACTCATTCTTAGCCTCAAGGATTTAGCCTTTTAAAAAACCCAAACCAGGAAATGCCTATTTCTTGAGCAGCACAGGTTTTTGCCCTTCGGGAGACCTCTTGCAAGATAATGGGAGCAGTTTTAAACATTCCTACTTGAAAAGAGAAAGGAGAAGAGGAAATACGGTGAGGGAGCATAGGTGAAAAATCTCAAAACACCAGGCAGCAGAGTAACTTTGCTTTCAGGCATCTGTTTGAAGGACATAGTAGTTGAGTCAAATAACTCATCAGTTATCACAAACACATTTCATCTATTATTGGGAATCAAAGTACAAATTTCAGTGAGTTATTATTCCCTGTACTTGTCATAGTAACGCTGCTGGGTTGTTCATGCCAGAGGAATGTGAGATTACGGAGCGAAATGCTGGGGCCTCCCTCAAATGGGAAAGGAGGTGCTTCAAGTCAGATCTTGGTCAACCCCCCACCAAAATTAGCGGTCACTGGGTACTCCTTCCTGTCTGGGGCGCCCATGCTGGGGCGCAGACCCAGTAGGTGGAAACAGAACTCTGGGCAGGGCAACGCCCCAGGGAATGCTCAGCTCAAAGAAAACTGCTGGGGGGTGGTGGAAAGCTACCTCATTCCTGGGGTGAACGATAAAAAAGCAGACGCCTCCAGCAGTTAGCCAGGCACACTGGAAGGGGGGGGCAGAGACCTCTGTAGACTGCACTTGGAGTGAACTTTGAGTGTTTACAGATGGGAAGGCTGAGGGCTCTGTGTAAACAGTCATGAAGGCACCGAAACAAAGCAGCGGCATCCCAGTACAGAATGTCATCAGGCCACGGAACAGGAATCCGCTGGCCTCAGACGGCAGCACAAAACAAGGATTCCAGGCAGAGTGGACTCAATTGCTATCACGGACTGGGCTTATTCCCAAACCCCAGGGGCCCAGGAGCAGGAAGTTGTCATCTAAAGCTCATTAAATGATGCTAATATAGCCCTCCCTTCAGAGTTCGAGGTCAGTGATTCTCTGCAAGTTCTTTGGTAAATTTATTAACTTCCATCAACCAGGCAATCAATCAGTCACCTTCCCCAGCTACATAGAGTGAGCCTTCTAATTTCCCTGATGCTGATTGTTAACCTTCTAGTTCTGAAGGTAAACACAACTCTCTTTTGAATCTTGTCCCAGTAAGGCCCAGTTCACCCTGGGCACTCCACGAGTTATATACTTGGCTCCCAAGATCAGAGTGCCAACCTTTACCAAGTCCTTAGTCAACTCACTTTTCTGCAGCCTGGCTGAGGAAAAGCTACGTGGACCGTAACTACAAGTCACTCAAATATTAATCATTCCATGACCAAGCTGTAGCGGATAGACAAATACTATTATTCTTATTTGAATACAATAGACTCAGAAGCAAACTAAGAAGACTTAAAACCAATTTACAGTTCTTGGAAAGAAACTGTGTCAAAGACAAAGCTGTGGGAAAATAACAGTGGGAAAAAGCCATCACGTGCCTTTAGGACTGACACTCAGTGGGCATATCAAGTTTAGCAAATTTATGGGTTGTTAAAATACTGCAATACTTCTGTACTGGCTGATAACAGTCTAAGATTCCATGGAATGGAGAAGCAGTGTAAATCAATCCATCCATCCGTCAATCAAAATTCCACTGTGCCCATTGCAATTCAAGGCATTTTCCCCTTTGGGTAGTGAAGCTGAGGTTGCGGGAAGTGGCCAGATACAAAGTTTCTATTGTTCATCTCAAAAAGTTGGTAGGAGTCGGGGTGGGTGGCCTAGCTAAACTGAGGAAGACCCAATCTTTCAACTTCACTGCCCAAAGGGCAACACATGCTCCTCCAGTTCAGATATTAGCTGGGAAGGCAGCCAAGCAGCCAAGGACACAAATGGACGATTGGAGGGGATATATTCCCACACAGGGTGTTAACTTTCCTTCAGGCAGGTTTGGGAAGCTCTGCTGTACTGAACAATTTAATTCCTGGGGGAGCACATAAATCGCTATAGATAAGGGGAGGTCTGTAGGTATGTATGCCCTGAAAACTCCAGTTTACATCCAGAAGAAGACTCTCCAGCAAGTGAGCCCCACATCTAGTCCCTTCTGACCCACCCTCACTATTGGTCCCTGGGCAGACGGGCCTCATATGAGGCTGCCCATCCCTTCCTAGGCCTTTCTGATCTGCCACTTTGCAGCCAACAGAGCCTCAGGGTGAGCCCTTGTCCAACCTAGTCCACTTTTTGCACTTTCTCTTTTTTCTTAATTGTCTCCCTTTTATTCTTTCTCCCTTCTGCCTTCATCCCAGGGTACTAACTGGACCAAAATCAGCCATGCCCTTGGCTTTGTGTACGATCAAACCAGTTCCGGCCAGCCACTGGCTGACAATCAGGATGAAACAAATCTAGCCCACCTCATCCCCTGTCCTTAGGCCACCATGCCCTCCCTTGGCTTGCTGGTCCTCTGGTTCAAGTGTTCCCAGCATGAGCTCCTGGCATATGAACAGCATCTGAGCAGGATGGGAGGTATCACAGTAAAGTCACCGAGAGGCCAGGAGAGCAGTGAGGAAAACAGATTGAGAGGAAGGGCAGCAAGTGAACTTAGATGCCTGGCAGGATTCTCAATAACTAAGGACTATAAATGAAGGAGTGACTATTCAATGAAGAAATCACTGGAAGAGACACAGTCAAATCATAATTCAGACAGAAGTATCATTTAGCTGGCCAGAGCCATGCCAGAGCGAGAAATTATTAGAATAATTGCATCAATGACTTTCGCTATAACTCATATCACTGGTTATACATTATGAAAATATGTATAATTTAGATATGTGCTGTCCCAATATGGCAGCCACTAGCCCAGGATGGCTGTTTAAAGATTTTATTTATTTATTTATATTTATTTATTTAAAAGAGAGAGAGAGAGAGAGCATGTACAAGCAGAGGGAGGGACAGGGGGAGAGGGAGACAGAATTTCAAGCAGACTCTTTGCTGAGTGTGGAGCCTGACCTGGGACTTAACCTCATGACCCTGAGAGCATGACCAGAGCCAAAACCAAGAGTCAGACGCTCAGCCAACTGAGCCACCCAGGTATCCCGGAAGATGGTTATTTAAATTTAAATTAATTAAAATTAAAAATTCACTAAAATTAAGTTACACTAGTCACATTTCAAGCACCCAATAGGCACATGTGGCTACTGATACAGAACATCTCCACTACTGTGTAGTGCTTGTAGCTCTGACCACTGTGAAAATTTTCCTTCACCACTGTGGCGGTTGCTAACGTGGTAGTCGGGACCACTTATTTATACAATCTACTTGTGACTCCTATTCCTGTTTTGCAAATCTATTTCTATTACACAATTTATTGGTGATATCCTGTGCCACGTGATGACTCCTTGGATTTGATAATATTCAATTTAGGATAAGCAACTCAACTTTCATAATCACTTTTTACCCATGGTATCAGACTCTTAATCTCTCTACAGGCCCACTAGTTTCTAAGGAGCTGTTTTTCAAGCAGAATTAGCTCTAGAAACCTACAGGTTTGTCTGCACTGCTACTTTCCCCCCTGGAGCTTGCCAGAGACTCCAAATATCTATCATCTACACCTCTAGCACCATCAAATCTGCAGGATTTCATGGCCAAGGGGCAGGGAAGATTGTACCACAGCCTGGATTGGCTGCAGAGTCATCTCCAATCTGAGCCCTAAACAAAACTGTAATGTTTTCCCATAATTGAATAAATGAATTGGGGGCAGTATTCCCAAGTATGGCATAAGCTGACTCAAAAAAATCAAATAGGCCCAACCAACGAACCACAATGCTTCTTTCTTAATAGGGTTCCAAGATGCAAAACCGTTATATACCTTAGAGAGGAACTTCCTGGCATGTCCCAAATCACTGATTCACTAAAAAAAAGGTTAATGTTTCAGAAACTCTGGTATATATGTATGTGACTAGAGTATCTAGGATAATTGCTACATCCTGCTCACCAAGTCTAGAAAGCATTATGGTATCAAAATAGTGGACCAATAGGATACTCCAGGAAATGCCAAGACAATAAAGATTCCTCCAGACTACATTATGACAAAGAGAGTTAGCATTCAGTTTGATTCAGAACCCTGAAGCAAAATAGTGAATGCATGCCACCCTGCTATATGAAGGGTACTCTCTTATGTGCTTCCCTACTCAAGGGATGGAGAAGAATTCATTGTCCAACAGCAGCCATAGGCTATGATGACCTTCGCTTCAGCAAAGATACCACATCTGGCAGAACAACTGCAATTGGTCCACTATCTGACTGATTAAATTTTGCCATGAGTTTGAGGGTTGATAGCTAAGTATCCACCCCAACTATATATTCTAGAACTGGGGAAATAACCACAGGTTGAGTCCACAGACCCATTGAACCTCCAGGGAAATGGACTTGAGACCACTCTCCATTTGTTACCAGGCATCTATGAGTTTTCATTTCAACCAGGGGACCATGAGGACAGTGTCAGCCCATACCTAACATCCTTGATGATCCCTGTCAATCCCTCTTTCTAGAGGGTGTTATTACCCTGAAAACACCAAGGGAACAGTACAAACCGCTGTGAGCAAGGCAAGTGCACTGTAGCACGTAAGCTGAATCTTTCAATGATTTGTTTCAAAACTCTCTTTATTCTGTGGGTTTATTTATCTTTATAAATACCACAATGTCTTAATTGCTATAGCTTTATAAATATTTTGTTATCTGTTAGAGCAGTTTACTTCTTTGGAAATGTTTCAAACCTTCTTGAACTTTTGCTCTTTCATTGAACTTTCAAAATCAGCTTGTTAATTTCCTTGAAAAATTCTGTGGTGATTTGGAATGAATCTGACTTCAGGAAATCCATCATTTATGTATGGGATAGCAGCTTGATACTATTGGTAGCTACAGAATAGATATTACCATGGGAGCAGCAGGAGTGAATAAAAATCAAAGAGTATCTGAGAATGCTTTTCAGACAACTGGTATTTATTTGTCCCTATTAAACCTTTACTGTTTCATAATGAAATGTAAACTTTTGTAATATATAGATCTTTTGCAAAGTCAGGTGGTAAACGGAAGGAATTAGAAGGGAATATGCCTTGTAAATAAAACTTGAAGGTTGAAGTAATTTATTTTGGTTTTCTTTGCTATTGAGCTAGCAAAATTTGAAGTACTTAGAGATTAAAAAAAAAATAGAAGTGTGGAGAGCAAAGACTAAAGGAGAGAGAACATGACTAAGGTAGCATCAGGCCGTGGCTATAGGGTAGAATAAGAATGTAGTTTTCTCTCTTTTTTCCGCGCGCGCGCGCGTGTGTGTGTGTGTGAGAGAGAGAGTGTGCACAAATGGTAGCTTACCCTCAGAAAACAGAATTTCAAGAATTCACAATATTAAAGAAGAAAAAATTCCAACAAAAATTATCCCCCAAGAGTCCCTTTATGTGTGATTCCTTTAATAAAAGAGTAAAATCATTAGAGATTGAGGAACTACAGAAACAAAGGATTATTGTAGGCACCATGACCCATCTTAAAGGTTTTTCTTAAAAGAAAAATGAGATATGACTTGAGAATAGATTTGACTCTAGAGAGCATCCCGAGTTAATATTCCCAGTTTTATGACTTCTTGTATAATTCCATAAGAGCTACTAAGATTTCTTTGTATAGCTATAATTTTACCCATCTTATTTAGAAGGAAAATCTCTCCACTCCATAAATCAAGAACATTTTCATAAACTGGACCCCGGTTTTCATTTTAGGAAAAAATATGAGGAACTGAATGAAAAAATACTTTAACATTGAATCACTTTTCCTACAAATGCACACATATTTTTTGGAAATTTTAAAATATGAGAATGAAAGCAAGTTTTACATTCAAGAGATATAACAGAAATTCAACAAGGAAAATACTAAAAATTGAATGGTGCTTTTAGTTTTCTTGACAGAAGAATGTTCAAATTTTATTTATTTATTTAAATTTATTTATTTGACAGAGAGAGACAGAGTGAGAGAGGGAACACAAGCAGGGGGAGAGGGAGAAGCAGGCTTCCCGCTGAGCAGGGAGCCCAATGCAGGGCTCGATCCCAGGACCCTGGGATCATGACCTGAGCTGAAGGCAGACCCTTAACTGACTGAGCCATCCAGGTGCCCAAATGTTCAAATTTTAAAACATGCATAGTTTTAGGAAGTTTCTGATCTATACCTGGTTGTTTTACAGTTATTGCTTATGCTTTAATCTAATCCTTACTTGCTATACCTGAAAAAGTGTTTGTCTATGACTCCATAGCTTGTAAAATTAATTCAACAATGTAAAATGATTAAAGTTAAAATATGAGAGGATGTGTTTTCTTTTATGTTACTCAAAAAAACTGCCAGCGAAAATGGTCCAAGCATTAATAATTTTATGAGTGCAACACATGAGTGCAGAAATATCAATCCTTCATGCTGTCTTCAATCACATTTGTTTTTAATGGCTATATATGGTTTTGCTTTTGTTTTACTTTGGGGCTTTGGCAGGGAGGGAAGTGGTTTCACACTCCTATTTTTATACACACACACTCCTTAATGATTCTGTGGTTCTTGGGAAACTTTCAGTGGGTTAGAGTTAGAACCTAGCTAATAGTTTAAAATTAGAGCATAGCTAGTTTGTTCATTGTATGGCAGATGGACGGAATAATTTTCTTTAAGCCATGAGTGCTCTATTTAGAAATTATGGTTCCAATATGAATCATGACCTTGATGACTGGAGGGAGTAACAACTTGTAACACAACAGCATCTTGCTCACTCAGCCAGATCTAATTCAGTGGCCTATGAAATTTCACCAGGTGTGAAAAAGGGAAATGGACACTGATTCCTAGATTTTATTGCTTAATGTGTAAACGGGGAGTTTGAAACAGTTATTGCCATAATAAGTCTGATGTCATTCAATAACAAAGTTCCAGAGCTGAAGTTAGTGTCAACAGCTCTTAACTCAACCTGTTACACTAATGAACAGATTGTATGTGTCTGGAGTAAAACAGAATCCTAGATACGACTTCCAGAATGGTGGTGTGAGGACCCTCTTCCCAGCAGCACCACCACAAATGATTAAAATTATTTCAAAAGCAATACTTGAAGTCTCTGGAAACTGTTCTAAGGTAATAGAAAAAGGAGTGAAATGTTTATTTAGGAAAATATACTAAATCTTTTCAGGAACATCCAGAGTTGGGAGCAATTGTTGAGCCACAGTCCACTTCCCCTCGCCGCCCCCTCAGTTCAGCCGCATGGAAAGTCTACTTCTGATGGGTGCCATCAAGAACACAGGGCTTCCTCTCAACCTGACCCCTGGTCTGTGGCAATGGTATCTGTCCAGGAGGAGCATGTGCCAGCAATACTCATCCTCCTAGTTCCTAGCTATAGAAACTCTATTCCAGGGAAGGACAGTTGAGGGATGTGGGGCTCCCTGCTTCCACCCAGCTCCCATGTGTAGGGTAGAAACACTACATGTGCCATAGCAGGCCAGGAATACAGTGCCCCAAACACTCTTGGCCCAGCTTGCTCCCAGGGTAGGAGTTTCATGCTGGGACAGTCAAGAAGAGAAGACCAGAGACTACTGACCTCACCCAGCATTTCACTTGTACAGCAGGGTTATCAGAGAGAAGCTGGCCTTTATCCTGACCTCCAATTCCCTAAGAGTAGCACAGAGGTCTTGCAAAGGGTAGTGAGGCAGCTCTTAAGAACAGATAGTTCCACAGCTCTCCCCAAGGCCCCAAGGGAAAGGACTTCATTTGGAACACATCTGGGGAAATTTATGATTATGGGCGCTGTTGAACAATGGAGATGCTGGTGATCAGCAATTTAAAGGAGACTGGTAGCTCCGATAAGCAAAACCATGGAGTAACGAAAGGTTCAACAGATAGAATCAGGAAGAAAAAGCTAAGAAGAGCCGTCCTGGGATCAGAACAAGCCACAGTATAATTGAATCAAATCCAATATCCAAAGGCCTGAATTTAATCGAATTAAACTGCAATTTATGTCCCAGGGTATTGCTGAAAACAATAGAGCAATCAGCTAGCAATTAGTGGAGGTTATAGAGGGGCACATAATGACAGAGGGGGGAAAAAAAGACTTAACAGAGAGTTCAGGGAAAGAAAAAGAGGGTCCTGATTTGAAAAAAATTTTTTTTCAAAAAAACTGTTATCCTGAGTGATGGTATGTATACCGAAGACTGAGCCCTGTGAGGAGCCACATTAGACAACACATGCTGTGGGGAAATAGATTTCACTAAAGACAAAAAGAAACAGGAAAGTATGACCTATATACAGAAAAAAAAAAAAGTGCAGGCATAGAAATTGCCTTCAAGAGGGCTCAATGATCAAACTTTGCAGACAAAGATTTTAAAGCAGCTGTTATAAATATATTCAAAGAACTGAAGGGAACCTTGCATAAGGAGTAAAAACAGGTATCATGACAATGTCTCATCTAATATAGAATGTCAAAAATGAGATGCAAACCATAAAAGAAAACTAAGTAGAAATTCTGGAGTTGAAAGTAATACAACTGACATAAATTTAGTAGAGGGACTCAACAGATTTTAGCTGATGAAAGAGAGAATCAGTAAATATGAAGATGATTGATGTACATTATATGATCTGAATACACAGAAAAAAAAATGAAAAAAAAAATGAACAGAGCTTCAGCATACCAAAATGGAATACAGCTACAGAAGTGCTTAAAGAGAAATTCATAGCACAAATACTTTAGATGAAAAGTATCTTAAATCAATAACCTAACCTTTCATCTTAAAATACTGGAAAAAGGAAAGCACAGTAACCCTAAAGCAAACAGAGGAAAGAGAGTAATAAAAATTAGAATGGAGATTAATAGAAAAACAATAGGGAGAAAAACCAATGAAACAAGATGGTGAAATGATCAACAAAACTGACATCTTTAGCTACTTAAGAATAAGAGAAAGATTTTAAGTAAATAAAGAAGGGGGAACATAGAAATAAAAAGGATTTTAAATAATATAAGCAATTAATATGAACAAATTTAATAATTTAGATGAAATGAAAAAATTCCTAGAAAGAAGTAAACTACCAAAACTGACAAAAGAAGAAATAGATGTGAATAGACCTACAATAATTTTTTCTTTTTTTAAATTGAGTTAATTCAAGACTTCCCACAAAAAAGAGCCCAGGATCAGATGGCTTCACTGGTAAATTCTATAAATGTCTTAAAGAAAAATAAACATCAATTCTTCACAACCTAAAAAAAAATGAAATAGTTCTTAACTTATTTTATGAAGCCAGTGTTAGCCATATATGAAAACAAGACAAAGACATTACAAGAAGAGTACAGACGATTTTACCTTATGAATTTAGATGCAAAGGTCTTCAACAAGATATAGCGCATTGAAACCAGCAGTATATAAAAGGGATTATACACTTATGTGACCAAGTGGAATTTATTTCAGGATGGTGAAGTTTAACATACAATAATCATTTAAGGTAATAAACCATATCAATAGACTAATGGATGAAAACTAAAGGACCATCTCAGATGCAGAAAAAGCATCTTCATGATAAAATAAAAACAGAAAGAAACTTTGAATAGAAATAGAAAGGGGGGCACCTGGGTGGCTCAGTCGTTGAGCGTCTGCCTTCGGCTCAGGTCATGATCCCAGGGTCCAGGGATCGAGCCCCGCATCGGGCTCCCTGCTCCGCCGGAAGCCTGCTTCTCCCCCTCCCACTCTCCCTGCTTATGTTCCCTCTCTGTGTCTCTCTCTGTCAAATAAATAAAATTATTAAAAAAAGGGAAAGAAATAGAAAGGAACTTCATTAACCTGAAAGACAGCTTCTATGAAAAGACCCACAGCTAACATCACACTTAATGGTGAAAATCCAAATGCTTTCCCAAGATGGGAAACGAGACAAGGATATCACCTCTTCTATACTCAAAACGTTCTTGAAGGAAAGAACAAAGGTGCAGGATTCATACTTCACAGTTTTAAAACTTAGTAATCAAAAGCATGTGGATTGGTATGAGGACAGACATAGAGATCAATGGAATAGAATTGAGAGTCCAAAAATACACCCTAACATTTATGATCAACTGATTTTTGACAAGAGTGCCAAGACAATTCAATGAAGAATAGTCTTCTACATACGGTGGGACACTGGACATCCACACTCAGAGTTAAGCTGTACCTTTTCCTTATACCATACACAAAAATAATTCCTAGAAGATAGATAAAAATGTAAGAGCTAATTCCACAAAACTCACAGGAAAAAAAAAACACACAGAAGTAATTTTCATAACCTTGATAGGCAAAACACTCCTAGATATGCCACCAAAAGCATAAATGTAAGAAACAAAAGGGAAAAGAAGTTGGAGGTCATCAAAATTAAAAGTATTTGTGTTTCAAATGATAGCATTGGGAGAGTGAAAAGACAATCTACAAAATAGAAGAAAATGCATTATATCTCAATAGAAGTTTTAAAAAGGAAGATTGAAAATAACTTTTAAAAATGGAATGATCTAGGAGCTGTGGTACATTATGTATGTACCAGATCTTTCCTTGGTGTCAGGCCATAGCCTCACCTTCCTCATGGATCCTACTTTACCGCCATCTACAGTGAGAGAGCAATGAAGAAAGAGGAAAAATCAAGAATAGTTGCTTTTCTAGTCAACTGTAGTGGGGAATATTTGTCTAGATCTTGAGAAAAATTACAAGAGTTCTAACTCAGAATGTTACTAGGCCTGGAAGGAAAGCTCATGCATATAGCCCATTTGTTATGCAAATCAAAATGACTTCCTTGGTTACTGTTAACGATTCCATAAGATTTACAGCAAACATATGTGAAAACATACATACTAAAATGTGTCAAATTTTAAAGATCAATACTCCTACTTATGAATTCCTCAAAGAAAATGTTTGCAATTTATTTCTTAGAGCTGCATTAGATGGGTCCTAGGTAAATAAGCTCTACCTTGCAGAACAGCGCCTCCAAATGATAACCAAACTGGTTTTGAAATGAATATATTTTTTATCAAAGTACAGTTAATACACAATGTTACATTAGTTTCAGATATACAGCATAGTGATAGGACAAGTCTGTATGTTATACTATGCTCATCATACAACACTATTACAATATTGTTCATTGACTATAATCCCTATGCTGTTCCTCACTTTAGTGACTTACTCAATTCATAATTGGAAGTTTGTACCTTCTACTTTCCTTCACCCCTTTTTATCCATTCTCCTTCCCCTCTGGCAACCACCAGTTTGTTCTCTGTATTTATGGGTCTATTTATGGTCTGTTTAAAATAAAATTAATATTTTAATAAATTATTCACCTTGGAGTACCTAGCATGTTGGCTTTTAAGTAGATTCCAAACTTAAATTATCCCTTAAATTCTTTTACCAGAATTACTAATATTCCCTAAAGAACAATTCATTTTCTAACTTGTTCATTTTCATTACTTAATATGCTGTTGGGAATACTTTATCTTGGGCCATGTCTAGACATACAGATGGTTTTGATAAATTTGTTTGAAAAAGAGCCTGAGTTCAGGGAAATGGCTAATTATTTTTTTAAACGGAACATATTTTCTTTTAAAGAATTCCACAAAATCATTTTGACTGAATTATTCAGCTTTCAACTGGTTCTTTTGGCAATAGGTAGTTGAGAAGCTTCATGTTCCATGGCAGGAGTTTAATATTTAGCACAGAGATACAGCAGCCACCCCCTTATCCATGGTTTCACTTTCCTCTGTTCCAGTTACGCACGGTCATTGGCAATCTGGAAGCAGATGGTCTTCTTTCTGAAATCTTATCAGAAGGTCGATAGTAGCCTAACACTACGTCACACTGCCTGTCATTCCCCTCACTTCATCTCATCACGTAGGCATTTTAGCATCTCACATCGTCACAAGAAGAATGAATACAGTACAGTATTTGGAGAGAGGGCCACAGTCACATAACTTTTATTACGGTATAATGTTATAATCGTTCTGTTTTATTAGTTATCATTGTCAATCTCCTACTGTGCCTAATTTATAGATTAAACTTTAGGTATGTGTGTGTGTGTGTATATATATATATATATATATATATATATATAGGAAAAAAACAGTCTTACAGGGTTCAGAACTATCTGTGGTTTCAGGCATCCACTGGGGGGCTTACAACATATTCCCTTTGGATGAGAGGAGGTTACTGTACTTCACAGAGGTGTGCCTTTTGGAGCAGATGACAGGGAGGGTGGAGACTGGTGGGAAGGAAGCTTGCTTTTAATGACTACCAGGTTAAACATTGCCAAATAATATATATTCAGCATTTTCACAGGTGAAATCATATCCAAACTCTGCGTGACATTTTATTTCTAAGGGAAAAAGGTATTGCTGAGGAGTCCACCTAAGAATTACTTTTTGAGGTATACACTGAAAAAGATCTTTAAATCAGGACAATAATAAAAATGATGACCAAAGGTACAGCTTTTTCACGTAGCAGAAGGTAATGTTTTATTTGCTGCAGCCCCTAAGGGTCAGAACAAGACTCACTGCACACCTCTTGGCAGATACAGAAATGATTATCTCTTGTTGACTCTGTCAGACATATTCCTGGATTCTACATTGAGAAATGGCATGCACTGCTCACTCATTATGATTCTAGGACTCAAGGTCACGATCACTCCTTTATTCATCCATTTATTCAAATGTGGGAATAAACATTTGTTGAGCATCTGCTATATAGTAGTTCTAAATTAGATGAACAATATTTATGAGCCTTATAGAATTCTCAGAGTAATTCTATGGCTAGGAAACTGGGGCCCAATGAAATTAAGTAGTTTATCCAAAGCCCCACACTCTCCCAGATAGAAGAGCCAAGATGGAAACAGTTCCTGCAGACTATAAGGATATGTGTTTTCTACTTTGCTAATTTATTTTTTAAAAAACATTCTTTTATTTTAATTACAATGTAGTGTACATATTCAAAAAATAAAAATAGCTGGACATCCAACAACCAGATTTAAGAGAAGTTAACACTTCATATGTTTGCTCTAGAACTTTTACTTTCCTTTTTTTTTTTTTTTTGAACTTAGGTGTTACAGATCCAGCTATAACTTTAATTCGGTTCTGATCCCTTCCTGATTTCCTAGAAGTATCCACTACCCTGAAAATGCTTTATATCTTTCCCATGCATGTTATGGTGCCTATGGATTTATATAATGTTTTTTATATGCTTAAATTTATATAAGTGCTATTATTTTATGAATCTGCAAGTTCCTTTTTTGTTTGGTATTATGTCTATCACACTATTATTTTGATACATGAATATTTGATTGTTTATTCCTTAACCAATAAATTATATTAATATGCATTTTTAAATTTCCAAATGCCTATACTCTTGCTATTGATTTCTAATTTTATCATTACTTATGTCTAATTTTGTTGAGAGTTTCTTGGTGGCCCATGTATGTTCATTTTTAAAAAGGATTTCATATGCTTGAAAAGAATGTGTCCTCTAATTTTTTAATGTACATTCCGCATATGGCTATTATGTTAAGCTTACAAATTGTATTGTTCAAACCCTCTGTATTGGTGCTAAATTTTGTTTGCTTAAGCAACTGATTTTTTAAAAATTATATTAAGTAAAATTATAAATCTTTATAATTGCATATCTATAAATTTCTATTTGTAATTTTTGCTTCATGCATATTAAAGATTTTTTAAGGTCATATATTATCAAAATCATAATAACTTACTTTTATCATGTAATGCCCTTTTTCATAATAATGTATTTAAGATCTACTTTGTTTGATAATCATCTTTTCCAGAACACAGTTATCAGTGTGTCTCTTAATAAGGTATAGCTAAATTTTGTAGTTTAAACAAACTGAGAATTTCTACCTTTTACCTTGTGATTTCTCTGTTTATTGGGGTTCCTTATGTAAATGTATTACTACCTTATGGCACATGTATTCCTATCATATTACTGTGTGCTGTTAACAAAGTTTTTCTTTTCCTAATCATTTTTCCTTTTTCCTTGACTCTATTAAATTAATGAGTGTCTTCAATTCTATTGTTTTTAAAAATATGCATACTTAAAAATTTGCATACTTACAAGCTCTAAATTATAATTCCATACATCTCCTGAATAACAACAAAGACTTCTGATTGCTTTAATTCCCCTTATACTCTCGGGCGCCTGGATGGCTCAGTCGTTAAGCATCTGCCTTTGCCTCAGGTTATGATCCCAGGGTCCTGGGATTGAGTCCCACACCAGCTCCCTGCTCAGCGGGAAGCCTGCTTCTCCCTCTCCCACTCCCACTCCCCCTGCTTGTATTCCCTCTGTTACTGTCCCTCTCTCTAAGTAAATAAAATCCTAAAAAAAAAAAATTCCACTTATACTCTCTTCCCATTGTTTATATTGACCACTTACCATCATTACTTAGAGTCAATACACTAAGGGAAAAGAAATGTGAAGTAGTTACACAAATATACAAACTGAGACAAAACCCTGATGGGGTTCTAGTCTACAGTTCTAGTAATTCCTGAGATCCAGTGGAATTTCTTCTTTGGGCCCCTCAAAAAAAAAAAAAAAAAAGTATCTTATAATAAATTCTGCTCCTTGGCTAGTTTGAGTGGAATATATGTCATCTGGAACCAAATGAGGTTTCTCTCACTTAAAAACTAAAACAGAGTAATAGGAAAACAAAAGCAAGAAATAAGATGAAGTTAGAGAAGGATGCCTATACAAAATTAATACTTTGATGCCAAGCACAATTCCTGAAGATGTTCCAAAATTTAGCTCCAATATTTCTTGGTGCTGGAGTAGAGGAAAGCAAGATTATCTTAAATATGTATAAATGTCTGTAACATAAATACATATTAGTTGCTCAAAAAAAAAAAAAATGCAGGTTCTCTACTTACTAATACCTGGAAGAAAATTTTCTGTAGGTCATCAGAAAGCAAGTGCCATGTGATGTGGCAAACTTTATAGTCAACAACCTCTCAACAAATATCTCTGAGGTGTTACTTTATCCTTGTGTGAGGTTAACGTGGTACTTGTGTTAATATGATCTGAGCCAAAATAAAGTTAAGACTTAGAGGAATAGGTCCATTGTTCTCATCATGGAGTCTACTACATTTGAACAGAAGACATTCAAGATTCTAACTGTAAAAACTTTAAAGGCATATTTATGAGGTTGATGAATAAATAGCCTTGGAAAGTTTGAATTCTATCAAAAACAAATATTTAATCAGAACACACTCTTTAATAAAAGACAACTAAGTTTTTTGTTTGTCTGTTTGTTTCAAAAACAATTTTCTATGGGCAAGGGGCACCTGGGTGGCTCAGTCGTTAAGCTTTTGCCTTCGGCTCAGGTCATGATCCCAGGGTCCTGGGATCAAGCCCTGCATCGGGCTCCCTGCTCAGCAGAAAGCCTGCTTCTCCCTCTCCCACTCCCCCTGCTTGTGATCCCTCTCTCGGTAGGTCTCTCTCTGTCAAATAAATAAATAAAACCTTAAAAAAAATAAATTTTCTGCTCCTACTAATACATAGACAAATGAGTGATTAGGATTCCCAGCAAATTTTCAAAGGATTTCAAAATGTTGGAATCTCTCTTTAACACATCTGTCACCTCTCTATCTACCTATCTATCATAAATCTGCATAGGGCAGAAAACTATGTAGAGAAAAAATAGAGAAATAATTTTAGAGTTTAAACGCATAAATAGTAATTTAAGATGGTAATAAAATATTAGAATCTGTGAGAGAAAGCTAAAACAATGTTAAGAGGTGAGTCCATAGCTTTAAATGCTATTAATCTATATCAGGAAAGAATAAGATTAATTTAGCTACAACTTCAACATTATTAAAACTGTTTCCAAGCACAGAAAAGGAATGAAAATTTTTAGATTCCTTACTAAAAGCTAGTGGAACATTTATTTCAAATACCAACAAAAATAGTACTAAAAATGGAAAAGTACAGGCCAATCTCAAATACTAAGTCAAAGATAACAAATGATGCATTAATTAAAAATAATACACATTACATAAATTTATTCTATGAGTGCAAAGATGATTTCATTTCTAAGAAATCTATGACTATAACTTATACCAGATAAAATTTAAAATAACAATATCCAAAAATATTGAAAATTGGCAAAATTCAATGTGTTCTGAAGACAGCTGTTAAATATAGGATGTGGGGATATAGGTATCTCCTATGAATATATTCCTAGGAATATACATGTATTTGTATGTAATTGTATATTGAGAGAGAAATGAACATATCCATCCGTTTCTCCAATGTACACATTTGCCAACAGAAAAGTAAGTATCTCTCAATCTGAAGTGGAAATTGTGGCATTCAGGTGCCCAAACATAATAACCGTGGCATACAGAATAAAAATTATCAAAGATTCCGTTAATGTAACTTGATCTAAATAGGTAATACAAGCCTGGTAGAAAGAGCATCAGCGCAGAAACAAATCCAACTTAACCTGTATTATGGACTAAATGTTTGTGTCCCCCACTCCCAAATTCGTATGTTGAAATCCTAATTCCCAATGTTTTGGCATTAGGAGAGGCATCCTTTGAGAGGTCCTTAGATTTAGATGAGGTCAGGACGACAGAACCCCATGACTGGACTAGTGCCCTTGCCAGAAGAGGCCAGAGAAGTAGCTCTTTCGCTCCCTGCCCCGCGTGGATACAGTGAAAACAGCAGTTGGGAAACCAGGAAAAGGGTCCTGACCAAGAAGCTAACCTGCCAATATCTTGACCTTGGACTCTCCTGCCTCTGTAACTGTGAGAAATAAATGTTTAAGGCACCAAGTCTATGATAATTTGCTATAGCAACCTGGGCAGACTAAGACAACTTGACAGAGAACCAAATCAGAAACGAAGGAAAAGATTCTGACCATAGATTCCAGAGAACTCAAAGTTTTTGTCATCAAAAACTTTGTGTCCCCTTTCCTAAGTCACTCAGACACTTTCTAGCCCAGACCAGTTGGCAGAATTCTGGATGGCCAGTCCACCAGCCCACACTTTAATTGTCAAAATGTTTCCTTTTAGATCCCAGGGAGGAAAAAATTATTAACTTATTAAAAGGTAAGTTTTGAAGACTAGATGTCTTCTTTCAGACATGGAAAGCCCATGACTTGGACCACTGGCATCATTAGATTTTCATTTTCTCTAACGAAGGACAAGATCTCTCCTACCCATTTATTTATTCTAATAAAAGTTTTCTTTCCCATTTTTTAAAAATACATCTTCCATTCGCCAGGGAACACACCAGAAATTGTGAAATATTTGCCAAGTGTTTTGCTCTGACCCTAAAATATTGCACTAGTCAGAGTAATTAACACTAACTACTGAAACAAACAAACAAAATTCAACATCTCAAGGACTTAAAGATTTATTTCTCTTTTATGTCACAGTCATGGTCCAGTGTGATTCAGGTAGTTTTTCCCCTTACTATGGCTATTATATTATTATATAAATTATCTGTGTTAGATAGCATTATAAATTATATAAGATATATAATTATAAACAACATGAAATATAAGTACATATTATATGCATTACATATATATTATATAGGCCTTATTACACCACTGAAAACACAAAGTTCCTGTGACGGGGAAGAAAAAAATGTTGGAATCAGACTGGCTCTTCATTTCCTTTGTCTGGAAGAACACGTTACTTACAGTCCCTTCACGGAAGAACTAGTCACACGCCCCCCCCCCAACTGAAAGAGTGGTGGGAGGTGTTGAGGGGATAATGGGTACTTGGTGAACGCTAATGCAGTCTCCTACAGTTCTATTGTTGGTTTACTAGAGAAAACTACAACTCTGAATGCCTTTCCAGCTCATTATATATCAGATAAGTTGTCCTCAGAAGTCAGTGTTGACTTATGTGGGGTAAATGGCAGTATCTTCCTCTTAAGGGCAGTCTTCTCAACATTTAAACATACTCAAACTTCTATCAAGTTTCTACCTTTAAAAAAATTAAAATTTCTCTCCAACCACTTAATTCTCTAGTTATTGTTCCACCCACACAGTGGGATATAATTAGCTAAGGCAGGTCGTCTTCTTATAAACTAACTCATAGCAACTAAGAGGAAGGATTGTCTATTATGTGAGTTACCAACTGTGCTTGCTTGCCGGCCTGCCTTCCTTCCTTCCAAAGATTTTACTTCTTTATTTTTCAGAGAGAGAGAGAGAGCACAAGCAGGGGGAGTGGCAGAGGCAGAAGGAGAAACAGCCTCCCCACCAAGCAAGGAGTCTAATGTGGGACTGGATCTCAGGACCTGGGATCATGACCTGAGCCGAAGGCAGATGCTTAACTGACTGAGCCACCCAGGCATCCCCAATTGTGCATTCTTTAAACAAATATTTTTATATCCACTTTATAAATAAATAAAGGCTTGTAAGACTAATCAATAACCCAGTTAGGATTATAAAACCAACACGTAGAGGTCTTTTGACTCCAATTCCTAGTCTTCTACCATCAACATAGCATAGTAGGTAAATGATCTCTCTGTGCTCTTAAAGATGCCCTTACATTTTCCCCTTTTATCTGAGTTCCCCTAGGGGTTCAGTACCAGAGACAGAGGTGCCTCATGCTGGGCACTTCATTTCACAGAGGCCCAACCCTGCAGTGTCCCCCAGTCAGGGATAGCTTTCTTCTCGGCCTACTCATCAAAATTTTCTGACCCGGTGCATTTGGGTGGCTCAGTTGGTTAAGCTCCTGCCTTCGGCTCAGGTCATGATCTCAGGGTCCTGGGATCGAGTCCCGCATCAGGCTCCTTGCTCAGCAGAGAGTCTGCTTCTCCCTCTCCCTCTGCCCCTCCACCCCCTTGTGCGAGTGCGCTCTTGCTCTCTCGCAAATAAATAAAATCTTAAAAAAAAAAAAGTGGCCAGAACTGGCATTAAGAAAAAAAAACTTCTGTCCCATGTTCCTCTTCCAAAGAGCTCTGATGTCAACAAGACCCAACACATGCAAGCACATGAACAAAAACCTAATATAGTAGTCATCTTAAAGAGTAACTTTCACTTTAGCAAACAATGACTTGACATTCTTACACAGTAGAATTTGGCCTTATGACAGTGCAATAATTTGAGCAACCTACAAATCCCACTAGGTAAGCCACTATCTGTGCTGTCTCTTAAGAGGGTATATCCTAAATATTAATGATTATCACATCTCCATTAAATAATTATACTGATTACCTAACCCTGACATTCTGGTAATTATTCTTAGATTATATAATAAACATTGATATTAACCAAACATCTCAAATATATTTCCTGAGAGAAAATTAAATTCATGAAACATTCAAACCTACAAAAATTAATTACAAAGCTGCTATCAAATATTTAGATTTTTAATTCAAGGTAAACTAACCTTGTGTATTTAGATTTTTCCACTGTAATTTAAAAACCTAGCTGCAGCCATAAAAAATGATTTTCTCACATTAAATTATACTTTTATTATAACAGAAGTAGCATGATGTAAAAGTTTATCGGAACTGTTAATGGCAGGTATTGATATGAGGTATAAAATTTTTCCAAGTCCTATAATTATATAATAATGCATTACTGATATTAATAGATGTTTCCATATTTATCACTGCCAAATTTTTAATGTAATTTGCATATTAAACCGATACCATTTTTATATGGTCTGATGTGCTGCCAGAAAGAACCTACTGCAGTTTGCATTGCCACCAGTAGATGGCAATAGTTGTTTCTCCATAATTCACAAAAGCATTTGTTTACTTTTTTTTTTTTAAGATTTTATTTACTTATTTGACAGAGAGACACAGCGAGAGAGGGAACACAAGCAGGGGGAGTGGGAGAGGGAGAAGCAGGCTTCCCGCTGAGCAGGGAGCCCGATGCGGGGCTCAACCCTGGGATCATGACCTGAGCCCAAGGCAGACCCTTAACAACTGAGCCACCCAGGCACCCGCATTTGTTTACTTTTAAGACTTTTACTTCTGTAGTGTGGAAAGGGTATGCAGCAATTCACTTCAAAAGTCCTTCCGTTTTAATGGCAGCTTGCAAAAGGAGAAACAAAGGTGTTAAGTAGTTGATTCAAAATAAGATCAAATGAATTAGGGTTTTTAGAAGCCCCAAATCACTGAAAATATTATGGCACACTTGGTTTTCTCCCCTTACATAACACAACATAAAAACAGGTCAATAAAACTTATAGATACATAGATATTAAAACTTTTTTAGATTTTCTGTTTTCAAAATTCTGGTAAAATCTTTGATGCTAAATCAATCTCAATCTCTCCTATTTATTAATCTATTTATTTGTGTCTTTAGTGACCCCTCTCCATTCATGCCCAGAGTACATACTCCGTCTGACAACTGGGTAACCCTGCTCCAACCTAGACAGATACTAGTTTTTAATTCTTTGATGGTTAATATTACTCTTTTACCAAACACGTTATTTTTTTTTTCTCAAACCCAAGCATGTGCATGGATGCACACACAGTTTCTTACTCCTTTTTTAATAGTAACTACAAATAAAAATGTCATAGTATTCTATTATAGTTAGAAAAAATGTATTTAGTTTCACTATGACTATATCCCAAAACTTTTTTAAGATTTTATTGATTTACTTGAAAGAGAGAGAGCAAGCAGGAGAAGAGGGAGGGGCAGAGGGAGAAGGAGCAGACTCCCCACTGAGCAGGGAGCCCAACGTGGGACTCCATCCCAGGACCCTGAAATCATGACCTGAGCAGAAATCAAGAGTCATTTAACTGACTGAGCCCCCCAGGGGCCCCCATACCACATTATACTCAATATAGAACAGTGTTACTAATGTTACTAATTAGTATTAACAATACTAATAACATAGATAAGATCTTTATTTGATATAAGAAAAATTTATGATCTCGGACTCCAGCAGGAACTTGAGCTCTTATCCTGGAGGGCAGAGACCGTGTCTGCCTTGTCTACCATTATATCCCCCGGGGTTAGTGCAGTGCCTGGCACATAGTAGGCCCCAATAAATGTTTGTGGACAAGCTAACTAGGAATTTATCAGGCTCCTAGTTTCTATAACAGCGTAGAATTTAGTGAATATAGTCTTCAAACTCAAATGGAACTAGATTTGAAACCCTAGCTTGAAACTAGCTGTATTAAACAATACATTGACATTAATTTTTACCATCTTAACATTTATTCATATTAGCATTAACTGAACTTCAATTTCCTCATAGGAAAGATTGGAAGAAATAATGTGTGTAGAGAGCCCCTGATATAATAGGCATTCAGCTGGTGACTCTTATTATTACTTACACACAATTACCATAATTTGTTATTCTGAATCCTGATAAAAAACTATTTTTTTTCTTTAAAAAGACAGCATACTAGGACCTTTCAGCATTATTTTATCCCCAATATAAATTCATTGCATCCCTTAATTCTGATTCTACACGTCCAAGTTTAAAGTCCAGTTGCACCACCACGGAAAAAGCAAATTACAGTAGGAAAACCTTGGGTGACAATGGCTGGACACGTGAGCATTTAGATATTATGCTTCAGTGCCTTCAGGGCTCAAGTCAAATGCACCCTCTGCCCTTCTTAGTCTCCTAATAGCCAATAAATAGACAGCATAGCAGGTAGAATTCTAAAATGGCACCAAGACTCCCACTTCGTGGTGTACAGCTCTGTATAATCCTTACCCTTTAGAGTGTGGGCAGGACCTATGAAAATGAAGGGTAGCCAGTCCTTTGTTTAGATTAAGTTATACAAGACTCTCTTGTGACAGACGGGAGAGAGCTATTCCAAGCTGTGGCAGATGCTCTCCTGCTGGCCTTGAAGAAACAAACTGCCATCTTACGAAAAGAACCACATGGCAGGGAATGGTCGGCAGCCTTTAGGAGCTGAGGGCCTTGGTCCTACAATCCCAAGGAGCTGGGTTCTGCCACAACCAGTGAGCTTGGGAAAGAATCCCCTGAGCCTCCCAGGAGACTGCAGCTCCAGCAGACACCTTGCCACATAGTGATAATCTGAGCAGAAGTCCTTACTAAACCACACCTTGCCTCCTGCTTAACAGAAACTGCAAAATAATAAATTTGTGTTGTTTCCAACACTTACATGGGACTTGTTAGGCAGTAATTGTAAACCAGCCCAGATAGCTAAAGAAATGCCTAGGTTACCGAAACATCTATCTAGAAATTCAGTAATGGTAGGAAATATATGAGGATACTAGCAAGTCTAACCTGGGAAAAAGTATCATTAACATGCATAAAAGAAACAATGTTCAGCTAAAGTCAAAAAGTAAAACAACAAAAACCCTGCAATTAAACTTGATCCCTTGGCCTCCAGTGCTGATGAATAGTTAAATCATAGTACATTCCCTATGTGGAGAATAGAGAGTGGAGAGTGCAGCAGTGTGGCTCCAGATCACCCAACTCACTGGGTTCAGAAGATGTACTTTGCAAACTGAACATTCTGTTAGAATTTGGCTTCATTATAAATCAGTGCTCTGGGAAGAAATTATCATCAGTGAAGTCTGGTATTTTGGTCTATTTGATAGTCATTTCTCATTGTAAAAGAATAAATTTGAATTCTCTGGAAGCCAAGTCCCTTGGCTGGTATTACCAGAGGATTTTATTCGCTTGTAATTTTAAATGGAAGTAACACTATGATTTCATAAACAAAGTGCATATTTTATTTTCTTGTCCAGAGGATGTACTTCCCAATACTCATATACGATATCTGGCAAACTGAAATGTAATTTTTCTATACAGCTTTTTATCAGATCATATGTAGCCTGAGGGCCAAACATCTCCAAAAGGCAACAATATTGATCTTTTTGTCTGTTTTTCTTTTTAAGATTTTATTTATTTAGAGAAGAGAGATAGAGAGCAGGAGAGGGGCAGAGGGAGGGGGAAAGAGAATCTCAAGCAGACTCCATGCTGAGCCTGGACGAGCCTGATGTAGGGCTTGATCTCACAACCCTGAGATCATGACCTGAGCTGAAATCAAATCAAGAGTCAAATGCTCAACCGACTGAGCCACCCAGGCACTCCTGATCTTCTTGTTCTGATTATTTCAGGATGGCTTTGGCATCACCTTCCAAATATGCCTGACAAGCCAATGTTTTAAAAGTAAATTGTATCATAATTGTCAAACGGTAGTGTCTTCTGATAATATATTAAAATTTTCTGTCCTCTTGGTGATTAGTTTTGGAGCTTCAAGTACATAAATGTGTTTGAAATACACAAACTGTAAAATCATCAGCAAGGTTGGAAATCTCAACCTAAGCTAACATTTACTCAATCTTTTCCATGTGTCAGGTACTTTGCATTTTATATGAATTATTTTGTTTAATCCTCAAAACAACTTTATGATTTTAGCCATTAAATAGAAGAAGAAACCAAGATGTAGAGAGATTAAATAACTTGCCCAAATTTGTCAAGTTAGAAAACCATGGAGCCAGGAGTCAAAACTAAGCCAACATACTCTAGCTACATAACACACCATATTTGCTACATATTGTATCTCCTGAATATATGCTACTAATGTATCATTAATCACTAAGGGTAGTATCTATTGCCTAATGAAGGAATTTGTCTAATTTTTAATTAACCAGATTTATAAAATTGAAATAACATTCATGTAACTGAAACTAGGTTGTACTCCAGCTCCAGCTCCCCCAAATTCACTTGCGTCCTCCCTCAGTTATCACGCATATTCCTACATGAATATTCTGTGCATATATAAACAAATGTGTGTTATATTCTTTTACACAAATGGGAGCATTTACACAGTTCTGCATCCTGAGTTTTTTCACTTACCAATGTACCTTAAAAATTGCTCCATTAGCACAACAGATCACAGTTTATCTGTCTTTACTTAGAAACGTATTAACTTATCACCATGAGACCCAGCAGAATTCTTAGAAGTCCTTCTTTTTCAAGACTGCCAAAGGAAATGAAAGAAAAATAAAAACTTCTTCTCCCTTTCCCACAGTATGGTTTTATAAGTTTCATTTTACAGACAGAAAAAATGAGGCCAGGCAAGTCACAGACTAGGTAGGAGTCTGCTATTTCTTACATTAAAATTATTTCTGAGGGATAGTATGACAACTTTTAGTTTCAAAGAAGACTTCCTTTTATGAACATTTTCCATTTTTATACTTCACTTATGACATTAAAATGGCACATTCCAATTAATCACCAGAGGAGTAAATAACAAAATACTCTTTATCCCCTCTGCAACAAATCAAAAATTGGAATATCATGCTCAGCACAAATCTTCTGGAAATCTTAAACACACTGTATTACTTTCTATCCAATAACTGTGTGTATGTGTGTAATTCTATATCCAATAATTTCAATAAGGCTGTGGGGGAACAAATTTGACTTTGTTTCACTGGCTCTTGCTCACTGAGACCTTATTCCTCATGCGTTTTGTAAGTTCGGATTATGAACTCATGTTGAATGACTAGGCTATATAAGTGGAATTCGATGAGATCATGGATAACTGGGCATCTCTCCAGGGAATATTTGCTTTTCCTACCAATCTGGAACCACATTAACAGTTACTTGTCTACTTTGGAGCTCCCTGGACCATGGAGACAAGTGAAAAATGAACCCAATCCCCCAATTACTTCTACCTAGAGCCTGCAATAAGGTTGATTACTTCCTTATTGTTTCTCTTTGCTGGTAAGCAAATTTTACAAATCTAGCATTCTCTGGGAATGTAGCCTTTCTTCATTCTCAAGTTTATATGGAGTCTCAACTCAAAATCTCTCTTTTGAGTGCCCTAAGAGCTGATTTCCTGTCCAATGTGTAGCTGCAAAAAGCCAAGGCTTTGGGACATAGAGATCAGAATAATTTAACAGGGATGATTTCAGGTGTTAGGATCCTTCGCTTTGTTTCTCATTCCCTAGACTTGTTCTTCTCCATCTTATAAGCCAAGCTTTGCATTTAAAAAGAAAGGTATGAGGGCGCCTGGGTGGCTCAGTCATTGAGTGTCTGCCTTCGGCTTAGGTCATGATCCCAGGGTCCTGGGATCGAGCCCCGCATCGGGCTCCCTGCTCCGCTGGAAGCCTGCTTCTCCCTCTCCCACTCCCCCTGCTTGTGTTCCTGCTCTCGCTGTCTCTCTCTGTCAAATAAATAAATAAAATCTTTAAAAAAAAGAAAGGTATGATATTTTACACAACACACGTAAGGGATTTTAGGCTGGGAAAAGTTTTTAAGTAATACAGTTATATAACATGCCTAGAAACAGAAGATTCAGAATCTTCAGTCTGCTTTTTGCATGAATGTGTTGAATTTTGGGTATCGGATGAACCTCTGAGCAATCATCTTACTGTGCCCCTTGAAAGAAACAGTGATAACAAACATTGTGCATTAGACAACAAGGGAGAGATAGGGAACATGAGGGAGTTCAAGAATTGAAGACGAGTTTTATGTATGGGGTTGCAGAAGGATTAGGATTTGAAGTCAGAAGGCTGCCCAAGTTTGCGTTATGGCTTCACCATGGCCTTCCGACGCTGAACAAGCCATTTAACCCTTGAGTGGGGAATAACAGATCTTAACCCACAAAGTTATTTTTAGAACTCAATAGAGGGGCGCCTGGTTGGCTCAGTTGGTTAAGCGACTGCCTTCGGCTCAGGTCATGATCCCGGAGTCCCGGGATCGAGTCCCGCATGGGGCTCCCTGCTCAGCAGGGAATCTGCTTCTCCCTCTGACCCTCCCCCCTCTCATGTGCTCTCTTTCTCACTCTCGCTCTCTCAAATGAATAAATAAATAAAATCTTTTTTAAAAAAAGAACTCAATAGAATTTATAAAAAATTATCTGAATATGAGCTACTCACTTATATTAACTGAATTAAATAGTTATCCATGTGTAAGCACACTGTGAGGACAGAGGATTTCAGAGCTACTCAAGGGAAAAAAACATGACCACAAGATGGCAGGGATATATAATGAGCCTTACTGGGTGGTGGGGGACAGGTTACAGGAGAGGGAAGGTGCTTCAGGGAAGGGGACCGTCCAGAGACAACAGGAGGGGTCATCACCCAGAAGGAAGAAGGCAAGGAAATCCCCGGGGAGAGAGGAATCGCAGAGGGCCCACATGTCTAGGGGATGCCGCTCAGCCTCAAAGCAGGGAACCTCTTGGTAAGAAAGTTGCAAGGGGCAGCAGGGGCTTGGGTCTTCTCCAGCCCCCAAGTTTGTTTATCTATGGCTTGCAGATGATGGCGGCAGTTTCACAGGGTATACAAAACAGGAAGTCGATAAATAGCTAAAAATAGGCTCACTTGGGTCTATGTTGAAAACAACTGGATGTGTAAACATTTGAGTTTGGTGCTGGCAGGATTTGCACTAATGATCCTAGCTTGTCATAAGTAAGTATACAACGTCGGGGCCAATATATAGGGGCCATCTTTAACTCATTTCTAGAACACACGTGGGCGAATCTACACGCGCGCACACACAGCCAAGACGCAAATTGTCATCCTAGTAGCCCATACTGGTTATTTTTCATTTGTTACCTGGATTCATTCTCCTCTCTTCTGATCTCTTTTGTCCCCCAGGAAGATGACCACACAGTCCCCCAGGCTTCCTAATTCTCGAGCTTCTGTTTGGCACTATCAGGAGATTATGGTGGAAAAACAGGAAGGTTGGGCTATTGATTGTTTTCTTTCTTTCTTTTTGTTTCTCAGTGCCCGGTTGTTTTTGGCAGTAGCTGCTTTGTACTGTCAGAGCTCTTGTCCCTGCAATGCCTTCATGATGGCTCCACCCCCTACCCTTCTCTTGTGAACTAGCAGTGGTTCTGGCATCCAGGCTTTGCCAATCCCCGAGGACCTCACTCTCCTACATGGATTCTCTAAAATCAGCACATCTCTGCCCACGGTCCCTCACTGAACTCTCCTCTGTTAAACCTTTGAGGGAGCCATCTCGAACCTAGGACTCCTTCTCAAATCAGGTTAATAATGTCTCTGCTGATGAAGGGCAAGCTTCTTACTCTTTAAGCATTATAACTATGTATACAGTTTAAGATTTTTTTAAATTTTTAATTAGATAGTATGTTCACATGGCGCAAAAAATGAATAACTATAAAAGTTAAAAAGTAAAAATAAAAAAAGTTCCTTTCCTTCCAACGTGGTCCCTCATCTAGCCAGAGCCTCCCTTCCTTCCACATATATGTGTCTATTCTTAGATTCTCTGGATCTTTCCAGAGTTATGCATATTCAAGAAGATATAAATTTAGCTTATTTTTGCTTATTTTACACAAAAGGTATATTAAATATACTGTTAAGACACGTTTTTCCAACTATATGGTTCCCACAAATTTTTATTAACAGATACATAGCACTCCACTATAAAAATTAGTCATAATTTATTTAGCCACTCCTTATTGGACTTTGAGTGGATTCTAACCATTTGCTATTATGTAAAAATGTTACATAGGGAATAAATTTGAGCCTATAGCATTTAGCTTATGGTATAAGTGTATCTGTAGAATATAAAGTATAGAAAGCACTGTTTTGAAGTTTTATAGTTTCTTATACAGATTTAACTGAGGTATCTGTTCCATTTTTCCAGTTTCAAAAACTTCTAAAAATTATATTATTAAATTAGACATAATATTCTGACATGGAGTCCCTGGAAATGCAAACACAAGAAACTTACATTCCTAGTTCTAGTTCCTTCCAATGAGTCTATGACAGCACCTCAAAATATAACAACTCATTGAAATTGGCTCCTGGGAGGAACATTTGATAATCAGTTAGAAGAATGAAGCCTTTGGCACGCTTGTCAATCATATCTATTGTTGCATCCTGTGAAGGAGGGTAATCAATTCTGAATGGTATCTCTTAAGGAGAAAACCTCCTTTTATTATAATAAGGCTTTTCCTTAACTATAACTTGTGGAAAAACATCTTTTCTTTTCTGAAATACTAAGAGGGCTCTTTTTGTGTTGTTCAAGCTATAGTCCATCTTTTATTTTTTAATTCTAAAATTAAAGTTGAAGGGTTTTTGTTTTTGCTTGGTTTGGTTTTTCAAGTCCTCAGGATGGGGCGGGGCCGCTGATCGTTATCGGTGCCTAACAACCTTCACCAAATTATTCTTGACATCTTCACCTTCACCCAGCACCATCTCTCTATCTTATAGTAGTGATGAAAGTATCCTGAACAGAGTCAGAATTTCTGCAAAAGATGTAGGGACATGTTCCAAGACTCACACTCCTTTTTTTTGGGGGGGGGGAGAGACTACCATGACATATTTTTTGAAGATAATCTTTCCTAAATTACCTCCGTTTATTCCTCAGTGTATTATAATTAAAGGGGAAAAAAATCTGGGAGTTAATTGCACATTTTCTCCTTTGTATTTTCCCCCCTCACTGAATTGTAAGAATTCTCAGGAAATAAGTAAATACCCATGTACACACAAGAGGATTTAGGTAATTGGTTTTGTTGATGATAAAAATTTGCAAATTCTAGGTATGTATAAGTTAACTACTTTTTTAAATGAACTGGTATATACAGACAATGGAATATTCTTCAGCCATAGAAAAGAATGAAATCTTGCCATTTGCAAGGACATGGGTGGAGCTAGAGAGTATAATGCTAAGCAAAGTAAGTCAGAGAAAGACAAATACCATATAGTTTCACTCCTATGTGGAATTTAAGAAACAAAACAAATGAACAAAGAAAAAAAAGAGAAACCACAAAAACAGATTCTAAACTATAGAGAACTGATGACTACCAGAGGGGAGGTGGGTGGGGGGATGGGTGAAACAGGCGATGCGGATTGAGAGCATACTTAGGATGAGCACTGAGAAATGTACAGAATTACTGAATCGCATTGCACACCTGAAGCTAATATAAACACTATTAACTATACCGAGCTTAAAAGAAAATAAAAATAAATAATAAGGTGCACTGTTACATTTCTGGTGCCCATTTGCAAGCAGAAAGTGTGGAGGGTGGGAGAGAGCCCATGGGGTCCAAGGCTGTGCCTTTCCTACCTGCCCTGTGTCTTTACAAAATGCCTTATCCTAAGTCTGAACGAAAAAAATCACTGACGGATGTGTGTTGAGTCCTTACTCCGGGCACCGTACTGAGCAGTTGATTTCACTCCGTGATTTCACTCCGACTTCACAATAAACCTAAGAGGTGGTCACTGTTATTATCCTTATTACACAGATAAGGAAACAAACACTCCGTCTCAGCTCCCGAAGGGCAAAGCCTAACCTCGATCAGCTTTGTCTGCCTCCAAATCTTTGAACTTGAACCTCGGTGCCACAACGTGAACATGAGCAGATATCCGATGAGTGCATGAGGATCTCATCGTGGAGCTATCAGCCTGCAGTACACACATCCTTCTCAAAGTACTCTGGCTCAAAAATATTTCCCCTGCTTGGTCCATCGGTTACACCTGACCTTAGCTTATCAGACCTCACACAGCCCTGGGGGAGACCTTTACCATTAGAGTGAATTACTTTAATCTGACGGCTTCCTACCTGCAAGAGAGAAGCTCTTTGAGGCACTAGCTCTTTTGATCTTAGGGAAAGGAAGAAAGTGAGTGAAGAATGGAACAATTTAGAGTGTAGGCCTGTGTGGAACCTTGAGATAGCCCAGAGGCAAAGAGGGATACAGCAGAGAAAGTGAGAAGGCCTCCAGTGGGTATTCATCTTACTTTGTAAACGTGCCTGGGGTCCTTGGAGCTGAAACAGATCCACGTGCCACTGCTGGTCACAGCTGGCTCTCCAGCAATAGACTGCTAATATTTGTTCTGGGCCTTGAGGCAAAGTTTTCAGATAATTAAAATGTAATAATAACACCATAGATACTAAACGAAAAACAATGCTGAAGATCATCCTTTGACGTGGATTCAAGAAACCCTTTCAGATCTTGCTTGTAAACCGGAGTTGCCATTCCGAAAATCCATAAAATTATTCTCATTACATAGACTTTTCGGTGTTTGGAGATCTTCAGAACTGCACAACACAAGGACAGTAAAGAGCCTCTGAGGCCGGTGCACACCAGCAGCCTTGCTCACTGGCTCCCTTGGGCAGGAGCAAAAGCCCAGTGCCGGGGCACACGGGTGGTTTCCCGGATGCTGCACAACTTTCCTATTGCCCCCATAACTCATTACCACAAACGTGGTGGCTTAAAAATGACACAAATTTATCATCAGTTCTCTAAGTCAGAAGTCTGACACAGACTACTCAGGTCTCACTGAGCTAAAATCAAGATACTGACAGGGCTGCTTTCTTTCATGGAAGCTCTAGACAGAAATCCATCTGCTTACCTTTTCCAGCTTCTAGAGGTGCCCACGTTCTGTGGCTCATGGCCCCCCTTCCACTATCTTCAAAGACCATAACACTGCATCTCTCCAACCTTTCTTCCGTCCTCACATCTTTGACTATGGTTGAGAAATGTTCTCAGCTCTTAACGTCATGTGATTAAATGGGGCCCACCCGGATAATCTCCTCACGTTAAGGCAGTTAACATCACACCTGCAAAGGTCTCTTTTTACCATGTAAGGGGACATACTCATAGGCTCCACAGATTAGGATACTGGCATCTCTGGGGGCCGAACTGCAGCTATTCTGACTAGCCCTGCAGTGGTCACTCCCCATGGGGCAAGCAGGAAGGTCACTGCAGAGAGAGCCTGGCAGGGCCTCATCTCAGGAAGACTCTCAAAGATTAATCCTCTCAGAGCAACCTCAGTGATAGCAGGTTCAAAAACAATGAACACTGGCCAATAGACTCTAGCTGTGAGCAAATTTTACAGCACTGAGAGGAAGAAAAATGGACAAACTGGATTTGCTGCTTCAACATGAAATTTTCCAATAGACATTGAAAACAGTCCTGATTTGAGGGGAAGGGTATATTCGCACAAGGCAACAAGTCCATTCCAAATCCATTCCAGATTTAGAATGAGACATCACCTTTACTGTCCAAAGCTATAGTCCCATCTACAAAGTTTCTGGCCAATGAATGATATCCAAGCATAGCCGGGGATGGTAACTCACTGCTCATTTGAATTTTGCACAGTTGTAACTGTTTGAAGGTTCTTCCCACCACTATGCTGAAATAAGCCCATCTGTCGTGTTCACATATGGCTCTCAGTTCTCCTTTTTGGAACCACACAAGCAAAAATTTAATTCAGCTCCTACTTGCTAGCTGATTTTTGAGGGGGCATATAGAGCCATTCTAGACCACCACACAGATTAAAGAAATCAATAAAGTTTTCCTATTTTCAATTAGAGTTAAGAAAACAAAAAACAATAATAATTTAGCTTATGGAAAAGGAATCACTTGTAAAAACAATTAAGAGGGATATGACATAATAGATGCATTAAATTGTTTTTAATCTGTTATAATCTCCTTATTCAGATTTGTTACAAGGGAAAACGATTCCACAATACGCTTTCAGCCAGATTAAACTTGAAATTTCCAAAATATTAAAAATCACCTCAATCTTTCATTTTCTTTATGAAATATACATAATTTAAAATTACACTACTTTGCTTTATTTTTTTAACTCACCTTAAAATCATCTAAATAACACTATCTATGTTTTCTCTTAAGATATAATTTTACTGGGGTGCCTCGGTGGCTCAGTCGGTCAAGCATCCAATTCTTTTGATTTCAGCTCAGATCATGATCTCAGGATTGTGAGATCGAGCTCCATATCAGGCTCCGTGCTGGGTGTGGAGCCTGCTTAAGATTCTCTCTCTCCCTCTCCCTCTGTCCCCTTTCTAAAAAAAAAAAAAGACATAATTTTACTCTATCAACAAGAGAAAGAACTTTAAGATTGAAATTCTAAAGTAACAGAAGAGGTAAGAGTCAGCAATTTCAAGGCAGGTATTCAACAGATGTTTCTGATTCAGACATCCTATTCTTGAAAAGCAATTAAGCAGAGAGTTTTCTAGTGTAGCTCTCATTTTTTGGTCATGCTTTTCTTCCTATATTTCAAAAAACTTTAATCAGTATTAGTAAATATATATTAAAGCTAAAAAATTTACTCAGCTGGCTTTTCTGCTTTAAAATTTAAAAAGAAACATTCTTTCTGATTCTTAAAGTTTACTGGTTTATAAGCCATCAAGGAAACAAACTGAATCAATCAAAAGACCATTTATTAGTGTTTAAAAAATAATACTGAAAAACAGGAAGTTAGGGGGAAGAGATTTTTAAATGAGGGGATGATCTTAATCACAGAAATGTCAACTTTTTGAAATGATGAAAAGCAACATGTTCAGAAAGGGAGCATTTGAATGACAGATGAGAATCTGAACAGAAGCTTTGAGAGTTTGATCCTGGTCTTTTGTGAAGTTTTTGAATTATAAAAATAATGAATAATACCATGTTGTTCTGAGGCATTTCTGCAGCTGAAGTGTTATTTGGTTCAATTTTGTTTTCTGTTTTTGTTAAATATAATTGCTGTTAAAATGTCCTATAAATGTGATGGTCTATGGTTTAATCTAAAATTTAACTTTAAAGTGGAATAAAAGGCAAGTGAAATCCATATTTGCCATTAGACTCTGATTCTACTTAGATGAATCTACAGCTGAAAAAATTCTAAATACAATATAGTTTAACTGAACGCTCTTTAACTAGTATTGTTGGATAGTTAGTATAACTGTTATAATAACTATACTTATTTATTATAACTATTATTATAACTATTCAACAATAATTAAAGAGCATTCAGTTAAAGTATATTGTATTTAGAATTATTATAATGTAAATAATACCAAAATTACTTGTATCATAGTGGGTCTATTACTTTTTAAAAAAAATTAAAACCCTTTATTTATGAATATGTACTTTTGTGAGACATTTGTGGCTTAAGTTGAGCTTCCTGAAAAATGGATTCTGAGATGGATATTTGGTGTCAAGTTTATTACGGAATGAATGCTCTCAGGAATACTTCTAAGGATTAAGGGCAGAGAATGGAGCCGAAGAACAAGTTGAACTGTGATGCATTTGTGTAAGTTTTCTCAAATTGAGGCAAAGGATCCAGGTCTTATTACCCTTCCTGCATTGACCAGCCTGCTAGATGTGAGCTGCAGATAGGGGAGGGGATGTGCAAGGCAGCTTCCTTCAAAGGAAGAGCAATTCCCCAGATATGATGCAACTGGGAGCTCTAATCACCCAATGCTCCCAGCAGTTGAGAAATGAGTACCTCCGTCTTGAGGGTGGTGGATACGCTGTAGTAGGTGAACAATTTTCAAACTAAAAAAAAAAAAAAAAAAAAGTCTTCCAGTATACCACTGGCATTTATGACTATGATATCATTAATACTGAAATTGAAACCTGAAAATAACATATGTCATCATCAAGCCCAATGGTCTCAAAGCACTAAAGAGGGAACAGTACAGAGGTACTCTACAAACCAAACAACTTTAAAAGACATTGGACTGAGGCTGTTCAGCTAAATTTCAACTCATATATGCACAGTCTACATATTCCTACTCAATATCCTCATTTGGATGCCTAAATGGCATACTAAAATAAAAATCCACATTTGACTTTCCCCTGCATAAGTGTGCTCCCCTCTCAAGATACCCTTTACTCCAGCAAGTGGTACCATCATTCTTCCAGGCACTCAAATTAAAATCATCGGATTCACTATACTTCACTCCCTGTTGTGCATCCAGTCCATTAGTACATCATGTAGGCTCTTCCTACAAAGCACAAGTAGAGTCAGACCACTAACACAGTTACTCCCTTGGCATAAACCAGTACCTCCACTTGACTACTGCAGCAGCCTCTGAAGAGGTCTCTCCACCTCCCTCCTTGCCTTGTGATCTATTTTCCACACATAAGACAGAGTGATTCTTTTACAACGAAGAGAGATCATGTCACTCCTTTGCTCAAAAATAGTCCAAAGACTTCGTATCTCCCTCACAGTGCCACTTACTATCTATCTTAACCACCTACCAATTTCCCCTCTTTCCCTCTGCTCCGGCTACACCAGTCTTGCTATTCCCTGAACACACCCACCAAACTCACGTCCTACCCTTAGGGGCCTTTTCACTTTGTTTGCTCTGCCTTGAACTCTGGGCAGAGTGTTAGATATCTGCATGGATGGTTTCCTCACTTATGTGGTTCACTGGTGATTTTTTCGCCGCTTTTGGGATCCTGAAATTAAACTTTGTTCTAATATGGCTGTTAATATTGACGGCAGCTCACTTTGTCTAAAGTAAATACTCAGCACATAAGCATCTAGCATGGCAGGGAGAGAGAAAAGTTAAAGATGATGATGGAGAAAGTAAATTTTGCAACTTTGCTCAATAAAATAATACATTATATGTTAAAAAAAAAGAAGATAGTAGGAAGGGAAAAATGAAGGGGGGAATCGGAGGGGGAGACGAACCATGAGAGACTATGGACTCTGAGAAACAAACTGAGGGTTCTAGAGGGGAGGGCGGTGGGGGGATGGGTTAGCCTGGTGATGGGTATTAAAGAGGCACATTCTGCATGGAGGACTGGGTGTTATATGCAAACAATGAATCATGGAACACTACATCAAAAACTAATGATGTAATGTACGGTGATAACATAACATAATAATAATAATAAAAAAAGAATGTTCTAGCAATTACTGCCATCTGGAGGGGACTGACACAAAGGTGGTGTTCCACCATCCAGAGGGCATCCACAAATTGCCAGAGAATTACCTGCTGGTGATTATATTCATGGACTTGGATTAGGGGTTGGCCAAATGAATCTCAAGATGTCAAGTTCATATGATTTTATTAGGATTTTAAAGACCATATTGTTTTACTATTTTATGAATCCCTGAAATATTTAAAGTCATGTTCAGATTTCACTAGACATGGTTTGCCATTAAGATGACTCTTCTTGTAAACAAGGCAAAAAGCGGATTTCTCTTGAAGCATTCATTATGCATATGAGCACTTGATTAGAAATATGGCAACGGGAAATAAATAATCTCTTGAAAGTTCATTACTGAATGATGCTATCATGTTCTAAATAAGCACAGTGTGAATTTCAGACTGGCTCATTAATCATTAGAAGACAACTCTAATCAGTGGAATGTGACTCTAACTTTACTTTAGGGCAATTGTACTTGATTGAAAATAGCAGCCAATTAAGAAAAAAAAGTACAAATGATTGGCAAGAAGGAAAAAGAGAACTTTAAGATCTTAGACATAATGACTCCATTGATTGCTAAACATTGAGTTGTTTAAAACTTTCAGTTTGTTAGAGCTGCCCTGAATTAATCCTGCACTATGCAGATTAGGGAAGAAATTTCTAAATATAGTACACAGTATTCATTCTCTCTTTCCTTAGTTTAGAACCTCAATTATACGTGGACTACAGAGCACTCATGGAATGGACTACATTTCCAGCCAGCCACCTTTATGGTTAGATGACAAAATTCTGGATAAGAATTTAAAGTTCTCTTTTTCCTTTCCTTTTAAGGATGTGAGATGATAAAGTGCCTGGTGATAAGATCAAGTGAGGCAAATGACAAACGCATTGTGACATAGTAGCATTAGGCTACTATTGATGGTCTGATAATGCCTCTGAAGGAGGATCATCTGCTTGGGGACCACCAAGGACACAGGTAACTGAAACTGCAGTTAAGGGGGGAGTATTATACATCTTGGCTTTCCTTAGGGGAAGGGGATATATTTTCTTTTGTTTTTGCTTAAGTAAACAAAAATAAGTTTTATATTCCAAGTTGTACTTAACACATGACCAAAGTCAGCCCAACCGTGGTCAGTCAAACCCAGCCTAGTTGGTATTAATTAAACCCAAAGCTCATGTCCATTGAAGTTAGCATATGGATTCTGACATTAGCTTACTCCTTGGACTTCTGAAATTCCAGCATTGGTTCCAGGTCCACATGGGCTCTTAGGTCACTACAACTCAGTGCAATTATTTACAGTAGAGTTTCAATGAGATCAGTGTAACAAGGCCAGATACCTTCTCTCTAGTTTATGACTCTGGAATGTACCCTTAGTCACAGCTAGCCATATCACAGATAATGCCACTGAGCACCAGCAATTCTTGGAGTGCATAAATTCATCTGCGCTCCTAGAATAGCAAATCAAGGATTATATAACATTTATGCTAACTTAGTAGACTTTGAACACATTTACTACAACCCCAATTTAGCGCCATCGAGCATGATCGACCTGTACCAGATCTTACTGTAGCAGAGACTGGTCTAGAATATTAAGCAGCCTGACTCTAGTTTCCTATGCTCTTTCCCCACACATAAATGTGAGGTACAACCTTTAGCTCTGGAACTGGATTAGAGTCTACATTTTCTAATTTGCTTAGCATAATTTATACAACCTCTCTATGATGCAGTTTTCTCACTTCTCATCTATAGAATGAAAATGATTGAATTAATGTATGAAATATGAAAATATTGTGTTACCCATTTTATTTTCCATAGATCAATGCATGATTTCAGATCAAAATTTGTAAAGGAAAATAAATACAAAAACCAAATATAGTAGGAACGTTTTGATTTAACTCTTTTAGCTATGAAATATCAAGTGGATAAAAAATAATTGAATCTTTTTTTTCATCTCTTAAGTTCTTGGAATATCAAACTTTTAATCAAACCTTTAGCTCACAAAATGTCATTTATTACTATGGTACACTGTCTAAAGCTGCACTCAGAGGAAATTTCCTAACTTTAAATACATACATAAACCAAGCAGAAAGAATAAAAATAAACTTGTAGAAATTCAAGAAACTGGAAAAATGCCAAATTCAATATAAGGAAAAATAGGAGAATAATAAAGACAATTTAATGACTTAAAAAAATGAAAATGACTTGAAGTAATAACTAAATTAAATAGCTGTTAAATTGAAAAGTTATAACTTCCATCTAATCCAAAGGAGAGGAGAAAAAGAACAAATATAAAAATAAAGAATAAATATGGGGAAACAATCACAGATATTGAGAAAATTAAAATAATCAAAATGTACTGCTTGATCAAACTCCATGAAAACAAATTTTAAAATACAGATAAAATGATTAATTTTCTAGAAAGATATGTATTACTCAAACTGACCTCTACGGTGGGGAGTTGTTTGTTTGTTTAATCGAATAACCATAGAAGAAATTTGTCAAAGAGCTATTTCTTTTAAAAATTTTGGTAAGTGGAGTAGGTTTGTATACGTAAAACCATTCTGTTACATGGACCCTCCTGGAGTGGAAATTCTGACTAGCCACATGAGGTAACTCTGGGTGGGCGTGGGGCCAGGAAACTGAATTACTATGTCACTGGTCTTCCTGACTCAAGCCTGGCTAAATGATACAGTGAGATCTACACAGAGATTAGCTTTCTTCAGAAATTTTGCTCAGTTTCTTTAGTGGTAGACTCTCAGATTTTTACAGGGATAAAAGCTCACTGTGCACCTCAGGATTCCATTTGCCCAGTTTGTTTCCTCTCTCTGTGATTTCCCATCCTCTTTCTGATTTGCAGAAATAAAGTGAAACTTCTCATAAATGATGACTTCTCTCTGCCCTAACCTCCACAATTCTTTTTCCTATTATGAATTTATTTTTATTCACACATCGTTCTTTCCTTCCCTTTTTCAGCGAAATCTTAATAGGCCAAGGGGGCAAATGCACACAACTGATCTGTGACATGTATTTATTTATTTATTTATTTATTTATTTATTTATGAGAGGGGGAGTGGCAGAGGGAGAGAGAATCTTAAACAGGCACCACACCCAGTGCAGAGCCTGATGTTGGGCTCGATCTCACAGCCCTGAGATCATGACCCGAGCCAAAATCAAGATTGAACGCTTAACCAGCTAGGCCATCCAGACCCAAGATCTGTCACCTTTAAAAGAAAGAAATTTTTATCCTCGTTCAGAAGATGTTAGAATGTAAATATTGAAAGTACAGTATATATTTCTGAAATAAACAATTTCATGTAAGCATTTTACTGAGATATTTAACACCTACAATTATGTATAAATCTAGCAGTGCAATAGCTTTAAACTATAACAATATAGTCATCGTGTCTATTTAATGTCAACATAACCAATATCAATATACTTTAGCTTACTACATATTATTGGTGATAATAACGATTAAAAATATAAAAGGTGATGATAGGAACAGGCACATTTATGTAAATGTAGACTATATATCAATGATCTGTTTTAAAAAATGGCTATGCTTTCTTACTAAATACATCTCTTTTCCTCATTTTCCACTTTACTCCGCTATTTTGAAATTCTTATCTCTCCTTTTTATCCCAACCACCAGAAAAAAAAAAAAAAAAACTAGATGATAGGAATTTTGAAAGAGTCTTGGATTCTGCTTAGCTTCCAGCCTGATACTCATAACTATCAAATAGCCAAGCCACCCCTTAAAAATAATTCTAACATTCTCATATTTCATATTATATCAATGTACAATATTTACTTGTAATATCTGATGATTCTCATTTCTATAAAATTGTATACAAGAGACTTAAGTTTTTTTTTTTTGTTTTTAAATCTAGCTTCAGAAATATGGCAGTCCCAAAAATCAAAGTGTTATAGTGTTATGGCATTCCCAAAAATCAAATGTTATAATATTAACAAGAAACCAACTTTTAAAATTTTTTCCAACAAACTAATTTGAAAGACATCATTTAGTTTATGAGACAGGGTAGTATTTCTAAATAAATGGTCTTAATTCTTCAATAAGTTGATCATAGATTCACACACAATGTAACTGTGTATGTGTAAAATTCATACATAGTAATCTCAAGGTCTATAGCAAAGTCAGGTGAGCAAGTTTTAAGAGATTTAGTACAGCAATTTTATATTAATTGGATTAATATATTCTGGTTGTGTGTTTCATAAATAAAAAGAAAATGCATTATTATGGTGTTGGCTTCCTGATACCACAACATTAAAGCAATTGTTTTTTTAATATAATGGTGCAAGGTGATCTCAGACTTAACTCTTGTTTGAATTGTTTTACAGTGAGAAGGTATTTCTTTTGTAATGTAATAGGCTTGTAACAAATTTGATTAGAAATAACTAGGTTAATTCAGTAGGACAAATAAAAAAAAACAAATTATTTAACATTCTTTGATCTTTCCTTTCCTGTCTCATCTCCCATACTGTCACCTTCAAAAGATGTTGACCCTTGAATTACTTAGTTCTGCTCTTGTGCTGTAGCTTACCAAGACTCTGAATCTAAGGATCACTGCCAACTCTTAAGTGTAGCTTTTCGTCATGGTATGACTTTGGGTGGTAATAGTGAGCAGGGAGACTGTTTTATACCCTGCTCTGTGGCATATGGTAATAATTTAAAAAGTATTTGATAAGTAAGTAATTAAATGAAAAGATAATGAATGTAATAAGCACACCAGGCTTAATAAGATAAATATTACTTTATCCACATATATGACATAAAAATAAAGATACCAAAAACTATCCTTCAGAGGAGCCCATTTGTGGCAGAATTCTTCCTTTATTTTGTTCACCTTGTTATTTTCAGTCTCTTTGCTAACATCTGACATTTTCTTGACATGTTTCTTATTTTGCTGACTTTGTCATTCAGAAGAGAAAATAGAGCTCAGCCTCCATCTTTTGAATTGCACAGAGAGTAAAAACACTCTGGGCCAAGACTGCAATGGGATATAAAAATCCTGAAGAGGAGCTGGAAGTTAAGAAAGGGAGAAAAGTGACAGCAAATGGAGGGAAGAAAACAAACACTCTGGTTGGGAAATTAGAAAATATTGCAAAATTCACCTTCAGAGGAATGTGCCCATTGACTATTTTGGTACTGAAATTGAAACAGCATTTACAAAGCCACTGAGACAATAAATACAATGTTTCATTTAACTCCAGAGAGCATTTCAGTTGACAAGTGACTTATTTTCTGAGAAAATGTAAACAGCAGGAAAACAGCTTAATCATTATGCCTATAAATTAGTAGTGGTCTTTCCTTCTTGACCATAGAAGGAAAAAACAGAACTTCAGTGGCATAAGTACTGTATAGCTCATTCAATTCCTTAAGTCTCAGAAGAGAAAGCAATGACACACAGCAGTCAAGCTACTTGCCCAAGTTAAGTGAAACTGTATCTACTGACTTCTAGTGAGATGGTCTTTTGAAGATTTATCTGATAGTAGAATTCTTTAAAAATGACTGGACTTCCAGCTTCAATACCATTATGGTAGAGAAAGGCAAAGGCAGCTATGGAAATCTGCCCATGAAGGAAGTGCAGATCAATGGCCTGGGATGGGTGTGGACAGATTTCTGATAATGGTGGCAAAATGAAGTCATATGAATCTTCCCACGGATAAAAGTTATAAAGCTTAGACACATTTAAAAAAAAAAAAAGAAAACTATTTAAAGATACTAAGGAAGTACATAAGTGCAAACAAAAGCCAAGGGAAATTGTATTCTCAAAAACTTGTCATTACGAAGGTTAAGAAATGCCTGAGTAGGCTCCAAAGACCATCTATAGAGAAGAGAAAACATTCAGGCTGACCAGCTCTAAAATGGAGAGGAAAGTGCTCAGTATTAGAGTAGCAGCCGAGACCTTAAAAGGCAAATCTGAGAGAAGTGCAGAAGTGCCAAGACCCAATCTTCGCGTGCTAAGGTCTGCAGAAATTCCTGACTGACCACTAAACTATAAATGTGCAAAGCAGAGTCCTTGGGTGTCTGGCAAATAAAGCAGGGAAAGGCCAAATAGAAATATCATGTTGAAAAGCAGATTTAGCAGGTGAGATTTGTGACTCTGCCACTTTTTTAACCAAGTGCATTCTCTGACTCACATGCCAATCAGCCGTGCTGAGTTGAAACATCAAAGAAGAGAGCCTGATGCTGGCAGAGCAACTGGAAATTTGAGTCTTCAGAAGCAGAGTAGTCATGATCTGTGAGCCTAGAAGTGTGAAATACATTTTTCCTGACTCATCAGTTTATCACCATGTCATCATAGTGAAGACCTTCAGGGAATCAGGCTAAAAAAAGCAGCAGCTGGTTGCTGTGAGGAATAAGCAGGGTTATCAGCTGCTGCATTCCACTGGAAAGAGGGAAGTTACAGTTTGTATTAACTGACTGCTGTAACAACAGCAAATCCCCAGAGGAACACAACAGAATCCAGAGTTGCCACCACATATTACCTACAATGTCCAGTTTTCACTGAATATTATTGTATATGCAAAGAAAGAGTAAAGTGTAATCTATAATCTTACAAAAATAAACAATACAAGTCAAGTGGGACCTTACTTCCAGTTGGTCAGATGATGGCTCTGTCAGACAGATACTTTAGAGCAGCTATTATGTGTTCAAAAAATTAAGAAAAAATATTTGGAAAATAATCAAGAAAATAATGGTCTAAAAGAGTGAATGGAAAGGAAAATATATGAAAATGGAAATTCTGTAATATAAACATTGAAATGAAAAATTCATTAGACGGGATCAACATCGGATTGAAAGTAGTAGAAGAAATAACTTGTGAAATTTATAAGAAGATCAAAAGAAATTGCTCCATCTCAAGAACAGAAGGAGACAAAGTACTGAAGAAAAATAAATAAGTAAATAGGAAAATACCCTTCTGGGATAATACCAAGCAGCCTAACACACATGCAGTTAAAGTTCCAGAAGGAGAGGGGAGAGAGACAGGCATAGAAAAATATTCGAAGAAATGATGTCTAAACACTTCACAGACTGGTAGACAATCTTAACTTTCAGATCCAAGAATCTCAACAAATCAAAACAAATGCTACATATACACACAAAGGATAAATATAAAGAAAATCACACTGGAGTCAAACTGCTGAAAACTAAAAAATAAAGAAAATAAATCTTGACAAGCACCTGGAGAAAAGTAACACAAAACATATACAAGAACAATGATACAATTAGTAGCTGACTTTTTGTCATAATGAACGGAGTCCAGAACCATATTCAAAGTGCTGAAGAATCTTTTCCCAGAAAAAGTATCCTTAAAAAACAAAGGAAATACAAATATTTTCAGATAAACTAACCATGAGGAAATTCATCTCCAGCTGATCTAATCTTAAAAAAAAAAAAAAAAAAAAGTTCTTCAGGTTAAAGGAATTGTTCTCCGACTATAAGGGAATAGTTACAAATAAATAGAAAATGATATCCAGAAAAGCCTCCAAGATACGTAAATTAAACAAGTCACTTCTGCACAACCTATGGGTCAAACAAGAAATCACAAAAGAAGTTAGAAATTAATTTGAACTATGGGGCGCCTGGGTGGCTCAGATGGTTAAGTGTCTGCCTTCAGCTCATGTCATGATCCCAGAGTCCTGGGATCGGGTCCCGCATCAGGCTCCCTGCTCCTTGGGAGCCTTCTTCTCCCTCTGCCTCTCTCTCTCTCTCTCCCTCTCTGTCTCTCATGAATAAATAAATAAAATCTTAAAAAAAAAAGGAAAAGAAATTAATTTGAACTAAATGATACAGAAAACGTTACCGGAGTTGGGTTCGTAGGCCTCACAATGATGAAACCAGTGCCAAAAGTCAAAGGTACGGGCAAGGCTTTACCTCTCTCTGGGCTACAGTTCCAACTGAAGGCAGACCCAGCACTAAACATAGTTACAAAGGGGAGGTCCTGCGTATAGACAGAAATCCCCCGCCCATGTTCCCACTCGGGTCTAATACATTAATGAGGGAAAGGGGAAAAAAACTGCTTCGTCCTGATTGGTTGGAAGGGCCTCGTTCCGATTGGCCTGTATTGGCAGGCCATTCAGGCAGCTCATTGGTGCTTTTTGGACCCAGAGTCCTCTGTTTTAAGTCCGGTTTGTATATGGTGCCACCTTCTGGTTCTGCTTTTCAGGTGTAGCGGTGTAACATCCAACGGAAAGTGCCCCAGTGCATAATGTTTTTCACTTGGAGCTTGTTCCGATGGTCCCTAACTGTCTCAAAAACAGCAAAATCAAACGTGTGGAATTCAGCTGAAACAGAAAAAACAATAGCTTTACATGTTTCTATTACAAAAGAAAAAGGTCTAGCACCAAAAATCTAAATGTCCGCCTTAGGAAGGTAAGAAATGAAGAATAAAATCAAGCAGGAGGAAAGAAAGAGGAAGAAAGGGAGGGAGGGAAAAAGGAATGTTTTGGTTATAATTGCTTTAAAATCCAATGTCTGGTTCATCTCGGAGGTTCCATCTGTTGATCTGTTATTTTCCCTTGAGGATTTCTCATGGTGTCCTGGTTCTTTGTATGTTGAATATTTTTGGATTGTATCCTGGACATTTTGAATATTATGTTATAAGACATGAGACACTGAGTCCTGTAACAATCCACTAGAGAATTTTGATTGGTGGTGGTGGTGGTTGTTGTGGTGGTTTCAGAAGGCAGTTTACCTAGTTAAGTTGAAACTTGAAATTCTATCTTAACTTCCATGGGTAGAATTACATCAGCTGAGCTTTCAAAGTCTATGCTGTGTTGCTTTTGGTCTGTCTTACAGACAGACGCACAGCTCCTCAGACTCCATATACTCTCAGACTTCAAGGGCTCCCTTTTCCTATTCCTCTGTCTTGAATATTGTCTTGTTTGGTTTTGCATATTGCTGTTTTGTTTTGTTTTGTTTTGTGTTGCTTTTGGAGTTTTAGCTACTTACGCTGCCACAGTTATGCGCAATTGGGGCTGCCCTTGGAGCAAGGGCTCCTTTTCCTGTTCCTCCGACTAGAAAGACCGAGTTTCTCCCTCTGAAATTTGCTCCCTGTACCAAATGCACAGTTGCACATTGAAGCTCCCCTTGCTCGTGGCACAAAGATAAAAGAGGGGGGAAATAATCAGGAAACTCACTCTATAAGGGTCATTTTTCAAGTTTGGTCTTTCTCCCTCCATTGATTTGCTGTTGTTCATTTTCAGAGTTCTCAGGTAGTTGTTTGGTTTTTGGCATTTTTGTCCAAAGTGTTTGGCTGTAATCAGTGAGAAAGGTAAACTATAGCGGGTTTACTTCATTTTGATCAGCCCCTGGAAACTAAGGGTGATTTTTCAAATTGTTTATGATAAGCACAAGCATTACGTATATATTTAGCAATGAACATAAAACCATACAAATAGTCTGTGCATTAAATTTTCTAAAGCTGCTTAGAATAAAAGTTGTTTTACAGAATTTCAGCCCAGCCTAATTGAAAGAAATGGAATACAATCCCTCCTGTGTATGTTGTTGTTGTTTATATGTATTTGGCTCCTTATTAGAACATATGCTTATTGCCAGAAATTGTATCTTCATCATCTTTGCTTCTGTGCGCCATGTTTAGCACTGCATATAACCCATAGTAAATGTTAAATTGCCCTGAATTCGATTATCTGTTATTAGAAAGGGACTCTGTCTACAGGCACCTGGATGGCTCAGTTGGTTAAGCACCGGACTCTTGGTTTCAGCTCAGGTCATGATCTCAGGCTCGTGCTCAGTGTGGAGTTTGCAAGAGATTCTCTCTCTCCCTCTTCCTCTGTCCCTCCCTCCCAGCTCCTGCATGCTTGCTGTCTCTCTCAAATAAATAAATAAATAAATCTTAAGAAAAGAAAAGAAAAAAAAGAAAAGGAAAGGAAAGGAAAGGAACTCTTTCTGAAACCCTATCTGATGTAATAGCTGACCATGTGATTTTTTTCTACATTCTTCCACCCCTACCCTTCACTATTTAATTCAAAATCCTATAGTGAGTTAGAGAGGAACTGAGTTGAAAACAAAAGACTCTAAATATCGAATAATGGCAGTAGCTTTAAGAGGAAGAATTAATTCTGTCAGTGGTATGTCAAATGGAATTTAAAAAATTATTTTTGCAAGAGAGTAGCAGTATTCATATTGTCACTGACCCTTCTAAAGAACCTTTCTTAAGGCAAGAGAGTATGTCTAGACCTTGAGAAAACAAATTATCAATGTCTATAGACATATGAAATTAAAGATATTGATCATTGGGGATAAATTTTAACATATGGAAAGACTGATGCAGTGATGCTTGCATGTAATTAGTCCTAGATCACATATTTGATTCATTTTGAGAAAGTACTTATTTGATGGAAAATAATTCTAAAAATAGTTAGCAAAACTGTATGAAAAGATGAATTTTATTATTTGGTTCTTGTGTTTTGGTTTTATTCATATGAAAAGCACAGTAATTAATAAATCAGGTTCTGGTTAGTCAGAAAATTGACTTAGTCATAAGAGTTGCTAGTATTACATAATAATGAGAGCAGTCACCATCCTACTGCTATCACTCACGGTTTTAGTAAAATCAGGTTTTTACTAACATTATACAATTAACATTTAAATTATAAATAATTTTTTAAAAGAGTATAATGATCCCAAGTTCCATCATCCTAACACAACTATGAACATTTTGAATTTTCTTGAACTCATTTCTTTTCTGGGCATCTGTTTCTCATTTAGCCTTAATGGGTCTACACAATTTACACCACACTTTCCTTTTTATCTAAGCCTTACCATGATGCCATATTGTCTTCATAATGTTAATTTTAATTGGTACTTACCATGCTGAGAAGAGATGGCACCATGGTTATTGCAAATAATTTTTTGGTGGGTAACTAGACTATCTTCAGTTTTTACTCCATTAAATAATACTATTATAAAAATTGTATCTATGTTGATTTTCCATTTTTAAAAATAATTTTCTTAGTGGGAATTTTCAGAAGTAGAATTGATGTTTTAAAATTAAAATTCTTTTTTATATTTTTGAAAAATATTATTTAATTACTCTTCCAAAATGTTGCCTTTTGTTAACAATGAATAAAATTACTTTTACTATACTTTTTAAATCATTTATTATTATCTTTTTGAGGGTGATTAATTTAATAAAGAGTAAATGGCATGTTGTGTATTTCTTTGATTACTAATTAGGGTTACAATGTTTTTATTGTATTGTCTTTTGAAGATTGTTTTCTATGCCCTTTGTTCCTAGAAATGAGCTCCTTATAGATCTCTCTGATGCTAAGCAACAAAGAAGTATTTGTAATCATTTTTTTAATAATCAAGAGAACAATTTTTTAAAGCCCTTATAACCTTATTTTCAGCTATCCTACTTTTTGCACATAGAAACCAGTATTTTTTTTAAGTCTAGCTGCTGAACATAACTGAACATAGAGACTCAACTCTTTATGCTCACTATCTCATTTGATTCTTTTTGTCAGTCCTGTGAAGTAGGGACTATCATTTATTATATTATAACATAATATATTATAATATTATTTATTGCCACCTTCGAGGTGACTGGAGAGAAGTTTAAAGAGAATAAGTTACTAAAGGTCATACATCTGGTTACTGCTGAAGTCAAAACTAGACCCACAGCCCCACGTACTTTAACCACGACAACCCACCAAATACGGGATATGTTTATAAAAACCTGTCACACAGAGACTGTCAGAGAATGATCTGATTCATTCTGTCTCAATTCTGAGCTTTAGCTTTAGCCTTGTGACCAGAAAATACCCAGAGAGCGGTATAAAGTTTACCTCTCAACATGACTAAAGAGCTGAAATTGTAGAGGTATTTTCCTCATGATCTGTGTGAATTGACAAAGGGGACCGTGATGGAGTAAGACCTGGGCCTTCCACTAATCCTCTGTCTTCCATTAACCCACTGCGTGACCAGTGGAAGTTATTTAAGTTCTCAGAATCACAATGCCTTCCTTTTTAAAAACAGCATTTACAAAGCTTTCCTTGGATTAAATGAGATTGTATGTGTAAGGAACCAGACAGAATGCTGAGTACATAACAGGTGTTCAATAGATAGTTGCTGTTTTTTGTGCTTTGTTTCCAAGACTTGATTTGGATGTGCAGTGCGTCCAATGGCTCCAAATGATTTACTCAGACTCCATCATTCTTGAGAGTTACTAAACCACTTAATTCTTGCCAAGACTTTAATTGGGAGAAAATAATCCATTTTAGAACTTCTAACAAGTGTGTATACATTGGAAACTCTCCAGTGTAAACTAACTGACTCAGTGCATTGCTGAACAATTTCATGTCCTACAAAATCTCTGTACCTTGACTATTCATTGTGTAAATTCTTGCAGTAGGCTTAAATAATTGATTGAGGGAAAGAATAAAGAACCTCATACCGTTAACAAGATTCCGACTCCCACAAGCCTAATTACCTCCCTGAAAAGTACTCTTCTGTACTCTGGCTCCTGTCTCTCAAAACATTTAGCCACGGTCTTGATTTTTGTTTCTGCTCATTACCAATAGGTTTTATCTTCAAAGCAGGTATGAATAGTGGGTTATTACTTTTTAATCCAACACTGACACAGGCATCATTATAAGATATCAATACTTCTTTGGAAGCAGTTTGTTTTGTGGAGTCCTTTATAATTTAATTGTTCCTGATTCATGATTTAGTTTAAGGAGATTCTCAATGAACCATGTCCTCTTTGCTCATATTCTATTGCTTTCTGTAGGTGGACTGTAAGCCATTTAGTCTTTTTCACACAATTACAATCTTTCTCTAATTATTGCATTTATTACCTTCAAGAACAGTATAATTTCCAAAAAAGGTCACACTTAGGACCTGGAGTGACTTTATCTAATTTCCTTCATTCACTAAAGTTGGTGGAAAGAATATTTGGGGTATGCAGAGAATAAATAGGTTAAGTAGATATTCAAGGCTGACTAAGAATGACACAAAGATTTCATTATTTTAAACTGCTTTGCATTGTAATTATTGTCTTTGGGCTTTACCAGTCCAATCAATGCTCACCTAATTAAAATGGCAGTGCTAATTCTTATTCGAGCTGTATGGTATTTCTATTCCTACTGTGATGGATAAATCATGTGGAGGACATAACCCTTAACAACCTTTAACAAGACCTCACACTATAATCTGTCAGAGTTATTCCCCAAATACAGTTCTTTGTTCTTCTGCTGCTGAACATGTATATAGCAATGAAATATTAATAATTCCTAAGAGAGTTGGCTGGATTTTATTATGTTTTAGAAGGAACAATTATTTCTCAGAGAGCCCAAGATTTGAATTGGATAATCTATCCAAGGACCTCAACCTCAAAGACTTCTCTAGAAGTAGAATGATCTAGAAAAGTCATTTTGGATAGGCTTTGAAAATTTCATCTTTTCTCAAGAACCTACACTGATGCCAATGACATATGGTTGGAATGTTCCTTTCTTGACTGCCATATATTAAACATGTGACTTCCCTGAATTTGCTTACTTTTCACCTCACAAAACACACATGACTCTTTTCTTGACCATGGTATGATTAAATGTCATCCAGGACATCTAATCATAATATTTTGCACATAGCAGTCTAGCTACAGTGCACCAGAGTTGACAGGGGTAAGCCTTGCCATTTCCTTCTGTTATAGTGTTTTCACTTTTTGTGTATAGACTTCACATTTGGTTTTATCTCATCTGTCTATTTCTGTTCTTGATTTGATTCTGACCACAGCTATGCAAGTGTAAGAACTTACGTTAGTCTACATCTATGTGTGCCATGGTCATCGGAGACTCCGTTTTATACTCTCTAACTGTAGGGTTTTAAAGTTTCACAAACGTTTAGAAGAAAATGTTATGTGCTAGGTGGTACTTTAATAGTGATTCTCTCTCTTTTCAGAAGTTCCTTAATTTCTAAAATGACTCTTTAGCTGCTTGACTATTTACTATTCACTCAGTGTGTATTTTAAACGTGGATGTAGGACAAATATTTATATTATTCTTCTTTCCTTCCATGTGAGTTTTGAGATTTCTTTCTGATGGTAGGGTTATGAGAAAACATCCTCCATATAAATTCAATCTCAATCTAAAATCTAAATATGTGTATATACTCCAATGTTCATGCATATTTGTTTTGGTCACTCCGTAGAAGGAGATGGACTTACACCCAATATTTGGTTTAAGTGTTGAGACTGCTGATGCCACACACATCAAGAGAGTAGGAACATGTTTGTTATATAATGAGATTTTTGGAGAGAGCAGGCTGCCTCCCAAGCAGGTCCAAAAGGGACTCGAGAGAGAGGGACTAGCTGGGGGGTCTTGTGCTATTTAGAGCTGGGGCTGCAGCAAGAAGTCCTGTGTGTGGCTTGAAACCCCTACCTGAGCAGGAGGGAGTACCAGCCTTTCTTATAGGCTTGCCCAGATGAAGGGCAAAGTGGGGGGAAAGGAGCAGAGAGGCTTAAAAGCCGTCAGTAGGCAAATATCAAAAAATGGAGTCGGACTCTTTATATAATGCTACACCCGCATAAACAGCACAGATTTGAATACACCTACCTACACATGCTGCCTCCCTTTACAAATCTTCCGACAGGATTTCTGTGCCTTGCAAGGATGTAGGTTTCTGTGTCACTCATGGCTCATAATTCCAGCTCCTTCACGATTCTGACTTGCGTCTCCTCTCCCCGGGCTGTTTATGTCTTTGCACTTGGGTTGATCAAGATGCAGAATCCGGTCCTTCTCCATGACTGAAAAAGCAACTAAAACAAAAATGTCTCACTTACACATGACATTTGCATTTGTGGCATGCTATTCTAAAAGTCTGGTCATTAAAGGGAAGAGAACAATAGGGAGATGACTATCCCCATTGATAGGATTTGCCACATCTCTTGAAGGGCAGAAGTGCCTACAGGTAAGTTTGAACTTTAAATGACTAGTAGATTTTTTCTTTACGACGTAAAAAAAAGCTGTTCCCCTTTGATTAAATCTAAGTAATCTAGCACGTGTGCATGCATGGGCACCCACACGTCCACGCCCCCCGCCCATCCCATGCAGAAGAATGCAGACATGTGGTTTGCAGAGCTTGTTAGCTTCCTTGAGGCTAAATGAGGAAACTTCACACAAACTTGTCTTAGACTCAGGAGACTCAGAACTTCTGATATTCCCTCTGGAAAATGAAACTGAAGATCACTGAAGATCTTTTGAATTAAATTTTGTCATTTGTATAAAACTCCTGAAGTGGAGTTCTCACAGAAAGTATCCAAATTCATTTTTCCTTTTTTTTCATTGAAAATATATCTCAGAAAAAAAACCCAGGACCATTTCTGTTTATTCCTAAGATATATATTCACACCTCACTCTCCTTCATGACATGTGGGACTAGAGATAAATTACTTTTAGTGTCAACTTGACACCATGGGTTGAATTTGTTAGTAAACATTAAAACTCCAAAGCTCACTTGTAATGGTGTCACTGTGAGCATTTACTGAGAGTGATAGGTCTGGAAGCTACACTGCACTGCTTCCTTTCCAATCTAACCATCTAACCCCCAGCAAGATTCCTTCTGAGGAGGGCAGTCTGATCAATGCACTTGCTTGATCTTTGTCTTAGAATATGAATAATTTGGATGATTCAAATATAAATTTCACGGTTTATTTTTCCCCAGTTCTAGGACATAGAGTTTTAGAAAGAGTTTGTCCATCTTCTATAGAAGCAAATAAATATTTTGCCCAACAAAGAAGCTCCACGGGGTTCCCCAATACTAGAAAACATTCAAGATAGAGAGACACTTGCCTCACTTAAATTTGCCAAAGTATTAGGAAGTGATTTTATATGAAAAAATTACACGTCAGTTCCACCGTCAGATATAAAAATCAAAAATATTATTACCATACAATATTAGATACCTCCGATTAATGATGTAACTATTTTCTCATTAATTATTTTTTGTAAGTAATTTTCTCAATTAATGCAACTCAAATGACTAGAAGTTGTTTCTTATAAAATGTTGTCGAGGATCCAAATGAATCAACGAATCTTTATAACCAAACATTTCACCTGTTTTCTCCCTAAAGAAAGAGAAATTGATTTTAAAACAGATGATGCATCCTGATATATCCTTTAGCCCAAACCAGTGCTGACCAAGTAAATCAGCTGCATCATTTCTATAAAAGTTTTTTGTGGGTTTAAATAATTGTGAACAAATCAGGCTAATTCGAATTTGAAAGTGATCAAGACCAGTGACATTTCTCTTGAAAATACCAAGGTTTTCCCAAGATCTCTGGAGTCAAAGGCCTCATTTGAATTTTTGGTGAATTAATAATGTGATATTTGGCAAGGCACGTGTCGTCTCTGTGCCTCGGTTTCATCATCTCCCAAAGGGGGATAAAAATACCAACCTCAATAGATGAGTTGTGAGAATTCACGTAAATGAAATGATTTTCAGAAAAAAGCAGAGCCCAGTGCCTTGTTCACAGTGGCACCTCATACGTGGAAACTAATCTCATTATGGTACAATTGCATTTTCTGGGTATTTTTTTCTTCACTTCTAAAGATACATATTCTTCTGAATTAGTATGTCGGCTCCACAGCAAGATGACTTTTAAGGCTGTTTGGTTTGTACACGTCTCAAGCGGACCCTTTATACTTACTGTAACCCCCTCCCTCTTTTTTTAAAAAATATTTTATTTATTTATTTGAGAGACTGAGCAAGAGAGAGCACGAGCTGTGGGAGGAGTAGAGGGAGGAGCAGGGGGAGAGGAAGAAGCAGACTCCTCGCTGAGTAGGGAGCCCAACATGGGGCTCGATCCAAAGCCAGGCCCCTGGGATCATGACCTGAGCCAAAGGCAGATGCTTAACTGACTGAACCACCCAGGCTCCCCTCTCCTTCTTTTTTTAATGCTCAGGTGCTTATGATACAAACAAACTGTTATAGGCACACACAAGAAGAAAATAATCTCTCTTCTTCGTGTTCTGAAAATGTTTATATGGCAGGAAACACAATTTTTTACGAAAAATTTATTATATATATATAAAATTCAAAGCTTTTATCCCAAGGTATATGCCAAATACAACTGAATTTAAGTTCTTTCTTACAAAAGCACCTGCAAATGTTTAACTGACTAATGTGACAGATTATTCTTACAACTTCACCAGTTTCTAGGCCAATTTTTTTAAAAAATTAATATGGTGGGATAATAATTTGAGAAGCTCTTTTGGGCCAAGAGTTCTGAGCTATCTTGCTCAGTGAAGGGGCATCAGAAAGGGAGGAGCGATAGAAGGGAACTTCAGAGCTTTTTGATTCAATCTACCATCAGAGCTTAAGACAGAATAATTTAGGAAGTGACCGGTTATCTGCCAGAACTAGTTTTTCCTCCTTCCACCCAGCTCCAGACCAGATAAAGCTCTTATAAATTTGGGGACAGAACTGAGAGTATTTCAACATTGGTGGTTCTCTGTCTTGCTTCCCACCTTCACCCCACAGTGTATCTGGGAGGGCCTTAGCATAGCAGTAGAACTCCTCAGAACAACTTGAGGATGATTCAAGAACTGAGAAGACCTGTGAATCACCAGTACCTCTGGATTCTGGTGACTGCCAGCCTTGTTGAGGTCCTCCCACCAAATGGTGTGAAAACTAGGTTCAAGAAACCCGTTGAGTGGTGTTAGAAACACAAATTGTAGCTTCTCAGCACCACAGAGGGGTGTGCGAGAGCAGCCAAGACTACTCAACGTCCAAGGGGAAGGCTCCAGAAGTTGGATGAGAGAGGAATCGATTAATATAAGACTGGCATTGGTTCCTTCAGCCGAGATTAGGAGTTCTGTAGCAGCAGATGTGTGCAGAACTGTCCGGGGCAGTGGCTGGTTGTGAATGTGGTGAGCACAGAAGATGGCCAGCATGGACCGGACCGTGAAAGCTCAATCACAAAATTGACTCTATTTCTTTGGGAGTGATTAGAATCATGTGGGTTTTGTTTTTACTGTTGTTTACAGCAAGCACAACGAGAGCTTTTGTATAAAGAAAATTTCTTTGCAGGGAAAATAAAGGTATATTTTTGCACACATGCTATTCCTGGAAGGTTGTTGGTGCCAGGTGAGAGAAGCCAGGAATCTTATCCAGATCTTTTGACCCAGAGCCAAGGGCAGGAAAATTAAGTAAATCCCGTGTTTTCTACCCCAAATTATACCAATTTTCAGAACTTAGGCTCCCAATAATTTAACTCCTGTAATGTATTCTTCTATATCCTCCACGTTGAAATATTTCATCTACCAAACAAGACACATTTGTCAAGTGATAATTAATCCATATTTCAAATTTTAAACCAAGGGATATATAGCTTCTTATCAGCTTGAGTCGATTGGATCCTTCCAGGGCCAATGGAATTTATCTGGGGTAACAGCTTTAGTCTTATCATGGCAGAGGACAGGTTGTTTCCTCCTGGAAAATTACTGAACTCCTAAAATCCCAAGCACTGAGTAGTTAATATTAGTTCCCATTTTGAATGTGAAGGGATGGCATAAGGTGCATGAAGAGTGCGCAACTCATTCAAGTTCATATGGCTAGGAGATGGTATGTGGCCAAAAAGAGGCCCTGTAAAGAGGATAGATTACTGCAATCATGAGTAATTAAAATTTAACTCTAAGAAAATAAGAATTCAAGGGTGTGCTTAAAACTTTGTTAGAGCTATCTTACTGACCCAAATATACATCAAATAAGCTAAGAGGTAGGAAAACTACTGGGAAATGGTTGTTGGGAATATTCTTAATTATTTAACTCACTGCTCCTTACATAATATCTTGTGTGACAAAATTTCTCTTTGGTAAAAACTTGGCTTTCTTTGAGAGACTGATATGTTTCTCTCTCTTTTTAAGACTTGAATTTTTTAAAGCAGTTTTGGGTTCACAACAAAATTGAGAGAAAGGTACAGAGATTCCCATATACTCTCTGCCCACACATGCATGGCCTCCCCCATTATCAATATCATTTACCAGAATGGTACATTTGTTACCATGGATGAACCCACAATGATACATCACAATCACCAAAGTCCATAGATTATTTGAGGGTTCACTCTTGATGTTGTATATTCTTTCGGTTTAGACAAATGTACTATGGCATGTACCTATCATTTAGATATTATACAGAGTATTTTCACTGCTCTAAAAACATCCTCTGTGCTCAACTTATTCATCCTTCCCCCACGGTCCACCCCTGGAAACCACTGAACTTCCTACTGTCTTCATAATTTTGCCTTTTCCATAATATCATGTACTGGAATCATATAGTATGTAGCCTTTTCAGATTGGCTTCTTTTGAGTTCTTATATATTTTGGATAACAGACCTTTATCAAATGTGTCTTTTGTAAATATTTTCTCCCAGTCTGTGGCTTGTCTTCCATCCCTTGGCATTGTCTTTCACTGAGCAGGAGGTTTTGTTTTTGTTTTTGTTTTTGTTTTAAGATTTATTTATTTATTTTAGAAAGAGAGAGAGCAAATTCCGCAAACAGATCAAACATTGGTGAACTACTGGGGCGGGAACAGAGGGAGAGGGAGAGAGAGCCTTAAGCAGACTCTGCGCTGAGTGAGGAGCCCAACACGGGGCTCCATCTCACGACCCTGAGATCATGACCTGAGCTGAAACCAAGAGTTGGATGTTTAACCGACTGAGCCACCCAGGTGACCCTCACTGAGCAGAAGTTTTTAATTTTAGTGAAGTCCAGCTTCCCAATTATTTCTTTCATGGCTCATGTCTTTGGTGTTTTATCTAAAAAGTCATTGCCATACCCAAGGTTATCTAGGTTTATCTTTTAGGGGTGTTAGAGTTTTGTACTTTTATTTACCTTTATGATTTATTTTTAGTTAATTTTTGTGAAGGGTGTAAGTTCTGTGTCTAGATTCTTTTTTTTTTTTTTGCATGTAGATGTCCAGTTGTTCCAGCACCACTTGTTGAAGAGACTATCTTTGCTCCAAGACCACTTGACGATATTTATGTGGGCCTATTTCTGGGCTCTCTATACTCTTCCATTGATCTATTTGTCTATTCTTTTGCCAGTACCACGCCATCTTGATTACTGTAGCTTTATACCAAGTCTCAAAATTGGATAGCATCAGTCGTCCAACTTTGTCCTTCTCCTTCAATATTGTGTTGGCTACTCTGGGACGTTTGTTTCTTCATAAAACTTCAGAATCGGGTTGTCAATATATGTTTCTCTTTTCATGTGAATAATTCAACTCAGTCAGTCTTCTCACTTTGGTTGCCTGAAAAAATCAGTGTTAGATATATCTGCTCAGTCACTGGAATTCTGTTCACCCTTACAGTTGGAAAATTTGATTTTCTTCTTTAAGTCTTGTTTCCCCCCTTTATGTTTAATTTCATTTTTGAATCATATTACTTGGATAAAGTAAATATGGACATGGACCCAACAGTCCACCCAAATTTACTAAGCCCCATCACTCACCTGCCTCACAGAGA